>NC_060257.1:39668669-40953415 GCF_921293095.1 Ischnura elegans
AATCGGGCAAACGAGTCCAAAGAAAATATTTGACTTCTGAAGGAAAACATGAATCATTTTAAGAAGAGAAAAAGATGGGGGAGTATGCCATTGGCTTGCTATAGACATGAATTACAGTGTCGACCTACATTTACATGCAAGGAGTACATTATATAGAATTCAGCCGTAATACTCAAACCAACTTTTAAAAAGTTATTTACCTCATGGTTGTCTGGGCCAACTGCGTGATAGCGAACTCAGGGTCTTCGACGCCATAACTCGCTTTAAAAGGGTCAAAAATCCTGAGGTACAGAACTCCGTCAATGTTTAACGACACATTATCTGAAAATATAGTTTAGGCATTATGTAAAGATGATGCAATGAATCCTTACGATAACGTGTGAGGTGTATCCAGACTCCATCAAAAGTTTTACATCCAAATTAAAGGTTGATTAGGACCGTACATAATAGATGATTGTACCTAAACTAATTGCACTTTGTTGAGGAACATCAATGGCAATTTCCTTCAGGCTCTGTACGTATTTTACTTTGTCAATAATTGGCACCAAAATATTCAAACCGGGCTCCAATATTCGATGGAACTTTCCCATTCGTTCGACGATCCATGCCTGCAAGTGTATAATTTCAAAGGTTTCAATTCTATTACGAGACTACCACGTTCGCTAAGATGTTTACACAGTAACAAAACTTGCCTCTTGCTGCGGTACAAACATGATGGCTGTATTAATTGGCGTAGTGCCTTTGCCCCGGACTTGAATGGGAATAACATTGTGGCATACACCGTCTGGAACTTTGAAAGTCAACAGGCAAGTCTGAAATAAGCACAAATACAAGTGAAGATGAAATACAAACGGGCCTTTGCCGGTAACACTATCAATGGGAGCTACTAAGACAAGGAACAGAACGTCGCAGCGAGATTAACACGCACAACTGTACGACTGAAAATTATCCTCCACCACTAATTATTACCTTCAGAGAGGTTAATTGGCGACAACCAACTCTTGCTTTGGATAACATCACTGAAAATTTTGGTATCTCACTAGTCGCTCAGATTCTTGTGCACCGCTTTTGCACCTTCATCCAACACCAGCACTACGTGAGTAAATTAATAACTAAAAGTCTGATTTACGTATCGAAGCGCGAATCTAAACATGCTTTGAAATGAAACATCAATGATATATTAGGAACGTACACACCAACAAGCTAGCATACATGGACTTAACACTATTTTTTGTTAATGATTAGTTTTTAAAATAGAATACATCGTTTCCATTGTAACGGCGGGGAATACAAATCGGAAGTGGTAAACAAAACTCACCCAGGACCACCTCAATTTTTCTGTACCGGCCTATTAGCTGGCCGTGCAAAAAAAGTCATCAAGAGTCATGGCCCGACAGACCGGTGGGTTATAAATTTAGTTTCCTGCGTATATAATTATCCTAGCATGCTTGAAATAACAATATCAATACCGTAAAATTGTTGAAAGTTTATTATTATAAATAATGGATTTTGAAATTATTTGCATCGATAAGTTTTGTTTTGAAGGCGATTTAACCAAGTGAACTAAAAAATGAAGACACAAAAATAAATTTATGCATTGCTATATTGTTGATAGGTCCTGGGCCTGGGGTTTACCTCATGCCACCTACAGTTGGCTATGAAGGTCATGACTTCACAAGACACCGCAACCCAGCATACTCAATTGGAATCAAGCCCCAAGCCCTAAGAAAATTTGCTGTCCCTGGGCCTATGTATATTGAACCTGGCACAACTAGATTTGGACCACCAAACAAAAATCCAGGCTACTCAATTGCTTCAAAACCTCCCATTGTCAGTAAGTAGTGAATTTCTTTACTTGGAAATATATTTACATACATGCCATATATGCTACATTTTTCAAAGTTATTTGTTTGCAAATATTCTTCCTGGATTATGTTCTTCGTTTATTTTATATTACTCTTTTACCTAATGACTGTTATCAAATATAATTGATTATATAATTGGATTTTGCAATCCTCTCTTTCTGCAAGGTTAGTAATATTTTCTGTGATATAGAGTGTTGAATATTCATCATCTAGGTCACAGAGAGCTAAACCTATGTAATTAGCATGGGTATAAGGTTATGGGCTGTGTGCAATAATCCATAGATATCCTTGGACTTAAGCCTTGAAGATTTTGCCCCCTCCATTATCCTTTTCACCTGGCTCTTTTAGTTGATACAAAACAAAATAATTGTGATATTTGTTCCTCATAGTTCAATCATATGATACCTATAATAAAACAACATTTTCATTAAGCTGTGATTGTCTTGAATTTAAGATGTATAATCTCTTTTCCCTTACAAGATATGTGAATTAGTCCTATAGCAATTTTTAGTATCAGTGAACAAGATGCTTACCATTGGCTTTATTTTTTTTTGCTTAACCCTTTTGTGTGGAATGTCAGCTACTACTGAATGGCATTTTCATATGCAAAAAGGCTGTTTTACACAAGGCGCGTACTTGCACATTCTGACATGTGTATGAAGGCGCAGTCAAAATTGCGACGTATAAAGCAGTGAATTGCTAGAAGGCATGCGAGAATGCACGGATGTGAGATAGCAAAATAGCCCCTGTTCTAATTTCATTCATGTATTTGCACCATTCCATGACATTTTAGAAATTAATGCAGTTCTAACCTGCACAATTCCGTGCCCTGTGTAAAACAGCCTAAAGACTTAAGGTCAAGAATAGCCGGCATGAATTTTATAATGCTAACAATCAAATGTCGGCTACAGTTGATGCAGGGGAAAGGAAGTGACCTCTGAGGTAGCAACGGTCAGAAGTATTTATACTGCCTGAAACCTAGCTTAGTGAGACATTAGTGACGCTTCTCGGCAATTGTGCCCAATTTTCCCACTCATTTACGATCCTCCTCAAAGCAGGAATCTGTGGTGGATTGGTTGAATTGTGAATGATATTTTCAAAGAAAAATTTGTTGCAAACCCCATTTTTTATATTTTGGAATTAATTATTTGTTTCCTTCTTATTTAACAAAATTTTAGTGCTATAAACAAGGGACTTCTGGAGTAAAAGTCTTACTACCTCATACTTACTGTTATTTTCAATGCAAGAAACTCTAATAAAACTGACTATTTAAGAGATCTTGACCATTGCTTCAAATCACCTTGTTACGGCATGCATCAGCATCAGGGTTGGTCAATAAAATTTTGTGGGGTAGGTAGTAATATCATATTAACTTCTCATTGTGATTCAACCAGGTGTATAGCAAAGTGGAATTTATCTCTTTTATTAGAACTTACAAAGTTATTTAATCAGTTTACCTGCTTTTCATTTATATATATTTTACTACCTAATTTACTGGATTGTGTAGCCAGTGGCGCAGCGAGGGAGGGGGGGGAAGTTTGGGGGATAAAAAAACCCCCAGAGCTCAGAGAAATATTTAAGTTTAATCCATTTTAAGTAATTGGATTAGGATAACTTATGGAATAGTGTTAGGATTGATCAAATATCCCTCAGAAAGCCATAAAACCTTGCCATTTTGAACCATTAATTTTAAAAATTTTCTGGAGGAGGGCCCCTGCCAATCCAACTTACCCTGGCAGGTATGCAATACCCCACACCCCTAAGTATTAGTTGAGCCTAAATGCCCCCAGCCATAATTGTTAGCTGCGCCCCTGTGTGTAGCTACAGTTAAGACTAATCTGTTGAGGTATCAGGAATCAAAAATGATTTACTCCATTGATGAATTTTTTTAACAACCTTTGACATGTGTCCTGTATTCACTTTATGTATTTAGTTTCTTTAACCTGACATGTCCTATATCAGTCTAGCATTTCTAAGTACATATGTACTTGATATCTGGATAAATAACACATTATGTATTATTATTGTTCTTTAAATGCCCAAAAGTGGCCTTTCACTGCTGCATTGAATTCCTACTCTTTGATTTTCTTGTGCCCATATAGCATTCGGCACATTTTTCGTGCACCTGTATGAACACATTTAAACTTTTGCGGTTGGATTTACATTCCCAGTTTGCCTTTCTCTGCTGGATTAAAGTCTAATTTTCCCTATAGTACAAGGGCGTACACAGGATCATAACTGAGGGGTGGGGGGGCAGACAAGTTGTGACATTTTAGCATGGAAAAGGTGAATGAAACCAACATTTTAAGAAAATTATAACAGCGCTTTATTAGTTCATAAGATTATTTCCTTAAAAAAACAGATTTGTTTTAGTTTCATATCTTATATTAAAACATATCATTTTTCGTGGATTTAAAGAAAATTTGTTGAATACTTTTGTTTCAATTCAGTACTGATTTTGCTTAAAGACTTATGCAATTTTTGCTTCTGGGGGGGGTGGCTGCTGCCCACCCTATCCCTCGCTGGGTACGCCCATGCCATAATGTTTGTTAAATTGATGAGCCCATATGGGCACATCTGTCATCCAGTTGAGTTTTTCACGGTGCCCATAAGGGTAGGGGCACAGCTAGGAATTCAGGCTAGGAGGGATTTTACGTGTAGCTAATACTGGGTGGTCTGGAGGGTATGGAATACGTGATATGGTATGCGGGAGGTGCATGGGCTGTGCCCCAGAAAAATTTGAAGGTAAAAGATTCAAAATTGTTAGTTTTACGTCTTTCTGATGGATATTTTATTAACCTTCACACTATTCTGTAAGTAGTATTAATTCAATGAAGTGAAATGGATTAAAGTTAAAAATTTCTCTGAGCTCTGGGGGGGGGGGTTTACCCCCAAAACCCCTTTCGCTGCACTACTGCTTATGGGCACTCTAGGAGTTTGCAGGTTAAAAGCTAATTATCCTTTGGTTCCCTTGAGTGATGAGTGAGAGTGTGGATTACAGTTTCTTGTGTATTTACCTACCATATTAATTGTGCTAAATTCGTGTATGCATGTAGTTATTCATGTCTACTGCTTTTTCTTTGAAAGAGGGGTTTTCAACACCTGGTCCTGCGACATATTCACCTGATGCATATGCCGGTGGGGTCCGACCTCCTGCCTTCTCCATCGCAGGGCGCTATGACATACGTCGGAAAGATATTTCCCCTGGACCTAATGCGTATGCCATGCCATCAACCATTGGGAATAGAGTGCCAGATAAGCCAACATCAGCTGCATTTTCAATGTAATAATGATGTTCACTATAAGTAGCTCTCAGTTTCTATGATTTTCTATATACATTTATTTACACATACAGAATATATTTTTAACTGACTCACAAAACTGACTCAACAGTCAATAATGTATATAGCCCAGTAAACACAGCATAATGCAGAAACATTGTGGAACGGTTGATAGAGGCTGAAGGGGTCATAGCAATGGTTTTGTTGCTTAGAAACATGTCTGAAATGTCTAAAACATGGTTTCCCCATGCCAAAACCTTACAGGGCTTTGTTTGAAATAGTTAGTAGGGAAAATTCCTTCTAAAATTGAATTCATAACACATTTTATAGTTCCCTAAAATTTGTCTCCAAGATTGGGGTTGCAACTCCTTACTTACTGTCCAATGGCAATGCAAACTTTATATGCACTTTGAGGGTACCAGGAGAATGGTTTTTCTCGGGTATCCAACCTTTTCAACATTTTATTTAATACTCTGGATTTTTAAGGAAATTAAATAATCAAGGTTGGACGAAAATATTTGATTAAAATTGTATGTAACAATCTCTCTGAAAATGGGTGAGACTGCGCAATCGTATTGTTGATACTCGCTCAAAGATCTAATAAAATTAAGCTCTGAGATTCATTGTACCTGTTTGGTAATGAAATCATTGCATAATTGAACAAAGCCTACTTTTTTAATGCAAAATAATGGACTTCCATTGAGTGAAGGTGTCAGTATTCTCTACATATTTATATTGTATACTTATGGAATAGAGTAATATTATGAATCCTACTTTTTGTATGAATTTTTTTGTTTGAATGTAATGATAACCATATTAATAGTCTTGCCTTTTAAGCGTAAGAATAGGGGCACATGCCCCCATCACCTCCCTAAATCTGCCTAAGGAACTGATTCTTTTTAGCTTTGATCTGGGGGGGGGGGGGGCCACAAGCAAGGCCATATCCAGGATTTTGTTCTGGGGGGGGCACAAGGATATCTCATAATACAAAACGAACGTAATGATAATGGGCCATTTTAAAAATCTTGCATATTTTTTAAGGGTCTGGGGGGGGGGGATATAGGGGGTCATAGGCGGATATAGGGGGGACATGCCCTTGTCCCCCCTATATCCGCCTATGAAATAGTCTATCCCTACTACATCTTTAAAACTGGCCATATGGGACAGGTTTTGGTTTAACTAGTGTGTGCCTGCCCTTTATTGTTGTATCCCTATTTTCTCATGCAAAATACTGAGCCTTAAATTCAAGTCCTTAATGATTCAACTCTCTCTTAATTGCAGTGCTTCAAGGCCGCATGTGCTTACGAGGCATCAAACTCCTGGGCCAGCTGCGTATGAACCTCCAAATCTTCATGTGTATAAGGAGCGATCCCCTGGTTACACGATTGCAGGACGGAATAGAATACTGGGGGAACGAACTCCAAAACCCGGACCGAATGCATATTTCCCTTCGTACAAAACATACCAGAGATCCCCTGAGTTCTCATTCGGTGTCAAGCATTCGGAATATGAAGCACCTTTCAAACTTAAGGATGAATGCTAGCGAAAGAGGATGGCAAAGTTGCAATCTCACCAATGTTGAACATTTCTCCTTGGATGGCCTCTGTGCCAATGTTATCCAAGAGCAATGTTATCATCAAACTAATGTAATCATTGATACCTGCCATAAAGAAGTCAACACTAACACAAACATTGGGTTGTAAAAATTTATTAAAAATTGTAGCAAATTATATAGAAATACCTTAGTTAGAAAAAAAGGATGGACATTAGCTTTGCTCTGCGTATCAAAGCATGCATATACCACTTTATCCATGTTTCTTTTACACTGTAAATATCGCTGAAGATTACACAAAAGGTAATTATATTTTTAATACTAATAATAGCTTACTTGATAAGCCAGTGGATTTTAAACTCTATCTTACAACTAGTCACGTCAGTTTACTTCATAAATATCTCATACCATACACCTCTCAAAATGTTAACCAAATAAATATTTTAAATTCTTTTCCTTTTGATAAAAATGACAGTAGTTTTATTTTGGTGATAGCTGAAGGCTTTGGAGAAATTTTCCAGAGTTCCTTGCGTAATTAATAGCCTATATATGCCTTCCATTTACACATAAGAATTTAAAAATATGTACCTAGAAGTGATGTCATTGCTTTAGGCATGACATAATAGAATTTATCTGCAATTGTAAGTAATAAGAATAGTTCTGTTTTTACCACAGATATTTATTACTGGTCAGGGCAACATTATGTTACACTTATCAGATATCAACTGTTATTCATGGGCATTTTTGCAATCATATTCTTGCTGTTGCGATTCAGCAGTTCTCTAACCATTGGTTCCACATTTTATCTATAATAATATGACCGCATTCCAGTCAATTATATGTGCATTGGATGAAGGCATATCATAATATCATATGTGCACAGTCAGGGCCAGATTTATGCAAAGTTACACTATAGGCACCTCTCCATTGAGCATATTTTTATGATAAAGCATTGCCACTTGCATGAGGTAACAGAAGGCCAGAAGCAGATACAGAAAAAACTCAAGGGGGGGGGGGGGGGGCACAAAAGATACCTTGAGTCAGTGTCACAGCTAGAAATTAAGGCTGGGTTCACCATTTTGAACCATTTATCTTAATTTTTTCTGGCCCTTGCACCTCCCGCTTACTGCGGCAGGTATGCCATATCCCCAGACATCCCACCCCCGTGTTAGTTGCGCCTGAAACCCCCCTCTAGCCTTAATTCCTAGCTGCGCCCCTGTACAGGTTTACATTTGATGCAATGCAATGAAATGGAAGCCTGTACAGTGTACACGAATTGCATAAATCACATCCCGGTGCTTGTGAAAACGGCTTAACCCTTTCATTGCGTAACATTTTCTCAGAGTTCTTTCACATTGGCGGAGAATTTTTTTCACTGCATTCACTTTATTTTTCGAAAATATGAAAACAATTTCAATAAAAAAAGGATTTTTATATTCATTTGACTATTTATTAAACAATTTGTTTATGGCATCACAGTGATGCCATCCGCACCCATGTGATAAATACTCCGGATATTTATGCAACCCGTTACACAAAAATTAGGAACGACGAACGACGGACTTAGCAACTAAGAAGCTTGAAATAATTTTTGAAATGATGGCGGAATTGAATTATAAAATAAGATAAATATTTTTTCAGATGTCATCCACTATCAATGCATCAAATTTCGGGTAAATAAAAGTTTTCTAATTTTAATTTTCACATTTCTAAATTTTTAAATTTACTTGTAACTTAGATTTGGGTGCAAACATATGAAAGTTATTTTATCTTTTTGACATTTTCTTTTGCGTTAATGCTGCAAAAATTAACTAATAATTGTGAAATTCTTTGAAAAAAGGGTTCAAGCACAGTCCTGGAACTTCTGCACATCATACACCATCAGAGGTATACTGATTCGCCACTTTTTAGTCGTTTTTAGGACGTGAAAAGGATTATTTCTTCTGTTTGTCCTTAGATTTTCAGTGGTGTGTCTTTTTTGAGTAACTCAGTAGATATTTGGACAGATTATTATAATTTTCCATGCATAAATTCAGTAGGGTAGCCACGGGAGGGGTGTTATGGGTTACAACCCCCGTTGAGGCGCCAAAAACGGGTAAAATTGCCCCCGCACCCTCCGGAAGGGCCCCAAAATCTCCGGCAAAAAAAAACATTTAATAATCGTGGCTACGCGACTGTATAAACTGTGCCCACAGAGAAGATATCTATCGATTAATTTTCGCACGACTTTGTTTGCATGTCCCCTGCCTCCAACATCAGGATCCTACGCCTCAGTGTAAATTATAGCATCTTGCACGAAGCCATTAGGCTCAGAAAGCATGTATATATAATGTTATGCCGTGTTTGTAACGCCAAAGCAACATGGACTCATGAAGCAGAGTTCTTTACCCGGATTGTAAATTTCTATCATTCTTTGAGCAAAAAATTCAAAAGGTGTCGAATTTTATGCAAGGTGTCTCTTGGTATCGAATTATCTACTCCATGGTTCCTGCCAAAATGCATGCAACGGAAAATTAGTTGAAATCGGTCTCGGGAAAAATTGCTGTGAAGGCAAGAAAAATCGAAGATATTTTCCTACCTTTTCCAATAATCTGGAATGGATGGCCATCTTACAATACTTCATAAAATCATACATTAGGTATATCAGACCAAAAATGTTTCCCATTCCCCACGAGTAAGATTTCTATGATCGGTTATCCTTGAAGAACTGCATGTTGAGATGCATTGGCAATATGGACTAAAGCCATTCAGACGAGAGTATTTCCTCCAGCTCCCACATACTTGCATCCTCAACGTAAACTTCAGTCGACACCTATAAAATATACTACAATAAAATACATTACATCTACGAAATACACAAGACTGACGAGGTGCTCTTTTGCAGTCCGAAAGAGATGTAAGCGTTTAGAACCGACGTACAAGAAATATCTAAACGTGTATGTTCCAGATTAAACGGCAACGTATAATAATCCAAAAATAATTGTTTCTTTGCGCATAGAAATTTTACTGAATTTCTTTTCTGATTATAATAGCTCTATTTGGTCGAAGTAAAATATGTAAATTGCTTCAAAGTTAAAAAGAACCTTGGCGGAGAAGACCCAATGCAGTGTTCCATCTATACACTTGAGTAAATTGTGCCAGAGGTAGTTTTATGGCGAGGAGATATTCTTAGCCTAGTTCACCACAGGCTGATACATAAACGGTCCTTAGGGTTCGAAAATAGGAATAAAATTAAAAATATAGGTTTCTCCCATATTCCATTTCCTAGAGCCTTCATCATTTCCCGTGAATAACGAATTGGTGGTCGCAATAATTCCCACTTTAGCAAACTCATACGAAATAAATGAGAAAAAGTCGTAAAAATCTATTTCTTTTTCCGTAGCCAATATAATCAAATAGGGGAGAAAGATTCGTTCAGAAAATGAGTTGCAAATATATTATGGAAGAATGTTATGAGTTATAACGGCATTATGTAAATAATAAGTTTAAATAATAATAAAAACAGCAGCAGATTATTCAACTGTGTTTAGTGTTACTCGGGGAAATATTGTGTATAGTGACCGTATTTTGAAATACGAAAATATTTTTTGTCAATAAGATGGAAGGAAGATTATGACTAAATATTGTTTAAAAAATTTTTAATATTACTAAAACGAGAATAATAACCTTCAAATGTGGCAACATTTAGTAAAAACATTCAGAAGAGTAAAGAAAATATCGCATTTATTTTTTTTTGTAATGGCGAAAAATCTTACAAATTAAAAAGTACTCCATAAATGTAAAAAAATGTACAAAAAAAATATAAACTATTTTTCAAAAACGGAAGGCATATCCAGGTAGCGTAATACAGTGCGTGTGCGGGAAACCATCACGAGAGTAGACAGAAAAGAGCGGAGGAGCGTAGGGAGCGATTGAAGGACATAGGCCGGCGTGGCATCAATGTGATGCCACCCGCCCGTTGGCAGGACCTACGCTGGGCATCAATGCTATGCCATCCGCACTCAAAGGGTTAAGGGTTTATTGTTGTGATGCGGGCTGCATAAATTCAGGGGGTTTCCTGGTAATTTCCGTCGCTATTACTCGCCTACGCTTAAAGTACCTCATGGGTATCCATTTTATATCACATAGCAAAATTTGTACGAGATCTGATGGTGAAACTTGAGGGACTTTCCTTGTTAGACTTACACCAATGTCGGGGAAATATGAGTGTAGCTAAGTGAATTATTATCCATCGCATCAGAATGTTATGGAAGGAACGCAGGCGACACAATCGAGGACCCAGTAGAAGAGGGAAATCATTCCACAACCTTGGTAACATGACAGAGTAAACCAAATGCGGTGAAGCAACGCGGTAACGGAAATACGTCAGCCACCGCGAACCCTAAATACGCATCAGGTACCTTATTTGCGCTTTATCATTATATATTTTTTTACTAGGAATTCCATTGAAATAGGATGGGCGGCTAATAAATGCATTTGTCTCAGGATACAATAATATATTTCAAAACTAAGAAACTTTCTTCGTACGCAGCGCGGAAAGAAAGACTCAAAGGCGACTATGTTACCAGCTCAATGTGTAAGAGAAATTTTTTTTCTGTTTCATAGTTGTATTGCTAGGAAAGTAATAAGTTAGTCAATGCTTTTAATGTTGACTTGAATCATTCGGAGCTTTGGAAAGTTTTTAAAGTGGATTCTGGTAAAAAGCAGACATCGCAGTTTTCCGTTCGTCCATCTATCCTATCGCTATCATCAAGGCCGCAGCCAGAAAATATTTTCAGGGGGGAGAGGGGAGGAATAATTTCGGGGGAATAATAATTAGCCAGAAAATATTTTCGGGGGGTTTTATGGAATAGTTGACAAACATAAAATTATTTTTATAAGAAAATAAAACAGCGTATACGGTTAAATATACATACTTATCATAAACCCTTAAAGGAAAATATAAAAATATTATTATAAAATTGAATTTAGCCTTCTAGCTTTCTTTGCAGCGAACAAATGAATTAACTCCTCGGTGTCGATGTCAATTTTGCGGTCCCTCAGGAGGATCATAAGTCACTCACCTCTCTACTAATTAATAGCACTATTATTTCACACACTTCACTAGAACTACACACACTGCACCTACAAATTCGCTTACAATTAGATAATTATTGACTTAAGTTTCATTGGACTACTAGATGTCCCTGCGCCGGTATACAAATCGTCGTTTGAGCGCCAAGCGAGCATAAAATATCTATTTAATTTTTTTCATTTCGGGGGGGGATCAATCCCCCTTGACCCCCTCGCCCTGGCTACGGCCTTGGCTATCATGCTCTGCTTCGGTTGTTTCTAGCTCACTGCGTTTCCGGCGAAGTCCAGTCCAAGTGCTTCGAAAGGTATAGTTTCGACCCACACACCGAGTACGAAGCATGGTCGTATTTTCGTTTCCCTCCGGTTCGAAACGAAACATTTTCGTTTCGTTTCACTTGCCATCCCAGGTAATATTACGCCATCCGTCTTCTGAGAAATCGTATTTTGCCATTTTTAGCAAAGTGGTTGCCATAAGTAACCACAAAAAACAAATGGGGAAAAAACAACAGAAAAATTCATTCTTTAAAATGATACCTAACTCCTATTCCTTGCGCCAAAGGTTGGTTGTAAAGAAATAGCACAGACGTGTTGAAAATAGCCAGCACCAGTGGCGCCAACTCCGTGGGGCCTGAGGGTGCCCGAGCCCCCTCAAAAATTCGTTATGGGCGTGAGAAAAAATGTGTCAGGCTTGTTGATTTTCCCCGGAGTGTCCAGATATCGAGATTCGAGTTATTAGGGTTCTAATGTTGATCATATGACTCTTCTAAAATGCTTAAAAAACTTAAAACTCACTACTTATCAAATTTCCCGGGGCAAGATCCCCGATTTGGCCCCCCCCCCAATATTTTCTGTAAGTCGGCACCCCTGGCCAGCACAGGGGTATACATCAACACAACTACGCTCCGTAAGGTGTTTTCTATCAAATTACAACTTTTCAATTCCATTCTTTGCGGATGTAATTACGATATTGTAAATAATTAGAATATCTGGATCAACTGGATGGAATAAAAGTGCCGAATTCGACTTTCTACGGGACAATGAGCCCCATAGATGATCAAGGAATTAATTTAAATTTAACCTTATTTCCCTTGGAGAACCTTTCATTGGTAGAAGGAATCGCTCAGAAGTTTGAGAACAACTATGAAGTACATGAGACCCATGAACAAGACGGAAGATTATTAAGGCCGGGACACAATGAACGCTAACGTGAGACGCGAGCCGTTAACGGGAATCGGTAAAAAGATGGTGGAAGGGAAAGCTTACGGAAGGGACACAACCATCGTTTACGGAGAGTACGTAAACGCGATAGATGGGCAACTTTCATCTCTTCTCGTGTCCCGTACACGGAAATCCAATCGCAGCGATACAGCATTGTTGGTGCCCATTGCTGAATATAGGAGTTGTTGTTGTCGTGTAACGTGAGCTGAAGAGAAGTCAGTTAAGGTAAGCCATTACTTAATTTAATTTACGCGCTTACTATCCTCGTCGATTTCGAACATTCTTCAAAACTCTTCCTACACACAAACGAAAAGACTGAAGACCACAAACAAAACCACTGCGCGGGCGTTAGTCAATTTTCTTTCCGGCCAAGGGAACGTCAATAGGGTAGTTTCCTTCATCAAAGAAACCGAAAGGCATTGATTGCGATTTGTTACCCACAATTACTGTATTCATAATATACAAATTATTTCGTTTTAGAAATACCGGTTTAGACGAATGGCAATGGTCCATTTTTATCCTCATTTGAAAAGGGCCAGATTGGCGCCCATGCGATGCCACTCCACGTGACGTCACAGGGACCTAGTTTCTATAGGAGAAGATAGGAGTTATACATCGTCTGAGATTACCAATGCATGCATGAGGCACAGAGCTCAGGGAAACATGTCTTAATAATCACCTATTAAAACTGGCTAAGGTCGGAAAGTTTTCTTCGTTTGATAAGGTATTAATAAACCTTTTTTAAGCCAAGCGCTACCAGCCAGCAGGGTACTCAGCTACCCGCTAGCAGCCTGCGTCGTATCAGCGCTAAGCCTCGCCTCAAGGTCACCTCACAAGGAGGCAGCGGGAACCAGAAATACGTCACACGGAGAGATTTCCCGACATTCATACTTACCCGTCGCGTTTTCGCGCGCTTGAAAATTTGCACTTTTTATTTTATCGCGAAAAATAGATATCGTCATTTAAAAATCTAAAAGCGTGAAATACGTACTCCAGGAGTAATAATCTTCCGATATAGGCAATAAAAAAATAATAGGAAACCACCCTATTGTGACCGCACGGTGGCGTTCGCCGTCTCACTTTCTCCCGGATCCCGTATACCGTCTCACGTTAGCGTTGATTGTGTCCCAGCCTTTAGCCAATAGGGGACGACCGCAACCACGGAGAAAAAGCAATGCCTCCATTGCATAAACGCTCAACAATCGCCCACCGAATCAGATCCGCTCATCAAGTAGCCCTAGCAGTAATAAATTCAGGGGGTATCGATAGAAGCCCTTCACAAACTAATTGTGACGTCATCAA
Organism: Ischnura elegans; assembly: GCF_921293095.1. NCBI lineage: Eukaryota > Metazoa > Arthropoda > Insecta > Odonata > Coenagrionidae > Ischnura > Ischnura elegans. The sequence continues at coordinate 39,682,961 of NC_060257.1, forward strand.
CGGAGTTCCATAGTCTCCTTGAAATCGGCCCTTTGACAAAATTTAGAATTTGCTCTCTTGAGAAAAACTCGGTGAGCCCGAAAAAGTTTATTTTATCAACCATGAGTCGCGAAAGCAACAATGAATAACTAAGTATCAAGTTCATCATATTTCAGTGCTATCCCTTGCAGATGTAATTATAATAATGTAAATATTGAGAATAAATGGATCGCTCTCCACTCGCATCGCTGTGGATTTTTTGAAATCAACTTCATATGGGACGGAGGCCTCCCCTATGTAGTCCGCTTGTATTCGACCCTTTGACAAAATGTGAAATTTTCTTTCTTATGAGCAGTGACCGTGCCGCGTCGAGGTGGGGCAAATGTTAATAAATGTAAGAATTCTGTCGAAGGAAAATATTGAAGCTATTTTAACAAATTAACCACAAAATTACCAGTTGGTGGAACCAATAGGGTAGTTTCCTTCATCAAAGAAAAGGAAAGGCATTGATTGCGAATCGTTACCCACCATTAGTGCATTCATAATATACAAATTATTTGATTTTAGAAATACCAGTTCAGACGAATGGCAATGGTCAATTTTAACCGCATTTGAAAAAGTCCAGATTGGCGGCAATGCGATGCCACTCCACGTGACGTCACAGGGACCTAGTTTATATTCGAGTTGATAATAAATAAAGTCGAGTAAATAATAGATGTCACTCGGTGAATTAGTCGAAGAAAATCCGAAATCCTTTTGATCGTACGCGAGAGAGCTTCAGGGAAAACATTCAACCGTAGATTCGTTATTTGATAAAGATGGTAAACTTGTCACCGAAAATATTGAAAAAGCCAACACTTTAAATTCCCACTTCGAAAGTGTATACACTACTGACGATACTCAATTCAATTTAGACATCCCATATACTGAGGAATCGATGGAAGAAATATCTATTCAACGTGATGGGATAACTAAACAACTACAATCGATTAATAATAGTAATCTCCGGGTCCGGAGGGAATACCCGCGCGTGTCCTCAAGGAGTTAGCTCCACAGATTGCACCTTACTTAGAGAGCATATTCAAGAAGTCACTCTCCGAAGGGAAGTTACCGCCAGACTGGAAAATTGCAAGCGTTACACCCATATTCAAAAAGGGAAACAGACATGACCCAGGCAACTACCGTCCGATTTCATTAATATCGATTATAGGCAAGATACTTGAGCATATCGTCGTTAGCAATATCATGACTTTCTTGGACAGACGTAACTTCCTCCTTGACTGTCAGCACGGATTCCGAAAAGGTAGATCATGCGAAACAAAGCTCGCGCTCTTTCTTCACGACGTTATAAAATCTGGTGAATCGAAAAGACAAGTTGACGCATTATTTCTAGATTTTAAGAAAGCTTTCGACACTGTACCTCACAACAAACTTTTATACAAATTACAGTCATGCGGCTTAAGCGAAACAGTTGTAAACTGGATACGCAAATTTCTCAGAGATCGTAAACAAAAAGTAGTTCTTGACGGAATTAGCTCTGATGTTGTCAAAGTTACATCAGGTGTTCCACAAGGAAGCGTAATCGGCCCCCTGTTGTTCATTATATACATTAATGATCTCTGCTCCCGCATTAGCAGTAAAATACGTTTATTTGATGACTACGCTGTCATCTATCGCGAAATTAGTGATCACTCTGACTATGAAATTCTATCATCTGACTTAAACAACGTTGATATGTGGAGCCAAGAGTGGGGACTCGAACTTAATCCGAGCAAATGTATGGCGGTACATTTCTTGCGGAATTCGTCAAACTCTAACCATGTTTATGCAGTGGATGGCATTAACATAAAGGCAACAGACGAAGTGAAGTACCTGGGATTTACGATAACCTCGAACCTCACGTGGGGAACACATATAAAGAATATTTGCGGCATAGCCCTGAAGAAATTAGGATTTATCAGTCGTATTGTGAGAAAATTTTCGGAGGAGACAGTAAAAGAAAGGCGCTATTCCGCTCTCGACCGACCGCACCTTGAATATGCAGCGAGCGTATGGGATCCGGTGCAGAAAGACTTAATCCGCGAACTGAATAAAACACAAAGGAGGGCTGCGCGTTTCGTCAAAAACTGCTACGGACGTGCATACAGTGTTGCCCAGATGTTAAGCGAATTACGCTGGGGGCCGTTGGAGACTCGGAGGCTGCGCGCTAGGCTTAGATTGCTTGAACAATTGAGAATGGATACTTTTAAGAGCGACAAAGAGAACATGATATTACATCTACATCTACATAATACCCTGCGAGCCCCCTCTAGGGTGTTTGGCAGGGGGTGATCAATCACCAGCATTCAGCATGCATTTGGACTCCCACATGCACACCACACCGTAAGAGCCACAATATATTTCCAGGTGCGATAGAAGCGATAAATTAAGAGAGATGTTTTTCCGAACGGATAGATATGGGAATTCGTTTTTCCCCCGAACCATAAAGGACTTTAATAAACGCTAGTCCCAACCTCGTTAGAGCCCTTCTTTTTTTTTAATAGCTGTAAACGGCTGGTGTCCTAACACCCTCTGCCACACGCCTTTTAGGCGGCTTGCGGGGTATTATGTAGAAGCAGTTAGGAGTTTTACATCGTCTGAGACTACCAATGTATGCATGAGACACAGGGCTCAGGGAAGCATGTCTTAATAATCACCTATTAAAACAGCCTAAGGTCGGAAAGTTTTCTTCGTTTGATAGGGTATTAATAATCCTTATTTAAGCCAAGCGCTACCTGCTAGCAGCCTGCATCGTATCAGCCATGGTCCTTATGTACGGACAGTATATAAGGACCATGGTATCAGCGCTCAAAGCCTCGGCCCAAGGTCACCTCACACGGCGACAGCGGGAACCAGAATGTCGTCACACAGTGTTTTCCCAGCATTCATACTTAGCCGTCGCGTTTTCGCGATTGAAAATGTTCACTTTTCATTTAATCGCGAATAATAGATATCGTTATGAAAAAAATCTAAAAGCGTGAAATACATACTCCAGGAGTAATAATCTTTCGATTTAGGCAATAAAAAAATAATAGGAAACCACCCTATCGAACTCAGATTGTAATAGTATGGTGGACGTCTTCATTGACACAAAAAGCTAAGGGGAGTTCCGAGATAATTGATAGTATTTGTGAAAATTGAAACTCGTCATCAAAAGAAAATCGAACAAAATCAATTTTATAGGAATCTTATGTTCAAATTGAAGTCTAAATTTAAATATAACGGCTATAAAACCGAGGTGTGAAGCAATAAATAGATTCATCCAACTTCAGTACGTATTTTTATAGGGAGCCTGAGAGCCACGTGGAAGAAAATGAATATGTTTGAATATTTCCCTAAAGGAATTAATGAGTTTACGCTAAAAATTTATGTTTTGAATACTATGGTGGATATTTCTGAGGTCTAAATAGAAGTCATTATTCTTAAATGAATTAAAATAATGAAGTATAGTAATGAAATGTCTCGAATGCATGAGACAACGGCAACGGCACGCGAGATAGAATTTTGGTCCTTAGGCTGATCATAGAGAAGAGAATGGAAAAGAGCAAATCGACGTTAATAGCATTTTGTAGACTTGGAAGACGCCCTATCCTTTCAATGGCTACTGATGAGAAGATATAGGCAAAAACTGATATTTGCTGCTAACTTCACCGAGATATTCTCAGTAATACCAAAAAACACTCAAAGTGTCTGTCTCTTATCTGCATTTCTTAGCAAGCTTCTAAATAACCGTTTGTCTTGGAAAATGATTCTATAGGCGGTTTCACACAATCAAATTCCGTTCGAGATTCGTTGAAAAATCTTTATGAAATCTATGTGACGTCATGTCAATCGTCATGACTGCGAACGTCTTGTCTTGAATGCTCTTGAATCCCTTATTCTCCATCAGATTCGTCTTGTCTTGAACGGTTCTAATTTCTATTGAATCTCAAACGGTATTTAAGCATTTAAGCAATTAAGGTAGATAGTTGTATAGTACCAATTGAAAAAAATATTAATCTTAAATACTTTAAAATAGATGTCAGGATTGATGCGCGGTTTTTTCTGTGATTGAGAGAATAAGTTAGCTATTGTTTTGATCCATAATTAGTCAATTGATTCAATTTTTTTGCGTGCAATGGTCTTGTATTGCAGTATAGTAGGTCGTCATTAATACGAACGTCGAAAATCCGGATTAAAGCATTTGGCAAAAAAAAATTTGACGTCATTATAATGAAAAATACATAAATATAAGGTTGTGTCTGATTCAAACACTATGTGAAAAATTCATATTGATTCACCTAAATTATGCCACTTTTGTACGTGCATTATATACAGTCCGTGTAAGGAGCAGCTGGCTGCCGTAAACATCCAAATAAGACTTTCTACTCTTGATTTCTATCTCTAGAAATAGCATTGCTTATGTCAAAACCTTGAAAGTCTGAAATTTAATTTAGACCTTCTCACTTTACAGATCAGTATCTATATTTTCATCCCAAATCAGGAGAATATTTTCTGGATATGAAGTGCATTAGAGCATTATTAACCCAGACGTCAAAACATTGGATCATTGATACTGTGGATTCTTATCTCATAAGAAGAAGTTACAACGAAGTACATGCATACATTAAAAGGAATGTACCAGCGGAATAGAGCGAAACAGGATAGTACATTTTTTTACCTGCTCTAATTACTTAACTTCATAACCATAGTCACGTTATTTTATAATAAAAGTTTTTTTGTGTTAAGGGGGATTTATCTCTTCTATAAATTGTATTCGTATATACAATCTCTCTCATACTGTTGATTTCTGCCAAAGCTATGCAGATTAGCGACTCTCTATTGTACTTCGAAGGAACATAATCACCTGGGAATAAATGGGCTACTGTGGACTTTGTGTCCGACCAGCCTAATAGTTAGAGGAAAGAATGACGTTTTAATAATCTCTATGTTTCGTAGTCTTTTTCTTTAATTTTCTTCTCGTGATGACGCCGACTACTATACGACGGTAAACGAATGATATGATTCACGTCGTCTGAGAAAAAAATCTACTCCGAATTTACCAAGAAAATGTAGTCTATACTTTGTTCTGAGCTCATGTAAAGATTCCCATTCTAACTCGCTTAACATATTGGAAACGCTACACTTTTTCCAGCCTTTATATCAACTCACCAACCTGTCTGTTTGTTTGTCTGTTTGTCTGGTACAAATCTTGTAACTCAAATTTGACTCACTTCCTGTGAAGCAAAAACGCTGAAATTTTGCACACTTCTTCATTTCCGATGACAATACATGAAAATATAACTTTTTCTCTCCAACCCCCCTTTAACCAACCCCCTAGTCAACCTAAAGCCCCCCAAAACATGTTTTTGATCTAAGAAGTTCCAAATGGTCGATTTTCGTGTTTTGCGATCACAGTAAAAGTTATCCATATACATTTAATTTGTGAAAACTGTACAACAGCTAATTATGATCTTCATATATTTATTAACAATTGTAAGGTTTTGTAAATGTTTGAATATTGTTTTACCGTTACATAAAACGTACGGAGTGGCATTTTTAACATAGGGGTAGGCATTTAAAAGCATAGGGGTGGCATTTTGAAACATAGGGGGCTTACCATTCACTGAAAATTTAATAAATATAGTGACTTTTTTAATACGTCACTTTTGGTTTTTCGGGGTCACTGAGTTTTTTTGCTTTGTGTCATATATAAACGTTGCTCATCCCCTGTAATCTAAATATAAAGGCTGGTTTTTAAAAAAAAATTTTTTATAAGAGCTTATTGTCTTAACGACTCCTAATGATGACGGCAGTCAGGGGCGGGTCCAGGATTTCTTTCTATGGGGGACACAAGCAAGGCCGTATCCAGGATTTTATTCTGGGAGAAAAAGGATACCTCTTAATGCAAAACGAACGCAATGATAATGAGACCGTATTAAAAATCTTGCATAATTTTTAAGGGTCAGGGGGGCACGCGCCCTATCCGCCTATCAGTTAATTAATGGGACTTGTATTCCGGGATGCCGACTTGCAAAAAATATTTGGGGGGGCCCAAACCGGGGATCTTGCCCCGGGAAATTTTATAAGTGGTGAGTTTAAAGGTTTTTAAGCGTTTTAGAAGAGCCATATGATGAACATTAGAACCCTGATAACTCGAATCTCGATATCTGGACACTCCGGGGAAAATCGACAAGCCTGACGCATTTCTTACTGACACCCATGACGAATTTACGAGGGTGCTCGGGCCCCCTCAGGCCCTATGGAGACGGCGCCACTGCTTCCATTTTAATACTAACGTAGTCACGATTACTCACGTGGATTTCTACTCCCCACACACATCCGCACGATACATTCCCCTCAATTCGTAAGCACGTTCTCTGAAAGCAGTAACGAGACCCGATGTAGATTCCTTAATCTCCTTTGCATTTATCTTTGTTTCGACGTCCTCCGTGGTGTTATCGGGTCAAAACTGTTGGTAGCATCGATTGCCCGTATATTTTTGTAGGATTCATTTAAACCATGTGATACAAAACTAATCAACATAAAGGCCACTATGAGAACACCATGGATCTAAATAAAAACATATCGATGGCTAAGGTCTAACAACCCGTATCTCAAAATTTGGCCGGTTCGACACAGTTAAACAAATTGTAATAACATTAAATAATAAAATTCAATCAAAAAACAACTCTTTGTTGGCAAATTTATGCTTCTTTTTCAGTTTTATGAAATTTTGGTTCTTAATTTTGGAGTACAATTAGATAAAATTAATCGGTTTATTGCTGTCCTGAAAAGTTGCTATTTTTGAAATACGTGTTGTTAGAACTTAGCCATCGATATCCAGCACTATTTGAAAGGAACAAGCCCTAGCTCCAGAAATTTATATTTTTGAATGAAATTAAAATTTTTAGGAAATAAACATACGAAACACTGTCACGAAAATCATCTAAGCATTCCGATGTTACATATAATAAATATACACAATATATGTTGTATGAGTTGATACCTTCACGAGGTAGGAATCGGCCATTGGTCGAAATGCTTAAATACCGTTTGAGATTCAATAGAAATTAGAACCGTTCAAGACAAGACGAATCTGATGGAAAATAAGGGATTCAAGAGCATTCAAGACAAGACGTTCGCAGTCATGACGATTGACATGACGTCACATAGATTTCATAAAGATTTTTCAACGAATCTCGAACGGAATTTGATTGTGTGAAACCGCCTATAGAATCATTTTCCAAGACAAACGGTTATTTAGAAGCTTGCTAAGAAATGCAGATAAGAGACAGACACTTTGAGTGTTTTTTGGTATTACTGAGAATATCTCGGTGAAGTTAGCAGCAAATATCAGTTTTTGCCTATATCTTCTCATCAGTAGCCATTGAAAGGATAGGGCGTCTTCCAAGTCTACAAAATGCTATTAACGTCGATTTGCTCTTTTCCATTCTCTTCTCTATGATCAGCCTAAGGACCAAAATTCTATCTCGCGTGCCGTTGCCGTTGTCTCATGCATTCGAGACATTTCATTACTATACTTCATTATTTTAATTCATTTAAGAATAATGACTTCTATTTAGACCTCAGAAATATCCACCATAGTATTCAAAACATAAATTTTTAGCGTAAACTCATTAATTCCTTTAGGGAAATATTCAAACATATTCATTTTCTTCCACGTGGCTCTCAGGCTCCCTATAAAAATACGTACTGAAGTTGGATGAATCTATTTATTGCTTCACACCTCGGTTTTATAGCCGTTATATTTAAATTTAGACTTCAATTTGAACATAAGATTCCTATAAAATTGATTTTGTTCGATTTTCTTTTGATGACGAGTTTCAATTTTCACAAATACTATCAATTATCTCGGAACTCCCCTTAGCTTTTTGTGTCAATGAAGACGTCCACCATACTATTACAATCTTAACCTTAAAACCCGTATAATTTATTATCCTACAGGGAAGTAGAGTCATTTCGAAATTAAGAAAAACGATAGTTTTTAGTTTGCAACACACTGAAGGACAGCTGAATCATGGGGTTGTAAATCTGCGGTGCAATAGCGTCAAAGTTATGACTGTGGTTTTGCAATGTTTGGAGGGGGGGTGCGCGCCCCCTCCGCCCCCATCTGTTTCCGCCACTGTCCAGGAGCTGAAATATTTCCCGATTTGTCGTCGAATTGTCAAAGACGCTGATTCACGCCTCCGTATCGGGGAACAACAAACCCTCTGAGTTGGGAGGGTTGGCATATTGTCCGGTGCTTTCGAAAAGGAGACCGTAACTCAATAAAGAGAATTTGACCGACCAAGTGATTGTTATGATGGGATGCGCACCAGCCTTGGCCTTGGGGCGAGCGTGTTGGCTCATGAGTGTGCGCTCACGACGTTGGGTCGCGAAGTATTCTGTGGGCGTCATTACCTTCGCAGAAAGCATTTTCGTGCGCATTGCTGGGTGGGATCAGGGGCGCAGCTAGGAATTAAGGCTTTGGGGGGTTTAGGTGCAACTAATACCGGGGTGTGTGGGGGTATGGAATACCCACCAGGATAAGCGGTATGTGCGAGATTAGTAAATTGCTGAATTTTAAGATAAATTGTGCAAAATGTTGAGTTTCACGGCTTTCTGAGGGATATTTTAATAATCCTCAAACTATTCCATAAGTAATATCAATCCAATTGATTAATGAAAATTCAAGTAAAATGGATTAAACTTAAAAAAATTCTCTGAGCTCTGGAGGGGGGGTTTATCCCCCAAAACCCCCCCTCGCTACGCCACTGCTGCTTATCATCCCGGCAAATTCCCCTTCCCACATTGTATCTCCTAGGTAAGTTTTGTTGTTTCACATTAACTTAAAATTCTATAATTCTGCTAAGGATTGTCATTAGTTGATGTAAGCTAAAATTTCTTTTATGATTAGATGGTAGCAATGGCACGGGAGGATTTTTAACAGCTCATTTCGCCGTTATATTTCGCTGGGGCGAAGGAAAACATAGCGTTCGCAAAATTCTAGAAAACCTTCCGTTAGGGATAGATATTCCGTAGTTCTTAATCCCGGATTAACGACCGTCTACTGTAATTACAATAAATATGTTATAAACAGCGTCGATCAATAAGTCGAATAATAAACAAAAGGTGATAATGTTAATATCTCCGGCGATCATCTGTCGCATACACGGCGATAGCCGTATATTTTAGGTTTCGATATTCTTCTACGGCAAATTTTAACTAAGAGCGATATTCGCGTTCGTAAAGGAGCCTGAAATACTACTGAGAGGGCGTAGGGGGAAGCAATAATTAGATTCGCGATGTTTTTAGTTTCACGCTCAACAGCACGACGTCATTTCAACCGTTCTTGTATTCATTTTTGCAACTCATTTAGACGAATAAATAACCTAACTTCATATTGCTCCAGTCGGGATTTTCAAAACAAGTCGAAAGACAACTGCGTAAAATCAAAATTAGCGGCCTCAATGGGGCTGAGGTTATGCTGCGCAAAATCGAAAAACTGCGTAAAATCAAGAAAAGATGTAAAATCGAAGTTTCACCATTGGAATTCCCTATGCTTTCCGGCCGAACTTGAGTGTCGCTGCGTAAAAACGAGACTTCATGTAAAATCGAAGTGCGTAAAATCGAAGTTTTACTGTATGTCTAACACAGCTAAACAGGGTTAATAAATCAACAAAGTTTCATCATCATGCAATTTAGCCATTGTGGTAGGATGTTGAACTTAACTTAAGAGAGCATATCATAAATGCCTTTGAATCATTAAATCAATACACGGCTTTGATCAGCTTTGATGTACACAGACTTCACACCATCTACGATTAGATTCTAAATAACAATATGCATTACATTAAGATCATCCAATCATGATAATTACAACCAAAATGATTAGTTTCTTCATATCTAAAACAGTTTTATTGTTATAAGGGTTAAAAATGATATTACAATTCATTAAATCTTCAATTTCATTAAATCACTGACAGCTATAACAAATCCTTGAGTACCTAGCACAGAATCACTTTCTTCACTCAAATTTCTTCAAGAATTCTTTTACTTTTTCGGCACTAGAAAAGAAATTTCACATCCAATCTCAATATTTGATCAAATTTTACTGGTCGCTATGGTCAAGCAGAATGTTTTCAAAGAAATCATTTCCACGAAAATTCATCTCTTATAAACAACCCTCAGCATCGTCAACGTGGATCAGCCATTCAGAATGGAAGACGGGAGTATAAGACACTTCCTTACAATCCTTATTTTTCTGAATTAAATGTTTAAGGAAGAGTTCACTAATTATTATTACAATCAGATCTTGATTTACAAGAAACATTGGAATTTTTCAGACTTAAAGATTTCACAGATAGTGTGAACATAATTATCTCATTTATTGCAGAAGAAAAAGGTAGAAAAATAATGTACCTGAGCATGTCAAAATGTTTCACGAGAGGTTAAATAAGCTGATAACATGAAACATGATTGTCCTTCACGATTGTGACAGCATATTTGATGAGATATGTACCATAGCTTACTTATGTGAGTTAATATTTTTTTCAAGATAAAAAATTAGGCTTTATTTTCTAATGATAAATAATTTGAAAAAACGACACGAATCTAAGAGCTCAAGATGGACCACAATCATCACGATTGTGATGTGAAAAAGTACACAATACCATATCAGCAATCACTAAGTACATGAAAAATACAAGAAATAATTTCTTAATATCGAAAGGAGATACCTAATTGACTAGAGTTACAACATACTGTGCACGTTTTTGTACATACTTTTCCCGAAATTATTTTGAAATAATGTCAAATATTAGTTTCCCGACAGATTGTAAAAGCTACCTAAAGGCAAGTTTATCAAAATTATTACTCAGATACACAAAATTGAAATTATACACGCAATTAATTGCAAAATCCAATCATATAAAAAATAGATTTCATAGTGTGAATGTACAGTTTGATAATTTTTTTTTGTGATATAACCTCCCCTATCAGTTAGTATGAAAAGACATATCAAAATTGATCTGAATCGTCAATTGATGATTGTTTGCAGGGGACCAAAGGCTGTCCACTCTCTACGGCCTTGAATTACCCAAAAGCTCAGGGAGTGGAATGATAGTTGTACCTACACTTCCTTCTCGGATAGGCAGATAGACAAAGCAATACTTACCACTCCCACATTTTCACCACCATGAAGTACACCAATTTTCATGCACTTTTTGAAACTATTTGCTACCCTCTGCTTTTTTGATGATGTACACATTCCTAAAGTGTTTTTTTTTATTTTTTGATGCACCTGTTGCAATTTACTCGAGTAAAATGCATGGATCTATAACGGTTTACTTGCTAATTCATTTTTTTTTTTCAAAGAGTGATGTCATTTTGTGCCTGAAAATCAAACAGTGTACTGTCAACATAAAATTAAATGCATACAGTGAGCACTTGTTATGCATGGGTCAGTTTAAGTTCTCGCACTGACGTGCACATTACAAGAGAAATATCACTGGAATTAAAGCTTATTTTTTTGTGTTACTAGTAGCAACAATATGAATTCAATAATATTTAAGTATATATTCCCATATACTCAAAAGGGTTGCTCACCAGGAAGCAAATACTATTCACTACAATGGTAGTTTGCACAAACTCGAAACAACCTGTAACAGACTTTTTTTTAAATCATTATTCTTACTTTTTTTCTCAACAGAGGGACTCGGTCACTACGTTAATTTTCGTCGCATCATCGATCGCACTAATGGAAGGCCGTCTTTGCCTCGGAGGCACAAGTTTTTCACTTCCATCGGCATCTGCGTCCGTGCAGAATATTTGGGGGCACTGGGACGTTATTCCAGATCCCCCCGCCGTCGGCTGCGAGGGCCCAGCCCTAGCAACATGCACTTCCGTACTGGAGTGTTCGGATGCGACGCACCCACCTTCGTCAGTCCCGGAGCTGTCCCGCTTCCTTTGCGCGTCTGCGTGTTCGTTCATCTCCACCGCGCTGCTGCGACGCAGGCGCGGGGGGCAACGATATTCCGGTGCCTCGTTCGTGACGGTCAGGAAAGCGACGCTCGTACTCCCACTCACCGATCCCGGACCCACACTCTGGCTCCTGGTGCGGTAAGCCTGCTGGAGCCTTTGCTGTCGCGTTGGCGGGGCCACAAAATGGAGTTCTGTGGGGTCATCACTGCTGCTTCCAAGGTCATCGTCCGCTGAAGAGCTTTTGTCCATGCCGTCGTTGTCCTCGTGCCGCTGGCGGGCGAACCGTCTCTGGATCACGCCCTCCATCAGCTGGTAGTCTATCTCCTCAGCATCCCGGAGGTTCTCACGTTCCATATGTATAGCCATCTCGGGATTGGACATCTCGGAGATGTGCCTTGTACGGCTTACGGACCGCGGTATGCCTATGTGCTCGCGGGAAGATGCCAGCATGGCGGAGTCAGACTTGCGGTTCAGATGGGGCCTTGGAGGGGACAGCAATCTTGGCGTCCTTGGCGGACTAAGTAGACTGCAGACCGTCTCCAGCTCGTCCGTGATGCTGGTATACTCTGCATGCATGGCAAGAAGCATTGACCGCGGAGGTGCTGGGAAGACCTGTATCTTGGGCTCCGCCCACGTGACGCGGGCCCCAAGACCTCCAGGGGCAAGGGACGAGGCCCCCCCTATGCCACCACCAGGGGCATTGTGCCCCACAGACGAAGACACGCTACGGCGTTCCTCCATGTCTGGTTCTGACTGGGTCTGGCTGAGTTGCCTTCTGGGGAACCCACCATGTGCTGCTTTCCCTCCCCGAGACGGTACGTGCGGCGGCTGCTGACTAGTGGATGATGGGGCCTGCGAATCGTCCTCTGTGTCGCATGAACTGCGCCTCCTCTTGGCCTCTCGTGCTTGCTGTTGCATGCGCCTCTCGTACAGGTGGCTGGAGAAGTCTAGCTGGATGCCATCCTCATCCTGGAAGAATAGCAGAGGGTAAGTTCATGCCAATGGTATGTTACTTGATAAAAAGAGCAATAAGGAGAGTCAGTTATTATGCCTCAACAATGCCTTAAACCATGTTTTCACACCAGTAAAGAAAGTTTAGCCAGTTAAAATTCCACTTCTGATGCCCAATTGAATTGGCTGGGAATTTCATTGTAATCACAAAAGTTTAACTTCTATGTAGAGGAAATTTAAAAAACTTCAAATGCTTGGGAAAATTTTGCCAAGACTTGCAAATTACTATCGCTTTATATTGTTTAATGGAAAATTGTTTTAATTTTGCACTAGATGCTAAATTTACTTTGAGTATTACTAATACTGATATAATCATGTCGAAAAATACAACATTCAACAGTTTTCAAGGCAGGGTAAAACCTTCACTCTAATACAAATTGCAACGAAATTTAGTAATATTAGCTAAATTTACTTTGAGTATTACTAATACTGATATAATCATGTCGAAAAATACAACATTCAACAGTTTTCAAGGCAGGGTAAAACCTTCACTCTAATACAAATTGCAACGAAATTTAGTATTTAAGAATAGATTTGGAAATCGGTACTGAGGAGGGAAAACATCAGATTGAATCAACAAAAATGTGACGCCTCCCAAAAAGCACAAATACATGTTTACTATTGAAATAGCAGACCAGTCAGTAGAGAACCTGAATGAAATTAACCAAAGTGCACTTGCTGGGTGAAAATTCTGCTGAGGAAAAAATCAATCACCTGAACCAGGACCTAAAATAAGTTTCCTTTATTTTTTACCAAGTTATTTACCAAATTAATCAAAACCACCCTCATTCTCTGTGATCATTGATGCCTTTTGTGGACAAAGTGTGGCATTGTTGCTGGACATATTATACCGCATGACAATACTTTTCCATGGTCGTTTCCTAAAATTTGTCCCTCGGATGTCCAAGATCTTTTTTCAGCCTAGAGACAGAGGAAGTTTTGTACGAACTCTGTATCTCTTGATTAATTTTCACTCACATAGTGATTCAAACCAAAGGTTGATCTTGTTCTGTGAGGGTAGAGCACACCCCAGACTATAATGAGTTCCAGGTTAGAATCCCAGCAGAGCCCAATATTTTTTCATTGCTAACTTCATCCTTGGCAAAAAATACTTCACACCCACGAACTTGACTGCGTACATAACCACTTGTTTCATGCAGTGCTTTGAAATTCTTCATAGCTGAATAGTGGTGAAGTCAGGTTTATTTCTCCAACAGTGGCTTAGTAAGTACAACCTCCATCCCATGTGCCAATAGTGTGGACTTGTGACATCAACACCTTGTTCGGTAAACTCATCCAGAAGTTTGCTCTGAGAAGATGGCTTGGTGGTGTAACTGGCTTACATGCATGACTAGCAATTAGGAATTCCAGGTTCAAATCCCAGCAAAGAGGAATATTTTTTCATGGCAAACTTTATCCTTGGTGTACAAGGACATGACATGTTCAGAGTATGGGGACCAGTTCATTTCCCTGGGTCTCCTCAGTGGAGGTGGCCTAGTGGGCAGTCGTTTGGCTACTGATAGAACAGAGGGTATCAGTATTTCTTGATTAAAGCTTTTGCGGCTCATGTTGATTAAAGAGAGACGTGACGGGTGTATGCCGCGTGATGTATCAGATATTGCCCTGACATTTCATGACCGACTGCTGGCCACTTCTTCAAGGGAATGGTTCCTGACTGACTGAGCAAGTGACAATGTCAATATGTATTAACCTTTGGAAAAATTCCTATCGTTTTGTAAACCATAGAAATACTTCTCACCTCTAATGTTAACACAATCATACTCATTTTCTAAGTCAAAACTACTAACTGCCCCCCAGAGGCAAATACAGTGCAACCTCGATATAACGATACCCCACGGTACACTAATAAACACTCGCTATAGCGAATTGTCGCTTAACCGGAGATGGAGCAAATAATAGCCAATATACCTGTTGCGAACAGATATACAGGAACAGGAGTGGTGCGGCGACATATAAACATCTATCCGATAAACGTAAGCATAAATCCAGACGAAAGGCGATGTTTTTTTGCATCACTAAATTTCCTTACTCAAATAACGACTGACTATTCAAACAATTTATAAGCACCGCACTGAATAAAAATCGTGCAAAGCATTGTTTCGTCAATCATTATATTTATTGAACGACAGTTTACCACATAAATTTAAGACTGAGCACTCCATTAACTTCATTTCTAACAGATCGCTAGCAATTACAGAGGTTAAGGAGTCTTGATGAAAGTCTTCCGGCGGTGAAACCCTCGCTATGGCGAGAGCCAACGCCGAAAGGGTCTCGTAAAAACGAGTTTTTTAACACGCTTATTATAGGGTCAATTGACGGTGCATCGGCTATCTCTCGTTATAGCGGGGGTGTCGCTATAGCCCGTACTCGCTTTAACGAGGTTCCACTGTATGTGTGTAATTTTGAATCAAAGAAAAAACAAACACACTGACATAAAAGTATAAAAACGTCTATAAAAATTCTTGTAATGCAAACTAAGGGGAAGACAAAACAATCATAATACTCATGCAACATATAAACGATAAAAAAAAAATTATAAAAAAATTGAGGCAATCTTTGAAACACCAAAACATGACAGATTGAAACATATAGATGAAATGCAGGCTGGAATAGAACAGGATTAGTCAATATTGGCAGTGAAATATTGATTTTGAAATATGAAAAAGAATGAAAAAAAAAACAAAGAAAAATTCAACACATAATGAGTCTTGAGTGAATAAGCTTTGGTTGAGGTTTTGATCAAATGGTGTATGTACAAATAGAACTAAGATTTAATATATAACACCAAATTCACGGAATTTAGTAGGGTAGCAAGTAAGTATAACAAAAAACAGAAAGATAAGGAAACTTGTTTTTCAGGGCATTTAGGATATCAGTGGTTTACTTGGTATGTGTAGTAAATGAGGTTGAATTAGCTTCCATATCAGCCTTACATAGCCAGCCCCAACTGCTCCAGTTGAATTTCAGTAATAGTTTCTTAAATTACCTTATTCCAATGTTCTACAAATGTACCTGATAATGTTTGAAGGATAAAGTAAACCTGAAATAACTTAGGCTAACAAATATGATAACTTCTTCAATCAATTATCTATGTAGAGTATGAAATCATTTATAATGGTTTTGTGGTACCTATATATTTAGTTTGAGAAAAATATACCCATGCATAAATTTTCATCAAAATTGGATGTCTATTTGACAAAACTTGTTTGAATGATAAATTTTATCTTTGAATTAACTAAAAATGGGAGACCACGCACCTTGCTGCCATGCTGTAAATAATAACACTGCTTAAATACCTAAAAGTCATTACGACGATAAAAAAATCTTCTCCAGCCTATACTTGCTGCGATTAAAATTAAATATTAACTTGGAGCAAAAAATCCTCTGAGATCCAATCCTGGACGAGGCAAATGATTTTTTCTCTGTGGATTTTTTGCACAATTCCAGCTTTGCAAGTGACTCCTGTAAAAGTTATCACCATTGCTAGTCCTGGTATACTTAAAACTAAAAATAATAAATGCTCTACAATTTGATTCTCATCGACTAATGGCTTCACATTTTTATTTTATGAAATTGTATTTTTATACTTCCCCTAATATCGATTTTTTTCTAACTTAATGCCACATAATCAAAATGAAGAGATTAAAATATACCACCATGATGGAGTTGTGAACTCTGGTACCTGTGGTGGGAGTTAACAAAACAAACCACTACATCAACTGACCCACACGATTGAAGGGAATTATTTTGGAATAACATTAGGCATGTCATAAGAACTACATAAAAAATAACTAATTATAACTAGCCAAACTAAGGCCCATTCAATGAAACCATGACCACTTCTGAGATACTTTTAGCATTCTGAATACAAAAAAAGATATGGCATTGAAACAGGAATAGCAAGGTATTAGGTCTCCCCTTGTAAAATTTTCTTTAAAAAATAAAAATTAAATTTTCCTAAACCTGTTTGAAAAAATAATGGTAAACTGTAATTCCCTGGAATAAGTTGGGTGAAATTAATGACGAATCATGCTGCACACTGAGAGACTATGCATCCACGGTTTGTCAACACTGATGATGGTGATGATGACGACGATGAGAAGACACCGATCACGAACACACACCATCGAATATTCACTCGAAGGGGAGACGTACATATACCTCGAGGTTCAACGCTTCCTCCGTCCGGTCCACGTGGCTGCCCCCGTCCACCTCGTCGCTCCTCTCTGCCGCACCCTCGCTCAGCTTCGTCCCAGAACCCTCGCCACCCGCCTGCCAGAAGCTGTCCTGTAAAGACGTCTTGGAGGCCCCGTGCTGGGAGGACACAGGCCTCTTGCCACCACGCAAGGAAGCACCGGATCCTCCACCACAAACACCCAAAGTTCCGGTGGAGGCACCGGGTCCGCCCCCAGTCGCTGCACTATCTTCCTCCTCCTCCTCTTCGTTCTCCCCCTCGACGAGTGGCTCCACCTTCCTCGTGTCCTCATCTATCGATGAGGCAGTCAGCAAGGGGTGGCGGAAGTGTCTGTGCTCCCCGGCTGCCATTGCGTCTGGCCACCAGTCAGGTCTGACCTCAGTCAAAGACCTCGTGGGTGGCCTGCGGAATGGTCTCGGTGGTCCGGGCATGAGAAGGCGGTCGTCCTCCGGTCTCCGGATGCGGTCTTCCGAGGGGGACCTGCCCCCACCCCCACTGCCGGCATCGGCATCTCCGCCCCCTATTGCATTCACAGCCCCTGAAGTGCCCCCAGCCCCTCCAGTTCCTCCTCCACCACTGCTGCCACCGCCACCACCACCTCCGCCGTCACCAAGATGAGTGGCCATGAACCTGTACAAAGATAAGGTTGTAAGCCATAATATATAAATATATACATTAGAACCATAAGGTAAGATAAATTACCCTGGCTCATATTTTTGTCTGTAAGTATGTAGGTCACCGATAAAAAGCACCAATTGTCTTCTCATTGGTTCACAAAATTTATATGTGCATCTAAAGAGCTTTACAATGTTTTAATATAAATAAATATAATTGCTCACCTCAGTGGCACCTTGGAAGAGTCTCCTCTAAGAGGATAAAGCCAAACAAGAGGTAAGGCTGGTTTCAAAATGTAAGCCTGGTTAGGTTGCCTCTGTATAGGGCATGGTTGTTTGAGCTCCAGTAATTGTTAACTAATTGAAAAATTCAGATGTTACAGGCCAATATGTGCTGTTTTTGTTGGTGTGGTAGTAAACAAAACATACATCTGAAATTATTTCAACACTTCATCACAACTGATTTCATACTAATGTAAAGTTTACGTTTTGAATTTTAAAATTTTGGATCAGAACAGGTAAGTATGTATGTATTTTAAATTTTTATTGATAATACTTTGCACGGCTAAGATATAAATTCAATAACTTTTGAGGCCAGTTAAGAGAGAAAAGCATTTTCAAGAGACTTCTTCTCATGTTCCTTAAAACAAAATTCTCTCAACTGAAAACTGAATGGGAAGTCAAACTCAGAATTATTTTATAGGTTTATGCGATGATATGAATAGTCATTGAGGCTTTTACATTCTCTATCTGTGTTTGCTGACAATGATTTTCGAAGCCAGAGGTGAAATATTTGCTTCTGCCTTCAGGTTGAGGATCCCCAAAAGGTAGGTCTATATAGTCTTCAAATACTTCACCATACAACAAGAAGAATGGCTGGAAAAACACTAACTAGGTTAAGATACAGCTGGGGGCCAATGTTTGAGAAAAGGATAGCCTAAAATGAATGAAGTTCAACCTAAAGACAGAAACAGGATGGCTTTCAAAATTGTTGAGGCACCCTAAATTCTCAAGTATTATGCACATGTTATAAGTGGTGTTTTGCAAAGTTTTCAAAGTCATTTAATGCACCTTATACGTAAGGTGAATGTGCAAAAAGAGAAATATCTTTAAAGCATTCCCTCATTTAATTTCTTTGGCTTTTCCTCCGCTTCATTGAAAAAATGGGAATCTGGCATGGTATTTGGAGGAGGCGACCGACAGCTGAGGTCATTTACGCCATGAGGTTAGGGTATGGAAGGAAGGGTGGAGAGAAACCCGGCATCGGCATTAGTCTGCTCTTAACGTAAGGTGCCAAGGGGACCACGGCTTAACGTCCCATCTGACGGATGGAGTGTTGCGCTTGAAATGTCCTCCACACAACACTCAAGCAGGGATTGGGCAGTCTCCGAAAATTCTCTGCCACTGCCGGGATTTGAACCCGAGCCCACCAGGTAGGAAGCCAACACTCTAGCCACTACACCAGTCCGATCCCAAAAGGGGGAATCTTAATGGTTTTGAGAATACGGATGTCAGTGTTCTAGATTCTGTGGATGTCCTGTGTGCAATATATGATAGCATGTTATACTTGAAATTTTGAGAGTTAAACCTGCACATCATTTGTGAGTGGGAATCTCCCTGGGAATTAAGGGTATTTTCTTAAGAGTTCCATTATTACCTGTTGTTGTTTGTTGTTAATTGTTGAGGTACCCCAAATTCTCAAGTATTATGCACATGTTATATGTGGTGTTTTGCAAAGTTATCAAAATCATTTAATGCACCTTAAACATAAGGTGAATGAGCAAAAAGAGAAATATCTTTACGCATTCCCTCATGTAAATTCTTAGGATTTTCCTCTGCTCCATTGAAAAAATGGGAATCTTAATGGTTTTGAGAATACGAATGTCAGTATTCAAGGTTCTGTGGGTGTCCTGCGTGTAATATATGATTGCAAGTTATACTTGAAATTTTGGAGACAAAAGGTAAACCTGCACATCATTCGTGAGAGCGCAATCTCCCTGGGAATTAAGGGCATTTTCTTAAGTGTTCCGTTATTACCTGTGAATGACAGCCAAGTGGGAGGATGTCTTTTCCGCGAGGTCCTCAAGGTTCCTTAGGCGGTATTCGAGTGACTGGACTGATTCAACCTGCCTATTCTCCTTCTGATCTATATCCTCAATCTTCTGCTGCATGTTCTCGACCCGCTCGTTGGTTGCTTTGATCCTCTCCTCGGTGGAGAGTTGGAGTCGCGTCTCTTTTTCCCTGAAATAACCCTCAACACACTCCTCTTCAAAGTCGTGGAGACGCTCAAGGTCCACAGAGTCCAGGAAGAGCTTCAAACCATTGTCGTAAGTCTCTTCGACACCTTTAACTTTCCGACGGCAGAACTTGACGAGGAGATAGATGTGACAGAAGATTATCAAGGGAGGGGGCAACACTGGCTTCTGCTCGTACTCCATGACGACAGTGAAACGCTGGAACATCCACACCTGGTGAGAGACTGCATTGACCTCATTGAAGATGTTGTTGAACACTGCAATGAGGAGGTTGATGAGAAGGATGTTGGCGACTAGGAGGTAAGTTGACATGACAGCAGGGGTGATCCATCGACCGGTCTGGCAAGGTTGCTGATTTGGGCCATCCCCGCACGGTGGGTCTATATAGTCCGCAAACACTTCACCATACAACATGAAGTATGGCTGGAAGAACACTTCTTTGGCCAAGATCCAATCGGGGTCGTTGTTTGGAAACAGGATTGCCTGAAAGGAGCAGATGCAAATAAAGAATTATGAAAATTTATGGGCTATGGGATGCACTATTTTTACTCACAAATTTTTGTGTGTTACTCTTGAATGGCAAATGATTGTATTTCATATGAAACCAACTCAAAAAAATAAATTCACCATAGTAGGATTTTTCTCGGGGTCAGATCACCATTTCATGAGAAAAAGCACCAAAACACGAATTTTTGCAAAATCGAGTAAATTTTGCTCCTTTGTCCCGTTATCATTGTTTGCAAAAATAGCATACCTCTACCAATCTAGAAATGATATAAACTGCCAGATCATGATTTTATTTTTTTCCATGAGTTTGGATCTGATTCCATTATCTGGCAAGGCATAATATCCATGGATATTTGGATCTTACAAACCTCATCCAATCATCCCTAATTTATGGAAAATTGCCGGTCTCCTGAATCAAAATATATGATTATAGAATAAAATTTAATGGCAATTTTATTACTCTCACTTAATTATGGCCTCTCCTAGACTCGAGAGAAGACTTCTCCTCATGAACAGAAGTCAATGCGAACGGTAGTAGGCCTGCTTACGGGACACTATCATTTAATGAATGAGACATATGCACCCGCTGGGGGTAACAGACTCAGATATAGTGTAGATAGTGTGAGACGGGAGAAGAAACAACCACCCATCTAATATGCGAGTGCCCCGCAATCATGAGGACTCGATATAGACACCTGGGCTCACCTTTTATAGAGCCCAAGGAGGTAAGAGATCTTCCCATTGGGGACCTTTTGTCCTTCGCTAAGGACATAGGCCTCTATGGGTGATCCATTATCGGTGGTTAGCACAATGTACCTACAGGTCTAAGTGCCCTGGGTGCTGATCCCCCATCGCATCATTGAATCTAATCTAATTATGGCCTAGGTTGTGTAAACAAAAAAGGTTAAATTATTCTCAAGTTTATTACCTGTCGGCATACACCAAAGGACATGAGGACAACCAAGAGCAGCACCACGAAATAAATCATGTTTTTTATCATCTTCCCCATCATGGTCACAAGTGGTCCCAGGTATTTATTGACGCCAAGGATGTGCAGTATCCTCAGGTACCAATATATTATATCAACACAGTAAATAACACGACCAACTGACATGGATGAAGGCTTGAGTCTTAACACCATTCCAATTAGGAAAAACACAATCGCTGACGCATCACAAGGGTTCCATGTATTCCACGCCCAAACAGCAAACTTGTGACTGAAATGAAGGAAAAGAAAATTAAAATAGGTGAATGAAAATTCTCAATCTAAAGGCCTGGTTACGAGATACATTAACATTTACGGGTTAATGCCTAAATGTATGAACGCGAGAATGAACGGCAAAATGCACTTTGCTAGATTTAGACTAAAAAGATTTCATGAAGACACACAAAGTGACACTAAAGTGACAACAGGGTGAAGTTAGCACTTTAATAAAGTAAGACTTACACATAAGAAGTATAAAATCTAAGTATAAAAAGTAAGTAAAAATAAGTATAAAAAGCAAGGCTTGAGAATCCAATTTCATCAGATTTTCCTTGAACTGAATCAACATAACTTATCATGCAGCAATAACCTGAATGATGAAAAATCAACTCTAGCAAGACTTGAGTCCACAACATCAAGATTAAACATTACCCTGCTACCACTGAGGCCTGCATATACAATTTATTGCAAAGGTTGTAATGCATTACTAATTACATGGCAAGGAATGCGAGCCTAAACCTAGAAATAGATGAGCACAAACTGAGTAGGTGGAGCAATCAACAATTTGGGTTGCACATTGGAGACGATTATAGATAACGTTTACCTGATAGCAACTGGTTCAGAAGAAACAATCTCCCTGATTTTCTCACACCCGAGAGTGCAAATGTAAGCAATGGTGTAAAGCTCTTGCCAAGAAGGAACTGCATGCATTCTCACAAGAACCACATAGCTGAACAAGCAAAGGAAGAGGATGTAGGCAATCTGAAAAAAGAGAGATAGTTCACTTTGAAACATGAAAGCAATGCAATGACCAAGAATTTCCAAGCTTAAGGTCCTTGAGATAAAGATGTAGAGAGTGCATAGTTCAACAGAATGTAATTCCCCCAAAACAGGAAGTATTCCAGCTCATTCAGAACACTATTTTAAGCCACCAATTAATATTTAATAGGCAGTATTAGCTATTGATTGAGAACAAGATGGCTGAATTCCAAAATTAGACCACATTATTATTTTGCTGTGACTATTGAAAAAGACATTTTTGCTCAGAGCATTTTCTTTGAAAACTCTAATTTTTTTAACTTCTGGTATCAACCAAGAGTATTCACACAACCAAATATGAATAAAACCAAATATGAAGACTTTCAGATAAATAGATACATATGTAGTAGGTATCTCAGTTTGTTAATTTCATAAGATGATCATCAGCCACACAAGATTTAGCCAGAGCTTCTCATTCACTGGATTTCTGTATAGGTAGCTTGTTCCTTCAAAATCATGTGGTTCATATTCATTTTTCTACTTCAGCAATGATTCTTTCGGCATCTATGCCCCTAGAATCCCATTTCATCAGAGAATCCATTTCATCAGATAAACTGAATCAACAGAATATAGCATGCAGCAATAACCTGAATGATGAAAAATCAACTCTAGCAAGACTTGAGTCCACAGCATCATGATTAAACATTACCCTGCTGCCACTGAGGCCTGCATATACAATTTATTGCAAAGGTTGTAATGCAGTACCATTTATATATGATTTAACACTTTCCCGGCGAACAACTTTTGAAAAATCATCTCGGGATACCACACGGGTAAGATTATATATAAGAGCCAACGTTTTGGGTACCGACTCGCCCATTCTCACGGCTACTGACAGAAAATTCGAAGTGACCGTTGAACCCAGCGTTAGGAGGGGCCGGATTGGTCGAGATCCGATTGTTGTCGCGGAAGACTGTGGACCAGCGTAGACTTAGCTCTGGCAAACACAACTCTTTTAAGGGTTCTATTCCAAGAGCCGCTGATCGAACATCCGGTGTCTCTGTTCACTTTTTTATTTTCAAGTTTTATTTCAATCGCCTCTTTGGTTAAAGGATTCCAGAAATGATTCGATCGCCATAAAACTCTGGTGTCATCCCACCGTATTTTATGGTCCTCATCCAAGCTATGCTCGACTATGGCTGATTTTTCTGGTTGACCAAGTCGGAAATGCCTTTGATGTTCTTTAAGACGAGTAGATATTGTTCGCCCAGTCTCACCCACGTAGACATTATCACACTCACAGGGAATTTTATAAACTCCAGGAGTCATAAGGCCAATTGGATCTTTTACACAGACGAGGCAATCTCTTAAACTCGTCATAGGTCGATGGATGGTTTCGATATTATACCTCCTCAAAACCCTAGAAATTTTGCCCGATATAGTGGAAATATAGGGTAAAAAGGCCCTGGCTGTCGGTTTAGGTTGGTCTTCCTTCATAACCGAGCTCTTTGCAGTTGCGGAGGATTTTCTGAAGGCCAAAGTGATCTGCCGCTCTCTGTACCCATTCTGGCGGAAGGTATTCTTAAGATAGTCAATTACCAATTACATGGCAAGGAATGCGAGCCTAAACCTAGAAATAGATGAGCACAAACTGAGCAGGTGGAGCAGCCAACAATTTGGGTTGCACATTAGGAGAAAATAGACACATCAGTTAGGAAATTAGGCATTCATGAATAGGAAAGAGCTTAATTGAATGAGAGGATCGCAAGAATTTAAAGAAAGGGTTGGTGAAGAGTCTGATCAAGGGTGCAGAAATGTGGGCACTGAGAAAGGAAGATGAGAGAACACAGGAGCCATTCCAGATGTGAGTCTAGGGAGGAATGGAGGTGAAATGGACAGAGAGGAGGAGGAATGATGAAATGCTAAAGGGTGAGGAGAGGCGGCTTCTAGGTGAGATAAGGGGACAAAGTAAAAATAGAGTGAGGGGACGTTGAAAACAGTGTCGTACTCATTAAATAATTGTGGAAAAGTGAAACTACCTTACATTTCAATATGTCAAACTCTCACTATATCACACCTTAAAATTGGTTTGAATCGGTTGTACTTATTCGAAATAACAGTTA
Source organism: Ischnura elegans (assembly GCF_921293095.1). NCBI lineage: Eukaryota > Metazoa > Arthropoda > Insecta > Odonata > Coenagrionidae > Ischnura > Ischnura elegans. The sequence goes on from NC_060257.1 coordinate 39,707,632, forward strand.
TCCACTTTTAACTAAGTTAATGAACCTACTGGTAATAATTCAACTTAAATGTTGAAATTTTAGCACAATCCCACCTTTATAAAGTTAAATTATTATAGAATTATTCTAGCGAATTGGATAGGTTTTCACGGAGTACTTAAGAAGTATTTAAAGAAAAGGTTAGTGAAGAGTTTGATCTGGAGCGTAGCGCTTTACGGTGCAGAAACGTGGACACTTAGAAAGGAGGACGAGAAAAGACTGGAAGCATTGGAGATGTGGGTGTGGCGAAGAATGGCAAAGGTGAAGTGGACGGAGGGGAGGAGGAACGAAGATGTGCTGGACATGGTGGGTGAGGAGAGGCAGCTTTTAGATGAGATACGGAGGAGACATAGTATAAATAGAGTGAGGGGATGTTGAAAACAGTGTCGCACGTATTAAATAATTTTGGAAAAGTGAAACTACCTCATATTTCAATACGTCGAATTTTCACTATATCACACCTTAAAATCGGTTTGAATTGGTTGAACTTATTCGAAATAATAGTTATCCACTTTTAAATAATTTAATGAACCTACTGGTAATAATTCAATTTATGTGTTGAAATTTTAGCACAATCAAAAGATTTCACAAAAAAAAAGTTTATAAAGTTAAATTATTATAGAATTATTCTAGCTAATGGGATAGGTTTTCAAGGAGTACTTAAGAAGTATTTAAAGAAAAGGTTAGTGAAGAGTTTGATCTGGAGTGTAGCTGTTTACGGTGCAGAAACGTGGACACTTAGAAAGGAGGACGAGAAAAGACTGGAAGCATTGGAGATGTGGGTGGGGCGAAGAATGGCAAAGGTGAAGTGGACGGAGGGGAGGAGAAACGACGAAGTGCTGGACATGGTGGGTGAGGAGAGGCAGCTTCGAGGTGAGATACGGAGGAGACAAAGTATAAATAGAGTGAGGGGATGTTGAAAATAGTGTTAGAAGCTAGAATGTTGAGTAAATGAGGGACAGGCCAGAAGAGAATAGGGCGTTTAGATAGACTGAAAGGGAGTAGGGCTCATTGTGAATCGAAGAGACTGATCCAACCAGGGCACTCAGAGCTAACTCGCAAAATGCTCCATGTAAAACTACCTTACCTGGCCACAAATAAATACCTGGCCCACCCGACAAAGTGCTGGACATAATGGGCAAGGACTTTTAGATGAAATACAGAAGAGACAGAAGGTTTGGATCGAGTGAATACTGAGGATGGTATAAACAGTGTTAGAAGAAAGAATGTTAGATGAGAAGGAGGGAGGGGAAGAGGAAGAGAATAAGATTTATAGTTAGAATCAGAGGGAGTGAACCTTGTGGTGAATTAGAAAGTTAAATTTTGGAATGGGTGACAAACGGTGTTTCGCATATTTCTCTATGCAAACCAACTTCAACCAATAGATCACATAGATAGGGATAAATCACCATGTGTGAATATAATTCTGAAAGGTACAATGAATATTTGACAGTACTGTATCATGGGGATTTAGATGTAGGTCAATAGGCATCAACTCTGGTCTCTCCCTTGATTTTTCATGGAAGTTTTGACAATAGAAGTCAAACATTTCAATTACCTATAAATACTATCTTAGTGCATTGATCGATTTGATGTCCTTCTAACAAGACAGATATTCAGAGCATGAGTATAAAATTAGAATGAAGGGGAATAGGTGTCAATTAGATTAAAACTTTGTGGGGAAAGGGTTTCTGGTAGAGATGTGCGAATAGTATCCGCGAATACTCGAATACCTCGAATACTAGAAAGTATTCGATATTCGAGGTTTCGAATAGTTATGCGAAAAGTACCGCCTCGAATACCTCGAATACTTTGAATTTCGCGTCATACACTGTCGCACGCACGTCGTTGGTAGTTGACTCGGAAAAATGTAGAGAACTGTAGTCATTTAGTGCTCGCAGCGCCGTTTTACGCAAGTTGACGACTTACATCAAATTTAATGGATTTTAGCGGTGAAAAGAGTTCGACAAGGGGAACCGAAAATGGTCGGGTGAAAAAATCCGAAAATCCCCAATTCCCCCCACCAGGAGAACCTCAGTGCCATGGGATAGCATCCTTAGGGCATTTCCCACGATCCGCTATCCCCCTCCATTCAGCACTCGCCTCACCCACTCTGAGGCTTTCCTCTTCTTCGAAATAAAAAAAAGGTCACAGCTCGTGCAGGGATCATATTACGAAGACCTTAGCTTCGAAAAAATACCAAGTTACACGAGAACAATAGAAACATGTTTCGGGCCCTCCCTTTTCTCCCCCACTGACCTTTTTTTTCCTACCAGCTTCGAAGTTCCCCATTTCTGTGGAGGTCAACTGCTGCATGAGTCATCTACTAGCACAAAAGGTGTCTAAGAATAACTTTCGTCAATTGATGTTACACCTTTATTGAATTGAAATATTAGTAATGTGCGCGTAATTTCAAAAAGAATAAGACCAAACACGACGTATTTCTGAGTTTATTTAAGCATTTTACGCAAAGAAATAAATGTCAAAATACGACGGAGACTTAGCATTCTGGCGAAACTCGATATGAGCAGCAGAGCTTCTCAGAAGTTGATGCGGTATTTTTTTCCGAAAACCTATATCAAGTTAAAATTTATGAGTGGTGCTATAAATCTTTATTGTTACAGTCCCAGACAAAGGGATATTTTCTCAGGATATTTGGATTCTCCCTAATAGCAATTCCAATTCATCTTCTTATCTCGTGAGAACTCCCAAAGATGGACTGAAAATAATTGAAGAAAATCCGGTGGAAAAGAGCTTGTATTTTGCAAAATGCCTCAAATTGTCAGCTAGCACTTGGCAGCAGGAGTGGGGGTAAAGCGATGTTAGTTGAATTAATTATATGCCCAATTGTTTCCATAAAATTAAAATATTCATTAATCAGCTAAATTCCTGTTCGAATCCTTTGAAGGAAATCAAAATTACTCCACAAAATCTTGTGTTGCCTGCTGCATAGGCAACCGAGTCAAACATTCCAGCATTCATCATTTAGTATTCGAGGTATTCGAAATTTGAGGTATTCGAATATTCGAGCAATGATTTAATACTCGAATTCGATATTCGAATTCGAGAAATCTGCTATTCGACCCATCTCTAGTTTCTGGGAGGCCTGGGGGAATAGAATATCTCCCAGTGAAAGTGGACCCTGGCCCACCCTTGCAAATAAAGAAATCAAGGAAATTGTGATTTCAAAGCATTTTTCAATCCATTTTACACCCAATTTTATATCCCATCAGGAGAAAAAACACTAATAACGCTAATTCAAAATAACTGCATTGAATTCTCTGGGGGGCATTGTAAAAATTATCAGATATTGGGGGACGTATGAGAATTTAATAACAGACATATACAGCTAAATCATTCTGGTACTTACTGTGCCTAATTTTCCAACCAAACTCTCAACACTTGTGTAATCTTTGCCATCATATCTTCGCCTAGATGGCCATATGCATACAGGTTGAACAAACTGATTAAACTCATAATAATTAATAAGAAAAGGATATTTACAGGATGGACTCAGTGTGGAGTGGAGTAGGCCTTACTGGGAATTGAATAGGAGGGTCCAATTTGGGCTTGAGACAGACTTGTAAAATTGTTGTTGAGGTTGAGGTTAAAATTGAGGTTGAAAGTACACTTACCTCAATTTGAGCAATACCCTAAATGACATTACATTATTGCATGATCGCAAAATTTAAAAAAATGCATTGGTAAATTACTAAAATGAACTCACCGAGTGACCCCAGAACTTAGTGATAGGTGCGGTGTAAAACTCATAGAGCTTCTTCTTAAGACGCAGGGGTCGGTTTGCCTTGGCATCAAAATAATCCAGGGGAAGGTGGAACAGCTGATCCATGTCGTCCGTAATGACTTTCCCGTTCTCCTGAACAATTGTGTCCCTAATGTTGTAGTGCTCTTGGTTAATGAGTGCCTGAAAATGACATCACACAGAAAAATCAATACATGAGGCTGAACAGAAAGTAAGCACATTGTCTTAAACTTCACGGTACATAAGAAGTCAAATCAGTGAAACAACTCTTAGGATTGTTTAACCCATGAGTTTATGAGAACAACACAATCCATTTCCAGCTTCGGGGCTATGCATAAACTGCAATGTCAATTACTTATGGTTACTAAGGATGATTGCGAGGCAGAACGATTGCCTCTTCAATGCTGCGAGCAAAGCCAAGTTGCATTGCCATAAAGCCACTAAATAGCTCACACCTTATTCTAAATTACTCTGAATAATGAATTCAACTCAGTAATATTCGAGGAAAATTATAAATAATAGAATTTATGAGCACATGATAGTTGCCACCTGGCAGAAATCAATATCTGATCCAAGGTTTGAAAGAGGAAATTTTACCCAAATCCTTGCAAATTTATTTTTAGCCAAAGAATAAAAGTTTGATTAAAAAATTTGAAAATAAAAAAATATGGAACTTAGCATCATACTAAGGTAATGAATCAAATTTAGCCAGACTGTCAGTCCTGTATTTATGAGAATTAGACTTACAAACTTTCAGAGATACGAACATTAAAAAAATTCAAGCGTGCCCAAAATTTCAAATTTTGTGCTTCTGTTATTGGCCGATGCAATGTGGTGTGGCATGGAGGAACTTGCACTTTGGGCATAGTCTAATCAAAGAATCAACTAAACCATTGTGAAGTTAGAAACTGCTCTGTATTTTGCCCATTTTTCCTTAAAGCGGTCTGCAAAATTTTTTCCGCTTCAGCCTTGTCACATGCACAACTAGATCAGGCCCAGTGCACACGGAGCGACTATTTTGTAACCTCAGTTGGGAATCAGTTGCGTCTGCAACCAGTATGCAACTGAAACAAAACTTCTGTCCGCACATGGGTGTAATGACAAAGGGCTGGTTGTGAATCAGATGCGTGTATTGTGCAATCAGTGGAGTGTTTATTTAGTGCGGTACATGTTGTTTTTTAGCCCTTGCCTTGGCCGTCAGCGCTTACTATCACTGAGTCAGGCAAAGAAGACGCTGTGAAATATTGTCAATACCAAAGGCATTAGATAGTTTGTATTTGTTGAGGACGTCATGCTTCCCTACTGCTGCAACGAGCTTCATGTTGACTTCTTGATCATTCATTTTGAGATCGACACCATACGGCCGTCAAAATACCACCGAAACACCACGTGGTCTCGTGCAACTGAAGTCTGCAACGCAACTGCAACCGCGGGCCCACGGTTGCATGTGACTGGTTTCAGACTGTTTTGAGATTGTCAAAAACCAGTTGCGTCGTGTTCGCCTCCCCATTCAAAAACATTGTCGAGGTCACAAAACAGTTGCCCGCGCAACTGGTTTGCAACGGTAGTTGTAAAACAGTCACACTGTGTGCGCTGGGCCTTAGTATGTGAGTTAATGCAAAATTGTAATGCGGTGTTGCATTATGCAGGATAACATCACTTTTCGATGCCTTTCTTAGGTTTTCAACTTAAAAACAAGGTCTCAGAACACATATTGTACCTATTTTGAAGACTTACTTTAGTTAGTTTAGACCCTCTATCAGAATACATAAAAATTAATTGAAATTACAAAATTGGACATAAAAAAACCTACATCACAAAAAATAAAACGTAACTTTAAACAAATTTTCCACATCTATTACAGCATGCGGATGTTTCTCTCAAAAAATTATGCCTGAATTTGCCTTCGTAAACATTTACCCGCACCTCAATAAATGAAAACAAGCATTGGAGCCAAAATTTCAATTTACAGAGACAGTTTACAACTTTTGGTTTTTACAATTACAAGTAAAATTTTTAGAATTATATACAGGTTTTGGGGTTTCATGTGGAATTGTTGTCTAAATTGGAGGTCAGAGAGAAAAGAAAGCCAAAAATGTTACACAGTTTATGCACAACCCCTAGCATATGAGTAAATTTCAGTCCCTGGACATTAAGAAAGATCATTCAATTTGTTGAAGGCATTCAATTTTATATGACTATGCCCTCATCCATATAAAAAAAAACAGTGAACCAGAAAATTTACAAAATATGATTACATTTGAAAAGATTAGATGATGAGTAAAGGCAGTGAAGATTTGAAGAGAGAAATCTTTCAGGCAAGAAATAGGTTAAGCTTTAACTTCTTACATAAATTTTGATTTCTGAAATAGGGTTTACAGAAACTTTCTGATTATCAATGATTTTTCCACAAAAGTATATTTCAAGGAAAATTGGCAATAGATAAGATGAATATTAACATGAAGAACTTGAGAAATAAAATTTTTTAGCTCCTTATATGTTTTCCAGTGATGTAACTAGTCAGAATAACCTTTTAACCACAGAAAGTGCCAAAGTTTTTCATCTTTACTCAACCTTTAATTCCTCAGACAAGTTTCCTAAATACTACCCAGACGGCACAGAAATTTTACGTATCTTAATACGAAGGTGGGCCATCAAGATACAAGAAATCGCGCTTAGGAAGTTACTAAAAAGGTTTTGTTCCTTTATTTCCTTTAATGATGAAAAAATATACAAGAGGACTGGCAAATTCATATGCATCAATAAAATTGTATCTTATCGATAAAACTGTATTCGGTCTAGGACTATTTTCTTTCGCGGGTGGTGCCATCGTCCCATATCCTCCTAGAAAGAAGGCCCGATCACAAGCCTGCACAAGCCTTTGGAGATTGCGTTGTTTACGTTACGTCCCACCACGTTTCAGGGATTTTTGTGGTTAGGTTGGTGAAAAATAGAGTGTATGGTAATGGTGAAGTTTGAGAGGTAATTTTGTTAAAAATGCCTTTCGTGTGTGTATTGTCGGGATGTAAAGGAAACTCCGGGACATGGTCAAGTTTTTAGCTTTCCAAAAGATCCTGAGTTGAAGAAGAAGTGCATTTGGGCGTGCATAAGAAGAAAAAATTTCACCCCTACGAAAAACAGCAAGGTATGTACCCTTTCTCGCTGTAATTATTTGGATGTAATTTTAAGTTAGAAGTGGCTTCGGGATGTTGATGCATGACTTCAGTACTGAAAATGGTGATTCAAAATATTGTAGCAGCAATTAATTTGAAAATTCTTGCATTTTAGTTGTCTTTTTTGAATTAATTCGTTCGGTAAACGTGTGGTTAAAAGAGAAACTAGGAGTAAGTAGCCAAGTTTATAGAATCGAATATTGTTTCTTAGCTTGCCCTGTGGTGTGTGTGTGTGTGGTGTCGGCTTTCATCATTTCAAATTATCTTATGCTATAGTTTAAAATGAAAAAAATATTCAGGTATACAATTATTTACTATGTTTACTAGCCTAGTAATTTGAATTCTCATGCAGAAATACTAAAAATTGGAAATGATGTGACCTAGAAATGTGACATGGTATTTTATTATTTATTAATTTTAGGTGTGTGGGCTTGACATCACACCTTGTGATATCAGAAAATAATCTGTAGCCTTGGACAAGAAGACGGGGAGAAAATTCTTGTTGAATTGAAGGTGCCCAGATTGGAGGAAGGTACCATTGCTTCACTGTTACCTGTCGTCAAGAAGACAGACATTGTGGCAGAAGTGACATATAGATCGATAGTGGATGTGGATATTTTTTTGTGCAAGTGGATGCTTTGATAGTGGACGTTCATTGGAGAAAGTATTGAAGATAGTTATTATGTATCGACCAGTCCTCTTTTAAATAATTTTCTATTCGAAAGAGAATAAGAGTAATTGTTTCGCCAAATTAAATGTGGGTTAGAAGAGAAAATTGGAAATATTATTGTGATTGACTAAAGAAAATACATAATATCTGTATTGTATTTTTGTGGTTTTTTTCTTTCCTGCCTCTTAAAATTTCTTGTGGTGATGACTTCATACAAAGTAAGTATAGAATTGGAGGTGTGATCTAAGAGATATCATGTTTTATTTTACAAATGTTTATGCGGGTGTGATATGGCAGGACTTTCATATTTTTAATAGGTTGATACATCTACTGCAGTGACATGGAGACTTTTACTCATCCCAAATAATTTTTCAAATACTTTAGCGCCTGGTACAGGTATGTTTCAGTAGCTGAGACTGAACTATACGTAAATTTTTGCTCGCATTTTGATGAATTCAATCATAATAATAGCAGATGTGTCAGCAATCCTGTTTCATCGGCCATTATTATTGAAAAAAATCTTATTTCGTTAGGCTCTAGGGTAAGGAGCAAATGCTCATGGGCTATGCAATGTCTTTTTTAGTGTCATAATTAATATGTAAGAATTTACTCTTAATTAACAGAACTACTTGAGACCTTGTGCCTCTCATAGAACTTCCAATTCCCAACGTTCATTGCTGGCATAATGGCGTCGCTACTGGCACTGCTGTATTTCTGCACGCTTTGCATCCTTTCGTACGTGCTTCCTAGCAGACATTGACATGCTTCGTACACGCTTTGTCGACAGGCCGTGCATGGATAGCATCCATTGACGAAAAGCGACGGAGCAGCGTAGTATCCCCTTGGTCAATGATTACTATCTAGATACAAATTAGATATTGGGGTGCTGTGCCGTTTGGGTAAGGACCAAAATTTCATTTAATCCCACAAAAAATTGTGAGAATATTCGGAATGAATGATTATTTGGGCAAATGACAATGCGTGACCCTAGATTAAATGAATGAATAGAAATAACAATGGAGTACTCATAAAAAGACTTAAGTCATGAGAAGATGATAGAGTGAAAATCATTGAAATGATAGCCTTAGTACCCCAAACACAGACTGCTAAAATTCAAATCATGCAATCACAAAATAGCAGCCAAATGTGCTTTCATTTTGAAGAATGATCATGGTTGCAGTCTGGATTACCTTAACCCCTTGTTGGCTTGGAGACTTGTTCTTGATGCTAAAGCCTCTGGGCCATTTCTATAAGAAATTTTGAAGCCACACATGAATATGTTAGTATTAAGCAGTCACCTAATAAATTACAGTAGATTCCGGTTAATTGGGACATATCGGGACTTGTGCACTTTGCCCCAATTAGGCGAACTATCCTGTATATGGGCATAAACAAACGTTGAAATGATAGAAAGAAGACTAAAGAATGTTTATAATGCAACATAAGTAATTATTAAACCATTAATTTGACTAATAAATCAGCGAGTTCAGTTATTTTACAATCATTTTTAAGAATTATAACATTTTTGTTAAAAATATTTTTCACAGCCTTGGGCGACGCTGAATGAATATCTTTCACTAAGTCCTATTAAAGAAATGTCCTATCCTCTTGCAGATAGTATAACAACATGAGCTTTCAAAATAGGGCAAAAATAGGAACATTTGTGAAAAATAAGAGTAAATCAAAGGAGGAAAATGTAAAAAAATAGTATTCTGAAAAAAAATTTAATTTCGACGCGAGTATAGAGTCTATGTCGCCAACTCATGGCCCAATAAAGCGGCATGCTGTCCCTACTAAGCAGAGAATACTCTGGGATATTCCTCTATTGGGTTCTGTTCTTCAAGATCTCCCCCAATTAAGCGGCTGCCCCAAGTAACCGGTGGACCCATTAAACGGAATCTACTGTACTTTCTACTTAAGATGTTAGTAGGTTAATTTCAAGCCAGTTAATTACCCAGACAAAACTTTGATCCCATCACAAAACAGGAAAATGAGTGAAGGCATTTAGCCAAAGGTACATTGATTGAAATTCCATAAATGGTCGAGAAATCTCCAATCTTTTCTCGGCCATTGTCACAGTATGAATATGAATGGTTACAGAATGAATATGATCAATGATAGAGCCAGTGGTACTTACTACATAGGTCTAAGACTGGAACAGATACAACAAAAAGTTTTAATCAGTTTCAGTGTCAACTGGCACATTTACTTTTAATTTATCAAAGCAAAAAAGCACTACTACATAATTTATCACTCAGAAAATTAGGAGAAAAAAAATGAATAACTGGCCTTCATCATTATAACAGTCACAGACAGTACTCACAAGTTTAATTTAGCAGATCAAGCATGCACAAAAAAAGAATACACGTTTACCACAATTTTCCAATTGCATAAGTACCCAAACACTTTTTTTTACTGACAAAATTACATAAAATTATCAATTTTGTGTATAATGTGCACATATGTTTAATCTATCAAGTTGTTTTTATAAGTAGCTTACCTTACTGAATTTTTATCAGTCTCATTTTATTATTATTTTTAAATGATTACAAAAATAATAATGGCCATAATTAAATAGGTACTTTTTTAAAACTATTATGATAATACTAACTTATCGATTACCAAAAAAAGACAGCATTAATGAAAGATAAATACAAAATAGTAAATTGGTAAAATGAGTATACCGGCAATTTCCAGTCCCTCCAATGGAAGATGATTTTCAATAAGCCGGCAAACCATCTTTTTAACCCAATCAGTTAACAACTTGGCTTTACAGAGAGAGAATTTATAACATTTAACGTTGATTAACAATTTGGATAACAATGCTATTAATTTCCAGCCATCCACTTAATGCTTAAAGTACACAAATAAAGTTGGAATGGTGAACAAAATGAATGTCTAAATAATTGATTTCAAAATAATAGAAAATCAATCACTATCATATTATTATTTTTAAACTTAGAATCTTAAATAGCACTTTTAATGAGATTTAGGTAAAGTCGAAGTTTAACTTTCAATAAGGAGTAGTCTGATAAATCCATTGAGGGATAATTCAGATATAGGTAAGTGCAAATTAAGTGAAAATAACATTAAGTCACAAAAGTTTAAAAAAATCTCAACCACCCATTCATAATCATTATCCATCGCTTAAGTTTTCAACTAAATTAATTAGAGAAAGAAGGATTGAAGATAAGGAAAATTGTGGTGCAAATAGTACCAAAAATGAGAGATCACAGCATGGATGCCATAGTACCTCAGAAATATAACTGGTAAAGTCATTCACCATGCAAGTTTTCCAAAAATTCTCCATTGCACCCAAACAACAGTGACAGAATCTGATCACTTTAAATCATGCACACACATAAACTATGCTACAGCATTAGGAATGCTTTGTTAGTCTGATTTTTTTGAAAGAGCTCTTTTATGCTTGTGAAAGATTAGCCATCAGCCGTGATTATGACACATAAGCTCCACACACATTTTGCAGCAAAAGATTCCAGACAGAATGCAGAAAGATTGCAGACAATAAATGCATGATAAAGAAAGAAGTTGATCAAATACATACTTCGGCATCAGGTTCTGTATTACGGTGAGTCATTTCTGAATGTTCCGACGATGGCTTGACATCTAAACTGTCGTTTTCCTCTTCGAGTCCAATCATGTGCTCTTCTTCCGTTTGCGGCATTAACTGAAGCTCCTCCTTCGATTTGAAATCTAACTGTACAATATATACAGGACAGAGCAGGCCTAGAACAACCTAAAATAATATATGCCAGATTGTTAACATCACGAGAGAATCAAAACCCAAACATATATGCATTTTGATTAGAATTTTGGAAATTCCATAACAATAATTATTCAGATACGTATGGCTAACAATATGGATATTGGCTGAAAACATTATAAAAGCAAAATAGTTAACCAGTTATGCATTTGCACAATCTGATTTTGGTTGAAGAATGACTTACATATTCTTTCATATGGCTCTAAATTCGATAGTAACTAATACTGATATTAAGGGAATCTGTTAAAAATTTGTTGAACCAACTCTTCAACTCAAAGAAATATCACCAAACATGCTTGTTTATGAAATATGCTACATTTGCAAAAATTCAATAATTGAAGTCAATCTCTTAAGAACTATAAAGGAAGTTGTTTATTATCATGTGAAACTTGCATTGATCACTGAATGGTGGTCTGGTTGGTAAGGTGCTCAAATCTGGTTAAGAAAAAACATGGTGTCACCAGATCAAATCTCAAAAATCAAATTTGGCAGCGAGCAAAAATTTAAAAGAAATTTATACTGATGTTTTTTGTACGTGAATTATATCTTTAATCTTTAATAGTTTGCTCATCAAAATTGTAATTACTTTTATTTTAAGCAAATTCTAAGCACTTGCCTTATGTTTGTACACAAACCAACGGAGCCAATAAACATTATCATTATTATTCTTTTGGTGCACGTGATTGGTAGCTCTTCAGATGTTGAAAGCAATGCGATGGTCTGAGTTACTATTAGTTCAACTGAGATTTTCACAGCACAAGTAAATCACCAAAAAGAATATCTGCTGAATGTATGAAACTTAAACACATTTATTTCTCTTCCATATCCCTGCTCTTTCCTAAATATAAAGAAAGAGATTCCCGAAGGAGAACACATTTCTATTCATATCTGTAGTTTTTACACGCAGAAGTGGGACACTTGGTAAATTATGCTACTGGGGCAAATCATACATAAATGAAGAGTAAATATAATGAGGAACCCACCTTCAAATTTGTATTTTTCCGCGTGCGTAGTCCACCCATCCATAAATCAGCCAGGATGATCTGACTGCAAGGATGAGCCAACAATGCACGATGATTGCCCGCCACAGCCAATGAAAGACATGTCTGACCGCTCCAGTTTTGAAGTTCGCACGTGAGCAACTGCTGAGTTTGATCGTCATCTTGTCGGTAGCAGAAATCAAGCAAATCCAATGCTGAGAAAATAAAACACAAATTAGGAGATACCTACATAAAAACAACTAAATTATACATTCCTATCTGAATCAGAGGTATGTTCAATACTCGTAATTGTCCTGCTATAAATGGGTATTCTATACACAAAAGCATGATTAGTTTTAAAACCATTGTGAAGATCTATATGTAGTTTAAAGTATACCGGGACTAGCCTCGACCGGAAATCGGGGGATCCGGGTTCGAATCCCGATCAAGGCGAATGATTTTTTCTCTGTGGATCTTTCGCACGATTGTGCATTGCGGGTGACTCCCATAAAAGTTATCACCGCGGCTAGTCCCGGTACACTTTAAACTAGTCTAGAGCGAACACCTCTTTGTGTTCTATTTCCGGGCCTGCTCTCTGGCCGTGGCGCTGTGCGCACGATTTGGACTGCTTGTGGCATCATATGCTCAGCAGTCCAGCTACATCTTGTCTGGTAGTGTCCGAAAATATCCACAGGGAAGAATGATGCCTCGGTAGCTTAACTGGCTAAAGCACTCGACCGGCAATCGGGGGATCCTGGTTCGAATCCCGGTCAAGGCGAATGATTTTTTCTATGTGGATCTTTCGCACATCTATATGCATTTTTTAATTGGAATTTGAAAATAAAAAAAAATAATTTACAGTAAACTACTAATTATCCATGTGTGCATTATCTGTGCTTTGGATTATCCAATTATGAGTTCCACTTTTCATTGATGTTATCAGCTATCTTTATAAAAATTAAATTTGGATGCAAAAACATCATGGTTATCACATTTTATTACCAATGTTTTCAAATTCCTTCCCATAGTTTCTAAGCTCTTCATAAATCTCAGTCTCTAGGTCATCTTCTGCAGCTTCATGCGCCATGGCTTTGTACAACTTGCACGCAACCAAAGCCTTCGCCAGAGCTTCCTCTCCATGCTGCCACATCAGCAGAGCCATCTGCTGCCTCTTGGTAAGCACAGCCCATATCTAAAGATGAGAAGAGCAAGTGAAGTTGAAATGGAGCCAAGCGAGTTAAAAAGGGTGCCCAACAGTCCTATCACCGAAAAAATACAGGTAAATTTCCTAGTGCAAGTAATAAAGAATAATTTGATACAAGAAAAGTAATGAAAATGAAATGCATTTACTAATTGAGCAATGAGGAAGTCCTTAGAGGAAAGAAGAGAAGCCTAACTGAAACCTTAATAATCACTCTTCAATACTCTATAGCTGATTTCATCAGCTTAATGGACATTAGTTCTCAACTGCTTCCTTAAACTGCAGGGTGTAAACTGCTTAAAATTCTAAAGAAACTGGATCATCCTTAATATACATCATGAACTCAAATATTAGTAGATAATGATATACACATAACAAATTCTATTAACCAATAATTCTTATAAAGATTTTATAAACACTGAGACTGATTAATTTAAGCAAATTAGTTGACTTTTTTCATACAACGAATGTTAGATTCAAAATACATCCAGATTTTTGAGTGAGTTTGCATAATGTGAATAGGAGTCATATCAACAATTATTCATCAATCATAATTTAGCTTCCAATAGAAAGCGAAGGTTAAATTTGCAGCAAATTAATCAAAGCAGGCCGAAGAAAATTCACCTCACATGAAAATAAATAAAAAATAATTTGATTCTCACCAGTAATTCATTAAATGGATAATCAAAAAGAGGCATTTCTCTGCTTGACGCAGGCAGCGCTTCAGCTAGAAGGCTTAGGGTGAAGTTTGCATTTCCATAGTAACGGATAAACGAAGAACTGTTTCGATGAACATGGGGAGATTTTTTCATTACTTTAGCATAGATCACCCTAAACTTTCTCCTCGTGTAGTGAGCTCTGTAAAAGAAAAAGAAACAGGAATTAGGTTTTCCTTGTAGTAATACTAAAGATACCTGTGCCAAAGTTTTACGGTGCAGAGTACTACAAAAAGGGTATACATATTTTGGAAAGTATAAAGCCTTTGATACACATACTTCTTCCTCACAAAAAATCTAATAATGTGGAAAACACTGCATATTTTCCAAACTTTGGTTCGAAATATTAGTTATGACAAAATAATAATTCCAACGTTACCACACTTATGAAGCTATAGTGCTAATTATACGTATTGCAAATTATTTTAGCTCAATCCCTTCAAGTTCACATTACATTACATTTAGTTCACATAGAATGGGATTTATTTTAATGATTTCAAGTGAAGAAAAAAATCTGCACCAATATTAACAATTGCCACCATATCGTTACCATGATAATTAACGATACAATAAATTTAGTTTCGAGCAGTAAAAAACATAACTCCCTGGCTATTGCCTATGATGGCTATTGAATCTAAAAAATTGAATTTTTTTTAAAGAAAGTTATGAAATCAATCTGGACTGCATTTAGTATTGAATACCCCAACAGTGAAGTTTAGCATAAATGCCATAGCATGGAGGCATGAAATATGAAACAAAATTTCATACAAGTAAGGTTAAAGAGTTCATCCTACTTCATACTGAATTAGGGATAACGGACAAATTCTTACCGGTATGCACCACCCATTAATTTGTTTATCACAAGACCAATATCATGTAAAGTGTATTGATATCCTCGGGGAATATGAGGCCTTACATCCAGCAAAATATATCCTAAGGTATTGGTAGGCCCTTGTTTCTGGAAAGTAGAAGAAAAATTATTAACACTAATCTGTCACTGCTTGTCCATCAATATTACATTTTACTAGAAAAGGAGCAAAACAGAACCAGTCAATGGGTATTATTTAAGGATGGAATACTTACAGTATTATAAAGTTCTTCAAGCCTTGGGATTGTGAGAAACTTTCTCATGCTGACTCCATTTTCAAGAAGAAGCTTCACGAAATCTATCCTGTCATGCTCCAAAGCCTGCATCATGGCTTCATCGAGAGCCCCTGTGCACAAAGATACGAAGATGTCAGGATTGGATAAAAGTTATGCAAACAGATTTTTCAAGTGAGCAAAGATTGGTATCACTAGATAAATATAATAAATGTCTTGCTTCTTGGATTGTCTTCTACACTATAGAGCTCACTGCAGACCACTGTTTCTGAGATTAAATCTATTAACAGGACCTTCTATTTATGTTTATCACTCTGTAATTTATGTTAAGAAGCACATATCAGATTTTGTAAAGAATGATGAAATCCATTCCTACGACACTAGGCTAAAATATGATATGCATGTGATGTCATCCTGCTCCACTAAACATCTAAGGAGTCCGAGAAACATGTGCATAAAACTTTATAACAAATTACCAGCCGATAGAAAACAAGAGGACATATACAATGTGTTTACGAGAAAGTTATTTAACTTCCTTGTCATGTGGCCCAGATAGCACAAAGTAAGAGAGTTAACCGTTTCTTATGGTTTTCTTACGGAAAAAATTGATAAGCAGCTTATCGTAAGCTAAGGGACTTATATAAGGCAAGGGTAAGATGTTAGGGACGATTAGGTAAGGAATGCCGTCAAATATCCTCAGGCAATGTAAGTCACTTCTGTTGGAGCGCCAAAGGCGGCTGAACAGCGTACTACACATGCTACGCGGCTCATCTCGACATGAATTTAAAGGCTATTGGTGAAATTAAGCGAGTTTTTATAAGGCCTTAACAACTGATAACAGATTTTCCCGTAAATAGAAAAAAATTAATAACTGCAAGCGACCGGCTGGTGTAGATATAAAGTAGGGATGGGTCGAATAGCAGATTTCTCGAATTCGAATATTAAATCATTGCTCGAATATTCAAATACCTCGAATTTCGAAAACCTCGAATACTAAATGATGAATGCTGGAATGTTTGACTCGGTTGCATATGCAGCAGGCAACACAAGATTTTGGGGAGTAATTTTGATTTCCTTTAAATGATTCGAACATGAATTTAGCTGATTAATGAATATTTTAATTTAATGTAAACAATTGGGCATATAATTAATTCTACTAACATCGCTTTACCCCCACTTCTGCTGCCAAGTGCTAGCTGACAATCTGAGGCATTTTGCAAAATACAAGCTCTTTTCCACCGGATTCTCTTCAATTATTTTCAGTCCATCTTTGGGAGTTCTCACGAGATAAGAAGATGAATTGGAATTGCTATCAGGGAGAAACCAAATATTCTGAGAAAATATCCCTTTGTCTGGGACTTAAACAATAAATATTTATAGCACCACTCATAAATTGTAACTTGATATATGTTTTCGGAAAAAAATACCGCATCAACTTCCTAGAAGCTCTGCTGCTCATATCGAGTTTCGCCAGAATGAGACTTGAACTTGTTCTTTTTGAAATTACGCGCACATTACTAATATTTCAATTCAATATAGGTGTAACATCAATTGACGAAAGTCATTCTTAGACACCTTTTGTGCTAATAGATGACTCATGCAGCGGTTGACCTCCACAGAAATGGGGAACTTCGAAGCTGGTAGGAAAAAAAAGGTCAGTGGGGGAGAAAAGGGAGGGCCGGAAACACGTTTCTATTGTTCTCGTGTAACTTGGTATTTTTTCGAAGCTAAGGTCTTCGTAATATGATCCCTGCGCGAGCTGTGACCTTTTTTTTATTTCGAAGAAGAGGAAAGCCTCAGAGGGGGGGCTAGTGCTGAATGGAGAGGGATACCGGATCTTGGGAAATGCGCTAATGTAAGTATCCCACGGTACTCACGCAGCAGTTGACCTCCAGAAATGGGGAACTTCAAAGCAGGTAGCCAGAAAAAGGCCAGTGGGTGAGAAAAGGGGGGAGGGCGTGAAACACGTTTTTATTGTTCTCGTAACTCGATATTTTTTTCGAAGCAGTGGTCTTCGTAATGCGATCCCTGCGCGAGCTGGGACCTTTTGTTTGATTTCGGAGAAGAGGAAAGCGTCAGAGTGGGTGAGGCGAGTGCTGAATGGAGGGGGATAGCGGATCGTGGGAAATGCCCTATGGTTGCTATCCCACGGCACTGAGGTTCTCCTGGTGGGGGGAATCGGGGATTTTCGGATTTTTTCACCCGACCATTTTCGGTTCCCCTCGTCGAACTCTTTTCACCGCTAAAATCCACGAATTTGATGTAATTCGTCAACGTGCATAAAACGGCGCTGCGAGCACTAAATGACTACAGTTCTCTACATTTTTCCGAGTCAACTACCAACGACGTGCGTGCGA
This sequence comes from Ischnura elegans, assembly GCF_921293095.1. NCBI lineage: Eukaryota > Metazoa > Arthropoda > Insecta > Odonata > Coenagrionidae > Ischnura > Ischnura elegans. Next base: position 39,725,395 of record NC_060257.1, read on the forward strand.
CAGTGTATGACGCGAAGTTCACAGTATTCGAGGTATTCGAGGCGGTACTTTTCGCATAACTATTCGAAACCTCGAATATCGAATACTTTCTAATATTCGAGGTATTCGAGTATTCGCGGATACTATTCGCACATCTCTAATATAAAGCATAATACAAGTACTCTATCCATGCGGCGGAAAGAAAAAAAATAACACCGGGGTGGATCCGAATGTGCGACCTACGTAACCAAAATCCTGTACGCTAACCACTGCACCACGGCAGTTGATAAGAAGAATAGTTACCAATTAAATATCCAATTATGTAAAAAAAACTTGTTTGGCATGTGCATGAAAAACTGAAATTATTCAAGGTCCATAAATTTGAACATTTATGAATTTTAAATTATGGCTTGATAACCCGATGACTACAATACATATATTAGGTGTTCCTTCCGGCATTTTTATATTATTCTACGTCGGTATTCTTGTGAAATTGTGTTTTTCTTACGACCTTCGTTTCGCTATCAGTTCATAAATGTGAATGATTTTCAAATTATGGCGGTATGATGTTATTTCTCCTCATAATATAGAAGTGCCAATAATAAAAACATTGTTTTAATACATAAAGGCCTTAAATAACACTCGGAAACGATGGGATAATAACAGCATCTACGGAAGTGCTGAAAGTTTGGCATCCATTTTGCCATTACTCTGGATGTTTGTCGCCCCGGCCGTAAGAAACTCATAACAAGCTTACTTGAGAAGAGACTTCCTTATTTCTTCCTTTCACCTTATCTCAATGACTTATAATGTGCTAGCTGGGTGGTGTTTTTACAGTGTGAAAGAATATCTTATGCGATTTTGTGATTTCCTCACTCTTTCTTTTGACGTGTCCTATACACTTACTCTATACTTTTATTTTGTACAATGTCTTTTGGACTAATAAATTATTCTATTCTATTCTATTTAATTCAGGTAAATAATAAAAAAAGTAAAGAAAATTTGTCAACAAGATATCTCATTGAAGGGAAGTTATTTTGATACTTCAATGCAATTCTCTAGAAAAACAAAATTACCAATAAAGTCTTAATCTTTTTCTCAACAAAGCACACCAATCAGAATACTATTAATGCATTTTAAACTAGAATGAATAGAAAATTTTTTGTAAAGAGGAGTTAAACATTACACAAAAAAAATTCAAGCACATTCGCAAAATTTCATTAAAATTCATATACCGTATTTGACCGCATATAAGACCCAATTTTTTTTTCCAAAATTAAAGCTCTAATAGATCGCCTGAGTCTAATATGTGAAGGTTCGACCTTCATGGGTTAATACTCCATAGTGAGTCCATTACATTTACTAATATACATATATTTATTATTCCATTGAAGAATGTCGTCAGGGGCGGATCCAGGATTTCTCTCTGGAAGGGGCACAAGCAAGACCGTATCCAGGATTTTGTTCAGGGGGGGGCACGAGGATACCTCGTCATACAAAACGAACGAAATGATAAAGGGACCGTATTAAAAATCTAGCATATTTTTAAGGGTCTGGGGGGGGCACGTGCCCCCGTGCCCCCCCCCCCCCTGGATCCGCCTATGAATGTCGTAATTGTTCTTGTCATTATTATGTTCATTTTTCAACTGATGTTAATCATTTGTTCATTATATTACGCATTACTCACATTTTGCTAGCTTCTGCGATACCAATGGAGTTGGAGTGAGATATCGAACGAGTTTGTTCATATTTATATAGTCAAGCTTGTTCGATATCTCATTTCTATTTACTATAAAATCGAAAGCAATCTAAGAGGAACTAAATTATGTTGTTGGGATGCCAAGCCTTAACGCAGACTTTTTTTTTCTTTTGTCTGCCATACTGAAATGACATTGCATCTTATATGCAGACACATAAGGTACATTTTTTCATTCCATCAATCCCCATAAAATCACTAATTAAAGTGACAAATGGGAACATTTTTAACCATGGTAGCTAAAATTTTTCAAAGGTTTTCAACATATAAAGTTCCCACTTTGCCAGGAATGAACACTCACTATAATTTTTTCACTTGCAGTAACAATAGAAATAAATCATTCCTTCATCAGCAATTGAGTATACGTCTCACCTGGTGGCCATTCTTGCCCATAGACAAATATTTCAGATCTAGCAATGTCCACTCGATTCCAGGCAAGAGCTAAACTAAGCTGCTCAGAGGGAGAAAGATGCTGACTCTTGAACAGGGCCGTGAGGATAGTTTGGTCCAACTCTTGAGTTTTCTCCTCAGGTCGGTCTGTTATCCTGAAGACAGTGATCTAAACATAAAAGAAAAAAATACACAGTGTTGTAATTATATATCCCCATAACATAAAAGACAACAGTTAGACATAAGAGCTACAATCTTTTAAATATAAAATATTTACAAAGGTTAAATTCTAGAAAGACACATATCACCGAATTCAAAAATATTTATATTTAATAAGTACATAAATGTATTACTATTAAAGCACTTTTTTCACATAAAATTGTGAATAAGATAAAAAAGACTTCCATTGAATGAATATATTTCAATCACATGTGAAGAAAGTTCATAAAACAACCTAATATTTCTTTTAGCAATACATAAAACACATATGTACTTTGATGTGTGAGGCAGAAAAGCATTTTTTGGCAAGAAAAAAATACAGGGTTTACTTGGTAGGAAAAAGTGTTGTTCAACACAAACATATTTTGCAATTACATAATTAATATTTTTCGTCACAATGAATGAGGCAGATGACTGGTGCACTGACTTTATTCTTACAGTATTACCTATACATTTTTAAGTTAGGCCAACAATGAGGAAAACTTTAACATGTTTGAATTAAATAATTACAAAGGTTGCAGTTAGGCGACCCTCTAAAGTTTTCTGAAAAAAAAATTATTCTCTAACAAAACGAGAAAATAAAATGAAGGTAATTACTTCCTCCACGTAATTATTAAAACTTTTCATTATAAATTTGGCCTAACCAAAAAAATGCCTGGATAGAACATATGTATATAGTATGTACCAATCATGTTAGTTCCAACACATAATGGATTCAATGTTCGATTTGAAGTTAACTCACAATGTAACTAGGTCTGCAATTCTTTGATCGACCAGAAAACTAAGTAACAACATCAAAGTGAACTAATATGAAAGCCCAATAAAAAATTTTATATTCAGCCACTCATTAATATACGTATATTTTACAGTCCTGAGCGAAGGTTAGGAAAATAAACCATCCTTTGCTTATTCTACACTAAAACATATTTTTCTAATTACAGTTGAGAACCTCAAATCCAGAAAGCTTGCAACCGAAGGGCTTCTGAATTTCTGGTCTTCATAGTATATTTAGTAAATTAATTAATCTATACTTGATATTTGATATCCTTATGTGTCCCTGACAAGGTTTTTAGCGTACGTCCATTGTTTTCCATTGTATGTGCTAACTTTCTACTCATCCCAGAACAAGGCTTGGAGAGTGGTGCCACGAGGTGGCAAGTCGAAACACTAAGCAGAGGAATTTTCAAATGTTCTGGATTTCGGGTTTTCCGGGTTTGAGGTCCTCAACTGTACAATGATTGAATTATTAATTAAATTATTTAAAAAGTAATTCATTAAATTAATATAAAAATAAATAAATAAATAAAATTTTTACAATTAATAATTATTCCCGTCAGCTCAATTTTTAAGTTTCATACCAGATTTTTGTTTCTTGTGCACTGGACCAATTCGTGGTACAGCATTTCAGCTTGTTCTAGGCCAACCTCAAAGGTGCGCTGTATTGTGCCAACAAGGTAGTCCTTCATACTCTCCAGCACTGTTTGCTCCCCTGAATCAGTTGCATACCTTAAAAAATGAAATGTTAACATTTTAACAACTGACAATGAAGGAAAATGCATTCTCCTTAAATACCTGATGGTTAATATTTATTGTAGAATTTTGTTTAAAATTGTAAACGCTGCTCAAAAGACAAATAATTCAATTCTTAGTTTATATTCTTTGAGAAAGGAAGAAATATTTATTTCGCAAAATGACTGGATAAACAATTGTATGACAGCAGTCCCTTACAGCTAAGAGGGGTAATATAAGATTTGCTCCCGGATTTCGAGGGTAAAGCCTAAGCCCCACAGTGTAAGGTCCCGAAACAAAGACATCGCACACCCGCGACCGTCATAAAAAGGGAGAGAGCTGGGAAACATATATATTCTGTATTTGCTCACCAGCGTACGAAAATCTCAGACAAAAATTTGCGGCTTTCAACTCCTGGGTCAAGAAACGTCCAGATGCATATTTTTGTCTTTAGCAGGGAAAAGGTTAAAACAGTTATTTAAACCTTTAAAAAAATATAAAATGGATGTGTGAGTCAAAAAGAGTTCATTTAAGAGTAACAGTACTAAAATCTAGCCAGGAAACAAGTAGCTCAAGAAGAAATGGCAATGTAAGGACTGCAGTAGTCATGACTCATGAGCCATTGACCTAGTGGCACTTGGGCTTTGTGTGCACGAGAAATACCATGAATTGGCAGGGCTGAGTACTGTATAGGCATTGTACAGAAAGCGCTGGGAATATTACAACTGAAATCCATAATCAGGCTTTGCTCATGCGTATTTTCTAGAAAAAGTGAAGGCCCAGCTAACTTGTGAGAGAAGGCAAGCAGATCAGCAGCTCGGCCGGAGCCATCACAGACGACAACAGGAACTGGTGGTGTATCGGTGACATACTCCAGCACCGCCCTTATAGTGTTGGTGCCTCCCTCAATCACCAAACACACCACTGGGGTGCTGCAGTGGGTGCAGGGATGCAGCTTCTGATTTGATATGTACTTCTCCAGTTTCCTCCTCAAAATTATCTCAGCCCCATAACGCCCACCCGATCCATTATCCACCAGCAGGAAATAGGCATGCCTGTTGTTGAGGACAGCATACTTTGATCTGGTAGCAAAATAAAAAATGTGGGTATTAGAGCACATTATGTATTTATATACACAATATAATTAATTCTTTGCAATATAATAGAAATCATATCACTTCCAGTGAATTCACAATAAAATAAAACACGATAACAAGTTGTGAAAAGCACAGAGTTAACTTCAAGAACTTCTTGGAGTCCAGCAAGTCATTGTGGGTAATCTTAGTATAGTAAAAACTTAAATGCACAGTTCTACCAATAGTTTATAATAGGTTATGTTAGTAGAAGTTTATAAGTATGAACTAACTATGTAGTTCAAAATGTGGAATATTATTTAGAGGCTACTGAAAATTATTTAGTACCAGCTAATATTATTATTACTTTTTAATAAAATAATTGCAGAACACTTCCATCTATTTTTTCACTTATCCACACAAGTTACAGTATGATATGATAAAAGCTCATTAAGCATCCAAGAATGAAAATTTTTTACTAACATAAGTTCAACCATTGAAAATGAAAAATTTAGCTGCCTCCTGAGTCAGATATGCTACCAGTGAGTCTTTAAGTCTTTAAGATACAAGCCTAAGAAGAATCTGCGTAACTTCATGAAATTTTCCCACTAGGCATAGATGCATGAATTTATGAGAAGAAATATGAATTAATAATTTAATTCTTCAAATATGATATTTGGTATTAAACAATAGGGATGTACGGATCCAGGATTTTTTTCCGGATCCGGATTCGGATCAGATCCTTGATTTTCGGAGCCCGATCTTTCGGATCGGATATTTTCGGATCCAAATGCATTTTCAAATTCCTGCTATTAAACGAAGTAATTATTCAAGTTTATTCTGGGCACGTACAGTCAAAGGAATGGTTTTTACATTTTCATACACATTTTAATATTTTTATAAAATAAAAATCATTTTTATAGGCTTTCAAGTTGTTTTTTTTAAACATCTTTACATGCTCAGGACCTAAACTGTTATGCTTGGGTTTGGAAATGAAAATAGGAATAATCTTCGGATAAACCACTGACTAGTGGCATAGGACAAGAATCGCATGCGACGGCACATTCGAAGAGAGAATCGGAACTCTTTCCACCCTTATTTGCTGTTGCATTCACTGAAGCTATTATTTAAAATTTTGGATCCAGATTCGATGCCTTCTGCGACTTTGGATCCGATGAAGGGCAATATCTGCGGATACTTGAATCCAAGGTATCCGATCCAAACATCCCAAGTAAACAATAATCATCACTCAAAGTCTAAAAAGCTCAGGTATGTATTTTGAAACGCTTATCCTTGGCAGAAAACTAAAAGAGAATTTATAATCTATAAATCTTGAAAAATAGTATTACCAAATGGCATTCATTGCAAGAATAAACCCTCTCTTCCTGAATTCAACTAAGCATAAAAATGTTATCACTAAAAGTTTAGCAAAAGTTAGCTGGTTAATCAAGAGTGGTATTTACCTTGGAGATGATATTGAATGGTATGGTACATCTCTGTTGTGGCCAAGAAGTTCGTGGTTATTTTCAACAATGCCCCATGGTGCTATTCCTATGCTTATCACTCTCCCACTGCGTTGAGATCTTTCCAGAAGCAACGCATCACCAACTTGTCTCGTCACACCTGTAATAGTAAAAGGACATAATATTGTACTCAGGATCAAATTTAGATGAAAAGAGGCTTCCAAACTTGCTAACTCACTCATCAAGGTTTGACTGCATATTGTAAGAACGTCTTGAAATCATTTTAAAATTATTTTGAAAACATATTAGCTGTCTCTGTTCAAACTTCTAATTTTTTTTCATTATTTCAAAACGATTTTAACATAAGCTTAAAATATGTTTAACTCTCGAAGGAACTATGAATGATATATTTTAAAATTGTTTAAAAATATGCTGCAACTATTTCAGCCTCCTTTTAAAACGATAAATCATAATGCTAACATGATTTACCTACATATGTTTCAAATTACGAGCTGTAGCATTACGAAATGGGTGTCATGCTTGAAAATCAACATGAATATCTTAAAATAAGTAGTAAAAACATTGTGAGAATCAAGAGCATCTCCTTAACTGTTTGTGCCCATGTAGTGCTGGATGCAACGAGTACCACAGATGGGTACTCTTGGCACAACACAATCAGGCGCGCAGCCAGGAATTAAGGCTAGAGGGGGTTATAGGAGCAACTAATACTGGGGGGTATGGAATATGGGAGGTTTGGGTGCCCTTCCCCAGAAATATTTTTTTAGGATAAATGGTTCAATGGTGAGTTTTGCAGCTTTTTGGGGGATAGTTTTATTAATCCTTACACCATTCTATAAGTAATATTTATCCAATTTAGTAAAATGAATTAAATGCAAACATTTCTCTGAGTTCTGGGGAGGGGGGGGGTTTAAACCCCCTCGCTAAGCCACTGCAACACATTGTCACCCCTGGTATTCTGACGGATTTCATTATGGCCGACTTTCATTTAGTATTTTGTATTTTTTTGACAAAATTGACAATGATCTTTCCATTCTTTTCGGTTTTTTTCACCGCGTTTGTTGTTATTTTAAAGACAACAGTTTCGCTGGCGTTACAGTCAGCGTCTTCAGGTCGAAGGTAAAATTTTTGGAAAATTTTTCCGCCTTTTATAGGTATAAAAGTTTTCGCCTTATATAGGCTGCGGCGGCTGCTGATCCGCTGCCGCTCTCTCATTGGCCGGTTGTCCATCTCTCATTGTTGGTGGTCGGAGAATCCTCTTCCATGCAGTATGCAAGCTGTAGCCTTGATCTCTACCGATTTGATCGATAGATTTTTCTTCCTCATAGGAAAATCTACTAAAATTGGTAGCATATTAATTGCGTAAGCTTGGTTTCGCTGATGGTAGGACCTGCCCGCCTTTGTGACGGTGCAGGATTCCTCGTCCCTTCCTTCCTTCCCCGTCCTTTCCCTGGAGGCGTCGTCGGGCTCTCATCGCGGCGGCGCCTCCTTTCCTTGTTCCTTCCCGTCCTTCCCCTTCCGGTGGCAGAGGAGAAAAGCTGATCGCTTCTAGTCCCTGCCCCAGGAGTGTATCCTGCGAACCCGACCCAAGGGTTTCGTTCCTATTGTAGCCTTGATCTCTGTTGAAATTTGCGGGCGTTTTCGCTATCTCAATAGCTTCTCTAATCAAGCGAGGGAAGTATTTATGCTCTTTATCTATTATCCTGGCGTCTTTTTATGCCTATAAAAGGCGGAAAATTTTTCCAAAAATTTTACCTTCGACCTGAAGACGCTGACTGTAACGCCAGCGAAACTGTTGTCTTTAAAATAACAACAAACGCGGTGAAAAAACCCGAATAGAATGGAAAGATCATCTAACCAACGCCGCGAAAATCTTCGAACCTACAAAATTGACAATTACTGAAGATTCGGGGTACGTAAAGCCTTTTTAGTATGCAATAAAGCACATATCGGGAGTGTTTTTAAGTGTTGCGTGGTTGCATTGTTGGATCATTCTGTACCCCTTTTTCAGTGATAGGCTTTCATTTCGGGATTTTTCTCCGTAAATTCATTATTTTAATTTATCCGATTCGACAATGGGCAGTGGGGAAAAACCAATTACAAGATTACGTAAAAGAGACAGACGAAGAAAATTACGAAAATGCGAGTTACTAGTCCAAAAGATGAGCAGTTCGCACCCACCTGTATTTGTTCCCCCAGTGAATATCCACGCCCCAGTGGTCTTCGCCGCTTTCAGGAGACCCTTCCGAAGGACCTTCTTCAGTTTCGGCTGCAAGTCGAAGTTTGCCTTGCCACCTTGAACGGTGATCAGCAGCTTCGGCAACTCGAGGCCCCACTCACGAGTGAACAGCTGAAGAATGAGCTCCGGGCGCGTGTCATAAGCCAGTCGAACGTACTGCAAAGAGAAATTGGGCACAGTCAAATGGGGCCGTCCCCTCATATTCAAAATCGCAAGTCATGAAATATATTAAATTTAAAAAGAAAAAAATTGAGGAACACATTTCTACTAGAAATCAGAATTTACTACGAGAAAGATCACGAGAACAATTTTCCTCATTCGGGCACTCTCTCATAATCATAATTTCCTTTATATGCATAGACAACTTGGTTCTTCTAAGCCATAAGGCTCATCTGAAGGTTCTATTGAAACTACATAGTGGCATATTGCAAGCATAACATTCATATCACATAAGTTTTAATTTCATGAATTAAAAAAGGAACTATAATATATTATCAATTTTAAGGAATATTGAAACCAAAATTGGAGAATTTAATCTAACTTACAATATACCAGGTTATTTACAGGTCTTCAATGTTCACAATTCCGCTAATAAACAATTTTTCACTTTTCTTTTAATTTCGGCCAAGGCTTTTAGATTATACAGAGTTTTTGACATGCAATTCTGTACATATCTGTTACGTTTATCCATAGAATGCGCATTATAACTTGATCATAATTTTTAAACGAATGAAAATAAAATAAAAGAAGATTAAAAAACCACGCGTGTTCCAAAAACAGTATAAAATGCACTAAAAAGTAAAAAAAATAACCTTTTCATCACCCGGCAAATAAAGCGAAATAACTCCGAGTGATGAAAAACCTATTTGCTTCACTTTTAATTGCATTTTATAATGATTTCGTAAAAATCACATGCTTTTAAATTTTTTAATTTTTTTTTGTATTTTATATTTTTTAATGGTGATTCACGTAATCGATAAAATCAGAGATGTTAAAGAAATGTTTATAACTAACGCCAATTATCGAGAAGATTTTAAAATATATTAAATATGAAAATTTAGTCATTCACTTAAGAGTACAATGGAACAAAATTTCCAATGCCTTATTACAGATTGATATTATATTATCATCAGTAGGATGCAATGTGCAAAATTTCAAGCCTCCGACAATGGAAAGTGGGTTAAAATTCAATTGCACGATTCCATCGACAAAACTGACAGACGAAGCAAGACGAACCCATTGTAGGATTGCCGCGTCTCAATTTAGCAACACGAAGCGCGTATTTACCTGGTGCAAAATCCTTCATTCTAACAAATAAATACTTAATTTATTAGTTCCGCACGAAATTCTCCGAAAAAATTAAATTTCTGCAGAAAAATCCAAGAAATAGATAAAATCGAGTCAAATTATTTATTTGGAAACGTAGATTAGCCCAGAGCTAAATTAAATTCATGTAATGAAATCCCCGAAACCCATTAAAAAGGTAAAGTCACAGCTGGCTACTTGGCTAAGAGAAACGTTTTAGGTGGCAATTTTTCTACGCCGTTAAAGCTAGATAGTTTCTAAAACAGTTGGCGTGGAGGCATAATCGTGCATGAAATAGAGAAGTTGGCGTGACGGAAAAAGTCCGCGGTTTTCGCCAAGTCACGACAAGAACTAACGCAGGGGGGGACAGCTAAAAATGTCCTTGACTCTTCATTCACAATGGTTTTCTTATAGATATTCGTTACATAGCCCTAGGAGAGCCAAAGACACCGCGGGATGGATAGAAAAATGAAGTAGCCACGTGATAGTAGTTAGGAACGCGAAGCTAAATCCGCTATATTTACGAGGAGTACTTGAAAATTTAGATTAATAAGGTCTCATTTTTCCCTGATGGATTTTTTTGCGGTTTTCGGGGACGAAGTGTCCTCAGAAAATATAGCAAGATGATATTCGAATCCTGAGCATGGTATTGAGATTGAAATGACAAAATCCGAGATCACGTGATGTGTGTGTTTGGCTGACTATGACGATAGCAACGTTTGATTGTCAAGTTGGAGCCCCGATGCAAAAGGCCAATGGTGCTGTTTTCGGAGTAGAGGCATAAATAAAAATATACTCACCTGCGCCTTGCTGGGGTGCGGTCCGCCTTGGAACTCGATGGTGCCGTAGGCGTCCGTGGGTGAGGGTTGGGTGTGGCGGGAAGGGCTCCAGATGAGCGGAGGGTCGTCGACGGGAACGGAGCCATTGGGGTCCGGCCTCCGACCGACATCCACGCCCTTGCCACAATGGAATGCCAGAGACTGGCCACAGCAACATCTGCAAAGAACGGAGGAATAGAAATAATCAGTCTTTTGAAAGGAGGATCATCATGAAAAATATGGTGCGCAATAATATAAGGTCGGGGACAAAAGTAGTCCATTATCTTTGCGTGAAATTTGAGAATTATTTTAATTTTCAGGAATTATTTTCGAGTTTTACACCAGGTTGATTCAAACGCATAGACCCATCAGGTTAATTCAGTCGTATTGGCTCATCAGGTTGATACAGTCGTATAGGTCGTATCTGGTGTAGAACCAGAGAAAAATTCCTGAATATTATTCACCAGGAAAAATTAAAATTTTTATTTAATACGTTTGGGATTGTGCCATTTGGGTCAAATATCCACCGTTTTTTCTACAATTTGTTGCCCTTTTAAAGGTAACTTCATAATTTCGCTCTCATAGATTTCTTGGTTCTTACAGTGCATTATACGAAAATCGGAGTTCTTACACTTAATGCGAAAGGTGATAGCTCCATATACGGTTTTACCACCTGTCGCGAAGTGGGTTTAACTGTCAGCGTAAAACCTTCGATAACATGTACGTAACAGACCTATTTTTCACTATGACTATCCAATAACAAGAATATGGGAATTGAAAATTTAACATGATGAAATTTTCCAAATTCGTGTTTTGGCGGAAGGCAAAATCACGAGAACAATGTTCGCTACATGGATAGCCTAACGTGAGTTAGAAACCATGAGAAATGATATCTGGTGATTTTTCCGGGTATTCTTCCGCGTTTATCCATTACCCGGAAGAATACCCGGAAAAATCACCAGATATCATTATAATCTCCGCGGAAGCCTACTTGGAAACCATGAGAAATGTTTGCATTTACAAATACATTGAATAATTAGAATGACAAAAACGCCGGATAGCGTCACCTGCGGCGAGCTAGGGTAATTAGAAAGAGACAACCGCTCAGCGAGACGAAGGGGTGGTGGTGAAGCATTATCAGCATTATTCAAGGAATTAACCGCGTAACAGCTTGCGGCGAACCTTTACAAAGTCACTCATGAGTGTACTTTAGGTACGAGGAATGCATATGCGTAAATACCATTGACCGGGACGGAACTCGAACCCGGATTTATCGAATTCGCGGATTCTCGCACTTCGAAAGCATTGAAGCTCCGAAATTTGAGCTCCGAAAGCTCTTTGACTCTTGGTGACAAATGATACATCAAATAAACTAATAAGCGATGCTTCCCATAAAATACCATAGTAAAATAATAAAACATAAGTAGTAATGAATACCCTAATATTAATAAGCTCTTATAAAAATTTTTTTTTTAAAAACCAGCCTTTATATTTAGATTACAGGGGATGAGAAACGTTTATATATGACACAAAGCAAAAAAACTCAGTGACCCCGAAAAACCAAAAGTGACGTATTAAAAAAGTCACTATATTTATTAAATTTTCAGTGAATGGTAAGCCCCCTATGTTTCAAAATGCCACCCCTTTTGCTTTTAAATGCCTACTATGTGGATATGCCTAAAGTGGATAACTTTTACTGTGGTCGCAAAACACGGAAATCGACCATTTGGAACTTCTTAGATCAAAAACATGTTTTGGGGGGCTATAGGTTGACTGGGGGGTGGTTAAAGGGGGGTTGGAGAGAAAAAGTTATATTTTCATGTATTGTCATCGGAAATGAAGAAGTGTGCAAAATTTCAGCGTTTTTGCTTCACAGGAAGTGAGTCAAATTTGAGTTACAAGATTTGTACCAGACAAACAGACAAACAAACAGACAGGTTGGTGAGTTGATATAAAGGCTGGAAAAAGTTGGCAAACATTGCTGTCTCCGTCAACTACGGATTTAAAATGTTTACTTAATCTTAATATCCATAATTAACGGTAAGAAAAGGCGCAGGTTCGCCAAATATTCAATGAAGAAAGGGGAATCATCAGATTTTTCCTCTGAACTTTACAAGTGTGAGACAAGGGAGCGAATCTGCACTTTTTAGAGAGCTTTAAAGTTTTTTTCTTATCACAATGCGCATGGTTACCTACCTATGTGGCCACTCAAACCTCAGGAGGTTTTTGGCCTCACCAACAACATGTCGCCATCTATCTCTATCCGCCATCCATTCTGCATCTGCTCTCATCTTCCCTAAGTCCCTTTTCACTTGGTCCTGCCATCTTAGTCGGGGTCGCCCAAGCGGACGTTTTCCTCGGGGTTGATTTTCAGATACCATTCTTAGCATGGACTCATCTTTTCTCCTCTTTACATGACCGGCCCATCTTAATCTCCTGCTTTTTATTTGCGCTATTATATCCGGATCTGTATATAATTCTCTGAGCTCTTTGTTGGTTCTGATCCTCCATACTTCATCTTCATTAATAGGACCATATATTGTTCTGAGGATCTTATTTTCAAAAACTATCAATTTCCTCTCCTGGTTTTTTGTTAAAGTCCAGGTTTCGGATCCGTAGAGTATTACTGGTTGTATTATTGTCTTGTACAGTTTTGATACAGTATTATCGCATGGTTACAGTATTTATCCATTTTACATCCATAATTCTTCGGTAGCATCACATTTAGAGGAAGCATTAGAAATTTTCCAATATTAGCTTGAAAATGGCCAGCAAATACGGAAACATTTCATTGTCACATCGTAGTCGCGTCTACCCTAGTAGCACCAAAAGGATTATATCTAGATTTATTATGTATTATTGTATACACTGTATACATATTATATCTGTATAAAATATATGCAAATGTCCTCTACCACGAAGATAATATCTGGATATTAAACGTATTATATATGCTGCCATAATATGGATTTTAACTAGATTTAATACGTATAACTCATCGTAAATCTGTATATTATACTTATCTTATGCATGTCTGATGATCCCTGGTTACGCCGTTAGGATATTATTTGTATATTTTAAAGATTATGGTATACATCACGGATCAAAGATCATGAGACATGTATAAAATATGTTTAATATACAGATTTGCAAATCTGTACACTGATGTATTTCGAAATCTTAAAAATATACAGATATAATCCTTTTGGTGCTACTAGGGTACATGCTACCACAACTTCCAGGTATTTCATACACGGCCACCCAAATATCGTCCCGTAACTCCACGCAAGAATACGTACAGACTCTTCAGAAATTGGAGACGTAGTGTTACTTAAGCCCCTGAGAGGGAGGATTAGGATCTTCCAAGTAGATATGAACACAACAGGTGGCTTTGGATGGCCATCTTGAACGTGAGAACGAGCGGGAAAGGTCTTTGGCGAGGAAGACGCAGATGGTGGCGCCAACAAGTGGTCCAGAGTCGAATTTCCACGGCTAAAGAGCGCGCCGGGCCCCACGGAGGGCTCTTGAATACGAAGTGGATACTTGACTTCTCGTAAGAAGCGAGGACTCGAGGTAAAGGGCCAAGTTGCTAGGCTACTGGCTCTCCTACTTAATTTCTTAAGGCAATGTAAGTACTCTGCCTCAGCAGATACATGCCCTATCCCTAACGATAGCGTATTCCCCCAGAAACAAATATCCTTAACCTCGTTTCACGCCTATGTGTAAAGCTACTCACCCAAGGATAAATTCTGCTGGAGAATCCATGCGGGGACCTGGTTTAATTAACCACTTATGGTTTTAAAGATAATTATCATTACAATCGTTCGATTCGTGCACAATTTGATTGTAAAACGGTCAAAAATTTTAGATCTAGCGAATTATTTCTCAGCATCAATTTTAAAATTCTCATGTAAATATTTTATTCACCACATTTTTTGTTTTAATGGCGAAATTTGCAGAAATTTTCCAACAGGCGGCCATGGATACTATTTAAACTAATATTTCCCTATCCGTAATAACAATATTTCTTTTACCAGAGGTTTTCCTTAAAAAGTTTCAATCTCGCGAAATATTTCTCAACTTCAATTTTTAATTCTTGTCTAATTATTTTATTCCCCACATTTTTTGTTTTAATGACGAAATTTGCCTACAGGCGGCCTTGGATATTAATTAAACTAATAATTTCTTATCCTTAATGACAATTTTTCTTTTACCAGAGGTTTTCCTCGTTCATTTTCTTCTGCGTCCATCCAACATATTTTAACTAGCTCTAAATTAATACAACTTTCTTTCTAAACAACTACCTCCTATTTTTCATGTGTTATACACAGCTTCAGACTCGTTCGCTTTCTTCCCAAATTCTTTCTGGGTATCTGATGAACTTAACTTCGAATCATACGGATTATCTTTTCTCAAAGCAAGTACCACATAATCCTTTCTCTTAAACATCTTTCGTTATCATTCATAGCAGTCGGACCTTCAGGGAGCATGTAGAGAAAGAAATTGGTTCACTTTCCCTGAAAGAGTGAGATTCCTTATAAAAACTTAGACTAGGATGAAATCTGTCCTGGCCTCAACCAATAAAAACTCATGGGATATATTCAAGGATATACCCAGGGTCAAAACTAGGGGAGGGGAAAGCCATGGTTGTTCAAGTTGTAGGTAAGATTTAAGCATGGAAAAGGTGAATGAAATCAACATTTTAAGGAAACTATAACAGGTATTTATTAGTTTTTAAAATTATTTGCTTGAAAAAATTTATTTTCCTTAAAGAAATTTGCGATTTTTGCCTCTAGGGGGGCCAGCTGCCCCCTCCTACCCCTCGCTCTATTAGCCCATGGGTATATATAAAAGAGTGCTCATCTGATTTTGCGAACCTTGTTACTTAAGTATGCTACCTATTCAGGTAGACCTATTCAGGTAGAGAACTGAAAAAGGTGAAGCACTTAAAAAGTCGCCGGACACTGTTAATTATGTACTTAAAAAGTGTTCTGGCAGGCTCCTATTCCTTGATGCACTTCCGTCTTCAATTCACGATAAAGCCTACTCCCTTTCATTCTAACTAAAAAGACCCTATTTATTCCTTAGTCTCCCTCGTAAACCCAACATTCTACCCTCAAACACCGATATCAACATCCCTTCCCAATCAGTACTGGATCCATCGTTACCTTCTGTCTCTTCCGTATATCATCTTGAAGTTGCCTCTTCTCACCCACCATTACGAGTACTTCGTCGGTCCTCCTCCTCTCCTCCGACCACTTCACCTTCTCCATTCTTCGCCACACCCACATCTCGACTGCCTACAGTCTTCTCTCGTCCTCCTTCCTAAGTGCCCATGTGTACACACCGGGAAGCGCTTAACTTCAGGATTATGCGTATGAAACTATGTTTCAAATGGTAAAAAAACTATGTTATGATATGGATTTCATAGGTTTAATCATCTAACTACGACGATGGTGTTTGCTTTCATGATTTACTTCGATAGGAAATGATTTTATCTCCATTAAAATTGTATACTCACGAAGGGGGAGAAATATATTTTGAGTATACAATTCTATCTATACATCCATTTATAAATATTTAATTTACAAACTATTTCCATACTAATGCGGAGGTTGGGGTTACAATGCAGGCCTCATCTTTTGAAATCTCCGCAGCCGTCTTACGCACTGTTGTATTTATTTCTTCCGAGAATAAAACCAAACTTCGCGTTAGGTGGCAGCACTGGGTTAATGAGAAAGGATTAACAAGCCCTTAAAGCAAGAAAATTTGGTAGATTCTCAAAATTATTCGTGGTTAATACGTGGCGGCCAATATAACTTACAAGATCGATATTACAGCTTTAACTAAGCCATCTAAGCTTGACATGAAATTAAGCAATATTTGTTATCCAAATAAAGTTGGTAGTGACTGATATTGACTCAAAATTGTAAGTGACTGATGAGTGTTCAATATCACATACAAGATAGACATTACAGCTTTAACTAAGCCATCTATGGTTGAGAAGAAATTAACCCATAATTAGCATCCAAATCAGCCATTTAAGCCTCAAGTTATATCACGTACAAGGATTTAGACCGTGAAATTTGAGCTGATTAGGGCTACCGGGCTGATATTTACGAGCCCTTTCCGGGCCTGGCTACCCAGGTTACAGGCCTGCCATAAATTAGCAGATAAGGGAATCCCACAGTCATAACGGGTAGGCCTCTCACGAGTACCCTGGACGAGATCTTAAAAAAATATAACAGCGTATAAACAAAGGATTCCGAGAGTTTTGTTTGAGCTCTGGACTCCTCCTGACTCTCCAAAAACCTTCCTCAATGGTTAATTGAGATAAAACAAACACAGAAAATTGAAATGAAGAACACACAAAGAGATAGGGCATGGAAACGTGTCAGAAAGATGTAAATTAAGCCGAGCACCGCTAAGCCAAAACCCGACGCAAGGGGGCTTACGTAAGCTAATTAATAGTGTCCACAAGGCTGTCAAAATTGTGATCTTGGGATCGCGCGCTTAAAAAAATAAGAGATGCGCATAAATAAGCAAAAAAATAATTCTAAGCAGTAGGATTACGTAGCAATCGTTTGACTTAAATTTTACAATAAGTTTTTTAATATAATCAATATAAGTCCGCAAGAAGAAAAACGGGAGCGACAACATGTATGACCGAAACCCGCAAATCACCATTTTATATCTCCGTCCTTTTTTCTTTTTGCGTCGTCAGCAAGAATCGTTGTCCACTATCACGTGAATCTTCTTGTTTTCTCACGTCGTCAACACGAATTTTTACAATAAGTAGATAGAAAAATATTTATTGTTCAGAAAAATTTATAAGAACAAAAAAATAATAATGCAGTTGGCAGGCACAACGATAACTACAAAAAAGACGAAATTCTCATTTTTGGAAATGTCTATACATAATGTCTTCCCATTCCCTATCATATGAAATGTATATTGTAACGTAAAAAAGACAAATGGTGTTATATACCAAGCCGGATTTGATTCAAATAAAAAAAACATGTATTATTAACTTCATAAATAACAAAATGGCACGGAAAATAAGGAATGATAATAATGTGAACACAAATTTGAAACAAAAGAGCTGATATGCCGACATACAACTCTTATTTGTAATTAGGTTTCTTGCATATTTCACTTTTCCTTACACCACTACGTTTTTACATAACGCGACCCGGGATTCGATGAGTAATCTTCAGGCGTAAATTATCATGTGAGCAATTCCACGTAAATGTCATACTGACTGGTTAAATGAAAAAAGTGGTTGGAGGCTCTGATATGGATCAAAATTTGTGCTATAAAGTCTAGACTTTCGTTATTAAGTGCTGACACTAGCATGAGTCGCGTGTGTCTCTTATAAGAGAAATTTTTTTATGTGCTCACCACAGTTTTTAGCCACATACTAAATTTAATGATTCATCTACGCGCAAAAAACATCTGTTTCGCTAATTGATTTTTATGGCCAATGTATTAATAATTTTTTCTATTTTGAGGTTCGTTCATTATTTTGAATAATTTTAAGGGTTTTTGCACAAATCTGTTTTGTTTATTTTGAATTAAAGAAGTTATTTTGTAAAATGTTTTGACAGTGAATAAATTTATACCAGAAAAGAATCACAAAAGTCAGTCCGTGACATTTCTGGTCAGTCCGTGACGATGCTTTTCAAGAGGAATTACTCCTCTGTAAAATCAGTTATTGTAATGGGCTTTGCAGCATTATGAAATTTGCATTTGGTGTTCTGAGATGTATTTTACTGAAACTCTGATCACTTTTTGTTTCAGAGCAAACATTAGAGGTTTTACTCTGAGCTGAAAGTTCGTTTCATTTTTGTCAGTCCGTGAAAGTGAATTTTAAGTCACGTAAGTCCTGTATTTTTCAAGACAAAGTAGTGTATCAACCAAAGTTAATCTTCACACCATTGTGCAGCAATTTGGAAGTTGTAAAAAGTTTTGTATGTCAGTCCGTTCGCGTTACGTGTGTTCTTAAAAGTTCAAAAACGCATTGTGACGGTCAGTCCGTGACGCGTGGAATCGCCCATGTATTAATCTTATCATTGTTACCTAGTAACCTAACGGAGGAAGATATGAATTTTAAAACGGACCCCAGAATAGGGGAAAAGGATGGGTAAAGATATTCGTTTATCACAGTGCTGTCTTGACTTACAATAATTTTTAAAATTTGCAACTGCTCTCTACAGTCTATTTCACGGCGGTCATTGCATAATTTTAAAATATTCATTTTAAAATCGCTCCAATGGCAGTTGCATATTAAGTGTTTAGCTAAATTAATTTCATCATCTTTGTTATTTTCGTAAGCACTTGAATGCTCTTTCTTCCTGTCTTCGAAGTTTCATCCTGTCTGCCCCACGTAGACACCATTGTAATCAATATTTTATGATATTATACGTAGATATCATTGCAATTATAATGGAATACCACACAGTGAATAATGAGTTAATGAATCTCGTTTGTTATCCTGAGAAAGGAAAATGTAGAAACATGGGAGGAGATCACCAACGGCACAAGTTATACGGCATTAACTAACTATAAATTTCCAAATTTCGAAAAATATTCCGAGATTCCAGAGGCTTTTCGCCTTTTACCTGTTTTCCCTGCCTGTGAGCACCCTGCCTCAGAATGTACTCATTACATTAATATGCAGATTTATACATTATTAATTTATAATTCAAGGGCCTCAAATTCTTGAATGGCTCCAATTCATGTAATATGCCACAAAGATGCGGGTTTCGCCTGCTTGAAGAAAACACCGTTACGCATTTTATGGGGTCAGGTGCATTTCATGGAGTGAAAGTAATGATGGACAATAAAAAAAATTACAAAGCTGTAAGCCACTCGGTGAGAAATCTTATATTTTTCATAAAACTTTTATTTATTTCCTATTCGAGTGTCATCCATTGAGAGTTAATTCGGTGCTTCGTCAATAGATGTCACGGTTCCAAAAAGCCAAACTATTAACTCAGGAAATACATATTCTCCATTATTTTTGTGTGGGGGTGTTAATCACGTATATTTCTGTCATTCATACATCGGTGCTATTGTCAAAAATGTAATGTCCTTCAATTGTTTATAGGGTATGAAGTCTACTTAAAACGTCTGAAGTAGGTATGAATGCAATGACTGTTCTCAGTTTGTCCAATTTTTACATTTAAATATTCTACCGATTAAGGTAGGCTTCATCGTGTATTTACGTATTTTAACTCATTTGACCTCTTTTTCTTCCGCTAGATCCGCTACCAGTCTGACCCCTGGTATGATACGGCAATATTTAAAGGAACTTTATTCAGAGAGAGGGGAGTCTGAATGACATTTCTATATTGTATTGAGACAGGTGAACACTTTCAGATTTGTTTGTTAACGCTAAAAAAACTCGGACTGCGTAGCATAGCATATTTAACTCTTTTGATATAAATCACATATAGTGTCTGCTACTCCACTTTCACTACAATTGCATAACGCCTATTTCCTACGTACGACCAGTGGCGCAGCGAGGGGGTTTTGGGGGTTAAAATCCCCCGCAGAGCTCAGAGAAATTTTTAAGGTTAACCCATTTTACTTAATTTAATTGATTTTACTAATAGAATAGAGTAAGGATTAATAAAATATCCCTCAGAAAGCCGTAAAACTCACCTTTTTGAACCATTTATCTTTAAAATTTCGCAATTTATTAACCTCGCACCTACCGCTTCTCCTGGTGGTTATACCATACCCCGCACACCCCGGTATTAGTTGCAACTAAACCTCCCCCAGCCTTAATTCCTAGCTGCGCCCCTGCGTGCGATTACAGTCAGCATATTGACCAACTGAGAACACTCATTGCATTCATACTAGAAATATGCCCGGGATTAACAAGCATAAAGAAAAAATAGTCATACGTTTTATGGGGTCTGGGTAGATTTATTTATTTAATTCCAACTTCCCGTAAACAGCACATGAAGGCCTTTACAACGGAGGAATTAACAAAGCACGACGCAAACATCCATGCCCTGGATAGTGACTACCCACCCACGCGGGATTCGAACCCGCGACCTGTGGTTTGGCAGGCGACGACTTTGCCCCAAGGCCACCGAGGCCGGTTTCAAAGATTTAAAGTAATATCGAACGCTTAATAGGTATTAATATTTGAGTTTTGTGGCCCTCTGCGAGAAAAATCCCAATTTTCATCGAACTATTTTGCTTGCTCTCCAATCTACCCCAGCGAGTTAACTCGGAACTTCGTCAACAGATGTCTCTCGGTCACAAAGTGCTTAACTATTAGCTCCGGGGGAAAAAAAGCTTTTTCTCTCGATTTTTGTGGGGAGATTCCCTTTCCCCCAGGATCTGCCACGAGCCTGACCCCGACATAATACGGCAATCCTTCAAAGGAACTTGAGTCAGAGACAGGGACGTCCGGACGAGAGAGATCCACAGGTAGGAAGTATAAATCCCGCTCGGGGTGGGTGAAACAAAAAGGATATAATCGACTCGGGAGCAGCCCCTTCCTTTGAGGAAAGGGATTGCCTTTCTGAGGGACTCCCTGGGACGGACTGAGGGATGGAAACGGAGAGATATAGCTTTTTAGGGCCTGAAAAATCTTTCCTCAGAGGAATAAGATGGACTGAGAAGCGAATGAGCAAGCCAGTCCATTAATATAAAACATTTTTCGCAAACGCCAAGCCAAGGCAATACTTTATCACAAACTCGATTGTTTCAGGCTTGACTTTGTGAACATCCATTGCAATAATAAAAAATAAAATAAATATAAATTATATTATTAATAAAATAAAAAAATGTAAATAATATTATTCATTTTGGCTTTCGTAACCGTCCCCTACCAACTCGTAATAGCAACCAAATAAACAACAAAATAACTATAAAATAACGATTTCTGTACCTGAAAATGTCGCCTCTGCGACGAAACCGGCCGTTTTAAATAAATTGTGTGAAAAATGTACCATACCTTTTTATTGTTTAATACTTTATCATACCTTGAAAATGACAAAGGGTGTCGAAACCATGGTCGGTAATGGAGTTATATTTAAAGTGTACAGACTACGACTTGTTGTGAATTGCATTAGCAAAGAAGGCGTTCATGAACAGGAAGGAGATTATGAGAGAATCGTTACGTAAGATTTTAAAGAAAAGGCCAGTGAAAAGTCTGATGTGGAGTGTAGCCCTCTGCGGCGCGGAAACGTGGACACTGAGGAAGGGGGACGAGAAAAGATTGGAGGCATTCGAAACGTGGGTGTGACGAAGAATGAAGAAGGTTAAGTGGACGGAGTAGAGGAGGAGAAACGAAGAGGTGTTAGACATGGTGGGTGAGGAGAGGCAGCTTCAATATGAGTCACGGAGGAGACAGAAGTTAAGAAAAGAGTCAGTACTTTACGGCAAGGGGATGTTGAAAACTGTACATCTACATCTACATAATACCCTGCAAGCCGCCTAAAAGGCGTGTGGCAGGGGGTGTTAGGACACCAGCCGTATACAGCTAAAAAAATTAGCTCTCTGACGAAGTTGGGACTATTGTTTATAAAAGTCCTTTATGATTCGGGGGAAAAATGAATTCCAATATTTATTCGTTCGGCAAAACATCTCTCTTAATTTATCGCTTCTATCGGACCTGGAAATATAGTGTGGCTCTAATATTATGTCCTCTGTGACGCTCTTAAAGATATCCATTCTCAATTGTTCAAGCAATCTAAGGCTAGCGCGCAGCCTCCGAGTCTTCATCGGCTCCCAGCCTGATTCGCTTAACATCTGGGTAACACTGCTGTACGCCCGTAGCAGTTTTTGACGAAAAATGTAATGGAGGATAGAATGTTAGGTAAACGAGAGAAAAGTAGGAAGATAATAGGATATTTAGAAGTTAGAAGGATAAGCTGAGAATTAACTAATTCCCACCATAAAATGTTTTATTTATGCCTAAGTTGATGGCGTCATAAACTCATTCCGATCGCGTTACCACATTTCAGTTGCTGCAGGGGAGAGGATGCTGAAAAAGGTGTTAGAGGGTAGAATGCTGGGTAATCGAGGGGGAGGAAGGAGGAGAATTGGGATTTTTAGATTGTATGAAAGGGATTAGGCCTTATTATGTATTAAAGAGAGAAGTGGAGAAGGGGAACTGCCGGAATGCTTCGTGAAGCTCCATGCAAACCTACCTCAATCGGTAGACCACTTCAGTAATAATAATAGTTTTAATTTTATCATGGGCAGTTGAATGACATCATAAACAAGAAAAGGCGGAAAAGAATTAAAATGGCACTGTCTGAATTTGTCTCTGTTATTCAAGATAATGGTTTCATTGAAAGGAAACACGAATAAGTGAGAACTTAAAATAATTATTCATTAATTAATCATATAGTAACAACTACTCTGCAAGAAGCCATCAATTAAAGCATTAATTCCTCATTAAAAATGTTATCAAGAGCTAAAATATAGGGAAAAATGTTTGAAAACAGTTTAAAAATGCTATTATTAAAGGGCAAGCGAAATACGAGTTAGCTAATGAGCTCACTTTGGGGCATGATTAGCTAAAAGGTCAACAGAGTGATTCAAGACCCCACAGAGACCAAAAGGGACAAAGGAGACCCAAATTCCTCTTCACTGCTCTAATATAATGTCACGTCCTTCAGGCTAACCTCCCCAACACAACCATATTGTTTTCCAGTGGAACCTTAGAGCGACTGTCTGCCATGCTAAATCAAAATAAAATACTCGTCTATGTACTCACTATTTCGAACTTGGCCATGCTCGGAGAACAACTTTGTAAAAAAGTAAATTACGATTTTCGGAACAAACGAATTACAAAAAGAGTGGATGGGGTCATAATGTGGAAAAGTAATGCACGATTTGAGGAAAAAATGAATTCAAAATTTATGGGAAAACAATTCTATGTTTGCAAATATTTGCATCGCAATGGCTCCTTTGAATTTGAACACTAACGCATTTCCATCCAGAACACTTTATGCTTACGATTGTAAAAAAATTAGGTAAGTTGCTCCTAAGGTCCTTAGTAATCCAGTAAAATATTGATACATCAACTAGTTTCTTCAGATTGACAGTATCATCTATGTAACTACACTGCGTGGTAACGAGGTCAGAACCTAATATTGTTTAATTCATACAATTTTAATTCATGTAATTTTCTGATTTTGTTATGATAAAAGGGTAATTTCCTTCATCAAAGAAAACGAAAGGCATTGATTGCGATTCGTTACCCACCGTTAGTGTATTCATAATATACAAATTATTTGGTTTTAGAAATACCGGTTTAGACGAATGGCAATGGTCAATTTTATCCCCATTTGAAAAAGGCCACATTGGCGCCCATACGATGCCACTCCACGTGACATCACAAGGACCTAGTTTCTATACGAGTAGAGGAGTTTTACATCGTCTGAGATTACTAATGCATGCATGAGGCACAGAGCTCAGGGAAAAATGTCTTAATAATCACCTATTAAAACTGGCTAAGGTCGGAAAGTTTTCTTCATTTGATAAGGTATTAATAATCCTTATTTAAGCCAAGCGCTATCAGCTAGCAGGGTACTCTGCTACCTGCTAGCATCCTGCGTCGTATCAGCGCTCAAAGCCTCGCCCCAAGATCCAGAAACGGAACCAGATCGACGTCACACGGAGTTTTCCCAGCATTCATACTTACGCGTCGCGTTTTCGCGCGCTTGAAAATTTTCACTTTTCATTTAATCGCGAAAAATAGATATCGTCCTCTAAAAATCTGAAAGCGTGAAATACGTACTCCAGGATTAATAATCTTTCGATTTAGGCAATATAAAAATAATAGGAAACCACCCTATTGCATGTATTTTACAGACAGTTGGCGTCTTTTGTAGGCGTGTTCATAATTTGAAGGAAATGTCCAGCGTGGAAAGGTCAATATAAGAGCAGTTTTGGTTTGGGTATATATTTTACTCAATGTCTTCCCTTTCCGTTCTTGCCATGCACCAATCCCTCCACGATAGTCTTCGTCAGACCATCGTGCTACAGACAAATGACCGATTGCCCATAGCTCTAAAACCACAGCTTCTATATCCATATATTTAATAAAACCACATCATCCGTACATATATAAACCATACTCGTCGGTCTCGGTGGCGCCGGGGTACCGTCCCCGACTGCCAACCTAGAGGTCGCGGGTTTGAATCCCGTCTGGGTGGATTTGCCACCATCCAGGGCATCGATGCATGTGATTGTCACACAAGTAAATTGTAAGAGAGGAATATCTTGTCATAATTTAGCTTGTGATATGGAAGATTATTATAATAATTGTATCACCTTTATTAATTCTTCAGGCCGCATTTTTACCCTCTGATTTCTGACCTTTTCCATCTAGTTGTCCTCGTCCTTTTTCTATTATATCTATTTATTATATTTTTTCTTTTTTATTACATTTGTACTCTCTTTAACACTGAACCCTAGCCTTCTATGAAGAGCCAACACTGACCCTGGCTCGCATACATTCACTCTCTTCCACACGGCTGCATTCAATGAATCCATCTCTCGCTGCTCCTCACATTCAGAAGCAACACACTTCGCATTCCCTGCCACACACCTTCACAAACCCTCATTCGCCCGTGCCGACTCGCCGAGCGAACCCTTTGAATCAGCCCACGCTCCCTTTACCCTTTCACGGAAACCATTCGGCCGACTAGGTCTCCCCACCCCAAAAGGACCCTGAAAACCCCGGGGTTGATGAACGCAGCGACGGGGTTTAGCCCACCTCCTCCCCGACCTACCCGGCAAGGGCAACGTCTTGACGTCCTAGGGTCTGGTGTCGGGACGCAGGAAAATAGAGCTGTAATCTCGCGACAAGGTGCGAATTGGGAAAATGAAGGAGGAAATAAAAAATACAAGGAGAGAACACGCAATAGGAACTTCGGAAAAAAGCAAATAAATTTGCACGAAAAAAACACGTCGTGAAAAAATTAATGAATAGTTGCCACCAATTTCCACAAAACCTAGGTACAGAAAATAATTTTACGAAAAGGTTACATAAAGTAATAGTTTTTACTTAAAAAAACACAAATAGCTGCGATAAAGGAACAGAAAATACGTATTCTGCTAAAAATATTGTGTGTTTCAGGAGGAATCCGGGTGTTTCAGGAGGAATCTGCAGGACCAGTGGCGTAGCGATAGGAGAGGTCCAGCGGGTCCGGACCCCCCCCCCCGAAATATAAAAACAATTTTACTTTCCTTCATAAAAGAAAACAAGATGTTGAAAATTCATGACTTTACAAAAGATTTCATTGACAAATTAAAGTTTTTTCGATTATGAAAAGTGTTAAAATTAGTTTAAGACCCTCTATTTAATGTTTTGTTTTTCAGGAATTTTCCCCCTGGTTTTGGACCCCCCTGAACGAAATTCCTGGCTACCCCAACGTGCAAGAACCCATGTTTACAGGACAAACAAAAATCTTAAATTGTCTCCCCTACCACCTCCTGAAGTACTACATATTCCTCCAGAAAAGTCCTGCAGGGCGACACACCAAATTAATGGAAACAATGTGAATTAGCAACCAAAAAATATCTCTAATAGAATAACTCTACGATAAGAAGGCCACATTCCTCGAAACGGAATTGGATAATCCACGAGTCGGAACTCGAAACTTCGCGAAAAGCCCCGCGATTACATAATAAGTGTATTTCGTTGTAATATTTATTAATTTTACTTTATGGTGACTATCTTCTATCACTCATATATCGATTATCCACATAGAACAATTATGTGTGCCATATCGCATCCACACGCCAGCCGCGTCGCCGAACTCTCCGCGACTCTCTCCGTCGGCGGCGCGGCGGCCAGAACCGGATTTGACGGCACGCTCGAAAAAACCATGTAAAATTCGGGGTTGCAAATTGGTGCAAGGTGCACTTTAGATTCACAATGTAGAAGCTTTGTAGAATGACGTGGTAAAAGTCGCATGGCGGAAGTCAGTGGAAGTATCTACTTTTTCTCTACGTTTATGTAAAAAATTGGCTGAAAACAGGCACCATCTTATTGTTATATATTTAAGATTAATAATTACATGGAATCTTTGAAAACCCTCCAAATGGAAAAAAAGATGTGTTAATTAACTTGGCATGTCATATTTGTTAATAAAGCAATCCGTAAAACCACTGCTCGAAAATAAAGTTGGCACTTCTCACAAAAATCGAGGGAGGTTGTTTTTCGCTAGCTTTGTTCAACTTTGACTTCTTATATTGTTAAGGTCAGAGCACAGGAAATAATAAACTGGGAAAGTTATGCAAAATGTGCTTGAGAATATTTATGCGAAGTTTCAATTTCCTAGCTCAAAAAATCAATTTTGAGGTTTTGGCCATCTTTTTTCGATTCCTGTGCGTCCCACTGTGCGTCGGCATAAATGGAATTACCAACACGGTGGGAATCCCGAGAGAAGTTCACCCACAGAATTGTTGCTTCTCTTGCTAAAAGCAGGTGCCTTCACTAGCCAGAAATTAATCTTGGTGGGGCAATAGGGCAACTAAATTTACCAAGACAAGCGTCCCCTTTGAATGCCAGAAGGGAACAATTTCTATAGACCCTTACATTCATAGACAAACTCAAAATTGTAGCAATATGCATGTGTAAACAACAACAACGTTTAATATATTTAAGTGATATTTAACATTTCAGTTATTAAACTTTATCCAACGTTGTGTTTATCTGATAGCACAAAATATTTTTATGGGAAAGCTGAAAAAAATCGGGATTTCTTAATCCCATGTCAACGAACCTTAGAGATTAATTACAAGAACGCTCATGGAGGCTATTAAGTTACTAAATGCCGCGGCCAGGAGTGAAAACCAACCTGCAACACTGTATGAAATATTAAGAAATGTAATATTTAGGAGTATTTTTAATAAAATTCCATTCCCTACATAATACTCCTTCTTTTTGAGCAAAATATTAAATGCAAATAAAATTTATAATTGGAAAAGAAAAAAGCGAATCAGACCCTTCAAGTGATTACGACTTCATAGAGAGTAAATTTACTTTTACAGGAATACAGAAAACTGTTAGGGTCTCAATGGGAAACACTATTCAGGAAGCGAAGGTCATGCATTAGAAAAAGTGGAGTAGGGAAAGACCACAAGGTTAATAGTTGGGCGTGGTGTAGTTTTAGTGGGGTTGCCAGGAGTTTTGTTCGGAGGGGTCCAAAACCAGGTGGTAACATTTTTTTAAACACAGGGTGCTAAGTAGAAGTTTTGAACTATTTTCAACACTTTACAAAATCGGGAAAAACTTCATTTTTCAAAGAAATCTTTTGGAAATTCATGATTTTTCAATATTCTGTAATCTTTCATGAAGCAAAGTAGGTATTTGAGTTTTCATATTTCGGGGGTGGGAGGTCCGGAACCCCGTACCTTTCCCCTCGCTACGCCACTGGTAGTGAAGAGTTTGAACTGTAGATCGTTTAAAGTGCATCGTCAAGCATCGAAAATGCGTAGAACAGGAAAACCTCAAGGCTATTAGATTCAAGAACGCACGTGTAGAAATAGTTTATTTTACCTCAGCTCTGGATAAGCAAATATGTTTTAGAAAGATAAAACAGTTTGTGACTTCACCACGGAGCCACCTATGTGGCCCACATGCATATTTAACCGAAAATATTCGCCCACATCTGCTCCAAGCGGTTGTGCATATTTGCGATGCACTTAACAATACTGCGTTTCGGAGAGGAGCG
Source organism: Ischnura elegans (assembly GCF_921293095.1). Classification (NCBI taxonomy): domain Eukaryota; kingdom Metazoa; phylum Arthropoda; class Insecta; order Odonata; family Coenagrionidae; genus Ischnura; species Ischnura elegans. The sequence continues at coordinate 39,753,881 of NC_060257.1, forward strand.
AGAATGGTTCAAATTCTGAATTCAGACATCCTCCAGGGAATTCTCCGCTCGTGAGGCCATAGGCCATACGCGGTGTTACGAGTTGCTTATATTTTTACGACGAAAATGGAGTGCCTATGTACGGGACGAATTCATTTTTATGTAGCTCACGACCCAGTTCCCCGGGCTGTTTGCGGTGCGCCGTGAATCATGCTTTGATGTAATTCATTTGCTAAAAATTTCGTAAAAAAATGTTTGAATGATTAATTTTATATCCCCCAAAAATATGGGTCAGATATTTGAACTTGTTCTGGCGTCACAAAGAATAAGAGAAATTGTATACCCATAGCACAGAGGAGAATATAATCGCGACATTAAAAAAATAACATAAACATCACTTTTAAGTCGTGAGCTTGGCATGTAGTATCACATATTTTATGCGTAATAAGATGCATGAATGCTTGGTTTTAGTGAAAAGGTCCGCTTTTTTTGCCTCCATACGAGAGTTCCTCTATCATTTTTTTCCATTTTCAAAATTTTTTTCTTTCGTAATAACTCATGAATTTTACCATGAGCCCCAAGGTGAATCATTGCTAACTTTTGTTCGTGCATTCTTGCATGCTGATGAGGATACTTAGTGTTTCTTGAATATTTCACTCCAATGAGTTGACTGACTACAAAATAACGATACATCAACAAAGGTAAAGTTCTCTAAGCTACAAATACCAAGTCTATGCGGTTTATATAACCGGAGTATAAACATATTAATTACTCAGCAATTGATAATAATTAGATAAGTTCCATGAGATGAATGGATGCAAGTGATCATGTGAGGCAAGTTTAATTTTTCAATTATTTTTATTTATACAATAATTTTAAGTTCACCCAACATGAAAACAAATGAATAGGGTAAACTATTTTCACGATATTCATAATTACAATCATAATGCAAAAAGATCTAAAAGTACTAATGATTACCAAAACAATCAATATCGGCTAAATGTCACATACAAAATGATGTCGAAATTCATAATGTTATCAACTAAATCTGTCCACGAAACATTTCCTTTTGTAAGTTAACATTAATTAATTCACTTGAAACTGTATTAAATGAGATGGATATCCTACTAATAGGTGCATTCATACAATAATTTGAATACACATTTCTTACATAGAATGTCCTTTTTAGCCACACTTTGAATGCAATACATTCCTTCAGAACCTTGAAATGGAGTGTAAGCATATGATAATTTCGGAAAGGCATTCATGATCAACGATTTTCATCTGACGTCAAACCATTTGTAGGTGAATTTTCACCATATAAAATCGCCATTGAGATCAATTCCCGAGGTGAGGAAAAAACTAACTGATCATAGTAATAGAAAATTCGATTAAAATCGAGTTTTATTCGTCAAAGATCGAGGAAATAGAGATCAAGCAATGATCTACGAGTTTCGATCCAAATTAGATTTCCAACTTCGATCTTGAACATTTGGTTTGAACTCAACAGCGTCACTATCTTCCAATGATAAGGTTTTACGTCCCATGGGAAAGACACTCCTTAAGGTCGGTAAAATTGAAAAGGCACCCCTTTGATAATCAAGAGAGCATTTTATTCACTAGGCATTTCTTAAAAATTTTAGTGAATCCGAATGGTGATCCCAAAACTTCATTGTGCGTGCATTTGAAAATTTTTACTACTTATAATTCAGGCACGTTTTCTTAGTAGATTTTTTCTACTACTCAAATGTGAATTTCGAGTGTTTGTCGAATTGATAATACATATGTTTTTGTACAAACTGTTTTTTGAAGAACTGTCGAATTTTTCGTTTAATAGATCTTTTGGCTCAAATTTCGATTTTTGTTGAAGTTCGATGTTCGATTTTTTTATTTCGATTGAAAGTCGATTGCTCGAAAACTCGGACACTTTTCCATCACTAACAAGTCATCTCTGCAAAGTGAATATGTCCGAAGACGGGAAATCTACATGAAAATTAAAGTTGGAAGGAAAAGATCTCCTGAACCGGGTTTCGATTGCCTTCGGCAATCATCTATGGGGAGGAGAAACACGCGTTATCTTCCAGCGGTTGGGAGATAACTTGTCATCACTGCAACTGAACCCATCACTCTAAGGCTAGCCCTCGGTGGAATAATGCCTGTTCCTCCTCCCAATGGATGATTGCCAAAGGCAATAGAAAAACTGGTTTCGGAGATCTTTTCCTTCGAACTTTCATTACCAATCGGATTTACTACCTTTAGAAAAATTATACAGAACCAATTACTAACTCAACTTAATTATTCTTCTTCCGCAAATATTCACCCATTTATGACACTGATGTCCTTCATCGGCTGTTAGAAAAAATAAAAATATTTCATCGCATGAATTCTCCATTCTAGTTAGATTTCGTCTCGTACTGGTAGCGCTTTCTTTAAAGTCAATTCGATAACATTATGCCGTCTATGAACTTCAAAAGCGTGATATTCAACCCCACCGGGAACTTCAGGATCCGAGCCATAAACTCGAGAGCTAAAAGCTTCAAAATTACAAATCATTTCGTGAGAGGCTATTTCACGTTCCAGCATGACAGAAAGCGGCTTTCCATAAAGATGAGCTTTCGAATTCAAAGCTTCGAGAATACAAGAAGTTTTTCAGGGTGTAGGAGAGGGTTCTCCCTGGCCCTTGTTATTAAAAATTATACAGAAGTTGAAAGGACGATGCATTTCACATCTTGTGCATTATTCATATCTGCCCCAGCGTTGCAACGAAAGGTTAAAGGGGATCAATTCTCAACGGAATAGATGTCAATGTTTAAGTTGTGACGCTAGTAACTTCTTGCTAGGTAACCCGTGCGGAAAAATTGGCACTTTCAATTACATTTTATTTTTGATATTTCTGGCTGCTTATGCTACGTTTCTTTGCTTTATTTATGGATTTAACAGGTTTTCAATTTTTTTTAAGGTTAGAATTAAAACGAATTTGTGGAGACGATATCCGTCGAGCGAGAAATCGGCATGGAAAAAAATCGAAACTTTTAAGTCAAATTAATGGGTAAATCGCGAAATTTGAGATTAAGATTGTATTTTTCATCAAAAGCTGGTGAGTTAACGTTTAAAATGATACCCCATTTGTCAGGGTAGGTGCAGTATTAACGGGAAACATAAGGAATGACAGAAAAAGACCTTTCTACAATAATACATATGATTGTAGTCACGATGTTATAAAATATTAACAGAAAATGATAATTTCCACAGTTTTATACAAAACTCCACTACCGACTATGGTTTTGGTAGCTACGTCGTTTTCAAGGTCGATTGTTGAACCAAACGTAGGTCCTGATGAATCACTTCCTTATCTCAACGCCTATACCCATCTGTAGGGAGACTCATTTTTTTAAATATGAAAATTAGTGTTGTGATTACTTGGTGAGAACTAACACCTGTTAATAGAGCGTCAAAGCCATGGTCGGTAGTGGAGTTCTGAATTTAAGTGTGGAAACTACCATTTGTTGTTTATATTTTATCATGGATATATCGCATTTCCACCAAGTCAAGCTTGAAACGATTTTACACATTGTTATTTTAGCATTTAAGCTTATTTCTAATTCTATCTACGTCTATCCTCATCCACAAGCTACCCTCAGATGTTTGGCCGCAGATGTTATTTCCACCAAAAATACATATTTCTACTTTTCCAATTTTTAAAGGAATAGGAAAACACTAAACGACAGGGGTTATTCCTCACCAAGCAATTACAGCTACAGCGTTCGTATTTTAAAACAGGAGTGACCCTAAGGTGGATTTATCAAGATTTATGTTTGGAGCAGTCCAGCGAAATAAAGCTTTCCCATTTTTATTTATTTAAGGTTGAAATTAGTGGCAACACAGGCTTTGCCTCACAAAAGAGAAGATATTTGATCATTTTGACACATTTCAAAATATAGCATGGCAAGCCTACTTTTTATGATTCATCCAGTATCAAGCAATCGCAATTGAACCAGACAGGACGATAAAATCAAATGAGACTTAAGTAATACTTGTGAAAAGGTATTGCTATTGGAGAAGGGATCAAAGGGTGACTAGCATATGATTGTAACTTTACGTCTAATACTATACACACATCCTCACCAAATGTTAGGGTCATTTAAGGGGAAATTGTGATAGAATAACCACATAGATTCTTTCGGCCTCCTAAATTTTTAATGCCAAAGATCGAGGAAATCGATATCGAGACTTGATCTTCGAGTTTCGATCCATACTCGATATTTAAAATGCCTCGTTCAGATTAAGATTGTTCCAGCAATCGTTGGAACTATCGTGCATTCACACAACGATGGCTAAAACCTGTGCTGCCCTCTAGTGCTGACCAGGGGTGCAGATAGGAATTAAGGCTAGGGGAGGTTTCAGGGGCAACTAATACTGGGGGACATGGAGGAAAATTATACCCGCCAGGGTAAGTTGGAGGTGCGGGAAGCCCTCCCCCAGAAATATTTCAGATATATGGTTCAAAATGGTGAGTTTTACGGCCTTCTGAGGGATATTTTATCTATCCTCACACTATTCCTTCAGCAATATTAATTCAGTTAAGAGAAACAGATTTAACTTAAAAATTTCTCTGAGCTCTGGTTTTATCCCCCAAAACCCTCCATCGCTGCGCCACTGCTGCGGACATCTAAAGTGAACGAGAAATTGACGGCTAGCAAAGCTGTTGAGGTATGCAGGGTCAAGAAATTTCTGTGTTCAACGTGTATTTAACGAATAATTTTTCTTCCGCCCATATTCTTCCTTGTTTGGACAAAATGAAATGAAAAAAATAGAGCGAAGGGAGCTTCACGAACTTTTCACCTTTCTTTTGTCGCTTGCTTTTCCGGTCTCCCAGCGCCTAACCATCGTAAAGTGGTAACGTTCGAAACTACGTGAACTATTGTCAGGACATGCATTCACACGGCTAGTTCGGCCAACTATCGTTAGGACGATCGCTCAGACAATTGTAATGTGAACGAGGCAATAGCTGATATTGACCATTTCATTTGATCTTAGCAGCGTCACTACCGGCCTACAATAATGTCATCTGTCTCATGTAAAGACTTTTCTTCAAGACCGGCAAAAGCATGCCATCGATCATCAAGAAATCATCGGAATCAGTAGATATTTCTTAAACATTTTAGTGAGGTGGAACGGATCCAAGCGGGTATGCAAAAACTTAAATGTGCGTGCATTTGTAAATTTCTATCACTAACAATTCCAGCATGTATTCCTGGTAGATTTTTTTGAAAAATTTTCTACATCTAAAATGCGTATTTTCATTTTTTTCGAATTAAAAATAAGTTTTTTTGTACAAACTGAATAAAAAAAATAACCGCCAATTTTTTTCGATTAATCGACATTTCGGTTCAAATTTCGATTTTTGTTGAAAAGTCGAACTTCTATCCTCACACTATTCCTTAAGCAATATTAATTAAGTTAAGAGAAACAGATTTAACTTAAAAATTTCTCTGAGCTATCAGGGGGGTTTTATCCCCCAAAACCGCCCCTCGCTGCGCCACTGGTGCTGACATCTTAAGTCAACGAGAAATTGACGGCTAACAAAGCTGTTGAGGTATGCAGGGTCAAGAAATTACTATTTTCAACGTGTATTTAACGAATAATTTAAAACGAATAAAAAAATAATAATTCTATGCTTTTTCCCCATCCCGCAAAAGTGCTTAACGCCGCTAAAGAAGTTTTCACTTTAACTAGAACGTAAAAAAAGATATCTAGATACTGCCCCGCAAGCAGCTTAAATAGGTGTGTGGCAGGTGTTGTAAGGACACCAGCCATTTACTCATAAAAAAATGCTAGATCGATATCTTTCGATTAAAAATCGATTGCTAGAAAAATTGATTTTGAACGAGATTTTTCCATCACTACCTTACTGACGTCCATCCTTTTGAATGCGGCCAATCAAATGAGAAGAGAACGGGATGGACAGTAGATGAAACCTATATCACCACACGATCACAGTGGATGGTGAGACAAAAAAAAACCAACAGAATCAGTCTCCGCACAGTGAGGATTCGAGATTCGTACTTTTTTTGTTTTCAGTCCCACTGAAGTGAAGCAGTAAAGAGAAGCAGATTGGTCATTCGGCGGGGGAAACCCCGGTGATAACAGTGGAAGGGTGTTCTAAACGAGAACGCGGCGGTCGGGAATGAGAGCGTGAATCATGGGAATATAAAACGCCGCTCCCGAATAAATAGGCAATCTCCCGCGATTTTTACGACGCGAAACCAGACAGTATGATACTCCCAAACTCCTTTCACCGCTGTTCATTCGCTGAAGAGAGGCGTCGACGTTGGAAATTGCTTTGGATGGAGAGGGTGGGACGTATTTAACGATATGGAGTCCCCATAATGCGAAAACAATGTTCCTTTAAGGATGATAAACGATCTGTTGAGGCGGTCGACGAGAAAGGGGATATGACATAATAAATACTTAGAGGGCATTGAGAAAGCCCTTTGATCAATGAAATATTCATATTATAAGGCTATGAATCTACAGATTCTAATGCACGAAGTCTATGATTTTTCGTCAGTTAAATTCCCGATTAGATGAAAAAAAAACGGGGCAGTCGTGGGACTGGCCGACAGAAGTGAAAACTGAAATAATTATTATCCATTTATTTTTTATATAGAATTAATATTATTAAAGAACTAATTTTTCCAAAAATACCCAATTTTCAACAAAAATTGAAATTATTTTTTTCCTCAAACTGTTTATTATTAAATATATATTAAAAATTCGATGTGCATGAATAGAAAGTAACATCATTTATATATTAAAATATAATATGCTTTTATTTCTTTTATTTAATATGCTTTAAACCTATAATTGTTCACTATGCACATAAAGAAACTGCAGTAAATTGTACTGACCTGTATTTTTATAGCGTGCACACTCTTCTGCACGTTCATGCACGAGCTCTTTATATTTAATGAACTTATACAATGTACACTACAGATTTTTATTTTCAATTTTAATAGCTTTAAAGCAAAAAGACTTTAACAGTCTATATATTAACAATATATTAACATAGTGTATATATTAATCTCTATTAACCGTCTACAAAATAATACGCACTGTATAGAAAAAGTACACATGTACAGTATAGAACTAGAAGCAGACAGATGCCAGTATTCAGTATGTAGAAGTATAGCGGTGACGCAACCTATACCATTGTATACACTATACACACTATGCATATGTATATCTCGCTGTAGCGATCGCGGTGTCGGGTCGGTGAGGCTCACGCGAATTCTATGCTTTTTCCCCATCCCGCAAAAGTGCTTAACGCCGCTAAAGAAGTTTTCACTTCAACTAGAACGTTAATAAAGATATCTAGATACTGCCCCGCAAGCAGCTTAAATAGGTGTGTGGCAGGTGTTGTAAGGACACCAGCCATTTACTCATAAAAAAGAAATGCTAGATCGATATTACGCCAAATATTTATTTAAGTCATTTATCGTGCGAGGGAAAAAGAAATTTCAATATCTATCCGTTCGGGGAATATCTCTCTTAATTTATCGTTTCTGTCGGACCTGGAAACGTAATGGGCATCTAATATGATGCTCTCCATGTCGCCCTTAAAGATATCTATTCTCAACGACTCAAGCAATCTAACAAGCCTAGCCTAGCCTAGCCAAGTTGTAAGCCTAGCGCGCAGCCTCCGAGTCTCTAGCGGCTTCCAACCTAATTCGTTTAACATCTGAGTAACGCTTTCTTTGCGCCCGCAGCAGTTTTTGACTGATCGCGCAGAATACCTTAGTATTTTATTAAGGTCACGGAATAAGTTTTTCTTCACCGGATCCCTTATGCTCGCTGAATATTCAAGGTGTGATCGGGCGAATGCGTAATAGCACCTTCTTTACTTTTTCATCCGAAATTAAATTAACGGAATAGGTCTGTCTGAATAGCAGAGAAGTCAAGAGTTCGAAATGTGGTGCTACCAAAGAATGATGAAGATAAAATGGATAGACCGTGTTAGTAACGACGAAGTGCTAAGAAGAGTGGAAGAAAAGAGAAGCCTCCTAAAAACCTTAAGCAGAAGATGGGACAACTAAGTTGGCCACATTTTGAGGCACGATGGCTTGATAAAGACTTTTGTTGAAGGACTAGTGGAAGGGAAAAAGGGCAAGGGACGGCCCCGAATGAATTACATAGGACAGGTTATAAAGGATGTAAAAGAGAAGAAATACGTCGCTGTAAAAAGATTAGCGGATAGAAGAGAAAAATGGAGAGCTGCGTCAAACCAATCTTAGGATTGTTGACTAATGATGATGAGGTCTGTCTGCAACGAATCCTACATGCTCGCCGCATATTCAACGGGTGACCAGACCAGTGCGAACTAGGAATGCAAATAGCTAAAAGTCCTTTACCTTCTCGTCCAAAAATCTTCTTAACGAATCCTATACGAACAAAGAAACATTATGTAATTTAATATAAGACACGGTCTCTGGCGTTACTTCGTGGAACTGCTTCATCATAAAATAAAAATATTTTGTTCTATTCTAAGCTTTATTTTAAATAATACGACCCGTGTTTCTGCATATCATGCTATCCTGTTGATACCATGATATGCAGAAACCTGGGTCGTACTATTTAAAATAAAGTGTGGAATAGAACAAAGCATTTTTATTTTACTATGTAATATTATAATTTTAAATAACATTCACGGCATTAATTGGAAAAAGGGGACGCTAAGAAAAAATATATCCATCCACCGCCCACGGTACAAGTGACAAGTAGGATCCTTCCACTCCATTTAACAATGGGAAAAGTCCCTTCCACTGCTGGAAAGCAAACTGGAATCCTTGCAGAAAAGATAAACGACTCGGCCCATAGGATTCATGGCCGGCGATGCGGAGTGCGACGTTGGAACGGTAAGGTTATCGACTGAGTCGTTTGGGGGGGGGGCGGAAGTTGGGGGCCTTGAGATTGTTCGCCTCTCTGCGCTGGACCCAGAAGTGTGAAGGAGAGGCCGTGGTGGGTTGGGAGTGTTTCCAATTAGGCCGACATGAGTAATGAGGCCTGAGCCACCAGCGAGGGAATAAAAAAAAATGAACCACAGAGAGAGACACTTGAAATGAGTATTCGTGTGCTTGGACGCCAAATATGCAGAGAGTAGAAATTTTGCAGTCACAGGATAGACAGGAGTAGTGAAAAATTAAGTGATAGAATAGGTAAACCAAGATAGAGAGTGGTGTCAGGTGTTGGAATCGACTAATGGTGGTGCAATAATAAGGTGGATTAAAAAAATTTATTTGCATTTAACCCTAAATACAGTACAGAATACCTTTTACATTGGATTTATAAACAAATAGTCAAATAATAAAGTGCAACAAGAAACAACAAAAACAAAAAAACACGAATGAAATAAACTCAGATACCACGTAATATTTCACTTGTATGAACGCCTCGTCCGCTCATTTGTAATTTAGAACAATTTGTAAATGAGTATTCGTGTGCTTGGACGCCAAATATGCAGAAAGTAAAAATTTACCAGTCACGGGAAAGACAGGAGTAGTGAAAAATTAAGTGATAGAATAGGTAATCCAAGATAGAGAGTGGTGTCAGGTGTTGGAATTGACTAATGGTGGTGCAATGATACGGTGGAATTCTTTTATTTATTTGCATTAAACCCAAAAAACGGTACAGGATACCTTTTACATTGGATTTATAAACAAATGGTAAAATACTAAAGCGGAACAAGAAGCAACAAAAACAACAAAACAACACGAATTAAATACACTCAAATATCACGTAATATTTCAGTTGTATGAAAGCCTCGTCCGCCCATTAGTTTTTTAAATAGAGAAGGAGGAGAACGAAAAGAGGGATTTAAAGAGGAAGTTTCCTGATGGCGGTTGTAAATGATGAAATTGATGATGTTATATCAACAAAACGATGGCTAAGTTCTAACAACATGTATCTCAAATTCGTCCGGTTTGAGACAGGTATCTTAAACAGAGAAAAATAACATTAAAAAAATAAAATACAAGCAAAAAACAACTCTTTATTTGAAAATGAATGCTTCTTTTTCAGTTTTATGAACTTTTGGTTTTTAATTTCAGCGTACAAGGAAAAGAAATTAATCGTTTATTTTGCTCTCCTGAAAAGTTGCTATTTCTGAGATACGTGTTGTTAGAACTTAGTCATCGAGAAGAAGCTTTGATGAAATTGTAGGTAAGAGGTAGCTAGTAGGTAAGGGGTCTCTGACGAATTTAAGTATACCGGGACTAGCCACGGTGATAACTTTTACGGGAGTCACCCGCAATGCACAATTGTGCGAAAAATCCACAGAGAAAAAATCATTCGCCTTGACCGGGATTCGAACCCGGATCCCTCGATTTCCGGCCGAGTGCTTTAGCCAGTTAAGCTACCGAGGCGTCATTCTCCTCTGTGGAAATTTGTGGACTATACCGGACAAGGTGGTATGGACTGCTGAGCATATTATGCGACGAGCAGTCCAAATCGTGCGCACGGCGCCACAGCCGGAGAGCACAATTTTCAAGACATCATGAAAAGTTGGGCCAAAATTCACCGAGTTGACGGTACTTTTGATGCTTGCTCAAAGGAATTATTTCACGTGATAATGATATTTAGCACCTTTTTGTGGAATACTTATGATAATTTTTTTGATAATGGCACTGGAAATGAAATGAAAAAAAATACTAGACTTGGAATACAAATCAGCTAAGAATTTAGCATCGACCCATCACTAAATTTAAATTTAAAAAGCGGAAAATTCAAAGAGATTTTTCTTCTTTCATGATGATTTCCTCAATGCTTCACAGAACCCTGATTTGCGAGTGACATGAACGGTAGCTTCCCTAAGCAATTTCCTTGCCGCCTAAAGGTAATTCAAATACCTTTAATAGAGCTTCACCCATCATGCTAGCAGAGCACCCAAGCTTCACTTAAAGCAGTCGATTCTTCTTTATACTTTGACGTCGAGCACAAATAAAAATCCATACTCCAGCTTTTGCCCTGCTTTCGACAGAATCAAAAACATCTCCCTACACATCAAAAGCCTTTTTCGATTTACGGAAAGCAAGAGCATCACTTCATTCCAGATTCAATCACCGTTGCAATGAGTTCTCGGATGCGGAAAAGGATTTTCCCCCACGGCCGTCACGAACTGCCAAAGCGACTTCATTCTTCTGATGTCTCCTCCAGTGACATTAATCGCGAAAAGAGTCTCCTTGAATTCGAATCCGAATGAATTCTTGACTTCCAAATCGAAGTTTATCATAATACTGAACTGGGTCAATCACTTTTTTCGCCATTAAATGCAATTATGCCAATGAAAAGGAGTTAATTATATATTTTTCTTCATTTTAAGTATCTAATTAATTATTAAGTTTTTTAATGGAATCATTGCCAAGGTCAGGTATATTTTCCCATCTGTCAGGCGGTATCCATGAGATATTCTTGTTTTGAAATTTTAAGGAATTTCATGATGAAACTTGATAAGATTTACATTTGATAGATGTAAATTGTGTGTTCTTAAATAGATGACAATATGATGTATGAGTAATAGGCTATCTTATTGAAATAAACACTTGCAATTTACCACGATTATAAAATTTATTCCGACCTAGTTGTCGATTATACTACATCATCTTCAAGGTACAAAATGGTACCATAACCTAGTTACCAAGGTTTCTTAAAGATATAAAAAGCATCAAGATACCAAATTGTTCCATAATGATGTAGTAATATCAAAACCAAAGTAGGAATAAATTTTACAATCGTGGAAGATTGCAATTCTTTATTTCAACGTGGAACATTCCACTCCATCACACTTGGACCTTCGGATTTTATTAGTAATACGCAATTCATGAAAATGGTAGCCGACCTGACCGTCAATCAGGTGACCAGGGTTCTAATCGTGGGTCCGCAAATAAACTCATTCAATTTATGCCTGTTAATAAAATGGAAAATTAGATTGGAGGTTTTAGTGAGACGGAAATCGTAATTTTGGTAGAGTGCCGCGGGGCGTTCAAAATCTTTTTGATTTGTTTTAAGTAAGTGGAACAATATTAACATTTCCTTGCATGAAAAGTTGGGAAATAATTTTTCCACATAGCAAACGTAACTTCGATATTCATATACTTTTCCACAACTCGGAAATTGAAATATACCTTTCGGCCATTTCAAAAAGTTGGGATGTTGTCAGAAATAAGTCCAAATTTGCTTGGAGTTATTTGATTTTGTATCCTTTTTTAAAAAAAATAATTACTGGTTATACATTTAATTTTTGTTTTTTTTTGTTCTAGTTGTTACTTTCAAAATAGTTGAATTTTTGTGAAATGGTGGTATCCGTGGAAGTAAATAAATAAATGAATAAATAAATAAATAACAGGGTTTTCAACGAAATGTATCGAAGAACGATCGAGGTGTGTAAAAATTGATCCGGAAGGCGTAAATCAATTGGATTCGTGGCGGAAGGGCGGACGTTTCCGATTCGCCTGTTCACTATTCTCTCACATCCGCCGCTAGGGGGATACGCATCTCCCAGCCTCCCTTCCGATCGACTGAACCCATTCCCCGAGACAGAATGAGCAGAGGAGCAGCATTGTAGAGGAGAAGCGAAGGACGAAAAAGGCTGCTCCTGCCGGGAGATATAAACCCCATCTCCCTCCGGCAAAGAGCGTGGGAAACTAAACAGCTTCCCTTTACGTTACACGGTCCAATCAAGGCGACAGTTTTCACCGAGCAGCCACGTCAAGGCGAAACAGGGAATAATGCTTTCTTCATCCAACCTATGGCATCGATAGCGCCCTCAGCAATGAAAGACCATAGTAGTATTCGTAAATTTATTTATTCAATGCAGTCCAACAACAGCACAATGCCCATTACAAAGGACTCATAACGACAAAGAAATCAATTAATAGATATGGACGTAGGCACCAAGAATATTAATAGGTAAGAGTAGGATCCTTTTAGTTATGTGTGTCAAGGGTTGTATCCACCCAGCAGGATTACCAACCACAGAAGTTGTATGACGTGACGTAACTAGGCGTATTACCACTATTAGTAGTACCTAACTCTGAGGAAGGTGGTACTTAATATGAAACCGAAAATTTAGTACTTACTGTGAGTTTTTTTTATCTTTTGCGTACAGACGCGCCACCGGTAGCGCGTCCGGTAGAAATGATCAGTCGCGGGGCATAGAATCAAATGAGTCCTATTAGCCGAGGCAACCAGACTTTCCACCGAAACCAGTCGCCTGAGCCCCGCAACCGCGCCTTCCACTTTGGGTTGCTCAAGTTGGTTGGGTTGGGTTGTTAAAGTCTATACGAATTCCCAAAAGTTTCCATGTAAACGACTTTCCACACTGTTAAATTCAACATCTGAAAATCGTTTCCAACCTAGAGCGAATGGCGGCGATATTCACATTAGTAGCCATGTAAAAAAAACCTACTTATTACTGGGACTAGAAACACGAGCAATATCCTATCGCTTTCATAATTTAAGTATTCTGCCGAATAAGGCAGGTTTCCATGGAGCATTTGAGTAGTATTCTGGCAGTATTTCCTCCTTTCATGGGCTTCCTCTTCCATTAATAAGAAGAACTACTCTCTTTCATTCTATCTAATAATGCCAGTCTCTTCCTTCCTCTCCCCCGTTTACCCAATATTCTACCCTCTAACACTATTTTTAACATGATGTCTCCATGCTTCTGGGTTTCACCACGTGGATTCTCCGGTATTCCAACCGGCGTCTTCAGGTCGATGTCGGGATTCAATTTTTGGTGACTTATATAGTGCATTCTTGACGCCAGTTTTTCATGCTCTCGTGGAAGAGGGTCATACGAGAAAAAAGAGGGTGGACCAATCAGCATCCAGCATGAAAAATTGGCGCCAAGAAGCACTATATAAGTCACCAAAAATTGAATCCCGACATCGAACTCAAGACACCGGTTGGAATACCGGAGGAACTGTCGTCGCAAAGGAAATCCACGCGGTGAAACCCAGAAGCATGGAGACATCATCTAGACAACGCCGCGGGAAACTACACATTAACTGTTTTTAACATTCCATCCCCGCTCAGCACTCGCTCCATCCATACCTTATGTCTCCTCCGTATCTCACCTGGAATTCATCTATCCTCCTCCAATTTCTCTACTCACCCACCCTGTACAGCACTTTTTTTGTTCCATCTCCTCTCCGTCCACTTCACCTTCTCAAATTGAGAGAAGGTATAAAAAAACCGAAAACCATATAGTAAGTCATAACCCAAGATCCCTAATTCAAGATACGAACAGTATAATATTCCATCATTTGTACGACATCTCAGCTTTACTATGATGCTCTTGAATTTGAAGAAAAGTAGCCGTTGTTATGCTTGATACACAATCAAAATTTATTTCCTTGGGCTCATGTCTCACGCAGTGAAAACTAAAGAAGTCCTAACTCATTATAATTCTTATTCGCAAAACTACAAGTGTAACAATAGAAGATAGACTCATCATACCATTCAAACACTTATATATTTACTTTAATATACTTATCTATCTGTTACTCCATCCAAGAATTAACTCCTAAACTTTCTTTCCACAAGGATAATTATAATGACGGAATTTTATTTGTCGATTCCACTCAGAAGTTAGAGCTTAGAAACATTTAGATCTCATCGATGCTCATAAGGAAAAAAAAGCTTCCAAAATCAGAGAACAATAACTAGCCTACACAAAATCATAAACATATGGCATAAAAAAGTCACAACTCAAAATCACATGGCAAGCAAATTTTCTTCTGGACTAATTAACGACTCCACCCACTAATTGTTTTTAAATAATTACAATTTTACGAAACATGATAGATGACAAATAGAAAAATGAACTATCTGGAGGGTGAAAATTAATTCCGAGCTTGTTTAACAAGAAAAAAATACGAAGTAATCATAACATATAATACAGCGAAATAACGATAGTCCCACATGCTCAAACACTCCTCGAGGGGATATAAGTTCCCTGAACATCCAAACACGAAGAAAAATGAAAATGAGGAATAAAATATGCCCCAGTTAGTCGCACTCTCTCCAGGAAAAAGAAATGGAAATGGCAATAACCTCTCGTGTTCATTGGGCCACAAAAACTAGGGCAAAGAATGTAGCTCCCTTTTGAGCATAAAAACGAAAATATAGTGACGGAGCAGTGCTTTCAATTTGTTCCCCTCGAGAACTTTCGAGACCAAGTTATCCCATGAGAAACTCCAAAATATTTTTCTCAACTGAATTAGCCTCAAATTACGGATTTTCAGATACTCAAACCACATATTAGAATGAATTCTCTTTTTCTGCGGCGTTTTATGAATTCATTACAATGACAACAATATTATTTACGCTGAGGAAACTTTACTAACAGTGGAAAGAAAAGGTGACTTTAAAAGATAAAGACATTTTTAAAAATAATGAAAAGGACAAAGGCATTCACTGTTCACCATAAAATACATATTTCAAGATATATTCACACGAACTGAAGACCCATTAAATAGCACATAAAATATTCAATTCTTTGATACCATGTTGATTGCTAGCAAATTTATAGAAGTCGGATCACGTGTACAAATAAAAGCGAATGACAGGCTCTTTGGCACATACCTTAAGTTAAGCTGAACACATGAGTAGTAGAAATGAAAACTTGTATGATTGTTGGCCGTTAAGAAATTTGGCATAAAAGAGTAATGATATATCAGCAACGAAAAAACCAAACGGGGACTACCAGTCATTTTTAAGTCCTACTTAAAGGAAAACGAAAAGAGAAAAGGAAAATAAATAGAACGTAGAAAAAACTATAAAATAAAAAGAATTGGAATTTGAAAAAAAGAAAATGGGTGTTGAACTGCTAGAAGACGGTAATGGACATACAAAGAGGATGGTCGAGTGTAGAATCTTAAAGATGAAGAATAATAAGCTCTTATAAAAAATTTTTTTTTAAAAACCAGCCTTTATATTTAGATTACAGGGGATGAGCAACGTTTATATATGACACAAAGCAAAAAAACTCAGTGACCCCGAAAAACCAAAAGTGACGTATTAAAAAAGTCACTATATTTATTAAATTTTCAGTGAATGGTAAGCCCCCTATGTTTCAAAATGCCACCCCTATGCTTTTAAATGCCTACCCCTATGTTAAAAATGCCACGAAACACGAAAATCGACCATTTGGAACTTCTTAGATCAAAAACATGTTTTGGGGGGGGTTGACTGGGGGGTGGTTAAAGGGGGGTTGGAGAGAAAAAGTTATATTTTCATGTATTGTCATCGGAAATGAAGAAGTGTGCAAAATTTCAGCGTTTTTGCTTCACAGGAAGTGAGTCAAATTTGAGTTACAAGATTTGTACCAGACAAACAAACAGACAAACAAACAGACAGGTTGGTGAGTTGATATAAAGACTGTAAAAAGGTAACTGAATACAACACAGAAAAGCCACAAAAAATAGGACAATACTGAGGAAGAGATGGATAGGGGGCATAGAAGTAGCTAGAGAATACGCTGAAAGCCTATTTCAAGAATAAGTAGAAAAGGCACTCACGCAAACTTAGAAAACAAGGAGGATACAAGATTCATTAATACCAATCTTATGACTCAGGAACGTAAACTAACGTGTGTAACAAAGATAAATAATAAATTATTTCGAAAAAATGTACAGGAAAACTAAAAGAGCACCCAAAAAACTAAATAAACAGCAGTTTAAAAAAATCCAAAATACTAAAGAAATTTATCGCGAAATAAAATTATTTCCATTCAGTTATGTTAGATCGAGTACACACGAAAATTTATGATGAAACTCTGGTAAGTATTAAATGTATGAAATTTTCAATAGGAAAAATTATTAAGGACCATATTTATAACTGGCATACAAAATAATGGATATTGCATACCAATTTTAACCAGTTGTTGATTATCCTGCCGAGACAACTTTTCTCGCACGCCGTGTATGTAGGCAACAAAGCATTCCTACCAGCTATGCGGGTTTCACAATTCACGGCGCTAAAATTCTACTGAACTGAGGAGTTGCATGTTGGGCTAAGTCAAAAAGCAATGATGAAAAGCTGTATGAGAATGAGCAATTGAGATTCTATGGGGCATACGAGAGTAAAGAATATAACGTAGCATACGATTTAAGACATGAATAAAGAATAAACTACCCCAAATTGCCATAAATATTATTTTGTAAATACGTTCTACGTAAAAAATGTGTTCAAAATCGTCGATAGATTAGAGGAGGTCAATAAAGATTTTACAACATCTCAAAGACACTATTCATTACTATGAATCTGAATCTGTCCAAAGGAAATTGATGAAACAGTACTGGATTAAACTTTATCAAAAGAAACACGTTAAAATAAATGACTTGAATCACATTTACCACTAAAATCATAACAACCAAAGATTAGAATTTTACCGGTTTCTCTAAATTATGTGAAATTTTGAGAGAAAATAATTTTATGAAGTCACACTGAAATAATAACCAACAATTAAAAAATCAATTTTCGTCATATACAGAAATATCGTACATCTCCAAGATTTACGCTTCATCAGAACGATTAATACAACTTTTGACTATGAAAAAGGTGGCTAATAAGTAATAATATTAGCATTATAAATCTTTTTTTTTCTTTTGCCTCCGAAGAACTAGAAGTGGCGTAAGAATGCATTGTCATCGATTATGCTGATGAGTCAAGTTTACTCACACGCCGTGTAGGGAGGCAACCAAACATTCCCATGTGCTATGCGGGTTTTATCAATTCAGCCGTATTCTCATTCGGGCTGACAATTTACAACCATGAGCTGCTTCTGAGAGAAGTTAAATTTCAAGACTCCTCATTTGAAAAATAATAAAAATTTTTATTCAATCATAAATATGGTAGCAGCTACATACTTCGCCATTAAACTTGACAGCACAAAAGAACATGTAGTTTTAATATTTCCTGAATGGAGCTGAAAATTTATACATTTCTGATGTTACTTAGAAGCAACATTAGGCTATAATGGGTTAAGTCAATAATCAATCGTGAAGTGCGTTGAATTTTAGCTGCAAGAGTTTTCCCAGAAGGAAAAACAAAGGGACAAAAGACTCAATAAAAACGTGACATACTGTTCACCAAGTTTTAAATGTTTTCAGGACTTGTTTCGATGACAAAAAAAGCTTAGAATTCATATCTTTTTCAATAATATTTTGCTCAACTATCATTACTTTTAATTCCAAAAATTTACATTGGTTTCCTGGGATTTTAAGAATGTAGAAGGTGAAGTGGACGGAGAGAAGGAGGAACAACGAAGTACTGGACATCGTGTGTGTGGAGAGAGAGCTTTTAGATGAGATATAGAGGAGACATAAGGTATGGATGGAGCGAGTACTAAGCCAGGAGAAGACGTTAAAGGCAGTTTTAGAGGGTAGAAATTTGGGTAAATAAGGGAGAGGGAGAAAGATAATAGGATTTTTTAGATGGAAAGAAAGGGAGTTGACCTTATTGTGAATTATAGAGTAAAATACATGAAGGAAGGAGAGGTTCCCAGGTTGCTTTTTAAGTACTCCATGCGCAATTACCGATTAAGGACAATACTTTAATAATAATAATCCTGGGGTTCATTCTTCTTGTTTACGGGTGCGAAGAAAATGCAAAAGTAGACCATGTTCTGGCTTTAAGAGCGAAGAAATCCAATAGGTAACAGAGTATCTGACTATGAGCCCAATTTGTCAGGAAATTATAGGGCGTATAGAAGAGCCCCGCGAGATTGAAGCATTAAAAATAAAGGCAGCGCTAGGCATGCGAAACTTTCCCATTTCCCAAAGCAAACCCCAGAGGACGAACGATAATTTTAGAAAGCACAACACTGGAATTAAAGATACCAAATTCATTTATTGTTCCCTATGCGAGGAAAAAAAGAGGTCGAACAAACAGGGAAGTGCTGCCTGCAAAACGAGTTCGTTTCAATGCATACGCGAAAGTTAAAGTAAAGAGTAAAAGTAATGATTCGGAGATCAAAAGCAAGGCTAGAACAAAGCAGAGGTCACCGTTTTTAATATTCCGCACGAAGCATCTTCTTCTTAAACAAATGAAATGTACATTTGAAACATAACATAAAAAGAGACAGATACAATTTTAAGTAGACAGGTACAAGAAGTTACTTTCTTTCACGAATATTAAATACGGTAAAAGTGGTCCTTAACGACAGACATATGCAATACACTACATATGGCCTAATTTTCGAAAATATGGGTCTCTCAGGTAAAGAAACAGGTAGATATTAGCAGTAAGGTTTCTGAATCATTATAAACTAAATACGCAACAGTACTACTTAGCCATTAAATATCTATGCAGCCTTGATTTAGCTAGTGTAATTTCTACAGCATTACCTATCTCATTTATCAATTTTAGATTTTTTTGGCTACTGTATTTAAGATCCCAGGGTTTTGTGAAGTAGGCCCTTATTAAGTGACAGATACCGCTGTTTGGATATATATTTAGAACTAAGGCACAATGTTGTAAATTCATTTCGGAAAAAGCTGCATGGAAAAAGTTTTGCTCAATGTTTCAATCCTCAAAATTTGGAGCGTTATCAAGAAAAATTAACAGGTTTATTTAAAAACATACTTATTTAATACACTAACCATGGCCTAATGAACGATAATATAAACCTTTTAGGTGAATAAATAAATTGATATGAGCAGCAAGGTTTCTAAATAATTATAAACCAAATGAATTACTTTTATTATTATTACTGTTGTTAATTTCTCTTGATAAGGCTCCAAGTGAGATATGTGAATCGTTGTGCGAAAATTTTTTCCACGCAGTGTTTCCCGAAAGGAACTTACAATATAAATTATAGAAGCTGCAAAAATCTTTAAACAAAAACTAAGGTACAAGTTTGATACTTGAGGCATAAGTGATCATTTAAAAGGGAACTTATTTAAAACATTTCGGGATGACAACTTTGTTGAAAATAGGAAATACTTCAGGAAAAAAAGACATAATCGAACCAATTTAATGGGAATGATGCGTTATCGTATGAACTCTAGGAAGATAATGGTTCACTAAATGAGGCGACGGCTTGTATAAAGTAAATGAAAAATTAATGAAAAGATTCGTTCCGGCACCACGTTAAATATGCATCTGAGCTAACAGGGTGGTGAGTGGGGAAGCCTTGAAGAAAGACTGTGGACCAGCTGGCAAAAAGTTGTCCTACTCTTAAAAAAAAAAACAAGCGGAAGCGAGGAAAGTTTGGCTTCCTAAGAATCCCGCAAAAAGCACCAGTAAGGAGAAAAACATATTCAAGATGCCTACCAGTGATGAGACCAAAAAAATTATTTTTTAAATAAGCTCTATGAAAAAAAATTTTCTCCCAGTTTTTTAAGACCTACTCTAGACCCACGGGGACATATGATCTTAAGAAAACCGTGATCTTCAGCGGAGGGAAATCTCCATTAAGATGCGACAGCGGGGTATGACGAATAGTTCGTCGGAAGCTCTGTAAGAGATGAAAGACATTATGGGTGGCAGATGGGTCCATTAATAAGACGTGAGTGAATTCTGAAAGGAGGGATGCTCATCGCGAAAAGCAGTGGTATGAGTAACAGAGGGAAATAGATCGAATTGAATCGAGAAAAAACGTTGATTAAACATAGATAATACGCCAAAGAAAGGAGTTAAAAGAACAAATACCAATCGTAAAAAACTTTATTATTATTTTCAATAAAAATAAAGCCTTCAACCTTTTTTAAAGCAGGGGCTAAAATCGATTTCACATAGTCCGGAGGGTCACAATGCTCAATGCGCAATGCAAAAGTGATTATATAATTTCATATTAATAAATTTAATATTAAAATAAAGAGAATATTTCTCATAGTAATTTCTTGTATGTTGTTTTTAATCTCAAATACAAGATGTCTGTTTGCCTGTCAGGTCCTTGTGTCCCACGCAGAAAAAAATCTGGATCCAGCCTTGACCGTATGATTCAGAAAATAAAGAGTGGAGCAATCACTCTTTCCGTCCCTAAAAACCTATCACTTGAGCTATCATTCCAAGGAACGTAAAAAAGATCGTGTGATTCAGGCTTAAACGACCAGCGATTACCGCTTAAACCACCCTAAGAACGCCCGGGAACTTCATCCATGGAAAAAATATTAAGTAAATGCATGTACGTAGTCATTAGGATACAGGCGCCAAGGAGAAACCTAGGATAAAAGCTCCTATTTAATGCCAGATATACATTTACGAGAGTGACCCGATAAAGTTTAGCCCACCGCTATTGATTTCAGTAGTTTTAAAAATATCCTCCAGAAAGAGTTGGTCGCCCGGAATGAGTTTTTTAAAAGCAACTCATTAGCAGAGAATCCTGAGAAACTTTTTTCCCCGAGGGAAAGGTGACATCGTCAAGGGAGATCTCCATCCTTTTACGGAATAAGCATCACGTCCAAAGCAAGTTTGCTCAATTTTCCATGCCGAGAAAAGTTAATAAAAGCTGTGATTTCATTGCAAAATTTCCGTTCATCTGTATCAATAGGTTTAAATAACGCTATGAAACATGCGCAATAAAAATTGAACGAAGATCCTACGATACATGGTTAAATAATAATATAGCAATTATAAGGCATTTGATCACTCACAATAGCTTTTCACTAAGAGATAGTACTTAAAAAAGATTCAACGCAATAAACCCAAGCTTATGTACTACCATTCAAACACCAAAAGAGCTCGGTCTAATCATGAACATAACCCTACCAAAAAAACAAAACAAATCTGAAGGGAAAACAAGTCTGCCGGTTCAATTCCAACGAATCATGAAATTTTCAAATAAAAAAATGACGTAATTTATGTTTCAGCATCTCATAAAAGTTAAATATTACTAATGAAATAGTTTTAATATTTTACACGTCGAGGTCGTAGAAATTTTATGGCTGATTCACTTAAATTCTTTGCTGAATTCAGATCCGGTAAGATTTTAGATCTAGGTAGAGCCTATGTTTGACTAAATCTAAAATTTGAAAAAATGTAATTTAGTTTCTAAGGTAAATTTTTTGTTTCATAAACAGTATAATTTAATTAATTTACTGTTTTTTTTAAGCCGGCCGAAACAAGCTTTCACCGATGTTAATAAAAACCTTCTACTTTTTCAATGAAAATACAAAGATGATATCCTGCGTTTAATATCGAACTACGTAACGAAAAATAGACATAATATGACCAATTGTGCGAAAAATCCACAGAGAAAAAATCATTCGCCTTGACCGGGATTCGAACCCGGATCCCTCGATTTCCGGCCGAGTGCTTTAGCCAGTTAAGCTACCGAGGCGTCATTCTTCCCTGCGGAAATCGAGGGATCCGGGTTCGAATCCCGGTCAAGGCGAATGATCTTTTCTCTGTGGATTTTTCGCACAATTGTGCATTGCGGGTGACTCCCGTAAAAGTTATCACCGTGGCTAGTCCCGGTATAATTAAATAATATGACCAGGCAAGAGGATATTATACGATTCCAAAGAAACAAAATTCACTACAATCCTACTTATATATGACTACATTCACCCAAGTTCGTACTGCGTCTGAGGTAATATGGCTTTCTTCGTTTTCCGGCGTTGGGATGAAACAAAATGAAAATGAATAGGAATCCACAGTCGGAGACCCAAAAAGGCTCCAGAGGAAATTTAATTCCCATCTTCGACTACATCTCGACCTCTCATTTTTTCGTGTAATCTTAAGAAAAGAAAACACGTATGAATAATGCACGGGTATCCCCGTTTCAATATACATACCACAGAGTTCGAGGTATTTGTGGGGAAACACAGCGGACGTTACACGTGTCAGCAGATGCATTCCTTGACCTGAATTTGGATCTATTCATTGGCTCACGCTCATGAAATGCGACAAAAGTAAAGCCAGCGGCAACTTTGTTGTGAAGCAGGGGAAATGGAACGAAATATGTGGCGAGAATATTCTCTGAGAACCCTAAGGGTCAAACCAGTATGCTTAAACAGCAAGCAGGTATACAAGCTCACGGGGGCTTAATTTGCATTCATACTGACGCCATCTGAGCGGCAGTTGTTTGTCATGAGTTTGGGCGCAAAGGCGGGGATTGAACGCACGCGCTAATGTTTTCACAAATGCATTCATGCCTAAATGCCATGAATCATATTTGCCCCAAAATCCAACCTAAAATTTATCGTATAAACGTGATGTCTAACTCTTTTTAGAGCTACACTTTTTCAGAAATAAAATGTAAATTTAATAGTTTTAATGCGACATCCAATTATTGTAAAACATTAATGCTTAAAAAATTATAATAAATATTTCTTATGCACTCCATCATAGAATCGGCCCAGAACTATATTTCATAAACAACACCATTTTTTTTGCTTCTGAAAATGTAAAGTGTAATAGCTAACCTTTGAAAAATGAAAATAAATACATTACCTAGGAAAATTTTTCAGAATTTCAAAATAATGCTGTGTGATTCTGCCATCGATGGAAAATGTCAAGGCTCAAGGAAAATACCCGTGAAAAAGTTTCCTCTATCTCTAACATAAAACTTTTATGACAGTAATTTCTCTGATCCTATTTAAGATCATATCATGAGACAAGATGGCCTCATGAAGACAATAGGGTGATTTCCTATTTTTTTTATTGCCTAAATGGAAAGATTATTACTCCTGGAGTACGTATTTCACGCTTTTAGATTTTTAAATGACGACACCTATTTTTCACAATTGAATGAAAAGTGAAAATTTTCAAGTGCGCGAAAACACGACGGCTAAGTGTGAATGCTGGGAAAAGCCCGTGTGACGCCATTCTGGTTCCAGCTGCCGCCGTGTGAGGCCACCTTGGTGCGAGGGTATGAACGCCGATACGATGCAGGCTGCTAGCAGGTACGGGACAGGCCGTGGACATTTTTGAAAACAGATTTCCGTGCGCCCAAATTGGTAACATTAAACAAGAGTCTACGGGATGGAATGGACCTTCTTTTAAGCAGTCCCCTTGACTGGATCCATGTTGTTCGTATGGAGAAGAATTGTGTTGCTAACATAGACTGAAACTGTACTAGATCCACTTCATTTAGCTAAGATACCACTTGCAAGAAAAATTGAAACAAGAAAAAACTGCTGAATTTTTACTACATTGCGTTGGTATCCTAAATTAGAGGACACGTAAAATTTATTTTAACCATGTAAACAGTAGATTTGTTGGATTATTACTACTATTCGTTAGTATTATAAATTGGAGGACATGTAAAAATTTACTTTAACCATGTCAAAGTTGGATGTGTAGCAAGGGCTACAACCTGGTCCCAACATCAAAAATGTTGCATGAAATATCCTGATTAGCTTGCTTTGGACTACTGGCGTCGTACGCTTTTTGAGCTACACTGTGCATTACCAGTAGGGGTAGTCCTTATTTTAAAAGTTTTCTAACTTGTAGTAGTGTATCTAAATGAAATTTGCGGGCATTTATTAGTTTTCGAAAATACTAATCCATCTACATCTACATAATACCCTGCGAGCCACCTCTAGGGTGTTCGGCTGGTGGTAATCAATCACCAGCATGCAGCATGCAATTGGACAATCCCACATGCACACCACACGGTCCAATAAACGTTACGCATACTAACAAATTATACCACCACATGCTGTTAGAAATAATAATAAAATTCAGAAACACGCATTTAGTTGTACATAAGTTAGTAGGCTACACTACAAGTCATCTAATCTATTTAAGAGTTCTAACACTGCCGTTATAATCTCCTATAGATCGTGGAAGAAAGACATTCTGAATCTGTCCGTTCTACATTATATCTCTCTGATTTCATTTACACTATCTGATAATAAATTACCCAAAAAATATTGAAGAAAAGTGGATTGCTTCACTAAAATCCCCCCACAACGGGAATTTTTGAAAACCGATTAAAAGGTGATTGTAGCGGAAGCAGAAATCAAACTCCTATGGGATGGCATGGAGATTCCTGTATGAGGTCCCCTTGGGTGGGCTTTTTATGAGAAACTTAGAGACCGAGAGAAGAGAAGAAGTAATTACCGTTTAGGGAGTCGAGCCTCACGGTCTTTTCTGGGTCAATTCGCTCAAGATAACGTTTAACGCCAAGGCGTCCTTTAAGCTAGGTTTACACCTGCGAGAAAAGTTGCGACATAAGTTGCGCGAGTGGTGTCGCATAGTGTAAACTCACGGATGCAATTTTTCCCGAGAGTTGGACGCGAGTTATTCTGCGAGCTCTCGCGCGAGCCAGTGTCACTGTTGGTTGCGACAGTTGGTATGAAATCCGTTTACATGTGACAGCATTCGGTGCAATTTCAACTCGCGGAAGTGGTCCCTCCCGTACCGTGGTCAGTAGCTTTTTACAATGTCACGAAGTAGACGAGCGCAAACTGCCGCTACAATAGTGTTACTTGATTATTGGCATAGAGCACATAAACAGAAAAAAAGGAAGAGGAGTATCTGGGTTAAGGAATGGATTGATAGAAGGCAACATTTGAGAGCTTTCACGACTTTAAGTAAATGAGTTACAAACAGAGGACTCTCAACAGTTTAGGAATTTCATCAGGATGTCTGCTACAGAGCTGGAGAATCTGCTCTACTTTTTTGGGCCATAAGTCCAAAAACAGGACTTAGTTTTGAGAGGATCGATATCAGCGAGTCAGCGGCTGATAGTTATAACCCCACGTTTTCTTGCCTCTGATAATTATAATCGTTTTTATTCGTTATATTGGCCTGTTTACGTATGTGTAAATATCCACAGTAACCATACGGATGGCACAGAGGTACAAATTGCGAATCTAGCGGGAAAAAATTATTTTTAAAAAAACATAGATATTTTGTCGTGAAAACATTCAGAAATGCTAAATTATAGACAAAAACACAAAATAACACTATCACAGGTATTTTCAAGGGGGCTTTTATGAAAAAATTAATTTAATTTGCAAAATAATTTCATGTTACTTAGCACTTACAGAAATATCAAGAAAATCATTAAACAATTGTATAGTTATGCGCTTTTCTTAATTTAATGAACTAATTACGTTAAAAATATGCTCTCAAACACAGGATTTAAACGTAAAATCGTTTTTCACAGAAAGTGAACTGCGGAACGTTAGTCACCTTCATCATTATTACTCTCCCAACTCTCTTCATTTCCGACATTTACCGACTCCACGTCCTCCATCTCTTTAACATTACTCATTTCATTAGGCGCAGGTAATAATGGTTCCCTGAGAAGCTGCCTGGCATCCATCGAGAGGGAATAACAATGCCTTGGGTGCAACGAGCTAATTCTGGAAACATAAGGTCAGATGTGACCAATAGTAGGTTAAAAACATCTCTCATTGTGTCCTTTCTTGAGTATTTTAGCGCGTGATTTTCTTTGAATTTCCGAATATGCTTAATCCTTGTTTCTTGGGCCTCTTCGGAAAACAATGCAATGGGGACAATCAATCACTTTTGTCCCATGAATTATATTTTAAGTACCGTGAAAGGCATATAATACCATGTGTATGACGCATGTATATTTCTACTGTTTTTTTAGCATACTTCTCAAATTCCCTTGTACTTATGGAGAAACCACAGGAAAGTTCGCTAAGAATTGTTCCAAACCAATGAAATAATTCCACCTCTACTCAACTAATGCCTGATGAAATGTCAGGATTCTTTTAACGTCAAAATTCTGATACTTTGTACAATTTTTTCTCGTTTATTTCGATGACCAAGGGCATCAGTGGAGAGATCTGTGCCTTTATCTTTTGCAATTCTTTCCCAGTTGCCTCATAACTTTCATATTCCATAAATAATTTAATGGGTCTACAGTACCTGATCGAAGACGGCCTAGTATTCTGCCATAAGATGTTGTTTTTATCATTTGATTTTAGCGGAAGAGGCAACATAGAAATGGAAAACATATAGGAATCATCCACTGAACCTGATTCCTTCCGAAATACAAGTCTCAGCTTATATTGCTTATGGCCACTACTTCCATGTTAACTCCACTTAAATATCATCGTATATTTGAATTCATTACCAGACCGAAGGAAGTTATGAAAGTTCAATTATAATTTTCTTCAAATTTTATAAGAATAGCTAATACTAGTAAAGTAGTAAAATTGTCCATTACAATCTACTTGAGAGAAAATTTGTGCCACTGAAGTTGTACCATGTATAGCTTTAAGGCCGTTTTACACGGTACACGGAATTGCGCAGTCTGACGTACGTGCGAAGGCGCAATCAAAATTGCGTCGTGTAAAGCGGTAAATTGCTAGAACACCTGCAAGAATGCGTGGATGCGAGACAGCAAAATAGCCCCTGTTCTAATTTCGTTCATGCATTCGCGCAATTCCACGCCATTGTAGAAATTAATGCAGCTCTAACCTGCGCAATTCCGTGTACCGTGTAAAACGGCCTTTATGTTTGGCGCTGTACTATCTATGCACTATCTTCGTCATACAATCTCTATTTTTTAGGTGACTCTTATCATTCTCTGATGTATTTATTCTTCTTGCTAATGTCACGCAAATATTCCTGATTTTTCACTCTGTTTCTGTAATCTTTCAGGGTCACATTCCACAATATTTCGCTTTCTTCATATAAGGTAATATGTTTTTTTTGTCACCAAGTCCGACCATTTGTAACTGCTTTGCTCAAGGGGATTATCCATCCTTTTCCCTTCATCCATCTACAAAACAACATGACACAAAAAAAAACAACAAATTACAGGAGACTCGAGAGACAACACAACTACCCTTCCGCCCAACTTCCGCAAAAGTGTCGGGAAATATCTCCCGTGGTTTGATCAGGCGACAGTGCGAGCGCGAGAAATTGCTAGAGCTAAGTTTCATGTTTAGACCTGCGAGTCGAAGTGTCAGACACTCCGCCGCCCAGCTCGCGACACTGCTCGCCGACCCGTTTACACTTGCAATTTTGACTGTCAGACAGTAAACTCGCGCAATTTCTCGCAGGTGTAAACCTAGCTTAAAAGTGCACTCTATGACGCAGCGGAAGGTTGGAGAATGGAGCCGGAATTGCGCCCATTTGCGGAGATAATGCCTCGAGGATGACTCATAGCCAGCATTGACTCTGTTCGTGGTCAAGCGTGTCCTTATTCTCTCGGCATAAAAGCCAGCACAGATACGTAGCTCGCCGGAAAGAAAAAAAAGAAAGAGGGAATGACCAGCTTATATGAATCACAGAGAAGCTGCACAGCAAGAGAACAATATGTAAACACTACCTCGCAAGCCGCTTCAATAGGTGTGTGACGGGGGTTGTTAGGACACCAGCCGTTAACTAATAAATTAGTTAAAAAATAAGTGTTAAAAAGTTATTCTAATACCACCGAAAGCACCACATAATGGCCGTTAACATCGGGGATTTTCAACATGTAACCAATTACACGTGCACGAATAACCATTCACCGGATAGGGACTTCCAGTACCTACCAAGAAGGAAACCTCTGGAAATCTAACCCGCAACCTCTGGAATGCAAAGACTTTACCCAAAGGAGGCCTAGTTCCTCTTCGCATTTAATAAAGTCTTTTGTGGTTCGGGGGAAAAACGAATTCGCATGGCTATCCGTTCGGCACAATATCTCTTGAATTTATCGCTTCTGTCGGACCTGAAAATATAACTCTTAACCCTTTCGCGCCGAATGCCCAGCATAAATAATTTCGATAAATGCACCTGTGCGGCGAGGATTTTCTTCCCTAAACAACGAACGCCACACCTGTGCGGCGTGAATTTTCCTACCCTAACCAACGAATGCCGCGCCTGAGCGGCACAGGTCGAAAAAAGTGACTGTGGCGGACACAATAGACCCACGGACGCGGTCGCCCTTCGTGGTCTACCTTAGCGCGAGCCCAGCCCCTTCTTCGGCCGCTCAGGTCGACCCTTTCCTATCCTCTCCACGCGGTCAACTACTGTTATTTGCAGCGTGTTTTCCAAAAAAAATATTTGTTGCTACCTTTTGAAATCCAATGCTAGAAATGAATTCATCTTTTTTTTTGCTGACCACATGGAAATTTCAAACAAAATTCTAACGTTAATATCAACGGAGTTATAGAACAACTAGTAAATATCCTAAATCCGTCCATATCAACGTTAGAACTTAGTTTAAAATTTCTGCACGCTCAGAAAAAAACACAAAATTCATTTTGTAAAAATATCGATGCGAACAACAAATATTTGCAAATATTTCGCATTAATATTTTAGCCAGTTGATCGCGGACTCGTGCTAGGAAGGGGCTTCGTTGGTCACGAGGCCTCTATCAGACCCCAGGCCATTTTCTTAGCCAAAATCGTATTATAATATTTAGGAAACTCATATTCCTTGTTATTATTAAATGATTCTGAAATAGTCACAAATATGATTATACGTTTGGTCACACTTATGGAATAAATTTTGATATTTTGTTGTTTTTGGAGTCTGGTAGACGCCACGCTACAACTTGAGTTACAATACGTTAATTGATAATAGCTTCACGATATTCATCGAAAAGTTTTTAAATACATTTATAATTTAAACTAACATCTATCTAAAGCCTTAAATTTTGGACCTGAGTCTTATTGCTACGAATTTTTCACTGTAATCGATTTGATATAATTTTGATGAAAGACAAACTGTAGGAAACGACAAAATAGTAGTAATCAGTCTTTTTTTATACAAATATCTCCATCAATAGCAGAAAGGTTTCTCGGGTTTTCCACCGGTTGATATCGTCCATGTCTCCCGACGTTTCGATCCGCGACTTGCTGATCATCCTCAGGGGATCTTCCGAATGACCCGCTGATCTTTCGGAAGATCCCCTGAGGATGATCAGCAAGTCGCGGATCGAAACGTCGGGAGACATGGACGATATCAACCGGTGGAAAACCCGAGAAACCTTTCTGCAACTGATACGCCGGGAAAACCTGAGATCATACATATCTCCATCAATACTTTTCATAACTTTATTGTCCATTCATAAAATTAAGTATTCAATTTAATGATTTATTGCAGCTGAAAAAGTTATTTCCACTTTCATGCATTTAATTTAACCATTCCAAAATGGTGACTGTGAGACGCTGCCCGAAAAATAGCATTACAAAGTGTGACGCGACTGACGGAAGGTTAAAGATATCTATTTTCAAGCAACCTAAGCCTAGCGTGCAGCCTCCAACTCTCCATCGGCTCCCAGCCTAATTCGTTTAACATCTATGTAAAGCTTTCTGTACACCCGTAGTCGTTTTACTAAATCTTGCAGCTTTCCTTTTCATTTCATTAAGCTTACGGATTAAGTATTTCTTCACCGGATCCCATACGCTCGCTGCATATTCAAGGTGTGATCGGAAGAGTGTAAAACAGCACCTCTCTTTTACTATTCATCCGAAAATCTTCCCACAATATACTCTAGGAGGACCCACATAGAGAAAACCCCTGGCCATTCTAGTGAAAATTTGATTTATGTTGCCACTGCAGGCGCATATTAATCGGTTTGCCCATAATTCTGCAATGCGGCGATATGCGAAAGGTAATTACAATGCTGAACGACATCTTTAATTTTCACCGATGCGATGGTCCTTAAGACGGCACACGGCGACTAAATTGGTCGTGCATTGAACTTAAATACACCCGTAAAAATGAGGGAATTTAAGTTTTTAATATAATAATAAGGTCTGTAAATACAAAAAGACTTCAATTCCATTTATTTCACGATAAATTTTAATTTAAAAAATTTAAATCTATTTTACCGACTATTTGATAATATGTATTACCCTAATTATTCATCGTTACAGGGAAAAAATGTAATCGAATGGAGTTGTATATTGATCTTAACACATTTAACTACATTCATGGCATAAAATTGAATTTTAGCCATAATGGAGATTCACTTGGCTGATAATGAATGGATGATAATGAGTGAAGGGCTTGTTTAAATATCCGAGGATATAGGAAAATTATTTAATCATATCAAACATAAATGTGATTAAATAAAAATTAGCTAGCAGCCGAATCCGTAGATAAATTCAGATAATATAGAGAGAAACATTGGAGAATCCCTTCATCACCTGCACTGTGCGATATTTCATGATTTCAGGATGCCAGATTAGGAGGTAAAGCAAACTTATAATATTAGGCATTTAAATTGAACCAAGATGAGTTATATAAGTATGAGAGGACGGTTAGCAAATTTTCATGACATTTCATCGACGCCTAATAGCCGGAGACTTGAGATATTTCGCTGCGAAAATAAAAGCTACAACCAAGTTTACACGTATGCGAAAAAATTTCGATGGGAGGATTAGTTAGTTGATGAGAAGGTTGTCGGAACTCCATAAAAATGCAGCAACCAATATCAGGTAAAAAATTGTGATGTGGAATAAATGTTTTTGGCAGCAGATTGACAACGTAAGCAAAGAGGCGAAGCGAAACTTTGAACGAAGTAACTCCATAAATCGTGTATATATTTTAAACACGTTAAAAAACGGAATTGAAAAGAAAATAAAACGAAAAACTGGATCATTCATCAATTGCACCGCAAATAGCCCTGAACTGAATGGAGTTCTTACTCAGGTATACGGCATCATTGAGTTAAGTTTGGGAATACATGACATAACATCAAATTTTCCGTGGAGAGGAATTTAATAATTTTTTCTAGGCCCAAAAATCCAATCAGAGGCCGAGATTTCATCTCTTGGGTTTTTAAAAGGCAAAAATGAGGGGATACGTGCTACATGTATCGGGAAATTACGGAAGGGGAAACATGATGAAAATCCACAGATTGCAATTCGCTGGAACATCAACTAGTTTATTACCAATACAATTACTTCGCTATTGCGGATATCGTAGCTTTATCCCGGAGGTTTCGAGCACCCCAGGGTCATGGGTAGCTTTGAAAAAATAGATCCTAACCAAAAGAACTCAGCTGTGGGGCTGACCCATAAAATCAGAAGGATGAAAAGTAATGAACAAAAAAATGTAATTTCCTAAAGGATGGATTAAAGTCCACAGGGCCTCGTAAAAAAGTAACGGATAAAAATAGTAATAATAATTGAAAATTTAATTTTTTCCCTCCATCATTTGAGCTTACAACATGCACAGTAACACATCTGGAATCATAATTCAAGCTTTTCCGATGTCAAGTGTAAAAGCTGCCAAATTTTCAACCTACAATTGAGCCATGCATGTATATTTTTTTATAAACATTAGATATTCCGTACTTCCTTGTGAGACATGATTTTGTGATTAATTTTCAATTCTTACTGGTTCGTTTTCTTTTTTTCATGACGTAATCAATAATAATTTGATAACTATGCAAAGCATACCCCATGAGCAATTAAAAATTATTCGGGTCACGAATACCTTTTTCAAGGTCATTATACATATTATGTTAGCACAATGATCTACTGATTTTTAAACGAAGAAAATTTATGAATACGTGAGTAGTGAGTGAGTGAATACGTGAGTGAGTGAATACGTGCAAGTGACATGATTGCTTTATGTAACTGAAGAAGAGGCATTAGTCACACCACCGTTCTTTTATCACGACAGAGGAAAATCTAAAATCAATTTAAACTAACGCTTTCATCTCAAAATTTTCTGCACTCATTAGAAAATTGTATTGTAAACATTTTTCTGCAAATCATAGTTTAAAAATTTCCGTTGGTAATTTGCTGAGAAGTATGTTCTTACACTTTAAATACTTGAAAACATTGACAAATATCTACTCTGAAAGTTTAAGGATGACAAAATTATCTTCTAACGAGTAAGTTGAAGCAAAATTGATGTACAGAATAGCAAACGGAGAAAGAGCATGGGATGATTTAAGGCAGGAAATATTAATGCCAAAATTTGTTGGAAAATATCATCACCGATTTAAGATTAAGCACCAATCACAAAGGACTAACGTTAAGAAGTTATCGCACCTAAATAAAACAATAATTGACTGGAACGATTTAACAGCAAAGATTCTCGAACCATTCCCAAAAAAAATACATTTTAGAATAGGTTGAAGAATGATATTTTTATTATTTAATTGTATGTTCAACTGGGTTAAAATGTTTATTGTTCTCACCATGTTTACCTATGTAACCACCGCACAGTGGTACGAAATCGGAAAAAGCCGGACACAAGTCCAAAATTGCTTTTTTTGAGGTAGAGACTTGAAACTTGGTGCATATGCTCACAAATAGTTGATGATCACGAAACAATAAGTCATTTTCCATAGATCCCATCCGTTGCTAAGATACAGAGGACTTAACACGACTAAATTTCCAAAATCACTCCCGAATAAAATTCCAAAAAGTTCCAAAGAACGTGAAATTTCCAGCAGTGTCACAGAGTCTATAAGCCCCCGCGTCGCGAATCCGGGACATAAAGTGCGATCGAAAAATTGCGTTCATTTTCGATGCCGCTAACTTTTTTTCCAAGATTTTTATTTTATACTTTTAAAATATCTCTAGTAAATACTCTGACGAAAAATAGGAGAACTTATATTTATCAAACTAAAGATATAGTCCACTTTATGTCAGTTTTGCCAGAAAAAAGAGTCCGCCATCTTTCGACATTATACCAAACCTATATTAACCCAAATATTAAAAAAGATGGAAAACGTAGATAAAGTACCGCATTATCGGCATGTAATGTTTTTTATTTCATTAAAATCCCTCCAAAACTCTACAAATAGCTTAACTCTTAAGTTTTTCGAAGAAATACGAGATCGGGCGTGATTTGATCCTCTGTATCTTAGCAACAGATGGGATCTATAAAAAATGACCTATTGTTTTATGATCATCAATTATTTGTGAGTATATACGCCAACTTTCAAGTCTCTACCTCAGAAAAAGCAATTTTTTCCGATTTCGGACCACTGTAAACCAATTGCCCACTTGAAAGCATTATTGTTATAATATTAACAATAATAGTAATAATAAGGCAAAATACGTCCGGTCGAGAGGAAGCGAAGTGTACTCTTGTCGAATTTCACTTCAGCTCCAAGGCCTTTCGAACGACGCCATTCAAAACAATCTAATTCCAAAATATTATTTTGCGTGCAGATTACCTTTTAAGAAAACGCTATGGCTCCACGACTATGACGCTCAAGTTGTGACGAGCACGATTTAAGGCCGCGACAATTTATCCCGAAGAGATTTGCGAGATGTCATCATCTAACGAAACACACTACTGCCATCAATGTGAATTGCGTGACTAAAAATAGAACACCGAAGAGGTAAAATGACTCGTATAATCACAATCAGCACTAAGCGACGTATTAGCGGTAATGATCTGACCTTTAAAGGAGAGGATACCACCGAGGCGAAGGATTCGAAGAAGGAAGAAGACAGACTAGAGTTTGAGAGCTGTAAGGAAGGATGGTGATTGGGGCAAAAGTGTATCACCATAGCAACGTTTGGACGCGAGACGTCAAGATACAACGTTGATTAGTGTCTTAAGGCCATTTTATACGGTACACGGAATTGCACAATCTGACGTACGTGCGGAGGCGCAATCAAAATGGCGACGTGTAAAGCGGTGAATTGCTAGAACACGTGCGAGAATGCGTGGATGCGAGACGGCAAAATAGCCCGTTCTAATTTTGTACATGCATTCGCGCAATTCCACGCCATTTTACAAATTAATGCAGTTCTAACCTGCGCAAGTCCGTGCCTCGTGTAAAACGGCCTTTAGTGAGTGAGTCTTTAAGAATTAAATGCAATATTTTTGGCCAGCGAAGCGTTTCAGTATATTTTTATACCATCATCAGGGCATTTTTGCAATGAATATGATTTTTTGCCGATTTTACAGTTAAAACCAATTCACAAATCATATTCATTGAATTCTATTCATTGAATTCAGCTAATCTTTTCACACCTACGTGTTTCTTCTCTTTCACATCCTTCTTTACCTGTTCCATATATTTTGCTCGAGGTCTTCACCTGCCATCTACTTGTCCCTCGACGATTGTTTTCATTTGGCCATTATGCCTCAAGATATAACCTTTAAGATCGTACCATCTTCTTATCGATGTTTTCACGAGGCTTCTGTTCTCCCCTACTCTTCATAGGACTTCCTCATTACTAACTAAAAAAAAATCAAAGATATAAAAATATAGCGAAATTTTGGACAAAAATGTTGCATTCAATTCTTTAAGACCTACAGTCCAAGAACTAAAATCAACGTTAAAATTGAAGTCAAAAGAAAGAAAAAAACTCGAAGCAGGAATAAATATTGCATTTTATCAAACATATCCATTCACCCTGATGACGATGGACGAGTCGTCCATCGAAACGTTGATATTATTTAACGCTTTAAATAGGTGGAGATTCCGAGATGGCGTCACGCAAAAGGAAAGAATCTTTCAAAATAAACATTTATCGTAAAAGAATGGTGCGGTTTCAGTAATTCGTAGGAACATAGTAATGATAGAGTGGCATAGATTTATCAGAGCCTGCCCGATCCTTTGAAGAGGTACTAATTGCAGTACTCCGTCCGTCGTACGGGACGTTAATCTGTGGTCCCCTTGGCGCCTGATTGATGAAATGAACATAGGACCTCTATGAAAATACTGCAACCAATATCAAGTCTACTACTGTGATGAGGAAAAAAATCCTTGTATCACCTACTCTCGATCGGTCACATTTTGTTATTTGTTGTGACGTAACGGTCGTTCAAAACTGGAGATCAATGAAGTGGAAACTTAAGCTTCACGGTAAATTAAAGCAATGAACGCCACATCCTAATAGATTTCCGAGACAAATTTCCATAAAATTAGACACTCAGGCTTCCAACTCATCCCACGCTTCTCTAACCATCTAATCAGCGTACACGTTCAAAAGTTATTACGGTAGAGGACGAATACTACATTATCATCTAAAAATGTAAGCTTCAGAGAGGTTACACAGATTCAGCTCGCACTACACTCCTCGCTTAGGCAGAGACTTCCAACCAAATTCACTCCAGCTAAACTCAAGGCCAATCTAACCATCTCCTCGGCGTACACGTCAAAAAGCAATGGCAATTAAGAACGTATGCCACACTACATTGTCACCTAAAAATGTAAGCTTCAGAGAGGTTACACAGATTCAGCTCGAACTACACTCCTCGCTTAGGCAGAGATTTCCAACCAAAGTCACTCCTGCTAAATTGAAGGCCTATTTAACCATTTCCTCGGCATACACGTTAAAAAGTAATGGCGATTAAGAACGTACGTCACAATACATTGTTACCTAAAATTTAAGCTTCAGAGAGGTTACACTGGTTCAGCCCGTATTACACCCCTCGCTTGGGCAGAGACTTCTAGCCAAAGTAACTCCAGCTAAACTCAAGGTCTATCTAACCATTTCCCTGGCGTACACGTTCAAAAAGCAATGGCGATTAAGAACGTAAGTCACAATACGTTGTCACCTAAAAATGTGAGCTTCAGAGAGGTTACACATGTTTAGCTCTTATTAAACCCCTCGCTTAGGCAGAGACTTCCAATCGAAGTCACTCCAGCTAAACTCAAGGCCTATCTAACAGGCAATCTACTCGGCGTACACGTTACAGAGTAATGGCGATTAAGAACGTATGTCACACTACATTGTCACCTAAAGTTTTGAGCTTCACAGAGGTTACACAGGTTCAGCTCGTATTGTACCCTTCGCTCAGGCAGAAGCTTCCCCCCAAAGTCACTCCAGCTAAACTCAAGGTCTTTCTAACAATCTCCTCGGCGTACACGTTAAAAAGCAATGGCGAATAAGAAAGCATATCACACCACATTGTCACCTAAAATTTAAGCTTCAGAGAGATTAGACAGGTTCAGCTCGCATTTCATCCCTCGCCTAGGCAGAGACTTCCAGCCAACGTCACTCCTGCTAAACTTAACGTCTTTCTAACCATCTACTACATGTCAAAAAGCAATAGCGATTAGCAACGCATGTCACACTACATTGTTACCTAGAAATGTAAGCTTCAGAGATATTACACAGGTTCACCTTGCTCAGGCAGCGACCTCCAGCCAAAGTCGTACCACAACTTGGAGGCAGTATAGTGTCTCGTCGCCGGAAAGTCAGAAAAGGCTGGACCGGCAGCAACGGAATCATGGGTGACTAATTTGCACCGGCCCTTCTTGTGGTCGCCCCATTTAATTGGCACCCCATGAGGAATCTCAGAAAAGGGAAAGAGGCCAATAAGGGGAAGGAAGGAGACGGGAAGTTGATGGAGAGAGCAACGGGAATTCTAGGGAGACGGCAGGTACACTCTTTGGGGTTGCCGGATTTCAGGTTGAAGGTACAGCGCAGAAAGGTCTCGAGAGGATAGCCGTGTAGATAATTAAGGCGGAAATGAGGACCACCAAAAAAATCTCAGAGAATTTTTACCTCAAAAGCTCTCTACCACTCTTTTGACTAGCCCCTCAGACGATACCGTGCGTGCTGAAGCAGCACCCTTAGTCTGGACCGAAGTGAAATTCTTCCGACTGAATGGTGACCGAGTAATGACCAAATTAAGGGCATTAAGGGAAGTTTTTCCCCGAACACGTACGTCAAGACTTCACAGTGTAGAGACTAATTCTGTACTGGAGATGGGCTTAAAGGCGTAATTCAGTGAAAGGAGGCAAGTCCGGATTTTGGTATAAACGAAACGAATACGTAATGAGGGGACATAAAATATTTTGATCTTTTGAGAGAAAATTAATATACATTGAAGCAAGTTCGTTCCTACCTTAAGAACACGCATCACTTCCTCTCGACCGGGGGATTTCGTTATTTTTCGTGACGCATTAGTCATTCGAAGCTAATTAATTAATAATAATGTTTAAAGATTATTTATGAAATAAATAAAATATTTAATATAAATTAAATTAATAAAATGAATAAAATACACAGAAAATGCTATATATATAAATACCTACATTATTTATAAAAAAAATGATGGATATTGTAATAAGGACATTGAAGAGAATTGAATTGGCAAAGGAGGCATGCATGAACAGGAGGGAGCTTCTGAGAGGATCGTTACGCAAGAGTTTAAAGAAAAGGTTAGTGAAGACTTTGATGTGGAGTGTAGCGCTTTACAGTGCAGAAACGTGGACACTTAGGAAGGTGGACGAGAAAAGATTGGAGGCATTCGAGATGTGGGTGTGTCGAAGAATGGAGAGGAAAAGGAACGACGAAGTGCTGGATATGGTGAGTGAGGAGAGGCAGCTTTTAGATGAGATACGAAGGAGACAGAAGGCATGGATGGAGCGAGTACTTAGCGGGGAGGGGATTTTGAAAACGGTGTTAGAGGGTAGAATGTTAGGCAAACTAGGGAGAGGAAGGAAAATAATAGGATTTTAGATAGATTAAAAGGGAGTGGGCCTTATTGCAAATTGAAGAGGGAAGTGGTTGATCGGGGGGGGGGGGGGGGGAAGGATTCAAGAATTCTTCTCAAGTACTCAATGGAAACCTACCTTAATCGGTAGAACACTTTAATAATAAAAATGATATTAATGGAAAAAATAAAATACCCGGTAAAATAAAGCAAGGAACGTGGATTCCTCATTTATTTCCCAAACGAGTCATCATTGAAGTCTATAAATTCATGAATTAGATGCAATTTCTGACGGCTACGCGGGAACGCCTTAGGGGTTAGGAGCCAAGGTTTTCGTTAAGATGACCACAAGGAAAAATATGCGGAGATGGATGTGGTAAGGGCTGAAAAAATTGAAGGTTGGCATGGGAGGTTAGGAAGAGGAAGCCATGGATCATCGACGGATCTTGCCTAGAAATAGAGTTTGTTCGTTAATAAAAGAGTCCGTTTCCCTACTTTAAGCACACGATTTAAGTCCATTCTCCGTAGTAGTATATGGAATGCACTCAAAGAAAGAAACCTTTCAGTGAACCTCTTGCAGTGCCCAGCGATTGCATAATAAGTCATTCGTAGCAATAGTTATTAATTTTACTTTTTGGTGATTATTTTCTATCACATTACATCTATATCTATATATATAAAAGAAAGTCGAAAATCGTGTTAGTTAGAACACTTATAACTCGAGAACGGCTGCACCGATTTCAATGAGATTTGGCTCTTTGGATTCGTCTTAGGCGGGGTTAACATATAGGCCATTAAAAAAAGGATAATTTCACAAAACAAATTCATCTCTTTCCTATGGACATGCTTTTAGGAGTTATAGTAACACAACAATTGATAAGTCGGTCAAAACTACAAATTAAATAATTTGTTTTGTTTTTACCACTTTAATAACTGAATTTAGTAACAATATAACATTTTAATTACTAAATATATTCAAAATATTAATTAAAATTTTTAAAATTTAATTCGAGCTGATTGTAAGCCCAGCCGTGGCCCAGCTCGAGTTGACACTTCACTACCGTGTTTGTAAACAAATCTCCAAGCAATTGTTGACAAACGGTAATGTCCGTGTTCCTGTCGAGGAATCGAGTAGTTTTAACCGTTTTAACTCATTTCCTTGGAATGATTGCAAATTAGTTTCAGCGAGAGGTGAGCTCATCAACAAAGAGTTCCAGAATATGATTGATCACCAAAAGAATCAAAGATGGTTGATTTAGCGAGCAAGAACGAAGATGTGGATGACTAAAACGAGGTAAATTCAAATAGTTCGTACTCTGCATGAATTCGAATCTTTTAAATGTGTAACAAACGAAGACGAAATCTCCAACTATCTATCTGAATATTTTAAGTCCTTGGACGTACCTGGCTTACCAAGGCACGATTTACAGAAAAATGTAGTTTCTGTGTTCATGACCTTTCGAAGCCTAAACGAACCATAACTATCCAACGGAACGTGTTTGGCGATTAAAATAATTGGTAATGAATGTGATTCACGCAACTTTACTCAAAGGAAAATTCAAAGGTGAGGAAGTCCTTATTCCGTGGATTCCATGATCTCAACTCATATGCCCTTTTGAGCTTAAAAGTATTCAATTTCCAATTCGTGTTGCATTCGTGATAACGATTAACAAATCGCATGGTCAGTGTTTCAGTTTTTGTGTTGTTTGTGCTCATGTACTAATGAAAACCCTTGATTTTCTCATGGCCAATTTAACGTGCTATGTTTACGAGTCGATGAACCATCCTCTGTATTTCTTCCTTCGCTTCAAGTGCGTAGCTAGGATAGGGGGTTTTGGGCGCAGCTAATACCACGGGTCTGTAGGGTATAGAAAACTCGCTAAGGTAAGCGGGAAGTGTGGGGGCACTTCCCTCAGACATTTTTTAAGATAAATGGTTCAAAATAGTGGGTTTTGCGGCTGTGTGAATAGTTAAATATGTTTTGTTTGTTTGTCATCCGTCCCCCTAATATTAATAACAAAATCTTTCATTAAAAAATTCTCTAAGCTCTTGGGGGGGGGGGGGGGAGTTTATCTCCCAAAACCTCCCCTCGCTGCGTCACTGCTTTGCTTCACTATATTTATTTAGCTTCATCCGCTTCATCTTGCGCCTGATAACAAAACAAAAACTGTTGTTTATCAGAAGGTGCTTGACGCAAGACATTAAACCCGAGTGTGTAGGGCTCACCGTGGTGCGTTTACGCATGCAGTACGTTTACGCAGTGCATTTTTTCCAAACAGAGATACTAAAACTGGCGCGCCTTAAGTCATTTAATGCGAATGCTGCCTCATAGGGGCTTTTCTTGCACGATTTTGAGCATCAGTCAAGCGTGGGTCTGGGGTTGTGTCAACCTCCCCCCTGAATGGGCCAAGTGTATGCAACAGACTTGGACCTAAAAACATTTTTTTTACAGCAAATAACGCAAATAGCCAACGACTGAATGCGTATAATTTTTATTTCATGAACTGCTTTATTAAACCACAATGCCCAAAATATCTTAAGCTAAAACGTAAGAAAATTTGTTGAAAAAAATCCGCGTAAACGTGCTCCGATCCACCCTATGTAGATTCAATAAAGAAAATGTCTTTCTGACAAGCAATTTTGGTACTCATTTGCGTAGTTTTATTGAATTTGTATCCTTATTTTATTATAATAAATTAAACATGATTAAAAACGATGCAACCGCTCTTGATTTATAAATGGTGTAAGTAAACTGTAAGTTCATTGATTGTTAGGCGGTACGAAGTTCGCCGGGTCAGCTAGTTCCACATATAAAAGTGAATGAGACCATATTGCATCCACACGCTTGCCGCGTCGCCGTAATCTCCGCCGCCGCCGCCGGCCAGAACCAAAGTCGACCGCACGCTCGAAAAAACGATTTAAAATTCGGGATTGCGAGTTGGCGCAAGGTTTTACTTTAGATCCACAATGTAGAAGCTTCATAGAACGACGTGGTATCAGTCACTTGGCGGAAGTTTGCGGCAATATCTACTGTAAACAAAATGGGCTGAAAACAGGCTCCGCCATTTTGTTAAATATCTATGGTTATCAATGAAACAAAATCTTTAAAAACCCTTCAAATGGAACAAAAGAAGTGTCAATTAAGATGAGATGACATTTTTGTCGATAAAACTATTCATAAAACCACTGCACGAGGATAAAGTTAGCAATTTTCAGAAAAAATCGATGGTGGTCGTTTTTCGCTAAATTTGTTCAACTTTGGCCTAACATATCTTGTTAACGTGAAAACATAGGAAATAAATTATCTGGAAAGTTATGCACAATTTATTTGAGAATATGAATGCGAAGTTTCAACTTCCTAGCTCAAAAAATCGTTTTTGAGGTTTTGGCCAGCTTTTTTCGATTCAAGCCCACTGTGCATCGTCTGGTCTTGTAACAGACGCGAGTACGCATTAATATAAATGTGGAAAAGTGAAACTACCTTCTATTTCAATGTATCAAACTTCCACAATATCACATCTGAATCGGTTGAAGCTGTTGGATTAGGGGGTTATAGTATTGTATATAACACATTTGTATTACATAGAGCATTAACGAAAATCACAATTTCACTTTTTTTAAATACGATTTTTAGCATACGAGTTTTTCTCATTTTCAATAACTTTCGAGGGACACGTAAATTCCATGACTTTCCCCGATAATCCAAGTTTTCCAGAGAGGATCTCACCCTACAAAAAAGACCAAAAGTCCACGAGGTAAGCTGAAATGACACGCCAATTTTAAACAAAGAACGTGGACTTCTCATTGATTTCCCGCAGGAATTAGCGTCAAACGAAGCAGATAAAATTGCAGACGGTTAAACGGGGTTGCCTGACGGGTTAGGGACCAAAGGGTCTCGTTAAGTGGACCAAAAGGAAATAGTTTCGAAGACAGATGGGATAAGGGCTGAAGGCTGGAAAGGGTAGGGGAAGGGCCTAAGGGAATCTTCAGGCGAACCCAATGAGAGGGCAGGGTGGCATTTGGAATGGGGGACTCTAGATGACCGCTAAGGGTGAAAGGAGATTGGCCTCGGGGAACCTGTGTGATTGGGCAAACCCACTGGTTTACAGGAAGGTGCTATTAGGGGGTGACTTTGAATGGAGATAGGGTGAGGAATTCTATTGAGAGGGCAGTGGACGGCAGGGGTAGATCCAGGATTTTTCCTGGGGGGGACAAGGGTCTGGCAGGTCTTCTACATATTTTAGATTACAAACAAAAAACAACAAATACTGTAGAAAACAACCTCTTTTTTGTGGATATGAAAGTTATTAATATTAAATTAAAT
Source organism: Ischnura elegans (assembly GCF_921293095.1). Taxonomy (NCBI): domain Eukaryota; kingdom Metazoa; phylum Arthropoda; class Insecta; order Odonata; family Coenagrionidae; genus Ischnura; species Ischnura elegans. The sequence goes on from NC_060257.1 coordinate 39,796,483, forward strand.
GATCGAGGCTCCTTAATACACAAAATAAAACGAGCGTAATGATAACCGTATAAAAAATGTGTGTATCCAAAATGAATCAAATTTATTATGTCATTTCATGAACAGCAACAGGTAATTGTATAGTTCAATACCATTATCGCCATATAGAACAAAAGTTAATGGCACTTAATCGAAAAAAAGTATATTAAAAAAGAAAAGTAAAATAATAAAAGTAAAAAAAACTCAATTATTCCAAAAACATTCTGAAATGCACCAAATTTTTTTCAAGATTTTCATTACTCTGAGAATAAAGCGTGTGTGCTGATCATGTTTATTAGAAATGCTTATAAAATAGGATGAGAGTAGTCTGATAGGTGAGTAATGATTGGCACGCATTATTACTATCTATAGCTTATCAGTTTAATTTTCAGGAGAACCACAAGAGAAATTGGGGTGCCATTTGGATTTGGGAATGGTAGATGACCGCTAAGGGTGAAAGTAGATTGTGCTTGGGGAAGTAGATTGGGACAACCCACTGGTTTACAGGAAGGGGCGATTAGTGGGGAGTTTTCGAAGGGAGATTGGGTGAGGAATTCTATAGAAGGTATACTGGACAGTCAAGTTAGAGGTCAAATAAGGTGAGGTTCTTCACTGAAGCAGGGATGGCAAGTAATACGGGGCCTATGTTTAGTTCCGTTCCCGCACTAAATTAAAATCACCAAGGAGTTTAGTTTCGACCCGGGACGAAACTTTACTCTCAGGAACGAAACTAAATTCATCGAAACTCCGCTGCTCATGGTTAATTTTCGATCCCAGAAGTTGAGTGGAGGGGGATAAGATATTTTCGACCTATTACGTTTGACATACATGAAGAGAGGTTAAAAAATCGAGCTTAAAAATCGGATGGCCAGTTTTCGTTCACCGTTCTCCTGATATTGGTAAAAATATGAGTGCCCCATGCATATAATGGCGGTAGGCCGAACCTCTACATCATTCACCTATACTTCGTACTCAGTGTGAGGGTAGAAACTAAACAGTTCGAAGGTGAAACACGTGGTCCCTACGGAGCGAAACAATATCTACGTTTCGTTTCGTCCCAGAGGAGTAGTTTAGTTTCGACTCAAAGTAGTTTTCACTTCGATTTAGTTTCCGACCCTGAGTTTAGTTCCCCGGGTTTAAATCCATTTCGTTTCGTTTTTATATTTCGCTCCTGGGAACGAAACTATTGAAATTTTACTGGTTTTGACTTTCGTTTATTTTCTATTGCCATTCGTGCACTGAAGTTAAACGAACGAGCAAGTAAATCACAATTGATGGAATTTTTGAAAAACACAATTGAAAAATGCCCGATGGTCATTGAGTTGATGAATCAACTGTGGGGAAACTCAAGACATAATCAAATTTACTAAGTCATTAAATGAACTGCAAAAAGCAATTTTATTTTTAAGTCAAAAAGAATACAAATACAATGATAAAAGATTAAACAACACGTTTATCCTAAAGCTGCACCCACGCTTAATTCTCCGAGAGATGAAAAGCTATTTTTTTTTCATTTTACTGCATTAAAAATTTTTATTTTAGAAGAAAAGGGTTTTCTTTTTTCTTTCTTTTTATTTTATTTTCATTCCCAATTTTTAAAGGTGAATCATGTAATCGATTAAACCAGAGCTGTTGAATAAATTTCCGCCAAAACATTTATAGTTAACGTTAGTGTATTGAGGAAATAGGAAACTATTTTTCAAGATGGAAATTATGTTAACTAATTAAAGGACAATGAATAATCATTGAATATTGTAGTGTCATCAGAAGAAAGCAAGAGCGAAAAAGCCGATGTCGAGCCGATGGGATGGGCTCGAATGGATGGGTACCATCGATGATGAAGACAAATAAACAGTCGAAATAAGCTAAGAAAAAAAGGTGATAAAATAGACTGCTCAAAGACTATTTAAAAAAATAGATTATCAAGGATTTAAGCAACTGATTTTGTACTTTCTTGGCTTTGTTTCGGACTTAACACGAAGTTCATAAGTTGTTAATCGACAACGTTGATAGGATCGAAAGGAAATTAAACGCTTCGGAGACGAAAGATATGTAGGTTTCAAGCTGGAAAAGTTGAGAAAAGGGGTCCTCCAGGAATTTTCAGGCAAACCTCATGAGAGTGTGTGGAGTTAGGGAATAAGGGAACGGCAGATGACTGCTTGGGGCGTAAGGATATTGGCCTTAGGGAATCTGGTCCGATGGGAAAACTCAAGGATTTAAAGGAAAGAGTATTACGGAGAAAATGCCCTGTTAGATAGGGTGAGGAAATCCATAGAAAAGGTACTGAACGGTCAACCCGGAGGTCAAGTTTGGTTGTGGGCTTCAGAGACGTTACATGGTTGAGCGAGTAAACCCCAAGCGATAGAATTTGCGACATGAATTGACTGAGTTGGTAATGAGGAAGTCCTAAGAGAAGGCTCCTGAAAACGTTGATAAGAAGACGGACCTTATAGGCCTTACCTTGAGACATGATGACCTAATTAAGACAGTCGTCGAGGGAAAAGTAGTTGGCATGAACGGAAATGGAAGATCTTGAACGAAATATTATTATTATAGTATTCTACCGATTAAGGTAGGTTTCCATGGAGTACTAAAGAGGTGATCTGGGAGCCTCCCTTTCCTTCCAGCACTGCCTTCTTTAATTCACTGTAAGGCCTACTCTCTTTCAATCTATCTAAAAATCCTATTCTTTTCCTTCCCCTCCCTCGTTTCCCCAACATTCTACCCTCCAACACCATTTTCAACATCCCCTCACCGCTAAGCACTAACTCCATCCAAACCTTCTGTCTCCTGCGTATCTCATCTAAAAGCTTTCTCTCCTCGCCAACCATATCCAGCACTTCGTCATTCCTTTTCCTCTCCGTCCATTTCACCCTCTCCATTCTTCTCCATACCCACATCTCGAACGCCTCCAATCTTCTCTCGTCTTCTTTCCTCAGAGTCCACGTTTCCGCACCGTAGAGAGCTACACTCCAAACCAAACTCTTCACTAACCTTTTCTTTAAACTCTTACACAACGATCCTCTCAGAAGCTCCTTCCTGCTCATGAACGCCTCCTTCGCTAATGCTATTCTCTTCCTGATGTCCTTACTACTGTATCCGTTTTCCTCTAACGTACTGCCTAAATAGTTGAATTGCTCAACCTGCTCAAGTTTTTCACCACCCACCTTTATCTTGAGTCTCACATTCCTCGCTCGTGATGCTTTACAAAACCGCATTACCTTAGTTTTCTTGTGATTAATCCTCATCCCAAACTCCTCGCAACGTTCGTATAACGCATCCACTAGGGCCTGAAGCCCCCTTGCTGACTGACTGATTAACGCCTGGTCATCCGCGAATCTCACTGATTTGAACATCATTCCTCCCACTTTTATCCCAGCTTCTAACTCATCCCACGCTTCCCTTACCATCTCTTCAGCATACACGTTAAAGAGCAGTGGCGATAGAGGACAGCCTTGCCTCACACCTCGGCCAATGCTTGCCCACCCAGATTCTCCGTCCGCTATCCTCACTTGCGCAGTCTGGGCCATATACAGATTACAAATCAGTCGTCTATCCCTCCAGTCTACACCTATTCTCTTGAGAATATCCATTAACTTTACCCAGTTCACCCTATCAAACGCTTTTTCAAAATCCACGAAACACACATATACGTCCTGCTCATAGTCTAGGTTCCTCTCCACGAGGGACCTCATTATTGCTATTGCATCACGAGTTGACTTCCCTTTTCTGAAACCAAACTGATCTTCGCCCAAATACTCGTTTGCCCTCGCCTCCATTCGTCTGTTCAATATCCTCAGCACTACTTTAGCCGCATGGGATATTAGGCTGATAGTCCTATAATCTCCGCATTCCACAGCTTTCTTCTTTTTCGGAAGCGGAATTAAAACCGTCTTCACGAAATCCTCCGGCCAACATCCCTCCTCATAGATCTTGCGCACTAGTTCGAAAAACCTTTTCTTACCTTCCTTCCCTAGACTCTTCAGAAGCTCGCACGGGATGTTGTCCACGCCTACTGCTTTCCTAGCCTTCATATCACGGAGTGCTCTCTCTATTTCTGAATCTAATATCTCCGGCCCAAGATTATCCTCCTCCACAGCACTTTCCTCCTCTAGAGTCAATCTCTCTGGTCTGTTCGTTCCGTCATACAGGTCCTCCACGTATTCCTTCCACCTACCCTGTACCTCTTCTCGCTCGGTTAGCATCCTCCCATCTTTAGCCTTAATTTTAGACATGGCTTGTCCTCTTTTGCCGCCCGATAGCGACTTAACTTTGGCGTACAACGCGCCTACTTCTCCATCCTTCTGGAACTTTTCCATTTCCTCGCACTGTCTTTTCCACCAAGCCTCCCTTGCCCTCTTAGTTTCACGTCGTAATCGATTATTCAATTCCCTATACATTCTTTTGCCCTGTTCTGTGTCCACGTTCTTCCACTTCCTCCTCTCCTCCATTTCATTTACCATTGCCTCAGTTATCCACGGCTTCTTTATCCTTCTACTGTCAACGTAACCAATTGACTTCTCCGCCGCTTTGACTATTCCCGTTTTTAAATTATCCCATCTTTCCTCTACCGTCTTGGTACTTTCAATCTCCCGTATACTAATGTCCACTAGCTCCTGATATTCTCTCCTCATACTCCCCTTCAGGGCTTCTACGTTCCATTTCTTCGCCTTCCTAACTTTCATAAGTCTTTTGAATCTTACGTTGCATTTCATGAGCACTAGATTGTGGTCCGAATCCGCATCCGCTGCAGGGAAGCTGCGCGAGTTTTTCACACTGTTCCTAAACCTCTGTCTTATCATAAAGTCTATTTGATATCTCCCCGCATCCCCTGGACTTTTCCACGTGTACCTTCGCCCTTTATGATGATTGAACCACGTGTTTGTGATGAATAATTCGTTTCTTCTACAAAATTCTGCTGCTTTCTCTCCCCTGTCGTTCCGTATTCCTAGACCAAAATCTCCTATTTCGTTTCCATCCCTCCCTTCCCCGACTGAGGCGTTCCAGTCCCCCATCACTACCAGATTTTTCTTACCCGGTGTGTCTCTAATTATTTCCTCGAGCTGTTCATACACCTCGTCTAATTCTTCCTCCCTATGATTGCTAGTGGGCATGTAAACCTGGACCACCACAAGGTTGGTGGGCCGCGCCTCAATTTCTACCACCAGAATCCTATCGCTTACCTGGTCTATACCTACCACACGCTTACCCATCTTCCCGTTTAATACTAAAGCTACCCCTCGCTGGCTTTCTTCCCCTCCACTATATATAACCCTATACCCATCACTCCAATAGTCCCCCCCATCCCTCCACCTCACCTCGCATAATCCTAAGATATCTATCCTCCCTTTATCCATTTCCCTTTTGATATTTTCTAACTTTCCCGCCCTCATCATAGTCCTCACATTCCACGTCCCCACATTTATAGCAGACTTCTTCTTCTCCATCTTCTTGGTCTTCTTTTCTTCTTTCTTCATTGCTGCTGCCACTGATGTTGATGATGATAAGTCTCTGCAAGGATTTCGCATGTTGACGACCCCGAGGACCTTGCCGACCTCGCTGCCGTGCCCGACACCCGCCCTTTGCGGACGGGTCCCGGGCGATGAGATTCCGAGGCTCATTTGGTTGTGCTCCATGTGTTCAGGGAAGAGATAGTTGGTAGGGTTTCCCACTTCCATTCCAACAGTGTTTTTCACGTGACACCATCACGTGGACTACCTTTCGTCTGGCTCCTACCCTTCGACCTATCTGGCATGGGTGGCCCTACCGGGAATAATTTAGAATTAATCCCGCCAGTGCAGCTCAAGGGGTCATAGGAGCGCGCAAGCCTTTCCACCGCGACAAGGTTGTAGCCCAAGGGAAAGGGAACGAAATATATGGAACAGATAAATAAGAATGCGAAAGAAAAGAAGTACGCCGATGTAAAAAGATAAGCTATAAAGATAGGAGAATTGAGTGAAGAGCTAGGTCAAACCAATGTTGGGACTGTTGACCAGTGACGATGATGATGATGATGAGATTTTACGTCAACGCACAGCGGGGTGAAATCGAAAAGGGGCACTAAATCATTAAATGACTTTATTCGAGGTATTTGAGAAAAGTTTTGCTACAATATTAAAAGATTTTGGTATTTAATGGATGGGGAGTAATTTTCTAAGAAAATTCGTCGCTATTTAGTAACAGACAAGAAAACACGACAAAAGTATCCAAGCAACGGTTTTTTTTTCAGTTTTCCTGGAAAATATTTCGGAATTAATGCTTGCTGACGCTACTGGACGAAATGGTATAAAAAATTAGTACTATCTATGAACGCGATACTTTTTCCTTTATTTTAACTTAAGCGATAGATATTTTGAATACGGTTTGGAGGTCCTTGCATTACAAAATAGGCGACGCTAATTCTACGCGATTTTGGACATAAAATGGAGGAAAATTTGCGTATAAAAATATTAACGTCGAAAATTAATTTTGGAATTTAATTCAAGAGTAGTGAGAAAAGTTAAACGTCCGCTCGCTACGCCTTAAATTTCGCTAATTTTTTCCACGTTGACGTTAGTTCAAACAATAAAATAAGAACAATTTAAATGTCAACAATCAATCATATCAATTATTTTATTTTTTCTAATTTTCTTTATTCTTATTTTCTTTTTTCCTAAAAAATATTTTGGATGAGACTACTTGAAACTAAAAAAAAATTGGACTGCAAAGTATTAAACCTGCAATTTACGTCCTAGATACTACGAAAGAGTCGTCCGAAATAGGCCATTTTCGGCATCACGAAGTCTTTGGGAGCATTTAACGGAAATTTCCACAATTCACGGAGATAGTGGGATAGTCTTTAAGTAAAAACCAATATTATTACAAAAAATAAAAATATTTAATGCAGTAAAATGTAAAAAAATAGCTTTTCATGTATCGGAGAATTAAGCGTGGGACCAGCTTTAGTTTGGATAGTAATTTTGCGTTGCAACCCTTGCTCACCTATCAGTTTCTTCTGTAGTCATTTCTACTAAACCTAATTAGCATCCACGATTTATTCTCAAAGTGATGAAGAGCTTATTTATTACTTTTTAGTGCATTTTATAATGTTCAAGGGATAAACGTGTTGTTTAATCTTTTGTCATTGTATTTTTATTCTTTTTGCCTTTAAAATGGCATGAAACCGTGCAATTACTTTTCGCAGTCCATTTAATTACTTAGTAAACTTGATTATAGCTTCAGTTTGCCCACAATTTATTCATCAATTCAATATCCATAGGGCATTTTTCAACCCATTTATTGCACCTTTTTATCTAATTTTCACGAAAATAATTATGAAAAAATTATGAAAACCACATTGAGAATAAGATAAGGCGAATTGGCCAAATAAATGTCCAATGGAACAGACGGAAAGGCGACCACTCAGTATACGTGGGGTGGAAATTTGGCCTCGATGGAGCTCTGAAAAAATAAAAGAGACATTGTGGAGTCTGTTGAATGGGATTGATTACATTGCCTCGCGGTGGAAGGATACAATGACAGAGCCAGCCAACAGTGTCCCCTCGCCCCACACTGCCTCTGGGGAAGAGAGAATGGGCGATTGCCCAACAAATTAGTCACGCCTTGTCATGGCTCACCGTACTTTGATTCGGACCGTTTTACGGTGGCCTGCGACGCGTTGCGGTAATTGCCTAGCGAACTGTAATTAGGGAGTGATGAATTTCCGCCAGTTAAGTCCAATGCTCCCTTGGGGAAGAGTGAAAGCGAACGTACTTGATTTTCCTCAATCTCTATCCTCCGATATAGGCGTGTTCTAAAATTAAAACTATGCACTGTCATCTATGAACAATGAACATGCGGTGTTCAGCTGCATTCAGTACACCGGTTGTGAATAGGGAGGCTAGACAATGTTTCTTAAAGGGGCCATCAATTCATAAGCAACGGACTCTTATGGAAATAAATATTATAATGATATAATAATAATAATCTTGCTAAACTTTTACCATAGAGATGTATAAGTTACTAGTGTATGTAGATTTCTTCTATACGTACAATGCGAGTTTATGCAAGGAATTTTTAATTCTATTTTCAATACTTTTCATCATAACAACCTATTATGTGCATATCTTCCAATTTTACAAAGTGGCTTCTATACATCACTTACCTCTAAAGCAAACAATTCCTAGATCGCGCACCTTCACTAAGATTCTAAGAGGGATCTTTGTTGTAGGACCAGACACCTAACTTAAAGCCCCGTTGATTTTAAGGCGTACCAAGAGCATCCTGAAAATTTCCTCTTAAAACTGAAACGTTACTTAACCTCAATCCCCACTTAAAGTCTACCTTTCTACATTACCTTCAGGCTATTGTTTCATTAATTAATAATTACACAAAAATTTTTATTAAGTTTTCCCGTCCCAATAATCAAATAAGGATCTCATTTTCGAAGTGGAAATTGTTTTTGACCAATCTGCTCGACGTAATATTACTGCTTTCTTCTGTGTGAGTGACTTAAAAAGTTTGCCACTAATGGAAGAGCATGAAACATCGAAAAAACGATTTGATAGGGACGCTAGCAAGTTAACTTAGTGATTACCCGAAACCGTAACCCGAGAAACCTTTCTGCTAGTGATTACAATCTTGAGAAACCCCGCAGAGGCAGAAAACTAAGGATATATTAGTGTCGTTCAATGTATAATTATGATAAAAATGAAAAATCAGAATTTGGCATTGATTATTATCGAATTTTGATTACGACTGTGACACAGTTGCTACCATCTTAATATTATGTACCGTATTAAGTCGTCTAATCAATAATTAGAAAGCCATGGTATCAGAATATTGTGTAAACTACGGATATGGTAAAAAATTACAACTCATTGCAATTAACGGTCGCGAGTAAAGTCCATTAAGCCAAAATGATAGAGAAAAAGGACTGTTTACAGTTGATGCTCTCTCATGCATAATTGACTTAATACTCAGGTAAGTAAACTGCAACAAAAAATTTCAGTAAGAAAAATTTTCATAGCACATCGATCATAAATTTTGAGAGGACTGTACGCTCAATAACATCGTAAAATCCAGATTTGACACGAAAAATGCCTTCCCGAGCGCAAAGATTTTCAATTTCTTTCACCAAGGCTATGACGAAATGAGGTGATGCAGAAATCTGCCTCACTGTAAGCCACAAGTAAGTGGAGATATAAGGAAAAAGAATTGTACGAGGAAAGAGAAAAAATATCACCAGCACAAACATACCAATTTTTCCATTTCTTCGATGCATGCGGTATGGTGCTAGATGTCCCTTACGATGAATTTAATTTTCTCATCACTAAACGATCGTCATATGTTGCCCCTAGCTACCACGATAATATTCTCTACCGCATAAATGCACTCATAATATAAAGACAATAGAATTATTTAATTACAGAAAAGCTTGATTGTGAATTAATTAATAATGCAAAAGCAAAAATAAGAGTAACCAATCATCGGAATTTGAGAGCTAACTGTTCTTTAATTATTTCTTCCTATACCACTGAAAACAGCTCCGTTGTCCTTTTGAATCGGATATTTTTTTTCATGCTCAATAGTTCCTTTATGCAAAGAAAGAAATATCCACAAATATTTGATACCTTCTTATTTTTTAGGAAAAGAAGCAGGGAAAAACTTTTCAGCAAACATATTTAAGATTACTTCCATCAGCAACGTTTAAGAGAACTGTATGCTCAAAAATGTCGAAAAGCGTGTTTAAAAAAACCCGAAAAATGCCTTACTGAACGCATAAGTTTTCTTTTCCTTCATAAAGGCTTGAAGGAAACCGCTTGACGCCGAAACTTCCTTCATTTCAAAGCCACAACAAGGGAAAAAATAAGAAAGACGTGAATGAGGAAGAAGAAACCATGTCGCTGGCACAAAAACGTACTTCTTCCTGTCCCTCCGTAGGATGTGCAGCGGTGCTAGATGTCCCTGGAGGCGAGATGACGGAAATAAAAAAAATGCGAGGATATAAGTAGCAAGAAAAGCAATTGGTCGGAACATTTTGTGGTGGGAAAACAAATTAAAGTCAAGATAGGTGGCAGATGAAACGCCAAGACGGAGAAATTCTGGAAGACATTAATCTTTCCACAACCTGTGCCGTCTCTTTACTTCTTCCGTCACGGCAGTAAAAGCTTTTTTTTCCCAAAATTCTCGCACCTTGACATTCGGTGGAGATCAAGTCCAGCGGGCGGCATTAAAACTCGGAAAAAAATAATTGCGCCCACGTCATCAAAAACTTTCTGCAAATCTGTGGAACAAAAGCATCGCGTTCTCAAAGTGCCGAGAGGTATCAAAGCGGAGTAATTAATTCACTTGCCATTGACTGCATTGTTAAGACCTCTCACTTCAAGTGAATTGGGAATTGCGAAACGTGAATTGGAATTTCAGACCGCTTAAAAACTACGGACAATAAGAGAGAAATATTTTAGCTAATTATGAATCAAATAAAATTCATCTTAAAGGTAAGATAGGTGCAGAAAAAACGGCAAGACGGTAAAATTCGGGAAGGAATTAATGCTTCCACAGCCTGTGCTGTAATTTTATTTCTTCTGATGCGAACCGAAAAAAGCCTTTTTCCCAAAAATCTCGTACCTTGACACTCGTTGAAAGATCAGGTCCAGGAGACGACAAGAAACTCGAGAAAAGTAATTGCGGCTACGTCAACAAAAACTTTCTGTAAATCTAAGGAAGCACCCTTGCTCATCAATCAAAAACATTGCGTCCTCTAATCGCCGAAAGGTATCAATGCGAAGTAATTACTTCACTCGTCACTGACTTCATTGTTGAGACCTCTCACTTCAAGTGAGTTAGGAATTGTGAAACGGGAATTAGAGTTCCAGACAGCTTAAAAACTATGGAAAATAAAAGATGTATTTTCAAGCTAATGATTACTCAGATAAACTTCATCACAAAGTCAAGATAGGCGCCAGATGAAAAGCCAGGACGGCAGAATTCATGGAAAACATTAATTATTAATTAATCATCAATTAATCTTTGGCGTCTCTTTACTTCTTCTTTCAAGGGCCGTAAGATATTTTTTTCACCACTATCTTACCTTGACATTCGGTGGAAATTAAGTCTAAGTAACGAAATTAAAAATCGAGAAAAATAATTGCGGTTACGTCAACGAAATCTTTTTGAAAATCTGAGGAATAAAAACATCGCGTTCTCTTAAAAGTTGAGAGGAATCAATGCGCAGTAAGTACTTCACTTATCATTGACTGTATTGTTCTGGGAGTTCCAAAACGTGAGTTGGAGTTCCATTCCGCTTAAAAACTCTGGAAGGAAAGAGAGACGTTTCCCAGCTAATTACGACTCGAAAATAAATCCTCTGAGTTCGAAACAGCCAAGGATACCAGACGAGATGAAAGAGAAAAAATAAATTACGATACTGATTCTGATTTACAGAAACATTTCTAACTCAAATGAGCGGTATGTCTCGTAATACAACGGAATACGGCGGAGAATTTCAAAGACGCCTCTAGCTTTTCCATTTTTCGCAAGATCAAGGTGAAATACCGCAGATCTCATCTTCAACATAATTCACGTTTCAAAAAAGACAACTCATATTACTTTCATACTCATTCCCTATTGACCGATATCAAAATGTCTATCACATTGACCAGGCGCGCAGCTAGGTTTTAAGGCTAGGGGGGTTTTAGACGCAACTAATACCTACTATGGGATCTGGGGGATATGTAGGATGGGGGATAATAGAGTTCACTGACAGGACACTGGTGCCGGAACGCCGTTCTGGCATTAATTAACAAAAGACATACGATAATATACGTAATAATCAAATAACAATTTTATCAGTTTTGTTGCCTCAACATTTCTAATCTTCTATATTATTTCTTCTGTATAGATACCTTTTTCTCAACTTAAACGAAAACAAACTCTACAAATGAGGTACCAAAATGCACAGAATTTATCAGAGAACATGCGACGGCATATCTTACTTCCTAAATATTGCCTTTGATTCCTTAAATTGGTTTTTAAATAATAATAATAAAAAAACCGGTAAATATTCCTGACGTTAACGGCGCACAAACTGATACATTTGTTCATTTGCAACAATATCTCGCATTCGAAACGCGCCTATCCCTCTGTGGACCTACATTGAAAAGAGCGGGGGAAGCCCGCTGGGAGCGGGAGCAGCACGCTCGTACATATATAAATTCGTAACCAATACAAAAAAAGTTGCGATAAAACGCAAATAATAACTTGTGATAAAAAATAGACAGAGTAATAATTCACTTCTAAAAAGAGTTGAGGAAAGTGCGTTCCGGTACTGCTAATTTCGCCTTGAAGTCACCGCTGAGAATACGAATATTTAGCAGCATTGGAGTGAGGATGAGCTTCTGTGAACGACGAGAAAAGAGCAGCTGCATTTTATGCTCAATAGCGCCCACACTCACAAAAAAAGAAGACGCGAGGGTTCTATTTGACTTTTAAAGTTTGCATTCGAGGGAATCCGATACCTTTTACCGTCATGCACTCCCTTCCTACGATACCGAGGGTATTTGAGGCAAGAAATGGGAGACCAGATAATTCGACGAAATGCCTTCTTTCAGACTGAAAGAAAGTTTCACTAGTTTCCTCCTAGGTTGATGCTACTTTATGCTAATGTAAGCTTCCCCTGCCACACGCCTTCTAGGCGGTTTGCGGGGTATTATGTGGACGTAGATGAAAAGTTAATTCGTTTCGGGATATTCTGTCTGTAAACTTTCATCATAATCTCACATGGTTTAAAAACATAACAGGCTGCACTTATGACATATTTCCTCGGCACTCCTCATAGCTGAAAAATTGATTACCTTCATATTCTTGTGAAGGATGTAAACAGATGAACCTCAATTATAGAGCTTGACAATTTTTTCTATATTTATTTAGATTAACATTATTTATTTGTATTGATTAAATTGTTTTGTTGGGGTGACAATAAATATATATTTCACTTTTATCATAATATTCACATTAACTTATGATTTTTGGATCCAAAATTTTTTATCATTAGATTAAGTTACTTTAGGGATAACAGCGTAATCTTCCCTCAGAGTTCATATTTACGGGAAGGATTGCGTTATAGTTATATAATACATATCTCAAATATAGATACAAAATACAACAATATATCAGCCTAATAATTAATTCCAGATGTTGATGATGATAATTCATTGAAACCCGAGTGTCTTTATTAAAAAATGAAGAGGTATAAGTAATAGATATTCATTCAATAAACCTTAAATTCGAATACCACATGGCTAAAAGTGAGTGAATCTTGCACATATATCTTAGTACTGTCAACTAATTCAAAATTTCACCAGCCATCCCAGCGGCTTAACCAGGGGCCGTATTCTGTAACTCCAAACCGATCGGTGCGGCACCGATTCGTCGGGTGCGACGTCACACCGACTCCCGGTAAGAAGTCGTGCGATTCTGTACGAACCCGGTCGGTGCGGCACCGACGAGAGGACGGGAGATCGTCGGTAGCCGTACCGACAGCAAAAAGGTGTCGGTACGGCCACCGACTAGTGGGTTTCATGAATCGTGGGTGCGCATTGTACGTTTTATTTTGTTTTTACCTCACCACCGAGTAAATAATGAGGTTTTCTGCAATGTTATCTTTTTCTGCCCCTTCGAATACGCCTCTATAATTCACTGTGTCATCATCTATATTAATTACCTTGACAGAAATATAAGATAATGGTTAATAAACATGAGGTTTGCTAACATATAATGACTTTCTCTCATTTATGTTACCACTTAAGTGAAATTTCACTCGCTTGTAATAGGCTTTATTTCTCTCTATCATCATTTATTAGCTCCTTTGGCATAAAAAAGATATTTTTGATTAAATATGAGTTTTGCCGCAATGTTATCACTTTATTACACTCTGAATAGGCGACTGTTATTTCACTCAATCATCAATTTGGCGTTTCTCTCGGCATAGAAATAAGATCTTTTTATTTAAGTATGAAGTTTGCCACCACGGTATCAGTTTCTTTCATTTGTAACGGGCAACTATATTTCATTTCATCGTCAACCATTGATTCCCTTGACGATAAAAGAAGATATTTGTTAATAAGTATGAGGTTTACCGCAATATTATCATTTTCTCTCACTTGGAATGCGCAACTTATACATATATATTTCACCCAATCACAATTTATTTACTTCCTCGTCATTACACTTCTTTTAATTACACCCAGCTCCATATTTTTATAACAATTTCCTAACTTGTTCCTCTAATATGACATTTACATTTGCATTTGAATCCTACGTTCACGTTCCAAGGTATGCTATTTTCGTCTGCTACGGGTAACCTTCCGTTGATAACATTTATACGGAACTTACTTAATGACAACTATATTACCAAATCATGTAGTAAATGATAGTAAAATTTTGTAATTCCACATAAATGTATAGAAAGATAACCTAGTTTTCGACGTGGTACGTCATCATCCTGTACATTTGAATAGAAATATTCTGATAATGACGACGTGCTACGCCGACATGTAGGCCGTTCTTTAATAAATTAATGCAGATTTACAAAGGTTTACTTTCGATCAAGTCGATTCCCAGAAGAGAATTCAAGAGTGGAAGCATTCGAAATGTGATGCTACCGAAGAATGATGAAAATAAAATGGATCGACCGTGTAAGTAATGATCAAGTGCTAAGAAGATTGAGAGAAAAAGAAGTCTTCTATAAACCTTCAGGAAAAGACGGGACAACTGGAATGGCCACATTATGATGGCCTGATGAAAACAAATCAGTAGTATCACATTGAATAGCAACAATTTTTTGCGAATTCTAAAATGAATACCAGAAGAAACGACCAGAATATTGAATGATTAACATCATGCTGCTATTCAGCATTCCAAGAACTTACGAAACTGTACCTGTCTTTTATATAAGTAATTTTATATTTGCATGACCCACTTCAGGATCTTGCAGTTTCTTTATGATTTAATCATATCAAATTGGTTGGCCACATTATGATATATGATGACCAGATGAAAACAATCGCATAAGGACAGGTGGAAAGGAAGAAGGGCAAGGGACGGCCCCGAATGAGTTGCATAGGACAGGTTACAAAGGATGTAAAAGAGAAGAAATACGTCGCTATGAAAGGCTAGCGGATAGTAGAGAGGAATGGAGAGTTAAGTTAAACCAATGTTAGGATTGATGCTGATGAAGTCGACTCCATGAAGTCAGACCCGAGGCAACGAAAGAAATAAATTTACCGTTTCATTTGTGAAATTCAAATCTCACATAGTTGAGCCGGAAATTATTGATTATTATCGATACATGATATAGTGCATTTGATTTTCCACTCGATGTCAGCACAGAATTGAGACTCACTCGTACCCTTGGAAACCAATTTTTGTATATTTATTTTAACAATTAACTTTACCTAACCGAGTTGAGAAAAAAAATCACTTGTACCCCTCGACTTCTTACACCCTCAATAGGGTGTTTTTTTATTATTTTTGTATTGCCTAAATCCTTACCCCTGGAGTACGCATTTCACGCTTTTAGATCTTTAAATGACGATATCTATTTTTCGCGATTAAATGAAAATATAAAAGTTTTCAAGCGCACGGAAACGTGACGGCTAAGTATGAATGCTGGGAGAAGCCCGTATGACGTCATTATGGTTCCCGCTGACGCCGTGTGAGGTGACCTTGGGGAGGGGATATGTGCGCCGCTGCGATGCAGGCTGCTGGCAGGTAGAAGAGTATCCTGCTAGCAGGTAGCGCTTGGGTTAAATAAGGATTATTGATACCTTATCAAACGAAGGAAACTTACCGACCATAGGCAATTTTAATAGGTGATTATTAAGAGATGCATTGGTAATCTCAAACTACGCAAAACTCCTGACTACTCGTATGGTATCTAGGTCCCTTTGACGTCACGTGGAGTGGCATCGCATGGCCGCCAATTGGGCCTTTTTCAAATGAGGTTAAAATTGATCATTAACATTCGTCTAAACTGGGATTTCTAAAATCAAATAATTTGCATATTATGAATACACTAATGGTGGGTAACGAATCGCAATCAATGCCTTTCGTTTTCTTGGATGAAGGAAACTACCCTATTGAACCTGATGACGACATCAATGTGTCAAAACATGCTGCGCCAAGAATATAAATCTGTAAACAGAAAAAATGTTACTGTTTCATTTCCGCAATTAAAATCTCACATAGTTGAGCCGGCAATTAATTATTGAATGTATCTCGATAATCGCACAAAACGTGACCAATGGATAGTAAAGTCACTCGTCATACACACTAACATGTGCCTTGGCTGTCAATGAAGGTGTGGGCGGTAAACCGGTTGCCCGGCGCCAGCTGAGGCCAGCACCGGCGCTTGCGGTGGTGTATGTGGGTCGCCGTGGTGAGGTTGCGGGATGCGGACGCGACGGGGACGACAGAGGGGCATTCGTTGACCCCGTGACCCGGGTCATGACCACGGAGTGGCTGCCCCGTTCACGAGGAAGAGGGAGACGATCGAAAGTAGAGCAAACCACTCTCTGAGCCATGAAAATGTAATTACTTGAAACACTGCACCGAGCGTAAGGAAAGAACGACGGGTTATAATGATTTGATGTATTTTGGGCTTCAACAGCAAGAGATAGAAAAATGTCGGAAGAAATTAATCGATCATTATTGGAAAGGAAAAGTTTCTCTATTTGTTTTTATCCTCTCATACCTATCAACGAAAAATATCTTCAATCATCAAGAATTTTTATTGACTAGGTCTGATGTAATATCATCGCAATGCTCACACTCACTGAGAGATTCAACGCGAATATTGGTTTGAATAGATGAGTGAAATGATGGAAAAATGTCGTAAAAATCGATTTTTATCGAAAGGAAAAATCTCGAATTTTCAACAAAAATCGAGATTTGGAACCAAACGGTCGATTAATCGAAAAAATCGACGGTTCTATATGCCAAACAGAGTTAGTTAAAAATATGTTTATTATTCATTCAAAAAACAAACTCAAAATATACATTTGAGGACCAGAAAAAATCTACTGAGTTTAAAATCTACCTAAACCATGAAAATTAAATTACTACACCATACTACACAGATTATATAATAAATTTTCGCATCATTACACCATAAGTGCTTAAAATAATGACGCAAATGTATCCGTATGGTATCATTCTTGGGTTTGTCACACCACATTTATTAAGGAACGAATGTGAAAGGACAAAACGCAAAATGTTCTTGATCTGTAAAGGCAATATACGGCGTCTTCTGGGAAATGCGATCACATAATAATATTCACTTGTTTCACTTGGTGAAATTAAGTCAAAATGGTAAGGACTACACTCTTTAAACGAAAAAATCTTTCGTCACGTCCTGCAATCACACAATAATTGCACAAACAGCACTTTTACAGAACCGAATAGAAGTATGCTAAACAATATTTCATCAGTGTTAGAACTTAGGTTTCCACGGCGATGCGATGGTTTGATCTCTGCAGTTCTTCAGGGTTTTCTTCCGCGTCAGCTTGTTTGTAGACAACAGTTTCGCTGGCTATCCTGCCAGCGTCTTCAGGTCGACCTTTGACCTGAAGACGCTGGTAAGATAGCCAGCGAAATTGTTGTCTACAAACAAGCTGACGCGGAAGAAAACCCTGAAGAACAGCAGAGATCAGTATTTCATCAGCACCAACAGAGACTATAAAGAATATCTTGATTGGTTATTTAGTTGAGGCCTTGAAATAATTTCTTTACAATTCTTTTTTTCATGCGAATGTCGCAAGGTTGGAAAATTTTCTAACATGCACTTCACGAGCAAACGAGTTTTGCGAACAGATAGTTACTATCCTGCTATTTTAATGCAATGAATAACTTGCACAGCAATTTGAGTATACTTACTGTGTTTACCGCACCGAATATTTATTAACTCAAATTACAATAAAGGACTCAGCCAGGCGCCCGGTCAACTAACCTGGAAAAAAACAGTAAATGTACCGTTAGTACTTAAGTCATGCTAAATTTTGAACTAAAAATGTATCATCAATGAAGCTACAATACATAAATGAAATACTATGAACTAGGAAGAAGAATTACCTATTCCCAGGCACGAAGTACCTAATCGTTACTTCATTCTGCCATTAAATAGACACTATTAATGGTATTCTAGCAAATATAATTATTTTTTTCTTGCAAATATTTTTAATTATCGCGGCAGAAAAAAGTATTTTTTGATTTTTGTTGCTACCGATACACACATTGAACTGGGTCAAAAAGAGCATTTTCCAGTTAAAAAAATAATCAAATGATTACTCAAATCTATTTACTCAAAAAACTGAAGGGCTCAGTGTTCGCATACGCTTACGCATATGAGAATTTCATCCGAGCATAAAAACCTGTAATAATTCTTAATATGAGGAAACTATGAATGGACCTGCGTCTAAAAGACCATTTATCTGATTCTATAGAAATCTGCACCTCCATTATATCATTTATGAAATCTACGACTCAGGGCATACGCACAGATTTCTAGAAACGTTGCAACCATTCCAGTCAAGTGAATTGACCAGCGTTAAAAAAAAAGCAATTACCTGATTCTATAATACCCTTATATCTCATAATCTACTTCCCCTAAAATTTTCAGGACCCAGTGCTACGTTGGGTACACGCTTTCAAGGAATGTATGCATACGACGGACTGAACACAGAGAGCAACCACTAATATATTTTTAACGTGCTTCCACCAAACACGTGCATTGACCAGAGTTGAAGAGGAGCTCTTACAAGCAGGGCTTACGTTAACAGCTCCCTCTTTGAGCTATGACTGAGTCACGCTCACAAAATCGCACGCCTGAATGCGACACAAAAGGCACGTGGCGCGTCAATAGGTATGAGGGCACCCGTCGTGAGCTTGCTGTTTTCGAGGTCCTTTGAGCCCTAACGCTGCGAGCAAAACTCTATTGCTGTATAGAAGGGAGCTGAATCTAGGCGACCCCGAGCACGAACCACTTGAATGCTGTGATGCGAGGCTGTTGTTATCTCACCGAAATCCCATTTAACCTCGTTACTGAGCAATCAGATTATGTACTAGAGGTGGAAGTTCCGGTTCATTTCGAGGATTCGATTCGCGTGATTCGGTTCACGGAGATGCCCCGACTCTTCAAATCGTTCATAATGACAGGAATCATAGAAATTCACGATTCATGGAATTGAACCCAGCAGCTTACATTAAAGGAAGTCCAAGAACCCCGATGAGCAATCACAGTAGGCACTAGAGATGAGAGTATCGGTTCATTTTGAGGATTCGATTCACGTGATTCGAATTCATGACGATGACTCGACTCTTCAAATCGTTCATAATGACAGGAATCATAGAAATTCACGATTCATTTGATTGAGCCAAGGAGACTCCATTAAAGGAGGCCCAAGAACCTCGTTACTGATCAATCACAGTAGGCACTAAGGTGGGAGTTTCGGTTCATTTTCAGGATTCGATTCACATGATTCGACTCATGACGATGATTCGACTCATAACGATGATTCGAATCTCCAAAGGATTCACAAAAAACGAAATCATAGAAATTCACGATTCTTTGGATTAAACCAAGGTAACCATGGTAACGTAGCAGCGATAAGAACTACTGATATATCGGTAGCCAACGTGCCTTCAGACGATGGGTAAGTGCTACCACGGTAAGGATCCGTTAGTTGACTACTTTTCGACTTATACAGACTGTTGCCAGGGATATCAGCGCCGAAAATCGTTTTTCCACAGTCTAAAACTGGATTAAAATGTCAAGTCTTATTACACATATCTCTTTCATTTATTTATAAATTTAAGTATTTTGGAGTGTATTTTAAGGGTTACAATCCGCTAAATTTTCACTCAGTCTCGTAATTAGATGAATATTTAAGATATTCTAAAACGTCGCAGATTTCATAAATTTTAAAAGATGAATTGGTCGTTAAAGAAAATATTTAAAAATTCCAACGCTGCCTATGATAAAGAATAAGAAAGACTTGAAAGCAGTACAGAAAAATAGGAAAACTTGATAAAGAAGATTAGCGGCGAAATTTTCCAGTAATTTGGTCAATCACACGTAGAGGCAACTATTTATGGAAAAACAAAAATTAATCTTTCAGCTCAAAAATCAAAATTTATTTAAAATAAAACTAAATATTAATTTATGCACGCCAACTAAACCGAAAAAATGTTCAACGAATGGTTAATACCTTTATTCAGCTAAGACTAAAATCAAATATTTATTTAAAATACTAAGAATCAGTTTTGCTAAGTAAACGAAAAAAAAACTTTTCAAAGCATGTTTGAGAACTCTTTCTCAGCTGAGTATAAAATGAAATATTTGTTAAAAAAAATAAGAGCTAGTTTTGCGTATTGACCGAAATAAAGCCCAGAATCCGAAAAAAAACTCATGGTTAACATTGGTGTCGTCCACCCATAATTTCCTAATAAATGTCTCACGATGCTTGATACGAAAAAGATGCATCTTGGGCCAGCAGTATTTCATACTCCAACACTTGCATTAGTGGCGAACATTTTCAGTAATTTTGTCAATAACCTGTAGGGGCAACTCTTTTTTTGGAAGAACAAGCATCGTTCTCAGCTGAGGCTAAAATCAAATTCTTATTTTGAAAAACTAAAATTTTTATTCGCCCACAAACCGAAAATAAAACTTTTTAACGCATTTAACTATTTTTCAGCTAAGACTACAACTAAATATTTGTTGTAAAAACTAACAATTAATTTTTCCAAATAACCACAAAAATGTGCTCTGTATCCGAAAAAAATAATGGCTAATATTGGTGTCATCTACACATAATTACCTAATAAATTTCTCACGATACGGAAGCTTAACAAGAAAAAGATGTGCATCTTGGGCCTGCTATTTTTCATACTGTAAGACTTGCATTAGTGGCAAACATTTCCAATAATTTTGTCAATCACATGAAAGGGTGGCTTGTTTTTTTTGGAAAAAACAAGCATCTCCTAACTCTTCTCAGCTTAGAAAAAAATTATAAAAAATAAAAATTAGTTGGTGCACGTCTAATAACTGAGAAAAAAAGCTATTCAACGCATGACAATAAAATTAATAACTCTTTTTCAGCAAAAACTAAAGTAAAATATTAGTTTAAAACAATAAGTATAATTTTTCCCAAGTAACCAAAATAAATTAGCCTAGTCACTGAAAAAAAATGTCAATAAATCTTTTTCAGCTAGGGCTAAATTCAAATATTTATTACAAGAAATCATAAATAAGTTTTGCCCAGTGCCCGAAAAAACTCATGGCCAATATTGGTGACATCTTCGTATAATTTCATAATAAATGTCTCACGATACGGAAGCTTGACACGAAATAGATGCATCTTGGGCCTGCCTTATTTCCTCCTCCAAGACTTGCGCGGCACGCAAGCAACCTTAGCCGTAATTTCCTTCTTTCTCCGAGGAGATAAAATTGAAAAACACGTACAGCGTCGTCATACTTCAAGGTCGCAAATATTCCTCGAATGAAAGCACTATTAATGCTCCTTCCGTCCGCTTCCCATGCGAAAACTTGACATTGAGAAAACATTCCTTCCTGCTTTCACGGTTACTAAGCCCCCTGTGGTCTTGCAGGTGAAAGAACAAACACGACTGCTCCGAGATACGAATTTTTCCTCCTCAGAAATCCAGCATGACCCAGAAAATCACATCAGCAGTTCAACTCGCCGGTTAGTTCACCAAAGGACGTTTCCATAAAATTAAATTTTCTCCTACCGTCACCTAGAATGGAAATGGCGAACTCGTATACTGCGAGTTTATTGAATAGAACGCGAAAATCTCGGGGAATGCCGAATGTTGAGTGAAATCTAATAATTAACGCCGTTTCGAATTACTCTTTGAGCAGCCGCCTGAAAATAATGAAGAACTAATTACAGCAACAAATTTTCGTAGGAACGTGTCCCCTTCTGACGTCTCCACGATCTGTTTGATGTGATACCAGTAAAAAAAAAATATCCGCATAGGATTCAAGTCGAATGCGCAATTTTAGAAAAATTATCAAACCGTGAGTTAAAATAATAAGCAGGAATTAAAGGAACGATGGCACGAGTAAGATTAAAGCTCAGTAATGGGCATTCATGACTTTTTACTTTCCACATAACTTAGGGATATTTCTTGTAGTAATGATTATAAATGACTTAATTGGGATAGGATTGCACTTTGAAATAACTTCTTCCATTTTTATCCAGAGGCTAATTGAAAATAAACCATTAATAAATACATATGGGTATACATTTTTCAGTGTAAAAAAATGCAGCTAAAACGAATTACAGAGAGTGATAAAAGGTAATATACCAAAATTGATGGACATTGAAAATATTAGGTAGTTGCATTTTTTACCATTATAGAAATTGTGTGTTATAATTGAGGAAACGTTTAGTTGTCTTTTATTTCAATTTTTTGAACCTCAACTATATCACGCCTGCATGGATTGAATTAAAAACTTTATACACTTCATCGGAGTTTATAACATTAGAGCAACGGAACGCAACACATTTTATTCAATTACTTCGATACTTAGTACGAAATAAACAAAAAACTATTCATATTGCGATATCCTTCCCCGATACCCATGTCCATTTATGCCGCGCAAGGCAGACACTTTTCCCTAAGTCGTTATTTTATATTACATAATAATTATTATTATATTATTCTATGTTATACATTTTAATGCCCTTAAAATGCAAAGTATTAAATAAAATGTCGAAAAGGCTGGATTCAAGCTCGGTAATGGGCATTCATGACTTTTTACTTTCCACGTAACTTAGGGATCTTTCTTGTAGTAATAATTATAAATAACTTTATTGGGATAGGATTGCACTTGGAAATAACTTCTTCCATTTTGAATACATTTTTCATGCCTAAGAAAAACAGTTTTTATGGAAACTGCAAAGTGCATCCGAAAAAAATGCTTTGCTGTAGCTCAGTAAGTAAGAAGTCGCGACCCCCTGTTTATAGGACAAAAAATGTTTAAAATTGTCTCCCATACCATCTCCTGAATTATTGCAGATTTCAACTGGAACACCTTGTAGTTTTAATAAATGGACAGAAAGAAAAAGTTACATCGTGACTGAGGTAGGGCGACGACTTGAAAGCTGGATGTAATTATCGCCCTGGATTTGTGATTGTCATTTTTGTATAATAGTTTAAGCGTCGGCCGTATGACCGGCGAAGAGAGGTTGGTCGAAGTGGCAGGCGTGACTTAGCTCTCAAGGGTATTGGAGCTGGAAGCCGTGAGGTGGAGAGTACTCGTTGGTTACTGACGACGGGGTCAAGCAGCTAGCTTGAAGGCAGCCCACGAGATGAGGACGATTGGGGTGTACGAGGTATGTTCAGACTATAGCGGCAATTATTAAATTTCTCTGGTTTGTAAAGCCCGATAATTAATTTTTTTATTATGTCGGTATATATTCCCCGGAAGTATGATAAAATTTTCAGCAGTATTCACCGTTTTATATGTCTGTCGCAGCCGCTAAGGTTAGACGTGTTTACAGCGATTATAGGCCTTATATACATTTGTAGGTAGGTATATACCAGCTAACTACCTGAAAGCTTACGAGAAAATACATTAAATACATTCGCTATTCATATAGCTACACAAAAAGAACCTATGTGAATGTTACTCATTAAAATCAACATACTCAAGAAAATAACCGAGAACCAAAAGAGGATTTTCCAGTTAGTTAACGTAAATTACGAAAATATCAAAGAGGAAAAAGAATTTGCCTTGACGGAATTCGAAGCCAAATCTTCCAAATTTGCGTCCAGTGATTAATCTACCAAACCTTGGCACTCAGTAAGGGCACAAACTGGTATTTTAAACAATATTTCCTCATTCAATATCCACCTCAGCAGAGACTGTTCAAATGTCCACTTTGCCCAGAATACTGTACAATGCCCAAGCGCTCTCTTATTAAATGGTGCGATCAATTTCCTCTCTAATATCACTATAACGGTATCCATTTAAATATTGTGGAAAAGTGCCACCATCTTTTATTTAAATATTTCGAACTTCCACCGCATAAATCCTGAATCTGTTGAACTTATATGTTTAATCTTTTATTTCGCTGTCCATTTATTTAAACTACAGGATGTTTCAGTATAAATCTGCAAGAAATCAGGATATGGTATGGGAGACAATTTTAAATATTTTTGATCCTGTAAACATAGGGTCGCGACTCCTTAGTTACTTAGCTATGACAACGCAGGCATTCATTTACTTTGCACTTACTATGAAAACGGCTTTCCTTGGGCATCCAGTCTTTTCGACATATTAATTATTACTAGGGATGGTCGGATCGGAAATCTAAATACTAAAAATAAACGTAGATGCTCAGGGTCACACAGAAGGAACGTGCCCTTTAAGGAGCAGAACATGTCCACACGTGGGAAGGTTGATACGAAAAAAAAATCTTCCACAAAATATGGCGCAAACCGCTGCCCGAATTCGCTACGCAGGACATGGGGCTTGAGCACAGCGTCCACCGATAAATCTTCTCGACACCAGAGGGCGAACACAGTCCCTTTGGGAAACCATTGATTCACGGGGCCACATAAACGTCCCCTTATATGCAGACCATACATCCATACGCCTCGAAAACTGAGGTAGCTGAGCGGAGAACCCGCGTCATGCCATTTGCTTGCCCTGCTTACGGCAAGGTGAGTATTAGGAACCGTCAGGAGATGGATATTGAATATAAAAGCAGACGACGGAGACCTTCCCATTTTCGAGGGCCCAACGAGCAGCTTTAGAAAAGACGAGATGGGGAAAGGAATCATTTTGAGACGAAACTCATGAAATACTATTGCATTTCTCAGGAATAATCTGTCTATACATATAGTCAGGCCGCATTTTTACCCTCTGATTCCTGGCTTTTTCCATCTACCACAGCACCGCTGTCCTCGTCCTTTTAGTATTCCTATTTTTTAATCACTATTTTGTTTTTTATTAGTATTATTTTTTTTATTAGTGTATTTTACTATTCCTATCCATTTCTTTCCTTACCTTTAAACCCCCGCCGAAATCATGGTAAATCTAAGCGTCCTGGTAGCGCAACTGCTAGACCACCTGGCCGACTATCACTTAACATAGACACACAAAAAGAAACACTCACACGGCAAAATAAAACTTGAAGCTTTCGAAGTAGAGACTTTTTCCTCAGCCTGAGGCTCACTTCGAAGTCACTACTTCGAAAGCTTCAAGTTTTATATTCCCGTGTGTGTTTATTTTTGTGTGTCTATGTTTAGTGATAGTGACTTAAACCATTTATATTATGTGCTACGTGCAAAAAGGACGAGTGTCCGACGCGTACTTTTCTCATTGGCGTTTGCTACGTGACGTCATACAACTTCTGTGGTTGGACATCCTGCCGGATAGGCACACATCTGGACATTTTTTACGCCAGGAACGAATAACAACGAGACGAAAATTATACAAAATACAGTTGCATTTGCGCTAACGTTTACGAGGTAGGTTTACGTTTCTCGATTAAAGATAATACTTTTCACATAAGCTCGCGGTTCTGTCTCTGTGACCCAGAGTACAGGTCTAAGATGCAAGTCTTTTGTACTTCGTTTTTTATGCAGGAATTTTTTAAAAACTATATAGTCGTGTGATTTCGTAATTTCCTATTGGCAGCTGAAATTAATTTTTTCTTCAGACCTCCGATACTCCTCCTAAAAATGACGTAGAACAAAAGGCCGAGGAAAATAATGCGAAAAGAATTTCCGTGAGTTGTAAATTATTCACCACTCCGAAAGTTGATGAAACATTTTACCCAACAAAACTTTGAAAATTCAGCGTGGCTCTCTCAGGATGGGACATGGGAGGTGTGCTCAGATAATATGGGAAATTTTCTTTTTTGATAAAAATATTTCTTTATTCATCTACATTAATGTTGTCACTTTTAGAGTAGTCCCCAATAGATTAACTATATTATGTGTTCATAACCGCTTCTTTCACTTTTTGCTTGTTTTTATCGGTTTTTGATGTGCTGGGGCGTTGAAGTTCGTTATCTTTAACGTCTTCACCGCTATCTTGGAAACTACATCATGTCAATATCTTGTAACTAGATTGATTTGAGTTGAATTGTAATCTTAATTCTTTGATAGATAAAATAAGTAGACCCGAGACGAGCCTAAATATTTCATTTTTATCATAAATCTTAAGGCATAGCGAAAATGATCACATTTCAATCAAAAGAGACGGATATATACTAGCATTAATCAAACATTTTTTTGGACACTAGAACAAAAATTGACTCAAGAGCTTAAATAACATACTGATATTCAAATTTAATCCCATGGATACAGATATATACTCCAAGATTGAAACACCGTTCGTAAAAATTTCGAAGCGTTACGGTATCGGGCCGCAGGTAAAGGAACATAACTATAAATTTTTGATAATTTAGGTAATAAGGCTTAAGGTCAAAGGGCACGATGTTTTTTACGGGATCGCTTCAGTCTGCAGCGCGTTTTTCCGAAAACTTTCCCCCATCCCGTGGGAGCGACGGTGGGAACGTTCAAAATAGTCTTTCATGCGTCTGCGGTGTGGTGGGATATAAGGGGATGATGTTATTAGGCCCTCCTACGCTCTCAGTCAAACCGCATGGGATTCGTAGACAAGGGATCGATGGTTGCCAAAACTTAAACCCTTTTACGAGGTGAGTTCAATAGGTATTGCAACACAAATTTTTTTCGCGGCCAATTTTAGTTTTAAAAAAACTTGGAATTTCTTGTGGAGCATTTTCAAGCATTCCTGCTTCGACTCGTATAAGTGCATTGGCTTCCGGTTGGTAACCACGCTATAAGGAAAAATCCACAGAGAAAAAAAACCCTTCACCTTGACCGGGATTCGAACCCGGATCCCTCTATTTCCGGCCGAGTGCTTTAGTCAGTTAAGCTACCGATAAGTAATTCTCCCATGTGGAAATTTTTTCTCTGGATTTTTAGCACAAATTGTGCATTGCGGGCGACTTCCGTAAAGTTATCACCGTGGCTAGTCAAAGTGTACATTAATTCTTCTGTAGCGAACACGTCTTTGTGTTCACAGTTCGGCCCTTGCTCTCCGACTGTGGCGCCGCCCGTGCGCACGATTTGGACTGCTACTCGCATAATATGCTCAGCAGTCCATACCACCTTGTCCGGTATAGTCCACAAATTTACTCGGTAGCTTAAATGGCTAAAGCACTCGGCCGGATATCGAGTGGTCGGGGTTCGAATCCCGGTCAAGGAGAATGGTTTTTTACTCTGTGGATATTTCGCACAATTTGTGCATTGCGGGTGACTCCCGTAAAGTTATCACCGTGGCTAGTCCCGGTATTCTTAAATACGCTATAAGTAGCTGTTAAAATGACATCTGTAACGGAGGTTCGTTCCCAACAACGGGAATCGATTCAGTTTCTTTCGGCGGAAACTCAGGGCATCTCAGATATTTATAGGCGCTTGCAGCAGTGCTGTAGTTGGGTAAGGCGTTACCCAACCGGTGCCCCCAAAAATCCAAACTCCTTTTACCAAACCAAATCCAAACTACCTTTTTAAATATGTAAAAAAATAAACCTACTGCAAATTGTCCAATGGATTTCAGACAGAAAAATTGGAAATTATTATTTACTTGTCCACAGTTATCTCGTGGTACATCTTGAAACTAATACAAGAGTTAGAGTTTGACATTTCAATCGCGGCCGGATGTATAATACATGCTCAACTGTTGGCAATTTTTTGTGAGTAATGCAAACATCTTTTACCCAACTACAGCACTGGCTTGCAGCATGTCTAAAATGATCTCGTAGTGGGAAAATGCACGGTAATTCGTTGGGCATCGCGTGTATCATCCTCGTCGCTACAGGAATGACGAAGAAGTTATTGATGCAGTACTACGCTGATTCCGACATCGACCAGTGGAATGGAACCAAGCAGCAATAGTGGCTCTCCCTTCAAGGGGAGTGGCGTCAAGCCGATGCTAGACGTCGCAACGAAATTGAAAAAATTTCTCCTTTCAGAACATTGCCTGTTTCTTCACGTTAAAGCTTGGGTACAACATTCCATAAAATCTACGTGTTTAAAAATTAGTTTGATTAAGATAAAACTACACTAAATTTTACGAAAATATTTTACGCTAAGAATGTATTTTTATAAATACACTACTTCATTCATTCACACGACGCCTTAAGCGTAAACATTCAAATAAATTCAGGGGTAAGGAAAGAATGGGATAGGAACATATAATAGAAAAAGGACGAGGACAACGGTGCTGATGGAAAAAGCCAGAAATAAGAGGGTAAAAATGCTACCTAACTGGGACAGGAACCCAGAACCTCCCGGTTGCCGAGTCAGGTAGCATTTAACATTAACATTTAAAATTTGACCACGGGGATAAGAACATATTATAGAAAAAGGACGAGGACAACGGTGCTATGGTAGATGGAAAAAGCCAGAAATCAGAGGGTAAAAATGCTACCTTACTAGGCAACCGAGAGGTTCTGGGTTCGAGTCCCAGTCAGGTAGCATTTTTACCGTCTGATTTCTGGCTTTTTCCATCTACCACATTGTCCTTGTCCTTTTTCTATGATACGTTGCTATCCCTTTCTTTCCTTACCTCTGAATTTATTTGAATTTTTATAAATACATGGATTTTAAGAAATGTCTGACCGATTACGATACCGGGAGCAAAATAAAATCAGGGAAAACTTATATAACTCAAAAATTTACAGACAAAAGTAAAGGGAGCAATAGTCTTCACAATTGAAAATGATAAGACTGAAATAAATGTCAGCAATAACGCCTAATCAGATCTGTTCCAGGCAAAGAAAAAGGCCTAAGAAATGCAGCGGTAAAATGCTGATGCGAAAGGTCCAAGGGCTCGATGACCTTGCTCTTTTTTTTCTTCCGTCCACTCATAATAAAAAAACAGATCCAAATGAAGATAGGGGAATGTTTTCCGTCGCTGAGATGACGGAAAGTTTCCGAAGATCATCGGGGTAAAGGGTGGAAGTTCTCCAACCGAAAACTTTCCATCCGCTGTTTACCTTCCCGGCCTTCTTTCGTTTTATCGGAGGAGAGGCCTCAATTCGCAAGCAATAAAAGTGCTGAACGATTCCGGACTCATAAAGCGCCAAAATTTTTTCCAATAACAATTCAGGCTACTTTACGTGAATAAAAGATTAATTTGTTTCACGTCATCATATGCATGAGAGTGCTTCATAATAAAATAGCTCAATTGATGCATAAATACGATGAAATTTCAGCTAACATTTTATGATAACAAAATATTTGAAGGCCGTATGGTTTTCGTATGATAAAGGAAATGATCTGATGAAATTCTGACGTTATCATACCAATTTTACTGGACGTGTGCACTCACTTTTCGTTTAACATGATGATCAAAGTGGTAAAGTCACCATGGAAAAGAGTCTTCATAATTTTCATAAAGTCTAACAGAAACAAGAAAAGAATGAGAATCATAACGAGGGCTTAAAGGTCGTGTTAATATACTGAATATACATAGCTTTTAGATAGATAGTGCTCAATTATTGTTCAAGTCACAATGATCTGATGCATAAGAGCGCTTATCTATTCAATACTCTAGTTCATAGGGACTCACTCTAGCCTATTAACCATAATGCATCATTCCCTTTGACCCATTCAGATTTAGGCGATGGATTCAAATACACGTGGCGTTTCGCTCGTTTGATTTACCAATGCTATTAGGTACACTCTACATTAAACTGATTGACATTAGGTAACCGGATTAGAAAAAATTCTTCAATTTTCTTTATTCGAGATTCATGGAAGAATCTCAATTTAGGGTTAAATCTTTCATTCTCCTTTATTATTTTTGTTATTTAACCCTATAAGTAAGCAATTTATTCAAATGAAATGACTTAAATTACTCTCCTAATTTATTATGCCTCTCGCGTCACGTTTTTCATTTTAAAACTTAAATTTACTACTTACGTACATTTTCATTAAATTATTAAAAATTATATAAATTAACTGCAGTTTATTAAAAATTTAGTGTAGTTCATTAAAAATTGCACAAATTAAATGCAGTACACACCATTTGCACCTCGAATATGATGTAGTGAAATAAAAACCTAGGTCGTAATAAATTTTACATTCGTGGAAAATTGTAAGTATTTATTTTAATGCATTTTCAATAACTTCTTTTCCTTGGATTTCCACTCTTTCATCCGCCTGTTTACAATAACAATAGCCTGTCTAATTTCACATTTTTATACTTTTCATATAAGGAGAAAATTTATAAACATATTTGAGAGGCTTTGTTGACTTATGATTTTAATCCGTTGATAGTTAACGGTCATTTCAAAGTAAAATTCAATCTCTTTTTTTTCAAAATAATTTAATCAGATTTTACGATTCACAATTTCAATAGCCTGTCAACTTTTATATTTTGATATTTTCCACCCATAGAATTAAAATCTATAAGCATATTTCAAACGCTTTTGGTATTAAATAAAGGAAAACCTAAGTCGTAATAATTTTTCATTCGCGGAAAATTTCAAGTATTTATTTCAACGTATTTCCAATCAGTTTTTTTCCTCGGATTACCATTCTTCACTGCGCTTCTTCTGCGCAGTTGTTTTCTTCGACCTCTCTTCGACTCACTTCGCTAAGATGTGATAATGAATGGAAACCCGTCTTTATAGCCGCCCATGTCCCGGATTCTACTCTCTCAACAGTCCTCTTATTCCGACCTCTCCCACAGTCTTTTTTATTTCTACCTCGGACCATTTCCTTCCGTGGTCTGTCGGGCGACAGCGCAAAGAATACGGGTCTCGCCTCAATCTTCCTTAAGGCGCCGGCGACCGGGGACACACGCAAGTCCATACCTTCATATTTGCATGGAAATGGCGGAATTTGTTCCCTTGTTCCAGGAGAGGCGAAGGACGGTGAGAAGAAACGGAGGGGGTGGCTAGATAGCACAAACAGGGCCTGCATATGCGGATTCGGGCCATAAACCAACGCCGTATCCCCTTTTTCGGACGATAGGAGCGTCATTGCTCCCATGAGTGCAGAAAAAAAAAACTTCCTCGACAAATTCAACCTCTTCCTATTTTCCATGTCTGCGACCGAATTGGGAATTCCGCTGAAAATGGATGATCTTGCGATAAAAAAATATCCCCCACACTGAAAATTAGAGTGAAATCAGTTCTTTTATCACCAGCGTGTTAGTCGTAAAATTCCACTTTGAAAATTGTATCAGATGGCTGTTTGATGAGTGATCCGTCAGGCGTTGCGCAATATGCACACCGTAAAACCTTTCAAACCATTCGTAACTGTTTTTGACACACCCTTCAAGTTATGACTATGAAACAGTATCCCTGCTACTGTTTGTTATTGGCATGGAGCGAATCTGCTCGCATTCTGACGTCACAGGCAATTCTTGTAGCGCGAAAGAATTCTGTAATTTTTACGAGCACTGAAGTTCTTCATTGAAGTTGTATGTGATATGAGATACTTGTGATGTCGTTTTTTATTTTATTCACAGACCACCGAATACAGCTCATATTGGCCATTTTACGTCAGGGTATCTCACAAATTTAACAAGTAAACGTACACAAACAACCACGCCCTGGCCAGGGGAAACCTACCCAGGCGGGACTCGAACCCGCGACCCGATTTGGCAGGCGAGGACGTTACCCCGCTGCCAATGAGACAATCAGTAAGCTATTCATTCAAATGCCATGACTTAAATTCCTCTCTTCATCTACAATTTCAATCACTCACCTGTCACATTTTCCATTTTATCCTTTCCATTTTTATTCCGGGCGATAGGAGCCTCATTGCTCTCACGAGTGGGGAAAAAAAACTTCCTCAACAAATTCAACCTTTTCCTATTTCCATGTCTGCGACCGACTTGCGGAAAAAGTCTTCGACCGTGAGTAAAAATATTTTGAAGAAGCAATACACGGTGAATGACCATGCGCATGATCATGCTGATTGAAATCATTCCCCGTGCATAACGGAAAAATTCGCGAATGCACCGTCAGGCGCATGGTCATTCAGTGAAAATTAGAACATGTTCTATTTTGCTTGCATGATCCTGTGAATGATCATTCATCATTATAATTCGCATGATCATTCACCTCGTATAGTGGCATTCCGAGAAACCAAGTCAGATTGGATGGAATCGAACGCTTTCATACGATTGGTGATGGAAATTAATGCGGAAGAGTACTACGGTTTAAATGAAACAATTACAAGTAGTTATAATAAGATAATTTAGCAAATATAATTAAGAGATACTGTGTTGAGGTACTGAATTGTTAAGGCCTTACCCTTGTAGAATTACATTTTACATTTGAGTTACACAAGTCTTGAAAATGATACATTGTTTTGATACAAGTCGTCTATTAAAGGTTACGTTGTAGAAAGTAAAGTTGTTATTTTTCCTTAACGCTTAGACACTATGGCGATTAATGGCATTGTTGTGATTATTATTAATTAGTATTTCTTATTATTGAATTTTCAATTCCACCAAATAACATAAAGCAAGCCTTAAGACAAAATGAACAAAATATAAAAAATAACACAAAAACGCTTATGTTAGGATTTTCACCTTATGTGAGGTCTTGCAACCTTTTCTTGCTCACATTTTTCGCGATTTCGAGATTTTTCGAGTATTTCACACAATGTGAATTTGGACTTCCATAAAGTAACACATCCTTGAGGATGGGAGACAAGTCGTGACCCGAAACGTCGGCTTGTATAAAATAATTAACCTGGCTGCAAACCCGAGAAATATTCGTGAGAATTCCTTGTTCTTTGTTCGGTTCATAGAAAGCAACGGCGTGGACGCCGCGCGCCGCCGTCGCCATCGAATTTTACTGTCGGCGCTCGCGTCTATTTAAGAAATGCACGGACCGAGTTTCATTATATGTATAGTCCAGGTGCATCTACCAAAGATAAAAACCTATATCTATAAAGAAACCCGCGTCTCACCCTAAATGCCTGCCGCGCGCGCTCAATCTTGGTGTGATATCTCAGGAACCAAAGGGCAGAAATGAAAGATATTTGATGTGATACGCAACAAATGTCTAACGAGTCGTTGTAAAAAAACAGAAAAGTGGTAAAATAATACGAGAGTGACATAATCTTCAGTTATGTCCGAAAAACATCCAAAAATACTATAATTTCAAAACTTCAAAGTCGATGCGGCACGTTTTCCCGGTATCCGATTAAAAAAATAATTCTCACGATTTACAGATTAAAAAAAATATTTCTCACGATTTACCGATTAAAAAAATTATTCTCACGATTTATTTTCTCACCAATTGGAAAAAAAACTGGAAGGCGTCCAAAAAGAATTTAGAAAACTTTAAAAATACGGACCACCCTAATCTACCATGCATGCATCTTTAAAATCAAGTCGGGTGCGACAATAAGGACATCTAAGTGCGGGAAAGTAATTGAGTAAATGGGGTTTTATTCACAGGTTCACAGAAAAAAGTTAAATTATTTTATTTTTCATGGAAAATTCCCATGTAAATTCACAGATTGAAGAAGAATTTATCTGAAAAAATACAGACGCCACTACAGTTTTATATTTAGGTATGACGGGGGTCCGAGGAGACATGTTTCCCTGGCTGAAAATATTTCAAATTTAAAGAAACTGCGCACATGTGCCTTCCATTTAACGACGCACTGTGTTTGAACTATATAGGAAACGGTGTTTCGCTTAGCGATGCACGGGTTGACAAATTCTCCGCGCTTTAACGTTTCAGCGCTAATTGAAAATCTGCCCCGGCAATCGCGCGACGACGAATCTCATTTCGCAGAGACGACGAGTTTAACGATCGCAAGTGACATAAATCAACGAAACGATCCCGCCGAATTTGACATCATATTAGAGGTAGGCGTATCCGCCACGAATAACTGGTCCACGCCTCGAAGCCGACGTCGAATCAGCTGAGAATACGTTCGGCACGCATGCAACGTATTTCACTTCTTTCCATATCTCAGTAGGTCCCAGCCAATGGCTGTAAACTACTTGTTTCTGGTTTCATTGTTTCCGGATAAGTGTGAGTCATGGCAATTCCGATAGTGAGTTTTTTTTTAGGGGGAAGGGAATTGGAATGGAAGGAAAGCGGTTTTGGTGCCTTTGTGCTTAGTATTCTCAGGAAGGTAATAATTCAATAGGTGAGCGATTAGTTCGTTTTTAGTAAGCAGCAGTGATTTCGAAAATTTGATGATTCGTAATATTCGAGACGTCTATATTCATCTACATCTACATAATACCCCGCAAGCCACCTAAAAGGCGTGTGGCAGGGGGTGTTAGGACACCAGCCGTTTACAGCTAATAAAAAAATGAAGTGCTATAACGAGGTTGGGACTAGCGTTTATTAAAGTCCTTTATGGTTCGGGGGAAAAACGAATTCCCATATCTATCCGTTCGGCAAAACATCTCTCCTAATTTATCGCTTCTATCGGACTCGGAAATATAGTGTGGCTCTAATATTATGTTCTCTGTGTCGCTCTTAAAGATATCCATTCTCAATTGTTCAAGCAGTCTAAGCCTAGCGCGCAGTCTCCGAGTCTCCAACGGCTCCCAGCCTAATTCGCTTAACATCTGGGTAACACTGTCTGTACGCCCGTAGCAGTTTTTGACGAAACGCGCAGCCTTCCTTAGTATTTTATTAAGTTTGCGGATTAAGTCTTTCTGCACCGGATCCCATACGCTCGCTGTATATTCAAGGTGCGGTCGGACGAGAGCGAAATAGCACCTTTATTTTACTTTCTCATCCGAAAATCTTCCCACAATATGCTTGACGAATCCTAATTTCTTCAGGGCTATGCCGCAAATATTCTTTATATGTGTTCCCCACGTAAGGTTCGAGGTTATGGTCACTCCTAAAAGCAGATCAGAGTCCTCTGGATTGCCTTTTTATGATTACGAAGCAGTTATCACAGCTCTCCATTTCGGCACATAACTATAAAAAATGTAGGACTGTGTTGAAGCCCAGACATAGAGTGAAGTTTCTTCATGTTCAATTTTCAAATGCGGAGCATGCCATCAATTTCGACCACGCCCCACAAAGGGAAGAAACCAAAATTCTCGGCCACTCTTAACACTTCGCGTGCCATGGACGTAATATTACGTCGTGCTAATCCTTCTGAGGATTGCCATGGACGTAATATTACGTCTTTCCATTTATTTGGCTTTGTATGCGTGAAGCCGTAATATTTCGCCCGTGGTACTTTTCCAGTTTACTGCTTAGGGGTTCGGTTTTTTCAAAAATCAACTGCTCGATGGAAAAAGAGTTCACTTTATGTCTTGAGGACGAAAAGTCCTCTGTAGCTACCGGCATCCTCATCTTAGGCCACTTAGTGTGAAAATTCTTTGGGCCAATGGACCGTTTGTTGAGGGTGCATTGACCCTTTTTGTCATCCAGGATTTATAATGCTTTGCTTGGAACAGTTCTTTTTTATGATTTCCATGCTTTAAATTGTTCAAATTGAGCCTATTAAAAATATTATGCTTGTTACGGCGGTACAGCATTTGTTGCAACTATTTTATTTTTCAAAAACAGTAGGTTTTCATTGTTAAATTATATATTTAAAAATTTGCAATAAATGTTATTTAACTCATTCATAAAGAAGAGCAAAGACCATTTTTATTGACATGCACATCGATATAAATATATTTTTGATGCTAATGTTTAAAAAAATGTACGAACATAGTAAAAATGGCTGGATTTTTCAGTAGGGCTTTAAATTTAGCAGCCGGCACTCAAAGTGTTAAAGCTACTGGGATCGTATAACCAAGGAAGCATTCGAAATACACCCGAAAAAACTGCAACAGAGATGAAGACTTCAGTTTAAGTAGAGCAGGGGTTCCCAAACTGGGGGGCGCGCCCCCCTGGGGGGCGTGGAGAAAGTCCAGGGGGGGCGTGACACCCAAATGAAATAAATAAAAAAGTTACAAAAATAATTTCCTCAGATCTTTGAAATAAAGTCTTCCTAAGTTTTCATAATTGTTTTTGTAAAGTTTCAATAAAGTTGTAAACTTTATCAAAGAAGGTTACAGTACTGGTTAAAGTACTTAAAAGTTTACCCCAGTGTTTCAGAGAAAGCTGTTCGGTTGTACTTGCCTTTTTCAACAACATACATGTGCGAAAAAGCGTTTTCAACTCTTGTGGCGATCAAAACCAAGTACCGCAACAAACTTGATGTCGAAAATGACCTACGCTGTGCTTTGTCTAAAACTCAACCCAGTCCGTCAACTTATCAACATGCAAGCGCACCCATCTCACTAAATAACATTTTATGCTTTGTTTTTGTAAGTAGGTTGGCCAATTGTTTCACCTTCCTTAAATTGAAAATGCATCTGTGTTACAATGTTAAATTTTGTATCAGTAATTATATTCGTTTTTCATGTGATACTTGTTTTAATTTTTATCATACAATTTTCACCCACTCACCGTATCAAGTAGGCACATACTTGTACGAGTACAAGTACTTGTACAAGTAGGAGTTGGTATGTACGGCACCGTGGAAATAGGGTATTGCAAAATAGAAAGCTGATCTGTGTAGCGGGGGGGGGGGGGGGGGGGGGGGGGGGGGGGGGCGGGGTACAAAAAAGTTTGGGAACCCCTGATGTAGAGCATGGAACCTGACCTTGAGAATGGCCGGAAAACGAACTCGGTCTCCGCCAATCAGAATCGACCCAACATGATCACCGAGAATATACGAGGGCCGTTTTTTTTCAAGCTCCTATGGGCCATGAACAGAAGACGAAATGGTTGATAAAAAATTATTCCATAGCTAAATATTGAGCACCTTTCGACATAATCAACTCTGCGATTGAGGAATTGGTCGTGCCTGTTGACAAGCTTTACTATAACTTCTTCATAGGATGTTGCCGCCAATGCGTTCCAATGAAGTTTGCCTTTGTCCTGAAGCACATCGCCCGTTTGAGATCGCCTTCCATCTGGCCACATATTCATTTCAGGGTAAAGATGGAAGTCCCCCTGCACTATGTCGGCATTGCACGGCGGGTGATCGAAAATGTCCATTGAAATTGCTAAAGGAGCGGTTGGCTGCTTCAGAGCTGGCTTATGACGGGCGTTGTCAGGGATCAGAGCACTCTCAGAAGTCAGCATGTCTCCTCTTTTGTGTTTAGTGGAAATGGGAGCAATGTTGTACACTGTTTCACCCTCTAGCCACAGTGGATTAAAAAAATCTCTTATATCGGCATTAAGATCTAGACATGTCAATGCTGAAGCCATTCGGCGAGTTATCTGGCTGTCAATCCACAGTGCACATTTGGCGGGAGAATTAATTGAGGCAATGTAGTTAATGAGATTTCTACTCATGTGCGTACCCAGCGAGGGGCAAGGGGGGCAGCTGCCTCCACTAGAAGCAAAAATCGCAAAAGTCTTTAAGCAAAATCAGTGCTGAATTGAAACGAAAGCATTCAAACAATTTTCTTAAAACCCACGAAAAATGATATGTATTAGAATAAGATATGTAACTAAAATAAAACTATTTTTTCAAGGAAATAATCTCATAAACTAATGTCAGAACTTGGTTTGGACCCCCTAGACCATGGCTTGCCCCCCTCTGGTTATGATCCTGGGTATGCCCTCGTTTCTACTAACCTTAAACTAGCACCTTACGGTAAAAATGTCTTGAGCGAGTGGTGCGGAGGATGCGTAATTTCCCTTTCCGCGCAGAACTCACCTGTCGCTTCTTTGGTGTTTTCGCTGGGCAATCGGAGGTTGATAACAACGGCCCTCGTATTAAGCTGGCACCCATCATCATCCCCGATGACGGTGGAAAAGGATTCTATCGAAACGTCGGCAGCGATGGAGATCGAGGAGCTTACCCGGATGAAATCCCGAGAAGAATTTACTCTCATATATTACATAAACCATGCAATAAGTAGAAACAATAAGTAATCTGAAATAATCCTAAGTCCCTGAGAACACCCTCGGGCGTCTTAAATCTATTTTTACAGAATTCGAGCTTAACTCTTTCAGTGCGGCGGGCCGATATATCGGCTCTTACGTAGTGCATCTTTAATTTTCCATAAATTATTACACTGATATATTTTATTTCAGTAAACGCAAAAATATTTTGTCGATATTAAAGAGTTTAACCTCAATAATAAAAAACCGCATATGAATATGTAATAAAATAACTTCGCATAGTTATTTTTCTAGTTGCTACATTTTATGAAAATACCCTCCGCAATTTTCGCCAGTATCCCAAGAAGAAGAATACCTAGCACTAAGTAAGAGGGTTGAAAAAATCCTCCCGCACACGTAACAAAGGATCTTTAATTCAAGCAAAGACTGGCAGAGGAGGAGACAATAAATAACAAAGGTTGGCAGGGAGAAAAGATGCAAAGCAGGCAGGGTCCTAAGAAAGAGGCCATCAGGGTTACGGGAAGAAGGGGATGATGTAATAACTCAATAAAAGGGGTTTCCGGAGCGGAAGAACTCGTTTTGACAAGGAGATGGGGACGCTTATGAGGGGAGGGAAGATTATACGGGGTGACGCGCAGGGGTGCGGGCGTTAAAGAAACGCAGGTGACTGTTGAAACAATTTTTCGGAGAAAAGGCCGGAAGAGGATTTTACGAAAGTGTTTTCATGATGGTAAGGAGGAGGCTATAAAAAATGAAGGAATGTGGAGATAATAAACGATAGACAAATTGCCTCTTTCACCATTATTTATGTCAGTAATTGCTCACATATGCATGACCTTTCTGCCAATTTACGGAGACGATGTAACAAACATATAATGTAAAACAAAACAATCAAACAAATGGTAAAAAATATTTAAAAAATAGGCTGAAAATAGCAAAGAAAACCAATACAAGGCACGTGGAAAGGGAAGTAGAGAAAAAGGTTTAATTATTCACTGGGGAATGGGACATGGCGAGATTAACAAGCAAGATTAAGTGCAGAAAAAACGAATCAATGTCATCCGGAAGAGGGTATCTAATAGAGATAGTTAGTTCGTGATTGAATGAATGTAATCCGAGAAGTTAATTTCCCTGTCAGATTTATTATTGTCCATTATTACTTTCAAATATTTTATTATTGTCAATTGTGATGGAGTTTGAAAAAGACATATATCGTACCATGATTCAATCTTCGTATCCCTATCGATTCTTCGATGAACTTAAATGCTCCTATCTATGATACCATTTTCATAGTCACATTTTCACGATGTAAAAGTTTTCTATTCGCTGTGATACGAAAAGCGCTTTCGTCTAGGGAAAAGGATTAACGTTTGGTTTCATGGAGCGCCTCATTAAAATAAATGAATTACTCTTAAGTTATAATTCCAGAAAGGACGAAGTGAATATGATGAGTTGTTTAGCCACACAATAGAACGAGACTGATGAAATCCGTACTTACGTCACGGACAAATCATACTGATTTAAGTAACAGTGAAATTTCAAAATATTTATAATCACAAAATACCACTTTCGAAAGCCTTAGGAACGAATTTTTTTATGGCTAAGAATTTTTAATCAGTGATGCACAGAGATATACGCTATTATCGCGAGCAAAAGGGACTACTTGGAAAAAACTTTCATATCGAATACCAATATAGTTATACTAAGAATAACATCAATTGATTAACTTGAAATACATGCATCACGCGACAGCTCATCTCAATTAGTAGCGACAGTGGATGACGGTGTTCACAGGAAAACATTCAATCATTTTATGTGACATTTTTTTCCATCGTAGTTAGAGAATGAGCCTTGTCAAAAATGCCATTCAGCTCGCCAATCAAAGCCCAGATGATGTTATCGAAACGTATCGAAATCCAGGATCTATCCCTTTTTTAATAACGATCAATCAAACTCAGCCTTCTTGTCAAACACAGGTCTAAATATGGCATTAGATAAAAGAGAGTTTTTTTCCTATCTCATTCATCGAACATTAATCAACATATATATTGATCAGATAGAGTGAATGAGAAGGAATAATTGGTATGCAAACTAGGAGCACTCTCCAGACAAAAGCCCATCAACGACTTTGAAAACTCGAGTTATTTTAGCCCACTATGTTGAAATGCATTACACGCTATTTTTATGTATTCGAAATCATTTTCATCGACATAACCGCAAGTCAGTCACTAAAAATAATTCGGTTTCCAATTCAACACCAATACTTAACGTCGAACTAATCTTGTTGTACAACCACCGCCTAGTTTTCTATCCCAGACAATAGGTCGAAAAATACCAAGTCACACGAAAGGTTTTACTTTCAATTAGGTTACTAAATCACGTATTCTATAATTTGATGATCTGATGTTTCATGCGCTTAATATTGGAATTCTGAAGATGCATCAATGGTAGCAGATCATCTCAGAATGGTAACGAGGATAACTTGGTAGTGTAACCGATTAACATCACCGACATTCGTGAGACAAGGGTTCGAATCCCGGTTATATCAAATTATTTTTTCACGACGAATTTCATGCCTAGTGTACACAACTTTGCATAGTGCGTCTGACTGCTTAAAAAGTCACTAGCTTCATGCAATGCTTTGGAATAATTTTAAGTACTTAAAACATCACTACGGCTAACTGGCACAACTATGCATGAATGCTCAAGGTGCTTCGAACGATATTTTTATTTCTTGGATAATATATCCGATTAATGTTTGAATAATAAAGATAGATATATGAAATCAGTATTTTGAATACCGTGGTAATGGCGAAGTCATCATTTCATAAGGGAAAATTCTTAGAGGAACAACAAAATTTAGCGTAATCTAATACTGACATATCCTTTGATTAATTTATTATTGAACGTGGAAATTTATATGAATTTCTATATGCCACTGGTAAAAAGCTATTTTAATTCAGAAAATAAAACTTTTTAGACCACAAACCGCTATAATTACTCCGAACATATGTACTTTAATTGACCCGTCAACGCTCACGGGTGCCATATGGCACCCAGTACAGTGCTGAGCCAATACTCCTACAGTGCATTTAATATGTGAATTTTAGCGTACATTTCGGTGCACATACTTAGTAGAAGGTTTCCTCTATTACTCAGTCAGTATGAATTATGTTCATTGTGTTAAGGTCATATGTATAATGTTTTTAAAAAGTGAAATATGTGTTAGTTAAAAAACAACTTTGGGCGCTGACGGGTTAATTAAAAAAGATAGTAACATTTAAAATATGAGTCGTTCAAAACGTTCTGAGGTGATCAACATGTGCCTGTTAGTGGAATTCCACGGATACCGCGAAGCCACCACATCTGTTGCCTGGTATTCGATCGATCGAAAACGAGAAAGGGAAGGGCTCAGTTGGCCACTTGACGCGAGCAACAAGTTCGCAATCCCATCGACTTACAAAACGTAGCCGTATCAAACGCAGCTGCGCCCTCGACCACAGGCCAACGAATGCACAGAAGGTGCCCCTCTTACTGTGGCGAGAGCAAAAAGAAACTTTGTGACTATATTCAGACGGTTTGAATATGAAGAGAAGCAGGGATGGTAATAAAATCTAAACGAAAGTCAAAAAACAGTAAAATCTCAATAGTCCGTCCAGGTGGCAGTTCCATCGCTCAGTTTTGAGCATATTCTCCCGGAGTATAACCCACGGAGTAAGTATTGTTTGTGTGATTGTGTGTGTGTGTGTGTTTCCTTAACTTAAGCAACCTTAGCGAGGCCCCCCCAAAACCCTCGCGAAGGTTCCTTCATAGTTAAGCGAGTGATTGGTTTCAACGTAAGCAGCCTTAGCGAAGTCCCCCAAAACCCTCGCGAAGGTGTCTACACTGTTGATCGTGTGTTAGTGAAGGGTTTCCGGTTGAGAGGCTGGGGTTGGTCACTGCTGCGAATTTTCCCGTTCCAGCATACCACACAGTGTTTTGTTTATACCTGTGACGAGGTCCCTTGTCACGGCCATTGGAGTGTTTCTTTCCCAAGTTGACCTTGAGGCCGTAGAGCTCACCTTTTTATCTAAAAATCTCAATAGTTTCCGTTCCCAGGAGCGAAATGAAGAAACGAAATGAAATGGATTTAAACCTGGGGAGCTAAACTAGGGGTCGAAACGAA
Source organism: Ischnura elegans (assembly GCF_921293095.1). Classification (NCBI taxonomy): domain Eukaryota; kingdom Metazoa; phylum Arthropoda; class Insecta; order Odonata; family Coenagrionidae; genus Ischnura; species Ischnura elegans. The sequence goes on from NC_060257.1 coordinate 39,838,630, forward strand.
ATCGGAGTCAAAACTAATTCGGGTCGAAACCGAACTAAACCTCTGGGACGAAACGAAACACGGATTATGTTTTGATAAATAAACATATTGAAGGGTTACATAAATGTTTTGAGTTCAATAATGTCATAAAAATACAATACTTTCTCGCATTTTAAATAGAATAGGGTGGTTTCCTTCATCAAAGAAAACGAAAGGCATTGATTGCGATTCGTTACCCACCATTAGTGTATTCATAATATACAAATTATTTTGTTTTAGAAATACCGGGTTAGACGAATGGCAATGGTCCATTTTTATCCTCATTTGAAAAGGGCCAGATTGGCGCCCATGCGATGCCACTCCACGTGACGTCACAGGGACCTAGTTTCTATACGAGAAGATAGGATTTATACGTCGTCTGAGGTTACCATTGCATGCATGAGGCGCAGAGCTCAGGGAAACATGTCTTAACAATCACTTATTAAAACTGGCTAAGGTCGGAAAGTTTTCCTCGTTTGATAAGTTATTAATAATCCTTATTTAAGCCAAGCGCTACCAGCCAGCAGGGTACTAGGCTAGCCGCTAGCAGCCTGCGTCGTATCAGCGCTAAGCCTCGCCTCAAGGTCACCTCGCAGGGCGGGAGGGGGAACCAGAAATACGTCACGCGGAGAGACTTCCCGACATTCATACTTAAGCGTCGCGTTTTCGCGCGCTTGAAAATTTTCACTTTTCATTTAATCGCGAAAAATAGATATCGTCATTTAAAAATCTAAAAGCGTGAAATACGTACTCCAGGAGTAATAATCTTTCGATTTAGGCAATAAAAAAATAATAGGAAACCACCCTATTATTATATTTCTGAGGAAATACTGGGGTTTACGTAAATACGTAAAATTTTCAAATTTCAGAAACAGGGAAATGCTGTCAAGAACCTATTCTGTCGGAGGTGCGTTCAGAAAATAACAGGGACTTCTGTGATTTGAAAACAATATTTATAATTCGTCCAGATTAATGTTGCCGGTTTCAACATAATCCCCATTGGATATTATTTACCTGTGCCAGGGCTTCTTCCAATCCTCGAAACATTTCTCAAACTTGATCTTAGGGAAAGCCTACAGCTCTGTCAGCGACTTCTTTTAACGCCATATAAGATTGTGAAACGACGGCCCTTTAAGCAGGAATGGCAATCAATACTAAAGAAAAGTCAAAAGCAGTCAAATCTCAATATTTTCGTTCCCAGGAGCGAAATGCAGAATCGAAACGAAATGGATTTAAACCCGGGGGGTTAACCTCGGAAATCGGAGTCGAAACTAAACTAAAACTCTGGGACGACACAAAACGTAGAAAATGTAATAAAGAAAGCTTATTAAAGTGGCGTATCCATTGTTGGGAGAAGGTAGATTTCTCCTTTACACCCATTCATTTTTGTCCTCTTTTTCCAGGGATGGCAATCGAAACTAAGCGAAAGTCAAAACCAGTAAAATTGCTATAGTTTCATCCCCGGGAGCGAAATGTGGAAACGAAACCCAATGGATATAAACCCGGGGAGATGTGCTTCTTTTTCAGTTTTATTTTTAGTTTTTAATTTCAATTAAAATTACACAACTAAAAAAAAATAAATTTTCTGCTCACCTGAAAAGTTGCTATTTTTGAGTTACGTGTAGCCATACATATACATAGCGTGTAGCATCACATAGCCATAGAACTTAGCCATCGAAGTGGTGCTTTTGTGGTCCATCGCAAAGGCAAATGAAGTCACTCGTTCTACCACTGGCGGCTGTAACAATTCCGCTATTTCATCGATACAAGGGTGGCGTATCACACGAAGCAGCACGCTTCACCACAGGCCAGAAAATAAACGGGAGTTGCATCCTTGATGTGGTTCCGGAATGCGGGCTAGACAAACGATCGCTGTGGCCACTTTCAGGGTGGCTATTATAGCACCCCCATTAATTAACTCTCCCAGTAGTCGCGCACTCTAATTAAGCAGCGAGCTGATCTCCGGTGGATATGTTCTACCTCGGAATCAGGGGGAGTAGGTAACTGTGACACGAGATTGCATGCAAAGACGACATGGGATACGTCATCATTCTACACTGTAATCCTCCTAATTTTTACCATATGCCCGCCTTACAATGTAAATTATCTTGTAAAAGATCTTTTATAAAAGATTTTGGACTTGTACAACACTTGCAACTTGTACAAGATATACGTCAAAGAAGGTACTTTTTCATTGTTGAACACAGCAACATTACATTTTTTCAACCCCTTAGGCTGAAATGAAGAGTTTAGCTCGTCATCAGATTTGCGTAATTTTACCAGATTTAGGGGAACTATAATTATTTCGAAAGTTTATCAATGTTAATGCATCCATAATGTACATATAGAACTCATATATGTACATTATGAAATATGATGCATTCGAAGTAATATTATTTTTACGAGTTTATAAAATTATATTAAAATTATTTAAAGCATTTATAAAATTATTGTAACGAGTAGCGATAGCTGTGTTCTCGATATATTTAAGTAGATACTATACAATATTGAAATAATAATTACTTTTTATCTCATTGTTCTCCGTTGATTACAAACTATAAAATATCATTTCATTACCTACAATACCATTTAAAAAGAACCACAGAAAAAATAAATAGAGGATAAGTGGAATAGGTTAGGAAACCAATTGAAATGGATGACAATGAATTCTTTACTTGTACAACTATGCTGAGTGCTATCATCTTTTGATCACTTACTTAAAAAAAAACAACGTCGTAATCGTCAAGTTTGGGTTAGGCCCTGGATTGCTAGATGCAATAACAAAGGAATTCATCAAAACCTAATGAAGAAAATTGCGGAGCGAGAACAAAAAAATTTACATCAATTATCTGAGAATGGACGATAATAATTTTGACTATGCCGTTGAGTATCAAACTCGTCAACTTATTTTGATAAGGACAATGCCAACCTTTTATTTAAAATATTACTTTTTTATTTTTATATTTTATAAAAGAAAAATAATTAAAAACAATGGCCTATAAACTATCAGATATCTTTGTCGGAGAACTTTTATTAAAGATCTTTTATAAAATATTTTACAGTGTAAGACATACCTTGGTTATTATTACCTTTCGTACAATCTTTCAATGACGGCAAAATCACATGACATTTCAGTTCAGTAAACGAACACTGCATATCCTATTCATGCACAAATACAATTAAAATTCATTCAAAGATATGATTGGGCCCATTGTACAGATTTGCGTATGTCAGGCAAACATCTATAAAATACTTAAAATTTATATGCAAGTGATTGTAGTGGCTTACTATTTCCGGTATTCAATATTTTTTTGTAACTACTGTACACTGAAGAAGAACATAATTAACAGGCAAGAATTAAATAGAATTATAGAGGCCTCAGACGTATGCTTAAGATAGTTATTTAGACCAAGATTGAACGGCGTTTATACATAAAGAAGCAGATGAAAATGAAGGCACAAAAAATAACTCATTTCATATAAGGTGCAAAATAGTTGCTGGAAAGAATATTATGCCGTAGAATTAGTAGTTAGAACTATTGCTACGTAAACAATCAGCAGGATGAGAACGAGACAAATCGGAAAAAATGCATTCGGGAAAAATTAAAGTCTTAAATTTAAAAAAAGTAACCCCTGAGACCGTGTCTTATATAAAAAAAATTAATGCTAAATTCCTGTAAAAGGGACGTGTGCAACTTTTAAAGAAGCATGGAAGTTTGTTCAGGCATAATAGGTTTACAGCTTTATATTCCTCATCTATAGAAATATATCTAACAATCCTAGAAATAGACATAACTTCGATTTACATCAAGGAATTTTCAGCTGATGCATATTTTGTGGCGATTGCCAATTGCTCATTTCAACGTAGACAGTGGCATAGCCAGGACTTTCGTTCGGGGGGGGGGGGGGGGGGTTCAAAACAAGGGGGAAATTTTTGAAAAACAGGGTACTAAGAAGATGGTTTTAAATTAATTTTAACACTTTTTATAATCGAAAAAACTTCATTTTTCAAAGAAATATTTTAAAAATGCATGAATTTTCAATATTTTGTTTTGTTTTGTGATGAAAAGTAAGTGTGCTTTTATATTTCGGGGGGCGGTCCGGATCCGCCGGACCTCCCCCCTCGCTACGCCACTGAATGCAGACAACATCAACAATACCGCAATACCATCAATAAAAAATTTCAAAATTATAAAACTGAATTTGGCACAAAATTCTCAGCATAGAAATGGCAACATTTCAATTCCCTACTGCCGAAATAATCATTAGCGGAAGAAAAATCAGCAAATTCCCTACGTATTAAACACTACGGGCGTACTTACCTACTTCATACAGTACATCTTCATCACAATATTCGAGAACCCGACCGTAATATGGCGGCATATTATTACTCACCTGAAAAAAGGGAAAAACAAAATTAGTTTTCCGCAGAGAAACAAATAATTACAAACGTTTTACATAAGTATAAAAATATCACTTTTTACTCTACCCATTTCCGCCCAGAACACTTTTTGCTCGCGATTGTTAAGATGCTTAGTTACGCTGCTTGAGGAATCCCGTCCTACCCTAAATTCGCGAAATGCACACACCTATTGCCTAGTTCGGGTCGAGCTCTACCCTCACCTATCTTAACCCCTTTGCGCCCTGAATACTTTCTGCTTGCGATTGTGACGATATTTAGATAGGTTGCTCCTATGGTAGACTTTTGTAACCTAATGAATAGTTTGGTGATACATCAACTTGTTCCTTCAGTATAACCTGTAGTCATACTTATAGATACAATAATTGATTACGAGGTCAGAATCTTAAGTTGTTACATTTTTACGAATGATGTTAATAGAAAGGGTATTATAATGGGCTTTAGTAATCCAAGAAATATTTTGGCGGTACATTGATGTTTTTCTTCAGAATGACGCGTAGCCATATAGCTACACTGGCAATGAGTGACGAGGATGAGAACAGTACAAATTAGAAAAAATGTATTCGCGAACAATAAAATTCACGAGGGGGAAATATATTACATACGATGCTGGGAGAAAAACGAAATCATGCGGTGAAAGAGAATATTAATTCACGAAAGGATAATATGATTTGAATACCTGAAAGAAACAATTGCGTGCATTCTTTATTTTACAAAACATAAAAATATCCCAGGTTGGGCAGAAGCACAGGACACAAAAAAAGATAAAAAAAAACACTCACAGGACTAAATTTTCGGTGGTATACATCCACCTTCCTCAGAGTAAGGTAGGAGACTCATTACGTACGATGGCGGCACAAAAACGAAGTCATGCGGAAGTCAAGAAATAGCGAGGTCGAAATCTAATGCTGCTCAATTTCTTACGAGTACCTTGACAGAAAGGAGTATTCAGGGCAAGCATATTTTTGGATGAAGAAAGTTAATATAATCTTTAAAATGCCATTTCCTGTTTAATTTCATGGTACTTGCATTTAACATTCATACAGTAGGTGTACATGTTGAATTTACGTTTCACATCTGTCTCTATCCGTCATTGGGCTTATTTCTACCGACTTCAAAAATAAACTAATAAATGGATTGTTAAAGCTAGCTAAAGCAACCTATCGCGACAAATCGATGGTAAAAAGGAGAGCGAGTTTTCCTCAAGAGCCTTATAGGATGCAGGAATATGGCCACTGTGCACAGAAATGGGTTTATTGAGCATAAAATATTTAAGACTTAATGCATTCAGAGGTTTCTATCCACATAAAAGAGAAGAACAACAAAAAATTTCATTTACAATCAAAAATATACATAAACATCAAGGAATAAACCTGTTTAAATTTTTATAAGGCATATCATCATACTAGACATAATACGATACTTGCAGGAAAAACCTTCGCCGTGAGGGATAAATTCGAATATGAGTACCCATTTCAAAATTTCTCTTGGAGGCAAGGCAAAACGGTACATGGCTTAAAATACGGAAAAAAAAGCATGAGAGACCGGGCCTTACGGAAATATTCAGAGGCTTATGCATTGCCGTTTGCTCAAAAAACGAGGCTTGGAGATATTTTTGAGCAATTCATACGCGGAAAAAAACCCAAAAAATGAAAAAATGAACTTTATGCCGAGGAAAATCCCATGGATTTACCACCGATAGCTTCTTTTTGAAGGAAGGGCAGGATTCAGGCACGGTCCTAGAATTCGCAAACCCAGGGAAGGATTTAATTCGCCTTGATACCACGGTGAATTGAAGCTGATTTTTGACGAGATGGATAAAAAACATTGCGAGAGAGATTGATACGGCCCTAAATCAGGCTCAGATTGAATAACCCGTAGCTTTCAAAGGTAAGTGGGATATGATGAGATACTAGAAAATATATCAACTTAAAGGTCGACAGCGATATTCAGTGGAATTTTGTAACGAAAAAAATTATCAAAAATAAGGTGGGTAAACTTTTCTCGGGATTAATGTTTTTATAACGGCCCACGTTTCAAGTACCGTCTCGGCACTCATCATCAGGGCTGAATATTGATATATTTAATGTTTGGTTGCTAAGTCTCATTGCTGTAATAAATTTAGTTAAATAAAAGTATATATTTAAAAAAACAATAAAATAAAATACAATGCCAATTCTTTTATCGCACCTATATTAAACAGTCTAATTTCCTTATGTGGCCTTTTTATATAAATGAAGTTCTCTAACTGTAATTTCGAAATAATTTGGTCAACTGCATCAGGATTGGATATCTCTGTGACTGTAGGTGGCGTTAGTTTTTGATTTTTGCATTCGCGAATTTTCCCTCACTTCTAGAATCTTCTGCAAAACGGGTTTCCAAGTATTACTGATGGAATACCCAGAGTCTCTGTTAAAGTTATTTTTCTCCAGCTTAATTTCTATAGCTTCCTTCGTGAGGCGATCCCAAAAACCTTTAGCATGGCAAATTATTTTTGCTTCTCCAAATTTAATAAAAAATAAGCTAATATTGTATGCTCCACAAATTTTTAATTGTCTTGTTGAAGTTAAAAGACCATTTTAAATTTTGTTAATTATATTAATATAAAAAACTACAAATTTAAAATACTTGTCGCTTAAATTACTAGTATAATATATCGATGGCTTAGTTCTAACAACACGTATATCAAAAACTACAACTTTTCAGGAGAGAAAAAACGATAATTTTTTACTTGTGCACTAAAATCAAAGACCAAAAGTAAATAAAACTGAAAAAGAAGCATTCATTTGCAAACTAAGTTTTTTTTGCTTGTATTTTAATTTTTTAATGTTATTACTCTTTGTTTAAATTATCTGTCTCAAACAGGACGAATTTGAAATAAGTGTTGTTAGAACTTAGCCATCGATATGCTCAGAGTGGTTGGATGTAGCCATATGGTTACCGTGGACGGAAATGGATTAACCAACCTTCATCTGCATCTACATCTACATACTACCCCGCAAGCCACCTAAAAGGCGTGTGGCATGAGATGTTAGGACTCCAGCCGTATACATTCCTACGATTAGCATTTATTAGAGTCCTTTATTATTCGTGGGGGAAAAACGAACACATTCTATAACCATCCGTTCGGCAAAATATCTCTCTTAATTTATCGCTTGTCAGACTTGGAAATAAAGTGGTGCTCGGATATAATGTTCTCCGTGTCGCTCTTAAAGATATCCATTCTCAATTGTCCAAGCAATCTAAGCTTCAGCCTCCGATTCTCCAGCGGCTCCCAGCTTAATTCGCTTAACATCTGGGTAACGCTGTCTGTACGACCGTAGCGTACACATTCTGGCTGAATCACGGAGTAAGTGATGAATTGGTACCGGAATATATGATAGGTGGCTAGATTAGGATAAAATTTCGAATGCCAATCTTCGTAAAAATTTGAAAAGAAAGCCCACTCGTTATATCGAGAAACTCTTGTGAAAATTATTAAAATAAAATGGATTGGTGATTGAAAAAGAAGTTCGTAATCGCCCCTTTGTACGCCAGTGACAGATACGCATGCAGGGTCCCCCCCCATGCAGGGTCGCCCGTATTGCCAAACATTGCATAACTACAATTATTTTTTTATTATCATAAGATGGAATTATCTTGTACATGTGTTAAATCACTTCAATTAAAACTTTCTCAAACTTTGGATGTGACTTGTATACAAGGATTCAAGGATAGGTGGCTCAAAATATCTTTCGTGCCCCCCCTGAGTTTTTTCTGTATCCGTTTTTGCCTTAAGTTGCAAATTTTACGGGTATTGGACACACTCTTTTTGTACTGCTCAGAGGTCGTAGAGCTCAATTTCCCCTTATTTCCTTTGATCTAAGCAGCGTCACTACAGGCCAATGATAACGTCACCCGTGCCACTATGTGGAAGACTTTTCTCTGATGCCGTTTGACAATGTGGGCGACCACCCCCTTTTTTTGCCGCACATTGTAGAAACACAATTATAACTTTTTTACATCATTAGATGGCATTTTCTAGTGTATGTGTATAATAATTTTAATTAAATCTTTCTTAAACTTTGCATGTGACTTGATTAATTTTTATCACGTTGTAAGTAAAGATAACTCACGATATCTTTTAAGACCCCTCCCCCTTGAGTTACCCGTTACTGCCTTACGCTTCGTGCCTGCAATGCCGTTGGCCTACTTCTGTAACGCCGGTACCTGAAATTTACCCCAGGATTTCCGTCCGCTCAAAGACCGCTGCTGGCGCTTGATAATGTCCGCTTCGAACGGTCGTCAAACGTTGAGCCTGCAGCGCTTTTTTACTAGGTTCCGCCTAGCTTCGGACTCATGCGGGCAGGATTTGTGACTTTATGACCGGAGCCTACCGTCCGCGTCGTATATCCCACGGTTATAATCTGCACGCTCCTATACCCTCCTAGGGCATGCGGGGAGAATAGTGGCGGGGATTTGAAGAGGCTGGCCGCTTAAGCCCATTATAAATTAACCGTAATTTAGTCATTGTAGTTAAACTCGAATCACTATTAATATACGATCAAAAACTCCTGGAGAATAAGTCAAGTAATGCAAAAAGCGTTTTTCCAACGTTTCGGTTTATTTAAAAACCTTTCTCAAGGCTTACTTTTGCACATATTTGTTTAAAACATGTGCAAACTAAGGCCTGAAGAATGTTTTAAAACAAACCGAAACGTAGGAAAAACGCTTTTTGCATTATTCGACCTATACTCCCGGAATTTTTGATCGTTAATTAAAAGAGGTCAAAGATAAGAGAAAAAAGAAAATCTAATTACTATTGATACATAAATTTCCTTTTGAAACTTTTTCAATGCCTTATTTAGTCAACACAATGAAATATGTTTTCCTCAAACTAGTAGATTATTTGAACAGAGACTTAATTTGTTCTAAGAATCGCGGATCATTCTCAAGAGCTGATTTGTATTTTCTGGTCTATTCTTGAGTTTTCAACGTTTTATGCTACCTGTAAACGTTAAATTGAACACTTGAGATTAATATTTAAAGGTTGAAACGGTCTTTTTCTTCACAATTTATCTATTTGGAAATATTTTCTCCCTAGTCAACTCAATCGATTTCTTTTTTCACCACCTTGAACACTGTTTGGCCGTAGACTTCATCTGCTCTAACTATCACAAATTCTTCGCAAGAGTTAGCTAGGGATTTACATTCGATTCATGAGCTTTTCACTTTTTTGTCAACAGTATATGTTATATTGTACTAAGATATCATTAATTAATTTGAGAATAATATTTATGCGTTTTAACGGCCTTTTTCCTAACAACTTGTCTATTTGGGAATATTTTCTTCATAAATTGAATCAATAAATTAAGTCTTTTCAGTTAAACGCGCATCAGCGTTAATCCTTGAGAAACTTTTCAATGTCTTATTCAATCAACTTAATGTGCCAATAATTTCGCCATCTTTACATAAATTAACCATATTACTCTGTTTTAACTATCACGGATCACTCTGAATAGCTGATTTGTGATCTCTATTCAATTCTTGAGTGTTTCTTTCGTGTTTTTTGTCATCAGTTATCGTTATCTTGTTTAATTACATTATAAATGAACTCTTGATAATAGTATTTAAGGGTTGAAAAGGCCTTTTTCCTCACAATTTGTCAATTTGGGGATATTTTTTCTCAAAATGGAATTAAGTTCAGCATTTTGTATGAGTTTGATTTGTGATCATCGTTTTCTGCAATACCCTTTTAAAATCTCGATTACAGTAAATGAGCACAAGGAATACATATTATTAACTACGGTCTTCAATGCTATTTGTTGAATTTGGGAAAAAAGTTTCCCACCTCGGTATCCAGTGTTTTCATTAACGTTTTCCACCCCTTGGGTGACCCAGCATATACGTAATTCTTGCCTCTTAATGACTTTCTCCGGCCTATTAATTAGCTTAATGGGCCAGATATTACGCTTCATCACCCTCAAAATCATTTCCTCACCTTAGGCTTAATACATTCATCACATCGCTGATTTCATTATCGTTTTCGGACCTTTAGTGTGACCTATATTATACTTAAAGTTTCCGTCTCACTGGCTTTCCTGGGCCTATTAATTAGCATAATGGGCCAATAACAGTGCCTCGTTGCCCTTGACCGCATTATATTATACAAATTACCTTTAACCTCACTTCTACCACTCCATTCAATGAAATAAATGAGTTATTATGCGAGCAGTCTCCGGTACTTAGGCTGCAAATTGATTCTTCCCCTTGGATAAAGAGAAGCGCAATTTCCGCTGAGCCAGGGACCCAGATGGTGTTGTTCACACTCCAGCGTACAGAATGTGCAGTTAGTCATGATATTACGCGTGCGAATGGCATCATCTGGTCGATGCAGTATCTATTTGAAAAGAACTATTTCACGCAAGGTGAAGCTTACCTCGCGCCCATTACGAACTTGGTGATATCCATCGGAGAGACTCTTGGCATTTTAAGTATGTTCGCAGCAGACATAAAGCATGGTGTGCATTTTAAATGGCTTTGCAACGGAGATTTACCTATACATGGCTTCGCACTTCTACTGCTTGAACAAATACTGTATTAAATAATAACAATAAACATTTATAGTCGTGGAACGACAAGGTCTACTGACTTGACAGAAATAAAAATTCAGGTTGTTGTTTAGAAATTGATAATGTTTTCGATACTATATATATTCATAGTAGAACAAAAGCAAAACAAACTTCTGCTAAACAAACTTTTTTAATGCTGTCGACTAGATTCAACAGCTAAAGTAATAATAAAAGTTTGTCGTCGTGAACACTATAGATTCTAAAGACAATACAGATTTGAAAATTTTGCTTTTTTTAAAATTAGACAACAATGAGAAATAATAAATATCGAAGAACTATAGCAATAAATATTAAATTCTAAACAAAATAAATTTTTCCTTCCATTGCAACAACAACTTCCACTCAATACACCACCAAACTTGAATGAATTAAATACGAAACAGTGCTGATCTGGAGCGGAATGGAATTTGAGAAAAAGATGGGGAAAGTTCACAAAATATAAATATATGAGAAAGCGACTGAACCCCGAGTCTCACGCAGACTCGACCGCAGTATCCAATCAAGAGGACTCTGTTACAATATCCTATGCGGCCGTACTGTATAAGTAGTAGTAGTTTCTTTATAGTCCTTAACAAATACGTACAAATAGCAATAGAAAATTATCGATAGGAATATATATGACAAGATTAATTGCATAAAAATAGTCATAATAAATTCTCTTATTTCACTAAATAATTTGGTACATAGAAACAATTATTATTTATTAAAGTATTCTGCCGATTAAGGTTGGTTTCCATGGAGTACTCAAGCATTCTTGGAGCCCTTAACGTATTTTTCTCTTCAATTCACAGTAAGATCTACTTCCTCTCTTTCTATATAAAGATACCATTCTCTTCCTTCCCCTCCCTCATTTACCTAACATTCTACCCTCTAATACTGTTTTCAACATCCCCTTCCCGCTAAGAACACTCTCCATCCATACCTTCTGACTCCTCCGTATCTCATCTAAAAGCTGCCTCTCCTCACCCACCATGTCCAGCACTTCGTCGTTCCTCCTCCTCTCCGTTCACTTCACCTCCTCCATCCTTCGCCACACCCACATCTTGAACACCTCCAGTCTTCTCTCATCCTCCTTCCTAAGTGTCCATGTTTCCGCACCACAAAGCGCGACACTCCTGATCAGACTCCTCAATAGCATTTTATTTTAAATTTTACAAAACGATTCCATCATCAGCTCTTTCCTGTTCATGAACGCCCCTTGTGCCAACGCAATTCACTACCGTATGTCCTTATTGGAAGAGAATTGCAACCAAATAAGGCGTTAAGGAACAAGAAAGGTTATTATTACATTATTGTTGCGTAAGAGTTGCTGTTGTTGTGTAATAATTACGTACTTGTTGTTTTTCCTGAAAATTCTTAACGAACACGCAGAATATTTTTATTTCTAAGATCGTTCGTTAATTTTCCCTAAACAATAAGAAGGCGCTAATGAATAAGAATGATCAGAAGAGATGTTTCTCATGCAAGACTGTGAAGAAAACCCTAGTAATGAATCTGATCTGGAGTGCAGCGCTTTTCGTACGGGAACTTAAGGGATGGAAATCTCTAGGATACGAGGTAACCACTTGGAAAATACAAAAGAGATGCCACGAAAATTGAAGGATCAAGAGTAATTTGAGGGAATAAAGTTCTAAGTGGCCACCTACGCAACGTGGGCGCTTATGCGTGGAATACTATTTTCCGTCGAAATTCAAATGGCGGGAACAAGAGGACGAAGTTATGCCTAGATAGTTCAAGAGAAATATTGCCAAGTAAGCTCACCAGAGAAAAACCAGTGCTCCTAGGATGCATCATTCCAACAAATAGGGAAGTTATCTTTACTATAGTCTTTCCGAATAATATCTTAATAAAAATTACCGATTGTGTGTAGTTAAAGCCACAGGTAGAGCAAACCAAGTTTCACAAAGAATAGCCTGATTGTCTTTGTAAGAAGCCACGAAAAGACCAAGAAGACACCAAGTATATAATGCGCTAAGATACACTGAGTTGAAAAATAGATACCAGTTAGTTAATCAGGTATTCACGTACTGTACTATACTACTGTCGGCGTCAAAATGATGTGCCGCTGTACTTTGAAAATTTATATCTGGACTTCAGTGAATGCCATTATAACATATAATAGGTCATTTTAAAGGAAATTTTATTCTCAATTCTGATTTATTTTTTTAAGATAAATTCAAACATGTAGACACGGGAGTGCAATAAATGACTCCGCGCACCATAAAATTAGTCGTTTTGTCAACTTCATTAGTTTTGTAACTCAACCTAGGGAAAACTACTTCGTCTAAAACATTCATCTTCCGCAAAAGGTTCCAAACAATAATGTAGATTACTAAAATGGCTTCTGCGTATTTTTAGAACGCATATTTTGTTTAAAAATAACGAAATATTTCAATACCATCAAAACCCACAGTTTACCCGGAAAGAAAAAATAAAATTGATAGAAACACTTCTTAATTTATTGGCAATCTTTCTATAGAATAGTCATTCAACACTTTTGCTTCTCTATGCTGGAAGAATTTCTTCATTATTTCCGTTTTCTGCTCCTTGAATTCAATTTAGAATTTGTGATGATTCTATTCTCTATTGACCTATTATCTTCCAAAAACCCCGCATAACCTATTAATGGTCCTACTTTTTTTTTCAATGGTTTCAATCCCAAAAACAGTGGCATCGCTTTAAAACTGTATCCTTTTCTATTCTCCTTAGAGATTCGCTAGCTGCCTGAGCATACGTTGGGTAGACTATTAATGATCGCTATTTTACCGAGTTTTTGATGAATATGAGCAATAAACAGCCCATTTGCAACAGACTCAAAAGAAAAGTGTAGGAGGATGAGAGAGATAATTATGAACGGAAGCTATAATTTAAGAAAACATTTTTCCTGAAAATAAAAAAATGACTTTCTGCGCGAAATACATATACATAACCTGTTTGAGGTTGCAAAAGATTACTTTTCCTATTTTTAAAGGAAGATTTTTTTAGGAGATACTTAAAGTATATAGCCGGGTAAATCGGCAGGTTGGTTAAAATTATAAAAGAGTTACTGCATATAAACCCAAAATAAAGTTTACAGCAAAAGTGATGCTAATATTATGTTTCTGAAGAATAACAAGAGACATTTCCAAGGGAAAAACATTGCAACAATTTTTCTGGATCTAAAAGTTACACTTTTTCTACTCTTTAAGGTCCTACTTAAAATAAAAATCCGGTGAATCGGCTAAATACTTACAATTACGCCCAAATTTTCACATCTAGTTGTGTATTGAATGGAAGCTGTAGTCGCTACATGGAAGTTACTATTTATTTTTTTAAACTGCAATATTTCTGCTGTAGTACTTCAATATTTATTATTGTTTTATGATTACAAAAACAAGCTGAATATTTATTTTAGTAACGTCTTTAGGGACTTGAGGGCCCACCAAAATAAACGATCATTGTTATTATTATTTTAGCCATTACAAACTATTCGATAACATCAATAATTTTGTGAAACAACACTTTGAGTTTGCTTTTCTTACTTCCTATAGTTTTATAATTGCAAAAACAATCTGAATCTTTATTACTGTAAAGTTTTTACGAACTTGAGGGCCCACGAAAATAAACATTTATTGTTATTATTATTTTAGCCATTAGAAACTAGTCCATTACATTAAATAAGTTTGTGAAACATCACTTTGTGTTTGATTTTGTTCACCACGAATATTAACAAGATCGAAAAAATAAAATTCTAAAAAACCAGTCATGAAAACCAACCCCTGTCATCGAGTTTATTCGCAATTGTATTTCCGACACACGAATCGCACTCGGGCGGTACAGCAAGTCCGCAAATTCCTCTCGTGCACATGCAAAGTGGGCTTATCTGTTTTTCCCACGCAGACGAACGCTTCCAACCGCTGGATTGAAGGGCCTTGAAACTCTCACACACACGAGGGATTGCGCGGCCGTGGGCCAGGATTCATTTTTTAACGAGTTTTATCGAGGGTGGAGCAGCTGCAGGAAAAACCTGTTGACCTTTCGCGGGATCTATGGGTCGGAGGGGGAAATGAACGTCAGGGATTGGGTGGGAGGGAAAAAAGGGTGCATCCTAGTACTCCAAGTTCCTTCTCCACACACGACGCTCCTATTAATGCGCATACGCCAGAGAAAAGTCGCGGGAGCCCAGTTTGCGATTGGAAAAGAGGTAATATTGCATTTGGCTGAAGGGAATTTGGTGAGAACGCATCCCATAGAGTTGGGTTTGGATCTTCAAAATATTGTTGCCTATTTTGATGAAAAAATCGCCGTATGCAGTTAAGTAGGAGCCCATTTTGCATTCGGACAAAGAGGTAATATAATTATTAATAATTCATCTGGCAACAGGGAATTTGGTAAGGCCGCATCCCATAGAGTTGGGTTTGGGTATTCAACAAATTATTTCCTATTTTGATGAGCAGATCGCCGTATGGAGTCAAATAAGAGCCCAGTTTGCATTCGGAAAAGAGGTAATACAATTATTAATAGTGCATCTGGCTACAGGGAATTTGATGAGAATGCATCCCATACAGTTGGATTTTGGTCTTCAAGAAATTATTACCCATTTTGATGGACAGATCGCCGTATTCAGTAACGTAGGAGCCCACTTTGCATTCCGAAAATGAGGTAATAGAATTATTAATTATGCATATGACTACAGGAAATTTGGTAAGGCCGCATCCTATATAGTTGACTTTGGGTCTTCACGAAATTATTGCCTATTTTGATGAACATATCGTTCTATGCAGATAATTAGAATCCCAGTTTCCATTCCGAAAAGAGGTAATAATATTAATACTGCATCTGGTTGAAGGAAATTTCGTGAGGCAGCATCCCATCGAGGAGGACTAAGCTCTTCACCAAGTGTTTCCTTATTTTGATGAACAATTCGCCCCTTTCTCCCAGTTATGTTTTTTTCACAAACGGAAATCTTTTATACTCAAAATTTCCACGTATACTTGTTTATCTTGTATGAAATTTCTCTAATAGTATATATTATAATTCAATATTTTTCTAATGTAAATGTTTATTTACCTTTATATACGTTTGTATTGACGCTAACGAGGAGAGAGATGGAAGAGGGGACTTTTTAGTCTCAACCTCGCCTGAATAAAGGAATCTAATAAATTATTAATATTTACCCTACCACAACCAACCCACCAATTTGAAGACTATATATTTCAACCACACCGAGACCAGCCTAATCTACTCTGAAAAAGTGACCAGCAGGGGTCACGAAACTTCGGGTTAAAACCTAAAAACGCGGTAAGTCCCCAAAAATAGGTATTATTATTATTTGTATCAAACATGGACCGCGAAAGCCACAATAAAGAATGAAATTTCGTTCTGTGCAGTTATGTACAAAAACGGTTTGAAAAAGATGTTCTTAAAGACTAGTAGGTGTCTCTAGAACATGCAATATTGTAGCTTTTGGGAGCATATGACGTCCAAAAGCTGAAGATGTCTCAAAAGCTTAAGATGTCCAAATTTGCCTTGATATCGATCGTCGTGTACGTGAAAGAACTATTTTTCAATTAGACATTACTACAGATTACAGATCTGGCTAAAGAGAATGTTGTACGATCGCATCCAAGAGAGGCGGGTTATGGAACTGGTCGGAGGTCTTACTCAACTTTGATTAAATAACATCCAAAAATTACAGTTTTCACTTCGGATTCTTAGAAATTCCGTGTAATTCAAGTAAAAAAAGATGAAGTGTAAGGCTACATTATTTTTAATGGATAACAAAATCGTAATTGCTCTTTTCAATTATTAAGTTAGAGGAAATAAAAAATTATTATTACTATTACTGCCATCGAGATGGAGGCTTTAACCGTGGTTAATAAGATTAATATTATGTTTTTATAGACACACGAAGCACTTTTATTTCACTAAAATGGAGGATATGGTAAAACGGTTACTTCGAGAAATATGCTAAATTGTACTCGGAATTAATTAATTAAATCGTATGTTAACTGAAAATCTAAGATAAATGAGTTCGTGGCAAAGTTTGAGAGACAAATCATAGCTAGCTTAAACTGCACCACTGTAAAAAATTTAACAAGGATCTACCGAATCACCTTTATTTTATAATAATCGGCAGCTAATTAAAATCAATATTACACAATAATGCAAGCCATGCCGGAATTGTAATTGAAAATCCCTCCCCCTAGGTCTCGGAAGATAAAGTAAAGGTTTATCCTCCTCAAATGAATTCCACCTGAAATTATTCCCCTTACACCCAAGAAACCCTTCAACCACAAATATTTTTATGACCACGGTTTCATAAAAAGAAGTGGGTGCAAGTGAAGAGGGCGCAAAAATAACAGAAAATGACTGTAATCGAAGAAATCACAAATTGAGAGGCTCAAACGGAGTCACCAGAATTTAGTGTACGTTTAAATGCATTCTAGGACAGAGTCCTGAAAAAAATCAGAGCTAGGTTCCGGGCGAAACGGCGGGATCTCCATTCATCATGTGCTGGGATGAAGTGGAGACCATCAATAATGGAACAGCTACCTCAGGCGGTAAAAGGTAGACTTCAAACTCAAGATAAATCATTCGGAAGGAGTTTAACTCACACTACAGAGCTACGAAGACTTCCCAACGGCTTCAATATTCACAGAAAAGTAGGGACAGCATGGGGTTCTTTAATGGGAGATTAAATTCATCCAACAAACATAGTTTTTAGTGTATGAGTAAAAAACAGGACGTGACTTATGGCATTCTTTATAACCAACAGCATTCATTTTGTTTTATAACCAAATATTTATTATGCAACCATCCGAGAGTTTGAATTATAATTTAAATAGAAAACATAATTAGGCAGTATAATAATTATCTGGTTAAATAAATTTCCTATTTTACCTTATTTTATCTTTGATTTTAATATTCTGATGCATGTGTCGTTAGCCCTGAGGATGGTAAATACTTTAACGAACGCACCTATAGCCATGATATAAATTCAATTCATCTGTGGCGTAAGTAGGAATATTCTTTGGGGGGGATGGGATGGCCTGGGGTGGCGACCTCCCCCCCCCACAGGTAACGGGGTGTCCGGGAAAACGTTTGAAAAATAACATGCCTGTGTATACATTTTTCATCATTTTGGCACTAAAATTTAGCTTAAAGCAGATAAAGTCATATAATTTCAAAACTAGACGATAGTTTTAAATAACTTTTTTATTTCTCTGAATCTTTAAGGGATGACCTATCCCCTCATCCCTCTATCGATATGACACTGCAATTCATCACCAAGCAACCAAACAAGATGCATTATGAATAAATTAAAATTAAGCCTTATTATGCAAAATAATGGAGACGTCAACAATTTCGAAAATTGAGGCGAAGAAAAAAATTTTTAAATCGGCTAATGGTGAAATTAATACGAGGCAACTGCTCGATTTTACATACTATTTCGATTGCTAACGATGTTTCCTCACTGAGCACACAGTGTGCTTCAATTACGATTATTTGGAAGTTGCACCAGCTTTTCATCAACGATAGTCCAACCAAAGATTGGTTTTTCGAAGCTCTCCACTCAATTTTCCTGTCTGCTTATTATGTGGCTAATTAAATTGGTCATCTTCCAATCAACTTCGCAACCCGGAGGACGAACTCGCAGACTTTAAAATTACCCGCGAGTTTGAGCTTGCACGGAACGAAAAAAATGTTAATTTCGTAAGTTTAGGTCCTTGTTCTTAATGGAAGAAGGCCAGCAGCGCATGAAATAAAGCCTTCCATTACACATCGCTTGTCTCCTTTGTGCAAAAATCTGCTTCGATATCTCGCAGTTTTTCTTTTTTAAAGCTACATTAAAATGTTCAAATTATAATCATCATCATGTCTTTCGAGGTAGTTCACGAAATTAAAATAGCATCGTTCGTTTCGAATAAAATCTACTATCATAGATGAAACAAAACACTATTTTATTTGATCCATACAACCTTCGTGCAAATGTTTTCTGTTGACAGTGAGATAACAGCATTCAAACTCAATTTTCTTTAATTTTGCTTAACGGACAGTAGATTGAAAGGCCACTAACGACTAAACAATGAACTCTGGTGTATAAGTGCACGAGGATTTTGCCATGCCATTGAATAATCAAGAACATTACGAATGATAACTGAGAAAATAAATGTTTTTGCAAATTTATAGCTTCTGAGTTAGCATAGCATAATTAATTTTTGCAGAGGGTTTCTTACTTACGGGCATTGGAAGATTAAATGTTTCAATCTAAAAAAATCAGTGTTAAATTGGTTGCAGTAAAATTATCTTCCTGAATTAGAAATTATAAAAAAAAACACTACTGCACAAATTGTAGCCAGAAAAGTGCAGAGCATTTTCAGTGCAACAATTGGCAGTTAATTCAAATGAATATCACACAAAGCGATAAAAATTCACGTACTAATTCCACGGCTGCTACACCATTCACTCACTCGGTAAGTAATTCAACCTGAATATATTTCGTATAGGTGAGGCTAGAGCTTACCTCGGACTAAGGCACAGGCGGGTGAAACAACACGTACAGGGTTGGGGTACCAGTTTCTTCCTCTCGACCACTTTACACTTTGAGAATTTACATCAAGAGTGTCAAAAAGCTCCAATGTTACCTTCAGAGTTTTCAAAGACTGAAGAAATAATAATTAAAATATTATTTAGCTGAAGAAGTAACATTAGTCAGAAACCAACGCTGCTAAATTTGTGACAAATATAATACCATCAGTATGGTGAACTATCCAAAAGTCACAAAAGAGCTGTGTATCAATCGTAATAAATTATGAAATCTATACGAAAATTAACAAAAAGTACAATAAATAATACGAGAACCCTGTACGAAGACTTCAATGAACAATAAATACTGGCAAATGATTCTAACTTTCTTGTTTTGCACAAAGGTTTTAAAAATGATTCCTAACTTTCGTTCTGAGAGGAGAAAATTTCGAAAATAACACTAATATTAATAATAATGAGGCAAAATATATAGGAACAATTCGGGCGGATCTCAAGTTTTGCGCTGTAATGACGAGTCTATCTCGTCATAAACTTCCCATGCCTAAATGCTCAATGACGAGTGTAGCTCTTCATTTGATTTTCGTAATTTTAGCACTACTTAGTGAAACGATATAAATATTTTGAAAGCTCAACCATGTTAAAACATCCATAATGCACATGAAGAACTCATATTTCATGAAAAGTGATGCATTAGAAGGAATCGAATAACGAATCGAATCGAATCGAATTATACCTGGCGTGTTTTTAAAGTAAGTACCGTTTTGACTTAAAAAAACAAGTAAATTTTTTTCAAAAATAATTCATTTACTTGAAAGGCCATACTTTACTCTACCTTTCTACATAATCCCCATGGGTGATGTAAGGTTAATAATCAAGCTTCAGTTGGATTCGTATCAGTTAAATAGTCCTCTGAAATGCATCTTTATCTCTCATCCAGTAATTATATCAATAATACCGCAGTAGTTTTTTCTCGGCGTTTTGTAAAATAATTCACCAAGGGGTTTTATTCAGATATAAAAGTGAAGAAAATTTTACCCGTTATTTCTATGCCTCAGACGAATACTTTAGAAGAAGCGTCAAGAAGGTAACTGAAGAATATTAATTAACAGGAGAGGTATTACTATTACTATTACATTACTATTGAGGCATTTATCGTATCTTGGGACCAGCTTTTGTATGCCATCGTCAAAGAAGCTTGCCGCCTGATTAGACAACCACTGCTTCACGGTCGTTTTCACTTCAACATCATCGGAATGGCGCTGCCCCGCCAGAAGCTTCTTCAAGTGCATAAACAAATGGTAGTCGCTCGGCGGGGCTAGATCGGGACTGTATGGAGGGTGGTTTAATTGTTCCCAGCCAAAAGAAGTGATAAGGTCTAGTATTCGATTTGCTGTGTGTGGACGGGCATTATCGTGGAGCAAAACGACACCTGCACTCAGCATGCCACGCCTTTTGTTTTGAATAGCGCGGCGCAGTTTTTGTAAAGTCGTACAGCACGCTGTTGCATTGATTGTGTCGCCGCGAGTCAAAAAATCAAACAGCAACACACCCTTAATGGCGGGACAGCGCCATTCCGATGATGACGAAGTGAAAACGACCGTGAAGCAGTGGTTGTCTAATCAGGCGGCAAGCTTCTTTGACGATGGCGTACAAAAGCTGGTCCCAAGATACGATAAATGCCTCAATAGTAATGGGAATTATGTAGAAAAGTAGAGTAAAGTATGGCCTTTCAAGTGAATAAATTATTTTTGAAAATGTACTTCTTGTTTTTTAATTTCAAAACGGTACTTACTTTAAAACACGCCTCGTACAAGCAGCGATAGCTGTGCTCTCAATGTTCTTCCAGAAAGAGGGTTCGTTCGTAAACAATATGAAATAAGACCCACTTGCTATTTCACTGCTGGACGTTGATTACAAACTACAAAACATCATGTCATTAACTACCATTCAATTTTAAAAGAACCACAGAAGAAATAATTAGAGGATAGGATCACGATATTCAGTAGGCATATTGAAGTGGAAGAGGTTAATACAAACCTGGGACTCCCCGATCAACAGGCAAGTACTTCACTCACTAGACTACCATGCTCCCTTAATTACCGTGATGGTACTCTGATGGGAAATCATTCCTATCCTGGATTCCACCACCGCTTTTCGGCGAGTGCCCCAAAAGAGCTAACACGCCGGAAATTAAAGGCCCGTAAGCGACGGTCGAGGAACGGACGTGGATTTTAAATGATTCCAACGCAAGGCCCAGGTGCGACGGACGGATTAAAGAACCCAGTGGAATTTCGATTGCGGAACCATAATGAAGCAAATGCATTAGGAAATTGACGATTAGCATACATTAGCATAGATATATCACGCCCGTTTTGACGAGAAGATACAAAAATGAGCATAATAATGAAAGATTACACCTACTCATGTAATATGTTTTAACCCATATAGCCACCGTTCATACACAGACGTGGTATGGCATGCTTCTCTTTACTTCCACAGTAATATTTACGCATGAATTCGTGGAAAACAGATTTACATCACCATCCGACCATATGGTCAACTTTTGACAATATACAGATGAAAGGTAAAATATTATATCATAATTATAATAATATATACTGAAAAATCATGAATCATCGCTGCTAAATTTTTAACAAATATAATATCAGCGGACGGTGAACTACCTAAAAGTTACAAAAGAGCTGTGCATCAATCGTAATACATAATTGAAATCTATATGAAAATTAACAAAAATACAATAAATAATACTGGAATCGTGGTATGAAGACTTTTCAATGGACAATACATACTGGCAGATGATTCTAACTTTCTTTTTGTGCACCAAGGTTTGAAAAATTACTCCAAACTTCCGTTCTGAGAGGATAAAATTTATAAAATAATAATAATATTGAGGCAAGATACAGAGGAACAAGTCGGACGGATCTCACGTTATGGACCAGATATTACCTTTGCTGATAAAGAAAAAAACAAAAGATTGCTTCATTTATTTTGGCAGTTGACAAAATAATCACGATTTACTAAAGATACACGAGAACAGTGGAAAATGAACTCGATCGCAATATAACCAATTGTTATGTCCTGTGCTGATACAGAAATAAAAATTAAGTTCATTAAATAAAATTAAGAAAAAAAAAACGTCAGCACCATTTAAAACATTCTGTTCTAAAATTCTTAAAGGGTGAGCAAGAGCAATGAACCCCCGACTAATATAGCAGGCTTACCAATTGGTAGCACACCATCATCACTGGTCAATAATCCTTGGTTTGACGCAGCTCTGTACTCAGTCCTTCTATCAGCTAATCTTTTCACACCTACGTATTTCTTCTCTTTCACATCTCTCTTTACTTGTTCCATATATTTTGTTCGAGGTCTTCCTTTTCCGTTCTTGCCTTCCACTTGTCCTTCGACGATTGTCTTCATCAGGCCATCATGTCTCAAGATGTGGCCAATAAGGTTTTTTCATCTTCTTATTAATATTCTCATGAGGCTTCTCTTCTCCCCTACTCATCGTGGACTTCTTCATTACTAACTCGGTCGATCCATTTGATTTTCATCATTCCTCTGTAGTACCACATTTCGAAGGCCTCTATCCTTGCTTTCTCCGATGCTGTTATTGTCCATGCCTCACTTCCATATAGGAGCATATTCTAAATGTAGGATCTTATAAATTGTTTCCTTACTCCAATATTCAAGTTTCCCGCTGTAAGCAGGTGTCTCTCTTGGCGGAATGCTCTCTTCGCTTGGGCTTTTCTGCTGATAATTTCTCTCTTGCTTCTCCCGTCACTAGTGATTTTTCTTTCCAAATAACAGAATTCATCCACCTCCTCCAGTGTTTGCTTCGAAGCGAAACCAGAGCAAGACGTCGGGAAAAATGGGATGATTTTAACCCTTACTCGCTCTGTGTGTCGATATATTGGCTCTCGGTAATCGCTTTAAATAGCTCGAGGTGCCGACATATCGGCCTCGTGTTTAATCCCATGCAAATGTTTATATTTTATAATTTTATGTAAACAAAAATTTAGATTATTTTCTATTAAATCTATGTAAAGCTAATTAAAAAACAAACATATATTTAATAGTTGTTATAAAGAAAATAATTTCTCCTCTTCCAAATGCCAGACGCGTTCACGAATCGGCGTAAGCATTCTGAGAGTGAAATCGGAAATGGCCGTGAGAGCGAAAGGGTTAAAAATAATAAATATCCAAGAACTGAAAAGTGGACCTTACTGGTACTAAAAAAAAACTCAACATATTCCACGGGAGGGAACTAAAAAACGAGTAGGCCACAAATCGGTCGAGATGAGACGGCAAGAGAGGTCGGATAGGCGCTACCATGTGGACAGAAGAGTAAGTGGAAGGAAGGGGAAGTAATAATTCAAGCGCAATGAGGATCGTCGCGGTCCCGTCCATTATTCCTCACAGGATGGCTTCAACATTTAACAGCGGAAGGGAGGATTAGAACGTGGGACAGGGAGATATTTCAAGAATGTTATTACTAACATGAAAAAATCTTTTATAACATGTTTATCTCGTGAACTAAAAAGTAGAAATATTTATGAAATAAACATATGAAAATACATTGATGTAACGTTTTTCTCGTGAATTATTAAGCAGTAACAAATATTATCAACCCATAAAGGTTGTATATCTTTGTATGAGGAAGTTATTCGATAAAACAATATTTTACTCGAGAACTAAAAAGTAAAGAATTATATAACTAACATATAAAAACATCTTCAATGAAACAACGTTTTCCTTGTTAGTTAAACAGTATAAAATAAAATTACTTACGCATCAAAAACATTTAATAAAATAACGTTTTTCTCGTGAGCCAAAGTTAGTAGATAATATTAATTGCATATAAAAAATCGTTCATAATACGCTTTTCTCGTGAAGTAAGCAATGCAAAAATAATATTAGGAACATAAACGAAAACTACTATCTTTACTATAGTTTATAAAATTTACGACTGAATTTTTCATTAATTTCCTGTTATATTGCTTTGCTAGATAAGTAATCCTCAACTTTTTTCTCAATAGCTAAAATTAATAAAATAATATTACTAAAATATCAAAAATCTTTTTCATCAAACAACGTTTTCTTCTTGCACTAAAAAAAAATAAAATAAAAATATTTGATTAAACAAAATATTTTATAAAGCAGCGTTTTTCTCGTAAACTATAAAGACTAAAAATAATTTTTCACTGAGCTTGACAAGAGCTATGAATAAATTTCTTAATAAACTTCGAAAAAAATTGGGCTAACATATTGGGTCGGTAGGAAATAAAATATTGTGGTTATAAGAATAAGTGATTTCTTTATGTTAAATAAAAATTTTCATCGCAAAAATTCACACGGTGAAACGTCAAAAAACGCTTCGCCATTCTCTAGGTGTGCTTGCAAATGGTGGAATAAAAGGTAGTGGAGGGAACGAGATGTGGATGAATGAGGCGAAAAGAATGATGAAGTAGATGCTTTATCACGTTCCGGTGGAACAATGAACACCACTCTTTTTCACATCAATAATATCCCATCATATTCATCTCGGTTTCGTTCCAGTGTGGGCAATTAATATTTTTTTTAAATCAGCCACAGATGAGCTCACAAAATGCAAACGGAGCAAACAGTTAATTATCCCAATGCTTTATCTCCCATCGTTCCCTCAATATCCACTCGATGAACGTGCGGATAACAGCTGGCTGTTGTTCTGGCGTTTGACACTAATTCCCCAGCAGAACGTTGTGCTTGCGAATCGCTAGGCATCATTCATCTGTCCATATCCGAAATTCCCGAGTGTTTCCCTTATCTGGATCCTTCGAAATGATCCAGCACGGAACAATAGGGAGCACATTGTGATATCAACGTCATTTGAATGGGCTCTCCGAAGAGTTTTTTAATTACGAAGGACAGGGATTGAAATAGGCTGAAGAGTTCTATTTTTTGTAATATTTGTGTATACTTTGTACCTCTTTGATTATGTTGTATTTTACAAATAACACGACTTTAGCTTTCACTCAGTAGGTTTTCGCAGGTTTTTCTTGTGTGGGCATTTTCCTACAGTGGGTTTTTTCGCTGAAGGATACTACACCCTTATCCTCATGTTTTTTCCCACAAACAGAAATCTTTTTTCCACAAAATTTTCACATAGAGTCGTTCATATTTTTGACATTTCACAAATATTGCATATTGTATAACCTTTGTATTGTAAACGTTTGTCTATTATTTTTTAATATGTTTGCATTGACGCTATGGAGGGGTTAGGTGGAAGAGGGGACTTCCTAGTCTCAACCTCGCCCGAATAAAGATTTTTTATTATTAATATAAAATTCGAGGAATCAAGCGAGATGGAGTGGAATTGATTCATAATGAAACAATGACTTGCAATTTTCCACAATAATAAATTTACTTCGACTCGAGTTTCGATATTATTGCATCATTTTTAAGGTACTAAGGTCAGTTGTACTAAGTACTCAGTACTCAGTTGTACCTTGAAAATTATGTAGTAACATCGAAACTCGAGTCGAAGTAAACTTATTATTGTGGAAAATTGCAAGTCATTGTTTCATTATCATTTTATTATTTTTTTTCCGCTAATTACGAGGGCTGTTTTGGCATACACTGTAGTAGTTCGCACGCCGTCCGTAACGAGTGTGCGCGCCGTCTCCCGGCATTCCTTGCGAACAACCACGTATCAGTTGCAGTTCTGTATCTAACCTATACGCTTTACCCTGGATCTTTAAAATGTTTCATATTATTGAATCGCACACCGCATGAGAGATTCTGTCAGTGATACAATTTTTGACTGCAAGAAACATGTCGGCTGCAGACATTCACCCTCAGCTTTGTAAAGAGTACGCTGCTAATGCAATTAGCGAAGGTAAAGTGCGGAAATGGGTCGTTGAATTCAAAGATTGCCGCGAAAATGTTCACGATGACGATGATGATCGCTCAGGACGGCCATCTTTGAACACAAACGTTGTCGCGCCGCAAAATCATGGCAATGGTGTTCTTGGACAGGCGCGGTGTTTTGCTAGTGGACTTGGTGACACGAGGAATGACGATAAACTCAGAAGCCTACTGTGCAACCCTAGCCAAGCTCGGACGCGCATTCAGAGCAGAATACGCATCATCTCGCGTGAACTCCTGGTTGTCAGGGTAGGTGGCAAACTTCTTGGCAAAAAGGTTTGTTGGAGTAATGAAAATTAATCACCACCAGTCCCTCAGCGGGCTCAATCACTCTACGCTCCCAAACTTGTTCCGAGTTGATGTAGTCGAAGGTATTGACCAAATATTTTGACTGTACGACGCGTTCCGATGTTGTTAAATCATAGTCTACTGAAACGAAATCGAAACGTGTGTCTTTTAATTGCGTATAAAATATAAAATTGGACCTTGTATAACTCATGGGATTTCAATTTTTAATGCATCATAATTCAACTTATTCAATAACTTTAAAGATATTTTTTATGGACAGTGTAAGTGTGACCTTGGGTCAAAATTATTTAATTATGTGGGACTAAGAATATAACGGTTAAGTTTAACTTTTTAGAAATGCCTCGTTTAGATATTAATTTTTTTAGCGCAACCTGAAAAGTCTCATTCACGATGGAACGCATCCACCACTTCTCACCAGAAACAACCAGTTTCTGGTGAGCTTTCCTGGCGTCTCGCCCATGCACCCAATCGTCCAAGATATTCACTCCACGCTACTGACCCTCAAGAGAAAGGGAGTTAATGTTAGCTATTTCTGGGTTCCGGGACATGAGGGGATAGCGGGGAGCGAAAAAGCAGACGTCTTGGCCAAGGAAGCTCTAAGCCACGAAGGGTACACATCAACGCTAGTTCCATACGAAGACTTGAGAGCGTCCCTTAGAAAAGCTGTACTTGAACAGTGGATGGAGTCGTGGAGAACTCTGAACGATAATAAATGGCGAAACATCAAGGCGACAACTTCAGCTTGGCCCTCCTCCGCCAGGAACAATCGAAGGGAGGAATAGTAATTACTCGGTTGAGGATAGGGAACTCCCCCTTTGATTTATTCCTTTCTCTTTACCGAAGAGAAGGAAGCACCTCAGTTGCGATGGGTGCGGAAGTCCTTTAAGTATCCGACATATCCTGACATGCGAAAAATACCGTGCCGGGGGGGGGGGGGGGGGGGCACCTTAAATCACTCCTAGGACACCATCCTGCTAATTTGAATGGCATGATTTTGTTTCTCAAGGAAACAGGCCTGTTTAGTAAACTTTAAA
Organism: Ischnura elegans; assembly: GCF_921293095.1. Classification (NCBI taxonomy): domain Eukaryota; kingdom Metazoa; phylum Arthropoda; class Insecta; order Odonata; family Coenagrionidae; genus Ischnura; species Ischnura elegans. The sequence goes on from NC_060257.1 coordinate 39,866,477, forward strand.
GTTTAATAAATAATGCCTATTTAATAAAGTTTCTAATTTATGTAAATAAGTAAATAAATTATGCAGTGACGATCCTTCTAATATACGACATGAACTAAATGACTGACTAGTGGTGCAGTACTGACCTAGCCATCGACGCACCCTAACGCTCAATACTACTACCACTACAACAACCAGTTTTGCTGCTCACATTCACGAGATGAGTTCACTTTTCACAATGATCAACCCCGGCTGGGGCCCTGAAAATTAATCACCACCAGTCCTTGAGCGGGTTCAATCACTCTACGCTTCCGAACGTGCTCCCAGTTGATGTACTCGAAGGAATGAACCAATAGGAAGCCGTTCTCCAGACATTACTAGTTCTCCAAGGGCATAAAGGACGATGGCACGCAGAGGATCCCGAGTGAACTCAATTTTCGGGGCCTTTTCAGAGCGAGAGAGCGAAATTCCTTGACGTGCAGTCCGCTGGACTTGACCATTCGACCCCTTTCAATGATCCTCTTCCTGACCAATGGCCAGGGAAGAATGATTTTCCCGCTGGAGGACGTTGAAGTGCTTCTTGACCTGAATTCCATCCTGACCTTATCGCTCATATCTCATCAATTCGTGAGTGCCTACACTCGTGACGCAAACACCTCAGTAGGTGATATTTTTTTTAGAGTGAAAGAATAATGTCTGAATAAACATTGACGACTTATTAAGTTATTTCTGCAATATGTGTCATTTTGAAATAAATATTTTTGGGTTCATTTATTATTATCATTAAGTTATATAGTTTTGCGTTTATTTATTGGGCGGAAGTTACTGTTACAATAAGCAAGATACTATTTAATTTCTGATGAATTTAATGTGTCAATTAGAGGTCTTTGGAAATTATTATTATTTCGTACTGTTTTCTAATTTGTAACAGCGAGTTAAATTTTTATTTAAGTAAAGTCAACAGGAACCCATAGGTCCACGACAATAAACGCTTATTGTTATTATATAGAAATATAAAGCGGAATCGTTTACACTTTTATCGTGATGACGGGAGTACCAAAGACATAGTAATTTTATAGGCAACATTTAACCCAACCCGTTTCTCTAAATAAAATTTGCACTCTTGATAAAAGGCATGATACCGGTAGGAAAAAAATAAACGTAGTGTGCAATATTATTAAGCCATCATTACTCCCATCATCATGATAAAATTCCACGAAGTTAAGCCAGCAACGATTCGATCATTTTAAGGGATTAACTAGGGAAAAATTTAATCATAATCGTTCATATTTGTTTAAAAAAAATTATTTTCTACCTAATCGACCAGAAGGATTTTAATTTCATAAGTGTAAAACCCTATTGAAGGATTTTAATTATTGTTCATAAAAATTTAACTACCTAAAGAAACAATATGTTATCGACCTCAAACATATGTACACTTTGCTGTAAGTTCTTAGTGGACGATAACGTCCGAGGACAATACATTTATATTCTACTTTACAAACAGAAATAGTTTCTATTCTTCTATTACAACTTTATAAAAATTTAATTAACACTTGTATTTTATCGCATAACTTGTGAAATATTAAACACTGCCATCCATTTTTAAAAGGTAATCAACTCGGAAATAAACAAAAGATTCGCGAATAAAATTAAAAAAAAAACACCCTGAGGCTAAGTAAATGGGAAGTCTCCCAACGGAGCCATACTGCTTGAATTTCATACACTCTGGAAAGACATTGTACCAAAAAACCAAAGCAGTATAATGTTTACGCTATAAATACACAGGGAAAGGTCGTAAAATAAGGAATACGACGAAAACATACACTAAATCCGAGAAGAGCTATTTCGAAAAATTCTACCAAACAGCAACGACACACCAAGAGAATAATGCAACAAAAATAACTGGTATAAGGAATAGTGAAAACTGCCGAACAGCTTATCTGAGTAACCAGTACTTTAAATGAACGAAAAGGAGGAAAAAATCATATAGCACAACCCTAAATTCTTGAATATACGTCAAATTGGGATATGAAAAAACATTGCAGCGGTATATCTCGTTGGAACAAAGAGCCACGCGCTTGAAGATACGTCAAATAGGCATTAGAGGAATGCAATGATTTATTTAGTTACGAAAACGACGCAAATGCAACGAACAGAACCAACATTTGAACTCTTTTATACGAAATACCCGATTGTGAGATAAAACATTTCAAAGAATGCTCAAATTACTCCTTGTAAAAATTTAGAGGGTTTCAAAATTATAACAAAATAATTACGAATTACTTTCAAAATTATGTGTTGTCACCAGAGCCATAAGTATGAATGCAATAATTAGTTCAGGTCCAAAATAAAAAATACAGACAAATACCGTTAAACACGCAAATATTATGGTGCTACATATTTTCTCATTGTACGTTGAACTTTATTGGTTTTATTTCTACTATAATTTACAATATTTACGACTGAATTTATATTGATTTCTTGTTTTATTGTTTTGCTAGATTAGTAATCCTCAAATTGATCTAATGGAACATAGATGCCTTGGCTCTTGAAGACATGTCAAATTGCCATTAAAAGAGGAATAAAGCAAATTATTTCGTAGAAACAACGAAGCAAACTGCCGAGACATAAAAAAACAGCGATTCTTGCATTTCCTAACAGTTAAAGAGTTTCATGGCTGTCCTGGCCTGGTTTTCTCTGCGTCTTCCGTGAAAGCTCTAAGGAAAACGCATTAAAACGATAGGGTGAGCGAGAAAAATGTTGCACGAAAGACTTAATGTGGAAACTGCATTGTGTTCTATCACGCAGGGCTGAAACATTGATTAGCAATCGAAGCGGAGTTAACCTAGCCCGAAACATCAAACACACAAGGGTGTATCGAGCCAAAGAAAAATTTTCATTCAATTTTCAGACCATAAAAAGAGGTGATTTTATAATTTCTGGTTAGCGTTAACCGGTAAATGATACAGCCGTGACTTTAACTTGAAAATATTTGAAAGTTATACTTAAGCAAAGGTGCTCAACATGGCGTTCAACCCATTTGTACATAGCATCCGATATATCGGACGCGCGTATTTCATTTTTTTCTGGACTCCAGCTGACATTCGCTACATTTTAGTACTATACTACGTCTAAATGGAAGTTTTTCTTCCCCGCTGCGCTAATATTTTAGTTGCATCCACGAATTTATCGTCCTTAGAAGCATTTTTGTGAGACGTGGCACTGAAAGAATATTCTGTCACCCACACGGGGTACATAAATAATTTTTTACTGAAGTGTTTTATCAATACGTTGATAATTTCTCATATAATATCTCATTTTTGTTCTAAAGATTGATATTTTTATTTTCCACTCTTTCAAGTTTTTCTATTCTACTTTGTATCTGTGATGAACACTAAAAATTGACCGTCCGATATTTCGGAGGCCATGTATGAGGGTCAGTTCGCGTACCTAATCTAATGATGGGTGCTCTTATATTTTAACAATACATTTTTACTTTAGTATTGTATATTTAATTATAAAATTAAGTTTATTTTATTATAAATGGATGGATACATTATTTTTTTATGAGGGAATACAAGAATATTGTATGCCACTATCCATGAAAAGCTTCATTGGTCATGACAATAAATAAATATAATCATCCAATGGCACCTCTGGAGCAATGGTCGATCTAATGATACAAGATTACCCTAAAATGTAACAACATATAGACTATGTGAGTAGAGAAATTCTTTTACAAAATTAACTTTGTGAATTAATGGGTTTAATAAAATGTGATCTTAATTGGAGGAATTTGTCTATTCAGATTTTCATACACTGCCAAATTGTAACTAGACCTTATAATTACGCTACTAATAAATGCAAATATTAATCAGAACTACAAAAAACGTAAATTTTGCAACAAACTGTCATAAATGAAAAAGAAAACTTACACGAAAAAAGCACAACTCTTCCATAGGAATTAGTCAGCAGAGTCAACACCGTGGTGGCAGAGTACAGGAATTAGTTGCTGAAAACCATTACTCGTGAAAAAACAAGACTATAATAATTCCACATCCATGACCACCATCCACGTTGCGTGTCCGTAGAAAAAGTCTTCACTCATATTTTACCTCGCTAACGTAAAATATTTTATTTAAGTTTCTCCATTTGTTAAATTATGCAAGGCGAAACAATTATTAAAGTTACGGCATCACACATATTGCAGTACAAAAAGCACGCACGACTTACAACGCTGAAAAATTAAAAAAGTAGGATTTAAAAGCCTACTTTTCTAAAAGCTTTCAAAAACTTAAGGGTCGACCCAAAAAAATGGCTAGTCTTTTAGCAAAAGAAAATGACGTCATAAATTAAGATTCGGGTAACGAATTTCAGACTTTGTTCTCACAACAAAAGAAAACGAGCGGATCTTTTAAACGGAAAATTTTAATGAAGCCAAATTTTTGGAAAATATAAGGGACACGATTACAATACCACCTAACGAATGGCAGGCAAAACTTGTCTAAAGTTACAGTAATAAGTATCAGGGCAGAAAAAGACGATTTTCGGTGATGAAATTGGTGTTATGCAATAGGCACATTCACTTGCCAGGGTCCTATTAAAAAACAAAGCTAAGCAAAAAGAAAATCTTGCGTCTTAAAAATCATCTTCGAAGCACTAATTATGAAAACAAAAGCCGCTGAGTCCTGATTTTAACTCTTGAACGAGAAGTTCAAAGTTGGTATCGGATAGCTGATGGGAATACGAAGAGCTAATTTTTTAAAACGAACTTTTTTAAACTGAGAAACTTGTTGATAAAGTGTTAAAAGAGTGGCGTACGTATATAAAAACTAATATTGACGAGAATTAACGCAAAAAAAACAAATAAAATACACTTGCAGAAAAGTTTCTCGGGTTATCCACCGGCTGATGTCGTCCATGTCTCACGACGTTTCGAGCAGCGACTTTCTGTTCATCCTCAGGGTATCTTCCGAATACATTCATTCATTTAATTCATTCGGAAGATCCCCTGAGGATGATCAGCAAGTCGCTGCTCGAAACGTCGGGAGACATGGACGACATCAACCGGTGGAAAACCCGAGAAACTTTTCTTCACCTGATACGCCGGGAAAACCTAAGATAAAATAAAATACACCTTTTGTGAGCTATAAATATGTAATACGTTATATTATCTGAATAAATTACGAACACTTCAACTTAAAAAAAAAATAATTGTGACACTTTACAAATAAGACGCTACATAAAATATGCACAAATAATTAGATGCTTCGGTCAAAATGTTGCCATCCCATTAATCCTCAACTCATGAGATATTACCCTAGAATTTCTGAAATAGATTTATACTTGCGCAAATTTTAAAAATACTTCGTGACCAAGCAGCTGGTAATAATAACATTCCTTTAATTAATACCTAAGACTAACCTCAAACGTATCATCCAATGTTCACTTGGAAGATGAAATAAGAAAAAGGGGTGGCTCTTCAACGACTTAACCTCAACAATCTAACTATGAAATTTATGCTAAAGTAGATAGCAGACACTTATAGCCATGGTCGACTTAAAAATATATTTAAAAACATAATGAGTTAGACATGGAAAATGAGTCCATTGCATAGTTTGGAGAAAATAAATTCTGAGTTCTATCTTGACACCGAAAAGAAACTCATACAGCAAATTATAGCACGGTTTCTTTTACTTATTTGCAGTTTCACCGGAATATCTTATCCCCTCACTAACTTCATTTCAGGCAATATGTATTAAATACACCAAAGCATGAAGTTGGCCATGAAAAAATATTTGACTTACCCGGGATTCCTTCATCCATTGGTGTACTTCTTTTTGCACCCGTGCGCGTTACTGCGTACAAAATCAATTGTTTATTCAGTGCTTTAATTTGTATTAATTTATTACGACAGCCATAAAAATGGGCGTAAATTGTCATTACCATGAACATGGAAAAGGATTTATCATTCGTGGAAAAAAAGGAGATAATTCAATCACGGGATGTCCTGATGGTATCGAGCAGAAATACGATCGCCTGCAGGAGATGGAACGTTCTAGTCTAGAGGTGGCTTGAAGCTGCAGCTGGTTGGACATCCGTGGAGCATTTGATCACGCAGCGTAACTCCGAAGAAAAAAAAAAGATTTGGTGCTTTCAGAACGATTCACCGCGCTCTTCACATGGCATTGCATTTGATTCCGACGGAGTGCAGTACGTAGAAGCAAGGATGCGATCAATCATGGCGAGATTCCTTTATTTGACCTTTACCGCTAGTTCTTTCCCTTGCTCTCTCGCTTATATGAGCTTTCATTGAGTCTCACAGTTCTTTTACTCAACTTTTTTTCTGAACTTGCTCCTAGATGCTTCTGGAACACCATCTAGCATTTCCAATAGGCTCGCTCATGGAAATGGGGACGAAATGGTTTAAAAGAGACATGTGATCAAAAACTTACATTAACGAGAATTAACGCAAAAACAAATAAAATACAATTTTTTGTGGTGTAAATGTATAGTACGGTCACATTATCTGCATACATTACACTCACTACAGCTTTAAAAAAATACTATTTGTGACACCTTAAAAATAAGACTACATAAAATATGCAAAAATAATTAGTTGCTTAAATGCTTAGCCTGCAATAAATTCTCGATATACTTTACTGCGATATATTTCTCATACTCGTATATATTCCTGAATGTAATACCAAATGTTAATGTACTTAAAAATACAGTATATTTAGGACAATGCGAACTTTTATCACGGAAATCAAGTTTAACAGTAAGTTATATAAAGATGAAATGAAACAATCCATCAAAACCACTTTAAAAGGTATCGATACTAAGTTAAAGATGACTTTGTTAAATTAAAAACGTATTTATTTTTAATACAAAAGTAAAAAAGTAAAGAATCTATTAGAAATCATTTATTCAAAATTTAAAAAAGAATAATAAAATAAAAACTAATTACAAAAAAATAGCAAAAGTAACTGAGAGTGAGTCAATCAATGCAAAAGAATGATTACTACAAATGCCAATCTATCTAGTCCCTTCGTATTCATATAATATAAGTTACGCGAACAAATTAGTATGTAAACAGGACTAAAATAAATACAAAGTGCGGATCTACGAATCATGCTGAAAAGACACCGAACTATTTTTCGGCATCGCATTTACGCAGCAAGATGAGACGATGTACCAGGATTTTAAACAATCAGCGGATTGTAGCCGTCTCTGTAGTGCTCTATGCTAGCGTTTTTCTATTCAACATGAAATTTATCACACGAACACGAACTTCTTGGAGTTTTTAGTCTCATTTAGCTGCGCTAAAGAGTGAAACAAGAAGGGCTGGTCAGCAACGGTATTTTAAAATTTTGGCCTCAATCCGCTAAGAAGATTTCTTCCCCTAATAGCACGTCCTTCGAAGCATTACAATAGGAATGAATCCCTTCGAGCTTGAATGCAATTGAAAAGAAAAAGAAATATTGAAGGACGTGGAGGTTAGCGGTCGAAGAAAATTCGCTCGCCACTGTAATAAGAGGAGGGATTTCAGGTAGGCTTCTAAAGTATTTTAAGACATGCATACGAGGTAAAAGATGGAAGGAATTTTTAAAGGATTAGAATGGAGTTTCTCAGGAAAGTAAGATTATTTCACAGCGGATCAGTATCTTAGCCTAAAAATAACCGTTGCATAGCAAAAAGATTAAAAATTGAAAAAACAACTATGAGCTCAAGGGAAGGGAAGAATACTACCAAAACAATAAAATTATTTCACAAGATTCGAAAAAATGTGAGGAGGATCTCTCAGCATCAACGGAAAATTATTCATGGGATTCATAAAATTTTCTTCTCTAAAGGAACAAAAATGTCTTCGTTTCCTTGTTTTCCGTACACTGCATTACTTACGTGAGTTCTCTGAATAATAATAATGAATTTAATTCTAGACTTCTACGATATACTTAGTTATCTAAGATTCTTCTTTTTCGAGCTATGGTCATTGAAATAGGATGTTCAACTTTGCCAATGTGGCGATAAATTTTTTTATTATCTTCAGGCCTATTATAAAACCACTAAATACATAAGCAACATCAACAAGTGATAGATGTTATTAACAGTAATATATTCCGGTTATAAAATTATTTTTTCTCCAATTATCTTGGTAGCAACATATTTTAAGTATAAAAACAATAATGATGATGACAACATATCTTTAAGACTTTTTCCTGAACATTCAACATTTTTCATTTAAAAAATCCTTCCGTGATTTAAAAAGAATTTATAAACACCATAGTAGCGATCAAATATTTACTGACCTAATTTCGAAGACAGTAAATGAAGAATTATTTCCCTTATAGAACTAATAAACATAACGCTGTATAGTAGATGATATTAGGAGAATGGGTACTATTTTCCCTGCAATTTCCGCCGTACTGTAGAGGAAAAAATTAATAATGAGCACATTTTTATGAAAATATGCTCGTAGTTATAACATGTACGTAATTCCAAAGCATTCAATGAGAGCAAAGTAGTTTCCGTTTTCAGCTACGTATGATTCTTCAACCAAACTTAAAGAAACGACACATTTTTATGGGTGCATGTCTGGGTATGAAAACAATTTCTTAGGATTTATAGGGTTTCTAGATATATAAAAAAATCTGAATGAAAAAAATAATTCAAGTCCCACATATACAATTAAATAAACGCGAAAGGCACTAAACCGTATATTTATCACTAAATGGTATTAAAAAAATTACGGCTTCCATTTTGCTACGTGAGAAAGTCCACAGAACACAATACGGTGTTATAACACCTTTCATACACCGATAGTTCATAAGATACACAATTCATTGATGAAAGAAGAGAAAGAACAACCAAAATGAATAAAATCGTTTAATCTTTTCCATTAACTTGATATTCACATCCTTTTTCACTCTCAAAACAAAAATGTTAGTTAAAAATTATTTGATGAAAATTCGACATCAACAATCAAAAGGGAAAATGACATCAAATTAATACAATCATTATTTTTCCATCACGTAAACTGGTAAAATAAATATTCAATCCTTATCTCTAAGAATGTCGAAGGGACTTACTAACTCTAATTGTACATCGTTACGAGCCACATCAAGAAACCTTACATTTATGAAGCAAATATTATTTTTAACCTTTTTAGTTCGAGAAGCAATCAATGCAGCACATCGCATACAGCACGAAATATGAAGGACAAAAAAGTCGTTTAAATCGTTAGCAAAGCCTTCGTCTCACAACCTGGGTTTGGTTTTATGGGCAAGAATATAACTGTTCCCACGTTACCTCCATTAAAAAACTTACGATTCCAGAGAATCCGGGCCATTATTTCAGTGCACGTGAACGCGCATTATAGTCCAGTGAACACGGTGGATTTCATAGGAACGAAACCTTTGGAGACCGCTGAAGACGACTGGGACGTTATTTCCGATTCTCTGAGAAGGAATTTATTTCGCCATATGGTTTTATGCTCTTTTCCCAACGGAGTAATTCCATTTCATCTCCAAACGAGGCTGTAAGAGAAGAAATCTTGGAGATAAAATAAGTGAAAATGGCAAGCCTTAGGCGAGGCCAATATACGAGGGTCGTTCCATAAGTAATCCCCTTTATTTTTTTCCCAAAACATATTTATTGTAAAAAATCAGAATTTAGTGACAATATGCATCAACATTTTTGTCCATGCACTATCTTTGTCGACGCCGGGTTTCTCTCCACCCTTCCTAACCTACCCCTTCCTCCATGGCGCAAATGACCTCAGCTGTCGGTCGCCTCCTCCAAATACCATACCTACATTTTTCAAATGCAGCACATCACATGCAGTACGAAATATGAAGGACTAAAAAGTCGTTTAAAATTTGGGAATTCGACGTTAGCAAAGCCTTCGTCTCACAACCTTGTTTTGATTTCAGGGCAGGAATTATACGATAACATACTTAATATTTTAAAAAATGAACATTGGAAATTAAAACAATCCTGTCGTGAAATTTAAGTATACCCGGAGTAGCCACGGTGATAACTTTACGGAGTCGCCCGCAGTGCACGAATTGGGCGAAAAATCCACAGAGAAAATATAATTCGCCTTGTTTGGTATGGTCCTCAAATTTACACGGCAGAGAATGACGCCTCCGTAGCTTAACTGACTGAAGCACTCGATCGCAAATCGGAAGAATCCCGATTGGAACCGCGGTCAAGACGAATGAATTTATCCCCGTGGGTTTTTCGCACAATCCATTCGTGTGAAAATTTTTTGATCCTGCCGCGTATATGGCGATGACAATTCACTTCAATGAATTGTCTTGGGTAGGGAAGAGTAGGGTATTTGGCTGGATAGGGTATTTATCTGAGCATTGGCCGGTAACGCCATAGGACCGTGGCTCGAATCCCAGTCTTAGGGAATTTTTCCTCACGGCAATTCATTGAAGTGAACTGTCAAGAAAATTTTACAGGTGAAATTTTCTCGAAGACTTTTTTCGTGTCAGTGCACTATATATGCTCTTGTATAGGGTATAAATCTGCGAATTTGGGAATTTTTTCTCAACACTTCAATGAATTGCCACGAGGAAAAATTCCCTAAGACTGGTAATCGAACCACTGTTATTTTGCTTTCCCGGCCACTGCGCTTATTAATACCCTATACAAGAGTATATCTAGTGCACTAACGTGAAATAAGTCTTCGAGAAAATTTCACCTGTAAAATTTTCTTACTTTATTTTACTATCATCCTTACCTTATTTTCTAATGGACCATAAGGTAGTTCCTGGTCGAGGAAATGTATTCCCATGGAAACTTATGTGAAATATTTAGGAAGACTGGAGCCGTTCGAGGTGTGGGTCTGGAGAAGAATGGACACGGTGAAGTGGACGCAGAGGAAGAGGAACGAGAAAGTGCTGGAAATGGTGGGTGAGGAGAGGCAGCTTCTAGATGAGATACGGAGAAGACAGAAGGTGTGGATGAAGGAGAACTTAGCGGGGAGTGGATTTTGATAACAATGTTAGAGAGTAAACTGTTAGATAAATGAGGGAGAGGAAGGAATTTAAGACAATAGTTATAGTTTTAGATAGAATGAAATGGAATAGGCTTAATTGTGAATTGAAGCTCAGAGAAGTCCATGAAGGGAGGGGAGAATTACACAATAGTACTTCTTAAGTACTAAATGGAAAGCTATCTCAATCGGTAGAATACTTGGATCAAATAACAATATTGATAAACAAATGCAAACAATAATGTTGGATCTACTTTAGTATTCTCAACGGAGGTGAAAAAGTGGAAGAATGAAAACTTTGCCTCTACGATGGCAGAAAAACTTTTTGTAGGACTGACACCACAAGAATGACCTCTAAAAAATGATTAATGAGATGACTTGGTGTTCAGACAAAAAATTCCTTTCGCACGCCTTCTATGCTAAAAAAAAATTCTGCACGATATGAGACAAAGATGATATAGCCCATGAATAACGCCACGGGAGAAGTGCTCCAAAATTTCCCTGCAAACAATGATTTGGCGGAAAGCCAGACTGTGTGTGGGCTGACTAGCGAGGTTGGAGTAGGCAGGGAGTGGTATTTGAAATAATAGAATAGGGAATTTTGTGGAAGTCCATTATATACTTGCGAGATATGACCTGGGAAATATCCAGAGAACCATGAATACATATTTACCAATGGTCTGATCAAAGATTCGAAATGAGATTATTTTGGATTTAATTAATAAATTTATTTATTTAAGTTAAATTGATCTTTTTTTCATGACCCCAATTTATATAGTAATTATGTACTATAGTCTTGGGAATGTAGGTCAGGGAAATGCAATTCAAAACATTTCACAGAAATTTCGATATTTTCTTTTATCTTCGTCAGGGCTATGCTGTCTTGTTAATGAGACTTAGAAACCACAAACAAATAAAACAACATTCAGCCCTGAGGATGAGCCCCGAGTCGGAGCTTGAAACGTTAGCCATTATGGAAAAATCAACACGGTGGGAATCCCGAGAAGAGTTTACCCACATGGTTATTTATGCTTTGTCTGTGATGATTTTCCTACTAAATTTAATACAATCGTAATGTTATCCTTTATTCTATTTGTTATATCGTTCTGCCTGAGCTGAGACTTTTTATTATGTCCACGTGTACACGGGAAAATAACGACAAAGGCTAACGCTGTCCTATTGCGCGAATTCGTGCTTATAGTAAGGTGTCGCAAGAATCACCTCCGGTTGTAGAATACTAAAAGCGTGTAAAAAGGTCCTAAGAGTAAAAATAATGTGTATTTTAATTCGCCATTATAGGGAAATTTACCGGAATAAAATAATTAAATAATATTGTGCAAGGTGGTAACCTACAAAAAATTCGATTTAATTAAGTGTATATTTCTATCCAATGGGGGGGGGGTCCTATATACCCCTTGTCTCCCCCACAATTTTTAGCTAATTAAGCGCCCGAAAAGAGCAACTCTCTAATCAGAAACTGGATTCTGAAGATTATACTCGATTATAATGCCCATGATTACACCAATGGCTTAGTCTGCGGTGGATTCCACCCTTACATAACCAAAAGAAACTACGGACAGCAACACGGATTGGGTCAATAATCGTCAAATAAAAGCTACATGAAGAAAATGTAGCAAGTAGTGAGGCGGAAAGAAACTCTATGTTAAAGGAAATCAAGAGGATTTCGAACTAAACAAACGTTTGACATTTCAGGGCACTAAGAAAAATCAGTACAAACATAAAGGAGTAGATTTTCCTCTTGGGTGAATGCCCCAATAAACGTTAGAATCGCACGAAACAGGGAAACCCTTAGTGAGGAAAGAAAATATTTCTCCATATAACCAGGCAGCTCCTAAAGGCAAGCTCCAAGCAATCCCAAAGTAGGTCATACTATTCAAAGCACCCAGATCAAGTCAAAGACTTCTGGATACTAGAAATGAAGTCAGGGGGAACTTCCAGAATAAAGAAACACTTCAACACGCCAGCGGAGCAGTTCAAGTAAATTAACGCTTAATTATCCTCTTGTACCTGTTTTAAATCTGATTTCACACAAAAAAATACTGTATCAACACACAATAAACAGATGGAAAGAAGCAGGCTTAAAATTGCTACCGAAATATATGTGAATACATTGTGTACATTGTGACCAAAATTATAACATTTTTATCACCAAAATCTAAGTAATGTTTAACTAAAATTGGTGCCATTTGATTTAAAATTATTTTATTTGCGTATTGTCATTCTCACTTCAAAATGAATTGAAGATTAAAGCTAGGAAAAGTAAGGTTGAAAACTACATTGATCTGATGATGTTATTTTCGTAATTTTCATTGATATCAAACTCTTTACCGATTTATTGTAGCCAAGACCTCTAAGCTATCTGTCGTAATTTCCTGAAGTTAATTGGCAATGCTTCTAGAGTTTAAACGGAGAGCATTACGGAGAGCATTACTGAGAGCTGCAAATATATTCAAGATCCCACAAGCCTCGTAAATTATTCTTCGGATAATTATTTGAACAAAATAAGACTGATACTATTTCTGTTTAATTAAGTAGGTACGGTTTGTAAGCCGCCAAAGAGTTGTCAATCCGTTAAATTAACTCATTATAAGAACTGACGTGAATATGGCTGAAGCATAAAAGGCATTCCATAAAACAAATATGCAGATTTTTTCCCCGTTTTTGCATGGCCATTTAGAAAATCTTGTCGTGTTTTTTTCAGCATTCCAGGAAATTTTCAGCCTTCTACTGTTAAATCAGCAAATAATAGATGGCTCATAGCCATGCGAGTTAGGGAAAAATGCTGTTAGCGTTCAGGGTTTTGGCTAGAATAATGATTTTGAATACACTATTTCCGTTCCCAAATCCAATAAGAGGACGAGTATTTTTCAGAAGATTCCTGCATCTAGCATGAATCTTTTGTGGAATGTAAGGGACATCAGACTTGATAGTTATCCACACTCCCAGTTAACACATAATTTTATTAAATATTTATAAGTATTTAGACATTTATATAGAAATAGATATTTATAAATAGACATTTATATAGATTAGGTAGATTTATCCGAAGCATTTTGTATGGCCAATCTCACCTCCCACATTGAATTTTCATTTTCAATTTGAAATAAGGCCTACTCCCTTCCATAACTAAATACCATACTATTCCTCCGTCTTCTCCGCTTACCTAATATTCTTCCCTCTAAAACGGTTTTTAACTCCGCTTTTATGGTTTAAAAGTGCATAAAATTCAAAGTAGTCCTTATCGAGCTTTATTTTATAACACATAAGAGGACTATTATTATTTAAGTACTCCACCGATTAAGGTAGGTTTCCATGGAGTATTTAAGAAGCATTCCGTCAACATCCCCTCCCACATTGGTTTTCTCTTTTTTCAATTTACAATAAGGCCTACTCACTTACATTATACCCATAAACCCAATTCTCTCAAGCCGTCTTCTACGCTAACCTAACAATATTCCCTTGAACAAAGCTTTTTAAATCTCTTACCCGCTAAGTACTCTCTCTAACCAGACCCTCTGTGTCCTCCGTATGTCCAGAAGTTTTCTCTCTATAGACGACATGGCTAGCACGATCTACTCTAAAAAAACCTAAAAATTTCAAGATAATGGCATAAATTTTACGTAGTTTTTACCAGCAACCTCTAACTAACCTCTCCGATCCAACGTGAGAGATGCGTTCTCTTACGCCCAGACCAAGACGAACATTTTTTCTCCGTCACCATTTTCACGTGTTGGAAAGAAAACGACAAACTGAAAGCGTAACGTGGATTTTAGACGAGCTAGGCTGGGTGCCGTTAGAGTCTCGGAGGCTACATGCTTGGCATAGGTTGCTGGAGCGGTTAAAAATAGATATCTTTCAGTACGTCACAAAAAACATCATCTTAGAACTTCACCATATTTCTAAGTCTGACAGAAGCGATAAATCAAGACGAATATTTTGCCGAAAAAATAGGCGTAGGGATTCGTTTTTCCCCAGAACAATAAAGCACTTCAATAAATACGAGGCGGAACTTTCTCTACCTTTTACTTATTCTTTGCTAACGCACGAAGCCCTAGATTACTCCGCAGACCACCAATTGCGGCGGCTTGCGGGGTAGTATGAGGATGTAGATTGTATGAAGATGTAGAAGAATAATATATATAGATATCATTAAATAATGGTGCGGTTTTGAATATCGTTTAAATGAATGCAGAATAACTACGTTTATGTTTATATTTTTTGAATTTGTCTTCTCAAATAATTTTTTTTCTAATTTATACATTGCAATACGTGCGCCCTTAGACGCTCGACGAGAGATAAACCCGGCATCCACATTAACCTACTTCCCACCCATTGGTTCCGAGTTAAATACCGGCGGTGGCGAAGATTTTCAAGAGCCTGCCCGAACCCTGGAAGACTTGCTTAAAGAGAACACTTCAAGCGTCCGTCGGATGGGACGTTAAGCCGTGGTCCCCTTGGCGCCTTTCGTTAAGAGCATGCTATTGCATACGTTGGGTTTCTCTTTTGTCGAGCGACAAAGGACGCAAATATTAAATTCATTAAGCATTTAAAAAACCTTTTGAGACGACAACTTCGAAAAATAAAAATCCTAAACTGTATGTAATTCTGTTTTAGTAAAACAATGCTAAAACTCCATTGAAATTCAAAAATCATGTACACCATTCTTTCAAGATAACCCTCTATTTTTTCTGATAGAACTGCGATGATTCCTTGAAACCCTGGGGGCGGTGAGAATGACGTCAGAAATCGGTAGGGGAGGGAGAGAGAAAGAGTTGCCAAGATCTGGAGGATATGGATGAGATAAATGCATTAATTCCGATCGGTTAAACCCTTCGGGAAGCGGACAAAACTCCTTTCCCAGGAGAATTCTCGATCATAATGAGGCGAATCTATTCCAAAAAATGGAGCTCAAAAATCCAAGACTATTTCTCATGAAATCTATTCACCCGAAAATCCTGCATTCAAATGCGACACCGTGATGGGATCAGGAACTTTGTATGCTAATATGGATTTTTTTCTGCAAGAATTTACACTAAATGGTTGGGAAGAAATGAAATATCGTATGATACGAGAAAAATATTAATAAATATAGGTAAAAGGCTTCGTAATAGGTAGTAATAGCTACTCCAAATATTGGATTCAGGATGGAGGTGGAATCAGTAACTAAACGATGCTATAAAAATCCATATTCCAGCTAAAAATGTATGATACTGAGTTGGTGTAGCTAAATGAATCCTAGATGAAGTATGGACTGATATCAAAGAAACAACCATGCATGACAACGGTTTCGAAAGAAGGATGCAGTTAAACTTAAGCTCAAAATTCAAATTATTGCCTTATAAATCAAATTATGGTGGATGGTGCATAAAAAAACCCACGAAGAAGTAAAAACTTCACAAAAATTAGGCAAGCCACAAAATATGAGCACCTGCAGTTACAAATCAATAATACGTGTGAATATGTAGATTCAGCACATTAAGTTTTGTCTCCTAAGGTTAACCACGACTGTGTACGAAAAATCAGCATTAAAGTACATCTCCTCACTATTTTTCATTTAAAAGCATTGAAAATCAACAAATAAGAGAAGAATACTTGTAAGGCTCCTCTAAAAAGTTTACAAACAAGATTGAAAGTGAAAAAACATAATGTTGTTATCTACGCATAAAACCTCTGTGTGTCACTTTAAAGTGCCACTTTAGTATCTAGAATTAATTTAAAGTCAAAATTTACTGCAGCACACTTATTTACTGTCGATAATTTTAGTTATTTGAATGCAATTATGCGAAAGAATATATGTATGAGGGCATAAGAACTTTATAATACTAAATAAACAAACTTCATAATTTTTACAATTCACGATCATTCTTACTAGCTTATTTGCGCGATTAAATAATTGCTTACTACAAATTAAAAGATTTGTTTTTTTTTTATATTTAAGGAATGTTGGTTATAAAAATAAACGGCTTTAACAGAGAAAAATATGTCTTCTGAATTTGAAATGTTGAATAAATACTCATAGCACAAATTTCTCTCAGTCGAAGCAGTAAGAAGGAAATTTAGTTAATTCTCGCACAAAAATTCACGGTCACATAGGCCGTAAGAAGACCAAACAGTAAAATAAGTTCTGAAATTATCAAAATTTGCGGTCCCCAGTAAAATGCTTCGCTGATAAATCCAGCATCTACCTCAGAGAAGTTAAT
The DNA here is from genome assembly GCF_921293095.1 of Ischnura elegans. Lineage (NCBI taxonomy): Eukaryota > Metazoa > Arthropoda > Insecta > Odonata > Coenagrionidae > Ischnura > Ischnura elegans. The sequence continues at coordinate 39,883,688 of NC_060257.1, forward strand.
GAGCAAACATCTAACGGCTTCTTGACTTTCACGGGGAGGAGTTCACAGCCAAGTAACCAAAACAGCTACCAGAATAAACAGAAAATCTACTAGAACAAACATTTCACGTTATTTAATTAAGAGGTGACTAGGAAATAAAACAGTTGAGACTTGTTATCGAAGTGGTCTTCAGTGAGTACCTCAAAATCCTTACCGTCAAAATTTTCATAATATGAGCACAAAATCTCTGGGACTTAAACGCAAAAGGCACTGAAAAAGGATATAATTACGATATTTTTTAAGTTGGCAACACATAAAGTTTAAATTTATTCGTCCTTGCAAAATTGAGTCTCCACTGCCAAAATACGTAACCGAAGCCGGTCTGAACAAGACTTAAGAAGTTAAACCATAAATTATAAAGATTTTAATGTGAAATCATAAAGAAGATGAGTCATAGCCAGTATATCACAGCCACGGGATAAAAACAGACGCCGATTTTCTTATAGCAGAGCCTCAGATCAATTTGCACATTCATTCGATGCATACAACAATCTGGAAAAAAGCTTTTCACTCCATTTACATATTTGTTGTCGAAGCCTCATTTCATTCAAAATTTATGAAAAACAATCATAAAATTCCAATAAAATAACATTAATCTAACAGATCACTCAAATGATAGGAAAAAATTGTATTTATCTCGTTTATTCCTTTTCTTGGCGCATTCTGCAGGCGTGACGTGAGGTCTCTCAGACCGCTAATCGAAATAATTTGTAAATTAACAGAATTAAATAATAACAAAGTTTAATTTCAATGGTTTTATACCCTTATTATACAAAAATTTGAAGCTAACGATGATTTTAGATACTTAAAAACAGCCAATTTGAAAATATTCAAAATTTTAAAAACGAAGAGGTCTCTCAGACCGCAAGTCACCGATTAAGGGTCAAGTCATGGAGGGATGGAGGGGTATGAAATGTTTCACAGTATGACGGAGGGATACAATGGCCTTCATAGGGGTGTATAAAAAACGTATAAACCTCTCAATTGCTTTAACCCTGACAATTTCAATTAAACTTCATTAATATATTCTGAAAATTTTAATTTGATGCGTAAACATGGACTACTGAAGAAGGATGATGGGAAAAGACTGGAGGCGTTCAATATGTGTGTGTGTGTGTTGAGAAGAATGGAGAAGGTGAAGACGGAGAGAAAGAGGAACGACGAAGTGCTGGATATGGTGGGTGAGGAGAGTCAGCTTCCATGTGAGATACGGAGGAGACAGAAGATATGGATGAAGTGATAACTGAGCGGGGAGGGCATGTTGAAAACAGCGTTCGAGGGTAGAATGCTGGGTTTACGAGGGAGAGAAAAGAGAAGGTGAATATTACCGTAGTATCTAAAAAAAATCTCCTTTTATTAAAATAAAAAGGTTATCGACAAATTTAATGGTGATAAAAAATATCTATTACATTTTAATGAAATCTATAATCGTAATCTTCTAGATGAGATACAGAGGAGACAGAAGGTATGGATGGAGTGAGTACTTCGCGGGAAGGGATTTTTAAAACAGTATTACAGGGTAGAGTATTAGGTAAGGTAAGGAAAAGAATAAGATTTTTAGTTCGAATTCAAGGGAGTAGGCCTTATTTGGAATTGAAGAGGGAAGTCCATGAAAGGAAGGTGAGGCTCCCAGAATTCTTCTGAAGTATTCCATGGAAACCTAACTTAATTGTAGATTTACTTTAGCAATGATAATGAAAGTTTTACGTAATTGGTACATCATAAAAGAAGACTAAATACGACCGATCGAGTGGGGGTGATGAGTTCCTTCAACACTTATTACACTTCCGTAGATGATAGCATACTTGAGAACAAGTTTATGGAATATTTATTTTTTCTAAATTTTATTAGCATCGGGATTTTCCTGTCTCTAGACATTGCGGAAATAAATACTTGCGATTTTCCAAGAATATTAAATTTATTAAGACCTAGATTTTAATGCTACCACATCACATCCAACCTTGAAACCTAGGCCGTAAGAATGTTAAAGATGATATAGTAACATAGGTTGTAATAAATTTAAAATCGTGGAAAATTTTTATTATAACGTGAAAAATTCCACTCCATCACGCTTTCATCTTCGAATTTTATCCACATATTTCCATTAAAACCATATGTTGGAGAAAAAATTTCACTTCCTTTTTGAGCCAGGTAAGAACTCCCACCTCCAACCCCTTAGGTATCGTCTAACTGAGTTCAAACACAGCAATCTCCTAAACCGTGGAAACTAGCGGCAAGACGACTATTCAATGGCGTTAGGTCGTCGGCGAACAGAAGCAGGATCCCCGCAGGCCGTGTGGAATTAATCGGTGTCCCTAAACGACTCCCAAGCGCTCCACAGTTAAGCCCTTCCATCGCTCAAAAGCTCTATGAACCACAAAAGGCCCTCCGTGATACATACAGTGACCTCTATACGGAACAAGCATGGAAAGACGGTTTAACCTCATTTGAAAAAGGCCAGATTGGCGCCCATGCGCTGCCACTCCACGTGACGTCACAGGGACCTAGATGCAATACGAGTAGATAGGAGTTTTACATCGTCTGATATTACTAATGCATGCATGAGGCACAGAGCTCAGGGAGACATCTCTTAATAATCACCTATTAAACTAGACTAAGATCGGAAAGTTTCCTTCGTTTGATAGGGTATTAATAATCCTTATTTAATCCAAGCGCGACCTGCTAGCAGGGTACTCTACGCTACCACCATACTGGGCAGCAAGCAGCCTGCATCGTAGCGGCGTTCATAGCCTCGCACCCAGGTGGCCCCACTCAGCAGCAGGCAGGCGTCACTCGGGCTTTTCCCAGTATTCATATTTAGCCGTCGCGTTTTGTCGCGCTTGAAAATTTTCGCTTTTAATTTAATCGCGAAAAATAGATATCGTAATTTAAAATTCTAAAAGCGTGAAATACGTACTCCAGGAGTAATAATCTTTCGATTTAGGCAGTAAAAAATTATATGAAACCACCCAATTGCTGAGTAAGGGCGCAACGTGCCTGACAGGCACAGATGTGAAAAAACATAATTAACTCATAGCATGGCTCAGTTTAAAGCACCATCAACAGTGTAAACGAACACTGAATTTTTCTTTCGCCCATATTCTTCCTTGCTTGGACAAATCCATGAAAATAATAGAGCGAAGGGAGCTTCACGAACTTTTCGTCCTTCTCCTGTCGCTTCCTCTTCCGGTCTCCCAGCGCCCAAGCATCGGGAAGTGGCAACGTTAGGAACTACGTGAACCATTGTCCTGACATGCATTCACACGGCTAGTTCGGCCAACAATCGTTAGGACGATCGCTCGGACAATCGTAATGTGAGCGGGGCATAGTATGTCAACCGCGTTGCGCACTGAATTACGTTTGTTCTTTGCTTTAACAAGTAACACGCTACTAGCGCACTCAACAGACGACGAAATTTCGTGAATGAATGCTTGAATGTGAGTACCGTGTAAAGCGGTATAGCATTTGTCATCGCAATAATTATTGCACGCAAGATTGAGAAAAGAATGCAGTGCTAACCTGCGCCATGACATGCCCCATGTAAAACGGCCTATAGAGTGTCGAAACTATGGTCGTTAGTAGAGTTATATATTAAAGTGATGAAGTTACCTATTTTGCCTATATCTTATCGTGGAATATATCGACCACGTGAGGCCTGAAACCATTTCATACATCTGTAATTGAAACCCTGGCGTTTTGAGTAACGAAAAGAAGAAGATTCAGGGTTTATACAGACTTCCCAGTATCAATTTCCCTAACTTCTCTTTGATACTTACCCTTAGTCGCTCAAGACGATGTCTCCTTTAGCGACGTAAACTTTTCGCAACTCAACAACTCCTTTCGTTGAAAACTTACGCTAGCATACTAAATTTTCATGATGCATAATAATGTAAGGCGCAATTTTCAAGGTTCAAGCAGTTGGGTGATTTATGAATTTTTAATACCCCCGTATAATATATCGGCACCTAGAAATTCCTGATAACGTTTATGACATTTTGAATAAATTTCACATACCTGCGATTATATAAATGTTCATCAAACCTGATGAAATAGTGTTCCTTCCACAGTATTTAGGGTTAAAAAAAACCAAAAAAATCTTTATGTAGAAACCTAAATTTTGCTTAAACGTCTGACGCATTCTGAAATAGGTGCTGTGATTTATGGGAGTTAAAACAGAAGATGCTGTGAGAGCGATAGGGTGTAGTCCAATTTTTTTCAATTTCCAAGACTTTATTTCAACGGCAAAGTAGTAATTTAAAGGAATTTAATGAAATTAATTTTTAATGAATTTAATGAAATATTGAAATAAACACTAGCAATTTTCCACGACTATAATTGAGTTTATTTCAATGTGGAAAGCTTTTACTCTAATACAATTGCATCCTCGGATTTATTTTATATAAAATGTCTACCAAATATTTTTGCTAAACCTGAAAATGTCAGGATGATAGCAATAGTTTTACAGGAGACATTTTTCACCAAAAAAGAGCAAAAAGACCTCCCATTTTTTATACCCCCGTATAATATATCGGCACCTTCAAATTTTTCACGACTATAATTGAGTTTATTTCACTGTGGAAAGCTTTCACTCTAATACATTGAATCTTCGGATTTATTTGATATAAAATGTCTAACAAATATTTTTAATACACATGAAAATTTCAGGATGATAGCAATAGTTTTACAGGAGACATCTTTCACTAAAAAAGAGCAAACAGACTGCGACTGTTGTGCCCCGGAATCTCTTCCGCAGATACCACTTGTGGTTCGAGCTTTTAAAACCCCAAGGCAAACGATATTTGCCTTGCCTGCAGACTGTGATGTTTGGAGTAAAAAAAATACGCCGTTAGACGTGAAAGATAGACTCAGAGCTGCGTTTTGCCCTCCCGATAATCCCCTTCGAATTCGGGCGCAAAGGGTGTTTTATTCCGGAAGTTGGGAGCTCTCGCACTTCGGCGCCTCGCACGACTGCCCTATCTCTCCGAGGGCGAAAGTTCAAATAGAAGGTTCCCCTTATCCAAGGGGTGTAGTTTGGAGAATTGGGGAGGAACGCACAAAGTGATTCGCCCAGAGCAAGCGACGCGACGCATTAGCTCAGAAAACGATTAGGAAGGTGTCTCCGCGTAGGAAGAAGCTGAACAAACAATACGTAGAATTATCTCAGAGATTTAAAGTATTTTCCATTGATTTTCTGAATATTGTGCCCCAATTCTCAATTTGATTTTTTCAAGCACTAAGCATTAACTATTGATGCCACGGTTATTTGCGTCGTTCCTATCTTACAAAGAGCGTAATTGTAGCTTCAAAAATCATAAGAAGTTTTTAATGTCGTAATCCCAGCAATGGCTCGTAATGGTAACGTATAATAAACATAAGTTACATTTTATTAACTTTGGTTATTTTTAAATGTAATGGTAGTTAATGAAATGATATTTTGTAGTTCGCAATCAATGCACAATACTGAAATAAAAATATAATGATTAAACAACGAGAACACAGCCATCGCTACTCGTATAAAATCATTTAATTCCTTCCAATGCATCATAATTCATGAAACGTGAGTTATATGTGTACATTATAGATGTTTAAACGTTATTAAACTTTCAAAATATCTATACTGTTCCCCTAAATATTGCTAAAATTATGGAAACCGGACAAAGGGCTACACTCGTCATTGTGCGATTTGGCAGCGGAATTTCAAGACGACTTTCTCGTCTCGTCATTTCAGCGCAAGGGGTTAGACCTATAATATGGATAATATTATTTCTAACGCGGCTACTTACGTAATTACTATCCCACAGAGCACGTGATTGTAACTTAAAAAATTATAAGAAGGTTTCAACGTCGTAATGCCAAAAAAATCTTATCTCGCAATGGTAACGTATAATAAACATCTTCTTCTTCTTCTTCATCCTAGCGTTTGTCCCGCGCTATTGGAGGGTCCGCTGTTCTGCAAAGTCTTCTCCACTTGGCTCGATCCAGGGCGTCTACTGGCGTGGCGTTGATGGTCTTCATGTCCGCCTTAATTTTGTCGAGCCAGCGCATCTTTGGTCGTCCTCGTGGTCGGCGTCCGTCAGTACTCAGCCGCATTGCTGTTTTGGCCACGGAGTTCTCATCACTACGCACCACATGCCCATACCACCGCAGTCGAGACTCCCGCATCTTGTCTGTGATCGGTGCAACTCCATTCTTTTCCGAATGTCTTCATAATAAACGTATAATAAACATATATTATGTTTAAAATAACACAACGATGGCGTTGTATAAGGATTCATTGACGGCTACATGTATTCATATTATATGGATTTTACAAAAGAAGCCTTTTACTCTATGGTAAAAAAACATTATAACATACTTCAAACGATAATTTTATTATAACTTAAATATAAATGTAGTGATTATAGCAAGTTTTCAGAGATTTGTATCATCAAGAATGACCTATAAAATGGATAATATTATTCATACCGCGGTTATTTACGTATTTCCTATCCCACAGAAAAAGTAATTGTAGCTTCAAAAACATTTTTTTTTAATTTACGTCGCGTCGTAATGCCAACAATGGCACGTAATGGTAACGAATGCTAACATAAGTTACATTAAAACAACATGACTTAGGGCATGGAAAAGGATGCAATGATGACTACGAATATTAATATTCTACTCTTTCGTGAAGGACAAACAACAACTTTAGGTTAGTTTATTCACAGAAAGATTACATAAAATTTGACATCCTTAAAGCCTTACATTGATACATTTCACACTTGACTGTTTAGGCCTGTAACTTCCAGACAAAGTCCTCAGTTTACAGCAAGTATATACTAATACTAAAAAAAATGTAATAGAAAAATTGTCAATTTCAAAATTTGAGAAAATTCCACCGAAAAAAAAATAAATTATTTCTCTATGGATATGATTTTTTGCCTGTGTATTTTTCCCACAATTTGTGCATTACGGGTGCCTCCGAGGAGGCACCATGTCTAGTCCCGGTACACTTAAAGTCGTCAATTTCAAGACGTAAGATCTAACTTACCCATATTCTGTGTGACCTTATTTTCCTTTTAACCTCAAAGGATATCTTCCTTAGATGGAGGGTATGTAATTTTTTCAAAATTACACACGCGAATAGTATTTGCTTTGAATAACGCAGTCGTAACATACCTGATTAACGATAATATATCGATCGAGCGGAAGCTATGCGATCATCTTAATCTCGGGGTCGCTAATCATATCCATCCTGCCTTGACTACAAGGGCACGTCGTTCATCCTTCTGCCATATTCCCAAAGCCACAAAATAACAACTGATAATGACGTTAAATGGGCTGACGAGGGTCATAAAACATTAAGCGGGCAGATTTCGCTTTTTGCACGAAATTAAGGAACTTTCGAGGCACGTCCCTATCTCCGGGCATTAATTTAGGACCCTACAGACCTCGTTTTCGTGAAAACCTTAAGGTTTTTTTTTAATTCCGTACCCACCATCCGGTTACTTACACCGATCTGCTGCTTCCAATTAACGGAGAAAGGTGACAAATATGTCACACGGGGCCGAGACCAAAAAAGTTCGGGGGGGGGGGGGGGGGGGGGGGCGGGGAGGTTTAGACGCGAGATTTATGGAGGCTCATTTGTACGGGGTGCACATGCGTGTATCGTAATAATTTCGGGGGTGGGGGGGGGGTTCGTGTATTTTGGGTTGAACCCCCAGATCCTCCTCCATTTAAAACTTTTTAATATTTCAATAACTTCATTTACAAATATTGAAAAGTTATCGTAAAGGGTCCGTGTACGTAGGTATTGTGTATTCTATGCTTAATTTCATGTGTAGTCCATTCTACAGTATTAATAATTTTACAGTCACTACAGATTTTGAAATTTATTACGCACAAAATTTATTCTCTGTCACTCAGGTAATTAGTATTTTAAAAAAAATGTTTCATTAAACATTTAAGAATTCTTGAAGCTAGCCTAATTACAAGCTTATAGGCTACCTTACTTCCATAAATTGAAATTATATAATGTATGTACATATGTATACAGGGAAGAAAATATATTTTTATCATCTTCTTGTGCCACGTGTGATTTGCAAGAGGAGAAAAATGTAATCATTCTTCTGAATATTCGGTCATTATCACAGGTAAAACAATACCATAAAATATTCTGAAACCAAATACGGGGGAAGGTCCTACCAAATTATCACGGATTAAACAAGGAAAATTTCGCCGAATAATTCATGCACGAATCACCATTTGCACCTTGCCCAGAATTTCAACGCGCTCATTATGGTAATTGGATTTTACAATGCAAATGATGTATTTGTGCGAAGACTAGTTTACTTTACCACATGCTTTCGGAAAACATTGTCTGAAAGGACAAATAACATAACTTTTTTGTTCCAAAAACCACACGCAATACGTACGAATAATGACCTAAATCATATTAGATGATATCAAAATGGAAACCTAATACAAAATGAAGAGAAACAGGAAAATTCAGTGAAATATTAGAAAATTCAGAAAACCATTCCCTTTGTATTTCCTAATTAATCACTGATTATCGCCTTTACGTAAGCTACAAATAAATAAGCTCAAAATTTCGTATTGAAATCCTGATTTTGAATTTGCCGTCCAATTCGTTGCGTTTTAACGATATTACATTCATTGTGGGACAAAATTTTATCATTAAGTCCAAAAGACTGAGGGAAAAAATTTTGCGAAACGAGGGCGAGGATTTCCTGAAGAAAGTGTTTTTTTTTAATATTAGGCTAAAAAGAAAAAAACATTGCTAATACGGTTATAGTCAATAATTTTCAGGAAATTTATGAATATTATTATTAACTGTAGTAAATAGAATGGCAGACGCCAAAACGGAATACAGTACTGCATTTTCTGTAACTTTCATTTAAAATCTGAATTTTTACTCAGCTTACTAAGCGGTTAGTTGTCTAAGCTTACGAAAAATGTTAATTAGAGACAGAATGTACGCATAGTACCAACAAAAACTGATACGACGTTCGTTACACATAATCATGGGAAAATGAGTCAGCAGCATATGAATACTAAATACAAAACTACGCGAAATACAAACGAAAAATGTTGAGTGGGTATTTCTGAGCTAGAACATGGATTTCCTGGAAGAAAGTAAACTTTTTAAAAAAGTAAAATTGAGAAACTCAATGATATTTCAAATTTTGGGGAAACGATGTTGCTATCCATGACGAACAAACCGTAAATCGAAATAGCTACGCGGTACTTCAGAAAAATAGCCGGTAACTATGAGCATCTGAATATTTATTTAACAGATAGTGAAATAACTTTCCTAATTTTTTTGGAAAGCAAAAAAAATCTCTATAATAGTTCAATACAGCCATGGCACAATTAGTCGATTGTTATGATCATATGCATATTTTGCGAATCGTGAAATAATTTTGTTCATGTATTTGTAAAGGCCACCAAATATATACAGCTTTTTGGATAAAAAATTGATTCTGGAATAACTTTCCCGCAGAACATTACAATTGCCACTTGATGGCATGGAAACACGTGCACGATTATGCAGTACATACATTATTGGGATCGAGAGGAAAGAGACGATAGAACTTTTAAGACATTTGATGATAAGAAACAATAAATAATCTGAATGCAATTTTCAAATTTGGGAAATATTTTTGACACGGTTATGGAATTATTTATACGCAACTAAAAGAAACTACAAATTAATTTACAGAGATTTTACAGAGGCGAAAAGATTAGTTGATAAAAAAGGAAAAAACGGTATCATATGGAATAAATCAGCAAATTATCAAATTATACTGCATATAACTTAACAAAAAGACTGCTTAAAGGAATCATGTATACACTTCCGGAACCAAAAATAGTGGTAACAATGAATGTGGAATAGACATTTCAAGCCAAATTCATAATTATTTAATTGATAAAAATTGAAAGGTAACCATGAATTGTATTATATTAGTTACCGTCAATAATAATTGGAAAATTGTTAGTCAAAATTCTAGTCTCCTCTTTTTTGTTAGTTATCAATGAATCTTTTTTACTATATATTTTCATATTATTATAAAAAGACATTTTTGTAGCTATTTCTTTATGCATCAAAATTGTATACTCACTCTCATTTCAATACCTGAAGATATTTTATAAAAAATAACCATACTTTGGCGACACTTCCTTTTCATTTAGAAGACCTACCCTTCATGATTCAAATTTAATTTAAAATATAGATGAATGGATAGAAAAATATTTGCTGCTAAAGAAAAATTCCATAAGAACAAAAATAACATTAAATTACATAAATAAATAACATTTTGCTAGCACACTGCATTAAATACAATATAAATGATTACAATGATAAATTATTACAAAGATATTCCATTTCATGATAAAACATTTCATTCATAATCATTTAATTATATAGTGGTCAGGAAAAGGAAAACAAATTAATTGAATAAATATAAAATTAAAAAAAATATTAAGCACACAAGATCCACGAAATACGCGTGTGTACGAAGCCCTACTGTAATTTAGATGTCGCTTTCCAGCTAAAAAATTAATTCTGGAATTATTTTTCTGGAGAATACGCTTTGAGCGAAAAGGCCTCATGGTATGGTAGGGAAGCATGGGCACAAATACGCAGTACATGTATTATTGAGGCCGATAAGGAAGAGACGGTAAGTTCGGAGTGTCTGGCGAGAGAAGTGGTCGCTATATAACGTTTGTAGGTCAGTTACGGGAAACTCCTAGAGATCGCGTGCCATGGAAAGGTAGCACCTAAAAAAAAAAAACATACACAACATTGTTGCGTGCCAACTAAATATACACACTCCCCAGTGGGACGAACAATAAAGAGTCGAAGAGGAAGGGGTAATGCAGAAACTGGAAGCATGCATTTTTTTCGCATCCAGATTTAACATCCACAAGGAGTATGCGAGGGAACTTGCAGTACTTGCATGAAAAATAGATGGCGTCCTAGACTCGCCACCTGAGACTGACTGTCTTAGGAGTACGTGTCGATAGGCATGGAGGATATTGAAGCACGTCTTGAGTCAGTACTACGCATTTGAGACTGTTCAGATTACCGAGTATTGAGCAGCGAAAATTATATTGATCCGAAACGAAAGGTATGCTGGCCGCCTTGGATTAACTATCGTAACCTTTAATTATCTTTATTTATCAAAATTATATAATCATTTTCATTTCACACCCTGATGATGACACAAAAATAAACCGAAAAGTCAACAAAACTTGCATTTTGATTTTGAGACCTACTCTCCAATATTGAAATTTTATGTTACCGCCAATGTCATCATAATTTATACGCATTAGTGAAAGGTACCAGTGTTAAGCTTTAAGCATGTCAATTTTTGTGAATAAACTATCCGAAAATTGTTGCTGATCATTCCCGAAAAAGTAGGATATAAATATTCGTAGCCATAATTGCATCCTTATCCAAGCGCAACGTCATGTTATTTTAATGTTACTTATGTTTATTATACGTTACCGTCACGTGCCATTGTTGGCATTACGGCGTTAAAAACTTCTTATGATTTTTGAAGCTTCAATTACGCTCTTTGTGGGATATGAAATACGTAAATGACTGCGGTATGAGTAATATTATCCATTTTATAGGTCATTGTTAATGCTCTAAACCTCTGAAAACTTGCTATAATCACTGCATTTATAATTAAGTTATAATACACCTGCGTGCTTAAAAATGTTATACCAGGCTAAGCAATAATGAAGTTATTTACCGTTACAAAGATCATTTTATATTACATACACATAATATATGATGCATAAATGCTAATACAAATGCATGTAGCCTATTAAAATACCATTACAGTAACACACTTTTGTTACTAGGTAGGTATACATAAACATAATTAGCATACATATAAATCTTATAAATATTTATAAATTGCATTTACATCTATATATTGTAAATTAACTTGCTAAATAAACTAAAATTGAGTAACTTCGGCTTAACGAGGGACGGGAATGAAGAAAATAGAATTTTTACATAGATTGATAGGGAGTTGACCTTATTTAGAATTGTAGAGGAAAGTACACGAAGGAATGGGACACTACCAGAGTACCTCTTAAGATCCCCATGCAAACCTTCCCAAATTCGTATCATACTTTAATAATAGTACATAAGCTTTCAAGAAACGCAGAAGAAAAAATATCATCTTATTTCCCAAATTCCTATTCCTTAACCGTAAACCGTAAAAACGCGTACACCCTTCATGATAATCTTGCATGATTCAGGACAACGCCAACAATTTCCGAAAGACTGTCATGAACCTTGGCCTTAATCTACAGATCGCCCCAGCTGATTTTTTTTAGTAGCAGCAGAACATGGAAAGCTCGCAAGAACTCGGCCTGGGGATAATTGCTTCCCGTCACTTAATCTCTGGTCTCGATGCCAACATCCATCCCATAAGATGGCGCTTAGAACCCGCAAGTGCTAGGCACCAATTTTTGTCACAGAGTTCAACGAAAATGACGATTTCTTCGTCGTGTCCCAAAAACCCGCCAGTCATGGCAAACTTGGCTTGACGCGCAGAAAGTGCCCTAGTACCCTTCTCCAAAGTGTACCCTAGTTCCACGAGAGGCACGCAAAGTTTACCCTTGGCAGACAAGAATGACTCAGCAGAAGTATTAAGGAAAGTAATTCAAACAAAATGCGTATTTTATATTGGAATGTAGCGGCATTTAATACTACTCAGATTGTGTAAGAAGGTTTATTGCATGGTGCACCATGTAATAAACGATTAAAATTTTTCTTGGTGAATTGGTGAAATTTTAATTTTAACTCAGTGCGTGTGAAATTGGACCAGCAGACGGTAACACACTTTGATAATGGAGGGCAAGAAGTTTTTCGAAACGTCGGCAAATACGACTGAATTAACATGGTGTAAACCCCGAGTAGAATTCCTGAACACTAGACAATAAATGATTGAAGACATTTTCCGGTTATCTGAATGCAACATTTCTTTGGCTTATCACCGGACATTAATATCTACTAACACATTAATGTCATTATTGCATCACTAACCTCGTATGCCCTGGGAATTCCAAGATGGTAGAGTGAGAGAAATCCACAGAGAAATAATCATTCACCTTGACCGGGATTCGAACCCGAATTTTCGGTCGAGTGACAGTTAAACCACTGAGGCGTCATTCTCCTTCATGGAAATTTGAGGACTAGTGTCCAGTATAGTCCTCAAATTTCCGCAGATGCAAATTACACCACAGTAACTTAAATGTCTGAAGCAGTCGACCGAAAACCCAGGGATCCGAGTTCGAATCAAGTTCAAGGCGGATTTTTTTTCTCAGTGGATTTTTGCCACAATTTCTGCATTACGAGTGACTCCGTTACGTTACCACCGAGGCTAGTCCCAGTACACTTAAATGATAGAGTGTATTTTAAGAGAGTTATCCGTCGTGAAAAAAGACTGGTAATACGAGTATTGATGGATTCAGTAAACCAGGTACTAAAACCTGATGCAGGTAACACTCCATGAAGAATATCGCTGTCGTCTCCTAGCATTTTCTTCCGAATCGATAAAAGTGGTGTTGCGGACTCGTCCCTCCGAAGCGGAGGGTGTAAGCACTTTTGCCGACCCCGGAGCGGAGGGCCGGGGCGCGTTTGACCCACTCGTTCCGCTATCGTGACCCCGTTCAGGGTACCGCATCGCACTGCAGTGACGTGATGTACTGCAAAGGAGTACCCACACGGCAGGAATAAATACCACGCTCCCAAGAGCTTAAACCTCCTTGTATCTAGGCACCACTACAGGTAGTTATGGAAAAATCGATTGAGATTAACATCGAAAATCGAGTTTTAATAAAATTCACTAACTCATAACTGCGTGGTATACCATTATTACGTATCTAGTATATTTCACTTTTACTTATACCACTAGTATTTAATATAACGCGACCCGGGTTTCAATAAGTAATCATCATCTTCAGGCGCATATTATGCTGTATTCATCTTATTATTGTAATCAAGTTCAACCTAACCTAATTCCTATATATAATAACCCATTGTAACCTAATTCAATCATGTATTCCGGATAGATTTTTTAGGACTTTTTTCTACAACTCAAATGCGTATAGCTAACGGAGGAAGAGATGAATTTTGTAATGGACGCCAAAATGGGAAAACGGATGGGTAAATATTTAATAGAAAAAAATCGAGGAGATCGATTCAAGCTTTCCATCCATTAGATCCGATCTTTCAACTTTGATGTTGATAATTTCATTTGATATAATCAGCGTCACTAACGTCAAATGATGACGTCATCCGTCCCACCTGAAATATTTTCACTAATGCCGGCAAATTAGGAAAGACACCTTCGATCATCAGCGAAGCATATCGATCAGTTGATATTTCTTAAGAATTTGCGTGAAGCCGAATGTTTCCAAGCGGCATGTATTCGGATAGATTTTTAGGACTTTTTTCTACAACTCAAATGCGTATTCAGAGTGTTTTGAATGTATAATAAACATATATATTTTTCAAACTGTATTTAAGGAGAAAGAACCGTCGATTTTTTAGATCAATGAATGTTTTGGTTCAAATTTCCATTTTTGTCGAAAATTGGAGCTTGTCATTGCGATCAAAAATCGATTACTGAAAAAATCAAAATTGACCGAAATATTTCCATTGCTACACGGTTTCCGGCGTAGTTCAACTAATTAGACCGCACCGCAGATATGCGAAAAAATTAAAGTATTCTACCGATTATGGTAGGTTTGCATGGAGTATTCTGGCAGCCCACCTTCCTTTCAACGAATTCGCTCGTCAATTCAAAATTATGTCCATTCCTTTTTATTCTATCAAGAAATCCTATTCTCATCCATCCTCTCCCTCGTTTTAATGAACTTCTACCATTTAATACTGTTTTCAAAATTGAAATAGGGTCTAAATGAAAGAGAAAACCCTCAGTAACTATCAGCATCGAAGTTGCCATGGAGGAAATATTAATGTAAGTTGTTGATTTTGACGGTGCTAGAAAAAGAACACGGAAGTTCACAATTTTGTACGTCAGATCTTAAGGGGAAAATATATAAAGAAACATTATTAACCGTAAGCTGTGGTCTGAAAAAAAATTCAATCGCTGCATCACGACAAAATCCCCTCCGCATAGTGTCAAAACACCCCCACTGCCACATGCCTATTGAAGCACCTTGCGGGGTAATATGTGGATAAGGATGTAGAAGCAGGGTTCTGGCATTCACTGTAAATTCTCTGCTACCGCTGGGATTCGAACCAAAGCCCACGGGGTGTAAAACCAACACTACAGCCATCACATCTACCCGATCCTCAAGTGTTTCGAGGATTGGAAGACGCACCGGTACAATGGCTGATGATAATATCTGATGGGGACAATTTTAGCACAGATTGCTCCTGCTACGGGCGAACGAATTGAGTTGGGAGCCGCTAGAGACACTAAGAATGCGCGCTAGGCTTAAGGCCTGTTTACACGATACATTAACTCGTCCGAGTTAATGTCCGTTTGCATGAATGATTTTTGTGGACGGGAACGGAACATGTACGAGTGCATGAACCAAATTAGAGCAGGTTCTATTCTCTGCGCATACATTCGCACATGTTGGGTGGTTACACGGTGAATTTTGGCGTTCATTCTCGCGTTCATAAATTTAGACATTAACCCATACGCGTTAATGTGCAGGCCTTTAGAGTGTTTGAGCAGATGTAACATTTGGAGGAGGCGACCGCAGCTGAGGTCATTTGCGCCGTAAGGGAAGGGTTAGGTAAGGAATATTTCAGCTCACAGAGCCATCCTCTGGTACAAGACACTTTATTACATAAGTATGTTTCTGGTACAAGACACTGTAATACATACGTAGTACAATGTCTTGTACCAGTTGATGGGTCTGTGAGCCGAAGCACGTCGTAAGCATTAAAATATTGTGGAAAAGTGCTGCCATCTTTTATTTAAATATGCCGAATTTCCACCATTTATCGCCTGAATCTGTCGAACTTATTTAACTTACTGTAAACCTAAGTTAGTCTAACTCAAGGAAGACAAGAACAACTGTTGGTATTGTATTTGGAGGATGCGACCGACAGCTGAGGTCATTTGCGCCATGAGGGAAGGGTAGGTGAGGAAGGGTGGAGAGAAACTCGGCGTCGGCATTAGCCTGCTCTTAACGAAAGGCGCCAAGGGGACCACGGCTTTACGTCCCATCCGACGAACGGAGTGTTGCCCTTGAAATGTCCTCCACATAACATTCAAGCGGGGATCAGGCGCACGCTGAAAATGCTCTGCCACCGCCGGGATTTGAACCCGCCAATACTCTAGCCACCACACCAACCTAATCCCCGTGTTTGATAAATTGATAATGTGTATCTTTATGAGCGACACGGATAACACCAAATTAGAACCTCACTAATATTTCCCGATCCGACAGAAACGATAAATTAAGAGAGAAATTTTGCTGAACTCGTTTCTACCCGCACGATAAAGGTCTATAATAAATGCTAAAAATAATTTCGTCAGAGCATATCGATATTACATGTTAACTGCTGGCAGGGGCGCAGCCAGGAATTAAGCTGGGGGGGTATAGGTGCAACTATTACCGGGGTGTGTGGGCGTATGGCATACCCACCAGGATGAGCGGTATGTGCGAGATTAATAAATTGCGGAATTTTAAAATAAACTGTTCAAAATGGCGAGTTTTACGGATTTCTGAGGAATATTTTATTGATCCTTACACTATTCTATTAGTAATATCAATCCTATTCAGTAAAATGGATTAAATTTAAATATTTTTCCGAGCTCTGGGGGGGGGGGGGGGTTTAACCCCCAAAACCCCCCCCTCGCTGCGCCACTGACTGCTGGTGCCCTAACATCCCCCGCCACACACCTATTGAGGCGGCTAGCAGTGTAGATGTAGATGCCGTTGCCATGCGAACTCTGGCCGGCTCGAATATGTCATACACTCTACCACGTTTGTGTAATAATCAGCATGAAGCGGTCCTCTAATTGTACACGTGCTTCATCTCGGCGTGAAAGCACTGTCCCGATGTATGTCTTCATCGCAATCCGCGGATCACCATAGTGCCGTAATTCGCGAGGACCTGCCTCTTGTTGAATTCAGTTCCCGTCCATTTTTCTTCCGTCAGATGGCGTTCGCAAACGTCCCTGTCTAATCCCTCAAGTGGCCTCTACCGTCGACCTAATTTGTCACAATCTCAGAGGCGAGGACGCCCAAACTTCCTCTGCTAAGCCGCTTGACGGACGTAATTTTGCCCGGAACAATGGTCGACTCCTATCTGTGTAACGAGGTCGAATTGACGGTGACGAGAGAAGAAGATCTCGAGCCCTTCCGCGAATGGCTTTATCTAATTAAATCACGGCCTTCTCTCTTCAGGAAGCAAAACAGTTGGCGGTTTTGGAATGTGCTAAATCGTAAGAATTTGGCAAAAAATGAAAACATCTCGCGGTGACATACTGGAGAGATTTTTTTCCGTTAGCGTTGGCGACAAGATGTTTTTATTGCGCTACTTTGCCTGTCATTAGATGGCGCGAATTTTTCGTACGTATATTTTTAGTTTGTCTATTTATGATGGTGACTCGAGAGAGCAGATTGGTACAGACGCCTATGAGCTTTGTCGCAGCCACTTGTACATTTAAATCACATTTACGATAAGGTCCAAAAATTTTCTGCGAAGTTGATTTTTTTTAGTTGTTCCCAACTCCTTCTGTGCGAAAACATGACGATTGCGCAGAGAAAATTTAAAATTTCAGAGAAAATTTAAATTTCTCGGTCTGTTTTAGTCGTGCCTAGGCGTCATAATGAAACATGCAGCATTGCGAACTTCAAACACCCACACAAAGGCTTACATGTCGGAGATGAAGATCAAAATTGAAAAAACAGATTATCATAGAAACAAGTGTATTGCTTTACTTAACAATAGAGGTGAAGGATACTGATTGTTCTACTTTCTAAATATTTTAAATACTTGCTTTTATTAAGTAGTGGTCTTAATAATGTGGTTTTAGAGTACATGGCATTACCATGATAAGATTCCTATCTTCATCTTCGGGACATAAGCCTGTCTATGGACGTTTGAAAAGCTACAAGTTTCATAATGACGCAATTGAATTAGTAGATGACTAAGTAATGTGGTTTGGAAAGCATAAGATTGAAGAGGTGAAAGAGTTTTCTTACTTGGGAGGCCGAATTACCAACGACGAACGAACCAAGAGGGAAATAGTCAATAGAATAGCGCAGGCGAAGAGGGATTTCTACAAAAATAAGAATCTACTTGCAGCTGAGAATACAAGCATAGACGTAAGAAAATAAATTATCAGATGCTACATATGGAGTATGTTTCTCTATGTAAGCGAGGCTTGGACGTTGAAAGCAGCAGAAAGTCAAGAGTGGAAGCATTCGAAATGTGGTGCCATCTAATAATGACGACGATAAAATGGATTGACCGTGTGAGTAATGATGAAGTGCTAAGAAAAGTGGGAGGAGCTGACTAAACTACAGGCGTACGATACGAAGGATTGGGGGATATCATAACTAATCGCAGGAGACGGTAGAAAGTAATAACCTTCACCTAAAATTTGATTGAATTAGATGATTCGATGGAAAGAATTTAAATAATATTGTTTATAAATAATTTCTACAAAAAATTGCTCGGTCTAGGGTGGGCCTCATTCTCACCTCTGTCTCCATGGATTTGATACACTGCTTGAGTTCAAAATACTTTCCAATGAAATGTGTGGTGAAAAACAGCCTTACCATTATAAGATAATAACGCGGAATGGATAATAGATGATTTTACGGCGGAAATTATGAGCGTCAGGTGGTGATTTTCCACGGAATCCTCTTAAAAATCACGACTCCAATTCGCTACGTACTCCAACCTTTCTCGCAAGGGTCTCGTAAAGTGAGAGCTTATAATATTAATTTGTTCCGTGGATGAAGCTTAATTGAGGGTTGTGACGCTGTATCAAGACATAGAAGTGGGTTTCAAAACTCTTTACGGATGCAGGGATGATAAAACCTCTCCACGCTAATGAGAATACCGTTTAGGATTCACATCTTGTCTTCCCGAGATGAATCGTGAATTCGTAACAATACGAGAAAACATAAAAATTGCTATGCAGAACTTGAGTTTTTCCGGCGTATAGGTTGAAAGCCGCATTTTCAACGATGGACGAAGCAAGAAAAAATAGTCAATAGAATGCTACAGGCGAAGAGAGCTTTCTACAAAAAGAAGAATCTTCTTACAGCTGCGAATACAAGCATAGAAGTAAGAAAGAAATCATCAGATGAAACATATGGAGCACGTTAATCCATGGAAGCGAGTCTTGGACGTTGACAGCAGAAGAGAAGTCAAGAGTGGAAGCATTCGAAATGTGATGCTACCGAAGAATGATGAAGATAAAATGGATTGACCGTATAAGTAAAGGCCGGGACACAATGAACGCTAACGTGAGACGCGAGCCGTTAACGGGAATCGGTAAAAATATGGCGGAAGGGAAAGCTTACGGAAGGGACACAACCACCGTTTACGGAGAGTACGTAAACGCGAGAGATGGGCAACTGTCATCTCTTCCCGTGTCCCGTACACGGAAAGCCAATCACAGCGATACAGCATTGTTGGCGCCCAATGCTGAATATAGCAGTTGTTGTTGTTGTGCAACGTGAGCTGAAGAGAAGTCAGTTAAGGTAAGCCATTACTCAATTTAATTTACGTGCATACTATCCTCGTCGATTTCGAACATTCTTCAAAACTCTTCCTACACACAAACGAAAAGACTGAAGACCACAAACAAAACCACTGCGCGGGCGTTAGTCAATTTTCTTTCCGGCCACGGGAACGTCAATTGTGACCGCACGGTGGCGTTCCCCGTCTCACGTTCTCCCGGATCCCGTATACCGTCTCACGTTAGCGTTGATTGTGTCCCAGCCTTAACGAGGAAGTGCTAAGAAGAGTGGAAGAAACGAGAAGCCTCCTAAAAACTTTAAGTAGAAGACGGGACATTTCAGTTGGCCACATTACGAGACATGATATGTCCTGATGAAGGCAATCTTAGGACAGGTGGAAGGGAAGAAGGGCAAGGGATGGCCCCGAATGAATTACATAGAAAAGGTTTTAAGGATGTAAAAGAGAAGAAATACGTCGCTATGAAAAGCCTAGCGGATAGAAGAGAGAGGAATGGAGAGCTGCGTCAAACCAACCTTAAGGCCTGTTTCCACGGTACATTAACCCGTACGAGTTAATGTATAAATGTATGAACGTGAGAATGAACACGAAAATGTACAGTGTAACCGCCGCGTAACTTGTGCGAATGCTTGAACGGAAAATAGAACCTGTTCTAATTTGGTTCATGCATTCCTGCATGTTCCGTTCCGGTCCACAAAAATCATTCACGCAAACAGACATGAACTCGTATGTGTTAATGTATCGTGTAAACAGGCCTTTGGGATTGTGGACTAATGATGATGATAGGTGACTACAGATTAGCACGCAATATGTATATCTAAACTTATTATGCACCCATGCTATATTGTCCGAGTGATTATAAGCTTATTTTTTTACTTAATAGTGCATTTTAATCTGATTTTGGAAAAAATGTGTTTTTCTTCTTCCTTTATTATATTTTTAATTGCCAACTTTTAGAGGTGTATTATACAGTTGATAAGACTAGAGCTATGTAAGAAATTTCTGCCAAAAAATGTATAAACCACGTCATCTAATGAGAAAATTTAAAACTATTTTAGTGCAAGGAAATTCAGTTTACTAATTAGAGCAAACATTTAAATGTCTGGTTATTGAATATTGTTTTGTCATCCTGTGAAAGCATGTATGCAAAATTTCAATCCGATGCCACGATGGGAAGTTGGTTATAAATCAATTATAATATTCCATCATTGAAACAGACAGACAGACAAAGCAAGTCAAGAAAAAGCGTTTAATAATCACCTTAAATAATTTTACGTCTCATCATTGAATATCGTCATTCTGTGCCACTAGATAGTAACATAATAGCCTTGCTGCAGGAATGCATTAAGTTTGCATTTCTACTTAAAACACTCTTAGTTCCTCGGACAAATCTGAAACATCCGATCGTAAGGCATAAAACCTTTCACGCAGAGTAACAGTTTTCATTAATATCAACGAATGTGGCGCAGTAGAAATCGGTACGCGGCAGTTTTGCACTCAAATGCATGGGTAAGTGATTGGATCGAAATTTTATCGACCAAAAATAAAAATAATTGCAAATGGATTCGTCCTGCAATTCCCTACGTGTCCGAAATTCTGTCGCGGTAGAAGGACATAAATTCGATCGATGCGCCAAAGGTGGCTGGGCGAGGAATGAAAATATTCGAATACGTTAAAACTAACATGAAAAATCAAGGAAGAGATCGAAGTAGATGGAAATAAAATAAAAAATCTACATCTGAATCCCAAATATACATTAATTTAAATACCTATTGTCTCATTTAGAATTATAGTCAAACAACGTTATACAATGAATATAGTGAATAAAAATGGGAGAAAGAGGAAGGGAAACAGAAAAATGGGACAGATACAGAAAATTGGCATAAATACGACAAATTACCATGGAATTGACATAGCTAATAAACATTAAAACTGAACTCTAACCAATGAAACGAAGTTCGCGATGCATCACGAATGAAACCAGTTCAAACCATGCTTAAGCCAGACCTGAACTTAAAAACATTTCCGACTACCATGGATTGAAGAATGATCAACATTAAAAATGGGAGTATCGTGCATTTCGAGGCACTAAAATTTCACATTGGATTACAGTAATTTATCTTCCACGTTGCAATCTTATCCAATTTAATGAGATTTTAAAAATAATCCCAGCTGCCTGATTTCCCATGTATTTAAAATGGAGAGCAGTTCTCGCTGTACTTCTCAAGATGGCTGTACGCGCGATTTTCTGGCTTCAATCGGGGTGTTCTCTGAAATATTTTACTTCACATCCTAAACCAATTGCTTTAAATATTCCGTAATTCAAGAGAACTAACCACACACAAAAATTTAAGCCAAAGACTGCACATCATGGAATCATTTTATAATTGCATATCAACACATCATCTCTGAGAGGTAAAATCCCCAGCAGAAGATATATCTTTGAAGGACCATGCTTGCGAGTGGAAAATCAACTAATTTAAGCCATTTTGATACCAATGATGATCACTTGTATGATACCAATGTTTGCTGTTCTCTTCCAGAAGACCAAGGGATACAGAGAAACTATTTCGTGGGAAGAGAAAGGGAGAGAGAGAGTGGTCGGGATTGTATTTACGTTTCAGGAGATACCCGAAAGATTGACACAGCATAACGACCCCGTCCTCAGAGAGAACCCTATTTCCTTCTCCCTAATTTCTTCTCGAAGGGAAAGCGTTCCGCATGCAGTGAGCGGGAGGAATAAAACGGAGGAATGGTGATGAGGGTGGGCTGAGAAGAGGATGAGTTCAAAGATGAGACATCACCTTGAAGGCCCTTTATAAAGTTCGCGTTTAACTCGAGCAGGACGAATGGAAGGTACACGAGGGAAAATGGAAGAGAAATATTATAAAATGAAGAATCAACAGAAAAATGGAAGAAACATTACAAATGAGCATGGAATCAACAAAGCCAACAAATTTTACAAAATGGAAGAACAACAGAAGAATAGAAGTTTGATGGAAGAGACAGAAAAATGGAAGAGAAACAGCTCGGTGGCGGAGGGGTGAAGTCCACGCCTGCCGAACCGAAAGTCGCGGGTTCGAGTCGCGCCTGGGTAAGGTACCCTTATACAGTGCATGGATGTTTGTACACGTTCGATTGTTTAAATATTATCATAAACCCCGATATAAAGTCCGAATAGTGCTGTTTTCGGAGGTGAGGAATTAAATGAATAAAATTTATAAAAATGGAAGCAATATGGAAAATGGCAATGGAATTAAAAATGCAAACTAATACTACGAAATGGAAGAGCAACAGAAAAAATAAAGAAGCAGCAAAATATGAGCGACACAGAAAATTGGAGCAATACGAAAAATGACCATGAAATAATAAAATATTACGAAATGGCAGAGCAACAGAAAAAAGAAGAGAAACAGATAAAAGAAAGAGAAAGATATGAGAAACACAGAAAAAATGGATGTAATACGACAAATTAGCATGTAATTAGCAAAGTAAACAAACATTAAAAAAATAAATAGCAACAAAAGAATTGAAGAGACGGAAAGAAAGAATGGAAGAACAGCAACAAAAGAATGGAAGAGACGGAAAAATGAAAGCAATATGACAAATGACTATGGAATTAACAAATATACCTCCACGTGACCAATAATTCATCGTTATTTGGAAATAACAAATAACAGTGAGGCTACTCGTTGCTTTTAAAGTAGTGATAGGACGTTCTCGTAGTCAAATCATCGAATAATAATGATCTTTTTACACTATTCGACACTCGATGACATTAAATTATCAATTTTCCGAATTTCGAATACACAGCGCAGATCGTCCGTAATTCTAATTAAATCTGTTTACAATGGTGGGGTCTTACAAGACGGTTTTCACATTAAATTTGTTCAATTTTTTGATAATATTTTACGAAAACTCAACATTGGAATAAAGTATTAAAATATGCATAAAGCTGAGGACTCTACGAGAACAATATTAAAAAGCATGCATTTACACTTTCAAATGCACGCGAGATTGTCTTTTCCTGTTAAGACACCTTGTTGCATGACAATTAACATTTTACATGTACTATATATTCTAATTTCAAAGTGATAATCCATTCTTTATTCAATTTAAGGTTTGCAATAAACTGTTATGATTACAATAAAGCATAACTTTAAATATGCATGCGAAGTGTGTGAGAAAAGTAATGAGAATGCCAATATTGCGGGCGAACTGTCAACGATGTGTCTACCGGCCAGTGATATACCGATTTGTTCATCTTTTCCACTTCCTCATGTGCGAGTTTCAAGTCCATGCACGTAGCACATTATTTTTGACAGCGCCATCTGTGAAGTTGTATTTTTGTTCGATAAAGAATTGTGTTAAACTTGGTGAATCCGCGAGTGTGACTTTTGAAAAGTTGAAACTGGCCTATGGGGAACACATCTTATGAAGAACACAAGTTTTCCACAGGCACAAATCATTTTGGGAAGGCCGAGAGCACGTTGAAGATGAACCTCGCTCAGGAAGACCTTCAACTTCAAAAACCGATGAAAACGTTGAATGTATGAGTGCTCTTGTGAGCTCAGACCGTCTTTCAACATTAAGAATGATGAGTGAACACTTAAATTTAGACAATTTTACCGAGCATAACATTTTGACGAACGATATAAACGCGAAAGGTTTCTGCCAAGAGTGATTCATGTGAAACCCGACATTACAGACACCATGACAATACCACCATGATGCTTCACCATTACAATGCCCCGTGTCAGACGGCCATTTCGATTGGTGACTTTTTTGACATCTAAATGCATTGCCGTTGTTCCTAAACCCTCCTATTCTCCTGATTTGAGTCCTTGTTACTTTTTCCTTTCCCTGAAATTGAAACATGTCCTCATGGGACATCATTACGGAAATCTGGAGAACATTTAAAAGACCGTGACCGACCAGTTGAAAGCCATGCCATTTAGAGACCTCCAGCGCTGCTACCAAGAGTGGGAAAAACGACGCCGCCGGTATATAGCTGCCTAAGGGAACTAGTTGGAAGGGGATAACATTATTGTTTGAAAAAAATAAAAACGTAGGTTAGTACTTAATTAAATGATCAATTAACTAGTTAATTTTTCATAATCAGTCTCATTACTTTTCTAACACACCTCGTATGATAAATAACAAAAGAATGGCGCTGCTCGCCATGCGCGCAAGTTTGATGTAATCGTTAGAAGCCGAATTGAAGTAGAATGATTTGCAAAATGTTCAGTATTTTTTATTTTTATTGCCATTTTTATTTAAAATTGGTGGAAAAATGCATATTCAGAATTCAATAATGCAGTATTCGATTTAGGTACTCGGGAAAAAAATTAGGTATTCGTATGCGAAATTCGAATACGAGACAAATGCTATTCGTCCCATCTCTCATTTAAACCGATTCCCCTCAAATCTGGAGCAATGTGGTCTCAGGCCGTGGTGCTGCGTGGGCGTCTCGGAAAGAGGTGAATGAAATGGCGGGAGTGGACGAGGGGATACGCCGGGGATGTGGAAGGGGTCAAGCGGAGTAAGGCGGTCAGTATCCCCGGGCAATGAGCAGCTACGGAAATAGTATAAAAGCCGCTTGCAGAGGATCTGCGCGTAGTACTGCGTGAAACTTATACGAAAGCTGTTTTTCTACAACCTCCTACAGGCTATAAAGAGAAGACAACGTGAGATTAACTTAACGTAATTAACTTAACCTAATTAAATAAACTTAGTTAAAAAGTAATCACCCAGTTACTTTTTCAAACCAATTATTAGAGGATATTCCTAAAGATCTAACTATACTTCGGCAGTTTTTAATCAACCTTCAATGGGCTTTACAGAGAAGACAACGTGAAATCAACTTAATTAGATTAACTTAATTAAATAATCGATTAACTAGTTTTTTTTCAAGCCAACCATTAAAGGTAATCTCTAAAGCCCAAGAGCAGTTTTTATTTAACCTCCGATGGGCCTTAAAGAGAAGAAAACGTGAAATTAACTTAACTTCATTAATTTAACTAAATTAAAAACCAGTAAACGAGATTTTTTTCGAATAAATTATATAAAGGATATAAAGGTATTCCTAAGGCTCTAGGGATGGCGCTAAAATTCTCTATAGGTATTTATGATGCTGGAAAGGCATTTAAATCTCGTATAAAATGTGCTTAAAGAAATTTCATTGCGTACTCCGCAACGGATCAATTCCGTAAAGCGTGGGTAAATTGTACTTCATATGCCCTCAAAATTTCAAGATGACGGAAAAGGATTAAGACGAGCAATACCTTACCAAAAAAACCACCATTCGAACGGATGGTATGAGCCAAGTGACGGAAAAAATCGATCGAAATCAATTTTCGAGCAATCGATTTTCAATCGAAATTTACAGGTCATATTTTCAACAAAAATCGGAATTTGAACCAAACGGTGGATGAATCCTAAAATTTGACGGTTCTTTTTTTTAAAAACAAAACACGTATGTTTATTATGCATTCGATAAACACTCAAAATACACATTTGAGTAATACAAAAAGACTATTTACAATACATGCATGAATTACTTGTAGTAAAATTTCGAAAATGGACGAACATTATAGTTTTGGTATGAGCGCTTGGTATTCGGATTCACTAACGTTTTTAAGAGAGCTTAGCTAAATGAGATACTTTATTTATGATCGAGGGCATGTTTTTCCAATATATTTAAGGCCTAAGAGAAGCCTTTCACATGGGACAGATTATGTTATCATAAGCCGGTAGTGACGCCTCTGATATCTAACGAAATGGTCAATATCGAATTTGAAAAATTGAGTTTGAATCAAAACTCGAAAATCATAGCTAGGCCTCGATATCCCCCTTTGAATATAAACCTTTGAATATTAAAACTCTATTTCCGATTTTTATCGAAATCGTTTTTTCCATCACTAGACGCATATCTCCCTATGAACCAGTTTTATTGAGTGAAATTTAACTCTCGTAAAACTTCCACGACCATCCTTATATTTTCAGGATAAGCAGAGTCGACCCTGTCAACATTGGACTACTTCTCGAATATAAAAAAATATTACACATAAGACAATAATTAAATGAAAAACTTAAAAAAGAGAGACAGTTTAATATCGGAAACTGTCTAAGAAAAGTTTCCCGTTAATTAGACCCCCGATTCACGATAGATTGGACGAAATAAATTTTAACAAAGGAAAATTTACACTAGCTGATGCTTTTAAACTGATTCTTCGTCCGCTAAATAATGCTGATTCAACATACGATGGAATTCCCCTTATAATAAATATCGCATTCTGTCCCTAAGCAATTAAATTTTACCTAATTTAATAAGCTTAATTAAAAATACTTGACTTGTTACTTTTTCAAATAAGTAATTAAAAGGAATGGAACTGAAGTTCTCTAAGGACTTTTTGTCGTGCTCGAAAGGCACATAATTCTCGCATAAAATTTCCAAGACGAAATTTTATTGCTCACTCCGGAGCGGATCAATACCGTAAAGCAAGGATATTGCACCAGCGGCCCGCTGCCTGATTTCTTGCTGACCCTAGAGTCTAAAGAAAATATTTGCATCGCAACTATAATAATAAAACCAAATATCGACACTCATAAAATATAAACGATGTCAAATATCGCACTGATTGATATAATTCTAAACCGATAAAGATAATTTCACTATGAAATTATATGTTTTATTTTATTTTAAATACCCCGCAAGCCGCCGTAAAGGCGTGTGGCAGGGGGTGTTAGGGCACCAGCCATTTACACATAAAAAGGAAGTGCTCTAACGAAATTACGACTAGCATTTATTTGAGTCTTTTATGGTTCGGAGGAAATATGAATTCCCATTTATATCCGTTCGGCAAAACATCTCTCTTAATTTATCGCTTCTGTCGGACCTGGAAATATAGGGGGGTTCTAATACTATGTTCTCCGTGTCGCTCTTAAATACATCCATTCTCAATTTTTCAAGCAATCTAAGAGCTGTAAGCCTAGCACGCAGCCTCCGAGTCTCCAGCGGCTTCCAGACTAATTCGTTTAACATCTGGGTAACGCTGTCTGTACGCCCGTAGCAGTTTTTGACAGATCGCGCAGCCTTCCTTTGTATTTTATTCAGTTCGCGGATTACGTCTTATTGCACCGGATCCCATACGCTCGCTGCATATGCAGAGTGCGGTCGGACGAGTGATAAATAGCACCTTTCTTTTACTTTCCCATCCGAAAATCTTTCCACAATACGCTTGACGAATCCTAATTTCTTCAGGGCTATGCCGCAAATATTCCAATTATATGTGTTCCCCACGAGAGGTTCGAGGTTATCGTATCTTCTAGGAACTTCATTTCGTCTGTCGCCTTTATATTAATACCATCCACAGCATAAACCTGGTTATAGTTGGACGAACTCTGCAATAAAGTGCACAGACATGCATTTGCTCAGATTAAGTTCGAGTCCCCACTCTTGTTTCCACAAATAAACATTGTTTAAATCCGATGATAACATTTCATAGACAGAGTGATCACTAATTTCGCTATAGATGTTTATTGGATTGATGACTATTAATGTGTTGGTAAAGTGACGTGGAGAATTGTGGCCCTGCGGGCTATGTGAATTTGATTTTTGACCCTTGCATTAAAAAAAGGTTTCAGACTCCTGCCATAAAGCGGGGGTCTAATATATGTATACTTTACACGCCCTGAAAATTTCTAGATGACAGCTAACATTTTAAGCGAGTAAAAACGAATCGAACATAAGGTATGCGTCCTCTTAAGAAGTTTATTTTTACTACTAGCCAGAGTAGCGTGTGCCGAGCAGCGATGAATGAATCGCAGGGCGTTGGAGTGGGAGAATACCAAGGAACGGGGTCAGGAGCCTCGGGCCGCAAACGAGGTTACCCTGTTTCCCTGGGGAACGCACGCAGGGGTGCGGGGGACGGCCTGCAGAGGTGCAGCGGGTCGGATGCAGGACGAGCTACGCAGGTAGGTTGCCGGGAGGTGCGGGAGCAGGGATTTCACGGAAACGTGGGGACCAATGGGATTTCCTCCAAACGCATTCTCCCAGGACGAGCTCACGTAACTGTGAATACGCGGATTGGGAGAGAGAGGTTTAACCCCTTGCGCTGTAATGAAGAGTCTTCCTCGTCATGAACTTTCGACGCCAAACCGCGCAATGACGAGTGTATCTCGTCATCGGATTTTCATAATTTTAGCACTATTTAGAGGAACAATATAATTATTTTGAAAGCTTAGCAATGTTAAAATATTCATAGTATTAATAAATAGTTCATATTTCATGAAACATGATGCATTGTAAGGATTAAAATGATTTTATTCGAGTAGCGATAGCTGTGTTCTCCATTGTAACATAATGCAAACAAGCCACCATGTTGTTTGTTTAAATAATTTAAAATTAACAATGGTAGTGAGGAGGCAAGAATGGTAGTGAGGGACGCGGAAAGGAAATACACAAGCGGGAGTCGTGGGTTCAGAGAGTTACGTATAATACGTGTTTTATAAGATCGGCAGAGTAAGAAAAAAGAGAGGACGCAAAGAAAAAGGAGGCGCCCACAAGAGAGAGAACCGATAGAAGGAAGGACGCGTAAAAAAAAGGTGGAGAAATATCGAGAGAGAGAGATCGTGGAGGAAGATATCAGGCAGAGAGTGGATTTGTGGAGTACTGTACCATCCGGCAGTGTTTGAGTGGAGACGCGAGCAGTGAACCCGATAAGTAGACTTGAATGATTATTATAAATACACAAGGGGAAGAGTTAAAAGTCCATTGGAATATAAATGGAAGTTATGCAATCTGTTTGTTATAATGATCGATTGTAAATTGGGCCCAATTAGTCTTATTTCATTATATTCTGAATATAAAAGTGTAAAAGTGATATTTTGTGCATGTTATTTTATAATTAAGTGTGTTTCTACGCTAAGATAACACGAAACCAAACAAATAGTAGGTGAGTAGTGATACGTAAAATTGGTAGTGATACACCATGTATAATAATCACATTTTATTTCATGGTTCTACGTTTATTACAAATTACAAAATATCATTTCAGTACCTACCATTTAAAAGAAAACCACAGAAAAAAATAAATGGAGAATAGGAGCACGATATTCGAAAATTAAATCGAAGTGTTAATCTTTCCCTGCCGTAACTTCTCCACGTACCACGGGCCAGAAATGCCTCGCGTCACCCAGGATACTAGGCTATTTTATTTCGATATTACAGTTTACCATAGAATTAGTTTACCCAATTAGGTATAATAGCAGAAACGTGGACACTTAGGTAGGAGGACGAGAGGAGACTGGAGGCATTCGAGATGTGGGAGTGGCGAAGAATGGAGAAGGTGAAATGGACGGAGAGGAGGAGGAACGACGAAGTGCTGGACATGGTGGGTGAGGAGAGGCAGCTTTTAGATGAGATACAGAGGAGACAGAAGGTGTGGATGGAACGACTACTTAACGGAAAGGGGATATTGAAGATAGTGTTAGAGGGTAGAGTGTAAGGTAAACGGGGGAGAGGAAGGAAAAGAATAGGATTTTTTGATAGAATGAAAGGGAGTAGGTCTTATCGTGCATTGAAGAGGGAAGTGGTTGATGAAAGGGGAGGATTCCTTCTACTTCATGGAAACCTACCTTAATGGTTAGAATACTTTAATAGGAATAATAATAACAACAACAATAATAAGGTGTATTATTTCCGTGGAAATAACATACAATGCAGTTTCTATAATTACTAAGACCAATTTCCCCGAAATACGTAGATAATAAGTTACTTATAAAATATCAACCAACTTCTTCGTGAATAATTCCATTCTTCTTCAATAAGTCATTACGAATGATTTCGATGAAAAAGGTCTTTTATGCTGATGAACTCCTCCCGGGAAAACAGCCGGGTTAGGATGGACATTTCTGCCAACTTTTCGACATTTCTGCCATCGTCATGAGGACGAATCAGGCCCGTTTACACGGTTATATAACACGTACGAGTTAATATCTAAATGTATGAACGACTAAATGAACATGAAAATGCACCGTGTAACCACCCTATGATTCGCCCTAATGAAGATGGCAGAGAAGGCTATCGACACGTTGTCAGCAATGTCCATCCTGACCCAGCTGATTTCCCACGAAGACTTCATCAGCAAGATTCGCCGGGAAAGCACCAAATCCTTTAAGGTCTTTATGTCGTTTCATTGTCGACTCTATCTTCCCATATTGATTTGATAGCGTTCGCATTTCTCGTCTTTATACGATTTGCCTACAGCTATCGTATAGATTTGATTTTTTTATAGCTTGCTGAGATATTAGGAATATGCATTCACCGTTAACCAGCTACTTAACCTAGATTCAAAAATGCGACTCTAAAGGCCCGTTTTCACGGTACATTAACCCATACGAATTTAATCTAAATGTACGAATGCGTGAATGAAGATGAAAATGCGCCGTGTATCCACCCAACTTGAGCGAAAGCTTGTATATAAAATAGAACCTTTTCTTAATTGGTTAATGCATTCGTACATATTCAGCGATGGTCCATAAAAATCGTTCGTGCAAGCAGAAATTAACTCATACGTGTCAATGTATCGCGTAAAAATGCCTTAACACAAGGTTATTATAAAGTAATGGTGCTGTTATGAGCATGGTTTAAATGAAAATAGATTTACTCACAGTTAATTTTTTTTCGAATGTGTCGTCTCAAAAGGTTATTTTACGTACGTCTCATCATAAATATTTTGATTTGATAGAGTTCGTACATCACACCCTTATGACGACTGGCCCTAAATCAATCATATAGATGCGGGTTTTTCATCGGTAGCACTACACGTACTTGCGCTTGCATTTAAGGAATGTTTATTCACCGTTTACTGCTTAGCCCCGATTCCAAAACGCGACTAGTTAATTTTGATGAATGGACTGTGCAAGACCGGGATTTTTTTCTGGGGTGGGCGGCACAAGGGCCTGATAGGCAAACGGTCTTCTCATATTTGAGATTAAAATCTATATACAACATTTAATGCATAAAATATTCTCTTTATTTTAATATGAAAGTTATTAACATGAAATTAAATGATTAAGGCTCCATAATACGCAAAACAAAACGAACGCAATGATAACCGTATTAAAAATCTTGCCTATAATTTAAGCGTCTCGGGGAGCAAGTACCCCTGTGCCCTCCCCCCCGCTAAATCCGCCTATGATGAGGTACGCTTCTTAGTTTGTAAGGAATAGTGTCACGCCAAGCGCATAAGGTACGAGAGGATATTTTTTTCTCAGGATAGACAAATTTTCAGGCTTATCATGGCGAAAAGTGGCGTAACTATGGGGGGTATGAGGGGATAGCCCCCCCCCCCCCCCAAAGCCTCAGACAAATAACAAAATTATTTAAAACTAAGTATAGTCTAGTTTTGACACATAATAACTGCATCTGCTTAAAGTTAAATTTTAAGCGCCAAAATGATGTAAAATGTATTTCCAGGAATGTCGTTTTTAAAAAAAATTTCCTGGATCCCCTGTTGCCTGGGGGGTGGGGGGATCGCCACCCCAGGTCATTTCATCCCCCCCCCCCCGAAGCATATGCCTAGTTATGCCACTGATGGCGAGCGTCTTAAAAATAGATGCTACGTCACTGCTTAAGGAGTCTATTCATAGTTCAGTGATCGCTCGACCCACTTCAGCAACTTACCTAGCGCAATCTGTTAATTTGGTCGAACAAGTTACATCACAGAGGCGAGGTGATCATTTCCTACGGTAAAAAAATGGTGTAAAAGAAACTTCCATTGGAAACTTCTAGAGACTTCGGATGGGGTAAAAAAATACACATCTCCTAATCTTAACTTTCCCTCCTTCTAATTAACGGTAGGTATACTTTTTAATGAGGCCTCGCCGAGAATTTCAATGTACAGAGTTTTCTTGTACCCGAATTAACTTACCATGAGACGAGATAACCCCAAAAAAATCCTAATCAAGTAAACTTTAAAACCAGATTTAAAATTAAGCATTCAAAGCCTACTGGGTAATGAGTAGTATGGAGCAAAAAATTTAATCACCTTCAAGAAGAAGATCATTGCACAAAAAAATCTTATGTTGATAAACTGAAGACCATCTCAGTTTCATTTACATCAACAGAGTGCGTATAAAAAAATAATTTAAATACATAGAAACAAGGTAATTGGTCTATAGATAAAAACCAGGCTTCCTTGTTACTTCTATAAATGCGATTTCACTCGATCCACTGAGAAATAATTTTGAACCATAGTACACTCTACATGGTAAAGCTGTTGCGAAATATCCAGCGGCATAGCAACTTGCATTAAAGAAAGATTTAGTTCTTTCCCGGCGAATTGATTTCGTGAAGTGTTCTCGGGATCGCCACCGGATCAGGAACTGCATTACTGCCGACGTTTCGATGTCCGACTCGGCCATCGTCTTCAAGGCTGTGAGTGTCTAAGGAGATTTTTCCTTACATATATATAGTCACTCTCGTGGTCAGGTGACTGCTGATTGACTGTAATCATTGACTGTAAGCAATAAATGAACCTTGGTATAAAACCAAGGTAGAATCTCACTTGACACTCATAGCCCTGAGGACGATGGCCGAGTCGGACATCGAAACGTCGGCAGCTATGCAGTTCCTGACACGGTGGGGATACCGAGAACTCTAAATCTTCCATTGATTATTTTTTTCAAAAACATCGCTGAGAATTATCACGTAGTTCTGTCAAGAGCAAATTTAACTGAGATAACAAGATGGCTTCTTTTTGGCCATCCATGAGCTCTCATTACATAAGATACGTAAATAAAATGAAAAAAAAGGAGAGGAAATTTAAAAAATTATCTCTCTTCTCACTAAAAGATGAAGGTCACAACGTTCGTGATGTTTTCACGTTTTCACGCTGGCCCTACAAACAGTATGTGCCTAATCACGCGCACCAATATTGAAGAGAATCCAAGCAACGCTGCAAATCGCTGACTGATGTTTTTGGCATCTTTTTCACGACCTTTCATGTGAAAGTAATGTTTCACTCAATATTCCTTACAAACTAAAATAAAAGCAATTAACAGGTTGCTTTAATGTTGAATTTATCTACAGATACAATTACTTAATTATCCTCAACAAGGGTTCCGAGGATTATGTTAATAGCTAATGCTCTATTATTTTTGTACAAATTTAATTTAAATTCAGTTATTTGTTTAATAATAATATCCTATAGTTGTATTCTGTTAGTACTATGCAGCGTTTTTTGTTCACATACTTTTCATTCATTTAATTCATTGTAAAAGGACGCATGTAACTATGATGAATCATATATTTATTTTGTTTAAAATTATTTTGAACAATTTACTGCCAAGCATTGTATTATTTTCATTGAATGGCTAGCCCCAGCAAATATTGCATATTCTGTGGTGCCTAATTTCACAGATTATATAAGCATTTGGATTTATTTTTTGGAAAGTGAAATAAATATCTGTATTATTATTGTTTATTTTTCAAACCATTTCTCAAAAAGTCTTGTAAAAGCTCTGCTAATGATGGAACTAAATTTCTAAAGAGATTTTTTTTATAACGCTCGATAGGCATAATAATCTCGTATAAAATTTACTTAAAGAAATTTTGTGATTTATTTCATAATGTCAAAAAAAGTTAATCGTGGCGGGTAATTTCAGATTAAGATCTCGAATAAGAATATATACATTAACTTGGCTGGAAACATGAAAACATCAAATTAAAGTGCTTAATGCAAGTCTATTCAAAGTTTTAATACTTAATGGAAGTTTATGCAAGGGAACTAATTTTAAAGAGGATTAGGCTGCAACAAATATGGCATTAAATGAAAAATATATCTAACTACTGAACAACCGGGAGTAAAGCTAAAAGCTCTACATATTCTCCTATTTCTGCTGGGGTGAAATACAGCGTAGCTGATCGAGTCACTGTTGGAATTAAATCAAAATAAGCTTTATATCATCAAAGCCGTTAAGCCGTTTGGCGCAAAATGGGATTACTATACAACAGAAGATTCCATTAACGGCGACTTATGGCGTTCATTGACGCATTATCATCATAATTTATGCCATAAAGCGATTAACAAGCTTCACCACGAAATATCCATTCAGATTCGCGCTTAAACATTATGTGTCCCGATGAAATAAACTTGAGAATATAGGTAATCACGGAGCAGAGGTAATTACTTTTATTCCTCGCATTACGATACCTTCTATCTATTAAAACAAGTCCACTGCTGAAAAAAACATTAACTACGTCACTGCAGGAATTATAATTGTGCTATAATGCAATCAATTATTCGGCATATTCAA
This sequence comes from Ischnura elegans, assembly GCF_921293095.1. Lineage (NCBI taxonomy): Eukaryota > Metazoa > Arthropoda > Insecta > Odonata > Coenagrionidae > Ischnura > Ischnura elegans. The sequence continues at coordinate 39,918,777 of NC_060257.1, forward strand.
TCATTTATTTGCAATAACAACAGAAAGGTTTAGAAGCATCCAAGTTTTATTCTGTTTCTAAATTAGTTTCCCACGCTGAAGCGCAAAATTCATTCAAATTTAAAATTTAAATTAATCCTTGGAACCCAAATTGTGTTGGAGGGAGAAATTTTAAACGCATTATCTCAATAACTAGAAATTTCTATATATTTAACTTAGTTTGCTTCGCGAAATTAACACTCAAATAATTGTTTTATTAAATGACTAAATTTATCGCTTGAATTAAAGCATAACTCAACAATAGACAATTGGAAAATAATAAATACGTTGATAACATTTCATTATTTGTGCTAAACTTTGTAGATTGAATGAAAGTATTAAGAAATATATTAAACGATGAAAAAAGACAGGTAAACGATACAATAAACTTGTGTAAAATTTTAACAATTTTTTCTACGATATGATGTTCCATAATCAACATTAAATGAGATGAATACATTCAAACTCAAGCAGTGGAAGATCCATCCAAGTCCCGATTAGAACATAATCTTGCATTTTTCTGCTCATTTCTGTGGGCGATTAAATTAAATTAAATTTAAGACAGATTTGTTACTTTTTCTGAGTTTACTCGGAATGGTTCCAAGTAGTGATGAGCGATACATCGCTAACTGGTATTGAATCACCGTTACTGAAAAATAGCAGTCACTTTCGGTGATTTAAAACTCCAAATCCATGTGATTGGATCACTGGATTCGGTGAAGATAGCACAGGCTGCTACCAAGTGATTAGCGATATATCGCTACCTGTGATTGAAGAGAAGTAGCCGATCACTGCAGGTGACTAAATCACTAAATACTCGAAATCACTGCGACTAAGAATACGGTGAAGATAGCTCCGATTGCTACCACTGCTACCAACAGTATTAGAAAGGATGTCTTATTTACCTTTTATGATGAACAAGACATCCTTTACGAAATATACAACAAACGGTTTGAATCATGATGGTTATAAATTATAAAATATGTTTAAAAAATGCCGACGGGATTATAATGATTGCTACTTATCAATTCCTTTACCATACCAAATTTACTTAACTATCGTTTGGGCTACAACCTTGTCGCGGTGGAAAGGCTTGCGCGCTCCTATGACCCCTAGAGCTGCACTGGCGGGATTAATTCCAAATTATTCCCGGTAGGGCCACCCATGCCAGATAGGTCGAAGGGTAGGAGCCAGACGAAAGGTAGTCCACGTGATGGTGTCACGTGAAAAACACTGTTGGAATGGAAGTGGGAAACCCTACCAACTATCTCTTCCCTGAACACATGGAGTACAACCAAATGAGCCTCGGAATCTCATCGCCCGGGACCCGTCCGCAAAGGGCGGGTGTCGGGCACGGCAGCGAGGTCGGCAAGGTCCTCGGGGTCGTCAACATGCGAAATCCTTGCAGAGACTTATCATCATCATCATCATCATCAACAGCAGCAATGAAGAAGGAAGAAAAGAAGACCAAGAAGATGGAGAAGAAGAAGTCGGCTTTAAATGTAGGGACGTGGAATGTGAGGACTATGATGAGGGCGGGGAAATTAGAAAATATCAAAAGGGAAATGGATAAAGGGAGGATAGACGTCTTAGGATTATGCGAGGTGAGGTGGAGGGATGGGGGGGACTATTGGAGTGATGGGTATAGGGTTATATATAGTGGGGGGGAAGAAAGCCAGCGAGGGGTAGCTTTAGTATTAAACGGGAAGATGGGTAAGCGTGTGGTAGGTATTGACCAGGTAAGCGATAGGATTCTGGTGGTAGAAATTGAGGCGCGGCCCACCAACCTTGTGGTGGTCCAGGTTTACATGCCCACTAGCAATCATAGGGAGGAAGAAGTAGACGAGGTGTATGAACAGCTCGAGGAAATAATTAGAGACACACCGGGTAAGAAAAATCTGGTAGTGATGGGGGACTGGAACGCCTCAGTGGGGGAAGGGAGGGATGGAAACGAAATAGGAAATTTTGGTCTAGGAATACGGAACGACAGGGGCGAGAAAGCAGCAGAATTTTGTAGGAGAAACAAATTATTCATCACAAACACGTGGTTCAATCATCATAAAGGGCGAAGGTACACGTGGAAAAGTCCAGGGGATGCGGGGAGATATCAAATAGACTACATTATGGTAAGACAGAGGTTTAGGAACAGTGTGAAAAACTCGCGCAGCTTCCCTGCAGCGGATGCGGATTCGGACCACAATCTAGTGCTCATGAAATGCAACGTAAGATTCAAAAGACTTATGAAAGTTAGGAAGGCGAAGAAATGGAACGTAGAAGCCCTGAAGGGGAGTATGAGGAGAGAATATCAGGAGCTAGTGGACATTAGTATACGGGAGATTGAAAGTACCAAGACGGTAGAGGAAAGATGGGATAATATAAAAACGGGAATAGTCAAAGCGGCGGAGAAGTCAATTGGTTACGTTGACAGTAGAAGGATAAAGAAGCCGTGGATAACGGAGGCAATGGTAAATGAAATGGAGGAGAGGAGGAAGTGGAAGAACGTGGACACAGAACAGGGCAAAAGAATGTATAGGGAATTGAATAATCGATTACGACGTGAAACTAAGAGGGCAAGGGAGGCTTGGTGGAAAAGACAGTGCGAGGAAATGGAAAAGTTCCAGAAGGATGGAGAAGTAGGCGCGTTGTACGCCAAAGTTAAGTCGCTATCGGGCGGCAAAAGAGGACAAGCCATGTCTAAAATTAAGGCTAAAGATGGGAGACAGAGAGATTGACTCTAGAGGAGGAAAGTGCAGTGGAGGAGGATAATCTTGGGCCGGAGATATTAGATTCAGAAATAGAGGGAGCACTCCGTGATATGAAGGCTAGGAAAGCAGTAGGCGTGGACAACATCCCGTGTGAGCTTCTGAAGAACCTAGGGAAGGAAGGTAAGAAAAGGTTTTTCGATTTAGTGCGCAAAATCTATGAGGAGGGATGTTGGCCGGAGGATTTCGTGAAGACGGTTTTAATTCCGCTTCCGAAAAAGAAGAAAGCTGTGGAATGCGGAGATTATAGGACTATCAGCCTAATATCCCATGCGGCTAAAGTGGTGCTGAGGATATTGAACAGACGAATGGAGGCGAGGGCAAACGAGTATTTGGGCGAAGATCAGTTTGGTTTCAGAAAAGGGAAGTCAACTCGTGATGCAATAGCAATAATGAGGGCCCTCGTGGAGAGGAACCTAGAATATGAGCAGGACGTATATGTGTGTTTCGTGGATTTTGAAAAAGCGTTTGATAGGGTGAACTGGGTAAAGTTAATGGATATTCTGAAGAGAATAGGTGTAGACTGGAGGGATAGACGACTGATTTGTAATCTGTATATGGCCCAGACTGCGCAAGTGAGGATAGCGGACGGAGAATCTGGGTGGGCAAGCATTGGCCGAGGTGTGAGGCAAGGATGTCCTCTATCGCCACTGCTCTTTAACGTGTATGCTGAAGAGATGGTAAGGGAAGCGTGGAATGAGTTAGAAGCTGGGATAAAAGTGGGAGGAATGATGTTCAAATCAGTGAGATTCGCGGATGACCAGGCGTTGATCAGTCAGTCAGCAAGGGGGCTTCAAGCCCTAGTGGATGCGTTATACGAACGTTGCGAGGAGTTTGGGATGAGGATTAATCACAAGAAAACTAAGGTAATGCGGTTTTGTAAAGCATCACGAGCGAGGAATGTGAGACTCAAGATAAAGGTAGGTGGTGAAAAACTTGAGCAGGTTGAGCAATTCAACTATTTAGGCAGTACGTTAGAGGAAAACGGATACAGTAGTAAGGACATCAGGAAGAGAATAGCATTAGCGAAGGAGGCGTTCATGAGCAGGAAGGAGCTTCTGAGAGGATCGTTGTGTAAGAGTTTAAAGAAACGGTTAGTGAAGAGTTTGGTTTGGAGTGTAGCTCTCTACGGTGCGGAAACATGGACTCTGAGGAAAGAAGACGAGAGAAGATTGGAGGCGTTCGAGATGTGGGTATGGAGACGAATGGAGAGGGTGAAATGGACGGAGAGGAAAAGGAACGACGAAGTGCTGGATATGGTTGGCGAGGAGAGGCAGCTTTTAGATGAGATACGCAGGAGACAGAAGGTTTGGATGGAGTTAGTGCTTAGCGGTGAGGGGATGTTGAAAATGGTGTTGGAGGGTAGAATGTTGGGGAAACGAGGGAGGGGAAGGAAAAGAATAGGATTTTTAGATAGATTGAAAGAGAGTAGGCCTTACAGTGAATTAAAGAAGGCAGTGCTGGAAGGAAAGGGAGGCTCCCAGATCACCTCTTTAGTACTCCATGGAAACCTACCTTAATCGGTAGAATACTATAATAATAATCGTAATATAAACTCAGAATAAGAACTATACCGTCAAAAAAATATTTTTCCTAATTTTCCAATTTTCAATAAGTTTATTCCTTTCTTTTTTGGAGAGCTCATTCATTGGAATTGGACAAAGTAGCAGGAATAGCAGTGTCACAAATCACCGCTGACTTTTAAGAGTGATTCTCCTCGGTGTTCCCAATCACAGTAAAGAATCACCGTTACTGATGAGTAGCAGTCACGGGTAACGAAGGGATTGGAATATTACAGTTCCGCTCATCACTAGTTCCAAATGACCTCCGGCAGCCCATCAAAGTTAACTTCTTACTTATTTATCTAGCGATTTGATCGATGGATTTTTCTTCCTTTTAGGAAAACCCACTAAAATCGCTCGCACATTAATTGCGTAAGCTTGGTTTCGCTAATAGCAGGGCCCTCTTCGCTTCTATAGCGTTGAGGTGTCTTTCCCTCGTACCGTTCCTTCCGCACCTCTCCTATCCCAGAGGCGTCGACGGGCTCCTATCGCGGCGGCGCCTCTTTCCTTTTCCCCTCCTCTCCTCCCCCTCCCCGGGTGTCTGGGCGTGTAAGCCACTGGCTTGGTTCCCGGCCCCGGTGTATGTGTTGTATCCTCGAAGGGCTCCCCTGAGCCCTCATTGGTTCTTAATTATTTATCTCCCAAATACACGACCATTAATTCACTTACTTTCGACATTTAAGTCTTTGAAAAAATCAAGTTTTTAAATAGATACTAATAAATCTGTAGTTATATGATTCTGATTTTCCACCAAATAAACACACACACACACACTTCGTTACCTTTGAAATTTATTAGAAGAAATTTACCTTATACCGTTTTATTCTCTTGAATAAACTCCTATTTAGTACCTAACACTTTCGAACTGTCATTATTGAAGCCTTTATTAATTTAAGATCAAACTCAGGAAAAACAAGCCGCTATTAACTTTTTTAGCTTTATGACGTAAACAATAAAATTTCTTTTAGTAAACTTTATACGAGATTATTATGCCTATCGATAATTATGTTTTTAAATCTAGCAAATTTTAGTTGCATCTTTCGAGTCTTATGAAGGTAACTTTATCTTTCAAATTATTAGCACAAGAATAATGGCGCTCTAAGGACGCATAGGAAACAGGATACCCACTTGAATCAAAAAGGTGCATGGCTAAGGTTAGCGTGCAGTTAACCCAAATTCCGCCACTGCACTAGAGAGCACTTTAGGATCGGCGGTAGTATGATTTAGGAGAAGATAGATGCTGGTAAAGCAGACACTTAAGAAATCCGAAACAGCAGACCTTGAGCTGAATATTTTACAGCATAAGAAGCAAGAACGTTATCAATACTCGAGTATGACGGTAACCTTGTTTGCTTAGTTTGGGGAAGAGAAATTCAGGACACGTGTTCGCATAAAGTTTTTTCAGTAATCCATACACTCAAAGCTCAGATGTCTCGCGGAGTACCTAGTGATATATACGTATTAATATTTTCCGGATAAATGCATTTTTAATAACAGCGCGCTCAAGTAGTCTCATAGCATGGATTTAAAAAAAGGTGCGCCTATTATTTTAATAAAATCATAGTAGCATACTTCTAACGATATTTTATAAGTACTCAAACATAACAGCAATGACTATAGCAAGTTTTCATAGCATTAAAAATTACCTATAATATGAAAAATATTATTTATTATTAAGCTGATACAACTCACGGTTAACTGTGAACTTTGATTAACTTAATAATAATAAATTTTTATTAAAATTTCCATGTCTGACCTTTCTTTACAATTATTTTTGGTTTTGGAAACATATATCATTTCTTTAAATAATCTTTTTGTTGAAGTTTTCCAGTACCTAAAATTTTACAATTTTCAAAGTCGAAAGTTGATGTTTAAACTGCTGTTCGCAAGGGCTCATAGTCGCATTTTATGTTTTATAAATGATTTATGCTGGGAAAATCAGTATTGTAATGTCTCTCCTATGTAGTAACTGTCACAGTCGAGGCATGGCATTTTACATTCCCCATTACTTTTAATTTTTTAAGGGTTTTTGATTATATTTTAGTATAAAGAAGCTTGTTTTGAATATTATGATTATTGTGTGCAATTTTATAACCTGCAATTCAATTTCAATTTTATGACCTACACTGCAGAATAAAAGTTTTATGTAAAATATAGAGGTCAGGAAAAGGAAAAAAAATATATTAACTGTAATTATAAGTGAATGATTAGATTTGGCATTTTATCATGGGAATTATTCTGCCAAATTCGATGTGCAGTCTAGTGACTTTATTTCTCCATTGGATTGACCTGTGGTGAGCCTATATCGAAAACTAATCATGCTCGATAGTCCTGCATAATTAATAAAAACTTTGGGTTATTTCCCATTTATCTATGACAGATTAATTACTTTCCAGATCGGGTACCGTTTCACGAGGCAGCAGAAGCATCACGAGAGGCATGGATTAAAAAAATAATTCCAAATTTTTAAAAACATTAGGCGATCCCAATGATCACTATTTACGTCGAACTTAAATTGAAAACCCTCCCGATAGCAATGAATCCGTAATAAGCGGGAGTTTTTTTGTTCGTATCTAGGAAAATGTACTATGATACGATCCATTTTACACCCCCCGGGCGATGTTTCAGCAGAATTGGGTCAATTCTTCATTTTTTTCTCGTTGACCCAAAACTACTCCGCGATATGCAAAAATTACTGGCGATTTGGCTTCAAACCCCTCTGGGAAAGGTAAATGACAGTATTAACCATCACGTTCGCAGTTAACCCGAACTGAGTGGTGTTCAAAACGCCATTAAAAGCTTGGGGGAGGGTTGCTTGTGAATTACAACGGCGTTAAAGGCGGCCAAACGATAGAGCCTTTTGGGAATTGACATAAATCCGCAGGGAAAGTATTCTTTCTCTGATAGCGTTGACGTGCAAGAAATATGAAAATGATTCAAGACACCTTCCAAAATATTCAGAAAACTAATGGGTTCCTTCACCATGTATTTATTAAAACTGATTACGATTTGAAAAATAAACATACAGTGATACCTCGAGATACGAGTTTAACTCGTTCCGTAACTTTGCTCGCATGTCAATTTGCTTGAATCTCTAAGCAATTTCCTCATTGAAATTAATTTAGATGCCATTAATCCGTTCCAGTCCCTAAAATACTACCTGAATTGTTTTTTACGTGATTTTAAATAAAAATTTTAAAAAAAGTAAATTGGGACTGGCAACTTTGATAACTTTTACGGGAGTCACCCACAATGGACTAATTGTGTGAAAATTCCACAGAGAAAAAAACCAATGTCCACAAGGATGAATGACGCCTTGGTAGCTTAAATGGCGAAAGCACTCGACCAAAAATCGGGAAATCCGCGTTCGAATACTGGTCAAGATAAGTGATTTTTTTCTCTGTGGAGTTTTCGCACAAGAAGAATGTATTTATAAATGACCAATACTGTATAAAATTATGGTAAAAGAAAACGTACATAAAAAAGGCTAGTTTTATACAGTTTATTTGTATTTTAGTAACGTAAATGCAACTTACACCCAACTAAATGCTCAATTTTTTATAATGATTTTCTCTTCACTGGTCTTTGCCCATTTCGCCAAGTGCAGCGCCGCAGCCGGCCGTAACTAGTACCTCATTTTTCGCTCGCCCGATGGCTTGTATCTCGTGGTATCACTATAATCCTATTTTTGGCGTTATCCTATCTGTTTCCAACTTCTCGAACTATTCGCGGCGAAATATCAATGGGATTACTCCTTTCGCTGAAAAAGTTAATGACGTAACCGACTCTTGCCGTGCTTTTCACCGCCTATCCACTACTTCTAGGCCTCCGGTCAACGTCTCACGAGCTCCATTGTCACAAACACCCTAGTGAGCGACTCTTGCCGTCAAGGATCGGGTATCTCAAAACGACTTAATGAACCAGAAATGACGTCACTAACTTATTCTAAGTGGGCCGCAACATTGCATTTTTTCATTTGAAAGCAATAAGAAAATGGCTGAATGGGGCAGAATTTTGTAAAGCCATAACTTATATTTCCCTCCCATCAACCCAATATTTATAAAAATGTTGCTATTTCGGGTTTGACTAGAGGACCCTGTTGTGACAGGTAGCAAGGAGACTTCCAGCACGATTCTTACTCCAAGTCATCCTCAGCACCGGAATTTCTACCAAATTGGAAATGAATTCGCAAAGTACACCACTGTAGCATTTAAATATAAACGAGAAATTCTTTGAAGATGCAGAAATGTATCCGGGATCCCTCGATCCAAGGTGAAACCTATGGAAAGTTAGGGGTTAACCCTACCCTAACCTATGCAAATCAACGTTCGGGTTGAATCACTGATTGACTGAGTGAGTGGGCAGAATTGAAACTATAAAGCATCTACATCAATTTTGAAAACGTTGAAAAAGAGCATAGATGAGTTCTATTGCTTGAGCTATAACTCTCTATGACGTAACACCGTAACTCCTCCGTTGTAACCCAATGACGCAGCACCGTTTTCCCTCCGTTATTGAGATAATAATTCACAAAAGGGTGAAATTGCACGATTAGGCCAAAATTAAAAGTGCTCCGATCCGTCAGAAAATTGGTTTCTCGACCTAGTAAACGTGGTCTAGAATCGAATGACATTCTTGAAAAATATAATTTTGGACACCAAAATGCCCCCAAAATTAGTGGCAAAGTTGGTAACACTGTAACAGATAGAAAATTAGGCGCTTGGAAATTAAAAAAAAATTGAGTTTCAGGCGATTTTAGAAGGCATCTGTTCCGAATTTTTGCCGTATCTCGTCTCGTACACACCAAACATTAACTTGTATTAGTGAGTGAGAGGTAAGAAGTGGGTTTTACTGTATATGGACTAAAACGTTTCGAATTAAAAGAACTTTAACATTAACGCTTCCATGATTGTTCGTAGAAAACTTACGCAAATGACTGTGTAGGGTATCTGCGGTACCCCATTTATAATGCATAAATTATATGTTTTATTTTAGTCTTTCCAGTATTTCAACACCATGGCTCTTTTTTTAATGATATAATATCTTGTTTTGTATAATTTATAAATACATTGTAGACTACATTTAGGTTCCTACATTGATTTTGAGCGAAATGGCAGGAATCTTTCATATTTTGCTATAGTAACTATACATTGACTATAATGCTATAAAAAAGTTCCATAGTACCACGAAACGGTCTTCTTTTTTCGCATTTCGAAGGCCATGTACGTCCTTAATCAGGGAAATGTATGCTAGTCCCGATGTGCCTTAACTAACCGGAATGCATGGTAAAGTGCACACCCACTATGCGTGGAGTTGGAACTACGATGGATTCGGCAAACGGTCCGAGCTAATTGTGTGCCCTCTTTTCAATATTAAAAATTTCGCCTCACACATTAAACGAACATGTATTTTTTCTCGCCAATAGCTATGCGGGGTAACTCAGTTACCTCACCAATAAAGATTTTTCAAAAACAGTTTCAATGTAAAAAAAAGTCATTTGTCGACTAAATAACGACAAAGTGTTTAAGTTCAAATACGATAAAAATAAAAAAATAAAAACTGTACGAAATTAAAATAATTTGGGGTCACTGAGTTACCCCGCACTATCGCGGAAGGGTTAAATATGAATATTACCGAATGGAGTACGAAATATAAAGGAAAAACTATTAACTTCGCGTTAGAACCAGTTTACTATCAGGAATGTTTGATTATGTACAACCATTAAGACTGACAATAAGGAAAAAACCAACCCTAATAACGAGCTCTTGACAATCACTACGCTCGTTTCGTGAATAGCGTATTTACTGGCAAGCACATTTTTTGGATTCACTACCTAACTTTAAGTTCTGCAACAAATGAGGTATAAACGTGGGATTAAATGGTGCAAGACTGATTTTTAAGCCGGCTCTTATTATCTTCACACCGAAAATGGGTCGTTTCGCAAGCCAGACCATTAACTTCGGTGTCATAAGTAGCGCAGTCGAACTTACAACATTATGCTTCGTAAGCATATAGCCTGAAAAAAGAAGTGATTACGTGGCCGATTCATGACAGAGAGATTTTTTTCTACAACAGCCCAAGTATTCATAACCTGAGGTTAACACCTTCATTCTAGAGCATTACTTCGGAAATAATCTCTCCCCGCTATAATCTGAGGAAGTATAACAGACTATGCATGATAACAGCTGTTTAGTAAACACGATCATCCCCTATGTTCCTTTTCTTCATTGCAAACCGTAATCCAGGATCATCTGGGTTCAAAAACCAGCACCTTCATTTATACGACCACCATATTTCCAGGCCTTTCCTGCTCGTGATCCTTTATCGAGCTCGAGCATATCGGCGTTAACCAAACCTTTTTTTATGGTGATAATATGCTCGCCGAGAACTTCAGTTCACACGTTCATTATTTTTTCCGAATATTTCACAAGATCGCCACTATGATCACAATGATCGTCGTTAATGACCACTATGATCGTGATGTTGACTCCACAGAGCGTTTCAGCTAAATTGTGCAAGTGAAACTTATGAATCTATTCCACTGGAAAACGGAAGAAAAACTCAAAATTAGAATAAAAGTAAGTGAGAAATCAATGGTCAATATGGATAGTAAACCTTATTTAACCTATTTAAATAAAAGCTGGTGGCACTTTTCCACAATATTTCGGCTCACGAAGCCATCCTCCACCACAAGAGACAGTATTACATACGTAAGTTTCTGGTACAAGACATTGTATTACATACTTAGGTTTCTGGTACAAGACATCATTACATCCGTAATACAGCGTCTTGTACCAATCTTTTTTAATATTTGTGAGCAACAGCATGGAAGCCTTCGCACCAACTGTTCAGAATAACTCACACACTCACTCCGTGACTCAACGTGAAGGTTTACACGGAATCATCAATCGCCAATTCGTCATTTAAACGTGAGAACGCCCACGAAGTCACGTAAACTCAAAACGCATAAAGGCCTGGTGACACGATGCATTAACCCGTACGAGCTCATGTCCGTTTGCGTGAATGAGTTTGGTGGACCGGAACGGAATATGTTCGAATGCATGAACCAAATTGGAAGTTTCTACTTTCTGCTCATGCGTACGCACAAGTTGGGTGGTTACACGGTGCGTTTTCGTGTTCATTCACGCGTTCATACATTTAGACACTAACTCTGACAGGTTAATGCACCGTGTAACCGGGACTTAAGAAAAGATGCGAAGAGAGGGTTTTTTTTATTGCCTTCTGCTAAACGGACTTGGGACTCACGTGACGTTGGGTCGATTCTCTCAGGACCAAACAGTTGCTGAAGCTGAAATTTTATGCCAAAGTTGCTGTCTCTTACCTGAAAAAAGAAAAAAAAACATTATGGCGTACCTAATAAAACAAAGACAATACTAATATTCACCCTTGTAGTAGACTTCAACAAAAGTAAACATGTAATTAGGAATACATGAGTTACACCCTTTTCCCATTTGATGGCGGGTGACCTTGACCGCGCTCGAGGCCAACCCATTATTCTACCCAATCACAGAAGAGTGGCAGGTAAAGTGTGCAGGAGGCCGCAGTCTCTCTCCGACTTTCGTGTAGTGAACAACGCTCTCCAGCTCGCAGTGTTGCCAAATGTAATCTGTGGACATCGCGCTCGTACTGTATCACATACAGTTCTTTCCACGGTCTGGCAACGCTGTTCGGCCGTATGGAGGGGATGGAGGGGAATAGTGAGGTGGAAGGGGCATTGCTTCTGATTGGCTACCAGCTCTCTACCGCCCAGAAAAAGGGTACAGTATCCTATACTATCAGAAAACACGTTTGTAAGTCCTAATGCTGCCGTTATAATCTCCTGTCGATTACTGAAATTAAGACATTTTAAATCTGTCCAACGGTCTATAGCTCTTATTTTATCTTTATGATATAAATCTTCCGTAGTACGTTGCCGTTCGAAAAATATGGCTAGCTTCGTCGGAAAATAAAGTGCTCAAGAATTAATAAAATACGTCCAGTCTAGTTTTGAATATACGGTCTACAGTACATACAGTAGAAAGCAGAAACATTTCTGGTGGGTCCGACAACAGACGAAATTAGACTCCAACATCATTGACACCTACGTGAAACACCACTCTCCATCAGTGGCACCTCATTTTATTCACCATTAGCAAGTTTTCCGCGGATCGAAGGCTTTTCTTTACTTTCTCCTATCAGTCTTCTCCTTAAGGTTTTTAGAAGACTTCTCTTTTCTCCCATTCTTTTTAGCACTTCCTCGGTCTATCAATTTTATCTCTATTATTTTTCAATAGTACCAAATTTCAAATGCTTCCACTGTTGACTTATCTGTTGCTTTCCTAGTCCAAGCCTCTCTTCGCCTTGCCTCGCAAGAAAAATCCTAGTAAAGAGATTATAAACAGTATAAAGACTATAAACATTATATAGTAACTAAATTTATGGAGGATCCGTCAACAGGCGAAATTAGACTCCAACGCCATTGGCACCAAGTAAACGATGATGAAGCCAGAAGATAATATACTGTATTGAAACCGGTTGCAAATAAATAATAAGGTAGTTTCATTCATCAAAGAAAACGAAAGGCATTGATTGCGATTCGCTACCCACCATTAGTGTACCTATTCATAATATACAAATTATTTGGTTTTAGAAATCCCAGTTTAGACGAATGTAAATGGTCAATTTTAACCTCATTTGAAAAGACCCAGAATGGCGCCTATGTGATGCCACTTCAAGTGACGTCACAGGGGCCTAGATTATATTCGAGTAGTCAGGAGTTTTACACCGTCTGAGGTTACCAATGCATGCATGAGGAACAGAGCTCAGGGAAACATTTCTTAATGATAACCTATAGAAATTGCTTATGGTCGGAAAGTTCTTTTCGTTAGATAGGGTATTAATAATCCTTATTTAAGGCAAGCGCTACCTGCTACCAGCTGCATCGTATCGGCTCTCATAGCCTCGCACCTAGGTAGCCTCACACGGTGGCAACTAGAACCAGAATGATGTCTCACGGGCTTTCCCCAGCATTCATAATTAGCCGTCGCGTTTTCGCGCGCTTAGAAACTTTCACTTTTCATTTAATCGCGAAAAATATATACCATCATTTAAAAGTCTAAAAGCGGTAAATACGTACTTCAGGAGAAATAATGATTAGATTTAGGCAATTGAAAAAAAAACTAGGAAACCACCCTATTGTGGAACTAGCTAATTTGTATTCTTTCCTGACAGTCATGAAGGAGTTCCATCACGTAACGCCTCAAACCATTGCATTTACCAAGTGAAACACCAATCGTTCACAGCACTTTCCATTAGAGACATCTTTTTCACCCTTAACAATTTTTCCCCGGAACGAAAGCTTTTCTTTACTTTCCCCAATCAGTTTTTCCAGTTTTTCCAAGGTTCAGCGTTCCAATTACCACCCTCCAATCAACCACAAGGAGCCATCCCTCGTCCTCCACGACCCCTCCGGAGATCTACCGAACCCTCACCTTTTGCTCCCCTATCTTCACATCGCATCTTTCTAATTTAATTTTCTTCCGTCCCGAGAGTATCCACAGCAACAACGCCTCCTGCCTCAGAAAATGCCACCTTCCTCACATCCTACCGTACTTCCCGTTTCCTGAGATGCGTAGCTATTCAACCTATCGTACAATGACCCATGGAAATGTTATCCACCCCAATGGAGGATACTTTTCGTGCACTGCCCCACGTAATCAATTATAGTAAAATATCCAAATAAATGTAAATTTATATATGAAGGAATAATACTCAGCACTTTTTCGCATGAATCTGTATTTCAAAAGATTCAAGATGTTTCACTGCACTGCAGCGGGATCAATCCAATTTCAAATCACCCAATATAAATAAAATTTGTTACTCGACCTTTTTAACCATCCTGATTTTTTATCATTGGTTGGCCACAAGTATACAATCACAAAACACTATTAGAAAAAAATTTACAAGCTATATTTTTTGCCAGCCATTTTTAAAAGGGCGGCTGGGAAAATTTTGATAAAAAACGTGGTTTGTGAAAAGTTTAAATTCGATGCTATATTAAAAGATATCAGAATAATTTAAAAATTAGTGTATTCAGAGCAGGAAATGAACTTTAGGAAACCATTTTTATAAATTTTCTTTCATAAAAGACAGTCAAAATCTTTCCGTAAAACTTCGGGAAAAATTTCTTAACACCAATTTTTTAACACCATAAATTTTTATAAAGGAAATAAGGCTCACTAATACCATATTATTTCTGAGTAATTTAACAGCAACTTGCAGTACATGTTTTAGTAGTGAGAATGCATCCTTTTTTCTAGAGCTTGCCAAACAATGCTGGAAGCCTTTTAACGTCGATATTCGCAAGGCAATATCCAAAAAGGGACTGAGTGAAAACAAATGAAAAATTATCAGTATGTTCTTTATACGTATAAAAATATCTTATAAAAAATTATGACTGATATTCTACTACATTTATAGTGGTGGAGCAGTGAAAATCAGTAAAAACGCAAACATTCTACACGCTCCTCCAGTCCAAACAAGGGCTGAACGTATGCAACTATTTAAATAAAAAAAATTACTGTGTAAATATTGCAACGCCTCACATAACTAATATTTTTTTATGACCTCGGTGATTTTCCTTTGCTAAAAGAAATACATCAAATAATGCGCTATTACAATCTATTTTCGGGTGTACGTCTGCGTGCTTAATATTCAAACTCTACGTTTCGTTCCTCCTGCTGGGAACGTCGTCAGGAGACTCCTGACAACCAAAGATTAAAAAAATGAGGATAATTAAAAAAGTCGAGCAGCTTTCCTGGCGAATAATGTGGGTAAACATTTCTCGGGATTCCCACCGGGTTAACGTTTTTATAGCCGCCAACGTTTCACTTAAGACTCGGACAACTGGAGAAATCTGCCATTGCCGAACATTGTGAGAGCCAGGGCCACATCATTAAATTTGAAGAAGCAAAAATAATTTGCCATACTAAAGGTTTTTGGGATCGCCTCACGAAGGAAGCTATAGAAATTAAGCTGGAGAAAAATAACTTTAACAGAGACTCTGGGTTTTCCATTAGCATTACTTGAAAATCCGTTTTGCAGAAGATTCTAGAAGTGAGGGAAAATTCTCGAATGCAAAAATCAAAAACTAACGCCACCTACGGTCACGGGGATAGCCAATCTTGATGCAGTTGACCAAATTTTTTCGAAATTACAGTTAAAGAACTTCATTTATATAACTAGGTCACAAAAGGAATTTAGACTGTTTAATATAGGTGCGATAAAAGAATTGGCATCGTATTTTATTTTATTATTATTTTTTAAATACATATATTTTTTATTTAACTAAATTTATTACGACAATGGGACTTAGCAACCAAACATTAAATAAATCAATATTCAGCCCTGATGATGAGTGCCGAGACGGTACTTGAAACGTTGGTCGTTATAAAAACATTAACCCAGTGGGAATCCCGAGAAAAGTTTACCCACATGTCACCTGACGACGTTCGCAGCATGAGAACGAAACGACGAATTAAAGTATTAGCACGCGGACGTACACCCGAAAATAGATTGTAATAGTGCATCTAATCGCTGAGGAAACCTTAAAACCGAAACTTCAAATAATGATTGCAAAGCAAAGAATGATTAACAAATAGTGTTTGACAAAGTGTATGAAATGTTAACAAACTAATGTTGAGTTTGTTATGAGTAAAGCAAGAAATTACGATTTGAAAAAGCATATCCTCTTCATAGCTCCAAACACCATATCCCTCAGTACCAAACAAGGGGGAAATACCATCCCATGGAGGGGAAAACCAACACAATAGACGTTGTGCGAGTTCGCAACACTTTGGACGGCACATAAATCATCAACCTTGACGGATGCGTGGAATGAATCCGGAATAAAGGGACGGTTTTTGGGGTGAAATGAAGCAATTTTGCGCACGGTTACGGGAGAGAAGGTTTTTGAAAGTCCGACCACCGACCCTACCATTTCCGCGTCACCCTGCTGATTTCAAAGCAGAAACAGGGAAATCAATCAAGCGTTTCATAAGAGATGAGCAACAACATTCCACGCTACCAGAAAATTCATCACAAAGGCAATCAGATGGAAAAAATAAACGATCTATGGAAGAAATGAGATCCAATTTCCATCCGACTAAATTGGCGCTAGGTAATGGAAATCAATGTTTGGAGAGCTTTCTCGCTGATAATCAAACAACTATTTAACAGCCGTTTATTCACAATTTAGAGGAAGTATTCACTGTAAAACCAACATCATTTCGCGTAATAATACTTAAAAATAAGTGCAGAAAAATAAAAGTGTAAGTAGTTGCTGCAGTGATGAATAGATATTCGTCATTGAGTTTAAAGGCCATTTTACACGGAGCACGGAATTGCGCAGGTTATATCTGCATTATCTAAAATGGCGTGGGCTTAAATTGATCGGGCTATTTTGCCATCTCACGTCAACGCATTTTGGCATGTGTTCTAGCAATTCACCGCTTTACACGACGCAATATTTACTGCGCCTTCGTACACACGGCAGATTGTGCAAGTACGTGCCCAGTGTAAAACGGCCTTAATCAATGTACATTCATAATTTTTAATGGTTTACCACTAAATTGTTGCGGTCTTTTACTTTTCCACCAGATATAAACTTTGGAACACCATTCCCTTAACGAAATAAAAAATCTGCATTCGCTCATTTAAGTATTCTATCGAATTAGATAGTCTTTCATGGAGTATACATGAAGTATATTAGCAGTGTCACCTCCATTCTTAGTCTTCACTCGAAAATTTATAATAAGGCCGGCTTCCTTGCATTCTATCTCAGAATCCTATTCTTTTCCTTTCTCTCTATTGCTTACCGACCATTCTACCCTTTAACACTATTTTCAACATCCCCTTCCCGCTCAGAACTCTCTCCAGCCATACCTTCTGTATAAAGTATGTGAAAGAGAATTAATATGCCACTATGAATAGAATATAGAATAGGAGAGCGGAGTAGAGAGCTTCGTCAAACCCAAATTAGGATCGTTAACTTATGATGATGGTGATATTGAAATTGTGCTAGTCTTGGAAAAATAACCAGGAGGAATACTTCAGTAGACTCTCCCACCAGGTATAAAATTCGGAGCAATATTCCCAAAACAAAACGAGAAACCTCAAATAATCAATTCAAATTGAAACGTATGAATTTCAAGCAAAAAAATCGAACAAATAAGGTTTCTTAGACGGTAAACTTTACTTACACCACTATTTATTCTGCATAAAGTGACCCGTATTTCGATGTAATCATTATCATCTTCAGGCGTAATTTATTATGCATTTATCTTATCATTGTAACCTAGTAACCAAACGGAGGAAGAGATGAATTTTTACGCCTGAAGATGATGATTAGACATCGAAATCCGGGTCGCTTTATGTAAAAAAAAGTAGTGGTATACGTAAAAGTTAACTAACCAAGAAACCTTTTAATGAAATACTATACAGATACAAATAAAATATAACTGATAACTTGAGGCTTGACTTTGTGAAGCATCTCCGTATTGGAAATAAAGGAGTAAAACTTTGTCAGGTTCACTATTATATTGATATGGGCACGACCCGGGTTTCGTAACGTGAGATATTAATGCCCATGTCGCGTCCATATTAATATTATAGTGAACCTGACAAAGTTTTACTCGATTGAAGCTCTCGCGGCTCATGGTGCTTAAAAAAAGAGTCACATACGGGTGTATGCCGCGGGGCGTAATGGAGATTGCCCCGACGTTTCGCGACCGACTGCTGGTCACTTCTTCAAGGGAATGATGCTGGGATGTGTTTTTGCTGCCTTTTTTTATTACATATCCCAGCACCATTCCCTTGAAGAAGTGACCAGCAGTCGGTCGCGAAACGTCGAGGCAATCTCATTTACGTCACGCGGCATACACCCGTATGTGACTCTATTTTAAAGTTTTACTACTTTATTTCCAAGTTACGAATAAGTTGGTGAATTTCATCGACCAAATCATTAAAGGAGCGACGAAAAGAAGAGTGAGACAAATAAAATGTCGGTGACCAATGAAACACGTGGGAGATAGCGGAATCAACCCTTGCAACATCCCTACTCGACTAAATGAACGCTTGGGAAGATGGGAAGATAAGACAGGGAATTCTATTCTTGGAATACTATCTGGAGTCGGAGGAGAAAGGGATGCGTGATATCAGGACGAACCACATCCTCCACTCAGACAATCAGAGCCGAGTCTCAAGGGAACTTAACGACCTCCAGATGACTGCTCGGGACCTAAAGAGTCTTAGACGGGCGGCGATAAAAGAAGAGAAAGAATGAACTTGATGGACCAATTCACCCACAACCAGGCCCCTTATCTCCCTTTTTCTTACTCGCCTAAGTCAGTCCAAAGCTGGTTTTACACAGGTATTTTTTTAATTCAAGTTACCTTTTGTGCGGGACTTCAAACGTAGATTGTATCATGATTCCTAGTACGATCGCCTTTTAAATTACACAGGCCAACAAAAAAATATTGTTTGAAAACTTTTTTTATTATAACAGCTGATCTTTATAGATTTTTATGTGCCGAATCCAAACCTGGCCTTGGTTTTTTTGTATCACCCATAGTTTCCAAGCAATATGTATATAATATTTAGTCTAACACCCCTATACGGTATGTAGGGAAATCAATGAAACACTGTGTTACATCATAAAACTGCTTGTATTTCCTACAGCGTGATAATACAGGGTTCACTTGTCAACTGGAATTGGTCTACATTTTCTTTCCCTTTTTTCCTTGAAGCTTCTTGTGCAGCTTTTTCTGCGATGAATCGCTTGCTGAACTTCTCGGTGAAGTACCAACAGTAATCCCCCATTATCTTCGTTCATTAGACCTACTTTTTCAACTTTATTGTAACTATAAAAAAGCTATTAAATTCTAAAAATATTGCTTGATTTCATAAATTTAACTGTAAAATGTGAATAAATGGTGGGTGATACAACTTTAAAACCATCATATTTGGTTTCAGCAACTTTGAAAACATAAGAATAAGGTATTTTCAGCAAAAAAGTTTTTTCATTGTTGGCCTGTGTTATCTTAACAATACGATAAGTATACCGTTAGATATCAACGTGTAAAATAGTTTCAGGCTTGATTTTGTGGAAATTTGCTATATCCATGATAAAAACACAAATGGTAATTGATGTAAAATTTTAGGTTTTCCCGGCGTATAGATTGATGAAAAATTTCTCGGGATTCCCACCGGGTGTGGTATTACCGTACCCGGTATAGAAACATACAGCATACATACTACACATACGGTACTATACATACGGACGTTCGTAGGTGTAGTACCGTAAAAAAGTACCATTAAGAGTAAACCCCTGAAGACGATGGCAGACTCAGCCATTGAAACTTTGGGAGAATTATTCCAATACCCCACCCGGTGGGAATCCGGAGAAATTTTTCATCAAAAATTGGTAATTTCCACACTATTTAATTTAACACCCAACGACCCACCATGCTTTCAACACTTCGTGTCATTTTCAAGGAAAGATCTTCAGCCTTGAAAATGACACAGTGTTGAACCCATGGTCGGTCGCTGAGTGTTCATCTACATCTACATCTACATCTACATAATACCCCGCAAGCCGCCTAAAAGGCGTGTGGCAGGGGGTGTTAGGACACCAGCCGTTTACAGCTATAAAAAAAAAAAGAGAAGTGCTCTAACGAGGTTGGGACAAGCGTTTATTAAAGTCCTTTATTGTTCGGGGGAAAAACGAATTCCCATATCTATCCGTTCGGCAAAAAATCTCTCTTAATTTATCGCTTCTGTCGGACCTGGATATATAGTGTGGCTCTAAGATTATGTTCTCTATGTCGCTCTTAAAGATATCCATTCTTAATTGTTCAAGCAATCTAAGCCTAGCGCGCAGCCTCCGAGTCTCCAACGGCTCCCAGCCTAATTCGCTTAACATCTGGGTAACACTGTCTGTACGCCCGTAGCGGTTTTTGACGAAACGCGCAGCCTTCCTTTGTATCTTATTCAGTTCGCGGATTAAGTCTTTCTGCACTGGATCCCATACGCTCGCTGCTGCGTGTTAAATTAAGTAGTGTGTAAATTACCATTTGTGTTTTTATCACGTAAGATATCACGTAAGTATTAAAAGAAAATAGAGGTGGCACTTTTCCACATGTTTATTTAAAGTACGACGCGTTTCAACCGTTAGGTCATTATCAAGTAGAATATCAATGACCTAACAATTACAGTATCAATGACCAAACGGTTGAAACGCGTCGTACTTTAAGTAAACCTGTGGAAAAGTGCCATCTCTATTTTCTTTTCATACTTACACGATGTCATTCCACTAAATTTCGCCATCTTCTGTTACTTTCAGTAAGATAAAACCCCAAAACTACGACCAGAACATAAAAAAATCGAGAAAAAGGAAGAACGAGACCAAAAAAAATCCCGGTGACCAATAAAACACGCAGAAATTAGCAGAAACAATGGTTACTACATCCCTGCTTGACTTAATGAACGCGGTGTAAGATGAAAATATACTTGGGCTCATCACGGTAACTTTGGCCCACACGCGAGCTCCATCTTTCACCAACGACACATGCCTCGTTAAGCCTCGTTCCAGCAATCGTTGGACCTATCGTGCATTCACACAACCATGGTTAAAACCGGTGCTGCCCTCTAGTGCTGACATCTAAAGTGAACGAGAAATTGACGGTTAGCAAAGCTGTTAAGGTCTGCAGGGTCAAGATATTACTGTGTTCAACGTGTATTGAACGAATAATTTTTTTCCACCCATATTCTTCCTCACTTGGACAAATTCATGAAATAAATAGAGCGAAGGGAGCTTTACGAACTTTTCCTCTTTCTCTTGTCCCTTCCTCTTCCGGTCTCCCAGCGCCTAACCATCGTAAAGTGGCAACGTTCGGAACTACGTGAACTATTGTGAGGACATGCATTCACACGGCTAGTTTGGCCAACTATCGTTTGGACGATCGCTCGGACAATCGTAATCTGAACAAGGCAATAGAGGTATGCGTTCTTCAGCCAATCAGAACACACGACCGCTACTAGCTATTAAAACGCCACACCTTATGTTTCTATGTTAAAACTTTTTCTTGTAATTTAATGCGAAATTAGCGCAATTTCCATGAAAACTACGTGTTTTGACTTCGGATACAGCTTTTATTTGCAAATAACTCAACAATTAGTCTGGTTAAGAGCTTGAATTTCAATTTTAACACATGAGAGGTTGCGAAGCCAAGGGGTACAAGCGATTTTTTTCTCAACAGAGTTAGGTAAAGCTAATTTTTCGAAGAAATACACAAAAAATTGGTTGCCAAGGGATACGAGTGAGTCTCTGTTCTGTGCTGACATCGAGTCGAAAATCAAATGCAGTACTAAATATCTAATTGATCACGTTTGTTTTCTATACCTAATTTCTGTACCTAACTGTGTATAGAAAAAAAAATCATTGTACCCCTTGGCTTCTCAGGAACTCATGTATCTTGCAATAAAATGAACATGAAATCAGTAAATTTCATATAAATTATTTTAATAACTACAATTTTTGTCACTGTGCGACATCTTCTTGTGCAAATGACGATGTCGCATGTCGATCAAACTGGTCTTTATTAAAATCAGCCATGAAAATGTACAAGGTTTTTTCATTCAAAAATGAATCAATTTCACTAAGTCACGCCTCAAAATATCAATCAAATAGTGTATTTTTACAAAACGACACATATTTTATACTTTAAATAAATACCCCTCATGTTCTTAGACCAATAATGCCATAAAAACCTGTTTGTTAAGCGGGTAATCATATTGGGCCAGAATGCCTATAAAAATAGCTAGGAAAGTGCTAGTTCCAAATGGCGCAGTAGCGAAACTACCTTCTTAACTTGTGTTCTGGCGCCTGAGGCATTGAGTAAGTTCCCGAAGAGACCCATTCACCAAAACCCTATCTCCTTATCTCTCCCGTCCTTTGTCTTAACGCCCTTTAGACTCAAATCTTTCCTCGCCGCGGCAGCGAAACGATTTCGCCTCAAAAACACTTCCAGCCACCCACGTCACAGACCCAAGCCGCCGCCGCCGCCGCCGGCCATTAAATCCTATGTAACACTTCTCTCCCACTTGTCTTAGGCCCGGACGCCCGCCGTAACTGCCCGGGTGGAAAGGCCCCTTCGGCCGGCTCAACCACCACCAACACCACACGATCCTTGCAGAAGAGCCTTCACCACCGCATGGCCTAGCCGCTTGTAAACCGCACCTGTCAATCAGGCTATCGCCCGATCCCTACTTAACACTAGAATTTGACCAAAAAGGGAATGTTTATGTTGATTATTTTGAAACGAATTTTAAGATTCATATTTAATGACTTTTAATTATTTAGTTTGGTTTGCCACTGTTTAAATGTTAGGCCTGATGTTATTATTCTTTCTATCTTTTCTCATCACTAGAGATACGTGAAAATCGCACTTTCATTTTTATTTTATCGCACATTCAATCACAGTTTATCGCATTTTGTAGCGTCTATTTTTTTCATAATGAGGTAGATGACGATAAAATGTAGTGAAACACAGTTTCATGACAAAATACAGAATATTATAAATAATTATGTTGTCGAACAATAATAAATTAAGGAATAAGACATATAGTGGCGGAGGTGTAGCTTGCCTGCGCCCACTTGTAGTTCGCGGCCACGAAGAGTCCCAGCCAACTAGCAGCTGGCCAGTCGCTAACATGCTTTAAGCGGTGAGTGTAGGCGGAGGAGACATTTAAACTGCGCTCGGCACAAAATGTACGAATTTCGCCGTCGAAAAGGCAAATTTGCGTAAAAATATCATAGAAGTCCAGTCATCGCATCTATGTCGCATTTATTTGCGCACATCGCATTTATCATATTTGCGATTTTCACGCATCTCTACCCATCACTTGTACCTGCCATGCCCGGATGGGTGATTCTTACCCAGACTATCAAATCCATTGGAAGCCTTTCTACTGTTCCTTTGTATTCCATGCAACGGTGTGATTTATACTGATTTTTTGTCAAAATGTTACACCAATTTTTTTTTAATCTGATACCATTGGGATTCATTGTACTTCCCAAACCCATCAGAGGAAAAGTGATAAGTATTCACAAATTTTTGGAAGATAGTTTCCCATAACACCATAGAAATTGTTGAACAACAACGATTTTAATATTTTTCGTCCAATTACATTTTCTACCGACCTCCAAAATACTTTCTAAACAATATTAATAAAGAAACTGGGAAGGAATTAAATATTTTCAGTAAAATATCCAAACCTGATCATATTGGGACAAATTGACCTACAATGGCATTATAGTGTGCAAGGATTGGTCAGGCATGCTAGTGTTAAGAGGACGCATCACAATCGCTAATGCGGTCGGATTTGGCTTCTTTACATGAAAGTCAACTTTTCCCGGAGATATATCGCGAAACAACGACGAATAAAGATATCTTACTGCCCGCCATAAGGATAATTTCAAGGCAATCGAAACACAAGTCGTGAAATGTTAAATGAAATTAGTGGGAATTACGATATCTTAGTTAATCATTATTTCATTGAGTCACACGATAATGTTTTTCTCTTTGGATTTTTTCGCACAGTTTGTGCATTGCGGGTGACCTATAATGATAACACTGTGGTACTCTTAAATTAGTACTTTGAAATCTAATAGGAATTCGAGTACTCAGTACCCCAGTCTCCAATCAGCAATAAAGTACCTAATTTGGTACTAGAAAACCAGGGCCTTGAGTCAACACTGAACGCATTCCTTAAGATAATTTTCTATCGATAAAATAGTCTTTTATAACACGTTCAAGAAATTCGACGAGGAACATGAGGCGGCCTAGTTTAAAGCGGAAGTGAAGTTCCTGCAGCAAAAATTGATTGATAGGGTAGTAAGACGGGAAGAGTCGTTTTACAAATTGAGTCGAGCGAAGAGCTCAGGTGGTGCAGTCGTCATTAAGAACGCGGGATGCGAAATAAAATGAGAGAGGAGTCCTCGGGACAGGATTTTGATGAGATGCTTGGAGGGAAATCACGGGGGAGTGTTCTGGGGGTAATGTCCCCGCTAAAATGGAGCAACGCTAGAAATAGCTCGCGGAATCCGTTCATTGTGTCATTTGGTGCTTCAGTACATATCGAGCGGGTACCCGAAAGTGGTTGTTTTATTTTACATCGTAAAAGAAGTAGTAGCTGTTATTCCCCACTGCAATGTTTATCCTTACTTACTAGATAAACCAAGGGGGATACCAAATGTACTCGAGTACAGGTACTTGGTTTATCAGCTATCATTTAATCAATTAGTTAGTAATCGCTCCAGTCCTGATTCCGCGTTTGATTATGACTTGTTTGTAGCTCGCGGAATCCGTTTATTGTGCCTTTGGTGCTTCAGTACATATCGAGCGGGTACCCGAAAGTGGTTGGTTTATTTTGCATTGTAAAAGACGTAGCTGTCATTCCCCACTGCAATTTTTATCCTTACTTACAAGTTAAACCAAGGGGGATACCAAATGTACTCGAGTACAGGATTTAGGTTTATCAGCTATCATTCAATCAACGAGTTATTAATCGCTTCAGTCCGGATTCCGCGTTTGATTATGATTTGTTTGTAGCTCGCGGAATCCGTTAATTGTACCATTTGGCGCTTCAGTACAGATCGAGCGGGTACCCGAAAGTGGTTTATTTTGCATTGTTAAAGACGTGGCTGTTATTCCCCACTGCAATTTTTATCCTTACTTACAAGTTAAACAAAGGGGGATGCCAAATGTACTCGAGTACAGGTATTTGGTTTATCAGCTAGCATGCAATCAATGAGTCAATAATCGTCTTCCTAGATAGGAGGAGAGAGTTGCTTAGATCGCACCGCAATCCTAGAAACCAATGTATTATACTTATATGCAATGTAATGGCTGGGTTTAGAACTTCCTGCACCCCTATACACACCACACTTACGCTGTGACCAACGGTACAGTGACAAGTCAGGGGTGAGGATATTAAGAAAGGATGCGTCTCTTCTGCTATTTGTCACGGGGTTCTTTTGTTTCAACGTTCCAAGAGCGCCAATTAACACGAACTAGAACCTTTAGATTGACATTAACAGCACAATTTCAAAGGAATTGGCAACTGGATAATGCTTGATGGAAAATTCCAAGAGAGGCACAGAGATTCCGATGAATTCACAGTGGATACCAAGAAATAAAAAAAAATATTAGGCACAAAAGGATTTAGGATATTTTCCAACGGTGAGCCGAGGGGTGGAATGGTACTTTCCATAGAATCTAATAAAGAATGACCAATTTTTTTTTCGAGAAAAGCACGAGATATAAGTCAAATTTGAAGATAAGACACCCCGGGTTAAATTTTCGCAGTATTTACATTATTTATTCACATGACGACTTAGGAGACCAAGGAAAGAGTGAAAAAGAGAAAATAATAAGATAATCACTTTACAATTATTATCCAAGACGCTATTTATATATGATTGTATCCGCAAATTTTTGTTAGTTTGGACAAAAATAAAGGCTTGTACATGAATCTACCTAAAAAAATATAAAGAAATAAAAATAAAGGAGAGAAATCTGATGCACAAGTGTTCTCTTAGTTTAGATAAAGTAAGGACTCATCTATCAATTTATCTACTAATAAGGCTTTTAGACACATAAATAACAAGGAAAAATACAAAAATTTCATTAAAATATGACAAGTTTGAACCTCAAGGATCAAAGGACTTCACTTGCGGACACTTCCACTTCAGCATTAGGATGTCATGAACACAAAGTGTTATACGCAGCTTCCCGTTAACTCTAATTATAAAAATTAGGGCGGAAGCATACTATAACATAATTACTAGGCATCCCTCTCCGTTTCAGGTCCCATCTTCCAAAATATAATACATATTATTTATGCATCTCGGAAGTATTCACCAGCTGGAGAATTCATTAATTAAAGACTCCTTCATTAAAATTTTCCGGGATTTTAATCAAAACTTCACCTCCTTATGAACTCCTTTCTATACAAAGCCCCATTACTGAGGGCTTTGTTAATTATCGTATCTACCGATTTGATTTTTATCTTTAGTTGTTTGTTCTATCCTTCAAATAGAACCAAGGACAAGAAAACTTTAGTGATACCATATATACGTTTCGTTTCCTCTGCAAATTACACTTTTTATGAAAGAAAACAGATCATATGTGTGCAGAAAATAATGCATTCATATCCGTTACAGGTGACCTAGTTCTCTCTTTTTAATGCGAGGAAAATAAGTGGCGCCAAAAATAAATAATATTTTGCAACTGCCGGAGGAATTTAGATACACTAGCTCCCCATTGTTGTAACTTCATTTTTAGGGGATTTTTGAATTTTCAGGCTAAATAAAAAAGAAGTTTGGCAACTAAATGTTTTTGAAAGCAAAATAAAAATAAATAGAGTTTGCACACAGCTATTTAGGTTAATGATGCTGAAAATTCAATACAAAACGGGATGATAAAGGTTGAATAAATCATTGGGGAATGAATTTTACATAGTACGACGTAGGGATCGGTAATGATCGCTAAATCAGCAAACATAATTACGATGAGCAAAAAAACCTCAAATATGAATATTTCAATAGCAATAAAGCAAATATTTTTTTACAAGTTGGGAATACGCATGCTTTGAGGTTAAAATAGCCAAGGGAACACTTTTTATGAGGCAATAATCAAATATGGGCTGAGCATACATGAGCACGATTAATTCAGCATTTATAAATTCAAACACGAAAAAAACATAAACGCGCTTAGAAAATTCCGATATCCAGTGCAATCAAATGAATGATAAACCATATCTAATTTTATGCAGCTCATAATTAAAGCACTGAACCCGGGTGACTGATTAAACTAAAAATCAACAATACTCAAAGCAATTATGATTATATAATTACCTTCTTTTTTAGGCTTTACATAAATGAATCGTAGCTGCCAATGTTTGTGAGTAATATTATCATCCATTTATCCAGCTTCTTTATTTATATGCCAAAAAACTAAACCCCACGACATACTTTTAGGAAAAAGTGAAAAGTCTTATACTAAAAGAAAGTGCTACAGGGGCACAGAAATCGTTGCAGAGATGTTAAAAACATTAGACTGGGAGCCACTAGAGATTTGGCGGTTGTGTGCTAGATTTGCTTGATGGATTGGGAAAAGATATAACAACATAATAATATAACTTTATTCCACTCTTATGCAATTACATTACAACAGAAAATCCTCTAAGAATGGAGGAATATATAGGTAGCCCTTGTGAAATCGTTTTGGGGCTACCATCATACACTGTTTATGCAGGACTGGTGCTATCAATGCATGACAAATAAATTTCTTTAGTTAAATTGACAAATAAAGTTCTTTGCAAATAAAAAGGTATTTTAAGAAAATGGGAATACATATAATAGTTATTATAAGTTTAGCAGAAGATTATGAGATAACAGTAAGAGCTTGGAGATAACAGTGCAAGTGCGTCTTTAAGCTATGGATAGTCTAATAAAATTATATCCATCAGCGCTTAGTTAAGTAAATATGGTCAATAAAGCGGCTTTTAATGAAGTTGAAGTTATTTCAGGTTTCCCACCGGGTGAGGTTTTCCATCTCTACCGACGTTTCGATGGCCGTGTCGTCCATCTTCACCAGGGCATTCAATGTTCTTCGTACCACAATAGAGTGCACCCAAAACCTCCTCACTTTTCTTCCGTTTTTTTCCTAACCTGGTACACAGCAATTTCTCTCAGCAATAGAATTGCACTTGGTAGTATGACGTTCTTCTACCTT
This sequence comes from Ischnura elegans, assembly GCF_921293095.1. NCBI lineage: Eukaryota > Metazoa > Arthropoda > Insecta > Odonata > Coenagrionidae > Ischnura > Ischnura elegans. The sequence continues at coordinate 39,946,974 of NC_060257.1, forward strand.
GGCAAGCTACATACAGCTCACATTGTGCCGCATGGATTTCGTCCGCGCCTCTGTGAACAACGGCGCGCCGCTCTCCGCACCCCGCGCGCGTAGCGCATCCATGTGGAACGGGCCTTAATCCATTAATGCCAAGAATATTTCTTTCTAAAAATATGACATTCGTCATCTTATAATCATTCCACCTCGTTAATTAGCAAGACACTATCTGACTGAACTAGACCAATTCAATCCTAAATATGAAAATTAAATTTATACATGACCATGGCGCGGTGTTTTTTGAAAAGGTCATGACCAGCCATGTAAAATGGAGCAAAAAAATGCAAATATTGAATTATATAACCGAAATCACTAGCATACTATTTAATTAAGGCTTTATTCTGTCATATTCAACAAAGAAATTGAATAAAAACTAACAAAATGCATTTACATATGAATTTTCAAAGTATTACGTATCTAAAGATGCGTCTGGGCATTAATGGGTTAAATAAATTCTAGGCGTGATTTCGGAGCATTACCTTTTTATGTATAAGCAGCTAGTAATACCCCCTGCCACACACCAGTTGAGATGGCTTGCGGGGTAGCATGTAGATCTAGATAATATTTTCAAATACGAAGTGGGTCATATGAAACCAAATCAGGCCAACTCGCACGAATATGATCAGCAAAGAAAATGAAATCGTTTTATCGGTAGATGGAACAGAGCGTTCCAACTTCGGAGAACTTTAATTGGTCGGTGGATTGCGGCAATAACGGAGATTGGTATCTGGCGATGGAGACATCAAGAGGGGAGAAGAAGTCCCACGTTTCGCGGGCAGAACTTAAGCCAGACGTTATTACAGCTGAGTTTCGATTTTCGAGATCCTTATGCGGAGGACTTAACCATCAACAGACTTGTCTTTATGAGAGAGCTATTAGGAGCGATTTGGCTGGCATGATTTCCGGATATTAAGATAAGCCTCTTCAAGAGTTTGCACATTTCTAAAACGGTAGAGGAATTCTTTGAAATCAAACGAATTGGCATTGGGAAGTGAGTGCGTTTTACCGCTTAAAGCTAATAGATCCACGCAATTCCGAATCGTATATTTTAATCTTAGTGGTTTTACTCGCTTTTTCTTATAGTCTTGCTCGGCGATTAGCGCATAATACAAATTGAAATCACCAATAATGAATACGTGAAATGACATTGATTTCAATATTCGATATTCGTGCTTTTGGGTACAATGAATAAATTAGTTCCCAATAAACAAAATTACACACCTGGAAATAATTGACTATGGCTACCACCGAATGGCGCGAATATATGTTTAAGAAAACAGAGAAAATTACAAATCCATGACATCCTCAGCCTTAAATAAATTTAAATCATCAAATTACTTCTTTTTAATAAAAATGCTATTTTAATATTATATATTCATAAACCAAAGGATAGCACAAAAATAGATAATAGATAATACATACTTAGGAAGTTATGCAGTTCGTCGAAGTGATTCTTTCATTTTAAGTTCAAATGACCTCCGCTATCAAGTACCACACGACAGGCAGAATCTAACTCACCAATTACATAGGAATATACATTCAAGTGTGAGGACATGAATATTTATTGTAAATTGTACAAGAAGTTGACATCGATAGTCATGATTGAAACTTTGGCCTTCATCTTTACGAGCCACACGGAAGAAAAATATACAAATGTGCTGTTATTTTTGCTCCCCTACGACCTTGACTGTGACCTTACTGGATCAACGGTTGAATTTTCGCAAATAAAAGTGTTAATTTCTAATTACCGTATCCAAATGTATTGAATTACCTATGAATTGACATCTCGGTCAATGAAACTCAGAATTTTTATCTAGATTTTTTAACATTTAAACCCCATAAGGCAAATTCAAAATTTTAGCTTGGACCCACATTGCGAGGTCAAAAGGTCAAAATTGTAAAATGTTGCTTACACTCAACAAAACTTAGAACCTTTCCCCATAAGTATGTCAATTTACATGAATCATTCTCGATGCGAAATTACTAAAAATTAGAGGCCAAAAATGACACACGACCAGTGGGACATTCTGTACAATCTAGGAACACTAAATAATGTGACTTGAGGCATGGCCTCTACACCTGATCCTAGTCCATCTCTGGCGCAAGATGGCCATTTCCATCCCCCATACATGTGCTCCAATTATATTTTCTAGCATAGGCTCTGATATTCAAAGATAATCCTAATCCTAGTGGAGTACTATAATCCTTCATTTCTCCGTAACCCAAGATTTTCCCATCAGTTCCCTGACGTTACTCTTCCTTCTGCAATACTTTATTTGTCATATGCGTTTATCTCAACGTATTATACCAGTGCCCATCATTAGCACGCGGTGCTTAATAGTTCCTTTTTCTTCTCCTATTCTTCGACATACCACCTCATTTGTCACGCTAACCGACCATTCAGCACACGCACTATGTCTCGAAGGCTTCACGACTTTTTTGGTCAGCTTTCCAAAAGTCCCACGTTTCTAAGCAGTAGAAAATAAAAGATTTGTCACTACATATTTCAATGCATCGGCACCACTTTCAGTTTATAACGAGAACCAATTATTATCACGCATGATAATAAGGCATTGAAAGGTGCGGCGACAAATTTAAACAAAATGACAGTGGACAGTACAAAATGGTCAGCTTTTCAAATGACCCATGTTTCTGAGCCTTCAAGCATTGAAGATTAGACAAAAATATTTCAATGTATAGGCAACACTGTCAATTTATAACAATAACTTACCATTATTACACATGACATCAAGGCATCGAAAGATGTAGCGATAAAGTTTTAAAAAATGACAGCGTACTAAAAGAACGCGCAAAGAAATTAAATCGAGAGCACAAGCATGAAAAAAATCTCCATTTCAAACATTCACTAATATGTTTAAGAGCAGAGGACGTCCTTTATGTGCCTACCATGAAAGCACGGACATGCGATCTTTTTAATTCAAAACAAACACGAAAGATGGCGCGCGGGAGCACAGGGTAGACTCCGCCCTCATAAAGGACGAGACCCTCTCACGGTCCTCCGTACTAAAAGGGTGAACTCCTTTTTTTAATTTTAATGTACCTCGACCCACTTCGTCCTTTCACCGCCACGGTCCGACCCGTCACCGTGAAAAGAAACATCTTCTTTTGTGCCACACTCGCCATGCATTTCGCTCGCGGCTATTTCGGTCTTCCGACGCCGGAATCTGGAGATCCACTCCACGGTTTCTTCATCTTCCCACCAATTACATTTAAAGGGGCCCTGACATAAGAGAGGTCGCATTCGGTTTGGATCACATACACCGACATTCTACCCAGAAAGCCGCCAAAAAACGCGAGTGGCAGGGGCTGTTAGGACACTAGCCGTTAACATATAAAAAGTAAATGCCCAAACAAAATTACGACTAATTTATTAGACGCCTAAATAGGTGTGTGGCAGGGGGTGCTAGGACACCAGCCGTTAAAGCATAAAAATCAATAGCGCAAACAAATGATGACTAGAATTTATTAAAGCCCTTTATGGTTCGGGGGAAAAACGAATTCCCATATCTATCCGTTCGGCAAAACATCTCTCTTAATTTATCGCTCCTGTTGGACCTGGAAAAACAGCGGAACTCTAAAGATGATGTTCTCCGTGTCGCTCTTTAAGGCATATATTCTCAATTGCTCAAGTAATCTTAGCCTAGCGCTCAGGCCCCGTGTTTTTCGCTTAACATCTGGGTAACAGTGTCTGTACGCCCATAGCAGTTTTTGACGAATCGCGTAGCCTTCCTTTGTATTTTATTCAGTTAACAGATTCTAAGTGTTTCTACACCGGATCCCATACGCACGCTGCATTGGTCATACTCGCATAGTCTGTTATGGTACGGAGAAAAAAGTACCTGGAGTCCATTAGAGTAACTTCGTAGAAAAGTAATCAATTACGAGTACAAATCACTGATTTTTTAAGTAATCAGTAATATTTTAAATAAATACACCAAAGGACGAAGTTCGCCATGAAAAAATATTTGACTTAGCCGGGATTCGAACCCGGACCTCCCGATTGCCGGTCAGGCGTGCTACCAGTTACACCACCTATCCATTTCCTCAGAGCGAACTTCGGGATGGGTTTTAGCCAAACAAGATGTTGACGTCACAAGTCCACACTGTGGCACATGTGGCGAGGGTCGTGCTTACTAAGCCACTGTCGGGGTGAAAAACCCTTATTTTGTCGCTGGTCTGCGGAACTGAAGGAACAGTTCCTGCAGTGCTTAGTAATATTTTCGTTAGAATTAATTTTACTTCTTGAAAGATTTTCCACTCCTAAGACAACCCGGAAACTATTGTATATTGCAGTAATGTGTGGAATATCTGAACCATATACATTGCAAAATGAATGAAATTTCACTTGAAATACACACAATTTTAACTGGTATAACAACACAAGGGGAGTCAAATATTGTACCGATCATAAGCATCCTATAGCATAGAGGGTGGCTGAATTTCAACAAGCTAATTACGGTAGACAAGAACTCAAAGTTATATATAGGCCTAAGTAAATCAGTAGAGTAATCGTCAATTACGTGGAAGTAACGACCAAAACGAAAGTAACGATTTTCTTTCACCGTATGGAGTAAATTACAAATAAAAATTTAATTCCGGAAATAGTAATCGTTACTAGATATCCGATCAAAAATAATGGATAACATACCAACACTGCATACTGCATACTTGAATACAAGCCTGTGCATGAGATAGAATCTACTATATTCAGACCACGTAAGGCTTACTTGCATCATATGACTGCGATTAATTCTTCTATTTCCAAGTTTATACTTTCTCCCGCTATTTGAGCTGGCGCCAATTCCATATGCCTAACCCCTGATTTAAGTTCAATTAGACAATGTCTTTCCTGGAACTAAAATAAGTGGCATGGTGATGTGCCAAATGCTATATATATCATGATTTTTACTGTATTATGAACATTTTACCAGTTTGTTCAAAGATGATATCATATTCAAGCATTAATCACCATTTTCGTACGATTTCAGAAGAGCTTCCATAAAAGGCGGTGCAAAACTAATGTCTTCCAAATACAATTCCAAAAAAAATGCATGAGAACCCTTTTTGTGGCCGTAGGTCAGTGATGTACTACATTAAGAAATCACCGCAAAATGGCATGTGCAATCGTGCACTAACTTCTCAAAGATTAAAATACTCTCCCGCATCTGATTATGAAGAGCAAAGGTATGAATTAATTGAACTAAGAAATTTTCAAATTATTTTAATAGGGCCATTTGGTAAGACGTGCCCCGATGGCGATGGATGACTCATTCATCGAAACGTCAATTCGGCCGTGATGGAGAACCTGACCCGGTGGAAATCCCGAGAAACCTTCCACAACACAATATGCCGGGAAGGCCTGCTATCATTCTTCATTGCGCCGTTAAATATTTCATATTTTTTTCTACATACAAATCAGAAAGTCAGCCACCCTAATGCTGTTCGGTACTTATGATCGGTAAAAAATATGACACCCCTTGTGTTGCTACACCAGTTATCGTTGTATATATCGCAAGTGAAATTCCATTCAGTAATTTCTATGGTTTATTTATTTCACATATTACTACAATATTCGACATTTGCCCAGTGGTATTAGGAGTGGGCAATCTTACAAGAGGTAATTTTAATTCTAATTGAAATTTTACTGATTACTTTTAAACATCAGAAATTTTTATTCGTAACTGATTACTTTTTTACGAAGTTACTCTAATGCACTCCAGTTACTTTTTTGTACACCGGTATTTTCATTTCAATATAAGGTATTTTTGTCATTGTCGTAAAAATGGAGGAAGCAAAATAAATGCAAATATTTTGATTGATTGCCTTTGATCAAATGGAACTGGAAAGAATGTGGGTATTAGGGATCAGCCGAAGAAATCCCAGCGTCGCGTCGATTGGATTGGGGGCACACGTCAGAGGTATAAATAGAAGAAGATAAAAGAGAGAGCGGGGGCGGGAAAGGTCGAGTGACTAGGGGTGGGAGTTCGGATAAAGTTTATCGGAGGGATATCGCGTGGGTGGAGATCGAAGAGGTGGCTAAGCGGATCCGGAAGTTGATGGGGCCAAGGAAGAGGAAGTGTCTGAACTATGTCACGGTGAAGATATCTAAAAAGAAGGTTGTTCGGAGTTTGCTGGTTTTTGGACGGCAAACTGGTCATCCACTTCACCGGAAAACTGATTAACACTGTGAAGTCTGTCGAAAATTGTACTCACATCCAACATTGTAAGTAATGAATGTAAAACGTGGAGAAAAGAACCTTGCACCACATAGTATTCTGGAAAGGGAAAGTTCACAAGCCAAAACTATGATTAGGACTCTTGCCCCATGTGGGGGGGCAAGATTCCTATTTTTTTCTCTTACATTTTGATGAATAACGGCAATTATTTATTTTTTGCAGCAATGGAGGATAAGTATTGTATTATATATACCTGCAAAAAAATTGTGTAAAACTAAAAATTATCGTTTGAACCTGAATGCATAATTTTTATGATTGTTTCGATACCTCCACTGCAAAAACGCTCAACAATTGCCCACCGACTCAAATCAGCTCGTTTAGTAGCCCAAAAATACGAATCCGCTCAGCTGGCAGTAGCCCGAGCATAAACGCTCATCTCCTATTCTACAAGCTTGGAGGTTTTTGCAGTGGAGGTATCGGTTTGTTAGATGCGGACTCTTGCCCCTCATTCCCTTGTGTCACAGTGAGTTTAACCCCTACAGATAAAAGAAGAGCGCATTACGTACAAAAAAGTAGACACGACCGCCATAGCTCCATTCCGTAACACGTCAAAAAAATTGGGACTTCTTTTACTTCCTCCTTTTTAAAAACAATGAAAAATATACGGTAAATTAAAAAACAGTAAGATTCCCCCCTATCTGATTGTTAGAATGACAAAAAATATGAAGTGAACGGAGAAAAAGAAGGACTTTGAAAATGTTGCGCAGTAACGAAACCATGGTCGACCCAACATAGATAGCCATGTGGAAAAAGCAATGGCTTTATTTCTTCAATCCCTACGACAAAGGATTTCCACAAAGTCGAGCCAGTTATTAATGTATTTTCTGATTTTTTGCTTTCATAATTAATCAGATGATGATGAGTATTGTTATTTATTTCTTTATTTATTTATAGTACTTTTGACACTGAAAACAGATCGGATGCTTTCCCGGCGTATGCTGGTAGTGAAGACTATTCGAGTTCTCCACCGGGTAATCTCCTCCATGGCTGCCGACGTTTCGGGGTACGAGTCGTACTCCATCTTCAGGGCTGAGTGCTCGAGTCGTACTTCATCGGTCAGCCCTGAAGATGGAGTACGTCTCGTACCCCGAAACGTCGGCAGCCATGAAGGAGATTACCCGTTGGAGAACTCGAATACCCTACCTTTGACACTGTTTTTAAAAAGGAGGAAGTTAAAAAAGTTCGAATTTTTCTTAGTTCTAATTTTAAATTCCAATGTGGATTGGTTTACTGAATACTCATTGGTCCCTCGTCTGTCGATTCCTGAATCCCTGAGGAAGATGGGCGAGTTGCTCATCGAAACGTTGAAAGGAGATATGGAGGACCTTACCCCGAGTAAAACCCGAGAAGTCTCCACAGCCATTGTTTGGCTGGATAAAACAGACATTACATTTAAGTAAATAATATACAACTGCCATGGTTTAGATAGCAGAAATTTCAATATAATACAGCACGCCTCTTTAAAAAAACGTAGGTACGTCACCATCGAGCTATATGAGTGATTACATAGCTAATAATGCTGTCATTGATGTCAAACCACGTCAGTTGCAAGAAAATAGCATCGACTAATTAAAATGAAAAATCGCCATTTTAATATACACGTACTCGATAAACCCTATTCTGAGTATCCGTATTTTTATTTTTAACATTAATATATTCCACCTATAACAAACATTTATCGAATATACCCATTTTGTTGTTCATTCTCAATTTACCATCCTTAAGCCGTCAATTAAAAACTCTCAATAGTAGAAAACTGTTAATTACATAAAATTATATGTAATAAATGTAATATTTATGATTAAATAAAACAAACTCCCTCATCGACAAATAAGCATATAACTAAAATATAACTCTCATGGTAAAAACAACTGAAGGCCAATGTAATACAACAGCCATAAAACAAACGTTAGCACTACGTCACCATTTAACTATTTGAGCTGGTAAGGAAATAATGCTGTAATTAAGGAAAATCACGTCAGGTAGGTGGCATGGAATGCGTATCTTGAGCTGGCCAGTTGAATGGACGATCATCCCTTTGGAGGGCTCTTTTATTATTTCTGAAGTGCGACCATTCAGTCTTTGGGTAGTTTTAGGTAGAGGCTTTTGTTTCTTCCGGCTTCTATTTTAAGATGAACCCCCAATCGTCATAGATACTAAAGAGGGTTTATAGTCTATTACCCACGTCTAAATCAGGAAGTATTCCATTAGGTAAAGGTATTAAAGTCTTAGATTACTGATTGGATTGGCTAGTAGGTCATCTGATGAAGCGACCCATAAATAACGCCATTAGCTCCGAAAACGCGAGGGTAAGTGATTGGGAGAGATAAAAATAGATTTTGAAATGGAAGGACGTGGGAATAAAAAACCTGAAACAAGCATTAAGCTTCACTTTCAAAGGGGATAAAAGGTCAACAAGTCACACGTGACAGACGACGAGACGTTTCCAAATGGAGAAGTAGCTCAGGGAGAAAAAGTACTGGCGATTTCCGCAGCAAATGGAAGTGACCGTCGGGCTGGAAAGGGAATGCGCTCGGAGTATATATGTACTCACAAGGTGGGCACATACCAACCACAATCCGAGACCAGCATTGAACCACCAACTTGATACACAGACTGTCCCACAGGTCGAGTGTCATTTTGACCTATACTTTTAGTAACTTCGCATCGAGCAATATTCATGAAAATCGGCCTACTTATGGGGAAAGGTCCTAAGTTTTGTTGAGCGTAAGCCAAATTTTACAATTTTGACCTTTTGACCTCACAATGCGGGTCCAGACCAAAATTTAGAATTTGCCTTACGGGGTTTCAATGTTGAAAAAATCGAGACACAAAAAAGTCTTAATTTCATCGACCAAGATTTCAATTGTTAGGTTTACGGACACGAGAAAAGCAAAAATAACACTTTTATTTAAGAAAATTCAACCGTTTACCCAGAACACACTGTAAAATGTAAAATCAGGTGATAAAAAAGCTATTAGAATACTTATAATAAGGCTTTATTAGTATGCTGATTATTCGCTTTATTCGTTAGAATTATATTAAATAAATATATAATTTTTGTTTTTGGTTGTTTTTACATTTTATGGCTCGATAAAAACGCTATTAGTAAGTCTATCATCTTCTATCAAATACCTACCCCAATCATTAGGAAGCAGGACGAGAGAAGACTGGAGACGTTCGAGATATGGAGAAGGATGAAGAAGGAGAAGTGGACGGTGAGGAGGAGGAACAAAGAAGTCCCGGACATGGTGGGAAGGAGATGCAGCTTTTGGATGGGATACGGAGGAGACAGAAATTATTGATAGAGGGGGTACTCAGCGGTGAGGGGATTTTGAAAACAGAGTAAGAGGCTAGAGTGTTAGGGAAACGAGGGAGAGGAAGGTAGAGAATAGGATTTTTAGACAGAATGAAAGGGAGTAGGCCTTACAGTGAATTGAAAAAGGCAGTGCTGAAAGGAAAAGGAGGCTCACAAAATGCTTCTCAAGTGTATGGAAACCTTATACCTTAATTGGCAGAATACATCAACAATTCGAGTTTTTTGGCTAATTGCACTGGAAATACATGCATAATTTATTTATTTACTCCAAAAACAGCACGAGGCCAATTACAGAGGACTACAATAACAGGAGAAATAATTACATAACATTAAGCAACGTAACCAACAAAAACAAAAAATATTCAACAGTATTTACAAATAATAACAAAGAATAGTCATCGGGTGGTGCGAGGAATAGGGGGAAAATTACGATAGTGATGGTGCAAGTTGGGTGAGGGATGAAAAAAAGGATCGAAATTTGGAACACATTTGGCATATGAGTTAATGGAAGAAGGAAGTCTGAATAGAAAAGAACGTTTAGAAACAGAAAGGCGGGGGGTGAAAGAATGAAATAGGTCACTCGACCTCGTCGTGCGCGAAGGAACACGAAGCGGAAAAAAAGAAAGAAGGTCTGATGATATGTATTTACCATTAATGATATTTAAAAAGAGTCTCCGGTCAGTGAGGATACGGCGATCAGCTAAAGTAGAAATGCCAAGAGAGGATCTAATCTTATTGAGGGAGAAGTTACGAAAAGGCAAGTGGCGGTAGCGGACAATAGAAAGGAAAAAATTCAATGGACGTTCCAGGAGCTTTAATGAAGAAGGTGGGGCCGAAGACCAGATTTGGCTGCAGTATTCTAGGACCGGAGAGACACAGGAAAGGAAGAAGGTGCGTAGAGCAATTAAATCCAACACATCACTATGGCGATACATCATACCCACCAAAGAATAGAGCGGGTGGAAATTGATTTAATGTGCTCACGAAAGAGCAGCTTAAAAGCATAATAAGAGAGGTTGCTAGAAATAGATACATTCTAGACATCTAGTAATTATTTAAAATATCCAAGACATTGAGCACATGCTGTAAATTAGATATTGTGTATTGGATATGCTGGGTAAATGAGGGAGAGGAAGGAAGAGAATAGAATTATTAGATAGAATGAAAGACAATAGGCCTTTTTTTGAATTGAAGAGGGTAGTGTATGATGGAAAGAAAGACTAATATAATACTTCCATAGTAATCTATACCAACATAGCTAAATTGGCATACCACTTCAATGACTCATTTCATTGAATTTATTTAAATTTTGATTGATTTTTTTTAACCATAACACTAATGTCCCAGGCATGATGCTGTCAAGGTTAATGCCACATGAAGCTACCACTATTATAATTTTTTGCCTTCTCCTGCACCGGGAATCAGGGCGAAAAATCGTACAACGTCTACCAAAATGCACTGTGTATCCGCCCGTAACTACTGAGTAATACGAAAATTCGGAAAATAATATTTAAAAAAAGGTCCTCTGAATAAACAGTGCCTAACAGTTGATTTTAATACGGAAAAATTTGGAAATAAGGGTTTTTAAATCACACTATTTCTCAAAGCATTACACATTCCACTGGCTCCGATGACTACTGAAACAAAGATGTGGAACAACAAAACGGATAGCAAAAGAGTACACACACTTGAAGACAATGAAATTGTCAATAAGCTGACCCAGATATGAATATTAAAAAATCGATTTTGCTTTTAAAATTGCTACGGTTGGACTTAGGAACGGAAGAGCTAATGAATAACGTGCCTTATGGGAAAAGTTCAGTATTGGGCATCAATATAACCACAGAAAGTCTGATTTTTCAATTTTCTGATCCCAGCCCGTTGTTGCGGTCGTGAAGTTTTGCACGTGGAGGCAAAACTAGTTTTCATTAAACGCAACCAAAAAGCCACAAAGGATCACGATAACACAGCCGACCGCTACTAATGAAAAGTTTTGGTTTTCATTAGCATTATCATTGGCGGGGCACGAGATCTGGGAAAAATTCCTTTTATCTATCTGTAATAACTATAATTCGCGACAGTGACTACGAATAGGACACGAAATAAGAAACCACAAGCAGACCTATGATATAAGCATACATCCATTTCAGCAATGCGAAAATTTTTTCGATTAAGATGAGTTCATCTGATTCAGGCGTTAAAAACAGGAAGTTCGACATATATAAATGAAAAGCAATTACACTTTTCCACAATACTGGGTTGCTCTCTTGTCGAGCAAGTAAATGTGCACGCATTTAAATTTATTAATTCTGTAAAAAAAACTGTTTGATATTACGTATACGAAAAATATAAATTGACTGTTAGTAATGCTGTTTTCATTTAAACCATGTTTAAAACCGCACCAAACCTATGATGATCGCATGAATTCCGGCGGATAGTGGTATAAAAGGCCTCATTGAATCATATTTAAGACTTATTTTTATTGAAGATCATATTGGGGCAGAACTAAGTTTCATCTCCATGATGAAGTAATTTTGAATTATTAGCAAATTGATGCTGCAAAGGAAGAAAAATGAGTTAAGTAATGTTAAAATGGCACAACGGTTAGCTCAAGTAGCTAGAAAAAGAACTTGCTTAAAAATATTGGGATTGAGTAACCGATATTCCGTGTACCTTAGTTTTGATTTTGATCCGCTATGGATGTGGTCAGTAATGGAAATTTTTTATTTAAAAAAATACTGGAAATGTGTATTTTAAATCTCACAGCCACGACCCTATTTCCTTAAAGGAAGAGTTCTGTACTCTTGTGGACGTCATTGATTTTTACATAACAGTTTTATCAATCAAATGTGGAAATGAAAGATAATTGCACTTTTTCACAATATTTAACCCGTGCGAGGCGTTTCGGCTCACGGAGACATCATATGGTACACGATACCAGCGGAGTAACCAGGAATTACGTTCGGGGGGGTCCAAAACAAGGGTGGAAAATATTTGAAAAACAGGATACCAGGTAAAGGGTCTTAAACTAATTTTAACACTTTTCAAAATCGAAAAAAAGAGATCTTTTGTTTATTGATGATTTTTCAATATTTTCTTTTCTTCTATGAAGGGAAGAAATTGTGTTTTACTATTTCGGGGGGGGGGGGGGGTGTCCGGACGACCCTCCCCTCCTCGCTACGCCACTGCAGGACACTGTAGTACATAAGAACATGACATAAATACCTTTGAGGAAGTCATGTTCTTATGTACAACAGTGTGCTGTACCAGACGATGGCTCTGTGAGCCGAAACACGTCGTAAGAAGTAAATTGTGGAAAAGTGGAATTACCTTTCATTTCCATATTGGATTGATACTATTGTTACGTAAAAATCAATAGAAGTCCACAAAAGTACAGAACTATTTCTTTAAGGAGGTAGGGTCGTGACTATGAGACTTAAAATATACATTTACAGTATGTTTTAAATAAAAAAAATTTCGATTGTTGACAACATCCGTTGAGGATTAAAATCAAAATGAAGACCACAAGGAATATTGGTAACTCAATCCCAATATTTTTAAACAAGATCTTTTTTTAGCTACCAGAGCCAACCGTTGTGCCATTTTAGCATTATTTGTCTTCCGTTACAGCATTAATTTGCCAATAATTCGAAATTACTTCGGTGATGAACCTCATTTTTGCCTTATTATGATCTTAAATGAAATATAAGTCTTAAATATGATTTCATTAGGCCATTTATATCACTATACCTAACCGTTCTTTCGATCTTCAAAGGAATAGCGCGGTTTTTAATATGGTTTCAATGAAAACAGAATTAATAATAGTAAATGTATTTTGTATATGTATGTAATGCGTAGTCTCCAACAGTTTTTTTAGAGAATTAATAAATTTCTATAAGTGCACATTTACTCGCTCAACAAGAGAGAAACCCGGCGATAGGGTTTTTTTTTAATCTCCGACAGTACCTTTACCTGGTATTCTGTTTTTCAAATATTTTCCACCCTTGTTTTGGACCCCCCCGAACGTAATTCCTGACTACCCCGCTGGTATCGCGTACCAGATAATGGCTCCGTGAAAAGCACGACCCTCGCCACATGTGCCACAGTGTGGACTTGTGAGATATTTTTTCATGGCGAACGATATATAGTAAAATATTCTTTCCTTTGGTGTATTTAACTTTGCACCCGTGCGCGTGACTGCGTAGAAAGTCACTTGTTTCTGCAGTGCTTCACACACGATACAGCTCAGAGATTCGCTTTCGCATTAGACGCAGAGATGAAAACAGGAAATCTGATATGCCTCTGCGACCTTTATGTTGCGCGTGGAGGCCATATTCGTTTCCATCTATCCCACGCAGTAAGCCGCAAAGGTTAATGACAAAGCAGCGGATTGCTAATGAAAAGTTTTTCCCTCCGCAAAAATCGACTGGACAAGGGAATTCGGACGAAAAATTAATAAAAGTTCGCCGATGCGCACTCGTTATTAGCTCGAAATTTTTTAATCCCCGCGATCAGTTTGATTTCCATCCGTCATTTTGAAAAGAGATCAAAGGAAGGATTTGGGAGGTCGGCTTTGTTAACCGCAACTAAAACTGAGCGAAATTCTGGGAAAATCACGGCAACTTCATTCATCAGCGGTCCAATAGGGAGCTCGCACTGGTTTTCAATATTTTTCCATGAGCGTCAAATAGCAATAACAGCGGGTCAGAAACGAATGTGACCACCCATTTATAAATTAAATCAAAAAATAAATAAATTAAGCACCTACACGATAATTCCGTACATTTCCGATAGGCGAGATACCTATTAGACGTTGCATGGCATTCATTTCTGTAAAAACATTGCCGATAATCTTGGTTTATATTAAAAAGCCATAATGACAAAACATACAGTTGAATACTTCACGGTACTATATATTCACTTGTTTCTTCAATTATGTTCAGGCTACTCAAATGGCAACCATTATGTATGTCCTCAACCCTATCTAACCCACAGTTGCTTCTGGGAGAAATCTAATTTTTAGATTTCTCATTTTGAAAAATTGAAAATTTTGCACTTAATCATAATTATCGTGGCAGCTAAATATTTCGTCATTAAAATTTACACCATAAAATAATTCGTAGTTCAGATATTTTCCTAAATGGAGCTGAAAATACATACCTTTTTGATGTTGCTTAATAGCAACATTGGGTTACCTATAACGGGTAAAAAACTTTAAACAAGTACCTAAGGTGATAGAAAACATACGAATGTTATAGATGAAAGATTAACACGTATGGGAGAGGATTCATCATGATATACGGAGGAGACAAAAGGCAAGAGACTAGAGCAAGTACTTAGCGGGGGGGATTTTGAAAACAGCGTTAGAGGGTAGAATGTTAGGTAAACGAGGGAGAGGAAGAAGGTGAATAGAATTTTTTGAACGAAAGGGGGTAGGCGTGTTTTTTTATGAGCTCAGCGATTACCGTTTGTTTAAAGAAGTGGATCAAATAATAATTACAAAGCAAGAATGATCAAAAAATAAGGTAGCTAAGTGCGAGAAACGTTAAAAAGGCCTCCATGAGTAAAACAAGAAGTAATTAGCGGTAAAAGCATTTCAAAGATGTCCCTGAAGACGTTGAAGAGGATATACGACCCGGACGCCCCAGCACAAGGGGACTGAATATTAAAATATAACCTTAAGTAAGTAATACACAACTCTGAAAAATCGGCTAAATTGCAAAATGTATACATTTTTATGGTCTTGCGCGTTCGGAAATAACTTTTTAAACCCATGCATATGTATATATTATTATTAACCTGTAATTTGCAATCATTATTAGCTATAGCGTAAAAAAATTACATTCAATATTCTTTTTTTATTGCGAAAAAGAAACATTTTTTTCGTTCTTGTCATTTTTTTATATGCTTTCCGGGATCGGAAGATGACGTCCGATTTCAATAATTCTTTTTTTGTTTTTCTGCCACTAATGCATCGCAACTTTTCCGCGCTATAGCAACACGAAATTTGGAACATGAGTTTTTTCGCACCACCCTACTGCATAGAGGAGGCCCAATTCCATTCCATAGAAGGCCGATTTCAGTTACCAATTCGGTCGCATTTTAATCGGTTTTCAAAACAGTCCACCGCGCGGTGATGAGTGCAATACGGTCCACTTTTTCCCTATATTTTGCAGTATAATGGCTGTAATTGCGAGGAATAGCACTAAAAAGTTATGAATTTGGTAAATCAGATCATCATCCATATAAATTTCGGTTAACGCCACTAATTATACCTTATTTTCCCGTGAAACATGAATCAATTTAATTAATCGTAGCGGGCGTAACTTGGTGGAAATCCATAACCGTAGGAATATAAGGATCAACAACTTTGCTATTTCCACATCGTATTTTATTGACACCGACCATGGTTTCGTTACAGAGTAACATTATCAAGGCAAGACATCACCTTGATAATGTTACTCTGGAACGAAACCATGGCCGGTGTCAATAAAATACGATGTGGAAATAGCAAAGTTGTTGATCCTTATATTCCTACTGAAGTCAGCGATCGAGTTGCGACTCCTGTGAACCTATTGAAAAGGAAGGTGGGTGTTTACACATTTAGAGTCCGACTTGAGGATCGACTATTGTAATATTCGTGCCTAAGCACATCAACCGATGCAAACGTTGAAGAAGTGAAAAAAATTACTATGAAATCTAAACTGAGGAATATCTAATGGGGACATTTTTGAAGGCAAACAACACTAATGCAGAAAAATAAGCAAGCACTTTTTCAAAAAACTAAAATTCTCGTAATTCTCTGAGCATACCAAATTTCAAATAAATTTCAGATTCACCTCGAAAAACCTCTTCAGGCAAGAGAAATTTTCTATGAAATCTGCAGAGCAAGTTCCGTGTAACATCGTTGGCCCAGTTAGCGCTAGTTGGAGCATCTTTCTACGGTAATATTCCGTACTCCATCAGCAAAACTTTTCATTAACTCCTGCCATATCCCGCCAAGTTGTGGCCGATTGAATAGGAACACGGAGAAACTTCGTTGATGAGTTAAAACTGTGAATTTACCCGAGAAGCAGGGGAAACTTAGGGTTGATACTTCACTTTGCGCAACGAAGTCGCGGAGTGAGTCTAGACTGGGACTCGTACACTTCAGAATGACATACGAAGCACGGGATCCATTTAATCTAGTAGAGCGAGAAATACAGTGTTATCTAGAAGTGCTCTCCGATTTGCTCCTAAGCGTTGGCCTGCTTTCGAGATCATGCAGAGGAAACGGCTATTAATTAAATTAATAAATCCAAATCTGACGATGCATCGGAAAATTGGAGGGAAATATCATCTCGACATGCAAACTCCTACCATTTACCACGATGTATAAATAGGAATTGAGTTATAAGCCCAAGAATCCGAGTTTTAAAAAAATGACTTTCAATTATAAAACACGTAGCTCCTAAATATTTACTATTTTTAATACTCTTATAAAGCTTCTATTACAATTATTTAGATATTCTACCGATTATGGTAGGTTTTCACGGTGTATTCAAGACGTTTAATAGCAGTCTACACTCCCTTCAGGGACATAACTTCAATTCACAATAATATAATAATATATTTTTATTCCACATTATGATACATGAAAATTTAATAGCTTAATTTAAACGAGGTGGAATATAGGCACCCCTGTGGTAAGAACCAGTGTTGGGGTTGTCACCTCTAAAATTAACAAACTGACAGCTGGCTGGTGCGGCCAAAACAAAGAATACGCCATAACTTATAAGTCAAAATACGCTTTCCTTTAACGTGTGTTCCTTTGAGAATATTACCACGATGTTTGTACAGTGAATTGAATTATAAGCCCAAGAATCCGAGTTCATAAAAATGACTTCCAATTAAAAAATACGAAACTCGTTAAAATAATACTTTTTTTAATGCCCTTATAATGCTTCTATTACTATTATTTAGATATTGTACCGCTTAAGGCAGGTTTTAATGGTGTATTCAAGGCGTATTCTAGCAGTCTACACTCCCTTCAAGGACTTATTACTTCAATTCACAAAAAGGCCTCATTTTCAATCTTTCTACAAATCCAATATTCTTCCTTCCTCTCCCTCGTTTACCCAACATTCCACCCTCGATCACTGTTTTAACACCATCTCCCCGCTCACTACTTGCTCCATCCATACCATCTCTCTTCTAGAAGCTCTCTCTCCTCACCCACCATGTCCAGCACTTCCCTTTCCTTATCTTCCCCGTCCACTTCACCTTCTCCAGTCTTCGCCACACTCACATCTCGAACGCCTCTAGTCTTAAAAAAACGCATTGTATTTGAATTTTGATTAAATTTTTACGATAATAAGAACCCATGTACCGAAAGTGAAAGATAATTAGTTGAGAAAAAGTGCATTAAGGTTTTATCTACTTGTAAGTAAATCAGTTGCACCGCAAACAAACCAATTCAGGTTTATTCCCAAAGTTTATGCGATAAAGAGCACGTTCGATTTCGTGCACGATCTTATAGATGCTTGATTCATACCTGAAAAACATAGGCAACATCCGACCATTCTCCAGCCTATGCTATGATACCTACCTTATGAATAGCCTAGGCCGGCCCTTATTTTTCAGAATTGAGAAAAGTTATGTTTTCCTAGTCTCAAAATTATCAAAATGAGGTTCATATTCAGGTGTTAAAATGTGGTTACTTTAAAATAACGGCAAACCGTACCCATAGGGCCTTAACTACTGAGGACCCTCGATTGAATTTTTTGGGGGCGAAAAAGTATTACTCCTACGTAAAACGTGAAAGTAAAGTTCTTTAGGCCCATTTTTTGTTCGTTTTGACCTATATCAATTTACGATATATCGTCCGCCGTAATGCAATGCACCCCCGAGGACAGGACAGGAGATTTCTCGGCGCGGAGTTGAGAAGCCGCGAAATTGAAATGTAACATAAATTAAATATAACATAAATTAAACAATCTCGTACGCAATGAGTAAACGTAGCAGTAACGTTGGCTATAACTTGGTGACATAGATAGGCAGTCATTCAGGTCGGAACGACAATAGAGTGCACAATTCATTTAAATCAGTGTGCTTTTTAACTACTTTCTTTGAATTAAGTTAATAAAACTCCCCTCGAAGAGTTATATCGTTGCCTCAAAGTCACTTTCACTTCCACTCCATGGTAAAAATCGAACGCTTGTCTGAGCGTAGAGGTAGCGTCAACGGAGAGCTCCACACATTTCGTGTGGTTTCATGGTCAATCCCTTCACTCTCCGAGATTCCTGTACCCCAAACACTCTTCCCTAACTCCTACGCGTGAGTGCACGGAGGGTACCTTTCAGTACCGCTAGCGCTTTCATGATTGCTATTTTTGCATTGTTGCTATGAAGTAAACTTGTATAAAACGATTTTGATATATCCCCATTTACTTTACATTGAAAATATATTTCGGCATAAAGTTAAAACTATGGTTGCCATGGAGACCAAAATATAACAGAAATTTTATTTCACCAATCACGTACTTTCCTAAAAATTTCGGACAGGTACGGTCAATAACAAAGGAGAAAATGAGACCTATCGATATTATTTCATTTCGATATATCTTCATAAGGAATCATTCCTCATCAAAATGATTTACATGTACGTATAGTACGTTATAGTCAATAAAGCTTGGTTTGTATCTCATTTAACTAATGTGATTTACTCATTGCTTTAAATGTGCACTTGGTGCAATATCGGAAAGTTAACGTTTAGGAGAAATACAACGGGTCACATTTTACGCCGATTTACTTAGCATTCCTAAGGTCTGGAAGAGAGACATAAGGTGTTTCTGCAGTTTGTTAGGTTCAACTTTGAATAAATTTGAGCGCTTGCACTGTTGGGGCTAAGGTGACCAGAACATAAAGTAAGAACAATAATCTTATACTGTGGAAATCGCCGTAGATGAGGAGGATGAAAAAGAAATAAGCGCTATTTGTCAACACTGTGCTGCATCTTCCTGTATGCATACATTCTTTAAACCTGTCAATAAATCAGGATAAATATTTAACATGACTGATGATGAAATTAACACATAATGCTATGAAAAAATTAATTGGACTGAAATACATAGGTTTTGCTAAAACTAAGGCAAATAGTCTACTGACACCACGTATACGTATTGTTTACTGGACTCTTAACGTCACGCTCAGCAAACAAGGCGATGGGTCGTTTGGAACGCAAGATTACTATACAATTTTCAAAGTCGAATTTTACGAATAATACGCAGGTTAGAGAAGAACCGCTTTCCCTTAAATTTTCAGCACAAAGGATATTTTTCCTTCCATAATCATACATTTTCAGTGGAATTCCCCATTTCCACACTTTTTATATCGATCGACCCATAGGTCGCTCTGCACATAATACCATTTTCAATGTACATGATTCTTGGATTACAGCATTTATACAAATTTAAATGGAATAACGTAGGTGGAAATAAAGGATATAAAAGTGGCGAAAGGCGGGAAAGAAAGGACAGAGGCAAGAGGAGAGAGAAGAAATATTAGCATTAAATCCCCAAAAAAGAAATCTTTACAATTGATAACAATGATTACAGACGGGGACGGTTTGCGAAATATTGCTTCTCTTGTTAATATAAGTGGAAAGGTCGCGGAAAAACACTTCCTCTGCTGAGTGATTGCAACTTTGATAGTCCGCTCATCCATCAGAAACTTATTCAGAATGGAAATAAAACCATAACAAAACGCAACTGGCATGAATGCTTTTCCTCCTTCACATTATTGTCACTCGAAAATCTGAATGCAAAATAGATTCTTGTCCCTAAACTATTATTACGATACTTTTATCTCCCTCGCAACTTCTTCATCAATCAAAGTGATTTATGGGTTTACGTCACGTTTTCCGAAATATCTGGAATGTGAATCGTTTCAAATGGTATGAATATGGGGAAAGGTACAACAATAATTCACCATTTTATTCTCATATTTCGGCGGCCGCAAATGAGATTCCTTAATATGCGTCAAAACTATGGACTTAGAGCATTTATTAATAAAACTAAATACTTTAAATTGATTTTTCATTAATTAACAAAAAAATAAGTAAGAGATCAGCCAGTCTCTATAACTATAAGATTTTCTTTTACGATTATTTACATACTTATGTGAATAAATAACCCAATTTCGTCGGCGAACGCCTGAATTTAATCATTAAAATATTTTTGTAGTAAGTTTATGAAGAAAATTAAGAATAAATTTTCAGATAGTACAGACTCTTGCTTTCAACCGAATGAATTTACTTGTACACAACGTGAAAATTAGAAAAACCAAATATGAGGTAGATGTACACTCTGCCAATAAGTAACTGCAATACCTACCAGAGAACTTGCTTGTAAATCAAAGTGATATTCGGCTCATCTATTGGACTGATCTGTATGCTACCTATTTCCGCATACTAAGACTTTTTGGCGCGAGAAATCAACACTGCATTCTCGTAAAGTAGTGTCCATATTAAAGGCCTGGTGAAAATGTGTTAAATCTATGGCAGGAATACTAATCACAAAAGGGCTTGCGTCGAACAACTCTCACAACACGTTCCGTAGTAGGTACTATGTGGATGAAGATTACTGACAGAAATGGATCATGCAGCCTTTGAATTTGCTGTAAAAGCTAAACAAAATTCTATGTGAAATCTGTTTCTCCAGTGAAGGTAGCCCCATGTAAGACTGCGAATTATTAACAAAACTCACACCATTTTCACAAAGCGAGTGAGGCCTTTAGCATTTTATTTTTCATCAATAGGTTTTTTAAATAAACAAAACACCTACTGCTCTATGATGAATTGTACATCAAGGAATTTCGCTAAGCTAGTTAGGCCTTCATAATTTTATTTTTTAATCAATAGCATTTAAAACAAACAAGAAAACCTGAGCTGAGCTGATGAGCTGTATATTAAGAACTTAATTTTTTATCTCAGCAACTTTAACTACATGAACGTACATCATAAATCGACGCCACGGTAGCAGTTTTGAAAGCTGAATAATTCACCGAGGAAAGAATGATCAGATTATAATCCAATTCTCTGTGTCTCACTTAAGGGTAAAAATCTTTTAAATGAACTTTAATAGCGCTTAAACGATAGAGAAAGTTGAAAAATAAATCATTTCTCACATATGAATGAGTTTATGCCCTGTTAGATATTACTGTCAATATGTTCCACGGCATGCGATTTGAAGTTATAGGCGCGCAGTTATATTATTCACATATTTTTATTGCGCTGGATGGTATATCAATTCAATTCCCCACTATTCTCTGTAAAACTCGGAATCGGGTTTAAGTTCTGAGGGAAGTTATGCCAGATTCAACTTCTATGGAGAGATATGGAAGGAGGAAATAGCAAGTTGGTCCAAGGAAATGATGATATCACTGCTGGAAGAGGCAACAAACTCCTCTAACTCGACGGAGGAAGAGATACTGTGCTAGCAAAGCTTAAAGAGCTATCACAGTTCAGCAAAAGCGTTTGCGTATAAATTTGTAAAATGCGGATTATAATTCAAATTTGAGGAAACAATTGCGGGGCAGGCCAGCGGTACCTACTTCACGAAGTACTTAGTATTCACGCCAAGCAATCTAACCAAACAACAATTCATCTAAATTTTTGGAGGGCTTGGATTACCATGCGGTTACCACCGCCCGACTTACTACACGATGCCTCAAGGTGGAATGTTTTCAAGTCAAGCACTACAGTCCTAGTTTCACATCTGCATTTGCAAGATTCGATGGAGGAACGATTAACTTGCACTAACTTTCCCACCATAAAACTACTGCTTGACTACTTTGTGCTTTATCTATCGCAGCTTATAACATTTATAACTGATTACTTCAGGCTTTACTTTGTGAAACCTCTCCATATTGGGCATAAAGAAATAGAACTTTGTAAGGTTCACTATTATTTAATATGGGCACGACCCGGGTTTCGTAACGCGGTTACATTTTCAGGTGATGACCCTGAAGGTGTAACCAAGTTACGAAACCCCAGTCGAAAAGTGAAATGAAATAATGAAAATAAAGAAATAGAACTTTGTACGTGAACCGTTAATATCATTATAGAATTTACCTTGATTTGGACTCGGGGGAGCTGGTTCGAATTCAAATAAATACAGCTGACTATTCCTCTCATTGTATTTCGAGAAATTTTGGTGCTTGATTCAGGGTTCTCCATTAGTCTGCTTTCACTAAGCAAGACTATCACAACTTCAGAGAATTTCACAGAACCCCTCGGAAATCTAAAAAAAAATTCATCTGAAATAGTGCAATAACATAAAGCAGGCCTCGATACGACTGGCGTTACTCGACGAATGCAAGAGTAATACTTTTAAACTAATCGTAAGTTACATTGAGCATTTTTAGATGGGATACGGAGGAGACAGAAGACATGGATGGGAGGAGTACTTAGCGGGGAGGGGATGTTGAAAATGGTGTTAGAGGGTAGAATGTTATGGAAACGACGGAGGAGAAGGAAAAGAATAGGAGTTTTAGATAGATTGAATGGGAGTAGGCCTTACAGTGAATTGAAGAAGGCAGTGCTGGAAGGAAAGGGAGGCTTCCAGAACAATTCTTTAGTACTCCATGGAAACCTACTTTAATTGGTAGAATACTATAACAATAATAATTGAGCATACTTTTTTCCTTTCTAGCAGCCATTCATTTCATTTTTACATTACATCTACATCTACATAATACCCCGCAAGCCGCCTAAAAGGCGTGTGGCAGGGGGTGTTAGGACACCAGCCGTTTACAGCTATTAAAAAAAAAGAAAAAAAAAAGAAGTGCTCTAACGAGGTTTGGACAAGCGTTTATTAAAGTCCTTTATTGTTCGGGGGAAAAACGAATTCTTATATCTATCCGTTCGGCTAAAAATCTCTCTTAATTTATCGCTTCTGTCGGACCTGGAAATATAGTGTGGCTCTAAGATTATGTTCTCTGTGTCGCTCTTAAATATATCCATTCTTAATTGTTCAAGCAATCTAAGCCTAGCGCGCAGCCTCCGAGTCTCCAACGGCTCCCAGCCTAATTCGCTTAACATCTGGGTAACACTGTCAGTACGCCCGTAGCGGTTTTTGACGAAACGCGCAGCCTTCCTTTGTATCTTATTCAGCTCGCGGATTAAGTCTTTCTGCACTGGATCCCATACACTCGCTGCATATTCAAGGTGCGGTCGGACGAGAGCGAAATAGCACCTTTCTTTTACTTTCTCGTCCGAAAATCTTCCCACAATACGCTTGACGAATCCTAATTTCTTCAGGGCTATGCCGCAAATATTCTTTGTATGAGTTCCCCACGTGAGGTTCGAGGTTATCGTAACTCCCAGGTACTTCACTTCGTCTGTTGCCTTTATGTTAATGCCATCCACTGCATAAACATTGTTAGTGTTGGACGAATTCCGCAAAAAATGTACCGCCATGCATTTGCTCAGATTAAGTTCGAGTCCCCACTCTTGACTCCACAAATGAACGTTGTTTAAGTCCGATGATAGATTTCCATAGTCAGAGTGATCACTAATTTCGCGATAGATGACAGCGTCGTCAGCAAATAAACGTATTTTACTGCTAATGCGGGAGCACAGATCGTTAATGTATATAATGAACAACAGGGGGCCGATTACGCTACCTTGTGGAACACCTGATGTAACTTTTACAACATCAGAGCTAATTCCGTCAAGAACTACTTTTTGTTTACGATCTCTGAGGAAGTCGCGTATCCAGTTTACAACTGTTTCGTTTAATCCGCATGACTGTAATTTGTATAAAAGTTTGTTGTGAGGTACAGTGTCGAAAGCTTTCTTAAAATCTAGAAATAGTGCGTCAACTTGTCTTTTCGATTCACCAGATTTTATAACGTCGTGAAGAAAGAGCGCGAGCTGTGTTTCGCAGGATCTATTTTTTCGGAATCCGTGCTGACAGTCATGGAGGAAGTTACGTCTGTCCAAGAAAGTCATGATATTACTAACAACGATATGTTCAAGTATCTTGCCTATAATTGATGTTAGGGAAATTGGACGGTAGTTGCCTGGGTCATTTCTGTTTCCCTTTTTGAAAATGGGTGTAACACTTGCAATTTTCCAGTCGGGCGGTAACTTCCCTTCGCAGAGTGACTTCTTGAATATGATCTCTAAGTAAGGCGCGATCTGTGGAGCTAACTCTTTGAGGACACGCGCGGGTATTCCCTCCGGACCCGGAGATTTACTATTCTTAATCGATTGTAGTTGTTTAGTTATCCCATCACGTTTTATAGATATTTCTTCCATCAAATCCTCAGTATATGGGATGTCTAAATTGAATTGAGTATCGTCAGTAGTGTATACACTTTCGAAGTGGGCATTTAAAGTGTTAGCTTTGTCAATATTTTCGGTGACAAGTTTACCATCTTTATCAAATAACGAATCTACGGTTGAATGTTTTCCCTGAAGCTCTTTCGCGTACGACCAAAAGGATTTCGGATTTTCTTCGAGTAATTCACCAAGTACTTATTTCTTAAACTTTCGCATTGCAGTTCGCATTGATTTCTTGGTTATTGAGCGTTGAGCAGCGTAACTTTCTTTAGCTTCAAGTTCCTTCGATTTATTACGAGACGTGATGGACTTTCTGTACAAGTTGTATAGTTTTCTCTGTTTCCTAAGTTCTCTTCTGACATCGTTGTTGTACCAGCGAGGTTCCTTATTATCACATTTCAGTTTTTGCGGAATATGTTCGTTGATTCCTTGGCGCAGAATTTCTAAGAAACGTGTCCATATTACATCTGTGCTTTGGTCCTTTGATGTAACAACGAATTTTTTGTAGGAGTCATTAAGCATCTCGCCAAATTTAGTGAAGTTACATTTATCGAATAGGTAAATATTGCGTTTTGGTTTTACGGCTGACACCACATCAACTTTTAACGTTGCAAAGATTACTCTGTGGTCGCTTATACCGTCAATAATATCGACTTGTTTTATCAACTTAGGATCGCTTACTGCTAAAAGGTCTAATAGCTTGTTTCCTCTCGTAGGTTTGTCAACTACTTGGGCGAGAGAGTGATTTGCAAGTATGTTGAGTAATACCTCGCCGATTTCTTTATTCCTTGAATTCGGTTTTACAGTGTAAGTATCCCAGTTTATGGATGGAAGATTAAAATCTCCCCCGATTACTATTACACCTTTACTGTCTCTCTGAGTAAATGCGGATATTTGATTTTCTAGAAGGTACATAATATCGACTTCGGAGTTCGGCGGTCTATAAAAAGAGCAAACATGAATACTCCTTTTGTTTCGTTGTTTAATTGTACACCATACGCTTTCAATTTCGTTGTCAATTATTTCGTGGGCGGCGCTTTGTAAATGGGATTTAATTGCAATAAAAACTCCGCCACCTGTTCTATTGCGTCGATCGCATCTGTAAATTTTATATTCTGGAGGAAAAACTTCGCTGTCGCTTAATCTTCCGTAAGCCAGCTCTCTGTCCCCAACACCACGTCTGCGTCCTGAAAAATATGCTCGATTTCGGCGCGCTTGTTTTTTACACTACGGCAATTAACTACAACAAGGTTAATGTCATATTTTGTAGTTAGAGTTTCGGTTGGTTCTTTTCTAGGCTTTTGTATACTCAGCGGGAGAATTTTATCGGCAGTACTAATAATATTTGATATTTTTTCTTTCTCTGGAGCACGCGTTTTGGGAATAATGACGCTATTGTCCGGCGTTAACGCTTCTAATCTTACTTTCTTGTATATTTCGCATTGCGGATTTCCTCGGAGGCTACGTTCAATTAAATCTTTGATAACCCCGCTAGATTAAAGGTTCAACAACATTTGTACGAAATACGCTTAATTGAAATCGCGAATGAACTCCGCGTAGTGTATTCTAAGTTCTTATTGTGTTCCGCGTTCATTTGTCGTCGAAATAATAAATTATTTCTGTACTTACCAATGAAATGAAGCATACGTACAAGTGGGAGGTTTATGCACAAGAGATTGTAAACGCGATACTGGGTCGTCTCATGCCAGCATTTTTCCCTTACCTGCAAAAAACAAAAAAAGGCATGAGATGAATGATACATGATTGAATTATTTAAAACAAAGTGGAGAGAGCATAAATTGCCAATTTATGATGCATTTAATTCACTAGATGCGTACCCCACAATGAAAATTGGCATTTATTGCATATGCTGCGTTTTCATGAGTAATTTCTTTAATATGTTGTGCGTTACATTGATCACAAGATACAGAAGAAAGTTGCCGACAATTGATTTTAATGTTACGCCTATTGCCCTGTTTTGGCACTCTAGTCCGTTGAATTTCACATGACTTTAATTAAGGCAACCTCAAAACTTATATTTTTATCACATGTCTATGGTGTCTATATTCGCAATTGTAATGCTATTTTGCGAATGATGTCAAGTAAAACTTCGAGATAAATAAATATAGGCATAAATATTGGCATAATAATAAATCGTAATGAGCTAACATTATCATCTACATTTACGACAGGTTACGAGCAGCATTATGCCTATATAAGACCAGAATCCATGACGGTTAATAAATACCATTTTAGGAAGATAAGGAAAACTATTCGAAAGCTGATTTCTCCTGTTATAAGAGACACAAAGATTAAATAACATGAGACACTCAACCGCCAACACAAGGTATACACCCAGATATAATTATGACAAAAAATTCAAACCTTGTAACCATTACTATTATCATCACTGGTAAATCCTAAGGCCCCTTGCACACACACCGGCTTTGGACGGCCGGTAAAATATCGGCCGTCCACATTCCAGTAGTGAACGATGGAAGAGTATTGGAGCTTGCACATGCACCGACCACGCACCTGAGAAATGCCGGTTAGCTGCCGGCCATTGTCACTGCGAATCGACGGCGCCGCGCCGGCTCAAAAACATAGCAACTTATCGTTTGACCGGTAAAAATCGGCCTAAGTGCATCGCTTCGCCGGTAAAATATCGGCCGATATTTTACCGGCCGTCCAAAATCGGTGTGTGTGCAAAGGGCCTAAGATTGGATTGACGCAGCTCTCCACTCAATTCTCCTATCAGCCAATCTTTTCGTACCTACGTATTTCTTCTCTTCCGCGTCCTTCTTTACTAGTGCCATGTATTTCATTCGTGGTCTTCCTTTCCTGTTATTGCCATCCACTTGTCCCTCGACGGTTGTCTTCATCAAGCCATGCCATCATGTTTCAAGATGTGGCCTATATGGCTGTTCCGTCTTCTTCTTATGGTTTCATGAGGCTTCTCTTCTCTCCTACTCTTCTTAAGACTTCCTCATTACTAACTCGGTTGATCAAATTAATCGTGATTATTCTTCCGTAGCAGCACATTTCTAACCGGTAATTTCTCTGTTGCTGCAATGTTCCATGCCTCAATATATTAGGCAAATACTCCAAATGTAAGTTCTGATAATTTTATACCTTTCATTTACGCATAAATTTCCCTCACTAAGTAGATATTTCTTTTTGTGGAATACTACTCTCTTCGAATAGGGTATTTTATCGATTATTTATTGCTACTTCCATTGCTTGATATTTTACATTCCAAATAACGTATTTCAATTAAATTGAAAATTAAGGCCTCCAGTAGCCGTAAGCAATTAATTTTTAGCGCTAATTAACTACGGATGATTTACACAATCAATTGTTTACGACTGCTTAGCACCTTTATTTAATATTGTCTAGCTATTATTTATTAACTATGCCTAGCTAGTCTATTATTTTAATGTTTTTACTGCCATAGTTTCCATGGTAGCACTGATAAAAGTTGAAAATGAATGTTTTAAATTTAGTGCTAAAGAGTTTCACGAGAAATCTGCAATACTTTAGGTGGTTTTAGGGGATACAATGATAAGCATTTTTTTGTCCATAAACATGGAGTCGCAACTCCTTAGTTACTATGCTATGGCAGCACAAACATTTCTATGCAATTTGCAGTTATCATTAAAACGGTTTTTCTTGGGTTTCAAGCCTTCCCGACATTTTATTTAATACTCTGGATATTAAAACCTTTCTAAACCAGAGCTGCTTCTTGGAGATATTAAATTTCAAGAAAATGACCGTAAAAATATATCTGATTATTGTGCATTTTAATGCCCGTAGGTGCGGAATTCGGGATAGATAGGGGGACTCAACGATACCCCTGCTCACCTCAACATCATAACCTCCTAAACCCTCATTTCCTCACCTCGATCAACGACCCTGCTTCATGAAATATGCATTTGCTTTGCCCTCATTAAACCAGAATCGGGTCTGGTAACGGAATTCCACCCTCAGGGATATATGACAAAACCCCAGCTCGATTCACGAAGGATAACATTCAAATTTGATCCCCAAACAGTAGATTATGGTAATATCAACAAGTGGGAATATATCTTGCTCCGACTTTCGAGGCGGCTTGCCAAGCCAATAGTACTTGAACAGATTCCCAACAATCTAAGTTCTAAGCTGTTACCATAGAAACTTTCCAAGGATAGCAAATAGTACAAATAGGAAAAGTGATTAGGTACAAGAGTTATCACTCAGATACCAAGAATCCGAAATGCAGATTTTTTTGGGATTCGTACTCCTAACTTAGGCAATACATATAACCATGAAGGAAAAGAATTTATGAGTAAAATGTATACGAAATGTTTGCCTCAAATAGGCACTTTAAAAATATTTTGTTTCGTTCCTTTCGTTCAAAGCTACTCATGTCTGAGAAAAGGACGTTACTTCCTAAGCTTGCTAACACAGAAAATATTATATCTCTACGATGGATAATGCGCTTTATATGGTTACCACGGAAATTCAAAGAAAAAGAAAAATATTTTTTAGTTCACAGAAAATATATGATGGCTGCGCAGTAACCAAAAATGAGGATAACTTCGAAACCTTAACTTATGTATAATTATAGTGAATTGAAGAAGGTAAAAAACGAATGCGTTTAAATATACTTTAATGAAATCCTGATTTTTTTTCCTCTTAGGTATTAATTAATTAATCAACCAATATTTTCAATTATAAATGAGTTTCTTGGGGTGTGGGTCTTAGATTGAAAAAGTTAAATTCAATTTTATGCCAACGTTTCGGTAAATTAATTTTCTTTCATCAGAGCTTGAAATGAAAATGGATATAGCTATGAGAAATAAACAAACCGTAAGGTTACAACAATGCTTTATAATATTTTATAGGATGATCATAAAAATAAACAAATGCAGTGGTAGGTTACAAAAGAAAACAGCAATTTTGACACTTTCTGCTATTTTTGTTTATGGTAACTAAGCGGATGATGAAAAAACCTTTGAAAATAAGCTTTATCACCACTCGAAGATTATTGCGTGGGTGCTGATAAGGCTTTATTATGAGTGAGCGAAGATGATCCTCATAGGTGAGTAAGGATTGGAACTCATCCTTTATTCTCCGAGGGCATTTTTTACTTTTTTTTAGAAGAAGCGAGTTCTTTTTTTATATCTTCTTCTTTCCTTTTTAGTAAGAATATAAATGGGAATTTTAAATTATGTTTCAATACATTTTAACATTATTTTCATAATTTTACTTTAAAGATGTGAGGCTCATAAGGCTTCTTATAACTTCCTTGCATACATTTTTAAATATCAAAGCATAAATCGATGAAAAACGCGTGAAGTCAACTTATAACAGCCTTTAAAATATAAGAATGAAAATAATATTTTCCAGGATTGTAACCTTTAATCTTCTGTTTGCTAGGTTGATCATCGCACCAAATGATACCTCTTATAGCTATGAAGAACGAAATTTTTCTGCTCTCCTACCATGAAAATGAGCGATTAATACAAAAGTCAATTGCCGAAAAATGTGGCTCATGCTGCCTCTGAAGACCTAGGAATAGTGTATGAATCTATTTTCATTTTAGGGCTGAATCAAGTAATTCATATAATTAAACCAGAGCTGTCAAAGAAATTTCTGCCAAAACAGCATAACTATCGCCATATATTGAGAATATTTAAAATATTTTTTTCCCGTACGGAAATGACGTAAGTTAATTAGAGGGTAATGGAAAACATTTTCAAATGTCTGGTTATTGAATATTTTATAGTCAACAGAAGCAAGCATGTGTGCAAAACTTCTTGCAGGTCCGACAGTGGTAAGTGGATTTAAAACCAATTAAAAGATTAAATAGATGAAACTCACAAGCAGACGAAGCAAGTTAAGCCTTAAAGGTCCAAAGGACATATATGCCTCAAAATATGAAATTCTCTCAAAATTAAATGACAAGGTGTATGACTGTAAGAATTGGTTCTATTGAAGAAGAGGCTATTGGCTACTAGTTTTAAATTCTTCAAGTGATGTCTTTTAGACATCGTTTTTTCCACATTGTTAAGAACTTTCACATGAAATGCTGCTTACGGAGTGGAAATTTGATAATTAATGACAAATCAATGATAAGGTCAATTATAACACGACTGTCGGTTCATCCTTTATGCGTACATAGCCAGCGGAGTTATTACGAAACATTACGAATTTGTGCTTTAATTTTCACAAAATTAGTGTTTTTATGCCATGGGACACATAAGTCCCAATGGACCATGAGGGCGCGAGAATTGGTGTTATTTCACAAACTTTATCTCAGAAACCGTTAGAGATATCGCTTTCATATAAATGGTTTTGGAATCTACGCGTTAATATTAGCCTTAAAATGCATTTTGCTGTGCAATCTAGTGACTGCAATATTAGTGGACCTCATAATTTTAAGAAAAACGTGTAATAAAAATGGATGGTATCCAGACACCTCCCGCCATACGCCTTAAGAGGCGGCTAGCGGGGCAGTGCTAATGCCTCACTCACAGTACGATTGTTCCAGCGATTGTCGGAACTATTGAGCATTCACACGACGATGGCTAAAACCTGTTCTGCCCTCTAGTGCTGACATCTTAAGTGAACGGGAAATTGACGGTTATATAGCAATGCTGTTGAGGTATGCAGGGAAAAGATATTACTGTGTTCAACATGCATTTACCGAATAATTTTTCTTCCGCCCATATTCTTCCTTCCTAGGACAAATCCATGAAAAAATAGAGCTTCACGAGCTTTTCGTCTTTCTCTTGTCGCTTCCTTTTCCGGTCTCCCAGCGCCTAACCATCGTAAAGTGGCAAGGCTCGGAACTACGTGAACTGTCAGGACATGCATTCAACGGCTTGTTCGGCCAACTATCGTTAGAACGATCGCTCGTACAATCGTAATGTGAATGAGGCATAATATACAGGGTGCGTTCAATAAGTATCGGGACTTATTCGCTGTAGCCTCAACAATGAGGTGGATGGGGGGTCCGACTTGTCGGCTAGGTAGAGGGGTCCCTCAACACTTCGGCGCACATTAGTTCAGTCGCCTCCGGGCATGTGTTGAGACAGCAGATTGATTGTTGCGACGTGTGATTGTTTGTGGTGTCGTCGCTTACCATCATGGAGACCACTGTCGATCAACGCTACGCTGTGAAGTTTTGCGTTAAACTCGGGAAATCCGCGTCGGAGACCCTTGAATTCATTACACAGTCTTATGGGGATGATGTCTTATGCCGCAAAAGAGTTTTTAAGTGGCACAAAATGTTTGAGGAAGGCCAGGAGCTCGTCAAAGACGATCATGGACGCCCTACGACCGCTCGAACCGATGTTCAGGTGGACAAAGTGAAAAACGTTATGGACCCTGACAGGCGTTTAACCATCGCCCTTATCAGTAAGGAGACTGGCCTTTCAATCGTAACCATCCACACCATTGTAATAGAGGATCTTACGATGAGGAAATGTGCGCGAAGCTGGTGCGACATCGCGTAACGCGCGTGTAATGAGCCATTGCCAAGAATTGGAAACTTCACCATGACAATGCGCCGTGCCACAGTGCAATAGTTGTGCGGCAACAGCTAGCGAAATTCGGCGTGGTGATGTTGCCTTGCCCCCCCTACAGGTCCGACATGGCTCCACCTGACTTTTTCTTGTTTCCGCGAATAAAAAGGGAGCTCCAGGATATCGGTTCGACTCCATCGAGGCGGTTTCAAGGAGCGACGACAAGGGCTCTGAACATTATTCCGTAAACCGACTTCCAGCGGGCTTTTGACGACTGAAAATAATTTAACACGCCGAACTAAGTGTAAGTATCGATGCAGGAAAAAAGTATTATGAAGATTTTTAAGTAAATATTATGATAACTGCAATAAATTTTGATTTCTGGAACCAGTCCCGATACTTATTGAACGGACCCTGTATAATTGTAAAATGACGACCTACAAGTTACTAGGGTACAACGTCTGTTTACCTCAGGAACCACCATGAAGGAAATGGAATTTACTGGAGAGGAAAAGGCAACAGGCGGTTACGACGGCGCTGAATCAATTCTGGGAAGAAGATGAGGAACGAGAAGGTCAAAGTTGGGGAAAACAGCAGAGTTCATCGAGGTTAATTGAGTCGCCATTACCTCACTATCCACGAGCGCCCGCGGAATTTCTGCACGCCGCAGTAATTAAATAACATCATTTCCAACTTTACTGGGATAAAATGCTACGGGATTAGGAATCGAGAAAAACTGATATCGTATTTCTCGTTATATATACTAAAAAAATGCAGCACAAATGGCAGAGGGGAAGTTATGATACACGTTCCAGTAGTATGGAAGTTCATAAAACAAAAAAGCTCAACAAATATGTAGGCACAGATTAAATAAACACGTGGAATGAAATTGGAAGCCACGAGTTCACTGCAATTTTTCCTTCAACAAATTTTTCACAGCAGTGATTCTTTTGCATAAAAATTTAGTTTTTAAATTCCCCCTCGAAACTGCATGACTCACAGCTACCCCAGTATGTCATTTAATATCATTTCTCCGATTTTTAACGAGCCAGTACATTTTTTGTTAGGACGTTTTGACGATGAAATCTAAACTCATTTCTGCGATATTCTGATTGAGGGTTATTAAGAGAAACGGGAAATAAGGAACTGAAAAAATATGGGTAATATTAGAAGGGTTATACAAACTATACTATAACACAAATACAGTAGGTACAGATTAAATGAACACTAGTAATTGAATTTAAAGCCACGAGTTCACTGCAATTTTTACTTTAATAAATTCATCATTGCCCTGTATGTTTGCATAAAAAGGAAATTTAAAAAGGCCCCCTCAAAACTGCATGACTCACAGCTCCCCAGCATATCTCACTTGATATATCCTCTCAGATTTTTAACGAGTCAGTACCTTTATTGCTAGGACATTTTGAAGCTGAGACTTTAACTCAACTCCGCGAGATACTGTTTGAGGGGTATTAAGAGAAACGGAAAATGAGGAACTGCAAGAAATAAATGGGTAATAATTCGAAGGACTATGCAAACTAGAAGCAGAATAGCCCAGACGAAGATAGTATTCCACCAAAAGAATGATCTACTCACAGCGGGAAATTAAACGTATAGGTATGGAAACAATTTATCAGAAGTTACATTTAGAGTATGCTTCTTTACTTAAGTGAGGCATGGACAATGACAGTAGCGGAAAAATCAAGGTTAGTGGCTTTTGAAGTTTGGTACTCCAGAAGAGTGATGAGGATCAAATGGATCAACCGAGTTAATAATGAGGAAGTCATACGAAGAGTAAGAGAGAAGAGAATACTCCTGAAAACCTTAATTAGAAGACGGAACAACCTTATAGGAAATGTTGAAGTATAACGGCCTGATGTAGACAATCGTCGAGGGACAAATACATGGTACGAATAATATCATTCAGGAATATTTATGAACGTCAGTCGACGTTTCGGGAGGCGACTTGTCTCCCGTCCTCAAGGCTGTGTTACTTTATGGAAGTCCAATTTCACACAAATTGGAGACAAGTCGTCTCCCGAAACGTCGGCTTGGATAAAAGCATTAACCTGGCTGCAAACCCGAGAAATACTCGTCAGAAGTATTCACGAGGAAAAATTTTAATCGTTTATTCGGGAATATCATTAGTAATTGCAGGAGACAATGGAAAGGAATAAACCCCATCTAAACTCCGACTGCACAAAGAACTTTAATGATTCGATTTCTAAAGAATTTTAATAAAAATAGTGACTAAGTCTAGGGTGAGCCCTCTTCTTATCTCTGGATCCGTGGATTTGATGCACTGCATGAGCTATAGATACAACCCAATCAAATCGGTGGTAAGCCTTAGCTTTACCATTATAAAATAATAACGCTAAATAACGAGTTATTAATGAGAAAGGTCCAAAATAATAAACGAGTTAGTAATGAGAAAGGTCCTAAGAAGAGTAGGAGAGAAGAGAAGCCTCATGTAAACCTTGAAAATAAGATGGAACAACCTTATCTGCCATATGCATGAGAAAAAATTTCCCTGGACCGGGAATGGAACCACGGACCAGTGGCTTTACGGGCCACTGCGCAGACCACTACGGGTCCCTTAATTCCCATGGCAATTGCCATGGCCTAACATCTAGTACCAAGAGCCTCGGTACAATTGCCATGGGAATTAAGGAGCCTGGATAGCGTAGAGGTCTGCGCAGTAGCCCGTAAAGCCAAAGGTCCGTGGGTCGATTACCGGTTCAGGGGAATGTTTTCTCATGGCAATTAATGTATATTTCACCACCGTTAACGCGGGAGGATTTGAAATAGTACTTTTATCTGTCATGTTTTGAGACATAATGACCAGATAAAGACAATCGCCGAGTGGCAAGTAGAAGGCACGAATAAAAAGGGATATCATTAGCAAAATAAATGGAACAGGTAAAGAAAGATGTGGAAGGGAAGAAATTCTTAAGTGAGAACAGATTAGCTGATAGGAGAATTGAGTGGAGAGCTGCGTCAAACCAATCTTGGGAGTTTTGTCCAGTGATGCAAACTAGTTCAACAAACCCCACTAGATGTATTTATACTAAAAATACACAAGAAAAAAATCAATATAAAATAAAGAACACCAACGTAAATTCCAGATACATTATCACAATTTCACCTCCTTAATCTTAAATACATTATCTGGATCGCGCCATTATCTATTAATAGCAATAAAGTAGATGAAATTTTCCGTAAATATCTTGCATGAACTCAAATACTACCCGCGGCAACGCTTTGAGTGTGGAGGTAAAGGCTGAATGGGAATTCGAAAGGTCAATCGAAAATTAGACCTCATTGAAGGAGAAGACATGGTTTGAAGAGCTTCCCAGGAAAACTCACACAACTTCTTCCTAACCTTTGCTCTAAAACGGTAAAGTTTTGGCAAAACCAAATAATGACTACAAAAGAAAGGTCACCGACGATTACCCTTTCTCCTTCAATACAAATCTAAAACTTCCATTCGTCTTTAAAATCACGCCATATTTTCTCAAATACAAGAAAATAAAAAATGTGACGTCATAGAGCATAACGTTGATGTAACAAAATCTTAAGTTATGACTAATGCTGGAAAAGTCATAAGATTCATTCACAACGCCCTGAATACATTCGGACAGTAGTTGTAGATAACATGAAAACTATCAAAAGGTAATCACCAATTTTTTGTGGCCATGGAATCACGATCTTTATTTCCATTGTGTCATAAATGATAATAGTGCTACTTATCACTAAAAAATGACAAAACTCGTAAATGAATCATTACCATGGAAACTTTTGATCATAATTTTCGTATAATTTCCTTAGATTGCAAATGAGCCCAGTAATCATTAACGCAATAGTAGCAAATTCAGGCTTTTTCTAATGAATCTATATGTATTATAAAAATGTCCACAGCAATTTTCATCATTTATGACCATAAAATGGCTAGCATTGATTTTTCCTGTACTATTTTCTTCAAAAAAAACTGTCATTTACCGCTTAAAAGAAAGGTCTCTAATACCTACGGGCTAGTGACAGTCATGAACTCAGTCATTTGACGAAAACGAAGCACAGTAATAATTAGGCAAAGAAAATAGTACTACATAGCCAATGCCAAAGTTGAAAAACTGTGGCATTTTTTAGTGCCCCCCCCCCAAAATGTCTGGTACCACCCCCCCCAGAAATTCCACCGAAATTCCACCGAACATATCCGCAGAACTTCTCCCGCTAAGGACTTTTCGCGCTAAGGTTTTTCGCGCAAAGGATTTTCGCGCAAAGGCCCTGACTCGCAAAATCCTGTCTCCGGAAAACCTGCATCCGGAAACCAGCATCCGAAACAAGCACCCGAAACCAGCCCCGAACCCAGCCTACCTGCAATCCAAGACTTATATAGGACTACTGCGGAGGAATACTTACTCCTTGGCAAGCAAGGGGAAATGGGTGATGAGTCTCTGTATGCAGTTTGGCGTGAGAAGTATTCCCATAGTCCTATCACAACTCTCTCTCCCTCCAACACCTCATCCCACTATGTCTTTCCCCTCCTTGTGTTCCAATGAATATCCCTCTGATTCGACTGATGTCTCCAACCCAGAAGTTTGAGGGGAAAATTCTGGCTGGTATGCTGTTCACACCAACCCAGGGATGATGTTTTGCGGAGCAGCCTATCTACAGGGGCAGTGACGCAGCGGATAGAACTTGGGCTGACTACCCCTCCGCTCCTTGGAAAACCCCTCCCCTCAATCCTGTCTCGTCGGGCAATAACCAAGCTCTCTTCTGCTCGGGCCCTGGTCGTGGACGCATGGCTAGTGGGACATAGCGAATTTAGAAAAATTATACTGCTGGTATTTAGCTGGTAATGCTTCCTATGGGATTATTAATTACTATCATTGTTTTCTGTAATACTTCTGATTTTGAATACTCTACTTGGAATAGATTTTGAACGAAAATACTAGTAAATTTTTTGGCAATTTTTCTCTTGTGAGCTGATTTCTTGTTTGTGGAGTCTTTCCCTGATCCAGCTTGTGACCGACGCGACGGTTGGAGTTTTCCCTATGCCTGGGCTTACGTGAACAATCGACCAGATTTAACAACGTAACGCCACAGAACTATGTCAATACCGAATATACGAGGCCCAGATTTCTGGAATAAAATTTCCTTACTAGAAAATGAGCTGCTACTGGAACGACCAAAGACATTTTTAAAGGATAAATAAATTGTTACGTGAACATAACCAAGTATACACTGGGGACGAAATCAATTTAGACTGAAAGCTATATGCTTCCTTATTTGCAAAGGATAATTTTCTCATATCTTAAAAATATATGAAATGAATTTCATACCTTTATTCATTCTAAAGTCAAATGGGTTCTTAACCATAGTATACATATTCACATATCCAGTTGAAAAAAGAAGTGAAATTTACAAAACCCTAAAAATCATGAGGACTCAGTTCAACCAGGCGTGGCCTTTGACAGAATTTTAAAACGCCTTGCCTCTCCATAAGTAGGTACATGCAGAAGTTTTCGAAATAAATAAAAACTAAAACTTAATTTTCAAAATAAGTAAAATAGGAAACTACAACAATAGTCTATAAGGTGAGTACATCTCAAGAGCGTTACGTATTACGAGAAAGTCACATGGCTAAATGCGAACTCTTACTAAGTCTGACGTTTCGCGAATAATTTTGTAACACGGAGGAGTTTTTAGCGAAGGAATACGGAGTTTTAAAAAACTTTGCTTCCTACAAATTAATTTCAATCACCGACGAGTTTATAAGCACAGTATCATCTTCGAGGTTAGCGTCCTTTACTAGTCTTGAAGATGATAGTGTATCGATATTAGTCAAGTATTAAAGGTACTTTGTAGGAAACAAAGTTTTTTACTATCCTAACTCTGAGTACAAAAAGAAGTACAAAAAAACTACCACGACCTTCTCATACTTTTCAAAGTGACAATGTTATTATTTCAAAACCAACTCCGACAGAGCAGCATTAATTTATTCCACGGAATCTCATTCACCTGGTATGGTGAGCTTCTCTTTGATGGATAAACGAAGATAGGTAAACACATCCGATGTCTCCCGCATTCTTTGCTTTTACCACAACGAATATACTCCAAATGTCGTAAACCACTCATCAGTTGGGTAGACGTAAAACGAAAAACGGAGTATAAAGAGTACACCGCGGCTAGAAGGTAGTTTACGCGACAGCACGGAGGTCGTCCCTCCTTCGATGAGATCCGTTTTCCGCGCCACAAAATCCAAATGTCCTTCAGAAAACTCGTTTACCCGTCGAGGCATCCCTAAGAGACACGGAATCCAATATATATTGAACCGTGCCGATACACCTACCTCACCATTTTTTACTATCTCGGAGGTACGATTCTATCGTAAAGGAACAGAATTGAATTTCTCGCCAGGAGGGATAGAGGCGGAGGAATACATTCCCTGGTGACCGCCAGAGTTTTACGGAACTCTTTGACTTGGCGGAACGGTTTTCATCGGAGCATTTCCTGCAATAGCGAACGCATGAAATTTTCAGGCCTCAACAATGGTTATCCATGATGATGAATGCTTTTAAGTGTCCCTCCACGTTCACGGTTACGGTATAATACTCTTACAACGTCTGCAGGATTATAGAAGATATTTGCGATGCCTCAAAATAGGAGTAAACTCCGAAAACTAGTTGCGTGATGAGTATAATTTACTTTATCATAAATATTTCATACTGCTAAGCTAACTTAAGGCAATCCTCGATTGGAAATCAAAATGAGGATACCTCATTTTAAATTATCATAATATATTGCAGTAATAATAAGAGACTATATCCAAGTTTGATGACAAAATGTTTTTGCAAAACATAGCCGATGTATTCAGCTCTATTCAGGAAAGATTTAAACTACGTGTTCTTATGTGTAGTAAAGTTTAACGGGGAAATATGTACATGTCACAATAATAATGAAGGAGTAGACAATTTTCACATTTAAAAAAAGAGAAGTCTTGAAATGAAATTTCTCTCTGAAGCAGCTCTGGGTTAGAAATGGTTAAGCCTGAATCACACGATCATTTTTTTTCGTCGCAAAAGTGATCACTATCGCGATCACTAGAGTGATCACTCGCAAAATGATCGTCGCCGGCAATTGTTTTTCGCGATCGCGATGAGGATTCCCATCGCTATTTTTCATCACTCGTCCGGTCGCTTTTCCCGTCGCTAAAACCGTCACTAAAACCCCATCTCACCCAATTGGAACGAATGCCCGTATGGAGCGATTGCAGCGCAATGTTTGACTATCGTGGGAACGACATAGATAAACAAACAGGCTGTATATTTTCGTTATGCGGGTCCTATGACAACGAGCTGTGATATTGAAAGTGATGCGATAGTCGACGGCGGGAGGGACCGTGTGATTCAGAAAAATGATCACTAGAGCGATCGCTTTTCGCGACGAAAAAAAATGATCGTGTGATTCAGGCTTTAAGCGAAAATAATTAATATCTTCAATAACAATACAAATTGCAAGTCCCAAACGATAGTTGTGCTCGAGAATCAAATTTCGATTCCTTGGTCAAAACTCCATTACCATACACAATACTCTGTCTTGTATTCCATCCTTTACGCCTCTATTCTCTTTAAAATTATATGTAGCGATTTTTGTGACAAATTTTTCATTGAG
Organism: Ischnura elegans; assembly: GCF_921293095.1. Taxonomy (NCBI): domain Eukaryota; kingdom Metazoa; phylum Arthropoda; class Insecta; order Odonata; family Coenagrionidae; genus Ischnura; species Ischnura elegans. The sequence goes on from NC_060257.1 coordinate 39,987,092, forward strand.
GTTAAATTAAGCAAAAACATTAATTATTTACCATAGCAACACAAATAGCTATATTCCAACTTTAGCTGAGCTCGAAAATTAAACCTCATTCCTGGGTCAGACCTCCACTAAGATAAACAATACTTACTATTTCCTTAGAAAATGTCCATGTACAGATGATGGGGTCTAACTTAAACCATATTTCTTTTTAGCTTATTCAAAATCCTCCTATCTATCACGGTTTTCAACATTCGGCGAAGAGATACGGTTCAACGGTCCGAGAGAATGATTTAAGGGATCGTTTCCACCAAACGGACAATTAAGAGAGGTTTAAGGGCTGGTCCTTTCGGCCAGCGCTTATTTTTTCAAAATGATCCGAATGACGCCATTGAGAGTCGACGAGTCTTAATTTTATAACTTTGACTACAAAGAGAAATACAAAATAAGTACAAGAGCTTGAGAAACTGAGAAGCAAAAATAATAAACATCGTTCATAGCAACACAAATGGTCAGTCCTAAACGTTAGCTGCTTCGAGAATTAAACTTCATTCCTGGGTCATATCTCTATTAAGATAAATAATAACGAAGAGTTAAGTATCAAAGATTTATCACAAGAACATGATTTACACTATACAACCGATCATTCACTTTTTTTTTAATGAACAAGGACGAAAATAGAGATGATTCCCCTTATGAATGTTAACATCAGCAAGCAATACTAGTTCCGTAAAAATTGAAAATTTATAACTTAAACCCAATAGCCTTAGCATTTTTTTTTACCAAAATGTAACTAGGGTTCTTTAGCCTCGTTCATGCAAACGAGAACCAGCTGGTATTTATAATTATTGATAATAGGCGAATAAACGCAAGATAGGTCCGCTTAGATGTACTTATATGTCTTTTATCATAATCTTATCAAGTAATTGCATTAAAAATTTTAATATAGCTTCACTAGATTCTGGTCTAGGAGTGATGTTCGATGAGAAATATACCTACTCTATGACAATACTTGCTATGTCTTTGGAAAATGCCAACTTATAGAGAAAGGGGTCAGCCTAGATCACGGTTTTTGTTCAGGTTATTCAAAATCCTCCTTTCTATCGCGGCTTTAAGCATTAAATCGGTCGACTCGGCGAAGAGATACGGTTCAACGGTCCGAGTGAATGATTTAAGGGATCGTTCTCACCATACGAACAATTAAGGGAGGTTAAAGGGTTGGTCCATGATTCAATGCTCGGAAAGGGGAAGCATCCGGAAGGTGGCCATTGTGAGCCGAGAAGGATTAACGGCGGATTTAACCGCCTTTTTAATTTCCTCCCAAACATTCCCCACGCGAACGTTTTTCACCGTAATTAAAATGGGGAAGGATCACGGGAAATATCACTCACCAGAGGAAATTCACGAATCAAGAAGGCTGAGACGAAATGCGAGGAGAATGACTTAACATTCTTAATTCGTATTCGAATGCATTAAGGCCGTTTTACACGGGGTACGTCACAGCACAATCTTACGTGTATAAGAAGACACAATTGCGTCAAAATTGCGTCGCGTAAGGCATATGCTTTCGCTACTGCTACTTTTCTAGATAGACTACTCTTAGGTATATAGAGGAGGATATTTTATTAGCAATTTTACTTCTTTCCATGCTCAGAACCAAAGTTAGGCAGTAAATCTTGCAGTTTATATCATGCATATAATAATAATAATTTTACTGTCATGGATCCACTAGTAACGGAAGACTTTACAGAAATAAACATTTAGCTTGCTTTTCTGGTTAACAATTATAAATCATAATCATCGAATAACTAAAGCAGATATATAAAATTTATAAGGAAAAATAGCATTTAGCATAAAAAAAAACTTCCACTCAATACAAAACTAGAGACATGAAATGAGACAGTGTTGATCTGGAGGACCCCATTTCTATTTCCGTTTATGATTTTTTGTTTGTCGTTTGTTGTATTGTGTGGTTCAAATACTATCTGATAGAAGTGAAACAAATTGATGGATACTTTTTTCGAGTATTTCCAATTTTAATTTTGATAAGGGCGATATTCAAGCCAACAATTGAGAAAAGTGGAGCCAATTGCTTGGATAACCGTATTCCTATTTCGGTGATTACATGAATTTTCACTCAAATTGGGTTACACAACTTTGCCTGTCATCTCCTACAATGGACGAGTACACTCGAATGTTCCTTCGCAATTACCAATAACAATGCACCCCTTTCTCTGCACCCAATGGCCACCGAGTAAGTGCTTATGTATATCTATGGGTAAGTTCTAACAACACTTATCTCAAAAATAGCAACTTTTCATGAGAGAAAAAACACGATTAATTTTTTTAATTTCATATAATTTTAATTGAAATTAAAAACCAAAAATACATTAAACTAAAAAGGAAGCATACATTTGCAAACAAGGAGTTGTTTTTGCTGGAATTTTATTTTTTATAAGCAGTATTATCAGCATTAACTCAGACCGGCCAAATTTTGAGATACCTGTTGTTAGAACATAGCCATCGATATACATCAAACACTAGCAAATATATCTTTGTCCAGCATCACAGCGAGAGAATGTTGAAATGAAATTAAGGTTAACAAAAATGTCATCGACTGACAACGACACCGGAGGAAAATAAATTGACGATCGATAAAGTTTTAATCAGCGTCTCTTCGGTCCTGGATGAGGCCCTCATTAAATAAAACATGGCAGCCCACGACATCGCCTCGTGAATTTAGGGAAGACAGTCATTCCGACGAACGAAAGCAGAAGAAGCCGAGAATGACGGAATGGGAATGGCAAAGGATATTTCATTAACGCCTACATTCTACGAGATATATTTCTCATAAAAAATGGGGAAAAAGGAGTGAAGAAACAAAACACTTTCGTCAAGTGGATATGAAGAAGAAAAGTTAATTTTATATTACCTAAAATATTTTTCCATTAACACTTTGCGGGCCAACGTCGAGGCTGGCTCGAAAGGCCTGGTGTAATAAGGTGGTCCTTATTTTTCGGTTTTCCGATTTTCTTTCGGAATAAACCCTCATTTTATGGCAATTGATGTAAAAACATTAAGAGTTCGTTAAGAAAACCTCATGTATGAAAGCTCCATTAAAAAAGGAACAAATTGTGGCTCTGCAAGCGGTATTTTCGAAGGCCTATGAAACATGTTTGCAATATTATTCAAATATTTTCTCGGTAATTGCAATTGGCAATCCCAAAATCGTGAAAAAACTATGAAACATATTTGCAATATTATTCGAATATTTTCTCCGGCATTGCCATTGGCAATCCCAAAATCGTGAAAAACAATAATAAACTCCTCAATTTCAGCATAGAAGAATGCCTTTATTATTCCAACAAAAGAATTACCAAGGTAAAATTGATGCTTATTCCCTTGAATATTTTAAAAGTAAAGTACTACTTGATTCATTCGCACGACGCCTTAACCGCAAGCATACAAATAAATTCACAAGTATGCGGCCTGACTGGGACACGAACCCAGAACTTCCCGGCTGCCGGCCGGGTGCTCAACCAAAAGCGCTACCAGGACTCTCAGATTTAGTATGATTTCGGCGGGGGTTTATACACAGAAAACTGTAGTGAAGTATAATTTAAAAGTAAAGTATAAATTTTAAAATGTCAAATGGCATTTTTTAAATGTCCTCTTTAATCTCTAAAATTGGACTAAACCATGATCTATGACTGTGAAAGAAGCAAAATTCTTGTTTCCCAGCAGATGTTTTTAATGAATTACAATCTATACTGAAATACATTATGATCATTTACTTATCACTGAAAACTTAATGTGAATGAGTACGAAGGTTTTCATAGGTAACGGATAGGAAAAAGACCTACCCAAAAATATTTAATTCGAATAATTGGAATACCACAATTACAGACATAATCGTAAAAAAAACTTCTTCTAAATGAGGTTCTCATTTAAAAAGCATGTCTCTTCATGCGGCATTTATTGAGCGTCTGTTAAAAAAAGTTTTCAATATTATTCAAGCATTTTCTTCGCATTTTTGCTCACCACTATCCCAAAATCGTGCAAAAGAATGAACTCCATTCTGTAAGTTTGGAGGAAGGCATGGCCTTTTCTGCTCTCGAGACGTTTTAAATGCTTCCTTTTTTATCTTCAAGGTGCACATCTCGTACGGGAATGAAAGAGGATGGCAACGCTTCAAGGGGTTGCGAGAGGAAAAGACGGCAAAGACATCAGCGCCCTCAGGGAAGTGGAAAAGGAGAGAATTATTAAGGCTCTGAGAGGAAGGTGCTCTCCTCATTACCCACGCTGCTTCCTCCACCAGTGGAGGTTGGAAGGCTCTCCGACCCCTGGAAATATACCCTTTCCCCAGTACCCCCAGCTTCCCTGACGACAGGGAAGGGTTCTTCCTCCTCACCTTTCTACCAAACATCCTTGCTACACCCTCGATTACATTTGTACCTTCCCAGCTTCTTCGCTAATAGTCCAGAGAAGACGTAGTCGAAAAGGGTCATTGTAGGGCGGTGTAAGGGTAGTTTTGATTTCTTCCTTGCTATGTTTCTTACGGCCCAAGTCCAAATCTGAGGTATGCTAACTGTATTGTACACTTTTACCATTTATAAGCAAATAAACACAAATTACAAACGCAATCGTCCTCGGTTATTACTGACGAATAAAAATCCTACTTTTTCGATTTCGAATAAATTGCGTAAGATCGAACGCAATTATTTCTTTTCATCACTACTTTTTTGTTTATTTTCGAGTCGTCAACAAGAATTCCTGCATTTAATTCTCATCATTTACTCCCATCGTCAAGAATTGTTGCATAACAAACTTATGTTTTTAGTTCAACAGCCCAAAACTGAAGCACATAAAATGTTCTACTAATTTTATCCCATAATAAGAAAATTAATACGATTTTGAGAAGACGGTACTTCCCTCATTACCCACGCTGCCTTCTCCACCTTGGAGGTTAGAGGGATGCTGCTCTTTAACCCCTGGAAAATATATCCTTCCTTCTTACCCCCCAGGGTCCTTAATGACAGGGAGGGCTGCTTGTTCCACACCTATGTGTCAAACCTCGTCGCTCCATCCTTAACTACATTTAGGAACCCTGGAATCCCAGAAGTGCATGCGCAACTTTCATAACTTTTTAGATAAGTGCGTTGGGGTACACAATACTGGTATAATATATTGCATCCGTGATAAGTGAATATTATATCTTACGTGATATTCTTATCAGTGATTTACTTGTATCCCTTTGCCACTTTATACTAATATACTCCTTCGCTCAATCATACAATACCAAGACCGCTAACATATATGGATACAGATTCATAGAGTGGGAAAAAAGAGTTAAGCGCTCATAGGAGAAAAAGTACTTGGACAACGGTGATGCGGAAGATGGAAAAAGCCAGAAATTAGAGGGTAAAAATGCGGCCTGACTGGGACTCGAACCCCACCAACCGTAATCAGCACTTATTTCGGAAATTGCCCATGTACTCTTTGGCTTATAGGGATCCCATTTATACATTTTTCGCTACTACTAGAGAGAAGAAGTAGTCGAAAAGGGCCATGATAGGACAGTTTAGGGATAGTTAAGATTTTTCCCTCCCTATTTCTCTTGGGGTCTAAATTAAAATTTGAGATGTGCCAACAGACATATGTTTTTAGCCGGACAGTCCAAAACTGAAGCATATAAAATGTCCAACTAATTTTATTTCATAATAATGTTGCATAAACCATTAATCAAATAGAGGTAAATGCACAGATCATAATTTCTATCATACTCCTTTCGAGGTTATTCGATCGATATTTCTTATGTTTCCATTCTTTATTCACCACAAAGGTAAAATAATAAGTCCCTTACTGTACCATTAATTAAACCATGTTCCACTAAAATCATTGGCACAGATTTTTTTCAAGTCTTAAAGGAAAGAGGATTCAATGGATTCACTGATAAGGATATATAAATAGGTTCAAAGATTCACTTTATCGCTTTACCACTACAATACCAATACAAGGGTGTACCCCACCAACCATTATCTGCACTTATCTCCTAAATTATAAAAATTACACATGTATCCCCTGTCTTCTAATGTCAATTGGCTCCATTTATACCTTCCCTGCTTTTTTGCTGCTACTCCAGTGAAGACGCAGTCGAAAAGGGCCATGCTATGAGAATTTATGGGTAATTTTGATTCCTTTCTCCCTATTTTTTTGGGGCCTAGATCCAAATGTAAGGTATAATAGTAAACTTGTGCTTTTAGATGTTTTCAACTCGGAAGCAATCAAATTTTCCCATCTAAATCAACAGTCTAAAACTGAAGCACATATTATGTCCAACTAGTGTTATCCGAGGATATAAAAATTATTAAGGACCTGAGAGGAAGGTGCTATCCTCATTAACCACGCTGCCTCCCTCACCAGAGGAAATTGGAGGGGTTCTGCTCTGTGACCCCTGGAACACGTGCCCTTCACCCTCAGGGTCCTTGACCCCAGCGTCACATCCCTCGCTATACCATTATCGTAATTTTCAAATTGTCACGAAAATAAAATTATTATAAAGGCATGAATCTTCATCAGTCCGTGATTGAAACATAAACAGAAAGACAGAAAAAGGGCAATTAAAACGATTCACGAGTATCATTAAAGAATCCTCAACCAACACTCGCGTCGAAATGTCTCCCTCCCAAAGCTTGCGGAGCGATTGATTTCCTAGTGACGCCGACGAAGCCGTACAGGATCACAATAATGTCTCCCGAAATTAAGTGAATTTTGACCTTTGCCACGGAAGAAAGAGTTTTCAGAGCCATTGAATCTAGAGGCAGGTAGGGAGGTCATTGCACTTCACAACAATCTAACCTAACCCCCGTTAACCCGCAGCTCATTTCACGCTTACTCTGTCCAAAAGATATTTCAAAATCTTTTGGCTCTACACTCTAGGAATTATTGGATCTTTAGGAATTGCATTTGAATAATAATAGTTTATTAATAACAATATATACATATTCCATCATGTCTTTTAACATATAACAATCTAGGCCCCGCTAAGTCTCAATGACTTGTCAGCGGGTTCCAATACATCACAAAAATATATGACAGCATTTGTATAATACAGATACATTTTCCCAACTAATGCAAGCATACATACACATGCGAACTAGCCTTCAATTGATATTCATATACATTAGTATACCAGTATCTAATACATTTATATACATTTTTTATATTTATATATTGCTTTCAAGGATAATAACATACATTAGAAAAACGGTCACTCGATTTCATTTACCTTCCTTTTCATTTTCCAACAACCAATTAACAGATATTTCAACAACATATTAACAATAATTCTTAACCATTGATCATCAAACATACACTTATTCCTTATTACATACATAAAATACACACATTAAAAGCAAGGATTAAGTACGATGGAAATTTAATAGCGCATGTTGCTAGATGATAATAATTATGGGATAAGATTAATAACATTATAATTTGCGGGTACACACGACCTTGCATATGACAAAAGATTTCATTAACCACTTGCGCTGTAATGACGAGTCTAGCTCGTCATGAACTTGCAATGCCAAACCGCGCAATGACGAGTGTATCTCGTCATCGGATTTCCATTATTTTAGCACTATTTAGAGGAACAATATAATTATTTTGGAAGCTTAACAATGTTTAAACATTCATAGTATACATGAATAATTCATATTTAATGAAAAATGATGCATTGGAAGGATTAAAATGATTTTATTCGAGGAGCGATAGCTGTGTTCTCCATGTTTAAAAATCACATTTTATTTTACGGTTCTACGTTGATTTCAAATAACAAAATATCATTTCTTTACCTACCATTTCAAAAAGAACCACAGAAAAATGAAATAGAGAATAGAGGCACGATATTCAGAAAATTAATCGAAGTGGAAGGGGTTAATGTGTGTCGACGATAAAAATAAACGGCATCTTTTATATATGATCTTGTTTTTTCTCGGCGAATATTTCTTATAAATATTTCTCGGGTTTCTAGCCGAGTGAGAATTTTTTGGTCTAACGTTTCGACGGAACACTCTTCCATCGTCCTCAGAGAATTAATGTCATTACATTATTTCTCTGAGGACGATGGAAGAGTGTTCCGTCGAAACGTTAGACCAAAAAATTCTCACTCGGCTAGAAACCCGAGAAATATTTATAAGCATCTTTTATATCTATCTTCTCTGTCGACGTTTCTATCAAAGGTCCAGCTTTTCTCTCTCGGTCCACAAGTCACCTGGAGGTATCCAAGTCCTACCAGAGGAGCATTTTTTGATCGAAGAATTGCCAGCGATCTCTGGAGTCCAAAACTTTGTCTGGGGAGCAGAAATTCAATGACGTAATACATTTTTGTTTATTGTCATATAAGACTGTTAATTGACGAAGAACGTGTTTCTTATATAATTAGTCAACCTGATAAATTCAGGTCCTCAAATAACGTATGGAATCTATAGAATAGATGTTAGCTATATATTTAAGGATTCTTCTGGCATATGCTTTCGTTGTGTCGTCGCTAGTTGTTGCAAGGCACGGATGTGTGGAAATTACTTTAAATAAATAATAATAAAACTTTCGGCAATGTAGTACAACATTTTTTCATCTCTTCCTGGAGTCTTGATTTAATCTTTTTCCGCCAATGGCCGGGAAAACCCTGATAATAGGGTAGTTTCCTTCATCAAAGAAAACGAAAGGCATTGATTGCGATTCGTTACCCACCATTAGTGTATTCATAACATAAAAATTATTTGGTTTTAGAAATACCGGTTTAGACGAATGACAATGGTCAATTTTATCCTCAATTGAAATAGGTCGGATTGGCGCCCATGCGATGCCACTCCACGTGACGTCACAGGGACCTAGTTTCTATACGAGTAGATAGGAGTTTTACATCGTCTGAGATTACCAATGCATGCATGAGGTTAGGGAAACATCTCTTAATAATTACCAATTAAAAATGCCTATGGCCGGAAAGTTTCCATTGTTTGATAAGGTATTTATAATCTTTATTTAAGCCAAGCGCTACCAGCTAGCAGGATACTCTGCTACCTGCTAGCATCCTGCGTCGTATCAGCGCTCAAAGCCTCGCCCCAAGGTCACCTCACTTGCGGCAACGGGAACCAGAACGACGTCACACGGAGTTTTACCGGGTTTCATACTTAGCCGTCGCGTTTTCGCGCGCTTGAAAATTTTCACTTTTAATTTTATCGCGAAAAATAGATATCGTCATTTAAAAATCTAAATGTCTAAATACGAACTCCAGGAGTAATAATCTTTAGATTTAGGCCATAAAAAAATAATGCGTACCACCCTACGGTATACAGACTGTAGTGGTCCTTCATTCGCAAATATGACCTTCAAGTATTACATGGATTCCTCCTAGTGACTTGAGGAAGTAAAGAGAAAGGCCGGTGTCGTTGCCACCTTCGATAGACAGGGCAGACACCCCGAAAATCATACTCCACCAGGACCACGAAAAGCAATCGCAAAAACGACAGTAAAATTGAAACTCTAAACAAAAGATTCCGGCTCGCGACGCATTCTCCGGCGCAAGACGACGTGAAGCCGCGAGATTGAAAAAGTTCCCGGGATTTGACACGCACGCCGTACCGTGGATCAATTCTTCTCTCTTTTCTTCCCGTCGCGGTAGCAACAAGGACGAGAATAAGAGAAAGGGGGGAGACTTAAGTGGGGAGGGAAGACGGAGACAAGATGAGAGGGGGGAGAGAGAATGGAAGGGGTGCAGAAAGCAGGGGGGGGGGGGAACGAAACAGCAGACCACGAATATTACAAAAGAGGATCCTCAAGTCGGCCTCTAAATGTGTTGTCAACCACCGCGCATTTAAATGAGTTTACAGAAGTCGCCACTCGCGTCGCTGACGAACAAATTGATCCGATTTTCACGGGGAAATAAGATATAATTAGGGGTTTTAACCGAAATTTATACACATTTTGAAGTGATCTATGAAATTCACTACTTTTAAATGCTATTCCTCGCAATTAGAAACACTACACTGCAAGATATTGGAAAATATTGGCTCACATTGCACTCATCACCGCGCCGCGGGCATTTTTGAAAGCCGATTACAATGCGACCGAAGTGGCAACAGAAATCAACCTACTGCGAGATGGAATTGGGCCTCCTCTACGCATTCTTCTTGCAGCAGACATTGGATTAACTCTTACCCACCCGCGCCTGCGAGGACAGTGCCAAAGCACGCTAGCGGCTTTTATGCCGCACTTTAATATATTTGGTTTTCCTAAATATGCATTAAAATTTTAGGGCATTTTAACGCATTTGGATAACTTCTAATAATTAAAAGCACTATATATATTTCTCTTATTCATTAATAAACAAAAATAATGCATATTAATATGCAAATTTCTTGAAAAATACTTTTAATATTTTTCTTAAGGAATTTCAGACGATAATGTTCTTGGTTCGAGGAACAAGTGCAGAAATAGAATACCAAAGTGTGCCAACTGTGATCTATACGCAGTGAACGCGCCATTTCTTATTTTCGAAAAATACTGCAGGATCCCCGCTTTCCGTGTAACTAAGGGTTAAACTGTGGCACAGGGAAGGATAGATCGACTTTATCTAGGAGCGTGCGAGTACTCGAAAATTCGAGTCGAGTAGTTGGCTCTCGACCCGTGTTTCGAGCTGTAAATGATACCGAAACCTGTGAAGATGCCATTACTTGGCGACTGGAGGCCGCTAATAATTGTGCCTCTCATCACCCGGGGGAGAGGGCAGCAGCTCTTCTTCATAATTGTGAAAGTGAAGACCGCCATATTTCGCGCATTACTTTGCGATTTAATTTTTATTTTAACTTACCTCAGGCTGATGTATTGGATTGTGCGCCTTTTAAACAAAAGTAGGACATTTTTTACCGTAAAATGGCAGTTAATTACTTCAAAATTCACCAACGGGCTTTTAGGAAGCTCGATACTATCACAATTACCGAGGATAACGTGAATTGTATTGACTTTCGCGAAAATAATTCGATAATTATTGGTATTAAATACTCGTAGAAACAACTCGTACTTACCAAGGATTTTTTTTCCTATTTTGATCGATTAATTGTGTTAAAATCCTCACATCGTAGTCGCGAAAATAATTCGATAATTATTGGTATTAAACAGTCGTAGAAGCTCCTCGTACTTACCAAGGAATTTCCATTTTCTATTATGATCGATTAATTATGTTATAATCCTCACATCGTTGTTTAGCTTGGCGTTGTATTACTTATCTTTTGTGGATATAATTGAAGTTATTATATTATAGAAATAAATTATTGAAGTTAATAAGCGTAAAGATGGAAATTCATGGTGAAGGGAGACGGGTCGTGATTATTGGTAACCCGGATGTTTAATTTCATTACACTCATAGTTAGGGGTGTGCGAGTACTCGAAAATTGGAGTCGAGTAGTTAGTACCAGACTCGAGCGTTTAGAGTTTCATTACGAACGTCGTGTCGAGTCAAGTAGTTTCGGTTACAGATCTATCGAGGCCAGTAAGTTCCAAAATTTGCTGATAGGAAACGCTATCATGAAATTCATGTAATAATAACATTTTTAAAGTCGATATGTCGTCCTTATTCCACAGGAACCTTGAGGCTGCACGAGGAAGTTATTCCTGTTGACACGAAGGAGTGATGGGAGATTACATTTATTACAAGAATGTCACACTGAGCATAAATCTATCTAGGAACACGACTATCATCTCGAAACTCCACAATAATACCTTAAACAGCACAGAAACATAGACATACCGATACCTCCACTGCACAAACGCTCAAAAATTGCCCACCGAATCAAATCCGCTCATCTAGTAACCCAACAATACGTCAGCTGGCAGCATCCGGAGCTTAAACGCTCAACTCCAATTCTCCAAGTTTCAGGTGAGTGTTGGTGCTGCGGCTACTGCCACTACGGTTGATGTTGAGCGCATTCGTATTGTTGGGCTACTAGATGAGCGGATTTGATTCGGTGGGCAATTTCTGAGCGTTTGCGCAGAGGAGGTATTGATACGATAGTAGTATAGTTGGGGCAAACTCGTACTAATAGTAGTTGTTCGGCTGAAAACATTTGCCTTATAAAAAAATCAACAAGAAAAGATATACATAAGACTAAAGATAAACGGTGTTAATATGATACGTAAGATACCAGCCATCTCCTCGCAACTCAAAAATATTAAACTTTATAACACAGCAACCTATGCATCGAGAATGTGATTACAGTATTGGCAAATGATATGATATCCTCTGAGCTGAAAAAACTTCTTCAAAAGAGACTCACTAGAGGGAGTGAAAATATTTTTGAACAATGCTAACAATAAAACTAAACAATAGAGGCATTCCAGAAGAAAAAAGGGGGTTACAGAGCCCAAAAAGAAGGCAAGAAGGGAGGTCACCTTGAAGAAAACGACATGGAAATCATCACAGCACCGCACCACTCCAAACCCAAAGAACCAATAGTATCGGAATCTTGACTCGACCCGAGGAGATTATTCGTGTTGATACAACGTATTCGATGGAGAATATATCCATTATAAGGAGGATACACAGACCATGAATTGTGTCTAGAACCGAATAGTTGGAGGCGTGAGTTCGTGAAATTGTCCGCGACGGTTGAAGTAAAAATTTGCAATTCAGCATAAGCTAACAAAAAATGTATCAATTTCCTTTTCAGAAAGAATAAAAGATAAACGTAGGATATTATCGTTGCTGCCTGAATATATCGTAATTGAAGATCTAAAATATCTACGAAAGTTGTCGTGGAGTTATCCTTCCAGAAAACATAAGCGCACTATAATTGTTATTTTATATGAAATGACTACGTTTTATTTCAATAATTAAATCAAGAAACTCTTCAATATTCACAAATTTTAACATTGCTACCTTTGCAATATATAGGCCTAAATTGAAATGATAGTAGTGGCGAATAATACGGTACTCCCTGAATTGAAAACGTTTCCTCAAAAATGGTATAATAAGAGATTCTCCTCATTCAAAATACAGACTCACGACCTAGACCAATTCAGAAGAGTATAGGGTCGTACCAAGTCCAGAAATAAGACCGAAGAAAGGAGACTAACCTGCAAAGGAAGACGATAACAAAACCACTCCAAACCCATAGAACCCTTAGCATTGGGACCTTGAGTCAATACGAGGGTCAATAAGTCGAGTTGATACAGGAGTGGATCGAGATTACACACATAATGAGAAGGGTAAATCATAAATTCTAACAAGAATTCCTTGGATCTTCAAGAAACTAAAATAAAACCCTTAGGAGTAAGTATCAATACAAATCGAACGCTTTTACTTGTCTTATTTCACGAATTATACAAAAAATTAATAAAATTATGACAACCTTACTATCGTCATGGGATGAAAAGTAAGCAGTCATTAGGCAATGCCTCTATCTAAAATGAGACCAATTAAACTCGAAAAATTGGGTGTAAATTTATCAATTTTGAAAACGGCTAAAATTTGACGAAAATATTGACTCTGTTACCACTAAAGATAGATGGAAACACTAGAAATATTCCAGTAAAGGAGCAAGAAAAGTCTAGAAATAAGACTCAAGAAATAAGACCAATATACCGAGGAAGACGGTAAAGAAACCACTCCAAATCCACAAAATTCTTATCATTGGGGCCTTGAGTATTTACGAGGAGATTATTCGAGTTAATGCGGCCGAAAGGAAGGTGATAACGAATGTTGTACATTGCTAGAAGGATAAAATGATCATAAATCCTACCTACATATCCCGAAATCATCAAACAACGCAACAATGAAACCCTGAAGAGGAGAAATCAATTCAAATCGAACGCTTCTTCTAACCTTTAAAAATAGCTAAAAGTAGACGAAAAAATTCATTCCTTTTCGGCTACATATATAGGTGTAAACGCTATAAATATTCCAGTAAAGTGTAGGAGCATGAGAAGACCAGAAATAAGATTGAAAAAGAGAGAACCAACTTGCAGAAAAAGGTGACAAGAAAACCACTCCAAAGCCACAAAATCCACAGCGTTGAGACGTTGAATAAAGACGAGATTATTTGTGTTGATAGTGGAGTGTAGGGAAATTACGTGTTTAATAAGAAGGATAAAATGATCATAAGTCCTACCTACAAATCCTGGCATCTTCATACAACTTAACGATGAGCCCTTAAGAGGTCGAATCAATCCAAATCGAACCCTAGTGCTTGTTATACTTCACGGATAACAAAATATTTTTAAACTATGAAATAATTTTGATATTGTCATGGCATAAACAGTCGGCACTCATCAGCTCAAGTATGGCAATAGGAAGGCGCTGTCAAAATTGCGTCGTGTAAAGCAAATGCTTTTGTTATTGCTAATTTGCATGATGAACTACACTTAAGTATATAGAGAGGGATATTTTATTAACAATTGTACTTCTTTCCATACTTAAAACCAAAGTTAGGCAGTAAAGCTTGCTGATTACATAATGCAAATATTAATAATAAACGTTTGTTGTCGTGGACCCAGTAGTAACGGAAGACTTTACAGAAATGAACATTCAGCTTGCTTGCATGGTTAACAATAAGAAATAACAATTATCGAAGAGCTAAAGCATGTGCTTGTCATCACGGATAATAACACATTTTAAAACTATGAAATAATTTTGATATTGCCATGGTATAAACAGTCGGCACTCATCAGATCAAGTATGACCATAAGAAGGCGCTGGCATTGCATTCAATTGAATGATCAAATGAATTAAAAGAAATTACAAGGGTAAATTTCACAATTTTGGAAATAAACGTGAAAGTTGATGAAAAAAATGATACTTTTACGAATTAGTTTAAAAATTAAAAATTAAATGCAAACACTAGAAATATACCAAACAGTATAGTATAGGCACATGAAAAGTCGAGAAGTAAGACTGAAGAAGAGAGAACAAACCAGCAGAGGAAGAAGATAAAGATACCACTCGAAACCCACAGAATCCTTAGCATTGGGACCTTGAGTCAATACGAGGAGATTATTCGTGGAAATTCTGACATCATCATGCTACTCAACGATGAACCCTAAGGTGGACGAATGAATCCGAATCGAACGCTTTTACTCGTCATGTTTCAAGGATTTTTAATTATTTATCATAACTTCTTAGATTTATATCATCATCTTGATATTGCCACCATATTAGCAGTAGGACCTCATCATAAAAATGACCAATTGGAGAACCTTTAACAATTTTGAAAAACAGGTAAAAGTTGACGAAAAAAATTATTCAGTTACGACTGGTGTAAACACTGGAAACATGATAAATTTAAAAATAAGGATACACCAGTATTGTAAGGGAAAGCTCGAAAAGTCCAGATGTAAGACTGAAGAAAGGACGCCAACCCACATGGAAATACGATGAAGATACCACTCGAAGCCCACAGAATCCTTAGGAGCAATGGGACCTTGAGTCAATAGGAGGAGATTATTCGTGTTGATACTGGAGTGGAGGGAGAGAATGCAAGAAAGAGGACTCGCAGGAACTTGGAGGGGTTGAAAGCGAAGAAGAGGAGAGGCAGAGAATATTGACTAGTGAGAGGCGAGGTGAAATTTGCGAGGGCCGACCGAGAAAAAGGTGGGAAGTCTTTGATATAGGCGGATAAGATGAGACGAGGAAATGAAGGCAGGAGGGTAAAGGAAGCCTGAGGGAAATGATAATAAGGAAATCGATTGAGCATTGAAAGGTGAGGTGGCCCAGGGGATCGCCTCCAGATACCGGAGAGCACGCCAAAATATGGCGTGGAGTCTGGAGTCGTGAGGATGAGAGATTACACTAATACAGCAATATCATCATCATCATTTCTTGTCAAAAATGCTAAGATTAGTTTGACGCAGCTCTCCATTCCTCTCTCCTATCCGCTAGCCTTTTTATAGCGACGCATTTCTTCTCATTTACATCCTTTATAACGTGTCCTATGTAACTCATTCCTTCCCTCGGGCTACAACCTTGTCGCGGTGGAAAGGCTTGCGCGCTCCTATGACCCCTAGAGCTGCACTGGCGGGATTAATTCTAAATTATTCCCGGTAGGGCCACCCATGCCAGATAGGTCGAAGGGTAGGAGCCAGACGAAAGGTAGTCCGCGTGATGGTGTCACGTAAAAAACACTGTTGGAATGGAAGTGGGAAACCCTACCAACTATCTCTTCCCTGAACACATGGAGTACAACCAAATGAGCCTCGGAATCTCATCGCCCGGGACCCGTCCGCAAAGGGCGGGTGTCGGGCACGGCAACGAGGTCGGCAAGGTCCTCGGGGTCGCCAACATGCGAAATCCTTGCAGAGACTTATCATCATCAACATCAGTGGCAGCAGCAATGAAGAAAGAAGAAAAGAAGACCAAGAAGATGGAGAAGAAGAAGTCTGCTATAAATGTGGGGACGTGGAATGTGAGGACTATGATGAGGGCGGGAAAGTTAGAAAATATCAAAAGGGAAATGGATAAAGGGAGGATAGATATCTTAGGATTATGCGAGGTGAGGTGGAGGGATGGGGGGGATTATTGGAGTGATGGGTATAGGGTTATATATAGTGGAGGGGAAGAAAGCCAGCGAGGGGTAGCTTTAGTATTAAACGGGAAGATGGGTAAGCGTGTGGTAGGTATAGACCAGGTAAGCGATAGGATTCTGGTGGTAGAAATTGAGGCGCGGCCCACCAACCTTGTGGTGGTCCAGGTTTACATGCCCACTAGCAATCATAGGGAGGAAGAAGTAGACGAGGTGTATGAACAGCTCGAGGAAATAATTAGAGACACACCGGGTAAGAAAAATCTGGTAGTGATGGGGGACTGGAACGCCTCAGTCGGGGAAGGGAGGGATGGAAACGAAATAGGAGATTTTGGTCTAGGAATACGGAACGACAGGGGAGAGAAAGCAGCAGAATTTTGTAGGAGAAACAAATTATTCATCACAAACACGTGGTTCAAAAATCATAAAGGGCGAAGGTACACGTGGAAAAGTCCAGGGGATGCGGGGAGATATCAAATAGACTACATTATGGTAAGACAGAGGTTTAGGAACAGTGTGAAAAACTCGCGCAGCTTCCCTGCAGCGGATGCGGATTCGGACCACAATCTAGTGCTCATGAAATGCAACGTAAGATTCAAAAGACTTATGAAAGTTAGGAAGGCGAAGAAATGGAACGTAGAAGCCCTGAAGGGGAGTATGAGGAGAGAATATCAGGAGCTAGTGGACATTAGTATACGGGAGATTGAAAGTACCAAGACGGTAGAGGAAAGATGGGATAATATAAAAACGGGAATAGTCAAAGCGGCGGAGAAGTCAATTGGTTACGTTGACAGTAGAAGGATAAAGAAGCCGTGGATAACGGAGGCAATGGTAAATGAAATGGAGGAGAGGAGGAAGTGGAAGAACGTGGACACAGAACAGGGCAAAAGAATGTATAGGGAATTGAATAATCGATTACGACGTGAAACTAAGAGGGCAAGGGAGGCTTGGTGGAAAAGCCAGTGCGAGGAAATGGAAAAGTTCCAGAAGGATGGAGAAGTAGGCGCGTTGTACGCCAAAGTTAAGTCGCTATCGGGCGGCAAAAGAGGACAAGCCATGTCTAAAATTAAGGCTAAAGATGGGAGGATGCTAACCGAGCGGGAAGAGGTACAGGGTAGGTGGAAGGAATACGTGGAGGACCTGTATGACGGAACGAACAGACCAGAGAGATTGACTCTAGAGGAGGAAAGTGCAGTGGAGGAGGATAATCTTGGGCCGGAGATATTAGATTCAGAAATAGAGAGAGCACTCCGTGATATGAAGGCTAGGAAAGCAGTAGGCGTGTACAACATCCCGTGTGAGCTTCTGAAGAATCTAGGGAAGGAAGGTAAGAAAAGGTTTTTCGAACTAGTGCGCAAGATCTATGAGGAGGGATGTTGGCCGGAGGATTTCGTGAAGACGGTTTTAATTCCGCTTCCGAAAAAGAAGAAAGCTGTGGAATGCGGAGATTATAGGACTATCAGCCTAATATCCCATGCGGCTAAAGTAGTGCTGAGGATATTGAACAGACGAATGGAGGCGAGGGCAAACGAGTATTTGGGCGAATATCAGTTTGGTTTCAGAAAAGGGAAGTCAACTCGTGATGCAATAGCAATAATGAGGTCCCTCGTGGAGAGGAACCTAGAATATGAGCAGGACGTATATGTGTGTTTCGTGGATTTTGAAAAAGCGTTTGATAGGGTGAACTGGGTAAAGTTAATGGATATTCTCAAGAGAATAGGTGTTGACTGGAGGGATAGACGACTGATTTGTAATCTGTATATGGCCCAGACTGCGCAAGTGAGGATAGCGGACGGAGAATCTGGGTGGGCAAGCATTGGCCGAGGTGTGAGGCAAGGCTGTCCTCTATCGCCACTGCTCTTTAACGTGTATGCTGAAGAGATGGTAAGGGAAGCGTGGGATGAGTTAGAAGCTGGGATAAAAGTGGGAGGAATGATGTTCAAATCAGTGAGATTCGCGGATGACCAGGCGTTGATCAGTCAGTCAGCAAGGGGGCTTCAGGCCCTAGTGGATGCGTTATACGAACGTTGCGAGGAGTTTGGGATGAGGATTAATCACAAGAAAACTAAGGTAATGCGGTTTTGTAAAGCATCACGAGCGAGGAATGTGAGACTCAAGATAAAGGTGGGTGGTGAAAAACTTGAGCAGGTTGAGCAATTCAACTATTTAGGCAGTACGTTAGAGGAAAACGGATACAGTAGTAAGGACATAAGGAAGAGAATCGCATTAGCGAAGGAGGCATTCATGAACAGGAAGGAGCTTCTTAGAGGATCGTTGTGTAAGAGTTTAAAGAAAAGGTTAGTGAAGAGTTTGATCTGGAGTGTAGCTCTCTACGGTGCGGAAACGTGGACTCTGAGGAAAGAAGACGAGAGAAGATTGGAGGCGTTCGAGATGTGGGTATGGAGAAGGATGGAGAGGGTGAAATGGACGGAGAGGAAAAGGAACGACGAAGTGCTGGATATGGTTGGCGAGGAGAGAAAGATTTTAGATGAGATACGCAGGAGACAGAAGGTTTGGATGGAGTTAGTGCTTAGCGGTGAGGGGATGTTGAAAATGGTGTTGGAGGGTAGAATGTTGGGGAAACGAGGGAGGGGAAGGAAAAGAATAGGATTTTTAGATAGATTGAAAGAGAGTAGGCCTTACAGTGAATTAAAGAAGGCAGTGCTGGAAGGAAAGGGAGGCTCCCAGATCACCTCTTTAGTACTCCATGGAAACCTACCTTGATCGGTAGAATACTATAATAATAATAATGTAACTCATTCGGGGCCGTCCCTTGCCCTTCTTCCCTTCCACCTGTCCTTCTACGTTTGTCTTCATCAGGCCATCATGCCTAAAAATGTGGCCAACTAAGTTGTCCCGTCTTCTCAATCAGGTTTTTAGAAGACTTCTTTTTTCTCCCAATCTTCTTAGCACTTCCTCATTACTTACGCATCCCATCCATTATATCACACTGTCGTTCGTTCTTCATCAATCTTCGGTAGTACCAAATTTCAAACGTTTCCACTCTTGACTTATCTGCTGCTGTCAACGTCCAAGCCTCGCTTCCATAGAGAAACATGCTTCATATGTAGCATATGATGGATTTTTCCATGCATCTACGCTTGTACTCCCATCTATAAAAAGATTCTTCTTTTTGTAGAACAATATAAAAAATATCATTTTTGATAAAATACCACGTTGTATTAATAAAAGAAGAAAATAACGGCCTAATACCTCTTAAATTATTGAAATTTTCAAATATGATTGACAAGAATATTTAAATAATTTTTAGAAGGACATTTCAGATATCACCACGAAAACGTAATGATGCATTTACGCGTGTAATATTATATTCGCTCACTTTTCGATTTCGATTTAATAGATTCCCTTATTAGAGAAAAGTAACGAAGAGCACGCCAGAATATGGCATGGAGTCTGGAGATGTGAGGATGAACAAATATAAAAATATTACAATATAAAAAATATTTTTTATAGAAGAATTTTTTTTTCTTTTTATTAAAAAGAAGAAAATAACGGCCTCATAAATAATGGAAAATTTAAAATGTGATTGATGATAAAGTTAAAATAAGCATTAAAAGAACATTTCAGATATCACAACAAAGAACTAGGTGCGCATGTAAAATTATCTTCGATTTCGCTACGACAAGTCTGATATATATTGACCAGCAAGTATTTATTTATTTATTGTCACCCCACCGATAACAGCGATATTTGGCCTTATACATTGGGGTTTTCATAACATTAAAAAATTAAATTTTGCATGAACATCCATCCATGCCATAGAACTTTCCCAGGCGGGACTCGAACCCGCGACCTTAGTCCTAGCAAGAAAGGCCTTTACCCCGTCGCCACCAAGGCCGGCGATAAAGCATAAAAGTAAAAAATGTTAAGCAAATTATTAAAAAATTAAAAGTAAAGTATAAATGTATAGTTTAAAATTTATGATTTGCAGCGTCTTCATTGGATTTTTTCTGGCCATTTTTGGACGTAATCTCGACATTTAATTTTTATTTCTGAATAATACTCTAGATACTCTTTTGATCATAGCAAAAGTGTAAGTAAATTGTATCATCATCTAGTTCCGAGCTATACTGAAAATTAAGCGCTCTGGAACCAGAATGACGTCACACGGTATTTTCCCAGCATTCATACTTAGCCGTCGCGCTTTCGCGCGCTTGAAATCTTTCACTTTTCATTTAATCGCGAAAAATAGATATCGTCATTTAAAAATCTAAAAGCGTGAAATATGTACTCCAGGAGTAATAATCTTTCGATTTAGGCAGTAAAAGATAATAGGAAACCACTTTATTCACCGCTTTACGTGACGCAATTTTGATTGCGCCTTCGTACATACGTCAGATTGCGCAATGACGTGCCCCGAGTAAAAAAGACCTTCGTGGGGGTTGAAATTGAAATGAGAGAACTAAAATAAGTGCACAAATTCGGCATGGCCAGCGTGCTCACACGTATACCATTGCAACCGAGAGATACGTGGTTAATAAGCATCGTTAGGGCGAAGATGAAACACCCACAGAGCTGAGCGTGATGTATCCAACGACACACACATTCCTAGGAGGAAGGTTCTCACTTAATGACCTTCTGATCTCCGTTTGCGACTAAAAGTTTGTGTGGTTATCACAAAAACGGGGACTGTTCGATCGGAGAAATAGAACTAGTTATTGGCAAAGAAGCTTCATCACGCTTGTTTCAAGCTGCGACTAGCTGAAACAGAGCGCTGGATATAATCAACTTCGTTATTCTAACCCCAAAAGGAGAGAAGGAAAAATCAGAAAACTTGTCGTTACCCCAGTACCTTTAAAGTCTTCATATTTTAGGAAAAAAACATTATTTAGAGCAGCTATTAATGAATATGGTATGTTTTTTTTTTACCATGAAAGTAGTCTAGACGTTGGATTTCAAGACAAAACATAAAGTTAAGAGGTGATGAAAACGCTGTTCATTGTCATTCCAACGCAACGGACACAAGTCGTTTTTTTTCAGTCAAATGTTTTCTTTACAGAAGAATGTTACAGTACCATATTCTGGATAAATTATTAAGATTTCGATTTGCATTTTTGATATTATTTCCAACCAATTATTCTGAAAATTATGTGAATAAAAATACAAAAAAGGCGAGATAAAAGGAGTCAACACGAAAAAAACGGATATAGCTTCGTAGCTAGTTATCTGGAAAAATTGATCTCTTTGACTTAAATAAATATTTAGAATCTAAATAAGTTGATTACTAACCACGATAAGTATATGTGGTATCAGTAACGCTGTTTGAAAAAATAAGAACAAAAAGATCTATCAATTAATCAAGCGCACACAATATGCCACGAAACGTTGCGTCGTTACTATCAATGACGGTTCATATTAATCTTATAAAAGATTGCATACGATAGGAACCGTCATCAACAGTGCCGCTGGATAAGCAGAGATAAATCTCATTATACAGGCTGTTCCATAATGTTAAAAGACTCATAAGCTTCTGGTGTACACAAAGTGTGATGACAGAAGGTTCTTAAATTTGACTAAATCTACATAATACTTTTGTGAATAAATGTGCAACATAATTAAAACTAGACTATAGAGGAATGTAAAATGAAATATATAGAAATGTGCACAGAAATACATTAAGTAAGCACATGTTAAAAAAATCTCTAAGCCAAAATGTTCACAAAAAGGAGGAGACTTCACAAAAAAACATGTCATTACATCTTACTTTCAGTTATCAGACGGATTCATTTAAACAGGAGAATAGCGGAATTTAAAATTAAATACGGCGAGAATTGAAATGAGCAAAGGAATAATTAAGTAAACACATGTTCACCAAATCTCAGCCAAAAGATTTTAAAGAAAAAACAGTGGCCAATGATCAATAAAACATGCCACAACATCCTGCTCGAACTAACCTCATCAAAAAAGAAATAATTACGTTTAAACTTTAGACATGAGTTCCCTACACGGTAACACATGTCAGCAAGTGAATCCACACAGCATTATATCCAGTAGATACAACATAAGCATCAACTTTTTCCCGAGGTAATGAAATAAAGAAACAAGATTCGCAGATGAAACTGCTAAAATTTTTACACAACTCGCTATGTCCAACAAGAACAAAATGTTCCAGTTTCAATGAGCCAGCAGGAAATTAAATCATAAACAAAACACGCGCAGTTATGGAGAACGTGAAAAAAAAATTACACATCTCGGGGCGAGAGAAGAGTCTGGATTACTTTACACGCATTACTGGACGCGGAAACAGTGGATAAAGTGAATTCTCGAGAGAAACAGCCGCGTTTGACACGACAGACTCTTCATAATGAATGCCTTTAGGATTTAATTTATTCCAAGCACTCCACCAGCCTCTTTGGAGTGATTACTACGAAGTCCAAAAGCAAAACATCAGATACTACTGCGAAAAAATATTGCTCATCCCTGCAGCTTCATGATAAGCCACTTTTGAATAAAGAGAATGATTTAATTCTATCGCGATTATCCCACCGTAATTTTGCAGGGAAAAAATGGTCTTTTGAATCTTTGGACACTAACATTTTATGAGATTATTATCAAAGCTTCCCATTCCTCTTAAATGAGGTAGAGGAATATACGAGGTATTATCAGAAAATAACAGGGATTAAATTTTTAAATTTATCGCGAGTTCTAAGAATTCGATAGTCTAAACGGTTTTATATTGGTGTGCGTACCTCTGGAGAAAAATAAAAATGTTATATGGGGGGTTGAGAAGCCAAGGGGTACGTGTGATTTTTTTCTCGACAGAGTTAAGTAAAGTTAACTGTAAGAAGATATACACAAAATCTTGGTTGCCAAGGGATCTCAGTTTGTCTCTGTTCTGTGCTGACATCGAGTGGAAAATCAAATGCGCTACTAAGTATCATTATTTTTTTTTCCTTTTCTTGACCTTGTTAAATATGTAATATAGTATTTCTTGGAGTTTAGGTCATTTACAAAATAAGTTTCAGCCAACCTTTTGATTTATTTTTTGAATCATCTTCAGGACTATGTAAGAAAAAGTGTGAACAATATAAAATACAGAGAATAAACGATACACAATATTTAAACACATCAAAATTTTTATTATATTCGTATTATTTATTTTTTACGATACACATCAAAATTAATGGTAACCTAGGTTGTGGCAATATCTTAGAAACAAAACATCAATAAATATGTTCAAAGTGTAGAGGTATGTCAAAATGTTTTGTATATTCCATTCTTTTCTAATATATACATATATATATTTTTTTCATATATATATATATATTGTGTATCGTTTTATTCTCTGTATTTTATATTGTTCACACTTTTTCTTACATAGCCTTGAAGATGATTTATAAAATAAATCGAAATGTAGGCTGAAACTTATTTTGTAAATGACCTTAACTCCAAGAAATACTATATTATCTACTAAGTATCTAATTAATCTCGTTCGTTTTCTATAGCTAATTTCTGCACCTAACTCTGTATAAAAAAAGAAATCACTTGTACCCATTAATCATGTGTATTCATAGTTTACTTAGTCTGCGGTAGCCTCTAAGGTTAGAAGCATTTTTATGATCTTGGCGTTTTCGGCTTGCTTTTTTTATTTTTCATCCTCACTTCATTGCTTATTCGTGAATTTTCGGCCAAAAGAAATACTGTAATGATTCTCCAGCCTCCATATTCGTCAGATATGGCTACGTGTGAATCTTTCCTATTCCAAAACATAAAGATAATCTTAAAAGGCCGTCGTTTCATAAGCATAGATGGCATTAAGAGAAATCGGTGACAGAGCTAAAGGCTATCCCAGAGATTGAGCTTGAGAAGCCTTTCAAGGATTGAAAGAAGAGCAGACAGAAGGTTGTCAAACGGACAATCGTGAAGGTGGCAACATAAAAATATACGAATTAATAAATATTTTTTTCAAAAAACTTAAATACCCAATATTTGAACACATCCCTGTAATTCCGTAAATTAGAATTATAAGCCAAAATGTGATTCTCCTAGTCCAACT
Organism: Ischnura elegans; assembly: GCF_921293095.1. Classification (NCBI taxonomy): domain Eukaryota; kingdom Metazoa; phylum Arthropoda; class Insecta; order Odonata; family Coenagrionidae; genus Ischnura; species Ischnura elegans. The sequence continues at coordinate 40,011,659 of NC_060257.1, forward strand.
TCTGAACATCTTTTTAAAACGATTAGCTAACTCATTAATTAATCCACTCCTATTTTTTTCAACCTATGATGATTAGAGTATATGCCTCCTAAAACATATTCCTCCTGAAACACGCGTAATCAATCAATGTTGCAATGAAAACTACTAACATTAATTTTAATATATGTGGGCGATGCCTCAAGAAGGAAATCATGGTTGCATTTGAAAACTTTACGTACTGCGAAAAACGGACTCCATTCAGGAAAAATAGATACGACTCGTACTTACCACTAAGAAAACCGTACACGTAGGGCCAAGAGAAATGAAAAAATCATGCCACTTCACAAGCCAAGGGATAAAAGTGATTTTGTTTTATTAACAGAGTTAGGTACAGAAATTGGGTATAGAAAAAAATTAAATCAGCTAGGTATTTAGTACTGTATTTGATTTTCCACTCGATGACAGCGCAGAACAGACACTCAGTCGTATCCCTCGGCAACCAAGTTTTTGTATATTTCTTCCAATAATTAACTTTACCTAACTCTGTTCAGAAACATATCACTTGAACCCCTTGCCTTCAAACCCTCTCATTTATAATCGCACATTTTCGTTCAACCTTAATAATTTAATTCCCTTAAAAATCTAGAGTGATAAATAAAATGTTGAAAAGGCTGGGTACCCAAGAAAAACCGTTTTCATGGTAACTGAAAAGTGCATCCAAAAATATGCTTGCGTTGTCATAGCTCAGTAACTAGGGAGTTGTAACCCCATGTTTATGGACAAAAAAATGCTTAAAATCGTCCCTTATAGCGCCTCCTGGAGTATAGCAGATTCCTCCTGAAACACTCTGTAGATGTTATAGCACGAGCCCGCGATTGTGCTACTTTAATTGTGCGTATTTCACGAAATCTGTTGTTGGAGGTTATTTCATTACGTATTTTACAACGGATGAGAAAGGAATTTTTAGGTTTGGTACTCAAAATTATTCGTCGACTTTTCATTTCGATATACAACGTTTCGCTCTTTTGTTGGAGCATCATCAAGCATAACTCAACGGCGAAACGAAACACCTTGCAAAGCGAATCAGAGTTAATCGAAAACTACTCCAGCTCCTCGGAATGATTTCACCACCCAACACCTCCACGGAGGCAAGAGATGGCAGTTGGTACATGATTTAACGCGGAAACTTAGCGGCAGGAATGGGGAGGACTTCTGTATCGTGGAATAAATTGACAGGGCACAACCCCTTGAGGGTTTCGAAGCATCAGGGAGAGAGAGCTGAGGGCGCAATAGCGAAATCGTTCCGTCGGCAATCAGCGCATCACTTAAAGTTTGCTATAATTACGCAAGCATACCACGTGCTCGCAGAGACGAGGAATAAAGTTGAACAGACTAAAGTGTCCATGATTGCCAGAACTGTTAAGAGTTGGATACACGAATATTACAAAAGAGGATCCTCAAGACGGCCTCTAAATGTGTTGTCGCCCACCGCGCATTTAAATGAGTTTACAAAAGTCACCACTCGCGCCGCTGACGGACAATTTGATCCGATTTTCACGCGGAAAAAAGATATGATTAGGGGTGTTAACCGAAATTTATACACATTTTGATGTGATCTATCAAATTCATTACTTTTTAATTCTATTCATTGCAATGAAACATATTGTACTGCAAAATATTGGAAAGAAGAGGATGGCATTGCACTCATCACCGCACCGCGGACATTTTTGAAAGCCGATTAAAATGCGACTAAAGTGGCAACAGAAATCAACCTTCAGTGAGATGGAATTGGGCCTCCTCTATGCATTCCCCTTGCAGCAGACTTTGGATTACTTAGCTACCCGCGCCTGCGAGGATAGTACCTACCTAGTTTTCCTAGCAAATATACATTAAAATTTTAGGGCATTTAACACATTTGAATAACTTCTAATAATTAAAATCACTTGATATATTTTTCTCTTTCAAAAATAAACAAAAATAATGCATATTAATATGCAAATTTCTTGATAAATACCTATATAATAATATAATTTTTACTAAGGAATAGCAGGCGATAATATACTCGAGGAAAAAAGTACAGAAATAGAAAGTACAGAATACCAAAGTGTGCCACCAGTGATCTATACGCAGTCAGCGCGCTGTTTCGAATTTTCGAAAAATACTGCAAAATCCCCGCTTTCCGTGTAACGGGTTAACTGTGGCACAGGGAAGGATTGATCGACTTTATCTAGGAGTGTGCGAGTCCTCGAAAATTCGAGTCGAGCAGTTGGTTCTCCACTCGAGTGTTTCGAGTTGTAAATGAAACCGAAACCTGTGAAGATGCCATGACTTGGCGACTGGAGGCCGCCAATAATTGTGCGTCTCAGCACCCGGAGCAGCAGCTCTCCTTCATAATTGTGAAAGTAGAGACCGCGTTATTTCGCGCATTACTTAGCGATTTAAGTTTAATTTCAACTTAATTCTGGCTGATGTATTGGATTCTGCGCCTTTTCCACAACAGTAGGACATTTTGTATCGTAAAATGGCAGTTAATTACTTCAAAATTCTCGTGTCGCTGACCGACAAACTGATCCGAGTTTCACGCGGAAATAAGGTTTAATTAGGGGTGTTAACAGAAATCTAAATACATGATGATGTTATCTATCAAATTCATAGCTTCTCTATGCTATTCCTCGCAATTACACACATTATAATGCAAAATATTTGAAAAAAAAAGTGGATTGCATTGCACTCATCACCGCGCCGCGGACATTTTTGAAAACAGATTCAAATGCGACCGAAGTGGCAACAGAAATCAACATTATTTGGGATGGAATTGGGCCTCCTCTTTGCAGTCCACTTTATTGGTTATTTGAGAACATGGAGGTGGAGTATTAGTTTAAACACTAGATTGAGACAAGGTTCTATGTTTGATTCCTGGAGCATTTTACATCCAAATGAAATAAAACCCACCTCAGACCACTGGCTGACTGATTCATACAAATTTTGGGAGGTAAACGAGACAGGCTAGAACTATAAGTCATAGAATCGGCATAAAAATGTCAAAAAGTACATATTCTATCTAACTGCCTCTATGCCTCTACGTTTTGTTGGTAAAAAAAATAAGTTTTTCAAAAATATTGCCTTCCAATTCTTGACCATGTGATTCGTCGAGAAACAAACTTTGAGACGGCTTGGAGCACTTAAAATTTGGCCAAATAGCGCAATGTCTAATTCAATTTACAGTCTTTCTATTAAATTTTCGAGAATTATTGTCTCAGCAACTGAGGGAGATACAGTGTTGCGTTATAGGGTATAGACAAAAATTGTAAGAACAAGTACTGCATTATGTTCGAGTACATATGTTTCATTTTTCACCTTAATTTTCACAAGACTCTTTATTTTTTTTTTACTTTTCTATTTGTTTGTAGTGCATCCAAATGGATTGTCATTCTGAATTATCACTGAAGAGATCTTAATCACATTCTATCACTTGTGTTCCATAGTCAATTATTCTCTTCTTTTTATTTTGAAAAGGATTATTTTTTAGATATTTTCTCCGACAACCAGGTGCAATTTTCAAAAGGATTAGTGTTATTTTAGATGCATTGACAATTACTTATGCTGTGCTTATGAGTAGTAGTGATTTTTAGCGGTGAAAAAGAGTCGGATTTTCCCACAAAGGACCTATGCGAAAGGGAACCCATGTTCCAAGTTCTAGCGGAATAAAATTCACTTGATATCACCTTCCATACACAAGCAAACTGCAACCAAGCTAGCTAAAATGAAACCCGCTCCAAATAGAAATGAATGAATATGAGAATGCATAGTTCCTTCGAAATCATAGGTAAGCCATCGCTTAACGATTGAATCGCAAAAATATAGACCCAAGAATTTAAATAAATACAAAAGGAAGCGATGCGAACGTCAAAAACGTCTAAAGCTAACAGAAATCATTTCACAGCTTTGAAGCGGATTAAGCTGCAAGCCGCTCATGACTCGAAGGTTGAATACTAGGCTTAAATTGCTTTAATAATAAAGAGCACACAATGTACAGATCGAGATATATTATTAATGTCAACTGAGACACTTCTTCAACTCCGTATATGGCAAAGAGTTTTCGGTAACCATTCGTCAAATTACTTCGCGATTGTTTAAGTAAAACTCAGTGATTTCAAATAAAATAAAACCGACTGTGGACTATTTGTTCAGAACACAATGAAAGTAAAGGTATAATATAAAAATTGAGTATAAATTATGACAAAATCACCCATTTATGTTTGTATTTTAGGTGAAATATGGGAATATTATTTCGGCCATTGTAAAAAGCATTTTGAATACAATTTGACGGGAACCTTATGCTTTAGGGCATCGACTCGTTCCCATTCGAGTTTTCATACGTTTCACTCCTTTCGTCTGTGTACCGGAGCCGTAACACGTCCCACCCTCTCCATTACATTCGCCCGGGAGCGACATCTCGCGTTTATTTTTTTACCCAACGCCTGATTTTCCCTTGTTTTCCTCCGCCCCCAGCCACTTGTTGGCTACTCAGCTCCGCAATCATCTTTCCACTCGGCATGCGGTGACAGACAGGATGGAAGGTTGCTTAAAAGGGAAAGCTTGGCTCATGGAAAAAAAACTCCTCCCCTGGATTCATGTTAGCTAATATTAAAGTAGTCTACCGATTGAGGTAGATTTGCATGAGGTATTTAAGAATTATTGTGGCAGCCTCCCTTGCCTAGATGGAATTCCCTTTCCAATTTTCAAAAAGGCCTACTCGCCGTATGGTATTAAGAATAGGCGATCGACAACCTACGTCATTTTCGCCAGGAGGGAGGGTTAGGGAAGGAAGGGCGAAGAGAAACTCGACGTCGACATTAGCCAGAAAGCCGACAAGGGGACCGATGAAATTGAAAAATAAATCAAGGCAATAAATTTAAGTTATACCTTGCTTAAGTTAAAACTTGCTGTATCCTACAAACTTAGCGTAGCATTGTTCAAAATATTCGTACAAATAATTAAATACCACATAATACAAAACAATTTTTAGTTTAAGTACGCTCACTCAACGCAATTATTACGCTGTTAAAAGCGTGTTATAATTTATTTAAATCATTTTTCATTCCATTAGGCGTTACCCCACATGAGCGAAATGCGGCATGTGTACCAAAGTTTAGAGCAGCGTCTCCCCCTTTCGCTACGGATGAGACGCAGAACCTCGTGGCTCTACGGCCTATAGGGCCAATATTCCGTAATATAACTAGACTGAAAACATTCCGAAGAAAACATACTGTCGCAACAAACCTCAAAAAATCGTAATATAGCAGCAGTTGAACGTTCGATACAAATTTAGTACAAGGCGAGAAAAATTTTTCCCAGAGTTATTTCAGTACTGAAGCTTTAAAATGTATAAACCAATTAAAAAACAATCGGGACATCCTCACTTATTCCCTGGCATCTACACCGTCTCTGCATTGGGTATTTTCCCGCAATCTGTCTGTCAAGAAAACGCCGAAACTAAGGGGGGTGCGCAGTTTATCCCGTCTCTCCCCCAATTACCCTAGATGTAGCTCAAGCCTCATATTCGAACTCTGCATTTCTTCCGGGTTTCCTTCCGCGTCAGCTTGTTTGTAGACAACAAGCTGACTGTGTGTCTGTGGGGTCTACGAGGGGGTATACAAGGTGCCTTGCTCCTGCGGGAAATCCTACATAGGGAAAACTTGCCGCTCCATGCATGTGAGGATCAAAGAATATCAAAGGGCGACCAAGAACAAACAATTTCAGCTCTCTGCCATCGCCGAACATGCATGGTCGGAACCTGGCCACGACATCAAATTTGAAGAAAAGAAACTTTTAGTTAAGGAGTGCCGATACTTCCCAAGACAAATCAGAGAAGCAATAGATATTCAAAAAACACCTTTGAATTTCAATAGAGAAGATGGATACTTCCTTCACAGCGCGTGGAAAAGAGTAATCAAAGAGAGAGCCAATCAGAGAGAAGCGCCCAGTCAGACAGCCAATCACAGTGCAGCTCCCATCCAGCCTACGGTATATAAGCGAGGCAGAAACCGACAGCCGACACCTTCGACCTGAAGACGCTGGCAGGATAGCCAGCGATACTGGTGTCTACAAACAAGCTGACGCGGAAGGAAACCCGGAAGAAATGCAGAGATCAAACCATCGCCGCGGAAACCTACGTTCTCATATTCGAATATTGCGCATTTACCAGTTCAAAATACATGGAGGTCGGTCAGGTTGATTGGTACCAGACTGTCTTCATCTACGCTTCGACTGCACATAGCAACCGTCATTCCATTGTATTGATCTCAGTGCGCAGGATTTGAGAATCTTTGGCATCTCTTTCTCCTCCTTCTGTCGTACTTTTTCCGAAATTCGATCTTCCTCCGACCTCGTACGTTCGATACACCCTCGAATCCATCTTTACCCTCTCTCCAGCAATGAGAGAGGATCTCTCGGGATTATTTTCCGCCCCGTTCCCGTGCCTTACAGAAAGAAGACTTGAGCGGCGTGCGTGAAACAGACGGAGAACAAAAGAATCTATAATCCACTCTCCACGTCTCCTCTTCTCTCTCCGTTCCGTGATCTCCTTTTTGCTTTGTCCTCTTTCCATTCGTCTCTTTTATCCTCACCCTCTCCTTTCTCTTTCACCTCTTCTCCTCCTTCCTTTCTCAAAGAACATGTACTCAACGCGGTACACAGAAACTATCGATTGCATCTTTTTCTCCAATTCTTTTCGAAGCTGCGGAAACGGTGAGGTATTAAAAGTCAGAATGTAACGTATCTCCTTTACAACGGTGTATGCCTTTGCAGTGTCAGTACTTATCATAATATATTTAAATACTATTGCTATCATAATTATAAGTAATAATTGCGTCAGTATATTTTTGGTAGCGGTCACTAAACATGAGTCATCTCCGTTCGGTTCCTTGCCATTCACACATTCAGGATGGCAATCCTCATCTCTTAGCATATTATTTATCGAGCATCGGAGTAATAATTATTAGACAGACTATGGAATTTCATTTTGAAAAGCAAGTATGCATACAAGTACATACTTAAATCATTAAAAGAAAAAACTTGATAAAGTGATTTACCAGTAAAAGCAGGTGTGCTTTGATCATAAAGACAAACTTTTGGCACTAATAAATGCACGTCCTCATTCCCATTTTCATTTTTCTTCGGTTTTTTATATTACAGCATCAGCCTTGATCACATTTATGTGTCTTTCTTTCTTAAAGTCTCTTTTCCTTCCAGTTCACAGATCTTATTTTGATTTAACTCCCTTTCAATTCTTCACGTTTAGTCTTCAATCACTGTAATTTTGCCTCCTCTTCTCATACATTGCTGAAAGTCTCTGCTCCATACGTAATTCAGTAATTATTAATGTAATTTTTTGGTCAAACTATTTCCACCGCTGCGGGTAATGGAAGTATTCAACTATTTATCACATGTAATATTTTTTTGAAAACTTATGCCACAAACGATATCCAGCGAGGCTAATGAGCAAAATTGGGATACAGTTATATCCTAATATTTTTTATTTCACAATTTTTCCAGCGCTATGAGCCCACTGTAGCGCCTTTTTCAAGTAACTGACGTGATGTGACTTCAATTGCAGCATCCACTCGTTAATGACCCCAGAAGCAGTCCGAAGACGATCTACTTTTATCACGATTGTTGTGTTATAGAGAACATTATGCCAGCTTTTTTTCAGTCAGTCTCTCCTCCCTATATGTACTTCCTTTTCAATGCACAATAAGACCGGCTCCATTTCATTTTCAATCCATAAAATCTATTCTCTTCCTCCGTCTACCTCGTTTACGCAACGCATACGCTTGACAGCCTGTATAAATTGGGGATTGTCATCATGGATCTTTGTCAAAAAGTCTTTTTTCGTGGCCTTCAGCACACATAATATTTTAAGTAGGGTCGATATGTTTGAAATTTTCATAAGAATGACATACAAGTCGTTTCTCGAATAAACATCCTTAACCCGATGCGGAAGTGAAGGAAGTTAGCAAACGTATTTGCAACTCTGACATCCCAGGGGTATAAGATTTAGCCCGTCGGATTAGTAGCACCCTTCATTTTTTAATCTCAGCGTCTTTATACCAAAAATGACATAAAAATTCCAACACTGATTTAGAAACATATGAATGACAACCTGTGAAAAATTGCGGATTATCCTGTGATTTACTAAAAATGTAGCACAGAAATTCTGTTTTTGTGACCGTAGGCCAATAGAGAATAATAAATACGGTCCATTTTCTTTGTTTTTATTCCAATTAAACAAAAGTCGTTTCTCGAATAAAACCGGCCTCGGTGGCGGCGGGATAAAGTCCTCGCCGGCCAAACAAGAGGTCGTGGTTTCGAGTCCCTCCTGGGTAAGTTTCCCCAATCCAGGGTTCGTTCGTTACGTGCAATTGTTGTATTTGCTGAATACCCCGATATAAAACGGCTATTGAGAGCTGTATTCGGAGTTAATGAAAAATGAAAGAGAAGGAGCAATTTTTCATTATGTCACGTTTCCACTCCATCTCGCCTGAAACCTCAGACTATACTGTATTCGGAGGTTTGGGTAAAAAATACTCCTTAACCCGCTCCGTAAGTGAAGAACGTAAGTAAGCGAGTGGATTTTGCAATTGTAAGTAAACGAATCTACAACACTGGCAGCGCAGGGGTAGACATGGCCTGTCGGTTGAACAGCATCCTCTGTATTTCAATCTCAGCGAATGTCTACGCACCCAATCCACTTTCAAACGCCTTCGAGTCCCGCACATTCAAATCGCTAATCTGTCTCCGATACCCGGCGCATGTTGTTTCAACAGAAGGATATCCTCAGCCTCCGACACGGAAGGAAGGACGACGCTGTATGCCACCTACACTCGTCCGAGTTAAAAGGAACGACCATCTCCAGACACCATGCGAAAATTTAATCAGAAGCGACTTTCAGGGTACACGCACAACCAAGTCTGATACATTCACTCCAGGGTACACTCACTGGTTCCGGAGACTCTACGATGGAGAAAAGAGTCCTTCAAGAGGGCACAGTACCTCCGCGAAAAGCATCATTGCAGTCTATCAAGATTTCTTACCCAACCTTGGCCGTGTTGCACTTTAATTTTTGAGTATATTCCTCGGCAAGAATAAATTTGTGCATTCATAAAGGGACAATGCTCGATATTCGAATGACAAGAACGTGGAAGTTGAGATTGAAAAATAATTAAAGTTGAATTTATTCCTCGGTTTTAAGATATGCATACATTCATGCAGTTTTGACCCCAGAAATGAAACAATAGCTGCGAATATTATTCACTTAACGTCGAACGTAAACAGCTTGGATAACTTCATTTACGTTTTAAAATCATCATTGTCGAGAATGCTGGGGATATTTCTACATTTTTCTCTGGTACTTACGTCATTGAAAAACTCAAAATATGGGATATTAAATTCTATATCGAGCACAAATACATAAAGGTGATCCCGTAAAAAGTTTCCATACAAAATAGATAAGCAATCGTTGCTATTACCTTACAAACTTTCCTTCTAGGCAGTGTACCCTTAAACAACTCACATATGCTGTCCATCAATAAATGGGGAAGGAATCCCAGGCTATTTCAAAGCAATTACTTAAGTCGGATGAAATGGAAATGAAGGTTCCACGGAAGGTTAGAAAAATACTCCACGGCCAGCTAATAAACTAGTCTTAAGATAGGTGACCTACATTTGAGGAATCTTGAAGTCAGTTTTCGTTTAACTTAATTAATTGATTTATTTACACATAATTATACAAATAATTCAATTTTCTGCACTTTATGTAACTCGGGTCATTTTCTATTCATTATGGTTCACTCAGGCAGCTATTTGGAGACGTTTCTTTCATGATGTGCTGTTTGCGTTAAATCAATTGGTGTCATTTGACCTACCAATGCGTAATGACCGTTTTTATTCCTCTGTAATAAATTTTTGAATTACTAACGGAGTTAACGGTTAAATCAAACAAATTCTTTTTTATCGACGCTTAAATCGAGAGTCATATCAAGTTAGTGTTTGCACTTTGATTTTCGATCCACTAAAAGGAACATAAAATAATGTCATTGTTTAAAAAAAGACACATGGAATGCAACTAATATAAAAATATTTCATTAAAGCAGTTTAAATACTCTGGGTATATTGAAAGTTCGTAATATGACAAAAATAGCATTTTACACTGATAAAAATGATCAGTAAATCGCTTTTTTCCATTTCATAAGTCATCTACACATTTCTTAATTTGTAAAAATATAGGTACCGGAACGCATCCCCACACATTAAAAACTCACATTATTTTCATATAAAAGCCGCCGCCCCTTAAAACTTCTACTAAGTCAAACATGTAATAAAATTTACAATGAGGACTTTTGTTTTACCGAACAACAAAAAGTTATTTTTCACACATGACCCTTTTTTCCAGCCGAAATTGACAAGAACTGCATTCACACTAAAAAGCGCAATGAAATTAATTAACTTCATCTCAGTGGCTTCAATAACTATTCCACCATTTATGAAAACTAACCATTTCTTATTATCTCGATAATTAAGGCTATTTTTAGAAAATTATCAGATTTTTGAAATCTTTTCTTACGGTCTATTCCAGATTTCAGGAATTTTTTCTATAGCAAGAAACCATGCCCTTAGGGAAGGTGGATCTTACACATTAGCCGACGCATAATTGGGTGAGGAAATTCTTTCGGCTGCCAGTAATCTAAAATTAAATCTAGCGCCAAAATGGGAAAATGTGAAGCAAAACATCATTCCAGAAATGAGGGTCTTAATACGAACCTCCAACGCCTTTAAGGGGATCCTAGCTTCAACAAAAAGCGGATATACAAGATGAGAAAACAGTTGATGGGTAGTCAAGTAAAAATGCGTGAAAAGAAATAACATGACGAAAAATAAGTTATACGAAAATTGGTAATTTTTTTGAATTTTTTTCAGAATATAATCATATCATTTGAATAACACGTAGAACAGGGGCGTACATCTTTAGCGCTTAAGATTTCTACTGCTCGCCACGCACATAAGAGCTATCTATCTTCCAATTCATCTCATAGCATTAAGGTAATTTATTTATAATTTTTATTTTATCCCTATAAATTACGAAGATAAAATGGATCGACCGAGTAAGTAATGAGGAAATGTCAAGAAGAGTGGAGGAAATAGAAGTGTTCTAAAAACCTTAAGCAGAAGACGGGACAATTTAGTTAGGCATATTATGAGGAGGAATAATGGTCTGAAGAAAATAATCGGAGAAGGGAAGAAGGGTAAGGGACAGCCTCGAATGAGTTACATGGGACAGGTTATTAGAGATGTAAAAGAATAAAAATACGTCGCTATGAAAATGTTAGCGGATAGGAGAGAGGAATGGAGAGCTGCGTCAAACATTCTTAGGAATGTTGGTTTGTTATGATGATATGGGGATATATGGGGTCAATAATTATTAAATTTATATCACGATTGTCACTGCCTAAGATATAAGGAAAAACTTAAATAACGAGAGCGAAATAAATTTGCTTTGTATCGCACAGTCATGGACCAATCACGCGTTATCCTATTTCAACAATAAGGAGGGCAGATATATCCACATCAGATGCAACAAATGAAACATGTTTCTCTATGGAGTAGTCAAGATTGAAGTCAAGAGTGGAAGCATTCGAAATGTGATGCTACGGAAGTATGATGAAGATAAAATGGATCGATCGTGTAAGCAATAAAGAAGTGCTAATAATAGTGGGAGAAAAGAGAAGTCCTCTAAAAACCTTAAGCAGAAGGCGGGACAACTTAGTTGACCACATTATGAGGCACGATGGCCTGATAAAAACGATCGTAGACGGACAAATGGAAGGGAAAAAGGGCAAGGCCCTGAATGAGTTATTTAGGACAGGGATTTTTTTATCATTGGTTACCTATCTGTAGACCATCACAAAACATTTGAAAAATATTTACTAGGCATACATTTTTTTGGCAGTCATTTTCAAAAGGGCGGCTGGGCAAATTTTGATGAAATTCATGGTTTGTATAAAGTTAAATTTCGAAGCTATTTTACAAGATATCAGAGTAATTAAAAACCGCCCTTTCAAAAATGGCTGCCAAAAATATATGACTAGTATTTTTTTAAATATAATGTTTTGTCATTTTCTACTGGTAGGGAACCGATGATAAAAAAATCAGGATAATTAAAAATGTCGAGCAACAAATTTAATTTAAATTGAGTGATTTGAAAAGCAATGACCCAGTCATCAAATATAAATCACCATTCCAATGTAACGAAGGAAAATTTAGCTCGGTACCCTTTAAGCCAAGGCCTTGCTATTTCGATGAATCGGCTTTAAAGCACTTGGACCACCAAATTTTCTAGCAACACTTCTCCCCGCTTTTACTCCGAAACAGCGTTAAAAATTTATCGGACACGAGCAAATTTTCAACTCCATACTAAGCAACCTACTTTCTACATAATGGGTGGTGGTGAAGTACGATAGCAATTAACTTTGCGCCTGCACTCATTACGCCCTGCGCATACAAAATGATATTTCCACGGTTGACCTCGAAAATTCTAATGCCATTAAATATTCTCAGGGCAAAGAAATTACGTAACTCCCAAAGAATTAACATCTGAAATAAACTCGAAAAAACGAAATGAGGGACCCGAACAGCATTCGTTAGCCGATGATCAGAAAATAAAGCAAATATATCAAACGCTGGTAAATATGACGCAGTTAGATATACAATAATTGGAAAATATGGCGAACGTTCTTCGAATGGCGCGATTTGTAAACAAAATCAAAAGGGGCCTAAAAAATGCCACTTCTTAATGGTTCCAAAATTCTGTCAAAAAAAATGGTTTGCCTTGAAATGAACTTATAAATACGCACGACTTTACACCACCGCCGCCGGTCTCGGTGGCGGCGGTGTAAAGTCGTCGCCTGCCAATCTAGAGATCGCGGGTTCGAGTCCCACCTAAATAGGTTTACCTTATCCAGGGCATGGTTGTTCTTGTAAGTGCCACTGTTGAATTTGTTGAACACCCCGATATAAAATGGTCATTATGGGCTGCAAATATCTAACCATCGCTACAACGACCTCAAAAATTTAAAACCTTTGGATGGATATCATGAAAAATAAATAAAGTCAGTAACTAAGATGAAATAGTTGGAAATTGTGTGAAACGAATATTGTATGAGATACACCTGGAATAAGCAAAGTTAAGGCACTGTGGATCATCATACTGCAGATAACGACCCGGTAGATGGTGCAAGTCCTAAGACACTGCAATTAGGTTTAGAGTATAATGGAGGAAAATATTGAAGGAACATTCCCTCGTGGAAGCACCGTGACAGGTACAGGGCCGTTTTTTTCAATCTCCGATGGGTCATGACCAGAAGAGGAAATTATCCGATAACGGTTCAAAAATATTTCATTGTTAAATGTTTTAACACACTCATGGTGTCCTTCCGACATAACCGCCTCGGCGATTGAGTATTTGGTCGTGGCTGTGGACAAGCTTCACTACATATTCTCCATAGGATGTTGCCGCCAATGACTCCCAATGAATTTTGCCTTTGTCCTGAACCCCATCGCCCGTTTGAAAATGCTTCCCTCCTAGCCACTTCTTTATTTCAGCGAAAAGATGGAAGTCCCCCGGCACTAGGTCCGCATTGTCGGGCGGATTATCGAAAATGTCCCATTAAAAATGCTCAAGGAGCAGTTGGGCTGCATCAGCGCTGAGATGAAGGGCGTTGTCGTGGATCAGACCACTTCCTGAAGGTAGCATGTTTCCTCTTTTGTTTTGAATGGGAACGGACGTAATGCTTCACACTGTTTCACAATCTAGCTATAGTGCCCTCAAAAATATTCTCTTTTATCGGCATAAAGGTCAAGGCATGTCAATTCTGAAGCCCTTCAGCGAGTTTTCTGGCTGTTTCTCCGCAGTGCACACTTGGCGGGATAATCAATTGAGGCAGTGTAGTTGTTGAGATTGCTACTAACCTCAAACTGAGAAGTTATGGTCAGAAATGACTTGAGCGTGTGTTGCGGAGGACGCGCAATTACCATATCCGTGCAGCACCCGCCTGTCGCTTGTATGGTGTTTATGCTCAGCTATCGGAGGTTGAAAAAAAAACCTCCCACGTAAAAATAAACACAAAATAGAAGAACATGTGGGAACGGAGGCAACTAGCTAGAAATAGGAAAATGGTGGGGTTTAGGGCGAACCATTCTAAAGATTGTAGCACTATCAATGAGAAGTATAGAGGGTTATCATAAAAATGGTGGGTTTCGAACGTGGTTCAAATCAAAACACAAAAGATATGTATAGTGTCAAGCATGAAGAAAGCGATTATAACGAAAACGAGGTAATCTCTGAAGCATAATGTTATGGAAGTGTCATCAGAGCTACTTCAAAAGTAGTTTACAAATGTATTTTTATTTTAGAATGGGGAAATACCAAAATCATGTATTTGAAATACCGAACACAAATACAAATGTATTTCATGTATTTTAAAATACTTGCATTCGAAATTCTGCCCAGCCCTGAGTATCTCAATATTTTTTAAATAAGCTCTTTTTTCTTGCTACTTGAGGCAACCGTAGAGCTACTTTATCATTACTTAACCGATTTTTCTTCCGTTACAGCATTCATTTGCAAAAAAATTCAAAATTACATCGGGGATGATCCTCAATTTTACCTTAATTAATCTTAAATAAAATATAATCCTTAAATATGATTAAATGAGACTTTTTATATCACTATCTGCTGCCATTCATGCGATCATTAAAGAATGGTGCGGTTTTGAGCAAGGTTTAAATCAAAACAGAATTACTTACAGTTTACATTTTTTATTTTTCGAATTTTTCGCTTTAAATAGTTTTTTTTACATAATTAATACATTTCAAAGAGTGTGCCCTTAGTCTCTCGGCAAGAGAGAGACCCAGCGTCGACTTTGGCCTATCCTAACGAAAGACGCCAGGGGACCACGGCTTGACGTCCCATCCGACGGACGGAGTGATGTACTGGAAAAGCCCTCCTCAAGGAACTCAAATATGGCTCGGCCAGCCTCTGAAAAATCTCGTCTATATATCCTTACTATATTTATACGAATTACTTTAGCCAAAAAATTCTTTTATGATAACCCTTCATATAACCTAATTTATGTCATTTTCAACAGTACTAAATTTCATTACTGAGAATAGAAAGACTTGCACAAGGTTGGAAAAAATTCAATATAAAATTGTGTCCTAGGATTGCCTCAGGAAACCAAGGTTATTAAGCAGAGAACTGGAGTAAAAACTTCCAAAAAATTCCATTAATATTTAACTTTTTCCATTAACCTAGTTATATACCTCGGAGATATAGTTAGAGGTTATCACCATCCTAGGTGGTATACGGATGCATGTATAAGAAGCCCGCAGCGATGGTGGTACATGAAGCACAATCTTCTCAGAAAACGCGTCTACATTAATGACAACAGGAGCAAGATTGACAACATCGTACAACAAGGTACAAGCGACCCTCCTCAGAATACTCGTTTGAATTAATGAAGGGCCTAAACACACGATATGGATAAAAGCGACCTCAAGAATTTGCAAAGAAAAGCAGGGAAGTCTCTAATGCGGAGTTTGAACCAATTTTAGGATTATTTTAGATAGATAGAAAGATTATTTATTATTCTAGGACTGATGTCCTCTCAGAACAAAACAATTCACAAAGCATATATACTTATTATATCAATATATTTGCTCAATTTCTCATTGTGAGCAGTAATAGAGAAAAAAAAATATTATACAATATCCAATCAGTGATACAAGTTTTATACAATGTATACAACGGTAAGACATACAATTTAAAATCAAAATTACAGCGTGGCGGTAAGCAATAAGCTATAGACCTTTGACTTAAATAATTTCAGAGACCGAATTTCTTTCATACTTTTAGGCAACTCGTTCCAGAAATTTGACCCAACAACCTGGAAAGATTTCTGGAAAGAAGTTGTGCGATGGGCGGGATAGTATATAAAATTTATATCTGATCTCGTGGTAATCGAAGTAGTTTGTTGCTTAATTTTAAATAGCGTATATAAGTAATCGGGCTGTTCGTGACGAAACAGTGAGTAGAGAAAAGTTGCTAGGAAATATTTCCGGCGTTTTCTAGTTTGAAGCCAACCAATATTTTTAAGGTAGGGTGAAATATGGGTATCTCTTCGGATGTTGAACACAAACCTTACGCAGGAGTTAAGAAGGCGTTGGAGTTTTAAATCTAGATCATCTGGGATATTGTTGTAAACCAAACAGCAGTAATCGAAATGCGGGAAAACAATGGAGGATATTAATAGTTTCCTCGTTTCAATAGGTAAGACTTCTTTATTTAATTTTAATAGATATAAAATTTGGTTTACTTTCTTAGAGATATCTTGAACATGATTTAACAAAGAGAGATTATTCGACATAGCTACTCCGAGATTTTTAACAGCGTTTGAGAAGGGAACTTTAACATTACTCACTTTGACATTTGGGATTAAATCAAGGTCTATTTTATTTATAAGTTTTGTGGAGCCTAAGATAATGGCTTTGGTTTTAGAACAGTTTAAAACTAGATAATTATTTACAACCCAGTTTGATATTGAGGCAATGTCCTCATTCACTTTTTCAATAGTATTTTCAAGGTCATGAGGAAGACAATGTCGATAAATTTGCAAATCATCAGCATAAAGCATATATTTACAATACTTAAGGTTGTGAGGAAGATCAAGAAGATAAATGGAAAAAAGCAAACGTCCCAATACAGAGCCTTGAGGAACACCGCAAGTTACATCATTCCATTTGGATATATTCCCACTAGAGTCTTTGACTGCTTGGCGGCGCCCAGTGTGGTAATCGTGGAACCAATTTAGTACTGAGCAGGAAAAATTCAGGCACTTCATTTTTTGTAGAAGCTTAGAGTGGTTGTCCGGTCAAAAGCTTTGCTAAAATCAAATAGCACTAAAACAGTGACCATTTTATTATCGATTGCACCTCGTACATCATCCGTGACTTTTAAAAGAGCGGATTGAGTACTGAAACCTTGACGAAAACCAGATTGAAATGGGTCAAATCTTTTATTCGCAGTCAGGTAATTTGTAGTTTGTTGATGCACAATTCGCTCGAGAACCTTAGATAATGCGCATAAAATGGATATTGGACGGAAATCCGAAGGAGAAGTTGGTTTCTTAACTTTGTTGATCGGTCGAACTAAAGCAGTTTTCCATCATGAGGGATATTTAGAGGAAGAGAGTGAGTAATTAAAAATATCAAGAATGACAGGTATAGTTAATGGTAATGATTTTTTAATAACATCAATGGGAATACCATCAGTACCTGTAGCATTGGATTTAGAAAAAGCAAGGAATTTCTGCAGAACTTCTTGGGTAACGTGTTCAAAGAAAAAGTTGGTGTCACTGAATGGAACATGTGGGTCAGTTACTGAGGCATTACCCGACAATAAAGAAGAAGCAGAGGTAAAATAATCGTTTAGTTGGTCTAGTGAGAGGTTTAATGGCAATGAATGCTGCTTATTGGAGATAAGTCCAAGCTGGCGTAGCTGCTTCCATACTTGATTTGGCTCATTAACATGGGATAAACGAGGAGAATAATAGCAACGCTTTGCCTTTACTATCAAAGTTTTAACTTTGTTCCTCATAGTTTTAAATTTATTTTGATAGTCAACATTCCCGGTGCGAAGAAAGGCTATCCTAAGACGATTTCTTTCCTTGATATTATTCCGAATATCGTTAGTAAACCATGGTGTAGGACGGGATTTGGGGTAGACGGTCTTTACAGTGGTTTGTGAATTTATGCTTGCCAGGAGGTTTGCGTTAAATAGCTGCATTTTTTGTTCAATAGAATCAAACTTAAAAAGATCACCCCAATTTCGAGTCCGAAGATCAACAAGAAATTTTTCGGCGTCGAAGTTTTTAAAGTCACGAAAAGTGTACGGTTCAGGGGAAGGACGAAGGGTTTTGATTCTATAATGTATAAGAATGAGGTCATGAGAGGAAAGAAAAGGAACAGGGGACTGAGAGCTAAAGATAATTTTTTCGGAGTTATCTATGAAGCAAAGATCCAATAAAGTATGACTACTTGCAGTGTGATGGGTGGGATCGTAAGGAACCATGTAGAGATTATTACAGTAGGCTAGATTCGCAAGGTAGCGACTATCATAGCTGTCAACACACATGTCAGAATTAAAGTCTCCCATAATAACAACATTTTTAAAAGTAGGGAGAAATCTTAGGAGATCGTTTTCAAAATCAGAAATGAACCCGATCTTGGGTGGTCGGTAAACAACACATAATAGTAAATTGGCAGAGTTGACGTCAGACACACTAGCGATGAGGTATTCAGGCCTTGAGCAGTAGGCAGGAGGGGAGTGGGAAAGGAGAGCCACGGACAGATTTGAACGAACATATATTCCAACGCCACCACCTTTTTTCCCAATTCTATCATGCCTGATTAAGTGAAAACCAGATAGATTTACCATATCATCCGAAACATCAGGGTGAAGCCAAGTTTCACACATACATATTATATCAAAAGATTCAGTAAGAAAATAATCCCGAAATTCATCGATTTGACATAGGAGGGATTGACAGTTTACGTGACAAATTTTTTAGCATTATTTCTAAGTTTAATCGCCATATTATTTTAAAATGAGACTCCACTAAAATAATGGATGCAAATTTGAGGTCCAACCATAGTAAATACTAGTGTAAGGTCGAGGGAAAAATTACTAACTCCTCATTAACCCATATTTACAGCCAAATTCCAAAAAGTTGAGCCAGAAATGGTTGAATCAAGCAATGAAGGTTGCTCAATATCATCGCAGAAGAGGGGTGCTTGAATAAGACAATATAATGATAATCAAGAAGCAATATTTTCTCATCACATTTTATGCATGAAAATGACTAATATGTTTTTTTTCCTCAGTTTAGGCGAAGCCAAAGATTGCCTTACAATCTATGAAAAAAATCATACGACAATCCGAACGTATACATTTTAATATACACCACGGTAAGGTACTCTTCATACTAATTTTAATTATGAAATTCATCCATTACACAGGCCAACGATGAACAAACTCTTTTACTGAATACACCTTATTCTTATGTTTTTTAGGTTGCTGAATCCAAATGTGATGCTTAAAATTTGTATCACCCACCATTCATTTATTCATATTTCATAGTTAAATTTATGAAATCAAGCAATATCTTTAGAATTTAACAGCTTTTTTATAGTTAAAATAAAATTGAAAAGTAGGTCTAATGCTCGAAGATGTCATAACATGATAAGTAATTTAATCGTAAATATAAACCATTTTATCATGTAACACAGTGTTCCATTGATTTCCCTATATACCGTATAGGGGTATTGGACTATATAATAAAATACATATTGCTTGGAAACTATGGGTGGTACAAAAAGACTAAGGCCAGGTTTGGATTCGGCACATCAAAATTTATAAAGATCAGCTATTAAAATAAAAAAAGTTTTCAAACAAATTTTTTTGTTGGCCTGTGTTCTTTATTAGCTCTCTCCCATTCATGATCGTCTCCTTAGGTACCATAATTGCCATCCTAATATTGTTACTACTTAGCCCGTTGATAAAAGCGGGAATGAAACTAATTATTAGTAATATAAAACAAAAAGAGATGTTAAAGATCGACTTCAAACATTCTTACGGGCTCGTATATCACAATTTCCTATCAATAACCCCATTCTTTACCGAATTCTACTTCGGACGCCACAGACTGCTCCACTGTGAGCAACGTTCCTCGAGGTAAAAACCACTCCGAGTTCTTTCAGCGATAAATCTGGATCACCGCTGGGAATTGAGGAACGAAGTAACTCTATTGAATCCTTTTTTTTTCCTTCCGTATATAGTAGGCTTATTCTCGCGCAATCCATACCTCTACGTCCCTAGAGATACCAGAAGGATGAGTGGAAATTTCGTCGCTTTTAGAAGGCTTTTCCATTTTTCCTCGGGGCGAATAGGGCTTTCCAAATCTCTCACTCCTTTCCAAAGGTAAGCACTCCATATTTCGAAGCCCCCGATGGAAACCTATTAGCCAGCCGAGAGCGAAATCCAAGAATCGAGAGATATTGCTTTTCGCCCATTCGCTTCGAAAGCGATCGATGAATGTCTCGCGAACAGTATCTATCGTTGAGCGGCGAAAGGGTTCGGAGGAGGAGTGAAAATATTTTGTGCGACTATCATTCGTCTTCCCACATCGATTCTAATAGCCCTATTCAACTAGTGGATCTATCCATCTTTTACATGAGATAAGATACAAATTTACAGAAAACGTCATCGTCATCAATAGTCAACGACTTGATCGCTTTGACTTCACCAATCGGTAGCGGAAACGATGGCCTTTGGTGAATAACAAAAAACAACGAAACCGAGGGTAAACATATTTTGGGAAAATAGGTTAAAGAAGTTAAAAAAAAAATTAAAATTATAAAAATGGCAGGTTTGAAAATGTTGCCAATGGGGAACTTGCATGAATTTTTTTTATTTCACAGGCGGACAGAAAATTATTTTCTGAATACAACAAAGAAAACCGCATGTAAATCTGAGTTTTCCTTCGCGAGATATTTAATGATAAATATAACGAATTTTAAAGCGCGGGAAAAACTCCCTCACCCCCCAAGCCACTGCCGACGAAGCCTCGATGACGTCAAAGGTGCCTAAACATCACGCGTAGCTATTGTTGTGATTGTTTGTAATAGTTGCCAGCAGTTGTGAGAGCTTCGTTTGTTAGACGTGTTGATTATTTTATATTTAAAGATAAATATCCGACGATAGAGGCTTGGAAGCCCTCATATTTTGCATTATTTATAATATTAATATCTGAGGAAGGGCAAAAAATATAAAACCGGAGCAGTTAAACCAAAAATTTTATAATACCAAAATAACATCGTTGTAGGAGTCTGAGCCACGGCCATTGGAAGGGGGATACGTAAATTGTAAGTTGATGTTATCGACGGCATATCATTCATTTAAGTATGTAATTAGAACGATTTTGATGTTTACTAATGTCCGCTTAGCTTTTATATACAATAACTTCATCCGTTTATTCATAGGTACCGGAGAATTCGTCGTCTAGGACTGTGTGTGCTTGTATTATGGAGTGAATTCCAGTCAATGCAACTTTTGCTCGCTGATTGGAGACATCTAGGAACATTTTTGTGCCAAAATAGTGTTATTTTCAACGTGACATCTCCCGTTAAGCTACTACTAATAATCACAGTGCCAGTGGTTGTAATGCACAAAGTTTGACAAGGTTGAAAAATGTCGGCCAAGAGTTATCAGTGTTCCATCGTGATTGAATTGTAAAAAGTGCTATTACGCTATCGATAAATGTCTAACAGTAGTGTAAAAATTGTCAGTGGCGTGCTAATCTCCGTTGTTCACCGTAGATATGACATTTCACGATCACGCTATTGAAATAAAAACTGTGAGTGAAGTTTGTTATTCCATTATTTCAACGAATAGTAGTGAGAAAAGTCACTTGTGTGGGCTAATTTAAGGGTTTAAATCAGTGAATAAATAGTTGTTTTCATCATAACGAGTTCTGTTATTGTAAGTTATGTACGTGATGAATATAAGAATGTGACAGTGACATCCAGTTTTTGATAAGAGTATTTGCCTATTTCCCACTATATTTTTATGGTATATGCTAGTATATTGTTTATGGATTTACCTACATTATTGAAATAGGTTATAGCTTGTGTGTGTGTTGGCAGCGGAACCGATTCGCGATCTCACATGTGGATTGTGTGCAGACTGCTTTGCTGTGAATTCGTACCGTAGGACGGATAGGACTACCTTCTCCGTTAATTCGGTGTTGCCAAATTCAACAGCACAGCTTACTCTAATGTCAACAGCACAGCTACGGATCGTTATCCTCCAGTATTAAAAGTTTCTTTTACAACTCGATTTGCCGCCGACGTATAGCAATAATTTGTCTTAACAAATTCCATGAGGGTCGTGGCATCAATTTTTGGTGTCCTAAAAAAAGGCTGGTGTCCTAACACCCCATGCCACACGCCTTTTAGGCGGCTTGCGGGGTATTATGTAGATGTAGATGAATTTCAGGTGTACTATTCGAACGAGTGGCAACGTTATCATCCATTTTTCTGATCACTAAAACATACGAAGTGAAACGCTTGTACTTCATCATCCCGATGCCGCATTATTAATATCCCAAGTAATAATCTAGGCACAATAGCAATAGGAAAACTTGCCCAAGAATAACAGAACAAAATAAAGTGACGATGAGCGGCTAAATACTCCCTAAAAACAAATTTTACACCATGCGCTCAGCGTATTTCCCTACTCCCTACGGTTGTTTAGGCACCTATGACGTCACGCCTGGCCTCGGCAACGCTCGGGTGTCTTCGCGCAGTGGTCGGCTCAGAGAAATTTTTCTCGATTTTAAAAGCAATTTTTTTATTTCTTTTGATGTTGAATGGAGAAACTGAAGGTATTTTTGCGAGCTAATGTATCCATTTGACTTATTCAAAATAGTTTTTAAAGCAATCTACGACCCATGCAAGTTCCTCATTGGTATTATAACTTATCT
Organism: Ischnura elegans; assembly: GCF_921293095.1. NCBI lineage: Eukaryota > Metazoa > Arthropoda > Insecta > Odonata > Coenagrionidae > Ischnura > Ischnura elegans. The sequence goes on from NC_060257.1 coordinate 40,034,293, forward strand.
TGTACAGATATAATACAAGTGGTTGCAAACATTTCTAGCTTAATCAAATCATGAAGTATCGATCAAAACTGAAGGTAAAATTGAACATTAAAAACGAACCATGATTTTGGAAATAAAAATATTATACAGGACAACTTTGCACATGTAGATTTCGACTAAAAAATAACGTACGCATAGATTTGATTAAAATTGAAGATGGATAAAAATGACTATTTCCCCGTTTTTCGTGAAAAAGGCCACGATTTAGAAACATACACCCAATACTATACCTTTCATTTAATTACTTTAGGGCAAACAGGGCCATAACATAGCAGAGCATAGCATGGCCAGAGAGCCATGACAGAACTATAAATATCGGGGTTAATTTTTAGACTAAATATGCATTGCATAATTACTTATTAGACTAAAAATATATATGCCTGCGCAGTGCGCATTCATTTGCGACGTAATTTTCTCGATAACATTAATCTTAACGTTATGCTTATAGTACACAGACCAATACGGATATCATATTTTGGATTCGGGATCGTCCACTAATTTCGATAATGTTTACAGTTTCATTATCATTTGATATTAACGAAAGCTTAAAGCTAACTAAAACGCGTAATGAGAAGTAATATTTCAAACCAATGTTTAAACTCTCTGTAGTACTAGCGAATCTAATACTACAGGCTTAATGAAATCCCACATATTTCAAATTATATACACCTGCTTGTATATAATTTCAATTACAAACACTTATAGAATGCACAAAACATACAAGAAGATGTTAAATATTGACTAAAAGCATTGCTTCAGGCTCGTGTACCACAATTTCCTATCAATAAACCCCACCTTCGTCGGATTCCAATCAATTTCGGACGCCACAAGTTCCTTCACAGCGAGCAACGTTCGTCGATGCTAAAACCTCTCCACGTTCCTTAAGCGATAAATCTGGATCACCGCAGGGATTTGAGGAACGAAGTACCTCTCACGAATCATTTTTTCCTTTCGTATATAGTAGGCATATTCTCGTACACCAACCATACTTTTTCGTCCCTGGATACCATAAGGATGAGTGGAAATTTGCAAGTATAGTTTCGTTGGTTAGGACCAAATGGAGATGTTGATCATTTCAACACATTCCCAGCGTTACCAAGCACTGTAGCCTGTATTGTCTGAGTGGAGACCGACGCAAGCCAGCACACTTCGCCTCGTTTCAAATGAAAACCCCGTCTATCCACAACCACGGCTTCCAATTTTAACTGTCGAGTAGTCCACTTCCCTTCTCAGCTCCTCAGAGAGAACGTTTTAGGTTGGGCGTTTGTATACGCTCTTATTTATATTGACATTGGAACGAAAATAATCACCAGGGTTTCAATGGCAAAATCCTATATCACGTGATCCATGATGGGAATGGTTTTCTGACTGCAATGATAGCGTTTGTTATCATGAGGTTTATTTCCAATGGAAATTTCCTTTATTTATTTATCTCAATTACCCCCGAAAACAGCACAATGAGGCCTTTACATCGTATGTTTTAACAATCAACAAAAGACGATCACACACAGCCATGTCCTGGATGGGGCAGCCAGACTCGAACCCGCGACTTTCTATATCGTAGGCGAGGACTTATTCCCGCCTCCGCCATATGCGACCGAATTCATTTCGATTGAATGAATACTTACTAGGAAGGAGAAGTGTAAGGATTTAAATCACATTTATTTTTTAAAATTTCAATGGTACCTTTTTCATTTCCCAGAATTTTACTGAAGTTACAAGTACCATATCAACACGTGATGCGATCACCATTCAGTACTTATAAAATATTTCTTGGAGTATAGGTCAACGTATATTATGCAAAAAAGTTATTAGCCAACGTTTCAGTTCATTTAAAACCTTCATCAGGGCTATGAATGAAAACATGAGAACACAATAAAATACAATGATATACAATATAGTTACGAAATAAATGTCACAAAAGAGTTTTTTTAGTAAAATAATTTAAAAAATAAGAAGAGAATACACAAAAATTTTGACATACCTTCGTTTTGCACATATTTTACCCTTTTGTAACCTTTTTATAGATTTTCAGGGACCAATGTATGCACGATTCATATATATATATATATACAAACAAAAGCTGTAAAAGTAATGTTAGATACGAAATATAATGTTCATGAATTTTCATAAACCTGTTCCCAAATGGGAAAATTGGGAGGTAGGTAACCGGTTAATGCCGAAGAAAATGGTAAAATAAAAGCCTGTGTAAAGATGAAAAGAACTGTATCCTATTCCGTCTGCATTCATTGTCCGATTCAAGCTGACTACTTCAAAGCATCACCACATTTCAGAGGAATAGCCCACCTCATTGTCCACTATCGCGGTTTCCAATTTTCACCCACACGTCTACTACCGTTCTCGAGTCCTTTGGCCGTAGCACAGGGACCTTTTCAGCGAGAAAAATGGCGGAAGTTGAGAGGATTCTAAACAGAAAACCACAGTCGGGAGACCCGAGGAAAAACCACGCAAAGGGCCTAGCGGTACGGTTGGGGGCGGAAAGGGAATATGTGGCTATCTCAAGGTAATACAACTGTCGGCCAACAATAAAAGGTTCATTCCGGTCGAAATTAAGACTCGACGTTTTCGGTGGGTACCTTTCCCCATTCGCTCGGAATGCTTGAAGCTCTAATTAGGACGCCGTTCTAGCAGGACTTTCGTGGGGAGAATAAAAAGGCTCATTGACTAGGCGTTCGCTGATTGAGTTTCCCAGTTTAAAAAACACCACGCTATTATGCCTGCTCACGCTATTGAAAATTGAGGACAGAATAAACGTTAAGGTAGGATGCACACACTTAAATTAATAGTAGTTAAAATATTTAATTAATTATTGTTAATAAAAATAGTCTCCTGATTAAGAGAGGTTTGCATATTTAATAAGCATTCTGTCAGTCTGCCCTCCTTTCATGAACTTCCCTGTTTATTGATTTATTTTCTTAACCCCGAGATCAGAACTGATTGGCCTTTACATCGGTGGGATACAACATAAAGACGATGGATGATAACTGACATCCATGCCCTGGGCAGGGGTAATCTACGCAGGCGGGACTCGAACCCGCGACCTTCAGCTTGGCAGGCGAAGACTCTAACTCGCCGCCACCGAGGCCGGCGGTTCAATTCACAATACAGTCTACTACCTTTGATTCTATCTAAAAATCCTATTCCCTCCTCTCCCTCGTTTACCTAACATTCTACCCTACGAGGAAGGGCCAAACGTGGTGGGTGAGGGGAGAAACCTTTTAGAGGTGATACGGAGGAGTCAGAGAGCTTGGATGGAACTTACAAAGAATACAACAAAAGAGGATCCTCTAGTCGGCCTCTAAATGCCTTGTTAACCAACGCAAATTTAAGTGGGTTTACAAAAATCGCCACTCGCGTCGCTGACGGACAAAGTGATCCGATTTTCACTGGGAAATAAGGTTTAATTGGGGGTGTTAACCGAAATTTATATACATGATAATGTGATCTATCAAATTCATATTTTTCCATTGCTATACCTAGCAATTTTAAACAATATTATTAATATTATAGTATTCTACCGATTAAGGTAGGTTTCCATGGAATACTTAAGAAGTAATCTGGGAGACACCCTTTCCGTCCAGCACAACAAAAATCCTATTCTCTGCCTTCCTCTCCCTCGTTTACCTAACATTGTACATCTAACACCGTTTTCAACATCCTCACCCCGCTCAGTACTCGATCCATCCATACCTTGTCTCCTCCGTATCTCATCGAATGAAATTTTTAATTCCCATGAGTAGGAGTGGGCAAAAATCACAAACATAGGCAAACCACGTAATCGATTCCATTATATTGCAGTAAAAAATGTTTGTATTTGCGAGAAATAGCATTTAAAAGTTAGATTTTCATAGATCGCATCGTTATGAAAATTAATTAATAAATAAATTAAGACACACCTAAATATACTTTATTTCCCGATGAAAACCACGCAATCAACGTTGCGTCTAAATAAAATTCTTTTCTATTCCTTTCTCTCCCTCGTTCACCCAACTTTCTACCCTCTAACACTGTTTTCAACATCCTCTCCCCGCTAAGTACTCGCTCCATCCATACCTTCTGTCTCCTCCGTATCTAATCTAGAAGCTGGAAGAAATTTCAAAATTGGCACAGGTTTTTGGTTTTTAAAAACATTACATCTAAATTAATAATGCGCTTCATGTTCAACGTAAACTTTTGTTACTATGCAGTTCAAATTCTGAATTTTCCCTTCCAAAATGAAGATATTTCTATCATTGTAGCCTTTTATAGCTTAAATTTGAGATGCTTGAAGATTCAGCGTTTTCCCTTCACTCGCAAGCCTAGCCATATTTCCTTCAAATGGATTTAACTTAACGAAATGATAATTTGGGAAGTTAAAATTGTATAGGTCTACAGCACACATGCTTTTAAGAAATATCCACAATTTTTACCCCTCACCTCCGGCATGTATTTAAATAGAATGTCCATCAACTACATAAAAATTCCTTACGAGAAGAAAATAAGAAGACTAATTCCTTCGTATCGAGCGTCTACTTTTACATAAATCTTCCATCATCTATCCTCATGTTTCAGATTATTTCCTCTCCTCTCATTCCTAAAGGTTGCATTGAATTCATGGCATTAAATTTTAGAATGGCCCATCATCCACAATAAACTTAATTGAGCGTAGAAAATAAGAAGACTAATTCCTATATTCAAGCACTTACTTATTCAAAAAGCTACCGTATACCTACACTCATGTTTTAGAATATTTTCTACCGCCTCATTCTAAGGCCCAGCGCAGACGGTGTGACTGTTTTACGACTACCGTTGCAAACCAGTTGCACGCGCAACTGTTTTGTGACCTCGACAATGCATTTGAGTGGGGAGGCGCACACGACGCGACTGGTTTTTGACGATCTCAAAACAGTCTGAAACCAGTCACATGCAACCGTGGGCCCGCGGTTGCAGTTGCGTTGCAGACTTCAGTTGCACGAGACCACGTGGTGTTTTGGTGATATTTTGACGGCCGTATAGTGTCGATCTCAAAATGAATGATCAAGAAGTCAACATGAAGCTCGTTGCAGCAGTAGAGAAGCATGACGTCCTGAACAAATACAAACTATCTAACGTCTTTGGTATTGATAATAGTTCACAGCGTCTTCTTCGCCTGACTCAGTGATAGTAAGCGCTGACGGCCAAGGCAAGGGCTAAAAAACAACACGTACCGCACTAAATAAAAACACTTCACTGATTGCACGATGGACGAAACTGATTTACAACCAGCCCTTTGTCATTACACCCTTGTGCGGACAGAAGTTTTGTTTCAGTTGCAAACTGGTTGCAGACGCAACTGATTCCCAACTGAGGTTACAAAATAGTCGCTCCGTGTGCGCTGGGCCTATGGGGTATATTGAATTCATGGCAGTAAAAATTGTCAGTTCTGTTCATCCAATTGGGAATTCAAGAGAGGAGATTGCACAGGAGATGAAGTTATGATACGGGGAACATAATTGCACCCCTTCCAATATTCGAAATTTGATTGGGAGACGCCCTCGAGACTTCTTGCCATGTCTACCAGCCCATAGCCATCTCCATTCGTGCAATATGGTTCTCTTGGATTTATCTATAATCGGTTTTTCGAGAAAAATTCCCTTGGAAACGGAGTGAATCTTTTCTGATTGAATCTGCGCGACAAGCTCGCTGGTTATCAGTCAAAGGGGCGCGCTCGCGAACGTAAAGGACTTTATCTCGAAAGGGAAAGAATTTGAATTAATTTCCGTTTGATACGTTATCTTGAAATTGGTTGATTTACTGACAGAAAGATGTATTTTGGCACGAATTTGACTCGCAAGTAGACACTTCACTAGCTATTGGAGAAAATATTTATTGCAAGTAAATATGTAAAGACATGTTCATACCACTTTTTATAATATATTTGATGAAATACTCCCAGAAAATCAATTTTACTACCTTTGTAACTAGCCGCAATTTCACTTGCTAACGTAACACCGATTCCTAATAGAAAAAGCGGCTTCTGGAAGCTCAATAGGGGACAAGAATCCCCTTCGTTTCTGTAGAGGGATACTCTATTATCATAATGGGAATAGAATAATATTTATCCGATATTGAAGTAATTACTTGCAATTTTCCACGATTATAAAATATATTACGACCTAGGCTTCAATGTTACCTTCAAAGTTACTATATCACCCAAATTGTAGCACTTGTACTAGTAGAAAGTAGAATCAATAGTACCAGTAACAGAAAAGAAAATAACAGCTTGTTTTAAAGTCGAGTTCAATGAGCCACGTTATTGAAGCTAATTTTAAAAAATTTCATCACCGAAGTTTTCTGTATAAAAGCATCTACATAAATTACAACATATCGTGTTCCCACCTTAGCGTTTCATTGATTCAATGCGTGTTTAAGTAAATACCACTGCAACCGAATACGAGAATACCAAAATATGTGAACTAGTAACCGTTGATAAATTTAAAAGTACTTGATATGTAAAAATATTATGCATCTGTTGCATATACATATTAGCTATGAAAATAAAGACTTAAAACCTCTAAGTTAAAATTAACTCATGGTATGGTATTTGGACGAGGCGACCGACAGCTTAGGCCATTTTCGCCATGAGGGGAAAGTAGGGAGGGAATAATGGAGAGAAACCCGGCGTCGGCATCGGCCTGCTCTTAACTAAAGGCACCAAGGGGACCATGGCTAAACGTCCCATCCGACGGACGGAGTGTTTCACTTGAAATGCCCTCCACACGACATTCAAGCAGTAATCATGTAGTTTCTGAAAATTCTCTGCCACCGTTGAGATTTGAACCCGAGCCCACGGATTAGAAAGCCAACACTCTTGCTACCAAACCAACCCGGTTACTAAATAACTCCAAAAATTTAAAAACAAATATCTCGATAGTAAATAAGAACGACGAGGTGGTTTTATAGCATTTTAATCCGATGCTATCACACGTCTTCCTTCCAACTCTCATGATCATGTAATAATGACTTAATAATTATCTCTTAAAAATTGTCTTTACTCGTAGCTTTAATCCCAGAAAAGATGTCTCTCAGGTTCATTCAAGAAGTTGTCTTTCAACATGATTCACACACAAACCTCGCCAGGGCAGTGGCGCCAACTCTATGGGGCCTGAGGGGGCCCGAGCCCCCTCTTTCGTTTGTTATAGGGGTTAGGAAAAAATGTGTCAGGATTGTAGATTTTCCCCGGAATGAGTTATCGATAGTCGCGTTTTCAGGATTCTAGTTTTTATCATACGACTCTCCTAAAATGCTTTAAAAAACTTAAAAACTCTCTATTTGTAAAATTTCCCGTGGCAAGACGCCCCCAATATTTTTTACAACCCGGCACCCCCACGCCAGGGTACTGTATATGCACATTACATTACCATACTTTATTGACCTTCAACCTCCTAACAGCAAAGCATCGTTTAATGTCTATTCCGCATCTTGTTTCTCATCTCACTTTATTGACCTATCAAATGGAATAGGCAACGCAATTACCCAGTCCTCCGATAATTAGGTTAAAATCGGCAAGCGCGCCACTTCAACTTCATTAAAAAAGCTGTGCATTACTACTCTCGCATAAAAGCACATCAATCAGTGTAATCACTTCCAAAGATTGAATTAAATTCATTCTTGAAGCCGACGATACACAAGGCCACGTGCGATAGCGCACACCGTCAGAGTTGCCTTTGCTAATTTACTCTCCGTATCGTTCTTCGTAAAGAGACTTAGGATTGAACTTTTATAAAAACCATAGACTTTAAACTATATTTACGATTTTGGTACCGTAACTTTTCTTGTTATATAGTGCGTTGATTAATATGGCTGAGAATTTTTACTCTTCCAGATTAATATAGGCAATCGTGCATAAACTAAAAAGGCACCGGTTTTTTATGCGTTGGCAAATAAACCTCAACTTTAAATTTTGGCCAACGTTGAACGCGCATTGATAAATTTACCAATTTTTTATACGTTATTGAGTAAGGATCAAACAAGAGTTTTAAAACTCTTGTTTGATTGTAGGTATAATTTATTGATTAATACTCTTTCAGAATTAATTTTAAGGTTGAAAAAGTTTTAAAGCTTAGAAAAATGCTAAAGAAGAAACGAATAGATAATAAAGAACAATTTCAACACTAATAAATCAACATTCTAATTCCTATTTTCTTTTTTCTCCAGTTTAGTAAACTTCAGCATCAGTCTTGATCACATTCATAAGTCTTTCTCTCTGAGGGTCTCTTTTCTTCCATAGGTATTTGGTAGTACATATTCAGTAGTTTTTCATTACTTTTTATGAAAGGACGCATCGTAATGTTCAATCACGTTAAGTTATATTTTAAGCATTAGCTTTTTAAACATGTTCAAACAAAAGGTAGTACGGTAGTACCCAGGTATATCGTTCCTCAACGTTTAAATACTCCTTAACCCTTAACCGGTGACGTGCGGTCTGAGAGACCGCTGCGTTTCTAAAATTATGAATATTTTCAAAATTAATATTTCAAAATATCTATAACTCTCGTTAGCTTAATATTTTTGCATAACAAGGACATCCCACTCTTAAAAATTAATGTTCCTTTTATTAAATTTTGTAGCTTTGAATTTCAATTCGATTAGCGTTCTGTGAGACCGTACGTCACTAGCATAAGAAAGCATCAATAAAGGAATAAGCTGGATAAATTTCATTGCTACTCACTACTTAGCCTTCCAACTTTAACATTTATGGCTTTTTTTTAATCTGGCGATATATTGATGCATAAATAGAATAATTATAACTGAAGTGTTTTGGGCATCAGTTTTTTGAGCCTGCTTCAAATCACAATTTTTAATGGCAAATTGGTTCGTATTAGGAGTGTAAAAATTTTAATATAAGTTTAAGAATAGTTAAACATTCAAACAAAAATTAAACAAAACAATAACAATGGCGTTGCAACATTTTTATGAATTTTTGATTTATTGCGGTCTCCAAGATCGCACGTCACTGGTAGTGTAACAAATATTTCACGTCACTGGTTAAGGGTTAAATCGAAAGTTGAAGCTTGTACGTAGTGTAAGTGCCCCATGTTATCAATAACAGACTTTGTTACTTCGACAACATATTTTTTTAAAATTTATAACGGTTTCGGCTGTTACACCATTAATAAGTACAATAGATATTTATAAAGATACATTGTCTATGTTAACACCCGACCAAATGGTCGACTTGTAACTGTACTTTAATAATAATAAAAATATTAAACGACGTATAATTAAAAATAATCCATAGCTGCAAAAATTACGGGTAGTGGTACAACTTCGGTCCTTCCAATGTTAAATACCTACGCAACGTGTAACCAATAAATGGTAGCGTAACAATGTGCTGTTGATCAAGTTGAAAACATACACTATTTTTAAAGTATTTTTTCGATATGAAAGGTTACTACCTATAATATCTCTCTTTCGAGCAAGATAAACAAAAGAAAAACGTCCCGAAGTTCAGAAAGGAAGGCGGCGTGCAGAATGTTTGATCATCGGCTTTTTTTTATTCTTCTGCCCTCCCCTTCTGCCGGTTATTCTCTCCAATGTATCGTTTCGAGATCACCCGACCCATAAAACAGCAAAATTGTACTCCTTTCCTCTTCCCTGAAGGCATTCCCGCCATTCGCGAGTGGAAAAGAAAACTTTTACCACTCGCGAACACAAAAGGGATCGGAGATCGGTTAGCATTCCTTTACGGACGTCGACACAATCGGGAATTTTTCTCTCGAAACAAAATACGCTGTTCTGAAAGCGATACGCTCACCCCGAACAAACGTACACTGCGGGCTCTGCTTGCATTATTCAGTGTTGAGAACGAGGAAGGACCAAACATGGTGGGTGAAGAGAGAAAACTTCTAGAGGTGTTGCGAAGGAGTCGGAGAGCTTTTATGGAACTTACAAAGAATAAAATAAAAGAGAATCCTCAAGTCGGCCTCTAAATGCGTTGTTAACCACCGCAAATTTAAGTGGGTTTACAAAAATCGCCACTCGCGTCGCTGACGGACAAAGTGATCCGAGTTTCACGGGGAAATAAGGTATAACTAGGGGTGTAAACCGAAATTTATATACAAGATAATGTGATCAATCAAATTCATATTTTTTCATTGTTATACCTAGCAATTGTAAACATTATTATTAATATTATGGTATTCTACCGATTAAGGTAGGTTTCCATGGAATACTAAAGAAGTAATCTGGGATACACCCTTTCCTTCCAGCACATAAAAAAATCCTATTCTCTTCCTTCCCCTCCGTCGTTTACCTAACATTCTACATCTAACACCGTTTTGAACATACGCTCCCCGCTACCTACTACTCCCATCCATACCTTATGTCTCCTTCGTATCTCATCAAAAAGCTGCCTCTCCTCACCCACCATGTCCAGCACTTCGTCGTTCCTCCTCCTCTCTGTCCATTTCACCGTCTCCATTCTTCTCCATACCCACATCCCGAATGCCTACAATCTTTTCTCGTCATTCTTCGTTAGTGTACACGTTTCCGCACCGTAGAGAGCTACACTCCAGACCTAACTCTTCACTAACCTTTTCTTAACACTCTTGCATACTGATCCTCTAATAAGCTTCTTCCAGTTCATGAATACCTCCTTTGCTAACGCAATTCGCTTCCTGATGTCCTTACTACTGTATCCGTTTTCCTCTAATGCGTTACCTAAATAGCTGAATTACTCTATCTGCTCAAGTTTTTCCCCACCTAATTTTATCTTGAGTCTCACATTCCTCGCTCGCGATGCTTTACAAAACCGCATCACATTGTTCTTCTTGTGATTAATTAATTCCTAACATTATAATACAAAATATTGGGAAAAATTGTATCGCATTGCACTCTTCACCGTGCTGCGGACATTTTTGAAAACCGATTACAATGGGACTTGAGTGGCAACAGAAATCTGCCTTTATAAAATGACATGACCTATTTGTCGTATCTCGTCTCGCTCACCCCAAATATTTGCATGAATGAGAATCAGGGTGAGCAGTCGGAAGTGGGTTTTATAGCATGTAAATAATAACACAGTAGGCACCGCAAGAATGTCGGAATTCGTCTTTCCATTAAAACTGTTATAGGTTTCAGGGAAATAGATAAATAGATCGCTAATTTATTTTTACTCGGAAAACACCCCTGAAGCACAATTAAGCATGTTTGATAATCTATGCTACGAATCCGGACTATAACAATTTAGTATAAAGAGCAACATGTTATCAATACAACATTGAACAACAACCGCCACATGATGTCAGAATTTTTTGAAAAATACATTACACTCTCCTTGCTTCGTTTTAAAGAAGCTTTGCTACAAAATATCAATATGCTAAATTGGAATAGAGGATTTGGTTTATTAAGAATGGGAACTCATCCTAGGCTAAAAACTAACATATGATGATCTGAATAACTGTCAAACAATTGATAAGTAACCGTGGCCTATCGTAGAAGAATTCAAACAATTGGGATTTATTTCACAAAACAAAATACGATGGTCTAAAAGCGATACGCTCACCGTAAAAATTGGTTGACTGTGCTCTCTGCTGAAATTATTCAGTGTTTGGAAGTGCCAAACCTGGAGGGTGAGAAGAGAAAAGTTCCAGCCGGATAGATAACAGGATCTGGATAGGGCAAAAGGGTCTGAATAGGGCTGAAGTAGGGGAGACTGGGGGAATGGCGGTGACTATGATTTCTCGTAAAGTGGATAACGTAGAGTCAAACTGATTAGTGCTGAAAACTCAAGTTAATGGATATACTACTGGAGTGCTCGCCATCTTGCCAGTCGGAAATTGCCTGTTTTATAAGAAAGACTTTTTTGACGTTTCGTCTTTAAAAAATAGTTGAATCCACTATCAGCTCTTAATGTTTACTTATCATTGGACGAAACTGATCTCGTAATAACAAGGTAAGCCATATTGTTCTATTACGTAGCGTTTTATTAAGGTTTTTAAGCACTGATATTTTTTTAGCCGTTGAATGAAAACATGTTGCTCGGGTAATGGCGGTCGCTTTGGCAACTGATCAGCATTACCCTATTACTATTAACAATATTTTTTATTCTATACTTCCGATGCCCAGAAAATACGCAAGGAAAACAGATAAAACTAAATAGAATGTAGAAGACTTAAGGAAGTAAAAGCAATCATTACTGGGGATTATCGATTAGAATGGCTGGGGATCAATTTAAAACACGATTCAGCACGTTGCAACACAGAATGAGGAGTGGAACTGATTCTGACCCAAGCTTAAGCAGGAAGTGTGTTTCCCCTCCAGCACACAAAGCAGCTATAGCTGACAACGTAAAAACTTTATCGAAGATTTTCTACAGTATCACTGCACTAAAATTAAGAAAAACTGCATTTGTATACGCAGAAAAAAACTAATAAAGCCTCAGGTTTGACAAAGAACAAACAATAGCTGAAAAAACATGTTGGCATTTCCTTTATATTTTTCAGCTCTTTTTAACCATGGGGAGATATTTTTTACATCATTGACTTCATATTATGTCCATCCTTTCAATTACTTTTATGTAATTTCATGAATTCTGAATTGTTTACTTTATTTAAAAAATATTTCCGTTTATCGTGTTTATTTCATCAAAACTCTTCACATTTCTTAATTTATAACCATTTAGTAGAACATGACATTAACGACTGCCGACCCCTACCCAGGGTAGGGGGTAGGTATACCGGTCAAAACTGATTTTGAAATATTTTAAATAATATCAATAGGTAAGCTTAATTAGGACTATTTTAGGGTCTGCAATAGGTGAAACGGAAAAATTTACGTCTCCCAACTTTTCAAAGACTTACAACAGAACAAAAAACGAAATTAGGTGAAGGAACCTATTACGATTAGCTTCAGAAACATGTAGCTCACTCGTAAGAAAAGTAATAAAAAACTATTTCGTACAAACGCCATGAAACCAAATCACTTCACGGCTTGATATGGGGACGTTAATGTACAAATTGCTTTAACAGTGTGCGTCTTCATTTCGTGATCACGTTCACTCTGGGATGGCCAGCCGCATGATGGCAATTAATTAGCAGACCCTTACCACAGCTTTGGGCCTTTTAAGCCTCCAGGATAATTTAATTTCCACGTCCATCCTATCACACGGAGAATCAAATGGAGTGCCTCTCCGAAATTTTGGCAATGACTCCACATTACCTAGGGTTAAGTTGATTTCGGTGAGGACAGTGAAGCCTCCCTAGCTACCTCAAAAATACGCTGATTGTGATCAATACTTACCGTACGAAAACGAAATAAGTCTGATTGTTCAAAATTTGATATTATACCTGGAGATAATATTCAAACAATTTGTGTAAACATTGTCAAAAAAGGGACCCCAGAGTAAAAACCTACTATTTTTAATACTTAAATAATATCTCATCTTTGAAAAAAAATTACTATCTTCTTCATGGCATGAAGAAATTTTACATAAACTATATCAAACAAGCATCTTGTCAGATCCAAATCTTTAAGACAAACTCTCGCGTTAGGGTCGTTAAAAGTATATTGTAAATACTATAGATAATAAAAATTGGTGGCTTAGATACTTTATAATTGAAGCTTAGGGTCATATTTCTATGGTCTGGGGCAGTTATTACATCCACAGACTCCATAATAAGCCGATATTATAAGATGAGATATTATTCAAGAAATTTTTTAAATATCGTCAAAAGTAATCCCGGAGTAATTTTTCTCTACGAAATCTGATACTTAAATAATATCTTATCTTTGAAATGCAATTAATACTATCTTACATAGTCGTTATTGCATTGGGAAACTTGAAAATTATCACATAAGCTTCTTGCTAGATCCAAATCTTCAAACCAGCTCTCTAATCATTGTCGTCGACAGCGTATTGTGATTAATATAGATGATAAACATTGGCAGCACTGATATAATATATATGATTATAAGTCTGATTGGAGGAGCCACAACGTTGGGCGAAAGAAAAATGCTACAGTTGTAATATTATTTATTAATCCATGTCCGAATATCTACTAAATTTTATACGTGGAATAGAATGTTTGGACCACTTCTGAGATGGAGAATTTAGGAGATATAAGTTAAAAAATTTTAAGTTTTGAATACTAAAAAAGAGAAATTATTCAATTTTAAACCCATGTTATGTGCTACGAAAATTCTTCGATTTAAAAGAAGAAATTAATCATGGCTCAAAGAAAATTTTTTGGCTGAAATGTATAACGTTTTCCTGCTAAAAAATTCGCAAAACGGTTTCGCAGTATTAAGTTATCGGTGAACATGGATTTATACAGAAATTATCATTGAAATCTGAGACGATAAAGGACAAACATTTTGTTGAATTGAGGTGTAATCACCCATTTATTTTTTCAACCGCACAGTCGCGTACAGTCGAAGTCCTTCACAGCCGCTAACATTGCTCCATTGTTATTTTCTTAATTTCCCTTCGCAGCGAGAGACGCCCTGGTCTGATTACATGCGGAGGGAGGTTGCCAAATTATCTCCGTTCCGCAACGGCGGCCTTGATCGCTCGACTGTTCCATCCCGTTCTCCAGCCAAGCAAAACCATCCCAGACACGAGACCCACATAAAGTCTCAATCTCCGCATTCTCCCCACCTTCCCAAGCCACCTTCCAAGTGGCATGGCAATGGAAAGAGAAAACGATGATTAGAGAGAAGTCTCGAGGAAGGCGTCCTAAGAGATACGACTCGCTCAAGGGAACATAACCTTTCTCTCATGCAGAAAGTTCATCAAATGAGCATCTCCCACCAACACTTCTCGAATTAACTCACCATTTTCCAGGCAGCATTAATGGCACCCAAATCAATAACAACCTTAGGCCATTCTAGTAGTAGATGCTGAGCTATTTCATAAATTTAGTCTCGAAATCAAATTTACGCGTGGAATACTGACCGCATAACACTATCAAGTCGGAAGATCTATCGTTAGGTGCCGAAACAAGAAAGACGGTGATAGATAGATTGATGGCACAGTTTCCCTTAGGTGAAAACGGTAGAGAAAAAACATTTCAATTCGCCAAACGTCTCAAGACACCAACAGAAATAATACAAGTAACAGCATTCAAAGAATCTGAAGACGCAGTTCAATGACATAAGTTTATACTCAATATCAAATCTATTACACGAGGAACCATAAGGGGCTTCACTTGGACAATTAGAGAGCTCAATGTCTATGACTATTGGTGCGCAAGGCAGCAACCAAACACATTTCACACACAACATCTTCAAGTTGGAGGGTCTATAGTTACGTGCCGAAACAAAGAGGACGGTGATAGATACAGTGATACAATTTTTTTATAGTACAGGCACATTTTCCCTTAGGTACAATTAGTAGAAAAAAGCATTTCAATTTCGTCAAACGCGCCGGGTGAGCAAAATAATAACGCAATCACCAATAAGCAACGAATATGCCACGGCATGCCATGGCAATGGAAAGAGAAGGCCGGTGATTACAGAGAAGTCTCAAGGAAGGATTTCTAAGAGATACGACTCGCTCAAGGGAACATAAACTTTCTCTCATACAGAAAGTTCATCAAATGAGCATCTCCCACCATCGCTTTTCGATCTAAGTCACAATTTTCGAAGCAACATCAAGACCACCCAAATCAATAACAACCTTTGGTCATGTTAAAATTAGATGCAGAGTATTTTCATAAATTAAGTTTCAGCATAAAATATTTTACACGTGGTATCATTAAAAGCTTGCCTTGGACTAATAGCTTCACAACGCATATGACTCTTGGTGCGTATTCTCACCACCAAACTGAGGGCCTTCACAACACCTTTGGGTCTACGGTTAGACGCCATAACGAGATAGGTGATAGATAAATACAAATTTTTAAATAGTATTGGCACAATGTCCCTTATGTACCAACAGAGGTAAATAAAAAGCATTTCATTTCGTCAAATGTTTCGAGACCGCGAAAAAAACGTCATTTATAATACTATATTGGTCAAAAATCAATAACAAGAATAACCAATATCGTAAGCATTATTGTAAAAATTAAGACCATTTATACGGTTTATGCTGCGTTAGATGGTATATACCGTATTTCTCCGAATATAGTCCCCCTCTGAATATAGTCTCCCCCCCCCCCTAATTTTGAGGCTTCAGTTTCGGGAAAAGTAATAAAAATGCGTTTGAATATAGTCCCCCCTTTACTTTCACCATGGGCATTTTTGGAAAAAAGGAAGGAATATATTCAGACATATACGGTATATCATTCTTTGATCTTGTTCATAACAAGTCAAACTATTCCAAGTCAAAATAGGTAAGACAACGACTTGCTGAGGTCAGCATAACTCCCACATGCAGGAAGTTCAAAAAATGATTGTTCCGTTTCAGTTTAAAATTACCATTGCGTGACAAATCAATCCAAATAAATCACAACAAATGCAAACATTATTCTCAACACATTTAAAGCAGTAAAAAATGACACCTAAGGAATTCCTATTATCTCATTCATCAAATTTGTTTCTCATCACACGCAGTGGAAATTCATTCCAGGTCCCTTCCGGCAGCGGTATATTTGCAATGTTAATTAGAACAACACATCAATAAAACACTTGCAAGACACGTCGTATCGTATGTAAAACCAATAAAAATTACGCATACCAGAGAAAATCGCTAAGTATGCAATAATAGACGCACTTGTATGCAGCACGATCAACGCACATGATTTTTACATCCTTGGAGATAGGCATATTCCAATTCGTACATGCTATGCATGGTTGCATATCTGGACTCGTTTCATGCACACCCGTTCAATTCTGGCACGGAAAGTGTTCGATTCGTTTTCGGTGTCGTCCGATATTTGTCAAGCGATGTGCACGGCATATTTTCGGTAAGAAATAGACAATAAAATTAACCAAACAACCCTATTACACGAAGGATTCCTTTAATTCATAATAGGAGCAAACAAATCGGCCATAACTCGACTATGCAGCGAGCATATAACATCCGGTACAGCAACACTTTATACGTGAACTAGATAAAATACAAAGGAAACATGCGCGAGTCTTCAAAAACTGTTATGTGCGCCCAGAAAGCTTTACACTGATGGTAAGCGAATTAAGATAGGAACAGCTAGAGATTTGGAGGCAACACGCTAGACTTAGATTCCTTGAGCAATTGAGAATCTTTAAGAGCAACACGGAGAACATCATATTCAAGCCACACTATATTTCCAGGTCCTACAGAAACGATAGATGTAGGGAGATATTTTACCGAACGGATAGGTAAGGGAATTTGTTTTACCCCGAACAATAAAGGACTTTGACGAATGCTAGGCGTAATTTCGCAAGAGCATGTCCTTTTTAATGTGTGAACGACTTATGCAGTGACATCTCCTTCCACACATCTATTAAGCTGCTTGCGGGGTGGTGTGTGGACGTAAATAATTAGCAAGTCATGCTTTAGAAGCATGGCCGTTGACAGTAGCGGAGAAGTCAATAGTGGAAGCATTCGAAAGGTGAAATGATATAGAGGAATGACGAAAATGAAATCTATTAACCTTTTGAGTAATGAAGTCCTTAAAAAAGTGGGTACTCTGTAAACACTGAGGAGAAGATACGAAAACTATACTGGGCTAATGATAAGGACCGATGGTTTGATGACAATCATCGAAGTACAAGTGGACAGAAAGAAAGGCAAATGAAGACTCCTAATAGGAAAATGGCGGTATACCGGCGACGGTTTCCACGAACTTCAAGGAAAACCAAACTGAACCAATTTCCCAGACAATCATGCAAGGCGCTCATTACTACAGTGTAAAGCGTAAACCTAAAAAAATTATAGCAACGGTTGAACATTAATCTACGCAAGAAAACAGTATATGATATCGATTTCTGAGACATAAAACTTTTCTTGAATACGTGAATGCGTGCGGAATAAAAGCTTTATTGGATATATAATATATCAAAATAAAAAACCCAAATCATATAGAATTCACATGCTAAAATACATAGCATATAATAATGCTTAATAATAGCCCAAAGAGTACATTAAATCGCACATTGCTGGATCGGTCCGGGGCAGGTTGACGGTGTGTATAGGGGTATATATATATAGCAAATAAGAGATAATTTATGTGTTATACTACACTGTTAATGGTGCTTTTAAGTTTAAAGGTGTACCACTGAGCCGTGCTAAGAGTTAATTATGTTATTTTACATCTGTGCCTGTTATGCACATTGCGCCTAAACTCAGCAATTCCAATATTGCGCCTGACGAATGGTGACGTTACCGCAACTCAACCATATCTCTACGATACCCACGAAATGGCCAACCGAAAAACAAATTCACCTGATTATATTTCAGCTTCGTAGTTTTTCTTCACAGATCATTAAATCTTTTACGTGATTTACGGGTAGGTATTTCTTACATTGCCGTCTGTCTACCGGTGAAGGTTTCAACGAACCTAAAGGAAAACCAGCTCTAAGCGACTTTGATCCGATTTTTCTTCGGCCTCAATCATTAAGCCAGACGTTGGACTCCTGTTCCGGCAGTGGATTTATAAATCCACTCTGTGTAGTCAGCTCCATTTCTCAGCACCCGCGCCATAAGACCATTTCCTTGGCTTTCCACTCCATTTATCTCCACCCTAACTTATTCATATTCACAACGATAATATTTTTCATTCCTCTCCTGAATAAAAAACCGTTCCTTCACGTCCCTCCAAAGTCAACTCAGGTTTTTTTCCCTTTCTACCGTGAGCAATTCATCTCACCGGAGTCTTTTTATTTGGGCTTTTAACCGCTTTATCCACATTTCCCCTCTCTCTTTACCTCATTCTGCTTAAGCCACCCGCAATTCTCCATCGTTTCGCAATAAACCCACGAAGGCGCCCTTCATTTACCGTCTCCTCTGACCCCGTTTCTTAGAAAAGTTCAATAGTCAGAAACTATGTATAGCAATACAGATTCTTAATCCGAACTTCTATCTTCTGTACATTCGAAATGTAGTGCTGGTTACTTATCGATTTCACGTTCTCTTTATACACCAAAGTTTAATTTATACACATTTTTTAAAATTAAACTTTAAAAAGTAGGTACTTGGTTATTCTGTTTCAGGTTTACAGAACTCACATAGTAGTAATAGCAGTGGTGATATAGCCCTAGTTTAGCTGTGCGCATATAATACGCCGGCAGTCTCGAGTGCGCTATCTTTAAGACTGGCCTGTGCCGACGTGTGAATTCCTAAGCACCTGTAATTATAACTAATAGAAGTGACAGAAATTTCTCTAACACTCATTACCCGTCAAATTATTCGGAAAGAAAATTAATTTTTTATTTATTTTATTCCCAAACCACCGAATACAGATCATATTGGCGATTTTATACCGGGGTGTTCAACAAATTTGGCAATTGGACGTACACAAACAACCACGCCCTGGGTAGGGGAAATCTACCCAGGCGGGACTCGAACACGCAACCTCTTGATTGGTAGACGAGGACTTTAACCCGCCGCCAACGAGGCCGGCTTTTTTTGGTTCAATGCCGTATTTTCGGGTTCTCTGAACCGCTGTGCGGATGTCAAGACTATTTTGTGCGTCGCGCGCCGGCGCGGCGTCAACTCCGATGGACTCAGCGGACCGAATTGATCATTATTTAAGTATTTTATTGATTGAGAAAGATTAAAAAAGGAATATTTAAGCAGTATTCTGGTAGTCTTCCCCTTAATGGACTTTTCTCTTCATATCATAATGAGGTCTACTCCGTTTCATTCCTCCTAAAAGTCCTATTCTCTTCCCTCCTCTCACTCGTTTGCCCATCATTCTTACCTCTAACACCGTTTCCAACATCCTCTCCCACCTAAGTACTCCTTCCATACATACCTTCTGTCTCCTCCGTATCTCATCTAGAAGTTACATCTCTTCACCCACCATGTCCAGCACTTCATCGTTTCTCCTCCTCTCCGTCCACTTCACCTTCTCCATTCTTCTCCACACCCACATCTCGAACGCCACCAGTCGTCTCTCGTCCTCCTTCCAAGTGTCCACGTTTCCGCACCGTAAAGCGTTATACACCAGATAAGAATATTCTTGAACTTTTCTTTAAATTCCTACTTAACGATCCTATCAATAGCTCCTTCCTATTCATGAACCCTTAAAACTTCTCCTCATCATGTCCTAACTGCTGTATCTATTTTTTCTAATTTGCTGCCCAAATAGTTGAATTGCTCTAGCTGGTCAAGTTTTTCCCTACCTACTTTTAACTTGAGTTTCACTTTCCTATAAGCGATTAAAAATTTTGAATTGGAAATAAAATAAAAACTAATTCCAAGAATTTAAATGTGAAAACAACTTAGATATACAATGTCGAGTGTGCATCCTAGCATTTAAAATATTCAGGGAAACTAACGATAAACTAAATCAGCACACTCGGCATCAGAGCCTTGTCGAAGACCAATTTTCGGCGGCACGTCGGCGCACACAAATGGCTAGGGGTTACTGTACATTTTTACAATTATTTTCTGACTTATTATTTGGGGAATACGGAAAGGTAGGTAGGTTTTAAATAGAATTTTCCGTCCACCACGGGTGGCGAACACCGGGGTTGAGCGCACGCAACTGGCTGTAGAAAAGATCTCTACCGATTTGATCGATAGATTTTTCTTCCTCATAGGAAAATCTACTAAAATTGGTAGCATATTAATTGCGTATAGCTTGGTTTCGTTAGTGGTAGGACCTGCCCGCCTTTGTGACGGTGCAGGATTCCTCGTCCCGTCCTTCCTTCCCCGTCCTTTCCTTGGAGGCGTCGTCGGGCTCCTATCGCGGCGGCGCCTCCTTCCTTGCTCCTTCCAGTCCTCCCCCTTCTGCGGTGCAGAGGTGATAAGCTAACGCTTCAGACCTCGGCCCAGGAGAGTAACCCCGCGAGCCCGCCCAAGGAGTTCGTATCCATTGTAGAAAAGATCGATTCAGGGCTGCGCACGGCCCGGGGGTTGAAATTCAGGGTTATGGACCTTTTGACTCCCAGCAATAACTGTTTTTGTTAATTTTGTTTTTGCATTTTGAATATATCATTAGTATTATTAGTGATCTATCTCTGATAATATTTTTTGTACCTTCCTGAGGTATTTTCCAACGAGCGTGACGATGGAAAAATTAACATTCCAAAACTTAGGCTGAGGTTAAGGTCATTAGATTAGAGCAGTTTTTATGGGTAATGAAATTTTAAAACTCATACTAGCCTATGATAAATACAATAGCAAATTTTAGAGTTCCTTATTGACAATTGGAATGTATCATTACCATATTTTGTACCTTCATGTTGTATTTTCCAACAAGCGTGACGATGGAAATATTAACATTCCAAAACTTAGGCAGAGGTAAAATCATTGGACACAACCACGCAGTTATTGTTTGTAATAAATTTTAAAGCTACTAAGGAAAATGCAAAAGCTATCGATAGAGTCCTTATCTAAGAGTATCAGATTAGAGCAGTTTTCATGGGTGATGAAATTTTAATATTCATACTAGACTAAGGTAAATACAATAGCAACTTTTAGGGCCCAGTAAAGACCTTTTGGATGGATCATTACCATAGTCATCTATCTCTGATAATATTTTTGTACCTTCATATTGTATTTTCCAACAAGCGTGACGATAGAAAAATTAACATTCCATAACTTAGGCAGAGAAAATCATTAAACACAACTACGAGGTTATTATGTGTAATGAAATTTTAAAGCTGCTGCTAGACTAACATAAATGCAACAGCTATCGCTAGAGTCCTCCTTCAACCCCTGGGTTTTCCTGTATCTTTTAAGTGGCCTGTTTCTCACTGTCTCCCCCTGTTCGCGTACCGGGAGAGGAAGGAAGAGAATCGGATTTTTTAGATAGAATGAAAGGGGGTAGGGTATGAATGGATAAAGTTAATACTTTCCAGAGAATGTATGGCACAATTAGAAGAACTATAAAAAACAAAACGAAACTATAAGAAACAAAATTTTATAAAGTGATGAAAGTCCCTACCTTACTCTACGGATCAGAATGTTGGGTACCAAAAAAGAATGAATTAAGTCAGACAGAATCATCGGACATGAAATTTTTAAGATACCTAAGTGAAAGGCTGCACAAAATTGGATAAATTAAGAAACACTCAAGAGATGAACTGGGTGTCCAGGCAGTCACTGATAAATTACAAGGCTACAAACACAGATGGAAGGAACATATACTTCGAATCCCAAATGAAAGAATTCCTAAATAAACAATGGAATATCAGCCAATTGGCAAGAGAAGTATTGGAAGACCAAATAAAAGATGGTAATGAGGAGCCGGAACAGGCTTAGTAGGAAGAAGAAGACTTTCTAAATACTGCGATTGTGGCCATGGTAATTGGTTGCTCTTCTGTTTTTGTTTGATTGTCAACTGTTTTGTTTGTTTATTTATTTAATTTTATCGTTTACTTTTACACGCAAAAAGTTCACTTTAAATTGACAGTCTTGATGTATGTGTACCATTTTATTCAAAATAAATACAATGTTCAAAGTGTTACGGCAATGAAATAGTTGGTCTTTGGGGCGAAAGATGGCGTACAGATGCCTGGAGAGACATGAGTGACTGATTGTGAGTGGTACCCCAGAAGGGGATGGACCGCGTTTAAGGTGCCCGGGCAGGGGGTTGTATTGTTAAGGGTGTCTCGGAAGGGGAAGGGAGAAGAGACAATAGTGTGTGAAGGGACTGGAAGGGACGACGCGACGGGACAAGCAACAGTCACAACCAGTGAACCAGTGGTCAGAACAGAGCGATGGTCGGTGTACGGTGCCTATTCCACGAATGTACGAACGATTCCAAACAGCTGTAACAACGATTTAAAAACTAAAATACAGTCCATTTAAAATCTACGACGTTTTATTTATGTTTACAAGGCGAAGGTGCAACACAAAGAAAGCAAGGCATGGAATATGGCAGCTAAATACTCTAGCCAAGGACGAGAAAAGGAGCAGATGACGAGGCCCTTTCCTTTAGTTGCCCAACAAACTACCTTCACTCGTGGTTAGCCTCGTCTCAAACATCGCCTTAACGAGAAAGTTCCCCTCCGCCTCAAAAAATTTAAACCCCTGACGCGAGTGAGAATTGAGTGGACTAATTTTTCCCTCACAGTCTTCTTGCCTTTTTTTGTTCCCAATGCAATCTTTTTTTTTTTTTACTTTCCTGATTATTTTCACCGTTGCAGAGAACAGAATGGGTAGCGTTGAAGATTAATTATAATTTTTTTCAAGTTATGCTGGGAGCGAGTTTTGAGTGCGGAGGGGATGCTGAAAAAATTGTTGGGGTTGTTGAGAATATTGGTTAAACGGGGGAAAGGAAGGAAGAGAATAGGAATTTTAGATAGAATGAAAATGAGTAGGCCTTATTATGAATTGAAGGAGGAAATACATACAAAAGGAAGGGGACTACCCTCATGTCTTTAAAGTACTCCATGAAAACCTTCCTTAATCGGTTGAATACTTAGTATACATTGATTAATATTCCTTGTATAAGTAATAACTATTTTCTAGAACGTAATCCGCATAAATTAAATTAACAGAAGTGATTAAATGTAAATAGTTCATGTATAAAGATTCTTGTAATTGAATTACAGGTTTTTCATGAATCAAGTTCTAATTTTAACTTCTTTCTCCCTCAGTGATTCAACACATGGATTGTTTGAGATAAATGAGGGTCAAGCTCTCCCCTAACTAAACAACAGGTGTGTAATATTCACATATTCTGGCAGAGTGGGTAGTTGCTCCCCCTGGGCCGCTTATTACTTCGATAACTTTCATTTTTGGGTGCCCGAAGACTTCAATCTGGATTTTAACCGGGTGACCTTCACTAGCGCAGAAATTTACTGAGTGGACAAAGAGCTTCCCTTGATTCCAAACCCATACTATCAACTTTCAATCCGAAATATAAGCTTAAATTTTTCATTTCATACTGGTACTTTTGAGAAGTTTTAGAGAGTTTATCCAGCACTTTAAATCACTTGCAATGCCAGCTTCATTTCTATTTACAAAGCTTCATCATAGCAAAGGCTTTTGAATGGTCATCAAAATATAATTTAGTTTCTAATATCTGAACTGCTCTAGGTGTAGTTTTAGTCAAGAGGTTTATTAAAAAGTAGTCTTCTTCTATTTAGTGAATAAAGGAAACTGTAAGATCGTAAAATAAATACAGCATCGCCCTATGGGACGTCTTATTTTTAAATAAAGACGCCGAATTGGAAGGATAGGTAGAAAAATAAACATTTATAGTCTTTTAACTTACATTATTTTAAGATTTATCGTACTGATACTGATCCAAAGTCCTGATGAAGCTAGGGTATGGATTGGGTGATTAAGGGAGTTCTATTACCTCTCAGTGAAGCGCGGTAATTTGACACGGTAATTGGGTGTTAACACGGCGGAATTTCGACGGTGAACGTGTTTACGCATCTGCCCGCATGGGTAAAGGCATCGTGTAAACACCAGTGGCGGTCAATTCCTTGGATAGGTAACATCTAACCTCCTCCACGTAGAGCACTGCTAAGTACTCTCTATGGAAAAATCGATTTCGCAGAGATATAAATTTAATCATCTTTAATAATAATTGTTTAACTATTTTAACTAGTTGAAAATTTATTTTGATGTTATTTATCTATAACACTCATGTATCACTTAATGCATTATTATTTTCTTTTTTTGGCATACATTTTGTTATTTGATGGTGGCTCAATTCTGGTCCTATGACCTTGGAGACCACCTAAAGCTCCTTCTCTTGTTTTTTTTGTATTCAAATGCAAAAACAAAATGTAGGAGTAATAAATTATTATTATTATTTAACGGTTATGGTAGTTTTGCATGGAACATTTAAGAAGTATTCTGGCAGTTATTACTCCTTTCATGGACTTATCTCTTCAATTCACAATAAAGCCTTTTTTTCCCTTTCATTCTACATAAATATTCTATTTCCTTACCTCCTTTCTCTTCTTTACCCAACATTCTAGCTTATTACCCATCTTCAATTGTCATTTCGAATTTTCTGCTTTCGGACATTATCTCTTAAGCCAGTTAAGAGCTTCAGGATGGTAAAATTCATTTTTATTAAAAAAATGCTGAGTTTTATTATATGTTTTGCCGGCCTGGATGACGGCTGCGTAAAGCCCTCGTTAGCTAAACTAGAAGTCGCGGGTTCGAGCCCCGCTTGGGTAGGTTATCCCTATCCAGAGCATTGTTATTCGTACATGTGTAGTTGTTAAGTATGCTGAAAACCCCGGTGTAAAAAGGCAAATGTGTGCTGTGTTCGGGAGTATGGGAAAAAATTAAAAAAATAATTTACGATTAGGTGAAATTAGGAATGTTATGGAATTGTGGAAACAGCTACCTATATTCTCACTATATAGGTACTCACTATTTTTACGGGCAGCATGACTGATTCAGCTCATTTACACTGATTTAACTCTTCCGTTATACCTCGATGGAGCCCACTGGGACGGTTTTATGTGATATATATAGGCAAACATGCATCGCTCTAAGGAATTGGGTGCTGCATTTTTCATTGAAGCGTAGGCGTCGGAAATCGTTAAGTTGATTTACGTCCGCTTATTTTCTCTCGCGACAGGTTACAAATTACCAAAGCGAATCGATTTCGAAAAGCATTGAGGGAAAATGTACCTCAGACCCTAAAGAACGTAAAATCGGAGGAATAATTTGATATTCGCACAGATGTTAAAACTTTCTTTTCCATTTCCCTCTTATATCTCGGTAAATTCAGAGCAATATCACCCAAATACTTTTTCTAATGAACGCAAACTATGACCAAAATATCTCAGCTTCTAATTGAAGTTAATGATTATCATTCAAAAATGTACCATTTGACAGAATAAACCTGTGATTTCTTATTTATCTCCCCTAAACGCACTTATTTCTTCCTGTTTACTTCTGATGAATATTCAAAGAGTATTCCTCCGCATCTACGTTACCTTACTCCAAAAAATAATAATTTTGTAAATATTTTCTCCAAGACGCCTAAACAATTCCTAAATGTTTTATCGCAATCACAAGGCAAAAACCTTTCCTATAACACAGCCTAATATCAACCGAAAATATCTCTACTTCCAACTGAAGTTAAAGAATATCATTCAAAAATGTACCATTTGACAAAATGAACTCTATGATTCCTAGTTGTCTCCATTAAATGTACTTATTTCTTCCTTTTGTATTGTTGACGAATATTCAAACCTAATTCCTTCGCTTTGGAGATACCTTACCCAAAAAATTTAGAATTTGTGCACATTTTTCCCAAAGACGCCTACACAATTCACAATTGTTTAATCGAAATCACAAAGTTATAGTTTTTCCAAGCATACAAAACTTCGGTACGATTGGTGATTGAAAAAGAAATCCCATTCACTATTAAGGAAGGCGGATCGAATACGCACGGCATTCGCTAGAAGTGAAATATTAAAATACAACTCATAATCATGTTCAAATGTAAACCTCTATCTAAGGAAATAATTTTGCTATGCACAGAATTTGAGCTGTTTCCTCACTGAACGCTTCCGTATTGAAAGGGCGTAAGATGATTTTTTTGGTGAGGATCCTATCAACTGTCGCATTCCACGATTACTTTTTGAGATTGAGATTCGCGCTTGATGTGATTGCTGAGAGTTGAACAACAGACGGCGTTCTTGATACTTTTGAGTGTCATCGATTTCAAACTTCCAATTCAATCACTAAGGCTTTCTCTTTAAACGAAGATTTAAATTTATCATGCAAGTGAGAAGTACTGTCATAGAAGTTATGAAATGGAAAATATCACTGAAATTTTATTATAACATGATAAAATACACGTACATGAGTCTCCAGATCGCCGATGAAAAAGGAATATCAAAACCCTCTACTAAATGACTACAAACTGGAATACTAAGCTTGCCCAGAAAGTAAGAGTACTTACTGATTTTTTTATTTATAAAAAATGACATGATATTGATGGTATGTATGCGTTACTTATTCTTCCACACAGTCGCCTCCCCGTTCTCTGAAGGTTCTAGGCGTAGCACTTTTTTGTGATTTCCTCCTCATAGAACTCTCTTACCATCTCCTTCGATAGCTTAAAGACCTCCTGTTTCACATCGCCATCAATTGAAAGATTTTTCCACTCATGTGAGTCTTCATGATGAACGAATGAATTCTCGTAGAATAAATTAACTATAAAATAAGTTGATTCCATATTAAGAATTAGGAAATTCATGACTACTTTATAAAAAAGGCATATCTATTTAATGACACAAAATAAAATTTCTGTCTATAATACTGGTAATATAAGTTTATTCCACTCATTTGAGTCTTCATGATGAACGAATGAATTCTCGTAGAATGAATCAACTAGAGAATAAGTTGATGCCTACTAAGAATCAGGACATTCGCATTTACTTTATAAGAAAAAGAGATATCTATTTAGCGACACAGCATAATCTTCTGCCTATAATACTGGCCCCATCTTTACGAGTAGCAGGATTTAGAAAAAAACAATTAAGAGAAAGTCCAAGTTACAATGGGCCAACTTCTTTTTTGCGTGATTTCATTTCCCTTCAAGGGACGATTCTTCACGAACAATATGATCTATAAGAATCATACGATCGCCAAGCAAGGGACGATTCTTCATGAACAACATGATCTACAAGAATCATAAGATCGCCAAGAACCACATGATCGACATGAACCGTTCGAACCATTTCATTAATCATCATCCATTTAAAATGAACAATTGAAAATGAAACAAAATGGCCTATTGATGGCCTAATAAAATGGACAATTCAGACGGTTCATAGCAATGACCAGTTCCAAATAAATATTTTTCTAGAAGAATGATGCTATATCGTACTCGATCGACCACACCTTGAATATGCAGCGAGCATATGGGGTCCGATGCAGAGAGACTTAATCCGTGAACTGAATAAAATAAAAAGGAAAGATATGCTATTCGTCAAAAGCTGCTACGGGCGTACAGAGCGGTACGCAGATGTTAAGCGAATTAGGCTGGTAGCCGCTAGAGACTCGGAGGCTGCGCGCTAGGCTTAGGTTACTTGAGTAATTGAGAATCTTTAAGACCGACACGTACAACATCATATTAGAGCCCCACTTTATTTCCAGGTCCGACAGAAGCGATAAATTAAGAGAGATATTTTGCCGAACGGATAGGTATGGCAATTCGTTTTTCCCCCGAACCATAAAGGACTTTAATAAATACTAGTCGTAACTTTGTTTGAGCAATTGATTTTTATGTGTAAACGGCTTGTGTCCTACCACCCCATGACACACGCGTTTTTAACCAGGGATGGCAAGTGAAACGAAACGAAAATATTTCATTTCGACCCGGAGCGAAACAATAAAACGAGGACTAGGTTTAGTTTCGTTCCCGCACGAAATTAAAATCACCATGGAGTTTAACTTCCACCCCGAACAAAACTTTACAACCGGGAACGAAACTAAATTAATCGAAACAACGCTGGTCATAGTTAAGTTTCCATTCCAGAAGTTGAGTGGAGGGGAATGAGAGGGAATAGTTTCGCGCCATTACGTTGGAGATACGTGTAGAGAGGTTAAACATTGACCTTGAAAATCGAGTGGCAACTTTGCGTACACCGTTCTCCTGTTAGTGGTAAAAAATATGGGTGCCCCATGCATGTAATGGCGGCAGGCTTGACCTCCACTTAATTCAACCATACTTCGTACTCGGTGTGTGGGTCGAAACTAAACTGTTCGAAGGTGAAGCACGTGGTCCCTCCGGAGCGAAACATTATCTGTATTTCGTTTCGTCCCAGATTTTTAGTTTAGTTTCGACCCGAAGTAGTTTTGACTCCGATTTGGTTTCGACTTCGAAACTAAACTGTTCGAAGGTGAAGCACGTGGTCCCTCCGATGCGAAACATTATATGTATTTCGTTTCTTCCCAGAGTTTTCATTTCGCTTCGACCCGAAATAGTTTTTAATCCGATGTCGTTTCGACCCCGAGTTTAGCTCCCCGGGTTAAATTCTTTTTCGTTCCGTTTCCAAATTTCCCGCTCCCGGGAACGAAACTATTGACATTTTACTGGTTTTCACTATCGCTTCGTTTCACTTGACAACCCTGATTTTAACCGGGGTAGTACGCAGATGTAGGTTCACTCATGAAGGACAAACTTCTTCAGTAGACAATACACACACTCCGATTTCCTGACGAGAATTTCTTTCGCGAATTACGTAAAGGGCGCGCGGCGCAACAGCTGTGGGTCACTTGTTGGTGCCACGGATGCTCGCGATGGCTCCTCCGAATGTATTTCCGCCCACGGCCGCCGCATCGGATCGCAATTTCGTTTCCCGCATGATCGATTCGCTCATCTGTACGGGAATTCATCGCGGGGGCGGCCGGATGGGGTCGCTGACTGCGGCAGTTTTTCGATGCCCACTCGCCGTTATTGATTCGCGAGACCTCCCTTTTCATTTCAGGTTGCGGAAACGATATTGCCTCCCTCATCTCTTCAGTGTAACAATTAGACCGTTTCCGGAACTTTCTACTTTTTAATTGATTTACTTCAACTAGATCTCTAATTATACTCATTTCCAGATTATTTATCATTTTCTTTACACAGATCAGTGCAAATCGACTATGGTCTGGCAGTACATCTGAAGCAATTTTACGGCTCTGATACACTTCCGCCCACAACACTAGATTTTTTGCTTGGAGGCCCTAAGATACTCGTGATTTGCTACCTAATCATGCATCAAGCCTTCGTATTGGTAGCAGAATTTGAGTTTCTGTTTACATTTACAGAAAGTTTTTAAGGAAAATTAGGACTTGATTGAAACGAAAGTTTTCAAAAATTTTTATTTTAGCTCATAAAAAATGATATTTGAGACATGTAACTAAAATATTTTTCATCAAGGAAATAATTTTGTAAATTAATTAAGTGGAGTTATAACTTTCTTAAAATGTTGGTTTAATTAAGGTTTTCAACCATGACTTGCCACCTTCCCCCCCCCCTAGTTTTGATCCTGGGTACGCCCTTTTGTGGCACAGTAAGGTTGGATATTAATACCTTCACTAAAATTTAATGGATTATTCTAATCAAAGGCTAAACGCGCATTTATCACATTTATTTTCGAATGGCTGTATGTACATGACAAAAAATAATTAAGTATAAAAACAAGTTATTCCTGGTCATATTATTAACATAATTCAGGCACATGCACATTTTTGTACTTCACACTTATTTTACCCTCTTACAAGATGGTAGTCTATAACAAACAATGGTCCTGTCCACAATCAAATAATAATATAATGCCGTTTAATTGCTTCATCTATGCAACAAATAAAGCTATATAAGTATTGCAAAGAGCTATAAATGTACTACATTCGAAGCAAGAGTGAACTACAAAATGGAGAATCTAACATTTCTAACTCGCTTATAAATATTAGCATTTTAAGTATTTCACAGCAAAATCCATTTCCACGCGAGAAAAATGAAAGTCGCACCCTTTGGGATTACACGATTCTAAATTTTCAAAGTCAATGAGTATTCCCAATGAGACATGGGATAATTCTCTGGGAAGAGTTTAATGGAACAAGTAAAATGTTTAACCGCGAAAATGAGACGCGGAGCAGCAATTAAGTTAGCGAAAAAATATATAAAAAACCTCGGCAATAGTTCGGCACGTAAAGAAAGGGAAAAAATAAATTCAAACGGCTACGTGCTTGGATTCAAAAGCAGTTCTCAAGGGATATGCCGCAGCGTTCAGTTCCTTTCCGTTGCACAGGCACACGAGGGAGAAAAAGGTTACAAAACTCAACGCGCAGCCTGGTGTCTGTCCCGTGGGTGCTTCAGCCTTCGAAGACAATTGAATTGGATATTGCACAAGTGCACGTGTAAAGTGAGAGCAACAACATTCAAGACGAAGGTGTCGGGAACCTGTGTTGAACAAAAAACATCTATTTTCTGCCCTAGGTGACTACCTTCAGAATAGATAAGTCTCCTAAATACAAAAAGATCACGCGCAGAACGAAGCAAATGCCATTTTCTACAAACTTTTCCTATGTTAGAAGAGTTTGAGCACAAACTGAACTTTAATCGCTCTCCATATTCATTTTACTGAGCAAATGAATGATAACTCTGCAACAAGTACGCGAGCAAGAAGGAATAAATTGGCTATATAATAGAGAACTGTTCATAAAATGATTCTGAACTGAAGGGATCAAAATGGTTAAATTGCGTAACAAAAATTTTGTGAATATTGGAGTCAGGAACAAATTTTAAGCAAAAACCTCTCACTTTTCGATAACATCCTTTAAGCTAAAAAAGTTCCCTTTACTTATAACCACGCGTTAAACTAAGTAAACGCCATTTAAATCTATCTACGGTATAGGTAAATAGAAAAATGCCGACGCCAAGTAAACGTGACAACAATGTCCTAACCCGTTGCGCAGAACATAATAAAATCCTGATTGGAGGTTTAGGGCATGCGTTAGAAATTGCAGGGATATGTTTTCCACTGCAGCGAAGAGCAGAAATATCGCGGGGTAAACCCCATTTCCTTAATCTTAATTAGAGTTAGTCTGTGAGATTACTGGGAAAATTCAATTTTTATTAAAATATGAGACGAGTTATTTTCATAAATTGAGGGCCGTTTGGTCACAGGAAAAAATATACCCATATGAAACACATTTTATTGGCACTTTTACTTAGTAAGAAACCTACTTCATCTCTATACATAATCGCTGTTCACTTTTTTCACAAGCATTTTCTCATCGCTACACCACCTTCTTTAACTCCTCTGCATATAAGCTCGCCGCCTGAGAGTTGTACCAATTTATTATGCAATTCCTGAGTTCCTCTTCGGTTTTGAAACGCTGTCCACCGAGCTACTGTATCAAATTTGTTTCACGGCACCATTACCTAACCATTCATTTACTCATAACTGTATGTTTAAAAGTAAGGCATAACTCCCAATGAGTTTCAAGAGCCGACAATCCTTTTCCACAAAATAATAATAATAATAAATTTATTGTTCTAGGACCCTGTCCTATGGGACATATCACATTTTACAAATACGTCTCAGCAGTGAACAACAAAGCAAAAGTGAAAATACAATTTTACAGTATTAATGATATATGGTATTACAGTATTTTAATTACCATTATATTTTTCAAGTAAATAAGCAAACATTTTCAATTTGAATTGATTTACAGTGTTACAGTTAACAATGTCGTCCGGTATTTCATTCCATATTCTTATGCCAGAGTTTAAGGACGGAATTTTAAGAATCGTAGGACAGAACGCACTTCGCAGCTAACGGGATCAACGATTGTTGCGGGAATTGTTGTTTGCATGCGCGGGCAAGCTAACGACTTCTGAAACAAAACAATTCTGCTATAGCTTCTCAATGGATCAGGAGATGGCGCTGCAGGAGCAAAACTTCGTTTTGAAGCGCTAATGGCTAAATACAAGCAAACAGTTCTTACGTTATGAATATACCTCGTATATAAATGGCATAGATATTTGTTTCTAAAAGGAAATTTTAATCATGTAAATTAATTTAGAAATAACTAGAGATGGTCGGATCGGATACCTCGGATCCAAATATCCGCGGATATTGCCCTTCATCGGATACATCGGATCCAAAGTCGCAGAAGACATCGGATCTGGATTCGAAATTTTTAATATTAGCTTCAGTGAATGCAACGCGCAATAAGGGTGGAAAGAGTTCCGATTCTATCTTCGAATGCGCCGTCGCATGCGATTCTTGTCCTACTCATGAATCGTTTTGATTGAACGCTCTCGCAGGGTTACGCAGGAGAATTTCAGCCGTGGAAAATAAAAAAGGCAAATTACGACTGGCACATAGTGTGACTCTTCCCAAGAGATTGAACAATAATTGACGGAATCTCAGCGTCAGGAATTTGGAATTGCATTTGGATCCGAAAATATCCGATGCGAAAGATCCGGCTCCGAAAATCAAGGATTCGATCCGAATCCGGATCCGAAAAACATCCTGGATCCGTCCATCCCTAGGAATAACCTAAAATGATCTCCTAATTCCAAGTATTCAAACAGGATTAGAGAGGTAAAAACTTGAATAAAACAACTTATTTCCATAAAGGATGATAATCGCAAAGAAAATATCATTTGATCCGTTCGCGCAGCTGCGAAAAAAGTTAGTTGTTTCATGCAGTGCTCTTCATAAAATTAAATTGACATTTGATTGTATAAAAAAATAACATTTTATAAATAATAAATTTATAAATAAATCTACATGTGAAAACAGCTAATTCACAAAAATAAAGCACAATTGCGAAGTGCCAAAATTGACGTTGGCACACTGGCACTGAATTTTACGCAGAAAAAATTATTATATTTTTATCCGGCTAAAACGATTTATCTCCATTGTTTAACTCATTTCATCTCGTTGGAAACCCGATAAATTTATCTTAATAGCCTTCATTAGGAAATCCTCAAATCATTATAATATTTATGCAAGAAACCACTTTTTGAAAAGAAAAACATGTCTTCCTTAAATGACTTCCTTAAGTAAATGGAAACCTGAAGCACTTACGCGATAGAAGGGCTCCATATTAATTATGAAAGACACTTTGTTTCTTCCACAAGTTTATAAAAAATTCTATTTAATTACCGGTTTCGGCTGTATCACTATTATCAAATACCCGACAATGGTGTAATAGCCGAAAGAATTAAAAAAAAAATCCGTCACATATGGCCATGCGAAGAGCGAAGTAAACACTATTTTATTCTTATTGTCGTATAAATAACAGAAAAATGTGACGCCAAAACTGATGATTACTATAGTTTATCTACACTGATTAAAATATTTGAAATTCGAAAGAAGACTTAGAGGGAAGAAACGATAAGAGACACATGAACGTAAGAGGAATGTATAGAATGCTCCACGGGGTGAATGCTGGTGATGTAGAGAGCTCTTTGTCGAGAATGATGAGGGACTGAGCTGAAGGAACTCTGATATATAGAGAGAGTAGTGCATAGAGATTGGTGGGCCCGTGATAAAGGGCACCCATAGGACGCTCCCAGCATTCAAAGCTGAAGATGAATGGATGACGAAGACTCAGAGATAGAGAACTCGACACTGAGGTTTATGCACGGATGTTCGTAACAAAAATAAATATTTAAGCTCCATTTTTTCCTTCTTATAGCAAGAAAATATACACACATTTCAAGAAATATCTCCACCTCCAAAGAAACGATAAACTATGGGAGGTTACGAAGGTTTTAGATAGAGTGCGCGACTCTAAGGTTTGTGCAACGATGTTCGCTGTATTCATAAAAGGAAGTTTTGCCAGATTTTCCCCAAGAAAATGTGTACACATTACGGGAAATAGTTAAACATCTAAGCAGACGATAAAAATACGAAAGATTTCAAAGATAAAGAGATACGTGCTGCAAAAACCTTTGCATGATAGAACACGGATTGATCTAGCATGACCTAGTGCACATATCATCCACAGCTACAAATAACCCCACAAGCCACCTTGACACCAGCCGTAAATAAAAGCAGGAAATAGACGCATGCTTCGCCACTATTATGAAGACTATTTATTTCGCCATGTATTTACGTTTTTAATCACGAAGTCACGGTGCAAAGTACTATAATTTCTACGGAGCTTTGCAGTATACTAATTCGACATTTAATATCAACCGCATTTTGCGGTGTAGACATCAGATTACATCTGCACACCACCCCGAAAGCAGTCTCAATAGGTATGTGACGTGGGATGTTAGGAAATCAGCCGTTAATAAGTAAAAAGGAACTGATTTAAGGAAGTTCCGCCTAGCATTTATTTACTTTATTGTTCGAGGGAAAAATTAACTATCATTCCTAACCATTCGGCAAAATATCTCTCATAATTTATCGTTTCTGTCGGACCTGGAAATATAGTGGGATTCCAATATGATGTTCTTCGAGTCGCTCCTCAGTTCTCACTTGCTCTAGTAATCTAAGCCTAGCGCGCAGCCTCCGACTCTCTAACAGCTCCCAGCCTATTTTGTATAATATCGGTGTAACACTTTCTGTACGCTCGTAACGGTTTTGATGAAATGCGCAGCTTTATTTTGTATTTTATTATGTACACGGAGTAAGTCTTTCCGCGACAAATCTCATATGCTCGGTACATATTCAAGGTGTGTCGAGTAAGCAGGCCAAGTTATACCTTTCTTTCGAAGAGAGGGGAACATAATTAAATTGAAGCGCTATCTTTATTATTATTATTGTAATTATTATTATTATAACATAATTAATGTAGCCTCCTGGTTAGGGCTGGTTTACATGAAGCACTTTAACGAGTTACCCCGATCTAAACTTACATGTAAAACAAGTGGATGGTACCCTATGAATTTCAACGGGGAGTGAAATTAATTGAAATTCATATTATTAATTTTAATCGATAAAATTTAAATAATGCCGGAATAGATGTCATTTAAATACTTTCGAAAGCAAGTTTAGCCTAGCAGCTACGGTAAATTTCTGTGTTTCAAATAATAAAAAATAATTAAAGAAAATAAGAAAAAAGGTAAATTAAGGTATAAAAATGCAATTATCTTAATTAAAATACACAAAAACAGGACAAATTGAACATATGGAATTCCTGTTTCGGGAGTTCATATACATTTCACCCAATAACACATGCTCGTAAAATTTCTTCAAAAATATTTGAATAACTTCCCCAACCATAGTTTCAACACCAAGTGACATTGTATAAGTAAAGATTTCACGATCAAGGTACCTTTACCAAGGCGGGAACAAATCAATGATCTATAGTTGGGTCTAGGTTAGTTATTTCGTTAGTTAGGTAAAATGATTAGCCGGTAAATGATATTAATAAATTTTATACGGAATCCATCACAATATTTTTAGATAAGGCTGACAAAACCTTTCAAAGAAAACTATAACGAGCCATTTCATGCGAATTACGATACACGTAATGTTCGGCTAGTAGAATTGTCATTAAAATATTTTCCATCGTTGCTTTTATCCAAAACAAACGTGACTGCAGTTTTTCATAAAGGCACGGTAGAGTCACATCGGGCAAAGAGTGCAATAGATGTCAAAGGGAAAGGAATCGAAGAAAAGGCATTTTCTTTGACCTGCAGCCTACATTCACGGTAAGATGAATAAATACGAAGTCCAGGAAAGCAGGGCCTTAATAAAGAAAAATATAAGTCTCTGCTCCAGAAAAAACTTCCTGAATTAATCAGAAGCTTTCCATGGATTTTTACCTCAGTTTGCTGAGGTAAAAATCCATGGCTGAAATAAGAAAATGGCGAAGTAAGATGCTGAAGAAAGATCTTTGAGTATCGGGATGAGTACGAGAGACATTTGCTCTTCCCCTCATTACTTTCTTGAAATAAATCCAGCACGAAGTCACTCTGATTTTTAACAAGGAACACAGAATTTCATACAGACGTAAAAACTGTTGCTACAAATAAGTTAAAAGCCAGCAATGTAGCCTTTCAACTAAGTTCCACAGCACACTCTATTTTTGTAATTTATAACTGCTACGTTCAACTACTCTGATAAAGGCTTATCTCAAGTTATCTGTCAAAACATTGTTTACAGTAAATAATTACAAGCTTTTATCCAATTCATTTAAGGAAGAAAACAAGACAATATTTAATTCCACAATCACGACAAGGTAAAAAAAATAAGAGGCAGTCCCTTCCTAGTCTCCTCTAGGCAGTCCCCTTGCTAAAAACATTCTAGAGAAGACGGGATAACTTAGTTGGCCTTATTATGAGATGACTTTAAGTTAAGATTTTATGAGTTGACAATAATTTATTTTGGTAATTAGGTGCTGTGAAAAAAAGCATTCTAATTACATATTAATTCGCTTCACTCGTAAAAATAGTTCACCTGACCCATGATCTAATTGGTATCTGTATTCGATAAAGGCGGGAGATATATATCGAATTCGAAGCAAACGCATTCCTCCAATGAGATATCCGAAGCACCTTCGCAATGTACGGGAAGGATCACGTTCGAAATTCGATCACGCTCCAGATATGCCTCTCGAGCTCCGTCTCCAGAAGGCCTCTGCCGTCTCATATTGTACCCTTCCTCCGCTCCGGGGCAGGTAATACTGCGCGCACAATAAATTTATCGCTCATCTCTGGATTAGAAGAGTTGAGTATGCCATTACCTTAGGTACCAATGCATCCTCGCGTCTATTTTAGCTTAGAATACTTTAAGAAGTTCAATGGAATGAAAGGATAAATATTAATTGCATTAATACTAATTTATCGTTGACACAGAAGGGGTATAAACTATTTCTTTTTTCTATACACTGGTAGAGCAATTAGGTATAGAAAACAAACGAGATGAATTAGATATTTGATATAGTGCACTTGATTTTCCACTCGATGTCAGTACAGAACTGAGACACACTCGTAACCCTTGGCAACCAATTCTTGCGTATCTCCTCTAACAATTAACGTCACCGCACACTGCTAAGAAAAAAAAATCACTTGTACCCCTTGGCTTCTCACCACCTCTTATCCATCTTATTTACAATAATAGTAATAAATACGGCTTCATTTATGATTACCATTCATCAGGTTACAAAATGCAAGTGCTTCAACAATAGGACACATGAGCATAAATACGTAGGCATAAAATTCAAGAAAAATTAACTGAAATAGTATCGATTTAAGATAGTATTTTTAGAATAATGTTAATATCATTTTGCAACTATACCGGAAAAATGCTACTTTGAGTTTTGAAAAAAGTATTGAGTGCTATCTTCGATGGAGAATTGGAAGGCAAGAAAGAATGGAAAAGGAAGACTTATTATAGACCATAAATATTAAGAACATATAAAAAAATATGTGGAATAGGTGGATAAGAAAGAGAAGAAATAAGTAGGTGTGAGAGGATTAGCAGATAAGAGAATTCAGTGGAGAGCTGCGTCAAACCGGAGTTAGGATTATTGACCGGCGTTGATGATGTCGATACTGTTGATCCCTTTAATTTCGCCAATTTAACTGAATTATTTATGTCTTTCATATGCAACGGGTAGCTATCATTAATTATATAATTTATCAATATAATAAAGAGAAGAAATATTCACGTTAGAAAAGATTTGATGATAGAAGAATTGCGTCACACCAATCTTTGGATTGTTGACCAGTGATGATGAAATAAAGATCATAATCAGCAAATAAAGATTTTAACAAATTATTCCACCAGGAGTTTACTTCAGGAATCCTCAGGATGAAGAGCAAAACGACTCAAAAAGAAGCTTTTTTGCAGGCAAGGCTGCGAGATTTCTAACCCCTTAAGACAGAACTTTTGAGAGAATTGGAGAGGGATGACAAAGTTTCAGAAGCGAGCCTTGCATAATATATTTATTGATCCATTGCGTTATTACCAATATTGATTACGTGATAAAAGACGAGTGCTTCAACAATACGCCACAATAGCATAAATACATAATACACGAGATCTATGAAAAATTAACTTAAATGGCATAGAGTTAAGATAAAATTTGTAGAGTTATTAAAATTTAAATTTTTAAATTAAAACGAATATATTGCTATTTTGAGAATCGAAGACAATAATTCGGGGACAAGTAGATGGCGAAATTGGGAAAGAAAGATCTAGAACAAAGTATTTGGAATACGCAAAGAATGTGAAAGAAAAGAAATACGTAGATGTGAAAATATTAGCTGATAGGAGAATTGAGTGGAGAGCTGCGTCAAACCAATGTTAGCATTGTTGACCAGCAACGATGATGAAGAAATGAAGATGTCCTAAAACGAGAAGGGGAGAAGAGAAGTCTCATAAAAAACTTCATAAGAAAACGGAACAAAATAATTGGCCACATCTTGATACATAATGGCCTGATGAAGATAACCGCCCATGGACAAGTAGATTGCAAGAAAAGAAATGAAAGAGATCTAATAAAATATATAGAAGAAGCAAAGAAGGATGCGAAAGAGAACGTAAGCGTGAGGAGATTAGCTGGTAGTAGAATTGAGTTTCATAACCAACCTTAGGGATGTTGACCAATGATGATGAAATTAAGATCATTATGTATTGATGGCTAAGTTCAAACAGCACGTATCTCAAAAATAGCAACTTTTCAAGAAATCAAAAACACGATTAATTTTTTTACTTGTACACTAAAATTAAAAACCAAACGTTCATAAAAATGAAAAGAAGCAATCATTTGCAAACAAAGACTTGTTTTGCTGGTATTTATTTTTTTAAATATTATTACACTATGTTTAAGATACCTGTCTCAAACCGGCTGAATTTGAGATGCGTATTGTTAGAACTCAGCCATCGATATAAATAAAGATTATTTTAAACCCTTCAAACGAAAGTTCACTTCAGGTATCCTCGAGATGACACGTAAAACAACACAAAGGGAAGTAGTACCTTTGCAGGCAAGGCTATGTGAGAGTTCCATGCCGCAAGCTGGCTGGAGGAACCTCAAGAGAGAATTGGAAAGGGTTGACACGGTTCCAGAGGCAAGCCTCACATAAATGGGACGAGGGTGCGGAAACGAGGAGGGTGGGGGTTGGGTTGGGGGATTGGGGGTTGGGAGGGTGGGGAGAGAATTTGGGCACGCAGCCAGCCCCGGGAAATTAACCCTGACCCTGGCGGTGGTGCGGTAATCTTCAGACGAGGGCAAATGCTTCGTGGCTGCTGAATTTCAAACGAGAAACTCATCCAGCCGGCAGGACCGGATACAAATTTCAAGACAAGCACTGGAATATTCAAATAGAATGGTACCTCGAGCGTTTCCAAAGAAATGAATATCAGAATGAAAACATGTGAGGGACATTACATTCAGTGTACCAGACCATCTCGGGTTTTTCGAGTTTTGGCCTATTTATTGACCCATTTATTTAGTAAAAAAACCTACTTTTTAGCATCAGCATTTCAAGGGAGAAACTTGAAATACACCAAATTGGGGAAATTATGTGAAATTATGTCATCTATATTGTCGAACAATCTACCTGAATGTTTAAAACCCTTTCAACGTTTATGAAATAAAAAATATATTTTACAGTTCTCGTGCATTGCCACATCCTCGGGAAATATCCCGGAAACAAATTAGTGGTATCACATTGAATAGCAACAATTTCTTGCGAATTTCGAAAATGAATACCAGAAGAAACGACCAGAAATATTAAATGATTAACATCATGTAGCTGTTCAGCATTCCAAGAACTGACAAAACTGTACCTGTCTTTTCTACAAGTACTTTTAAATTTTCACGACCCCACGTCAGGATCTTGCGGTTTCTTTATGATTTAATCATATCAAATTGGTTGGCTACATTATGAGACATGATGACCGGATGAAAACAATTGTAGAACAGGTGGAAGGGAAGAAGGGCAAGGGACGCCCCGAATGAGTTACCTAAGACAGGTTATAAAGGATATAAAAGAAGAGATACGTTGCTATGACAAGGCTAGCGGATAGGAGAGAGGAATTGAGAGCTGCTTCAAACCAATCTGTAGATTGTTGACCAATGATGATGAATTTGAATAAAACGATCGTGTAAGGTCAGGCGAACGGGAAAACGGGTGAAAGATGAGTTACAAAGGACATGTTATAAAGGATGTAAAAGAAAAGGAATACGTCACTACAACAAAGCTTGGGGATAGGAGAGAGGAATGGGGAGCTGCGTCAAACCAATCTTAGGATTACTTTTCCTACCGTAGTCATAAGAATCTCCTAGTTTTTTTCCAACCAAAAAAAAATGAAAAATTACGGGAGAAAGATTAAAAACAA
The DNA here is from genome assembly GCF_921293095.1 of Ischnura elegans. Classification (NCBI taxonomy): domain Eukaryota; kingdom Metazoa; phylum Arthropoda; class Insecta; order Odonata; family Coenagrionidae; genus Ischnura; species Ischnura elegans. Next base: position 40,075,144 of record NC_060257.1, read on the forward strand.
GGAATAATGTTTCCTCTTGACTCAAGATGGTGTTGTTGTGCGTTACTAATTCATGTAAGTAAACGAAGTAATAACATGGATTATTGCAAAGTATCAACTACAAACCCTATCTACCGGTGGCGCAGCGAGGGTGGGGTTTGGGGGATAACTAACAAAATTGTGCCTGCCATAGCTCAGAGAAATTTTAAGTTAATTCCATTTTACTTAATTGGATTGATATTACTAATATAATAGTGCAAGGATTAATAAAATATCCCCCAGAAAACCGTAAAACTCAGCATTTTGAAGCATTCATCTTAAAATTCCGAAATTTATTAATCTCGCACCTACCGCTTATCCTGCTGGGTATATCATACCCCCACACAGCCCGGTATTAGTTGCACCTAAAACCCCCAAAGCCTTAATTCCTAGCTGCACCCCTGCTATCAACACAACACAATACTCGAGCTATCGCGCTATAAACTATCCCTAATCGAAAACAGAAATGAACCCAGTACAAATATGATTAGAATTGGTGCTAAAACGGAAACGTGAGTATGACGAGCCGCCAAGATGTTTACGAGAGCTCAAAGGACTCGGCGTGTCGTGTAATGCAGAGCTGACTCGAACATCCCCTTGAGGATCGACTTGCGAACTGACAGCCGCTTCACCGCAGATATCTGCATCCCGTGCCGTTGAAAGCCGCGAGTCAGCACCAGCAAATCAATTAGCGGTAGGCGGAGAGCGTTTCCTGTCTATCAACGGGAAGACGTGCGCTATGATTGAATTTCACAAGTTCATTAGCATTAACTAACGTAATATACAAATTATACATACGAGGTGTGCTCATAAAATAGCGAGAATATTTTTAAAATATTTATTTAGTCGTCTACATCAGCGCTTACCAACCTTATTTTCCTCTCGTACACCTCTATTTGTATGTAACTAATATTGTGCACTCGAAGAGGTACCGTGCACATTTTATTACATAATTTCACTAAGGGCAGGATCACTTTTGGCCATAAATAATTGCATAAATAGGAACCTTGTTTTAAATACCCCGTATATATATGCCCCAATATGTACACATATTTCCTGGTTAAGAGATACACAGCTTCTGGTGACCGCCATTACCGATTATTTTCGGCGTACCCACGACTGGTTACCCTTTACCCGGCCCTAATCTAACATACCAAATGTTTCTACTTTTTCTAGTTTTAAACTTTAATTGACATAAAAAGTTCAAAGTCATAGTAAAATTAAAATCCTAATTTACAATTTACCTATTTTATATGGATTCGAACCCGCGAGCTACGATTTGGCAGGCAAGTAAAAAGACACCACACACAGCAATATAATAATCTATAAAACAATTGGTTTACCATGATAATATCGCGTTAACAATCCAAGATAGCATTTTATGACGGGGAGCGACACGTCATTTCGATTCCAACAGTAGTGCGCCCTCGTTCACAACGGTAAAAACAGGCCATCTTCTTCCCCAAAACCAGCTGCGCACTTTAGATCGTAGCCTATTCGGGTCGATCGTCAATCCATTAAGTGGGAAAGAGACGGGTGCGTGGGTCTCTTCCATTATCGCCTTATTCATCTCCTCAGCCAATTCCCGCAGCTCTTGATGGATCGACTCACCTTCTCTCGCAGTCTGCGCCGAACTTCAACAGCTCCACCCAAAACACACTTATATAAGTCCGATATCCACCACGGCCTAGCTCATTCATTCATCCGAAAATTGGACAGTTCCAATGCCTCGTGAAATGGATAGACATTATTGGACACCGATCCACCCCGCGTGGGATTCTGGGACAACTTCAGTTTGCACGCATCAGGAATGCTTCTCATCATTCTCACGCTTATATTTTCGTCTTTGTCTTCCTTAATGTCTAAGGTCATTGGTTGTGAGCTAATCTATGCGTATTCAAAGCTGACCTTTGTCGATGACAAAATTGTTACAATAATAATTATTATTATAGTATTCTACCGATTAAGGTAGGTTTCCATGGAGTACTAAAGAGGTGATCTGGGAGCCTCCCTTTCCTTCCAGCACTGCCTTCTTTAATTCACTGTAAGGCCTACTCTCTTTCAATCTATCTAAAAATCCTATTCTTTTCCTTCCCCTCCCTCGTTTCCCCAACATTCTACCCTCCAACACCATTTTCAACATCCCCTCACCGCTAAGCACTAACTCCATCCAAACCTTCTGTCTCCTGCGTATCTCATCCAAAAGCTTTCTCTCCTCGCCAACCATATCCAGCACCTCGTCGTTCCTTTTCCTCTCCGTCCATTTCACCCTCTCCATTCTTCTCCATACCCACATCTCGAACGCCTCCAATCTTCTCTCGTCTTCCTTCCTCAGAGTCCACGTTTCCGCACCGTAGAGAGCTACACTCCAGATCAAACTCTTCACTAACCTTTTCTTTAAACTCTTACACAACGATCCTCTAAGAAGCTCCTTCCTGTTCATGAATGCCTCCTTCGCTAATGCGATTCTCTTCCTTATGTCCTTACTACTGTATCCGTTTTCCTCTAACGTACTGCCTAAATAGTTGAATTGCTCAACCTGCTCAAGTTTTTCACCACCCACCTTTATCTTGAGTCTCACATTCCTCGCTCGTGATGCTTTACAAAACCGCATTACCTTAGTTTTCTTGTGATTAATCCTCATCCCATATTCCTCGCAACGCTCGTATAACGCATCCACTAGAGCCTGAAGCCCCCTTGCTGACCGACTGATCAACGCCTGGTCATCCGCGAATCTCACTGATTTGAACATCATTCCTCCCACTTTTATCCCAGCTTCTAACTCATCCCACGCTTCCCTTACCATCTCTTCAGCATACACGTTTAAGAGCAGTGGCGATAGAGGACAGCCTTGCCTCACACCTCGGCCAATGCTTGCCCACCCAGATTCTCCGTCCGCTATCCTCACTTGCGCAGTCTGGGCCATATACAGATTACAAATCAGTCGTCTATCCCTCCAGTCAACACCTATTCTCTTGAGAATATCCATTAACTTTACCCAGTTCACCCTATCAAACGCTTTTTCAAAATCCACGAAACACACATATACGTCCTGCTCATATTCTAGGTTCCTCTCCACGAGGGACCTCATTATTGCTATTGCATCACGAGTTGACTTCCCTTTTCTGAAACCAAACTGATCTTCGCCCAAATACTCGTTTGCCCTCGCCTCCATTCGTCTGTTCAATATCCTCAGCACTACTTTAGCCGCATGGGATATTAGGCTGATAGTCCTATAATCTCCGCATTCCACAGCTTTCTTCTTTTTCGGAAGCGGAATTAAAACCGTCTTCACGAAATCCTCCGGCCAACATCCCTCCTCATAGATCTTGCGCACTAGTTCGAAAAACCTTTTCTTACCTTCCTTCCCTAGATTCTTCAGAAGCTCACACGGGATGTTGTCCACGCCTACTGCTTTCCTAGCCTTCATATCACGGAGTGCTCTCTCTATTTCTGAATCTAATATCTCCGGCCCAAGATTATCCTCCTCCACTGCACTTTCCTCCTCTAGAGTCAATCTCTCTGGTCTGTTCGTTCCGTCATACAGGTCCTCCACGTATTCCTTCCACCTACCCTGTAAGCTTTCCGCTCGGTTAGCATCCTCCCATCTTTAGCCTTAATTTTAGACATGGCTTGTCCTCTTTTGCCGCCCGATAGCGACTTAACTTTGGCGTACAACGCGCCTACTTCTCCATCCTTCTGGAACTTTTCCATTTCCTCGCACTGTCTTTTCCACCAAGCCTCCCTTGCCCTCTTAGTTTCACGTCGTAATCGATTATTCAATTCCCTATACATTCTTTTGCCCTGTTCTGTGTCCACGTTCTTCCACTTCCTCCTCTCCTCCATTTCATTAACCATTGCCTCCGTTATCCACGGCTTCTTTATCCTTCTACTGTCAACGTAACCAATTGACTTCTCCGCCGCTTTGACTACAATAATAATAATATTAATAATTTATTGACACATTAAAATTTACAATATTTAACATCGTGTATAGCTAAAAGTAATTTTGGTGCCTTGTCATGAAATAAAACATTGATTAAAAAAATTGAAAAAAAACTCCCTTTAAAAAGGATACATTAGAATTTTTTAGGGGATCCGCCATTCTAAGGTATTTAAAATGGAGCACCCTTTTCTCCCAACCAGTGATATATTGCCCTTTGCCGGGACTCAATTAAAGCTCATGTTATGATCTTTACCGTATTAAACGTTTAAGTGCGTACAGAGTAGAATTTTGGTGACATTCGCCTGTTTCGCAAACATATAAGCATGTATGAGAAACTACTGATGCGAAATTTGGTTAGAATAAGAAATTCAGAGAGTAATGAAGAGTAAGAATATGAAATGTAAAGATATAATAAATAAAATGACTTTTTCTTATTTGTATCACTTATTTTCTAAAATCACTGAGCTAATCTATGTAAATTCAAAGCTGACGATCGTCTATGGAAAAGCTGATGATCGTCCCAAACGGTGGTATCTTGCCTTTTACCACAATCCGTTCAAAACTAACGTTATGAATTTGTAATTTTTACTGAATACAGAGCAGAGTTTTGTTGACAATTGGTTGTATCTTAAACATAAAACTATACGTGTAACTACTATAGAAAGCACTAATGTGAAATTTGACTAGAATCTGAAATTCATGGATTTATTAGTGAATATAATGTTTGATAGCTATCCATAACTGATACGTCTGGTCATAAATCGATATAAATCTCATTGGACACGGTTACACCAAACTAAACATATGTAAAAATACTTACATCTATCCTCAAATTTCTGCACAAAAAAATCATTGACGAAAGAAGAAAGACAATTATTGATATTGAATGCCCCTCATGTGAATAAACATCTCTCCTTAAAAAGAATATCATAAAATCACATGTAAATGAAGTCCACAGGGAAGATATCGCCCCATGAATTCACCTCAAGGAAATTATTATTGTATTATTCTACCGATTTAGGTAGGTTTGCACAGAGTAATTAAGAAGCACAAAACCCGCCCTTTGCGAACGGTTCCCGTTTGATGAGTTTCCGAGGCTCATTTGGCTGTAATTCATGTTTTCAGGGAATAGATAGTTAAGAAGGGTTTCCCACTTCTATTCCAACTGATTTTTACGTGACCCCATCACATGGACTACCTTTCGTCGGGCTCCTACTCTTCAACCTATCTACGATGGGTGGCCTAACCGGGAGCAGTTGCGAATTAATCCCGCCAGTGCAGCTCTAGAGCTCATGAGAGAACGCGCAAGCCTTTCCACCGCGACAAGGCTGTAGCCCAAGGCAAGGCGGGATAAAATATAAAACCATAAATCTTGATAACTTATGTATTTATATTCAAATTGACTGCTTCATTCACGACGTAAATGATACGATACATTTTATGCAACCACTAATCACTGAATTATTAATGCCAAATGAGATGAGCGATGCACACATATCTCTGTAGCTGCAATTAGCTTCCACCATTACCAAAGTGATATGATTGTTGAACCACAATGTGGTGAGGATGATAATTACGCATGCGCAACAGAAGGCAGCGGCGAGGTTTGACCTCATTTGGGGCAGGAATGCAATAATTTCAGAGGACAAATAGGAGGCGAATTCCACGGTACATTCCATCCTAACGCAACGCGGAAATGGCGAATATTCAGTCAAAGATGCACCACTGGGTCTATTATGCGGCGATAAACCAGTGTTTCACTGTAGAATGGTACAACCACAGAACTTCTGAAGTAGCTCGCCGTCAGGGGTGTTACGTGCGTCTGCAACTCAAGGAAAAGTATTGTATTCATTTGTATTCCTGGAAAACTGTTGAGCGGACGTTAAAACGGAGCGAATTTCGGCCCTGTAGATCAGAAAAATGGTGTGTTACCCCGGAAAATGATGTTATTTTAAAAAATCGGGAAAATTAAACGCTATTTCATTTATGCTCTTTTGAGCGACTTCTAAATGTTAAACAATCGAACTGGATTTTTTAGGATATCCATTCTGCGCCCCATAGCATATTATAAGAGGTAGAAATCCGAGATCCGATCCGAAAAATCCGAGAAAAAATAAAAAATAAGCAACACCCTACACAGAAGTCTACACTTAAAGTTACATTCCAAATAATAAAAAAAACAGCCACAAGCAACGAAAAAACGTCCACGATTTGCTGCCTTGATTAAATTACAGAGGCCGTTCGGAGATAGTGGCTTTGCATTGCACTTTGAGTAAGCCTGTAATTCAGGAACTTAGCGGCATTGAAGTCTTCCCGGAAATATTCCCATTTCAATACTGATCGATATAGCCACACAAATTGTATTAGAAATCAAAACTTAAACCATAACCATGGATTGAAATAAAAAATACGAGGCCCCGGTTAGTAGGATTTGCTGTCATGATATCTCGCCTGCCAATCTGAAGGCCGCGAGTTCGAGTCCCGCCCAGCTCAGTTACCTTTACCCCAGGAATGCTTCTTTGTGGTCTTCCCTAGTTACTTGTTGTATCTACCACGATGCAAGGGCAAAATAGTTCTGTTGTCGGCGAGATGAATATAAATTTTTAAAACTCTATGCACACAGACTATTTTCCCAAAACTCTCTCACACAACGCAACACATATTTGATGTAGAATTGAACAACGTAAAAAATAAAATATGTCCCGGATGTACCCCTGGAAAATACTGTGCCTCTCTTTGGAATAAAGGCGACAAAAAATTAATGAAAATAGGGTGGTTTCCTATTATTTTTTATTGCCTAAATCGAAAGATTATTACTCCTGGAGTTCGCATTTCACGCTTTCAGATGTTTAAATGACGATTTCTATTTTTCGCGTGTAAATGAAAAGTGAAAAATTTCAAGCGCGCGAAAACGCTGCGGTTAAGTATGAATGCTGGGAAAAGCCCGTATGATGGTTCCGGCTGCCGCCGTCTGAGCCCACCTTGGTGCGAGGCTATGAGCGCCGCCACGATGCAGGCTTCTAGCAGGTAACAGAGTACCCTGCTAGCAGGTAGCACTTGGCTTGAATAAGGATTTATAATACCCTATCAAACGAAGGAATCTTTCCGACCTTAGGCATTTTAATTGGTGATTATCAAGAGAAGTTTCCCTGAGCTCTGTGCCTCATGCATGCATTGGTAATCTCAGACGATGTAAAACTCCTGACTACTCGTATAGCATCTGGGTCCCTGTGACATCACGTGGATTGGCATTGCATGGGCGCCAATCTGGCCTTTTTCAAATGAAGTTAAAATTGACCATTGCCATTAGTCTAAACTTAGATTTCTAAAACCAAATAATTTCCATATTATTAATACATTAATGTTGGGTAACGAATCGTAATCAATGCCTTTCGTTTTCTTTGATGAAGGAAACTACCCTATTATACCGCCTGTGTTCAACTCGGAGAAAATAATTACATGACTCAGTCGCACGCCAACAAATAAATGATGGCTAGTGAAGTAAGAATAAATGCAGCAGTGGAAACTAAAATCCGCACATAGAAAATGCTAAAAAAAATGCCGAATGTGAAAGCCAAATACTGGAAAGGGACAAAAAACACGCGTGAAAACGCATGGATAAAATCCTCGACAATATATGGTTACCCAAACGTCGGAAAACATCAATATTTCCGAAGAGGAAAATATGGTTTTTTACAATAAACAGAATATTAACGGTAAAATGGTCACCGCCCGAGCCTCAAAAAACAGTGCCTGAGAAAATAATGATTAAAAGACAGAAAAGAGAGATTGGATTCTTAAACTTAGTAAACTTCTGATCAGGTTAATCATACAAGGTCGGGCTAATAATGCAATTTTGGGAAATATTTTTCAATTATGCTTTGAAATGTCTTTAAATTTTAGATTAAGCATTAAGTTAATTTTAATGCGTTAGTACGTATACAAAAAGTTATATTCATATTGATTGCAGCTTGAGATGAATGGTACATCTGTTATTATTTAAACAAGGTGTCTAGTTAATTATAGATGAAACCTCGAAAGGAAAAAATTGCGTTATGAAAAAATCAGATTTTTACATTACATATTTCAAGGGTTTGGACTCTTCTATAAGACGATAACACCAATAAAATAATATGTCATTATTTCCGTCCCATACACATACGTTTTCGATCATTGCAGCAGCACTGAGGTCTACTTTTGTGTATCTCTGAATTCATAAGGAATTACGACATGAATAACTTTAAACGGCTTCAACACTACATCGTCATGCTCGTCCTCTAACTTACGATACAAATGTTGTAAGGAGATTTTCCTTGGAAGGAGGTCTGGAGCATTGTTCGAGGCGAACAAAGGACTCAAGTGGACTTATTGCCGATTTAGATTCAAACTAGAGCACGTTCTTGACATGTTACAATAGTCTTTACCACATTTAGCTGGATCCGTCGTCTACCTTAAAACTGTGACGCCTTTCAGTATTTCTTTCATCGATGAACACCTTTGTCTCGGAAAGAGGAAGTCATTTTTGAACACCACTTTCGTCTTACATTTTCCTACCCATTCATGATACTAATAAATTTTGAAGTCGCTCTTCGAAATAGGACAATTTAATGTCTTCATGTAGATGAAAAGTAGATACAATAAATACCCATCAACCCGAAGATCGGTTTGACGTAACTATCTACCCCACACTCCTATTAGCAAATATTGGAACACTTGCATAATTCTTTTGTTACTATCCCTCACCATTGGCTCTATTTGTCTCAGCTGAGGTCTATTCTTTCCACCGACTGCTTTTATCAGACCATCTTGTCTCATGGTTTAGCCGATTCGCTGTCCCATCTTTTTCTGAATATTTTTAAAACACTCCTCTACTATTATTCCTGAGACTTCTACGGTCCTCTAACGATCTGTCAAAAGTAGTAGATAGCCTGTGTGCAGCTGTGTGTGGTTACTGGTGTGTATTAACTACATGTAAACCACTGCAGACTGTGCTCTGATTGAGGGGTTGATGTTGGTGTAGTGTTGGTTGATGTGTTTCCCGTTCAACCAACGCCAAAAATTTGTTCGATGTGATTTGCGTCACATTACTACGGCTAGTATTTATTCCTACCCTTTAATTTTATTCTGGTGGACGGAAAGGAGGAGGAGCGAAGAAGTGCTGGACATGATGGGTGAGCAAAGGCAGTTTATGCATGAGAGAAAGTACGGTATGGATGGAGCGAGTACTTAGCGGGGAGGGGAGGACAGAATGTAGAGTAAACGAGGGAGAGGAAGGAAGAGAATAGGATTTGTAGATAGAACTAGCAGGCCACCCGGCGTTTTTCGGGAAGGGTAGAACACAGAGAAGTGGGAAACTTGGAATTCATAATCGCATAGCAGGATTGATTAAATTTTTTGCGTGCCAAGAGGTATGCCTACCTATCAGGATGTCCAACCAAAGAATTTTACATTACGTGTCGTAACAAACGGTAACGAGATAACGATGAAAATAACGCGCCGGACGCCATTGATAATTGCTCTAGAGAATTTGACAGCATGAGATACACCTATTTACTAACTTTGGTCGAAATCCGTGCAGTTGCATGTAAACGCATTGCGGACATACAAAAAGACATTCTCTTTCATACATATTGAGGAAGGGGAGTGGATTTTATTATAAATTGATGAGGGAAGTCCATGAAGGGGGGAGAATGGTAGAACTATTTTTAAATACACCGTGGAAACCTACCTTAATCAGTAGGTAGTAAATTACTATTAAAATAATTATTATCTTTTTAGCGTCCATTGCGTGTACCTTTGAGAGATACATCGAGGAAAAACCACGGCCAAATTCGGTTTGTATACTTAGTATTGATCTTTGTTCAAGGTGATGTGCCTCTCCGCAGCGCAGTGATGTTGGCACTCCATTGTCGTAAGACGGCAACCCGTTTCGTTGGGAAGCATCATCATTGGTGTTGATGGAATTTTTATCGGACACCTGCGACGCATCCATCCGACGCGTCTTGCTTCGGAGCGCGGATGGCGAAGAATGTGCTCTCGTGCGGAAAACGAATTGGACCTTTAGAAGACCTGTCATCTTCCTTCGAAATATTTCAAATAGCGTTCCCCACCGTTGCATCCTGACCCATTCCTGGGTTACGGGGTGAAAAATGCGGGACAGGTGGAAATATTGAAGCTTTTCGTCCGCCACAGTCATAAATTGCGAGAATACCGAACTTACTCCGTTTACTTTCGGATTCAGTCCATTTTCAGAGCTTATCTACTAGAGTTCATTTCAAATATCCTTGCGACTGAGAGGTATCTTTCAACCACTCACGGGTTGAATTACTAAGTTGAATCACCGTTCGAAAATCCCAAATTTAGTGTGAAAATTCGAATCGAGTGAAAATTTAGTGATAAAATAATTCTTGGAGTATAGGTCAAATGTATATGAGGCAAAAAAGTTATTAGCCAACGCTTCAGTGTATTTAAAACTATTATCAGGGCTACGAATGAAAATATGAGAACAATATAAAATACAATGATGTACAGTACTTTTACATAAATAAATGTTACGATAGTTTTTTACAGTAATATTATTTTTTAAATATATAAGAAAATGATACACAAAAAATTTTGAAATACCATACATTACAAAAAATACATTAAAAAATTACCATAAATAGGTACATTAAAAAATTTTTGAAATTTTTTATTTATTTTTTTGTGAAAATTTAGGCGGATAGAAACATAGGGTTTCCCTCCTCTTATCATAGAAGATACATTCAGACATCCATGAAACAGGGTGAACTCTACCCTCAGCTTTACAAACAACCCACATGTTGAATCAGTGAATAAAGCTGCCTTCCAATAAAGCCAAATTTTAAATGGAGAGAAAAATATAGCAAGATAGAGTCATTGGGGTTACCTCCTCTTACCAATCAATAAGTTGCCACATTAAGACATCCAGGAAACGGGGTGAACTGTGCCCTCAACTATCCAAACATACCCAAACGTTGAATAACTAAGTTTAACTGCTTTCTGAGCAACCCAAATTTCAAATCGAGTGAAAACTTAGCTAGATAGAGAAATATTGCTTTTCTCCTCTAATCGGTCAAAATAGCATGACAATCAGACATCAACAAACCATGGTGAACTCTACCCTCACCTATCCAAACAACCCACGGGTTTAATCACTGAATAAAGCTGCCTTCCGATCAACCCAAATTTCAAATGGAGAGAAAATATAGCCGGATAGAGACATAAGTGTTCCTTCCTCTCATCAGAGAAGATAGTTGGACATTCAGACATTCATGAATTCAGGGTGAGCTCTACCCTCACCAATATAAACAACCCACGAGTAAAATCACTGAGTTAAACTGCCTTCCGAGTAAATTCAATTTCAAATCGAGTGAAAATTTAGCCGGATAGAGACACTGCGAGACCATTAATAATCCCAATTCCCGGAATGAGAGAGGAAGCAAGGAGCACAAAGTAGCGGAAACATTCAAGTGGAGAGGAAAACAACATGGCGTGCAAGATGGATTACGAAAAGCACTAAGCTGGAATTAAATCCGAATTATTGATGAAGCCGAAAAACTAGGAGCAGGCTTGAGTTGCGTGCGCATTTCATGAATCCAGTTTAAATTCAAAGACGGTTTACGCTCAACACATTTCATTCTCGAAAGAAAGTTAACAAAAGTCGTAGTCTCAAACCTGAATTCCTAATTTGATCCCTTAAAAGCTCCTAATTAAGTCATAGATAGTATCATAGCAATTATTATTATTAAAAGTACTTAAGAATTATTCTACCAGTCTCTCCTTCCTTCATGAATTTCCCTCTTCAATTCAAAATAAGGGTTTTCCCTTTCATTCTATCTAAATACAATCCATACATACATTTCTGCTGCCTCCAGCATTTCAGAAGCGAGGCAAATTCAAATTTGACATCGCCTTTGATTCCTAAAATATGGGTTAAATAAATGAAAAGTAACAATAAATTACATTTCTATTAGACTTGTATGCAGTTGAATTATTCCCTCTTATTTCAATGATATTTCTTTGCTTCATAGTAGATGAAAAGGCCCTGGGTTACATTTGCCCCAAACATCGAGGTAAGTGTAAATGCTGACTACAATTCATGTTCTTTGTTTGAGAAAGGAGACCATTGAAATATCTGAGCATTATAATTCATTTTACGTAGGAGCAAATGTTTATTAAATTATATACAGAATATTAATAAAACTGAATGCCCATTCAATGCACAATACCTGACAAAATGTCAACTACATTAATATGGGGTATCACTTACCCCGGTGTGCCTCACGTCAAATTAAGTTTTAGTAACCTTAAAATTAATGTTGATACGTATTGATTACTTTATTCGAGGAAAAGCGCGTTCCATTAAATCTCAAGTTATTTAAAAATGGTAGTCCCTTCGATATTAATAGGAAAATAAAAACTTTCCAAGCTCTACGACAAACTTGAATATATTATCGCATACTCCCTTTCATTCCATCTAAAAATCCTTTTCTCTTCCTTCCTCTCCATCGTTTACCCAGCATTCTACCATCTAACACTGTTTTCAACAACCCCTCTCCGCTAAGAACTAGCTCCATCCACACTTTCTGTCTCCTCAGTACCTCATCCAAAAGCTGTCTCTTCTCACCCACCAAGCCCAGCACTTCGTCGTTCCTCTTCCTCTCCGTCCACTTCACCTTCTCCATTCTTCTCCAAACCCACATCTCGAACTCCATTATTAAGTTAAATTAAAAAATGTGGAGGTGGCAACATTTTCATTTCATTAGCATTAACTGCCTGATAACAAAGAGGAATGATGCGTACTCATTATTTCAGAACGAAGTAAATTGGTTAAAAGTAATCGAAGAGATGAGATCCAAACTTTTACCCCTTGTTTTCCGGTTTAATACCGTCAATGTTGAAAATATGCATAAAAGCATCCATCGTACAAGGAAAAATTTATGTGATGTTTAGGATCAGTAAATGGATGAGACCGGTAAAAAGAGGCCACATGGAAATTACAACTTTCCACTTCCAGATCGCTACTTTCTTCTCCAGGCCCACTACTCGACCGCCTCCAGCCTTTCCTCATCCTCCTTCAAAGTGTCCAAGCAACATAATTATTATTATAGTATTCTACTGATTAAGGTAGGTTTCCGTGGAGTATTCGAGAAGTGATCTGGGAGCCTCCCTTTCCTTCCAGCACTGCCTTCTTGAATTCACTGTAAGGCCTACTCTCTTTCAATCTATCTAAAAATCTTATTCTTTTCCTTCCCCTCCCTCGTTTCCCTAACATTCTACCCTCTAACACCATTTTCAACATCCCCTCACCGCTAAGCACTAACTCCATCCATACCTTCTGTCTCCTCCGTATCTCATCTAAAAGCTGCCTCTCCTCGCCAACCATATACAGCACTTCGTCGTTCCTTTTCCTCTTCGTCCATTTCACCTTCTCCATTATTCTCCATACCCACATCTCGAATGCCTCCAATCTTCTCTCGTCTTCCTTCCTCAGTGTCCACGTTTCCGCACCGTAGAGAGCTACACTCCAAATCAAACTCTTCACTAACCTTTTCTTTAAACTCTTACACAACGATCCTCTCAGAAGCTCCTTCCTGTTCATGAACGCCTCCTTCGCTAAAAGCAACATAATAGGACGGTAAAATTCTAGTTCTCACAACTTTAAGGTTATATCGTGGCCAAATTTCAGAATTGAATACAAATAATGTTTCTTCATTTATTAATATAAGTTCTATCGGTTAATGAAGGTTCACATGAAGCATTTTGCGAATAGCTCCCCCTAGGACTTCCATTTTCAATTCACAAAAAGGCCCATTTGCTTCGAATCTTTTCTATAAAACCTTTCATACTATTCCCCTTACTCGCTTGTTTAACATTGCTCTCTCTCTCCAGCTCACAGCTGTTCGAATAAAACAAATGGAATAAATACAGGGTGTTTCAAAAAGGACTTTACAACTGTATTATGGCAACAATTTTTAATACCACAGATTGATGAGGATGACCGAGAACGAAATGTTTTCTTTATGCAAGATGGCGCACCACCACACTATCTAACTGACGTCCGGGTTTTCTAAATGACCGCTTCCTAGGTCAATGGATTGGCCGTGATGCGCCAATTGCATGCCCCCCCCCATTCCCCAGACCTGACACCACTCGATTTTTTCTTCTGAGGTTTCATAAAAGATATGGTGTACGTACCTCCTTAGCCGGCCACTCTAGCTGAACTTAGAGCAAGAATTTACGCTGCTGCTGAGCAAGTTACACCTGAAATGCTAGTGAGAGTCTGGGAAGAAATCGACTACCGATGGGATGTCTGCAGAATAACCAACGGAAGCCATATAGAACATCTTTAGTTTAAGGTAAAAAAAAACTTGAAGTTTTTCCCTTTAAAATAACACCAAAACTAGCTCTGTACCTTGTTCAATAAAACTTATATGAATTTTCAAAGTTGTAAAGTCCTTTTTGAAACACCAACAGCGTTTGTTATACTATTTAGGAATGTATTATTGGCGAAAAGTTAACATTCTTTCATGAATGATATTAACAGATAATTGCTGATATGGAAGTAGCACAATGAAATTAACCAATAACATCGAAAAAATTAAATAATCCTTTTTAAAACATATCAACAACTTTCATTAACTGATTATTTATGCATTAATAATTAAAATTGCCATAATTATGTCAACCGGGGGAAGGAAATAAGGTTGGTTCCATTGAAATAATCGCCATTCTGAATAAATTTAAGCAAAAGAGAAAGGTAAAACATACAAGTTTTTCGTTGAGCTCGCAAAGTCATTCTGTTTCCATTAATATCGAAGTGACTATCTTTTTTAAATAACACGAGATTCAATGAAACACACTTTTCCTCGAATAAAATAATCAATACGGATCAGCATTAATTATAAGGTTACCAATACTTAAAATGACGTAATAATATAACCTCGTATAAATTATCATCACTAAAATCCCAGAGTATTAGAGTATTTAGGCGACAAAATTCCAGGGTTAAAGGCTAACTATGTATCAAATATCTACTAAAAATACTAAAAATTAAAACCAAGCAGAGAAATCACGGAATTCATGATCTGGAAAAATCATATTTAAACAATAAAAGCCGCTTTGGAAACGCCAAAGGGACAAAATACCGTTCGACTTTATTCATTTATAATTTTGGAAATTTATTCAATGCAAGCAGAAAAAAAACCTTTGTAAACCACATCAAACAATAATCACATAAAAACAACAGATATCGAAGATACATTCACAATTTCCCTTTAACCGTTGGATCGAAATTAACTTTGAATTTCAAACTGAAACTTGACGTGATTAACATCCAATGAGCGAATTGTGAATAATTATAAAAATATGAAGAGTAAACATTAATGTGTGTAATGCGAATCAAATATTAATCTATGAAAAACGATTTAGATAATTAATTCAAATACACAATAAATTGAATTTTTTGCTCCTTCTTTTTATCGGTTTGTGGAGAATTTCGGAGGCTTTTTTACTACTTTCCTTAATGAGGTATTTATTTCATTAACTATGTTCTCACTGAGACCTAACCAACATGGCTGGGGAGGTAGATTTTTTTCTTCGGTGTCTCTACCACATAACAATATCAAACACATACTATAGATCTGCGGAATTAGTCACTAATGTCGACCGCTCCAAGCTGCAATGTAGCATCCAAAAATACCATTCCATTTAAGCGTATCCTGAATTTCTAGTCCAAAAAATCGTACGTGTAAAACCTGAGCCATATCAGTAATTGTGTCAGAGATTTCGTCCATAAAAGCGTGCCTAAAAACGCCTGTTTCCTCAACCTTATCTCGACCAATGGTTCAATTTTTGTTATTTGCGCTCGATTTTGTTTCTTTTTTTAAATTATTGATATTTAATGAAATACTTTCGTTTTTTACTTCAATATTCTAACAGTTAACTGAATACGAATTTCGCAAATGATTTTAAGGACGAAATATCAGATACGATTATGCTGCTTAAATTTTACGACAAGGATATCCTAGACTTGACATTGAAGACACGCCATAAAAGTAAAAATTGTGTGATTATTGCATTACAATTATTAGGATTGAATGATGCACTGAATTAAATGACACGATTTAAATATCCTGTTTTTTTTAAATTGATAGTACACTTAATTTTTAATATACTCTATTTTTTTTAGATCACCGCACAAAGTACAAATTGCGTACATCGTTGCCTCTTTCGATTTTTCTAAAAACGACATTAACGTACTCCCTCCAAGGTTGAAATCAATGCGTAGTTTCTCCCAGGGGTGCCGACATACAAAAAATATTGGGGGGGCTCAAACCGGGGATCTTGCCTCGGGAAATTTTATAAGTACCTTAGGGTAGTGAGTTCTAAGTTTTTTAAGCATTTTAGAAGAGTCATACGATCAACATTAGAACCCTGATAACTCGAATCTCGATATCTGGACACCCGGGGAAAATCGACAAGCCTGATACATTTTTTTCTCACACCTATAACGAATTTTTGAGGGGGCTCGGGCCCCCTCAGGCCCCATGGAGTCGGCGCCACTGGTTTCTCCCAAATGTTTTAAGGTACTACTTAGCGTTAGAAAATGTTCGATGCTTGGTAAAAATCACCGCATTTTTCTGAGGGAATCTGAAGATTACTTCGCGGTTCGGTATGACTATTTTCAAGCACGAAAATCACAACTCTAATTAAGGGCAATAACAGGAAAATATTATGGCTAGAGAAACGTGAAAATAGCACTTTTATGTTAACCTTATATTATTTTCAATTCCAGTTTATAGCATTTCGTAGCATCTATTTTTTTATTTTCATAATGTATCACTTGTAGTTGACGACTAAGTGTAATGAAACGCTTATATTTGAAATAATACGGAATAGTTTAAATAATTATGGGGTATAACAATAATACATTAAGAAGTACGATATTAAATTAGTCATTGAAAATGATAATAGTTGCCTGAATATCATTTACACTAGTCGAACATCAACATTGAACAAGTTTCAACACTTTCTTCCTTCAACTGGTTGCGTCTGTCAATCACAACTAGATAGTACTGGCTGAAAAACCTCGCTGCATACATGATACTAACAGTGTTCCGACTGTGTGGAGTACAGAATTACCAAACTCAGTTTCTTCCTGGCAGACGGCAAGAAATATTTGCTAGACATCGCAATATCTACCAGGGTTCTCTCTCAAACTCTTTACTAGCTGCCGATGAAAATAAATGTGACTATCTATGAAGCAGTAATGGATGCACAATGTCCAGTGGCACAGGAAAGGGTAGGCTCGGTCCTAAATTTACGAATTTCGCCATTGAAAAGGCAAATTATTTGTTTAAATATCATAAAAATCCAGTCATCGCGCCAACGTCGCATTTATTCACGTGTATCGTATCAATATCGCATTTATCGCAAATGCGATTTTCCCGTATCACTAATAGGGTAGTTTCCTTTATCAAAGAAAACGAAAGGTATCGATTGTGATTCGTTACCCACCATTTCTGTATTCATGATATACAATTTTTTTGGTTTTAGAAATCCCAGTTTAGACGAATGTAAATGGACAATTTTAACCGCATTTGAAAAAGGCCAGATTGGCGCCCATGCGATGCCTCTCCAAGTGACGTCACAGGGACCTAGTTTTTATACGAGTAGATAGGAGTTTTACATCGTCTGAGATTACCAATGTATGCATAAGGCACAGAGCTCAGGGAAACATCTCTTAATAATCACCTATTAAAACTGTCTAAGGTCGGAAAGTTTCCTTCGTTCGATAAGGTATTAATAATCCTTATTTAAGCCAAGCGCTACCTGCTAGCAGCCTGCATCGCAGTGGCGCACTCATCCTCGCCCCAAGGTCACCTCATAAGGCGAGAGCGGGAACCAGAATGACGTCACATGGGCTTTTCCCAGCATTCATACTTAGCCGTCGCGTTTTCGCGCGCTTGAAATTTTTCGCTTTTCATTTAATCGCGAAAAATAGATATCGTCATTTAAAAATATAAAAGCGTGAAATGCGCCTTCCAGGGGTAATAAACTTTCAATTTAGGAAATAAAAAAAATAATAGGAAACCACCCTATTATGATTTCTGTCCGGCACGGTCTTGGTCGCGTTATTACAGTCCCTCAACGATTAAACTCCTTGCTAACTAGGACCTTCTACATCCCTGTAGTGGCTGGGGAAAAGCAGTGGGGAAATTTACTGGCGCATATCTTGACAATCACGGAGTGTGATCCAACTTCGGAATGACTCCAGAGAGAAGGCAGCCCCGTCTGTTGCTGGCGCTGAGGAATGCATAGTCGTGTCCCTTGAGCCAACGGGGGTAATTACACTCGCGTCCTAATTACATTTCTTGATTCTTTGACCCTATTCACCCGCAAGAGGTCGCCATCTTGGGTTAAAAAATATGTCGCAGAAATCTTGCCAGCGCAATGGGATTATTTACACTTTATTACGCACAGCTACTTCTGCTTGATGTTGAAAATAAACATAGCTGTACTTTTTCTCATGAAATCAATGATCCACAAGTTTGCTTAAAGGGATGACGTGATTAGTAACAACAGATTTCCATATATTTCAGAATTGTTTATTAAAACCGACACAGTTCACATACATGACATCAGAGCGTCATTCATTCATAACAATTAGTATAATAATGGAACTATTTATTTCATCCACAAAAACAGCTATGCAGTTAATGTTTCCGATTTATTTTCCAAGACCTCAATTATATAATAATTAATAACATCTTGAAGTGTAGGCATGGGAATAAAATGCAAACTTTTTTTGCTGACGTTTCGATATATTTCTTATATCTTCTTCAGGGCATATTTACGCCTTGATTACCGATTGTTAAACTTTGTTCACCGGTGATTAAACAATCGGTAAACAAAGAGCTAAGAAGAGGATTGTGAAGAAGATTGAGAAGAAGTATGCCAGCTTCGTACGTGCAACGAATTTTCCAAGGCCTCCACAATCACCAGCCCCTTAAAGGGTCTGAGTCGGGCAATAACAATTCCCCACGCAGGAAAAATCTAACCATTTGCTCCAAAATCACGGTATTAGAATCATTTAGTACAAAATTTAGCGATACTTTTTTTGAAATGAAATGATTCATTGATTGATAAGAGAAGAGAAAAACATAAATGCACGTAAAACCGTTCCCACAACAGGAAAAAATATTATAAATTATTTAACACGGTTTCCTAAACTTTCTAAGTCTCCACAGTATATCGTACCCAAGGGCAAAATTACACTTATCTTAATCGATTACCAACATTTAAGGTAAATATAATAATATATTGATTTTCAATTTTTCATGGTCCTGAGCCGGACAATAAAATTCCCCTGCAGAGAAAAATCTAAATAGTAGCGGGAAAATCACGGTATCAGCATTATTTAGTATAAATTTTAATGATACTTTATTTAATTGAATTGATTCATGGAAAGATATATGAACAATGAATAATAATGAATTCCGCAAAACCGTTATCACAACAAGATAAAATATCGATACCTCCACTGCAAGCCCAACAATACGACTGCGTTCAGCTGGCAGTAGCCGAACATTGAGAGAGAACTTTAAGAGATGGACTGAAAATAATTGAACATGAAGAAAATAATCCGGGCTAGATGCGCGTGAATATTGCAGAGCGCCTTGAGTTGTCCGCTAGCACATGACGGTAGGGGTGGGGGTTAAGAACAAATATAACAAAGAGAAAGAGCTTTAGGTGGTCTCCAAGGTCATAGGACCCGAGTTAAGGCACCATCAAGTAACAAAATGTATGCCAATAAAAGAAAATAATAATGCAGTAAATATTACACGAGTTAAAAAAATAACAACTACAAGTGACTCCTAAAACGACCCTAATGCCGTGATTTTCTGGCAAACGTTTAGATATTGCCTTCGAGGGGAAATTTTCCCGGCTGAGAACCTTAAAAAATTAAAAATGGAGGCATAATTGTATTCATTTTTATTAATGGTAATCGAGTAAGTTTTTTGTGATTCTAGGCCTCTTGCACACACCCCGTTAATCGTCAGTGGCACGCCCACCTGGATCTTCGCCTTCATATCTCTACTTGTTTTCTCCGGGTAGCTCACTCTACCCCCACCCCTACCGTCATGTGCTAGCGGACAACCCAAGGCGCTCTGCAATATTCACGCGCATCTAGCCCGGATTCTTTTCTTCATGTTCAATTATTTTCAGTCCATCTCTTAAAGTTCTCAATAGTTTCTTCGGAGGGGCCATGGTCCGAAGACGAATAAAATTAAACTAGTGAAAATGAAACCTGACTTTATTAAACCCACGTGGAAAACACTCGGTGGTTCGAAGTCCAGCCACCCTGGAAAGTAGGGAACCACTCGTACGAGGTGAAGTTCGGAACTGATGCTATCGCGTACGGGGGTAAGCAGAGCACACTGCAGAGGGCGAAGCGTGACCATATGACTGCGCCATGAAATTTTTTACCCTAAAGATACCCATTCTTTTCTAACTATCGTCGCGCCAGATGAGCAGATGAATTCGGATTGTAGTAGAGAGAAACAAAAATCCTGAGAAGATATCCCTTCGTCAGTAACTCTGACAAGTGAGACTTATAGTATATCTCGTAAATTGATAACTGATAACAACCTGATATCATGTTTTCGGAACAAAATGCCGAATTAACTGCCGAGAAGCTCAGCTACGAGGATATCGCGTTTCGCCAAAAATCACCATTGTATTGTTCCATCTATTTCCTTGCTTAAAATACGTCGTGTTTGGTCTCGTTTTTTTATTACGAGCAAATTACTAACATTTCAATCTAATAAAAGCATAATAGCAATTGCTGATTAACATTGTTAGATATTTTTTGGGCTAATAGGTGACTCATGCAGCAGTTGACCTCCAGGAACTGGGAACTTAGAAGGAGTTAGGCTGAAAAAGGCTGGGTGAGAAGAAGGGGGAGCGCGAAACACGTTTCTATTGTTCTCGTATAACTCGACATTTTTTTCGAAGCTGAGGTCTCCGTAATACAATCCCTGCGCGAGCGGGGACCTTTTTTTTAATTTGAAGAAGAGGAAAGCGTCAGAAGGGGGGGGGTAAGCAGGAATGCTGAATGGAGGGGGATAACGGATCTTGGGAAATACGCTAATGTTACTTTCCCACGGCACTGAGCTTCTCCCAGTGGTAGTTCCATCTCTTGGGGAAGATTCCAACTATGTGCTTGTCGTTATTTGCCATAAATGACACATTAGGGATGAGTCGATTCCACTTTTTTCGATTCCGATTACAATTTCGATTCCTTCAAATCGATTCCCGATTCTCGATTCCGATTCCATCGATTCTTATTCCTTCTAACAGTTGGGATTTTGATTTATCTGTAGCATTGCTGTCATTAAAATTTAAGAATTGAATGGAATAAAATAACTAGGGATGGACGGATCCAGGATTTTTGGAGCCTGATCTTACGAATCGGATATTTTCGATTCCAAATGCATTTTCGAATTCCTGCCATTAAACAAAGTTATTATTCAAGTTTATTCTGGGTGCATACAATTAATGGAATGCTTTTTAGATTTTCATACACATTTTAATATTTTTATAAATTAAAAATCATTTTTATAGGCTTTCAAGTTGTTTTTTAAAAGCATCTTTACATACTCAGGACCTAAACTGTTACGCTTGGGTTTGGAAATGAAAATAGGAAAAATCTTAGGATGAACCACTGACCAGTGGCATAGCGAGAGGACCCCCCAAAATATAAACACACAATTACTTTCCATCATAAAAGGAAACAAAATATTTAAAAATCATGAATTTACAAAAATGAAAAATGGAAAAAAATGAATCTTTGAAAAATGAAGTTTTTTTCTATTATGAAGGGTGTTAAAATCGTTTTTGTTTGAAACACTCTCCTTTGTACCCTGTTGCTTAAAAATTTCCCCCCTGGTTTTGAACCCCCCCTTAACAAAATTCCTGGCTACCCCCCTGCCATCGACTGAATTCAAATTTTCCTCACGCACGTTTCCCCCGATTTTACTTTCTCATTACATACCGACCTGTGTTTCAGCCGAAGATGCTTCAATATGGTGAGGTGGATTTAGCACATCCTCGTGATAATTTACGCCAAAGTTCACGCACACGGCATTCATTGGTTCTCCTTATCTCAATGGAAATGTTTATACACAATGAAAGACATTTTTATCGGTGTATCATTAAATTAAATTGCAACTGCGCAATAAGCAACACAATTAACAGTATTTAAAACGGCATTAACGTCAGGTGCGACGAGGTGCTCAACCGCTCAGCATGAGGAAGGTGTGGGCATCAGAAGCTCATAAAGGAGAGGTGGAAAGGAAGAAGCAAAAGCGTAGCCAGGAATTTCAATCGGGGGTGGGGGATCCAAAACCAGGGGGGAAAGTTTTTGAAAAACCGGGCTCTAAATAATGGGTTTTCAACTAATTTTTATAATCGAAAAACTTAATTTGTTAAAGAAAAATTTTGTAAATTCCTGATTTTTCAATATTTTGTTTTCTTTCGTGAAGGACAATAATTGTGTTTTTATATTTTGGGGAGGAGGGGGTCCAGACCCTCCCCCTGGATACGCCACTGGGAAGGAGCGCGTAAAGGAGAGGTGGAGAGGAAGGAGCGCGCTCCCTCCGTATTTCAAACAACAAGTATACAAGTGAGGGAGTCAAGGACGAAGAAGTCAGATCTTGCTTCAGTGACGTCGTTGCCTTCAAAGCGAAGCCGGGCGCGCTATGTGATATATTTAGTTGGCGTTTCCAATCCGTCTCTAATTGTTTGAGGGGTTAATGCTACACTTGTTTCTTTGAAAATTGTGCTGTTTCGACAATGTTGTATATCAGTAAAGTCTAATTGTAGAATTGTAGATGGAAAACTGAGTGGCAATCAATTAGAGCTGAAAAATAAACTGTAATATCGTCAGGAATGCGTCTCGTTTGGTCTAATTCTTTTTTAAATCTCGTGCATTTCATTTAATTGTCGAAACTATCGAGATATCTTCGGGCCCAGAAAGGCACTCTCCTATCATTTGTCGTCTAGAAACGGAGAACTGAAGCAGGTAGGCCAAAAAAGCTCAGTTGGTGAGACGAGGTAGAGATTAAACACGCTTCAGTTGTTTTCTTGTGATTTGATATTTTCCTTAGAAGACAATGATTTATGGTCCGTGTGATTTCGGAAACAAAAAAAAAAACAAAAGAGGTACGAGCTGATGGACGGCCGAGGGTGGTTTTCTTAAATATGCGACGTAGTTACTTTTGACGTGGTTATTATCCTACGGCGCTGAGATTCCCCCGATGATTGTTCAATCTCTTGGGAAGAGTCACACTATGTGCCAGTCGTATTTTTCCTTTTTTATTTTCTGGCTGAAAATCCTGGCCACGGCTGAAATTCTACTCGTAACCTCTGCGAGAGCTTTCAAACAAAACGGTTCATGAGTAGGACAAGAATTGCATGCGACGGCGCATTCGAAGAGAAAATCGGAACTCTTTCCACCATTATGGGGCGTTGCATTCACTGAAGCTATTATTTAAAATTTCGGATCCAGATCCGATGTCTTCCGCGACTTTGGATCCGATGTATCCGATGAAGGGCAATATCCGCGGATATTTGGATCCGAGATATCCGATCCGACCATCCCTAAAAATAACAATAGCCGCGGTGGCTACATTCTCGTTTGGCCGCGGTGGCTAAACAATAATGTAGCGTTCATTGCGTCCATACATACCAGAGCAGCCTGGCCGGTGCGCGGTGGCGGCCGAACGTAACCTGTCGAGTCCGCCCGGAGGCCGCGGCGGCTTATGCCAAGCAAGTATCAACTTTCTCAAGGGTTGCACTGATAAAACTGAGCTATAAAAACGCGAATGTGTCTAAATTTTTTACTAACGACGCAGACGCGTGTTAGTCTAAAAAGTTACATATATTAAAAAAAAAAACCGCTCTCAGCGCGTATTTATAACTTTTTTCACAGGAAAACTCGCTCTCTGCACGTTTTTATTATGATCAGACTTCAGATAACATTCGAAAGTAAAAAAATATATTTCGATCTATTATACTTTAAAATTGGTGGTCCAGATGAATTCTCCGAATGTGATTTAATCGCAATAATTTGATTTGCCGTGACCAGCGGTTAATAAAAGAACGGAAAACGCATGCATTGCTTCCCGATCCCGTGGTTTCCAATTTTTTTTTCTCTGAGAGTTGCTCATGAACACGAGGCATTTCAGGGTTCGTCGGTCACTCTTGCCGACATTTTCATGTTTCAGAGGCCTCTTAGGTATGTTCGTAGCAGCACCCGCGTGCCAGGCGTATTCTCTGCGCGGGCAAGGCTGACACCGCGGCCGCTTAGGTGTGTGGCAGCCTTTATGCCCCAAACTTATCGTCTATGCTCAAAACATTTATCTTCCTGGAATCGATGGAATCGAAATCGACTTTAGGCGATCGATTCTCAATTCCGATTCCGTGCCCGAGAATCGGTGGAATCGAGAATCGACATTTGGAATCGACTCATCCCTATGACACATTGTATTTATTTCGTCTCATTTTCGTCAAACGATGGATGCGGGAAAATTATGCGTCGGAACCGCAATCTTCAAACGATCAATGCGAGGAACGATACTTCGGGGAACGATAGATGCGGGAAAAAATTACATTGTCTATAAGGAACTTTATTTGGGACCAGAAACGACGAACGATCAATGCGGGAACGATAGATCGAGGTTCCACCGTATAACTTTTCTTTTGAAAGCGGCAGTGTAATGACTTCTTTTCTCTGCTATCGTGATACTCTGAAACCAAAACTGAATCGATCTCTCTAATCAGAGGCAAATCATGTTCCCTTCATACTGTTGCTCTGGGAAAAATGGAACGACTTTTGTAGCAGTTTATATCGCGACGGCATTGAGGCTTTAACGTTACAATCCTAGACGGATCTAGGGAGGGGCACGGAGGCACATACCCCCCAGACACTTAAAAAATATGCAAGATTTTGAATACGGTCACATTATCATTGCGCTCGTTTTGTATCATGAGGTATCCTTGTGCCCCCCCCCCCCTCCCCCCCAGAACAAAATCCTGGATACGGCTTTACTTGTGCTCCCCCACTCCCCAGAAAGAAATCCTGGATCCGCCTCTCGTTAAAATTTAGGTAAATTGTAATCAATCACACAAAAAGTTTGTAAGTTGATCAAGCTCTAACTTGAATGGAGCCGAACCCAGGGTAAAGCAGGCGATCTCGCGGACACGGCAGAAGTGCACCCGGCGATTGATTGGCACGCACACTTTACCTGCTGACTAAAATGGCAATAGTTTTTCACTTAAACACAAAATTAAATAAGCTAAATTACTGTTCAGGTATTTTTGACGTTGATTTTTCGTTGTATAGCTATATATATTAGGTGGCAAACTCAGGTATCCATAATTTTTTCTGACGAAAATTATGCAACCCGATTGACCTCGAGAATTTTGCATTCGATTGTAAGACGAACCCTCTTTTCTGCAGGAGTTAGGAGGAAAAAAAAACCTCGCTTCCTTCCAATCACAGGATTGAGGGTGTTGAAATAAGGGCCATGGTGTTGAATAAACGTTCAAATTTTTCGACACAAATGCCATCTAGATTTAGTTTCGAAAGTGGTCGCTGCAGCCAGTGGGAAGCCTAATTGGATGGAAGGGGGACTAAGCAGTGACCGAGGGAGAGGAAACCAAGCCAGTCGAGGAAAGTAAACAAGCTGATGAGAAGTGGTGTCATATTTCAGGAGGGGGGAGAGAAAAGGCCTGCGCTGGGGAAAGATGTTTTTTTTCTTCAGGCAACATTCGTTCCCACGCTTTTCTGACCCATGCGACGATGCTCGCCACAATGAATAGAAGTGCGCTCGCTACGAACAAAGTTGCAAATTTCTGGGAAGGTATTATTATCAAGATTGAGAGATTTTTAAGGTTTAAGGACGAAATTCACGGCTTTTTCCAGGTTTTTTCACGGTGGACGAAATTCACGGCTAATTCACGGTTTTAAGGTTTTCACGGTTGAGTGGGAACCCTGTCAACATATTAGGTGCTAAAAATATTTTACCTGGAGAAAAATAAGAAATATTTTCTGCGAATACTTCAGTCCTAATAGCTTTGCACGATAGAATGCTGTAGTACACATACAACTAAGGTAGTGAAACTTTAGTTAAATGAATAGATACATAGAAATATCAATAAACATTGAAAAATTAATGGACGCAAAACCATAACCACCACAGGAAAAAATATACAATAATATATCACGGTTACCTAAATATCTTTAACTATATAAATAACTGTCGAACATGTTAAGGTTTGGTAGAAGCACTTGAAGGAGAAGCCCCTGATGCGATATAATGCAGTAGTAAATATACAACAATGGAATAATATAGCCATATATAACCATATATATAACCATAACCACAGCAGGAAAAAATATACAATAATATATCGCGGTTTCCTAAATATCTATAACTATATAAATAACTATCGAACATCTTAAGGTTTGGTAGAAGCACTTGAAGGAGAAGCCTCGGATGCGATATAATGCAGCAGTAAATATACAAAAATGCAATAATATAGCCATATATAACCATATATATAACCCTAACGACAGCAGGAAAAAATATACAATAATATATCATGGTTTCCTAAATATCTATAACTATATAAATAACTATCGATCATGTTAAGATTTGGTAGAAGCACTTGAAGGAGAAGCCTCGGATGCGATATAATGCAGCAGTAAATATACAACAATGGAATAATATAGCCATATATATATAACCATAACCACAGCAGGAAAAAATATACAATAATATATCACGGTTTCCTAAATATCTATAACTATATAAATAACTATCGAACATCTTAAGGCTTGGTAGAAGCACTTGAGGGGGAAGCCCCTGATGCGATAAAATGCAGCAGTAAATATACAACAATGGTATAATCTAGAGCGAAGAACTATAGAACCTCTTGAGGTTTGGTAGGAGTACTTGAAGGAAAAGCCCCTCGTCACACCATGTCCTTCAAACCTCTCCAAAGTGCAAATCCTCCACCTACGACGACTTGGGGGGGTAATAACCCCTGGGGAACAGCACCACCCTGGGCCGAGGAACCCTTGGGCGGGTGTGGGAGGGATGTAAGACCCTAGCGAGCATCGTAAGCCACACTCCGCTAGGGTTCTCGAAACCACAAAGTGGGCTCAGCATCACAGCTCCCACGCCGGCAGCAAAACAAGCCACCAGAGAACCACCCACTTTCACGGTCACAAAACTTTCATTCCTCACTCTAACCGCCTTTCTCGATGAGTCAAACGCCGGGATACGGACGATATATTCTAGAGCACGACAAAAATGATATCGATGGCTAAGTTCTAACGACACGTATCTCAAAAATAGCATTTTTTCAGGAGAGCAAAAAAAAAACGATTAATTTTTTTTTTTACTCGTACACTGAAATTAAAAACCAAAAGTTCATAAAACTGAAAAAGAAGCATTCATTTGCAAGCAAAGAGTTATTTTTTGTTGTATTATATTTTTTTAAATGTTATTACACTTTGTTTAAGATACCTGTCTCAAACCGGCCGAATTTGAGACACGTGTTGTTAAAACTTAGCCATCGATATGGACATATTCATGAGCTTATGATCTACACCAACAACAGTTTCATGTGCGATTAATTTTAATTTTGTAGAATTTATGGACTTCAGGATAAAAAATAAAACTTCCACTGCAATTCAGGTATTGAGCTTTCCGTTTCATTCAGTCAAGTAAGACAGAAGTAAAACATCAAAAATGAACATGTCATTTATAGAAACAGCTGAAGCATAAAATTGCAATGTCAACAAATTTCATTCGGTTCCTTTTAAAATTAAGTCCAACATTATGCAAGTAAAACATGTTTATTATATTCAAAAACATTATTTTTTTATTTGCATGTATGAAAGTTGAGATAAAAAAGACTCATATAATTTGAGGTTTTTAGCAAATGTAAAATTTTACGTTTTCATTCGCTGCTTTCCAACACTATCAATTAATCATATAATTAAATTTAGATAGAAAGAAAGGGAGTAGGCTTTAGTATGAATTGATGAGGAAAGTACATGAAGGAAGAGGAGGGTACCAGAATGCTTCAAAGGTAATACATGGAAACATTACTTAATCAATAAATACTTAAATAATAATAATTTACTAATCAAAAACCAGTCCAGCTAACCTTCGACGAAGACTATGGTAGCACTTATCACTTCTCAACATAATTTCGAAGTTATTTTACGGCCATATTCAACACAATTAAGACGCAGTTCCAATAAAGTTGCAAAACCGATGGTTTTGAAACTTAATTTATTAAAGCGAGGAATTTTCCGATTACTCGATTCAAGACTAAAAAGTAGGGTATATAAGTAAAATATAAAAGATAGAAAACAAGATTTTTCCAAAAACAGTATAAAAGGAGATAAAAAGTAAAAAAATAAGTTTTTCATCCCTCGGATAATAAAGCGTTGATGCTGATTAGGGTTTAGATATTGACATTGCGTGCCAAATCATACTCATACATCAGACTCTTCTACACAAATTTCATAAGGCTGCTATATTCGGCGAATGATTCCATTCGCATGATCATTCAGCATGATCATGCGCATGATTATTCACCGTATATGACGGAACAATTCGCGAATGAACCTTCATGCGCATGATCACACAGTGAAAATTAGAACATGTTCTATTTTTCTCGCAAGATCCTGTGAATGATCACGTGATCATTAGCATGATCATTCGAATGGTCATTCACAGGGTAGCCAACTTACAAAAAATATTTTGGGGGCCCAAACCGGGGATCTTGGCCCGGGAAATTTTATAAGTTGTGAGTTTTAAATTTTTTAAGCATTTTAGAGGAGTCATATGATCAACATTAGAACCCTGATAACTCAAATCTCGATATCTGGACAATCCGGGGAAAATCGACAAGCCACACAAATTTTTTCCACACACCCATGACGAATTTTTGAGGGGGCTCGGGCCCCCTCAGGTCCCATGGAGGTGGCGCCACTGGTCACTCACCGTGTATAGCGGCCTTTCGAAACCTAGGCAGCATTAACGCTTTATTCTCCGAGAGATGGAAAGCTCTTTTTTTTACTTTAAGTGTATTTAATGCTGTTATTGAAGAAAACGTGTTTTCTATCTTTGATATAAAGTTGCAACAACGATTGTTGTGAGTTTTGAAATATTACTTACTTCTGCTAGAAAATATACGATTTACACAACTTCATTCTTTAGTCTGCAGTGACGGTGAACTCCCTCGTAGCCACTAACAACCTGGACCAGCTTTTAGGACTGTTATTGACAAGAGGAGGAGGTTGCGAGACAGAATCGCTCCACTCAACGCAAAGCCCTTTCCCAGAGATCCCTCTCGCGTCCACCGGATCTCCGCCCAGAACAAGTAACCACAAACATTTCAAAGCTACTACACAGCTCTTTCTCTCGAACACTTCTCTCATATACTCAACTCAATCCATCAGTCCACGACCGTCGGAGAAACAGTAGCAAAAAATACTTCGATTATGCCTATGTTTGATTTTCATTAGCAAAAATCCCATTTATAATCTTCGTTCCTGCAATAATACTAAAAACTGCCAGTGGTTTTACTGAATTTTCTAATATCTGAAACGTACATACTCAAATTTTAGGTATCGATTGCCATTGTGCTAATTTACCTTAATGTCCAGTTGGTTCGTTGTCACATTAAATTAAATATTAAATGTTGTCTCACGCAGCCAGTGATTAGCAAAACTCCAGCAAAATTAGAGATTGTTTATGTAATTTAACCTTCCGAACCCTTATTAAAATAAAGTTTCTCGCGGAAATTTTCTTAATAAAAGAGAAAGATATTCATTGTCATCATCTTTATTTACCCAAGTTACCAGTTGGATTGCCATCATATTTTAAAACCGCAAGTAAATTATTATTTACTGACAATTGCCTACTTTCTAAGCAATAAAATTTTAAAATTGAAAAATAAATTGAAAAAGTGGGGGCTAAGTATTGTACATTTTATTTGTCCAATAATCAATTAACCAGTAACTT
Organism: Ischnura elegans; assembly: GCF_921293095.1. NCBI lineage: Eukaryota > Metazoa > Arthropoda > Insecta > Odonata > Coenagrionidae > Ischnura > Ischnura elegans. The sequence continues at coordinate 40,105,243 of NC_060257.1, forward strand.
AAATATCGCAATGTTTTAGGGAAACGAATCTACTAAGTTTTTGTAATTTGACCTCACGAAGCTCGTTAAGGGCAATCCGGTTATAATTCTAGATTCACGAGAGTAATGCTATATTAAATCTAACAACAGATTTAAAAAAAAAACAGTACCTGCATTCCATGGGCAAACACTTAACGGCGTAGGAGGAAATTCAGTGTAAAAAACATCCCTGATTATCCTATAATTAGCTTTAATTTGTATTAATTTTATTTCCAGTAGAAATAACGATATATATTTGATGCAAAGGTAATCCAGTAACATAGCAGCTATTTATTGCAGAAAACGCGTAGCGTAGAAATTTCAGTGCAAAAAATATGCCTGATTCGCCTGCTATTACCTTTAATTAGTGTAAATTCTAATTGAAATAAAAACACCAAGCTAAATTTGATGAAAAGGTAATACAGCAACATAGTAGATATTTAATTCATTTTGATTTATGCTTTTATTTCTTGAATTCCAGTAATTCCAGTAGGAATAGTGCCAGCCAGTCCAGATTCATATATAATTAACGCTTTATTGATTAATAATCAATTAATTAATACTCAACGCATAGAACAAAAAATATCTAGTCAATTTGTAATATCCTAATTCTGTGGAAAATACTTTCTAATTGGAATAATATTACAAAAAAAACAAATGAAAATTATGGGTCGTTAGAGGAGCTGTATCCCGGAAAAGATAGATAGTTCACCACGACATCTCATTCGCTTTGTCCCCGCAAGCAACACATCGGTCTGATATATCCCCCTCTAGGATGTCACGCCTGAAGGAACAGGCGGTTTTCGCCTGGGGTATTCAGGGATTTTCCCCCGGGGGAAGCGACAGGGTAAGCGGAGAAGAGGGGCAGAGGGTTGGGTGGGTAGTTTTCCCAGGGTATTGTTGGAGCAGAAGTTTTGGCTAAGGAGGCGAAGAAGGGGGAGTAGTTTGAAGCGAAGCACATTCATTGCAGTCCCTTCAATGGCTCTACACATTTTCACGCCAAAAGTGCCCCGCTCCCAGCAACCCCCGCAGACTTGGCCCAAAATAGCCAGCCCACCCACAAACACCCCTACCTTCCAGCATCCTTCGCTTTCGTTACGTGGATGCCACCAAAACCCGGCTAGTGATGGAAAATTTTCAAAAATGTGAATAAAAAACGAGAAAAATTATTTTATGAACACTATATCCATTTGCCTTTTCATTGTCTTGACCTCTATTTTTTAATTATCATGAGTATATTGGAGTTTAGGTCAAAAGATTGCAAAACTTTTATGCCTACGTTTCGGTTTATTTGTAATCCATCTTCAGGGCTTTAATTGAAAAACGATTGTACAATATTAATACATAAACAAAATTAAAGATTACACAAATATTTTTTACAATAATACAAGCAAAAATAATATAACTCTTGTCTCTACCTTTTTCAAGGCGTCATTCTTCCCAGTGGATATTTGTGGACACAACCGTACAAGGGTTATGCCGGGGATCTGGGATCGAATCCTGGTCAAGGCGAATGATTCTTTTCTCGGTGGATTTTTCGCACTATTTGTGGATAGGGGGTGACTCCCGTAAAAGTAATCGCCGTGGCTAGTCCCGATCTACTTAAAACTAGTAATATTCAGGGTGCAAAAGTTAAGTTTCTCAGCATTTCCCTATTTTTAAAAATTCTTTCAAAAAATCGTTCTTTAATCGATTGTTCGAAAGCTCAAAATTTCTCTAAAATCAAAATAGGAAGCAAAAGATCGATTGATTCACTTAATCGATCTTTTGCTTTTAATTTCGATTTTAGATAAAGCAAATTCATCAAAAGATCGAATTCACTAATCCATTAATTAACACCTGCAGCTTAATTCGGATTGAGCTCTACCCTGACCCATCTCAACCAGCCTCCGGGTTGAATCACGTGGATGAGTGAGTGAGTGAATACGTCACGAAAAAAGATAAAAACTTACAATTGGGCGGGAGAGACCCAGAGAATGCCTACTGCACATGAAGATGTCAGGGGTTAAAATTATTCCATCGCGATTACACCAATCAGCTTATGGACCACAAAGCGGCTTCACGCAAATTTCACCAACGTAAGCATTTCGTGCTTCGCAGCTGATGTCAGCATATCAATTATTTGGAAGAAAAACAATCCTTTTCCAACATCCCTCCGCTGATTACACACACAATAACACGAAAGGAGAGTCAACGTTCAGCGAGCAACTTAAAACACTACAATCAGCAACTTTTCAACAACAGCTAAGCAACCCTTGTGGATAAGTCAAACGCCAAGCGACAACCGCACGATGACTGAGCGTTCTTGAACCTCGATTAACGAACATAGATTAGAATTATTAAACCAGATTCGTGCAATGATAGGTGACAGTTTAATGCTCCGACATTTAAAGGTTTCATTTAAGGGAATGAAATTTAAATGAAATAACCAACTGCGTAACGTTTCACAGAAAGACTCGTAATTGACAGGGTGAGAAGCCAAGGGGTACAAGTGATATTTTTCTCAACAGAGTTATGCTTCATTGAGATGCCTCGTTCAGCAATCGTTGGAACTATCGTGCATTCACACAACGACGCGTTGTTCGCATGTGGCCCGGGGGCCCCTGGTTGAAGACCCTCAACCGTTTAAAGACCGCGCTAACTTACCAACTAATTATTATTACTTTTTGCATATTTTGCATACTTTAAAACTAATTAAGAGATACGAAGGGTTCGAATCCCGGTCAAGGCGAATGATTTTTTCTCTGTGGATTTTTCGCACAATTGTGCATTGCGGGTGACTCCCGTAAAAGTTATCACCGTGGCTAGTCCCGGTATACTTAAATTAATTAAGAGATATTATGAAATAAAACCCGAACAAAAATTTTTCAATACTTTTTCGAGCATGTTCCCACATAGGCATAACGCCACAAAATGTTGCTATTGCTGGAAAAGTTGCTTTATATTCTTATTTACCGGAGTTTTCCCAGCCTTGCGTAAAACGCAACATTATCCAATGAATAAGCTATGATGATTATAACAATTTTATCAGAAAATTCATCTTCATTAGGTCTAAATTGATAGGTAAATACGATAAAACTGAAGTTCAAAGTCCTACATTCAGTTAGAGAATAATGGGTTGACAACAACTTGTTATAAATCCTTTGAAGACCGAACTAACTTACCAACTAACTTTTATTATTTTTTGCATATACTATTTATTTAACAACTAATTAAGGGATATTATGAAAGAAAACCCGAGTAAAAATTTTTTTATGCGTTCTTCAGCATATTACCGAATGGGAACACTCCACAAAATTTTGCTATTGCTTAAAAATAAAAATACACTTGACCAAAAAACTAAGTTTGACTACATAATATACAATGATCTTTTGAATAAATGAAGATTTATTACTGGAGAGCGAGTGTTGAGAAAAATATCGAATAAACCGCATACTCACCACAGAGGTGATGAAAATAACCAATTTTGAAAAGGTATAATTAACGACCAATGTGTACCCAAGTCATGCGATTCACTTAAAAAATACTTCCATACTTTATTTACATAATAAAAGCTATTAAATTAATCACAGATACGAAATATGATTTGCATGAATTTTTATAAATCTGTTCCCTTATGGGAACATTGGACGGTCAATGTGTCACGAATAAGGACGAAGTACAGCCGGTCAAGATGAAATGATTCATCCACTCAACAATGCTGAGCATGGACAGTTCGATTTTCATCCCCTTCCTACGTAAGAGCCGTGAAAAACGGATTCGAGTGAGACTCCGGAGTCGGTGTTGGAGGCCGCAGTGGACGTCGTGCAGGAGTAGAGGCAGGAGGCGAGCTGGTCGAAGCAGAGGCGATCGATAAGAAACACGGGGCATGCCGAATCGGTCCAAAATGCGTGCAAACTGTTGAGTTAGCACGCACAGGGAGTTCCGAACAGAGCAAATATAAACAAGGTGAGCGGAGGCCAAAACCTGAGGCCAAAAATGAAAACCCAACTTTGGGATTAATACGAACATTTAAATTAAAAAAAAATTAAATGAAATTGAAAGAGTTAACAAATGAAATACCTAAAAAAATATGTAATTGAAATTGTGATAACTATTTTTCTGAGTTTTTATGAATTTCAAAGGAAAAAATCAGCTGCATAAGAACATGAGCTATCTCTATAGCCTGCCAATCACATGTATCACGCGATTTCGGAATATACCATTTATTTCAATCATAGCCCCATAACCAGAAACAGACTATCCCGGCTTCCCTTTGTCCTGCCAATATGATAATTAACAAAAAAGACAGGCAAAAAAAATCCATTTTCATTATTGGCACACAATGACAGGAAAAAGTAAATACAGCCCATTTTTTTCGTAATACCTACTGGAAGTAAGAAAATTAATATTATTTCCTTTTTTGTATTATTGCTGATGCTTTTCGAACTCATTCATAGCATATTCTCACTCTTTTAAGTGATATAATCACATTCTGGCGTAACATCATCAGCTAATTTTAGACATAACAATAAACTTTAATATAAATACAGTTTGTGAGTTGGGTACATCAAAAATTAAATTTATTAAGTCTCTTATTTACAACTCTAACACATTCATAGCATATTCTCAGTTTTTTAAAAGTGATATATTACATTATGGCGTAACATCATGAGTTACTTTTTGGACATAATAATAAAGTTTTAATATTGCTACAGTTTATGAGTTGGGTACATCAAAAATTAAATTTATTAAGTCATTACTTGCTCAGTAATATTTCAGTCATCCGTCAAAAAGTGTTAAATACTTTTACATAAAGCGCTAAAAGCATGAATCAGTAGAAAACATAAAAAAACGAAACATGAAAAATTTATCCTATCAATTCATAAAACCAGGGCTGTAGGGCAGTGGCGGCTCGCGAGTCAAATGCTGGGGGGGTCATAATTTTTTAATATTTCGTGTATTTTATTAAGTTTTTACAGCAATCTAGGAATTAAATTTTGTGATGCCATATGTTCCGTTTTTTTCAACAAAAATAACTAGTTTTCCTAATAAAGCTTGATTAATAAATACTAAATGCAGTAGACTCTCGGTCATACGGATCGGCTTAGTCCGGACTCTCGATTATACTGATCAATGATCTTGAAGAATAAAAGTATCGCGGATTGTATTGCGTAATAAATGGATATTTATATTTTTTACTTTTTCAAATATTTGGGAGGGGCGGCGTCCGAGAGTCCTTATGGGCAAGCCGCCACTGCTGTAGGGATACGATTCTTCGGCTGCGGAACGGTATGGGAAAATATTCGTCCGGATGACTACATCAACGAAAGAAGAGGAATTCAATCGGCACGTCGATTGGATGACTCCCCGCGGGTTTTTCGATCACGGGAGTGCGACTGTCCAGGTATCGTATCGATTATCGCAATGCTTCTTCATTTCCCAAAGTGCCGACGGCAGACGAGCGATTGAGGGCGGGGGAGTACTGAGAACTCAAGGACCATTGGCCCCGGAGAATGTTCCAGAGACCACGAAAAAGCCGATCAAACTTCAACGGGGAGAAGTTTTTGTACACGTAGCTCACTTCAATACGCAGAAATCATGAACTTCAACCCTTTGGCATAGGGAGTACATGGTTTAAGCTAGCAGACTGTGCGGGAGAGAACCAGAAATATTCTTCCCAATAGCCTGGCCGAGTGTTTCGCAAGGGGTGAACAATATTTTTTTAGGAATTTTAATTGAATTTTTAAAATTTGTACACTGTCTAGTTTATAAGTGACTTCGTGGATATTTTGTGTTTTCTTTTTTGGATGTACATGTTACCACCTGGGCCGTTGCCAAATTGTAACTGATTACGATAATAACAATAATTATAAAAGACAATAGCCGGAAAAATAAATAAGTACCAAGAATTGGCAATAGAAATAAAAATAAAATGGAATATGGAACAGGTTTACATAGCTCCAATTGTCATCTCAGCTACCGGTATCATCCCAAAACATATACATAATAGTTTCAAAATACTCAACCTCCATCCAAATACATAAATCAAATTGCAAAAGGCTGTAATAATTTCAACCTGTCATATTACGAGAAAATTTCTCAACGCAATTCAACAGTAAAGAGTTACCTTAGTGAGAACCTGTGCTGTTTACACTAAGTCAACTCAGTGAAAACTGAAGAAAATTAAAGGAAAATAATGATAATAATAATATCCCCGGGGTAACCCTTCTTTCTTTCTTACCAACGGATGGGCCTACACTAGGCCCTACAGGTATGCTATGGTATTTGGAGGAGGCGACCGACAGCTGAGGTCATTTGCGCCTTGAGGGTAGGGTGCGGAAGGAAGGGTGGAGAGAAACCCGGCGTCGGCGTTAGCCTGCTCTTAACGAAAGGCGCCAAGGGGACCACGGCTTAACGTCCCATCCGACGGACGGAGTATTGCGCTTGAAATGTCCTCCACACAACAATCAAGCAGGAAACGGGCAGCCTCTGAAAATTCTCTGCCACTGCCGGGATTTAAACCCGAGCCCGCCGGGTGGGAAGCCAACACTCTTGCCACCACACCAAGCCGATCCCTAAAGGCCCACATTAGGGCACTTGTTGTAGGAATATTAACAGCGTGAAGCAGGATGGAAACAATACGAAATAGGCAGTACGATAGGAAATGCGAGGAGACAATCCCTGCCTTGAGGGATGGCCAGTGAGAGTTAAGGCACGTTATCATGGAAACTAGGGAGGTCCTTATTTTTAAAGTTGTCGAATTTCATTTGGGACGCCCCCCCAGTTTTGTTCCATTTGGTGAGAAAATAAATTATGACAATTATTTTTGCAATCGGATACCGGGAAAACGTGCCCCATTGCACATGAAGTTTAGAAATTTTGGTATTTTTGGTTGTTTTTCGGTCATTTTCCGACAAAGTTAACCATATCTTACGAAAGCCAACATGCTACACGGACCTACCTTAACTGGTAGAGTGCATTAAATTATAATGATAATGAGCATTCACAGCTTTTTTGATAAAAATTAAACCCACCGTTTACTAAGCGTGTTACGTGAACTCAAGAGATCATATCACCAGACCATATCTTACGAAAGCCAACATGCTACACGGACCTACCTCAACCAGTAGACTGCATTAAATTATAATGATAATGAGCATTCACAGTTTTTTGGCAAATATTAAACCGACCGTTTAGTAACCGTATTACGTAAACTCAAGAGTAGTTTATTTTCCGACGAAGTTAGCCATATCTTACAAACGCCAACATACTACGGTAGATCAGATCATAAAAATAAAGAGAGAAAGACTGTAGAACAGATAGATTCAGGATTTCGTTTTGTCCAAGATCAAATAAGAGACTATAACGGCAGTGTTAGAACTTACAAATAGGTTAGTTGAATTTAAGTTGAGCCTACTAATTTGTGCATTACTTAATGCATGCTTCTGAATTTGCTTAGTATTTCTAACAAGGGACGCAGCTAGGAATTAGGAATTAAGGCTAGGAGAGGGTTTTAGGCGCAACTAATACTGGGGTGTTTGGAATACCCGCCAGGGTGAGCGGGTGGTGCGGGGGCCCTCCCCAGAAAAATTGTGAGTTTTACGGGTTTCTGAGGGACATTTTATAAATCCTTACATTATTCTATAAGTAATATTAATGCAATAAAGTAAAATGGATTTAACTTAAAATTTTCTTCAAGTTCTAAGGGGAGGATTATCCCCCAAAACCCCAGAGCCCCCCCTCGCTGCGCCACTGTTTCTGACAGCATATTTTGTGTGTCCTGGCGATCGATCACCGCCTGCCAAACACCCCGGAGGTGGCTATTATGTAGATGTAGATCCCAGTTCATTTCAGATTAGTTCTTTCCTAACAATGGGTAAAACAATAATTGCTGTAAAATAATTTACAATTATTGATGTATCGCAGGCGACAACGCGGATAATATTACGCGGGCCAAGAATGCTGATTTACATTTTATGCTTTAGAAGGAGCAATCTTAAACCAAATTTTAGTATATTTTCTGGAAAAGAAGATGAGATGAAAATATTTCTCTGCCGCCATTGACATTTCTGTTATTTTTAAGATTCCATCATTACGAGATGTTTTGGCTATATAGGGAGAGTTCCGTGATGACAACAGTGAGTGGATATTAAAATTAAAGCGTAGTTCTTCATTTTGCATTACTTTTCCTCATCATAAATCCATTTTGGTCCTCTGAAGGCCAGGGTTCCTATGATAATAACATAAAAAACGCTTGGATTAAGCATTCATCTCGTTTAGAGACACATATTCTATTCAACGCTGAAAACTTGAAACAGCGAGGAATATTTCTACGGGACAAAACTTGTGATCCTCGAGAACCAGGAATTCGTGGCCTGAAGAAAAGATTTTACGCTTTTCTTCGGTATTATCTGGAATATCGCCATATTTTTAGAAGACCTCCATTCAACACAAAAGATGAGAAAATGCGAGAATTATGGCCACTTCAAAAAAGAACTCTCATCCTCACATCCAGCGATCGCAACCCATTTCAGACGACAGCGACACGCTCGGGAAAAATTGAATCAAACTGTAAGCGAGAAAAATGGAGCGAGAGAATCCGGCGATACAAGTGGGGAAAAAATATCACGGTTGGTAACACTGTAACCATCAGACGAACAATTTGAGGAATTTCTTTTCATGGGAGAGCCGGAAAGAAAAAGGTAAGCGACCACGAAACGATTTTCCAAACACTTTGCTCCGCTATAGAAACTCAGGGTACGGTATCGAGAGAAATTGGAAGCTGTTCATTCTCTCCGATGAATATCTATCAAAGAATGTACAACATAATGCCCACTTCGAACAGAATATGTAATTATGACCAATCGATTTCTTCATCATGACCTCTATTAACATAGTAATTAATTATTTCTTGGAGAATAGGTCAATGAAATGAAATGCAATATGTTTCCGACTTTTCGATATTATATTACAACTTCATCAAGGCTATGAATAATGGTTACAATTAATCAATCCCGAAAAGTTCTCAGTTTTTGGTGCAGTTGTGATTATCAAAATCTAAATTCATGGTAACCATGATATTTTCCTAACCTAAAAGGTTGATAAACAAAACGCCAACAAGGTTTGTCAATTTTTCTTGTATTTTTTCTGTTTCATTTATGTACAATAGTATTTTTATTTTTTATTTCATGTATAATAGAATTGTATTTATGTATAACAGCATTTTTTTAATGTAAAATAGCATTTATGTACAATAGAATTTATATACAATAACATTGTTTAACATTTTTGATTTTATTTTTGTAAACAATGTCATTTCAAAAATTGTTCATCTGTTCGTGCAATTATTGTATACCATTTATTGTAACCATTTTTCATTACCCTGTTGAAGATGTAATGCTATGTCGAAACGTCAGCAAACTTCTTACATTTCATTTTACAGGCATAAACTCCAGGAAATAATTAATTACTATGAAAACATAAGGCAACAGGGATCCTACCAAATTCTATTTTCGATTTCCCTGATTTTTTTCTGATTTCCAGTCATTTTTTTTCAATTTCCCTGACTTCTTGGCAAAACACTTGAATGAGCGGATGTTGTAGAAAAAATGTGTCAAAATTCACTGGGAACTAAAGTTTATTTATTCCTAGCGCTTAACATATTACAGTTTTAATTCAAATACAAAATAAATTATAAAATCGATTCAGTCTTTGCTCAAAAATCTCATACTAATTGAAATCAAATCGTGAAAAAACGACACCTAATGCCTTTTTACACGTTAAATTAGCTCGCATAAGTTAGTGTCTAGATGTAGGAACGCGAAATGAACGTCACCGTGTAACCACTCAAACCACCACACCACCAAATGCAGCGTGTAACCACTCAACTTGTACGAATGAATGAAAAAAAAACGAAACTCCTAATTTGTGGAAGGTTACTCAGGTTTCCCACCGGGTCAGGTTCAGGGCATGATGGTGACGATGGACAACTCGATCACGAAACGTCGGCCGAGATGGAGTTGGAGAACCTGACCCGGTGGAAATCCCGAGGGACCTTCCACAATTCTATACGCCGGGAAAGTCTGCGATCATAGTCCTAATTTGATTCCTGCGTTCCTTTCCACCAAAATCGTTCATGTATTTAGGGATTAACTCTTACATGTTAACATACCGTGTGAACAGACCTTTATCCTTGCATTGCCGTATTCTAAAGCGTCCTCGTCATCGTTTGCTACTTTTTTCGCAGAATTTTCCATTCCTGACCTAATGCTCTAAGTAAAAAGATGAGTCAATGGCCTCGTCTTCGCCTTTTTCTCTCTTTTAATCTGTACGAAAACAAAACGCCTACCTTACAGCTCGAATTAAGAAATGCTCCGCACGTTCAAATAATACCTTTACCCTTTGATTCTCTCTCAAATGTTTCCTTTAAAAGAATCAAATTTCCCTGCATGAACTCTGTAGTACAGATGTCACTGACTTACGAAGATAAATAAACAAAGCTCACATCAGAAAGCGCAATTTGGCTACGTTATTATGAGGGCATTACCATTATTGCTTAATGTACTCTACCGATTTTAGGTAGGATCACGTATACCATTTCGCGAACAATCCTGCCTACACTCATCTACCCTCTTCCATTCTCAGTGATTTACATTCTCTTTGATTCTGTCCATAATAGGGTAGTTTCCTTCAGCAAAGATAGCAAAAGGCATTGATTGCGATTCGTTACCCACCATTAGTGTATTCATAATATATAAAACTATTTGGTTTTAGAATTCCCAGTTCAGACGAATGTCAACGGTCAATTTTAACCTTATTTGAAAAAGGCCAGATTGGCGCCCATGCGATACCACTCCAGTTTATGTCACAGGGACCTAGTTTCTATACGAGTAGATAGGAGTTTTGCATTGTCTGAGATTACTAATGCATGCATGAGGCACAGAGCTCGGGGAAACGTCTCTTAATAATCACCTATAAAAACTGCCTGTGGTCGGAAAGTTTCTTTCCTAAGGTAATAAAAATCCTCATTTAAGCCGCTACCTGCTAGCTGGGTACTCTGCTACCTGCTAGCAGCCCGCATCGTATCGTCGCTCTTGGCCTCGTACCTAGGTGGCCTCACACGGCGGCAGCCGGAACCAGAATTGACGTCACACGGGCTTTTCCCAGCATTGATACTTAGCCGTCGCGTTTTCTCGAGCTTGAAAGTTTTTACTTTTCATTTAATCGCGAAAAATAGATATCGTCATTTAAAAATCTAAAAGTGTGAAATTCGTACTCCAGGAGCAATAATCTTTCGATTTAGGCAATAAAAAATAATAGGAAACCACCCTAATCTTAATCTCTTCATTCTCCTTCCCTCTTAGGCATTAATTTGGACTCAATTACACCCATATTTTGAGCTTTGAGGGAATATCGCTCTTTGCTCGCTCTCTTTATCGAATATCGCTCGCATGGGATACAATTTTAATGTAGACGGCACGCATAAAAAGCGAAGAGAGGAAAGGCGTGAAATGACGCATAAAAAAAACATTGACGCCGATATTCAAACGGAAGAAATTGTGTAGTTGAGGGAATGGACCATCCTGGTGAGTCAAACACTCAACTATTCAAATACTACTTTTTTCCCTTAATTTCGAAAGAAAAACACTCGCTGGCAGCAATTAAAATTTAAGGCTGGCTTGGGCGTAAAAGACGCAATCCAGAAGCGAAAGGTGGAATCAACGATGGAGCTGCATAAAGTGGACAATGAAATACATCACTTTCTCTTTAAAAGAGGAACGAATTCGTTAAACATGGATACCTTCCCCATTTGATAAAGAGCATGACCGCCAAATAACGTGCTTTGGGAAGGTTGGAGAATAAAAAAGTGATGAAACATTCTCGAGTGATACCAAACAAATGAAAATGGTAGAATAGATAGACAAAAACTTGTAATAATGGGTGACTAAATTTCGAAGTTATTTTATCTTCATTGCGTAGATGGTTTTAAACCAAAATGGTAGGCATTTTGTAAAAATACGAAAGATATAACTAAGCTTAAAAGGGACCATCAACGCTACTTACTACGTATCTCGTGAATACAGTTATTAGAAGCGCAGATAACTCCTTATCGAGCTTATAACGCAATCATGCGGTAAAAAAATACTGAAACTCATATTCTTTTAGCGTATTTTTTAAAAATTAATGCTTCCATATATAAAGCACTCCTAAATATAAACAAAAAATAGGGTAAATTCCCGGTAAATTGTTAATGAATGTAGATTTCATCAACATCATAACAAACTGACTCCCTAGTCATATCTACATAACAATAGAATCTTGATTTTATCACAGAATTAACACTGCATGCTAATATTCTCTATTACTATCGAATAATTCTACCTATTAGGGTAGATTTCCAAGGAATACTTCCGAGGCATTCTGGCATCCTCCCCTTCCTGCATGAACTTCCCTCTTCAATATGCAATGCGTTCTTCTCCTTTTCATTCTATCTAAAATCCTATTCTCTTCCGTCCTCTCCCTCGTTAACCCAACATTCTACCCTATAACATTGGTTTCAACATCCCCTCCCCGCTCAGTGCTCCCTCCATCCATACTTTCTGTCTCCTCCCTATATCATCTAAAAGCGGCCTCTCCTCACCCACCATGTCCAGCCACTTCACGTTTCCTCTTCTCCATCCACTTCACGTTCTCCGTTTTTCTCCAAACCCTTATCTCGAACGCCATTATTAAGTTAAGTTCAAAAATGTGGAGGTGGCAACAATTTAATTTCATTAGCATTAACTGCCTAATAGCAACTAGGAATGATGTGTCCTCATAATTTCAGATCGAAGTAAATTAGCAAATAGTAATTAAATAGAAGAGATCATAGCATTGACCCCTTGCTGGAAAAATATATTTTCCGGTTTAACACAGTCAATGTTGAAAATATGCACAAAGGCATCCACTACACAAAGAAAAAATATTGTGATGTTAGGAGTAGTAAATGAATGAGAACAGTAAAAATTGGCCACATGGATATTAAAACTTCCCACTTTTCCTGCTGAATATATTTTTAGACAGTAGGTTCACCAGATCCATCAGTAAATGCTGAAGAAGACGGTAGGACAAGAAACATTCAGGATACGCCTTGAATTCAAGAAACCAGCACTGAACGTGTTAATGACCCGTCGATTCATTTTGTTGAACGACAGGTTTCGGGAGCATTCTAGCTCCATCCTTCGAGTCCTAATGATCTGCAGAGCTTCGACTTTTTCAATATTAACGCTAATTAGGCGAGCGCTGATTTTCTCGTTTTGAGTCTGATTCTTGGAAGAGCCAATTGAAAGATGAAGGGAGAGGATAACCGTCCTCTCTGCTGAATTTCCCCCATGATTTACTATTTCTAACGCCACCTTTTAGAGCCGAGGGAAATATTTTTTTTCTCTCGCGATAATCTTAGTCTCTTGGAGTTTTATTGTCTCCAGGTTCTGACCATGAATGCTACGCAACCACAGAAAGGCGATTGACCGCTTGTTGTTCATAAAGGACTTCACGCACACTTTGAATTCACCACCGCTGATTCTTTCTCAACTCCAGTCTCTAATATGCGCGGAAACGATGTCTTTTGGGACAAGAGGGCTCATGGAAAGATGAGGGACGTGAACAAGGATTTGACGGGCTGTGACGGACATAATTACCGGCAGATAGAGGGCGGAAAAGAAGTGAGCGGTCATGTCGAACAAGCTCCTGGCTGGATAAGAAGCGGAAAGACAAGCGAAATGAGAAATTACTCGGACCACGACTGGAATAACGCACTTTTTTTTACACAAGTTTTGCCTTTTCACTTGAGCCTGGCTTCATTTGAATCACGCTCCCCATAGACTTCTGTATGATATAACAGCAGAGAAAGGATTAAATAACTGGGTATCGAAAGCCTCCGTGGAGAAGCTGACATCAACATTTAAACAACGTCACATCTTCATGATACCATGTTTCTATGGTAAAATAAAAGTAAAAAAATTCAAAATTATGGCCAAAAGAAGGGAGTTTTTGAGGTAGATGATCTTTAACATTTCACTTTAACTCTACCTAGTACCATACATACAAAATACTCACTCAAGGAATGATTTAACAGCTTCAGGAAACTACTCAGTTCGTTACACTTACCTGAAAAGAGAGTAAAAAACATGCAATTAGCGATGAAGAATTGAGATAATAATTAAGAAGGCTGGTCCCACACTTAAAGTATGTTAATTTCCGTAGAATTTACAAACATACACTTCTAATCGTATTTTATCGACTAAGAGCAAAACAAATCTACTCTCTAATTTCTGGAAATAGAATTTGCAAAGACAGTCAGTTTTTTAAGGTTTTATTACTTAGTATTAAGAAAAATATTAATTTGTGCCGCCATATATATGCCAGATTGACTAAAAACTAATACAATGTAAGCATGTAACACTTGCATTTTAACAAGACGCACTACTCACTTGTAACTTAGGTTACCATTTTGAAATTTTCTGGCTATACGCATCTTGTAATACATGCAAACGCTGACATGGATGCTCAGTCAATTGTATTGTAACGTAAGTTTCACCAACTAAAACTTCACTAAAAAAAGAAAAATCCACTGGGTATGATGCATCCTTTTGAAACCAACACACTGTAGCAAGGGAACTACATAGACTAAGCACCAGCCCTTTCTTAGACGCTTGATATTTGAAGAAAGATTTAGTGCTTTCCTGGCGAATAGACATCGTTAAAAATTCGCGTCAGGGACGGCAGAACTGCCGACGTTTCGATGACTGAGTCGGACATCGAAACGGCCGCGGTTACGCAGTTCTTGACCCGATGGCGAACCCGTGAATTCTTCAGCTTTATATTTGTTTCCACTTGTAGCGCTTTTTAATTAGTTTCCAGAAATGTGCATAACGCGACCATGATTGCAGAGCATTTATTCTCTATATTTAGAATATATATACTGCATGCAAGAAGAAGCCATGGAAAGTTTTACATTTGATAGATCACATCATCAAAAATAAAAATTTCGATTTACAACCGTAATTTTAGCTTAATTCTCCACGAGATTTGAATCGCTATCGCAAGCGACGTTAGCAGTGGCGGTTCATCTACATCTACATCTACATAATACCCCGCAAGCCGCCTAAAAGGCGTGTGGCAGGGGGTGTTAGGACACCAGCCGTTTACAGCTATTAAAAAAAAAAGAAAGAAGAGCTCTAACGAGGTTGGGACAAGCGTTTATTAAAGTCCTTTATTGTTCGGGGGAAAAAGTGTTGTGGGGGATGAGGGGATAGATCCCCCCCAAAGCCTCATACAAATAAAAAAAATATTAAACACTATTGTCTAGTTTTGATACACAATTACTGGGAATTAAATCAACTGATTTGGGCGTTCCGTGGTGAAACAATGACATACTCATGGTAAAACAGTTTGTCTTGATAATGACGCTATAGCCATTGAAACTAGTCGACAGCAAACAAAAGTTTGTGTAACAGTACTTGGTTTTTGTTTCACCATGAATACAATAACTGAATCCGCTTATCGTGAAATTTTAAGCGCAAAAATGATATAAAATGTACTTCCAGGCATATCGTTTTAAAAAAAAAATTCCCGGAACCCCTGTTGCCTATGGGGGTGGGGTCGCGACCCCAGACCATTCCTTCACCCCCTCCCAAAGCATATGCCTAGTTACGCCACTGGACGTTAGTGATGACTTTTGTAAACCCAATTAAATGCGCGGGGAGTGACAACACATATAGAGGTCCTCTGGAGAATCTTTTATTGTAATATTCGTACACTGCGGATGTTGCAGGAGTAAAAAGTGTATACACCGAATCTGCTGCGTCCAATATCCTATTCGATGGTATCCGCAGAACTACAAACGGATAGAATGGCCGCTGCGGCGGGATGGAAATGAAAATCCCACGAACGACCGCATTCCTGGCGCTGCAGTAGTGACTGGCACCTCGAGACTACCCGAAATGAGTCGCGGTCCCACAAGAGAGTCAAATGGGACAATAAGGAAGGGACGGGCGGAGGATAATGCCTGCGGAGCAGCACGATGAGAAATAGGTCCCATTCGACACCTTCACGTTCAGGAATCACCATGTTGTTCAGAATGACAAGAATGTAAACATTAATTACAGTGAGAAAAAAATCCCACGGACCGGGAATCGAACCACGGACCATTTGTTTTCCACTACCAATTTCCACGGCCACTACAAAGACCACTACTCTATCCAGGACTTTTAATTCCCATGTACATTTTTTATCAATGTCAGAAGGATCTCCGATTCTGAGTATCTATGGGCTTTTAACTGATAAAGTATACAATGAATCTTGTTATAAATATTATTTACATTACAATCCCATGATAATTTGGCAGTTTTTTTTGGCAGATTTGGCAGTCATCCTGAAAAACCGTAATAAGATATTTTGGTTATAATTGTCCTAAATAAACCTCAACTCAGCATGTATCGTGCATTTATGAGACTAAGTATCTTCACTATCTTTAAAATTCATTGTACTTTTTCAAGAAGTACACAATTCCCATATGTGTTATGACGATAGTACATATTAAGATTTGATAATGAAACGCCAACATTCCAATACTCAAATTGAAGAATAGTTACTCAAATAACTGAATTATTACTCTTAAAACGAGTCTCCGTTAGTTTTCAAGATATGAATACCTAATTTTTTATTGTTTCATTCTACATTTCAAATTATCTTTGGTTTTTGTGACCGTAAAAATCTCTTGTGAACATAAAACCAATTATAATAATGTGACATTCAGAATCTGAAATAATATAAAATTCCATTGCTTTTGGTGCCATACGCCCTTGGCACATACTCACTGGCTTTCGCAGAATACAGTCTAGCATCGTGGTTCACATTGAAGGAATTATCTTAACCTTTGGAGAAGTAATTCAGTGCATGGACAGAATGAAAGCCTTTAAGACGCTTTTCTGAGGAACGGAGAGCAGAAAATTGCTTCGCAATACCCCGGGTAATAATGTGAGAGGAATTCTGGACCGGAAAAAGAATGCAAAGAATTCAAACCTATACAGAAGCCTTAGTGACTATCCCTAGGGAGAAGAAGGGCAAAGGATCATTGATCAAAAAATAAAAAAAATTAAAATAAATTTGACAAGAGACAAAATGAGAAGAACAAGGGGAAAAAGATAAAAGATTTGAACCAATCACAAAGAAGCTTCCAACCAGAATGTCAATGGAACCCCGATTCTGGGTCTCAAGACGCTTAATGCATACATCTTCATCCCCGTCCCATTAGGAGCTCCTCTAAGGACGAAAAAAGAAATTCAACTTTACTAACGTTTTTTCCCGTAAAAATGGCTAACTAAATTCGTAAGACTGACTCAATATGCCTTTTATCATCATTTTACAACGCTCTCATAAAATCGATACGTAGTTTGTCATCTTATCCGGGTAAAATTATGCATCTCAATTTTAACCCACTTCCCGATAAGCTAACATGCTGAAATGTCCAGGATAACTCAAAACCAGATTACAATGCAATATTTTGACACTTTTATTGTAATTTCATGTCGATTTTCACTCAGAATTTCAAATTAAATACGGAGGTTATTTCAAAAATTGCCACCAAAATCCGATGTCGGCGCTGCGATCATCAAAGGAAGGACAATGAAAGAAAGTAGGAGCAAAAAATTTGTTTACATCAAATTTTTAATTGAAAAATTGTCACGAGAAAAACATTTTTTTATAAAACTTTATTCTTACAATGAGGTTTTATTACTTGTTTTGGTCCACGTGATTACCCAGTCACTTCGCCCACTATCTATGCACAATTTCCATCTAACTCATTGTCTGAGAGAATAAAAATAGCAAATTTGTTTACATCACAGTTTATAGAAAATTTTAGACAGAAAAACATTTTTCAATAAACAAATATTTTATATTGTAATATGATTAAGAACTTAACCAAGTCGATATTACCTTGAGACTTAGGTCATTTTTGACATTCCTACCAACCTACCTAATAGGCTACTCAAACCTTATGAGGTTTTTGGCCTCACCAACAATGTCCCGCAATCTCTCTCAGGTCTTGCATCCAGCCGGATTCTATATCCATTCTTCTAGGTATGTCTTTTTCGATCTGATATTTCCAGCGTAGATTTTGCCGTCCGAACGGTCGCTTTCCCCTTGGTACACCATATGATACCGCCTTCATATATTGTCGTCTTCTCTTCTTGTTACATGGCCTGCCCACCGTAATCTTCTACTTTTCGGCCTTCCACTTTTACTACCTGTCCGACTAGTCTGAATTGCTCTAACAGCTCAAGTTAGAGCCCACATATTTTCGTAGAGCCCACACATACTTTAAGTTATGGTCTATTGTTTCCTTACTTATACGCTTAAATTTCCTGCCGTCAGTAGATCTTTCCTTTGGTGGAATGCTATCTTCAAAATATTCCTTGGAAAATATTTTATAACTTCCAGACAATTTTCTTCAATTTCCCTGACATTTCAAGCAGAAAACTTTTCATTCCAGTCGAAACCAACGTTTGGGTTTTGTAATAAGGAGAGCGAAATTAAGACACAGAAATTACTCCATAAAGGCGATGTTTCATTTGCGACGGCGTTTTTAAAGTTACTGATACGCAAAGGAAACATTTTGTGGTTGAAAAACCTCAGGCACTCGCGAATAAGATATCTTAGGAGCTGTCAAGATGGAAAAGTGAGAGAGTGGGTCTCGGAGGGAGTTCAATGAGGGCGACGAAGCGGGCCAAGTAGCAGCTGACCGCCGTAGTCAATTAAAAGTTACCCCCAAGTTGAAACTACCGCGGCGGGGAAATTCAATTTCCTCCAGACAGGATCGACCAAGGGTGCAAAACAGGGTTCTCAGGATTCGTGGTGACCTATCCGGAGAAACTTAGCCTAATAAACCGCAAGAGATATTTTGAGCCTCAGTGCACGTACAGTGTGCTATGAAGCTTTCGAAGGAGAAAGCCACGGAGTATAATGGAATCAATAGACCTACCCTACCGGTCTTTTTAGTGACGTATTAACTGCTTAAAACTTGACTAATCGTAGTAAATTGCGAAGTATTTTAGGTGTATATTATTTAGAAATGAGCAAAAAATTACAAAACTGGTTTAAAAACCACAACGTAATAAACGATATTATTATTACTTCTAGTTTTTTTTCAAATACTTAGCAACTACTGCCATGGACTGGACTTAAAATTGAGGAAGAGATTGGTGAAGTGTTATGTGTGAATCTGAGACTTGGATGATGGGGAAGAGAGACAGGGACAGGATTCGATATGTGCGTTTGGAGGAAGATGGAGGAAATACGGTGGATGGATCGAGGAAAGCATCAAATCATATTTCACAATGGAGAAAACGTTGGCGCAAGGGACCTGTCGAAAGGCAGAACACATGATGATGATAACTACCATTGTTACAAACATATTTTTTTTATTCTACAAATAAATTCATTGGGTAAGAAAGAAAGGGATAGGATAATACGGTTAAAAAAGGACGTGGACAACGGTGCTGTGGTAGATGGAAAAAAACAGAAATCAGAGGGTAAAAATGCGGCCTGACTGGGACTCGAACCCAGACTTACCGGGAGGCCTTTCTCTACCAGGAGGCTTGGATTTACCATGATTTCGGCTAAAGTTTATACTCAGAAAACTTCCTTTGCTTTGGCACAAAAGAGTAAGCAATAGATGGCGCTGGGGCAGCTCACCAACAGAAGAAATGGACAAGAACACAAGAATAAAAGGCAGTGATTTCTGGCTATTCCAATCAACCACAGTACCGTTTTCCACGTCTTTTTTCAACCATATGTTTCTATCCCTTTCCTTCTTACCCTATGAATTTATTTGTGTGTTTGCGCTATAGGCGCCGTGTAAATGAAATAAGTAGTATTTTTTTTATTTATGCAAGTACATGATAAACTTCTGGTTAGTGAAATTACTTTGGTAATGACTGTATGTCTAATAATTGGCAGGAAATGTTACTAAATCCAGCATTCATTCTTCATCTTTCTTTTTAACGATATTAGTTTCTCGAACCATCCCTATTTTTTTTAGACTATTACGTGCACTTACTAAGTTGCTTCAATATTAAAGCAAAAATACTCAGATAGGCTTGCCAAGTAACCATCCACCATGCCTAGGAGGATACAAAACACGATATCCATTTAGGCAATGATCAACGCACTATACAACGGTGACAAGTTAAATCACGGTGCAACTTGCAATGCTACGATAGTAGCTAGGAATGATCTTACTTCCATGACATTAAGGCTAGAATTAGTTTTCTCTAGGCAGGCTCAAGAGACAGGCTAGCAGTGACTCATAAAAATGCTTAAACGGCGGGGGTCTTCGTGCAGTAAGCTCCCATGAATCTTAAAGAGGGAGCTTTCCCGAGAAAATAGAACACTTGTTCACGAAGCAAGAAATATGAGCTTCATGCGGTTTGATGGCTCAGAGCCCCTCCTGACCCGCTTTCGCCGAAAAGCAAAAGGCGTGAGACGGCAAAGTGCTGCCAAGTGGCGTTTTATAAGCGGAGCTAGGGCTCTTTGGCCGCCCGCTAGGGATAATGAGGTTTCCCCGCGGCTGCACGCACACCTTCAAGTTGCACAAAGGACGTCGCAGCGACCCAATTGCAATGGCTGAAATAGCGCCAAACCAAGTGCTTCCAACGTAGAGATTTTTGGTCATTTACTACATTGGTCATTTGACATTTGGTCATTGACATTTGGTCATACATGTATTGCCTCAAAATATAGGGACGGTGTGACAAATTAATATAGATGGAAAGAAAGATATGTATGTCGTTGCTACTAACATTTCCTGTAAATTATTACAAATACAATTACTACTTAAACAGCTGCATTCACCACAAGTTTCTCCTCCTTTGCAGACGTATTAAAAAATATGTGTCCAAAAGGTAGTAGTAATTAATGAGAACTAAGTTGGTATCAGTAATGATCTAAAAAAAATAGGGGCAATGCGAGAAATTAATACAAATACGATAGAAAGGATGGAAAGAAAGTTTTTCTCACTAACACTTCCTGCGCATTATTAGACATTCAATCAATACTGAAATGCCTACTCTTATCAAAAGTTTATCCTGCACCTTGAGAAATATTTTTAAAGAATTGATATATCCCTGAGTTAGCAGTTGCTAATGAAGATTGGCAGCTAGCTGCTCCTATAAATTATTTCAACCTCATTCACCGGCAAGTGCTATAAAAAGTTCAACAGATTCAGGCTTCAGATTGGTGGAAGTTAGACATATTTAAATAAAAGATCTTGTGGTATAAAGCTACGATCTTTTATTTAAATAAGTATTATAATATTCAGTTATTTCCAGTAGTTTCGTGATCTACTATTTTGTGAGCCCGGTAGCCTAGTGGGTATAATATCAATTCCAGAGGAGAAGGGGACGGACACACCCTCCCAAAAAAACCTCGGCGTGCGAGATGGCCCAAAAAAAGGAACTTAGCCCATGCCCTGAGAGAGTGACATTCTCGCGTCTAAGACTTTATCTGAAGTGAGATTCACCTATCCAAACTAATCTCCGATTTGGATGACAGCGCGTTAGCGTGAGTTGTATCCTTTCATTTTAAATTTGGACATTTTCCTCATGAAAAGGTTTTGCTCAACGAAAGTTTAGTTTTCACAAGGTTTTTTTTTTGTTGTTTGTCGTCTAACCCGGATCAAATCTTGCAACTCAATTTCAACCTACTTTTCCGATTCGTTATCGAACTGAAATTTTCAGGATAACTCAGAACCAGAAAACAATGCAATATTATAACACATTATCTACGATTGGAGCTGTATCTACAGTTTTATGCAGAATATAAAATAAAATATGGGTATAAGTTCAAAAATGGCCACAAAAATCCGATGGCGGCGCTGCGAACAATAAAAAAATGATAGAAAATCAGAACAACACAATTGCTTATATGTAATTTTATTGAAAAATGTCATGAGAAAAACGTTTTTTCGTTAAAACTGAGTTTTTATATTGTAAGATTATTACTTGTTTAGGTCTAAGCAGTGGCAAATCTAGGATTTTTTCTTGGGGGGGGGCACGTGCCCCCCCCCCTTAAATCGTCAAATTAATTCACTTTTCTTAACATTCTATGCACTATTTCCATCTAAATCATTTCTCTGAAAATGTTCTCCCATCTCACGTGACTCATGGAAGTTTGCTGCACTGAGACCCCAGCAATATTACAGGCCTCGGGAATCCTAGCAAGCCTTGCGTGATACTTTGACCCCACCAGCTGCACTTTTTACGCCTGATTAATTAAGTAGATGCTTTTCGTGAGCTGAAGTCTTTAAATTTGTGATGGCTGCGAATTCATTTTCGAAACTTTAAGTGTTCAGGCGAACCCTTTGAAGAATTTTAGCGGTGAACAAAGAAGCCTGCCCTCAAAAATAGAAAAATATAACCAAAGAACTCGTGAAAAATGGAATTTTTTTCTCACCTAAATTTGAAGATTCTTGTCTACTGTCGGTGGAAAAAAGGTAGAACGTTGAGCTTTAAGCATTTGTATAAAATTCTGCCGATGCCTTATAGGGTCGTGTCATATATCGTGTCATATATGGAGCTTCAGGAGGATTTTATACAAATGCTTAAAATTCAGCGTTCTGCTTCTATTGCGCCGATAGTAGACATCAATCTGTAAATTTATTTTCAGGTTTTATTATATCCACAGAAATTAGTGATTTCTGTGGATATACAAAAACCTCAAAATATTTCAGTAGCATTTACAAGTGATAAAGGTTAATAATAGTAATGTATTATTTATATATGAGTTATGACGTTATTTATATTTGGGTTATAACGTTTAATATTTTCCCTTGTTTTTAACGATACGATATTTTTAATATAATAATGATAAAAAAATGCCATGGAATTTTAACGAACGCATGAAATATAAACAATCCCTTTGTCATTTTTAAAGAATTTATAAAAAGCGTATGACCAGCGCTCAAAAAGGAGAACCTGAGACTACTATGTCATCTCTGTAGTCAATAATTAAATTCGTTATGAGTAAAGGTTTGGTTAGGCGTCGACCGTGGTACACCAAAAGCCGCCGTAACCCAGGTCAGGTCACGTAAGGGAACCCTCGAAGGCTCATGTTTCAAGCGCCTTCCCCATTTAGATATTTTTACCTCAGATTCCACTCCACCAGAGAAGAGCCCATAGAAGTTCGCAAAAGCATGAGGTTTGAAGTGGGAAAGTCTGGTGTCTTTGTATACGCTCGCCTGCTCTAAGCCCCGGTGCATTTACGGAGTTTGATAAATGAGATCCCGAGTTGAAATGCAACTGTGATTTCCACTACGTAGAGAGTAACCCTAACTGAATAGGGGTCTGCAAATCCTATGGCTCTCCACGAAGACATATGTTGACCTTTCTTTTACCTCGAACTTCGTAAAACTTTCATCATTGGAGCAAGATTTTTAAACAATGTGGATCAACCCCTCTACCGATGGTATCTGACGTCCTTTATCTACTCTGAAAGCCGCTACATAAGGCGTATTACAGAGGTAATAGTAATAGTATTTATTTCAAGAATTTATTCATGTATCAATTGACAATGTCGTGTTATTTGTATGTTACGCCATATTAAAATATAATAACGACGATAACATACTACAGAATTTTCGATGAACACCGGAGATGAAAACAATTCCTTGCTGATTTATAAAGAATCTAAAGACATCATATGATCACAACTCAAAAAAGATCTGATTGAGCTGCCATCTAACTACTCAAGAATTGAATCCAGGCTTAATCAAATACTCAACTCCAGGACACTAGGTTCAACATACGTTACAGTTATGACGTACATGCACTCTCTAATTAAAAAGGTTACATAGTAAAATTTCCAAACATTACAGAAGACCATTACAGAAATAAAGAGTGACACATATGAGGTAATGATTGAATGTTTGGCTGTAGGTACCACAAAAAATAACAATCCTCGTCACCAATCTTCAACCTGATGAGTATTACTTTCTGGGTTCAATTATTAATTTCACAATTTTTGGAGATATTTTATGGAACACTTGTTAATACGCGAATTGTACTTATACCATCTTCCATCCTTTGACAAATACTAAAAAATTTCCAAAATAAATATGAATACTCTCCCAAGTACACAATCGGAAAATATTATAATAACTCTATAATTATAATTTTTGATATTTTATTTTCGGCAAAAGAAGGACCCTACCGACACAGTAAACCGTGTTAAGAGTGTTTGTTTTGAATAAATTAATCACGCAAATTAATAATAGACATGGAAGTAACTTTGAAATCATGATATATCTGAAACACAAACAGGGTTGATAAAAATCCTGATTTTTTCAAAAAAATCATTTTTGTTGGTTTTTTTTTTAAATCGGATTTTATTGATTTAAATGAGATTTTTATGATTCTCCATTCATCAAAAATTCAGTTATTTGCAAAACTAACTATTTGGGCAGCATATTGGAGAATGATCGTTTGCAGAAACAATAAGAGGCAACATACTCTAAACTTAATACAACATTTAGTCAATCAGGGGAGAGGACTATGGAAATGCCAATGGTATCAAATTAAAAATTACACCAGCATAATATAAAGTTGCCATTGGAAGTATCAAATGTGCTATATTATGCGGTTCTAAAGCATATGAAGTTTAGAAAAATTCTGTAATTGCAACTTTGTATGATGCCTACGCTTAGAAGTTAAATCAGAAAACAATTTTTTTTCAACGGATACACTAGTATTCTAACCAAAGCCATTTTTTTAAATTTTCATATTACATGCATTCCTACAGTATCATTTCTATTTAAGAGCCACCATTGTGCTGATAACTGTCGATTCATTGTATTGATTAAGAAATAAAAATCAAAATTATACACTTACAGCTACCTTTTCTTGACTCTTTAAAAACCAAACATATAGATCACATTATGATTTAAATCACCTGATTTAAAAAAATAAAAATCAAGTGATTTAAATCGTGATTTAAATCATGATTTAAATCAAAGTGATTTAAATCAATCAACCCTGAACACAAATTTTACTTTACTTGAAGATAGTTTTTCTGCAGCGTTAAAAATACTAGTACGTGACGAAATTTGGTGAAAACGTTCCCAAAACATTCACAGGAACAAGACGGTTCACAATAAATTTTAAGGCTTAATGCGTACTTGAAATATGTTCCCACGAAAGACATCGCTGGAATTTCAAAGTAAAAACGGTCTCCCATGTTTTTCTTCTGTAAAGGATCCCCTGGAAGCTGGGAACACCTTCTGCAGGAAAATCTTCAACGCAAACACAAAGAGAAAACTTTGCCCCTTCACTTGATCTCCACGAAACTTTTAATTTGAAATACGCTGAAAATTTTAATTGCATTCTCTGGGATGTTAGCAGGCTTTCTGGACGGAGGCATCGCAAACTAAAAACTTGAAATCCACCAGGGAATCTAGAAATTAAAAACATATTGTTTTGGAAGGCATTCGAAATATCCAGTCACAGATCCGCGGAAAACAACGAACTAATTGGCATAGCAAAAATAGGAAATGAAAGTCAATAATAAGGGAAAAATTAAATGTATTTTAAACCTCAGTAATAAAACGAATAATGGATGAGCGTCTGCGGCGGAACGTGCAAAGAACCTACGAAAAATTAAATATCATAACACATTCCCAAGGAAAGCGCAAACGAAACAGGGAAAACAATATTACAGAAATAACAACCTGACAGATATAAAAACAAAATTTGGGAATGGAATGGGCGTAAACTCATTACCTCCGACAAATTACAGTGCCAAAAGTTCTAGAAAAAATTATCGCCGTTCAATGAGAAAATTTAAAACTATTTTTCCACATAAAAATTTAGTTAATTACTTAGAGCACAATGGAAAAAATTTTAATGTCTGTTTACAGAATAGTATATTGTTACCAGAAGCAAGCGAGTGTACAAAATTTTAGACTGATCCGAGAATGAGAAGTGGATTAAAAATAATTAAAATATTCCATCGATGAAATAGGCGATGTAAGTTAAGAAAAGACGTGTAAAAAATTCCAGCGACGGTAAGATAAGCAACAATAACAATAGCAAAACTACGATAGTTAGAATAAGCTAAAACTAAAAGGACGTCCACAGGTTTTAAGAGAAACAAAATAGAAAGCATGCGGTATCGCTTGGCAAAAGAGTTTAAAAGATTATAAGGGCTACATGGGCCTCGGTCCAGAGGTGATAACCGCCAATTCAAAAGGAGAGAAAAAAACCTTTCCCCATTTAATTAAATCCTTCCAAGAGTTATTCATTACGGCCAAAAGGAAGATAGAGATAATCCTTTTTAATTAATTACGTACCAACACAAAAGGCTTAATTTCATAATGAGACGGCAACAACAGCTCGAAAGATTTTCGTTCAAGGGACTGGATACCTAAGCTCAGAAGGTGCATTGACTCGGGCAAATTAGATGTATCGATCCTTTTAATACGACCTTCAACAATTGAAATAATTTTAATATATTAGTATATTGCAAATATAGTACATTAGTATATTGTAACATTAGTATATAGTTGAGAAGCATTGCTACTTGGGATACTTTCAACGATTTAAACAATTTTCCCTGGAGACACTCGGTAACTAATTATGTGTTTAGTGTAATACCATAGAGTTAGAATTTTTTTTCGAAATACGACATTAAGAAAAAATTGAAAAAATATTTATCGCTACTACTCAATCTCCTTCTCCCGAATGATTTGAAGTTCCTTCTCATTAGAAATGTATTCCCTTCCACAAGTACATCCTGAAATTTTTCGGCAAATCAGAATATTTTATCCTTCTACCCCTTGATCTCTTCTCTCATAAAAAGTCATCAATGTTTAAATATCGCAAACATGAACTATTGAACCATGAACATGCTTCCATAATATTAAGGAATTTATAAAGCTTCATCAGTAACTCCGACTACCTACGAAATATTCTACGAATTCCACGTACGAACAATTAATGCAAAAGCTCTGCGGAAAACAGCATAGTGGAGAGAACGAAGTCATCAGTTTAATTTCTCAAGGAAAAAAATCACGGTGTAACTGATCTAAATAAGGAATGATGGTGAAGTCGAAAGAGAAGTAATGGTCCGAAAAATAATTATTTCATATTTTTTTATCAAGTTCAATACTCCCACTTGTAACACATCAGCTTCCACCCTTTTTCCCGTCCCCAAATGCAACAATCCCCCTTTGATCATGAACATTGTTCATTGAACAACCACAGACAATCAAAATATTTCACACGGCCATGTAACATGTAACCCACTGCAGTAAATTTTTAAATTGAAACTAAAACAAAAAAATCTAACTAGCAGCAAATAAAAACATGGCATAAATACAGATTACAAAGTATCAGCTGCTACTTTTTGCTTCAGTGCGTATCAAGAATAGGTTCGAAAAAAAATTAGCTAGCCTTCATCAGCGTCATACGATCGATATCTCAGGAAGCGTATTTCAATTTTAGAGATACTCCAATAGTATTGATACAAGGGGAATAATGCGAACCTTATCACTTGGATGAAGTCCTTGGATAGATTCCTCTCTGGAGTAAAGCATTGATTGAACGCCAGCAGAGATTCCACCAATCCCCTAGTTCTTTCGGAGAAATCGCCCTAAGCTGTGACCGCCTGAGCCAACGTTATCTTCTTTCACGGGTCGGGAAACAAATTAGTGGTAAGGAGCTGGCAAGCAGCCCACTGGGATAGCTACAGGGTAGCCAAGAAGCCATCTCTCGGTTATCAAGCCACGGATTACGCTCAAGAGGAGACGCGGTTGGAGTATGATGAGATTAAAGGGGATTAATGAGAAGCAGCCCAGTCAGGAGGTCCGGATTCAAATCCCGGTGCGTCAGATACTACTTTATTATTCAACAGAAAAATCAAGTTTTTATTCCCATTGCTTAACCAAATTGCATCCTTGATTGATAGAAATCGATAATTTGCCTTAATTGAGTCTGTTTTTTGCTAATTCATCAAAAAATTAGGAATTTTTAAGTTATTAACATGCTTGGTATTTGATGGGTTAACCAAGTTGCAACCTTAATTGTAAATCTGCTTATATTTACTGTTCATAGTGAATTACTATATTAGGGTTACAATCCCTCAAGGGCTAAAAGGATTACGGTAATGAAGAGCTTTCCATTGTAATTTTACGAATCGCCCTTTTAAAAATGAAATATTTCAGAAGAATTGAATGGGTGAGAAGCCAAGGGGTACAAGTGATTTCTTTTTCGTGAACAGAGTTAGGTAGGATTAGGTATAGGAAACACACAAGATCAATTAGATATTTGGTTGTGTATTTGGTTTAACACCTGATGTCAGCACAGAACATAAAATCACTCGTACCCCTTGGCAACCCAACTTTTGTTGTAT
This sequence comes from Ischnura elegans, assembly GCF_921293095.1. Lineage (NCBI taxonomy): Eukaryota > Metazoa > Arthropoda > Insecta > Odonata > Coenagrionidae > Ischnura > Ischnura elegans. Next base: position 40,133,686 of record NC_060257.1, read on the forward strand.
TTCTTCTAACAATTAACTTTACCTAACTCTGGTGAAAAAAAATCACTTGTACCCCTTGGCTTGTCACCTCCTCAATTATCGAAACGAGATATAAAATGAGTAACTTGGAAGTTGGAAGAAGAATTGGTGAGAATTCTTTTAAAAAGCACAAGAAGACGGGATAAATTAAATAAACCACATCATTAGGCACGATGGTATAAAGAAATTATAGTTAAAAGACAAGTAGAAAAAAATAACGGCAGATGTAGGCCTCACATCAGAAGAATGACGTCTTAAAATATCATTTACAATGAAAATCTCTATCGTAACAGGCTCAACTTTGTGGAGGTTCATTCTAATAAATGAAGGCGAACAAACTATGTATGAATCCACTAGTTGGTGGATTTATACATAGTTTGTTCGCTTTTATTTATTATTTGCAATGAAATGGCACGGACCATTCCATAAAAATATCTGGTGATTCCCTCCGAAAATCCTCTCGCGATAATTTTTATGGAGGTAGGTCTGCAATCTTGTACTTGCACAACGTTATGATGAGCAGAATTTTCAAGTTGTATCTCAAAAAAATTCTGATGCTTACATTCAATTATTATCATTTTTTCATGAAGTCATAGGAAATTTTGTTCTTGAAAAAATTCTTAACTTTCGAAATGCTTTCATTTAGAAAGAAAGACATACCATTCCTCTTTGTTCATTTTTTTGGCATTGCTCACCCATATTGGAACCTCGATGGTAATTTTAATTGTTTTAGGCTTAACAAAAAATTCTAATTTTCCCTGCCGTTTGAAATATTCAGAATCATTTTCTAAAAGCATATTGAAAAAACTACTAAAACTGCTTACAATAGGAATCCACATACTTACTGTATCCTGAGACGTCTAAATTGATAAGAGATAATTAAATTTCAGGAGCTACCGCAGACGTCTACAAAAGAGTAAGGCATTGAAGGGTTACAAAGCAGAAAAGTAAATATTCTCACGAAGAATAGGAGCAGGATGACAAATTTAGGTCATCCGTTTTTACCTTCACAAGGCTTGGAAGACGAACTGGTACAATTAAAAGGGTCCAATGCTGCAGTCTACAATTAACGAGGTCACGGAGATAGCTAGACGATAGACTCGCAACGGGACGTCTTAAGAAAGCAAAAAAAGAACGCGAAAACCAATTAAGAGGTAAGCCTCCTCAAAAAAGTACGTTAAAAGTCTCCAAATCAATTTAAAACTGGTGCTATACTAGAGTTACCGGTGGCGTTTCTTACACACTATTTTATTTTATGTACGGTTTTAAATATTATATTATATATTTTTTCTTATATAGATTCTTCAAGATGTTCCTCTATGTAATTAACACAAATATAACCCAGGTTTCGAACACACAGTAGAGAGCACAATGAAGTGCACAAAAGACTTACAGGACTAAATTTTCGGTGGCACTAGCACCTTCTTCGGAGTTATGAAAAAGAGTCTAATTCCTTATTCTTATTCCTATTATTAATCCCAACTCCGAAGAAGGTGGTAGTGCCACCGAAAATTTAGTCATTTGAGTCTTTTGTGTATTTCAGTCTGCTCTACCGTATTTGTGACCAACCTGGGTTATATTTGATAATGATAGACGGAGATATCGTATTGTCCACTATTTATTAACCGAATACGACACGGATTTCGATTGTTATACAATCCTCATAATTCGAACCTCCACTGTATAAACGCTCAACAATCGCCCATCGAATCAAAATCGAGTACTATAAAGACTATCTAGATGATCAGATTCGATTCGGTGGGCGATTGTTGAGCGTTTATGCAGTGGGGGTATCGAATTGTATAACAATCGAAACACGTATCCTACTCGGTTCATAAATTGTTGACAATACGATATCTCCGTCTATAACCATATGTATCCTACACATCACGCCAAAGGCAAAAGGCAATTTATACGTCGAAATGCACTGTGTTAAAAATTGAATTAACATCACCGATATATTAATGACTTTCGCAGCCAAAATCAAAGATAGGAAAAAATCAAACCTAAGGGGGCCAACTTTTCAGTCACTTTTCTTGCCGAGTACGTGTAGTAGTAAAGCTATGACGCTAACACGTCGAATTCTATCTAAAATAAATATATGAAAGAATGAACATTTTTCTTTTATTTGATGCATCGAGGTTTGAATACATTTCATTTTTTTCCATATCCTTCGAGTCCAAAACCTCTCACTGTAGCATTTTTAACATTTCGTAAAAATGTCTTAAATTATTGCCAGAAGCATTACCTGAATGATGATCATTGATAGCAACATAATATTACATGCAAAGCTCATTACTTAATAAATTGATAAATGTACACCATCACACAGTAGTGCCATTTAAATTCAAATAGAGCTTACAACTGCAAAATACTGAAAATTTAACCGTTTACGGAATTTTGAAAAATAAATTATCTATCGTTGACAGATGATTCCGGCTGAGTCAAAAGATTTTTAATGACGAATGTCATTCTTAATGCATATAAATTTGCACCCATGCGCATGACTGCAAACAAAGTTACTTGTCCGATGCAGTGCTTTCAACAGACGAGTAATGAGTTATGATGATAACTTACGAGACCTGGTAATGATACAAACAGCTGTAGTAATCATCAACTATTTTCAATTTGCTCAACCGTTCTCAATGTATAAACATTATATAAGAGCTGTCTGAATCAAGAGCAGCTATCCTGGTGCATATATTGCTCCCCTATTCCTACTTATAAAGTTTACCCCACCAACAACTCCCATCAATATATATACCAGGATAGCTGCTCCTTATTCAGATAGCTCTTGATAATGATGTGAAAACATTGAAACCGATGAAGCAAATGAAAAAGGGTGGAAAATTACTAGAGCTGTTTGTATCATTACTATCGATGAAGTTCCACAAAGTGAACTCGTCTACGATCAATTATTACGAGACCTGATGGCAAGTCTATACAATTTAGAGCTTAAGAAAAACGTGAATTAAAAGGAGATACTAAAGAAAAATTCACGTTAATGAAACACTACGACCGGAGAAGAAAAATCAGTTGAATATTAAAAACCAGTTAAAACCCTTTCCTGAATCCCGTAAGGAGTTCCTTCATCAACTTGTTACCTCAGAGGACCAACCTCACGTAATATCCTATCCACGTACACAAAATACTGCACTCGTGCGCGTGACTTCGTACAAAGTCACTACGTAGTGTTCTAGGTAGTGTTTTCTACAGATGTGTTGCATGCCACTTACTAGAACTGGTAGAAAGATCGAACAATTGGGAGCCAAAGAAAAACGTGAGTAACGCAAGGCACTTCACTGCGCAAATTAGCACTGAAAACATTAGTTGAAATTGCGAGAATGCATGCTCAGAATTAGATGAGGGATATTTTCCCGTCTCGCACACACGTATTCTAACATGCTTTATAGCAATTCGTCGCTTTACACGACGCAGTTTTGATTGCTCCTACGCAGATACGTCAGATTGCGCAATGACGTGCAACGAGTAAAACGGCCTTAAGTCCGGGTAAGAAAAATCAGTCGGATGTTTCCAGATCATACCATTTCCTCAATCCCTTAAGGGGTTCCTTCACCAACTTGTTACTTCACAGGCCTCACGTCATACCCTTTCCACGCCGCTGAAGGGTCTACAGCCTGTTGCCATCACGTCCGCACGCATGCCAGGTCAGAGGATTGTTTCAAAGGCGTCTCCAACCGGAGATTCGCATCGTTCCTGTCTACACGGCGTCATCTTCCAGCAATTATAACGCTTTCCACATCTCTCTCTACAATTTCCTCCCCCTAATAAAACCCGTCTTTCCTAACTGGCAACGTTCCGAACGTCCCCAGGCGCCCAGCCCTTATCTGGCACGACCTTTCCCGCAACCTCTTCGATAAACTTCAGCGAACAAGATTCCCTTTCCATCCTTTACGAAGGTAGGTCGCAGAAACTAAGTATACGCCTCATGGAAGGCTATTCAAATTTGCCATTGGGTTAGACCTAAACAGTTCCATTACGCTGTGAAAGAACAAGTTGGAAGTAAATGGAATTTCCATGAAAATTTCAAAATATTGTTCATCTAATTGCGGTGCATTGATCAACGGCCACGAAATTCATTCCGAAAAGTTCCTGTACTATACCTCGTAGAAATTCGATTTGAAGATTCACATTTTTATAAAAGCTCATATAAATACTACTATGACCTATTAATGCCTAAATAGTTTGGGATAAATTTGATGACTTACTATTCCAATGTCACCATGAAATTATCCTATTGCGAAATGAAAACGTAGGTCCAATTTTGAATATGAGAAACTTCGGTACGATTCGTAAAAAACAGCATGTAACAGCACCTACCTTAGCCAGTAAATAAATCAAGAAATATTATAACGAGTTATTATTACTTAGTGGGAAATGAATTTAAAGCTGGGGAATAAGGGTGGAAAATGCATTTATGCCTTTGCGGTCCAACTTTGAGGCTACCTCGACAGGCGTGCCAAATATTTTCCCCATTAAATATATCCAGAAACGCAATAATTACTACAATTTATTAACTTTTTCTCATTTTTTATTGTTAAGGAAAATTGAATACGTAAAAAAATATGACACATGATATGAAATTTTGCATTAAATTCATTTGTATAACATATGATACACATAGTCATTGAAAACTTCTCATTGGCGCCCGTACCATTACTAACTAACTTTCTCATTATGATAAAATATTTATACTGATTACTCCAGAGATGGCTTGGAGAAGTCTCCAGGTTTTCATGCGGAGAGCGGACTTCTTCCAGCATAATGAGAAGCTTGAACACCCACAGACTGCTTCGAGAAACACATAGTGTAGCGGCGGGGTGTATCATATATGATGCACCTCACGTTAGAGAGGAAGAATTGTGCACTTCAGAAATAACGGACACCAGTAGCGGATCCAGGATAGGAACAAATGGGGGCTAAGCATGGGGTAAACACCCAGAAGTATTGCGGTCAGAAAAAAAATTGCCATGCTATCTAGTGTAAACTGGATGTCCAAACTATAGCCCCCTTAGCCTCCCCCCATAGATCCGCCACTGACGGACATTAAGTGAAGTGTATCATATATGATACAAATGCATTGAGAATTAATACAAAAACCCGAGAGTCATACTACTTCCAAGCGATATAACAGCAATCACCACTCCAACAAAAAGATGAAAATAAAATTCAAGGGAGTGTTGGAGGAGAATGAAATTGTGACGGATAGAGAGGATAGGCTAACGAGAATACCTTGAACATGAATGAACTTGAGATGAAACTTCTCGAGGAGATTAGGAGGAGACAAAGTGGGTACCTACTTTCAGCACTTAATGAGGGACGCGTTGTGAGGCGTGTAATGAAGGTCGGGGATGTTGGATAAAGGGGTTAAAGGAGATGGAGGTTGAGAAACAAGTTCATACACTCGGATGAAGAGGAACACGGCAGGGTTATGTCAGAGTTACATAACGGATTCAGAGGATAAAATAAGAATTGCAATTTCTGTTCTGCAAATTTTGTATCATTTTTACGTTTTTAAATTATTGGTTGCGGCTTTTTTGCCTTTCTTTTGAAGGTCGTTCAGCGAAATATTATTCCTTGACTGAGACAGTGGATGTGTAATTATTTCACAATGATTTCAATACGCCTCCCTACCAAAATGGATATACTTCACGAAAAATAACAACGAACTAGAATGGTTGGGTAATTAAACAACACTACATAAACCAAGTTTTGCTCTTACTTTGCTTATGCTGGCGATTGCAAGATTCAAAAAGAATAATTTTCGTGAACCTTAATAAAAACGTTTTTCTCCGTTAGACGTACGAGAAAACAAAAGGGTACAAAAAGTTTTGATAATTTATTCATTTTTAAAAATTATTTTTATAATTTTTTAATGATATGTTTCCCAGCATTTTAAGGAGAGCAGTCATGTGCGCATCATTATCATTAGTCGACAACTGTAAGATTGGTTAGACGTATTTTATCGAGATTAATGGGAAAGCATTAGAGTACATAGAGTTTTAATAATGTATTCATTGTTTTTAATTATTTTTATTTTTTTTTAATTATATCCTTCACAGCGCTTTAAGGATAGCAGTCCTACGTTCATCAGTATCATCATCCAAAAATTGTAAGAAGTTAGACGTAATTTATCGAGCTTAAAGAGAAAACAATTCATTCCTTCATAACAATGTATTCATTTTTAAAATTTTATTTATTTTTAAATAATACCCTTTCCAGCATTTCAAGTAGAGCAGTCATACACTCATCATAATTTCATTAATCAGCAATTGTTAGATTGGTTTGACACCGATATCCTTTTCCCTCTTCCATTAGCCAGTATTTTATTTGTGACGTATTTCTTGTACTTCCATCATAGCCTGCCCGGAGCGACATTCGGTACCGAACCTTCCCCAATGTTAATGATTGAAAAGGTAATACGATGAGATGCCTAAATCTTATTTCAGCGGTCTCACGTCAAATCCAACATTATTTATGTTCATTGCCAAAAATCCATAAATTCTAATATTGATCATCATTTACCCTATGCTTAGACAAAACTAAACACATGCAAAAATGTGAAATGCGTATTTTAAACGCTATTTTATAGATAATTAGAAGGGAAGATAATTATATAATGGATGAAAGCTTCTCGGGTTTCCAACCGGGTCAGGGTCTGCATGGTCATCAGCCCTGAGGATGTTGGGAAAGTCTCCCAACGAAATGTCGGCCTACACCATGCAGACCCTGACCCGGTTGGAAACCTGAGAAGCTATCATCCACGCTATTCACCGGGAAAAGCTCAGAGTCTTAATTATATAATGACGGTAACCACATCCGCCTTCTGGGCTACGTAGAGCTCATAATATTTTGTTTATATCTTTGCTTGTAAATAATATGGAGTAATAAAGATTAAAATTATGATTTTCCATAAAGCATACCTACCACCGAAACTAGGAGTCTATCAGTCGATGAGATAAATAAGAGGAGCATATTTTGAAATTTTCATTGAAATTACGTATATTTCGATTCCTACATCAAGCATCTTCAACATTTTATTTCCTATGAGAACGACAAGGAACGGTAGAGGGAAGATTCAATTTCCGCTGCTCCACGGCTGCCAGTTAGGCAGCAGCGGTGTTCCAATGCCTCAGTTTGGACTAAACATTCCCGCAGGCGATTCGGGCGCAACGCATGGGCGATGCGTGAGATCTCATTATTTGATTAAAATCAATCCCGTCGCACGAAGAGAAAATACAGCCTATGGGAATAACAACTGAAGCAGCACACACGGGTTGATTCTCCACATCGTGGGATCGGAACGGCACTTTCCGGGAACGCACCGACACGGGACGAGATTATCGTTTCGGGGACGCCAGAATAGCACAGGTAGACTGCAGGAATAAGCGTACATTTCACGTGAAGTGTGCATCGTTTGACTGTTTCTGATCAATGCAAATCCCATATAACCCTCTGTCAGTCGCGTCACATTTTGGTACGCTATTGGTCGCGCAGCGTATCACAGACACCATTTTGCAATGGTCACACAAAATGCATGAAATAAGAAATACAGTAATAACAGGATTTAAAAAATATAGAATGAGAGGGAGTAGGCCTAATTATGAATTGAAGAGTAAGGTCTATGAATGGAGGGGAGAGTGTAAGAATATTCCATGTAGATATTCCATGCGAAATTTACGTAATCGGTAGAATAACTTTATAAAGTAATCGTCCTGAACAAGCTTCGAAAGAGAAAATTACCACTAATTTCCACATAATCTCCCCTAAAATACTACAATATTTAAATTACTACTAATTTAATTGAATAAATAAGATGAAAACACTTAGCTGCCAATATGTTTCGAATATATGATTAAAAGTTACAATTTTTATTGTAGAGAGAGTAAAGAATCCCATGAAGTAAACTGTCCGTGTAGTAGTCCATGGGAGACTGCCAGAATACATATAAAATAATCCATGGCAACCTACCTTAATCTATTGAATACCGTAGAACGGGGTGAAAAGAAACATTGGGGTGAATAGAAATGAAACTCCTTTTTTTATGTATAATCTATTTCCTACATAACTATGGGTAAATAGCGGCAACTATTATTTTTAAGGTTGGTACACTTTTGGCTGAAAATGAAAAAACGGTTTGTTTGGTTGGCAGCATTGGTTCCTGTTTGTTTATAATGTTGAATTTTACCACATGATTCTTGTTTTTTTTATCCACTTTGAACTTTCCAGGTAAGTCAGAATACGTAGTGTTCTTAGAAGTAAATAGCTGTTAAAAACATAGTTTAATTATTCATATAAAAGATTCAGGCTTATTTTAAGCTTTAACTTTAACAATATTATTTAAAAAATTATTCATATTTTTTAGTTTAGGTTTTCAGAATTTATGGGGTGAATAGAAACAAATCATTTTTAGTGTTTTATTCACCCCGCAAGAAAACATTTTCAAAGATGACCGGTCTGATCTCACAATTTATTTATCATAATTTCATCTAGTTAAATACGGTAATTGTCTACCTATTCAATTTGTTTACTTACAGTTATGTAACTTATTTTGTTTATGTACTGAATTAAATCATTATGTTGAGAAATAAATTTGTAATTATCCATTACAAATTAAAAATACCACATTTAACTGTTTCCATTCTCCCCCGATTCGTTTCAATAGAAAAAAACATGAAATTGAAGTACTGTTTCTATTCACCCCCATTTACGGGGTGAATAGAAACACCATGTTTTAATTTTTTTTCTTTAAAATCAAATAAAATTTAAAAAATTAAATACTATAAACAAATAGGTCTAACAGAGACCTGTGTTTGGGCAAAAAATTGTTTCCATTCCATGCAAAATTTCAAACCAAAGTTGAAAATTGTTTCCATTCACCCCGTTTTACCGGTACATGAATAAATAGAATGCATAATCTATAGATTACATATGGTTGAACCATGAATGCGTACCGAAGAAAATAAAAGTAAAACACCATGTCGATTCACGGTTCAGCAGAAAGCGAGGATTCTGATGGCTTCCCAAGCACGAATTCACGTTAGCGAAAAGTTATTACAGCGGGGAAAATTGTGGACGCAAAATTGGCAAGCGAAAGTAGAAATGAAGGCATGGAAAGTGCAGAGAAGAGATAAGAGGATGGTTGAGACTCCTTGGGAAGGAGCTATTCTGGGCAGCAAATGCCGACGTATACGCCACGCCTTCCTGCCGCCTGAATAAACCCCATCGATGGAATGAAAACATACTCAGGGTAACATTAGGTTAAAATGCTTTTTCTTCATGGGAATAATCTACAGTAGAGGAAAACATATGAGTGTGAAATAAAGATAGCATATGATAATATTATTTTTATGCATACCAAAAAACGATATTATTTCACGAAAAATCCACAGAGAAAAAATCATTCGCCTTGACCGGAATTCGAACCCGGATCCCTCGATTTCCGGCCGAGTGCTTTAGCCAGTTAAGCTACCGAGGCGTCATTCTTCCCTGTGGAAATTTGTGGACTACACCGGACATGGTGGTATGGACTGCCGAGCATATTATGCGACGAGCAGTCCAAATCGTGCGCATGGCGCCACAGCCGGAGGGTAAAGCCCGAACTTTGAACACAAGGAACTTTGAACACACTGGCTAAAGCACTCGGCCGGAAATCGAGGGATCCGGGTTCGAATCCCGGTCAAGGCGAATGATTTTTTTCTCTGTGGATTTTTCGCACAATTGTGCATTGCGGGTGACTCCCGTAAAGTTATCACCGTGGCTAGTCCCGGTATACTTAAATTCGATATTATTTAAGTCGACATAATTTCTATCGAAAAAACTCTCTCTCCTACCGTGTTTTTTTTTTCAACACAAAAAACACGAAAAATTTTGAGAGAGACAGTTAAAAATAAAGAATAACGTTTCCTCTTGTTTTTCGTGTTCAAAAATAAAATTGCCAAATTAAACTTGCATTTAAACCAGTCCTGAGAGGTATAGTCTACCACATCCCATCGATAGACTGAAAACTTATCCAGGATAAGATTATAATGGGAGGGTAACAGGCTGCTTTTCCTTCTCGGGAATTCTCTAAAGTAGAGAAAAATAGAGGAGAGAGCAGAGAAAATCAGGAAAAAAAAGGTCGAAGAGAAAGAAATTTCAATAAAAATATTATTTTAGGATAATATTCATTTTAGCCATACCAAAAAACGATATTATTTAAACGCACATGGCGGAAGGGAAGAAAGGAAAGGGACGACCCCGAATGAGTAACGTAAGACAGGTTTTTAAAGGGTGTAAAAGAAACAAAATACGTTACTATGAAAAGCCTAGCGGATAGGAGAGAGGAATGGAGATCTCCGCCAAAACAATCTTAAGATTGCTGACTAAATGATGATAAAATTCTATTAAAAAATCTATGCCTAACAGTAATTTTTAGAATCTCATAGTTTATTTTTTCAACAAAAAAACACGAATTATTTGGAGAGAGAGGGTTCAAAACAACGAATAACTTTTCCTTTAACTATTCTTTTTTCAAAATGAATATTACTAAATAAAGCTTGGATTGTTGAACACCAGTTCAGCTAATTGAGAGGAATGGCCTTACCGGAAAATGCTTTTCAACAGTGCTAATGCAATACAAGTATACAGAGAACATCGATAGCCCTACCTAAAGGAACACTAAATTCTACTGGTACTAAAAAAAATATTGTAAAACATCAACTGGATTACAATTCATAATTCATTACATTATTGATGGGAAAACAATTATGGAAACCATCCGTAAACAAATTTTGAGACTTTTTGAGCCCAATCATATAAAGTAAGGTATGCTAGACAAGCAAACATACCTTGCCTAAAAATTCCAAGTAGTGCGAAACGGACCTATCAGTTTTATGATAAATGTGAATTGAAAAACATCTAAGACAATAATATTTCCCATTTATTGATATGAAAGTTAAGTTTATACGTAGAATGGTTTTGTTTTATAGAGGGACAGTAAGGAGAAAACGTTGTTTTTTCAATCAAAAATCGCAGATTTCCATACTTAAACACGTAGATACACTCAAAAGAACTTAAAAATCTAAATTTAAACGTTTAAATTCTTAGTTGAAACTTTCACGGTGGTCCCCCACGATGAAATCGAACTTTGATTTTTTGTATCTACACGATACATACAAGTACCTGTACACGATGCAAGTCATGACCATTTCCTTATGAAGCTAACCCCGTGACAGGAGTATCAAGTTACCTAAACTGCAGCGAAAGATGTTCAATATATGGTCCGCATCAATCACTTCCCAGAAAATAACTCCAATGCGAGACCCTATCAGCGATATGAATGATCGATGGATCGAAACGATGAGCTGAACAAGGCGATGACACGGGATGAATGGGCGAAGCACGCTCTCAATAGGAGACACCATTTCCCGGCTAACCCTTGTGTCCATCCTCCCACCGACTGGTTTATGGCTTCGGCGATGAGTGGTTTCGCGGGAAACAATGTATCCTCATCCCGTGGAACAATGTCTAGATAGCACCGTTCGTCGTGCCATCAATCAACGCAGCTTCCCTTACGTGGATTCATATCAACATTAGGGAAATTTTAGGAGGTCCAAGGCAAAATACTATGAATTGGTGTACTATTGTTATTGAAATAAAAGATAGTTGCACTTTCTCACGGTTATTTAAATGTTTATTCTCGGCTCGCAGATTATTCTTCTCGAACAAGACCATATGTCTACATTTTAGAGCACCGTGGCAGGCTAAGTAAAAAAATGGTAGGCACTGAAGGTCGGTTGGGTCGGTCAATCGACCTTCGGCATTATTATTAAAGTATTCTTGCAAGTAAGGCAGATTATCATGGAGTATTTAAGAAGTATTCTAGCAGCCTTCCTTCCCTTTATGGACCTCCCTCTTCCATTCACGATAAGGCCTACTCCTTTTCATTCTATCTAAAAAAGTAGAAAAGCTAAGCAATTTCCTTTCCAAACATTATCTATCTAAAAAATCCTATTCTTTTCCATCCTCTCCCTATTTTACCTAACATTCTACCCTCTAACACTGTTTCCAACATCCCCTTCCCGCTAAGTACTCGCCTCACCCATATATTCTGTCTCCTCCGTATCTCATCTAAAAGCTGCGTCTCCACACTCGACATGTCCAACATATCGTCGGTCCTCCTCCTCTCCGTCCACTTCAGTTTCACCATTCTTCTCCACATCCATATCTTGAACGCCTTCAGTCTTCTCATTATAAACAGCAGATATTTTCCTAATACCTCTTCTCCGTCAAATTATTTAGAAAGAAAATTCACTTTTGGAACAGTAACGTATTTTCGAGGTCTGTGGCCCACCACACGCTGCCAATGTATCCTCATCCCGTGGAACAATTTCTAGATAGCACCACTCATCGTGCCATCAATCAACACAGCTCCCCTCACGCAGAGCCATATTAACATTAGGGAAATCTTAGGAGGTCCAAGGCAAAATACTATGAATTGGGGTACTATTGTTAAAGAAATAAAAGATAGTTGCACTTTCCCACGGTTATTTACATGTTTATTCTTCGCTCGCAGATTATTCTGTCTCCTCCGTATCTCATCTAAAATCTGCGTCTCTACACGCAACATGTCCAACATATCGTCGGTCCTCCTCCTCTCCGTCCACTTCAGTTTCACCATTTTATTTAGGATTAGAGGCGTATTTTATGCGGCCGGCGCCGGAGCAGCGTCCACGCCGAATGTGTCCGAGGTGCAAATTGATCATTATTATTACTACAGTATTCTATCGATTAAGAAAGGTTTGCAGGGAGTATTTACGAAGTATTCTGTCAGCCTCCATTTCCTTCATGGACCTCAGCCTTCATTTCCTTCAGCCTCCATTTCCCTCTTCCATTCACGATAAGGCTTATTCCCTTGCATTCTATCTAAAAATCCTATTCTTTTCCTTCCCCTCCCTCGTTTCCCTAACATTCTACCCTCTAACACTGTTTTCAACATCCCTTCCCGCTAAGTACTCGCCAAATCTACACCTTTGGTCTCTTCCGTACCTCTTCTAAAAGCTGCCTCTCCTCGCCAACCATATCCAGCACTTCGTCGTTCCTTTTCCTCTCCATCCACTTCACCTTCTCCATTCTTCTCCATACCCACATCTCGAATGCCTCCCGTCTCCTCTCGTCCTCCTTCCTAAGCGTAAACAATACTTTCAAATATTCATTGTGTCTTTCAGAATTATATTTAAATATGGTGATTTATTTCATGAGCTCTATTGGTTGAAGTTGGTTTGCATGGAGAACTTTGCGAAACTCCGTTTGTCACCCATTCCAAAATTTAACTTTCTACATCACAACATGGTTCATTCCCTTTCATTCTAACTATAAATCCTATTACTTTCCTCTCTCCCTCCCTCCCGCTCATATAACATTCTTCCTCTAACACTGTTTATGCCATCCTCAATATTCACTCAATCCAAGCCTTCTGTCTCTTCTGTATTTCATCTAGAAGGCCCCTCTCCTCGCCCACCATGTCCACACACACATTTCAAAGCCTCAAGTCTTCTCTTATCCTCCTTCCTAAGTGTCCATGTTTCTGCACCATAAAGCGCTACATTCCAGATCAGAATCTTCACTAACCTTTTCTTAAAAACTTTTACGTAGCGATCCTCTCATAAGCTCCTTCCTGTTCATGAACTCCTCCTTCGCTAACGGAATTCTCTTCTTGATACCCCTACTTCTATATTCGTTTATCTCTAATAAGCTGTCCAAATAGTTTAATTGGTCTACCTTCGCACGTTTTTCTCCACCTACTTTCACCTTGAGTCTCACATTCCTAGCTCGCTATGCTTTACAAAACCGCATAACCGTGGTCTTCTCGTCATTAATCCTTATGCATTACTCTTCACAACGTTTGTCTAACGCATCCACTAGAGACTGCAGCCCATTGGCTGACTGGCTAATGAATGCCTGATCACTTACGGACCTCACTGAATAAAACATCATTCCCCAACTTTCACTCGTGTTTCCAAATACAGTAGATTCCGTTTAATGGGTCCACCGGTTACTTGGGGCAGCCGCTTAATTGGGGCAGATCTTGAAGAACAGAACCCAATAGAGGAATATCCCAGAGTATTCTCCGCTTAATTGGGTCAGCATGCCGCTTTATTGGGCCATAAGTCCGCGACATAGACTCTATACTCGCGACGAAATTCAACTTTTTTGTTTTCAGAATACTACTTTTTTATACTTTCCTCCTTTGATTTACTCTTATTTTCACAAATTTTCCTATTCTTGCCCTATTTTGAAAGTTCTTGTTGTTATACTATACGCAAGAGGATGGGACTTTTATTTAATAGGACTTAGTAAAAGACAGTCAGTTAGCGTGGCCCGAGGCTGTGAAAAATATTTATAACTAAATTGTTATTATTCTTAAAAATGATAATAAATTAGCTAAACTCGCTGATTTATTAATCAAATTAATAGTTTAATGAACTTATGTTGCATTATAAACATTCTTTAGTCTTCTTTCTATCATTTCAACGTTTGTTTATGCCCATACACAGGATAGTTCGCCTAATTGGGGCAGCCGCTTAATTGGGGCAAAGTGCACAAGTCCCGATATGTCCCAATTAACCGGAATCTACTGTAATCTCTTACCATCTCCTCAGTGTACCCAGACAAAGAAGTCGGCTTTCCCCGATACATTTTCTGAAAATTGCATTAGCAAATCCACCTTTGTTACACTTGCTCTCACTGCGATACGTACGACTAGCCATAGATTTCGGATTCACCCTTAGGGATATAAAATCTATAAAAATCACACATCAGAGTGACGGCGGATTGGGCCGAAAATTACAATCCAAAGTTCAAGAATCCGATGGTAATGATTATGCCATACTCCTCACAGCGCTCTTCTAACGTATCCATTTGCGTCTGCCATAAAAATTAAAACTAGAATCCAAGGAAACTTGGAGATTTCATATCCGAAATCTGGGTATGGGCAGTTAAGATTCCCGTTCTCACTGACGTAACATGCCACTAGAAAGATTTCGTGCGGAGACACAGAACTGGAAAACATTGAGAACGCACGCGAAACGAGGCAAAAGTGAAAGGAAGCAGTGGAAAGAGGATGCGTGTATTGTGAAGCATCGAGCGAGATGAGTGGAAACCGCGGAACATCGCTTCGCTGGGCCGGAGAGCAAGCAGAATGAAACAAAGGAAGGCTGTGCGGCGGCGATAGATTCTTGAAATGAAAGCTCAAGTCTTTGTTTACCCGCTGGTGCGTATGAATGGAAGGACTTCGGTCGTAAAAAACATAATAGTGTATGACTTTAAAAAAAGATATATTCATACATGCTACGGAAATACTAAGAAAGGTATATAGTCCTCTATTTCTCCTTTTCAAGCTCGATACCTACTTAAGTTGCCTGATTTTCTTCTTCCTTATGTGCTTCGTTATCGAATCCAAGTATTTATTACATGGCCTCCCTCGGGGAACATGTCCATCTTATGCGTATCATACGCACCATCATTATACCGATTTCCTTCAAATTAGAAAATCGGTATATTGTCCATGGTAATTTTCTTTCTATCTTATCATCTTTCCTTCAAAACCGGCAACAACACACTATAATAAATGGGTCGCGTTCTTTGATGGCACTGGCTACATCTGGAGTTCCACAAGTGAGTGTCCTCGGGCCTCTGCTTGCTTTATACATAGATGACCTGGTTAACATTATCTCCTCCACCAATTGTAAAATATTATTATACGCAGATGACTGCAAATTTTTTAAGCAGATTGATTCCCCAAGAGACTGCCTTGCTCTGCAGAAGGCTCTTGATGCCATAGACCAATGGTCTAAGACTTGGAGTCTGAAAATTAATCCAGTCAAGTCTACCATCCTACCATTCACCCTACGCAAGTCTATCCTGAGTCATAATTACCGATTATCTGGACATCATATTCCTTCAGTCACCTCTCAGAAGGATTAAGGGTTTATTTTTGACTCTAAGCTGCCCTTCCGTGAGCACATTAAATCCATTTCCACCCGCGCTATGTCTTTGGTGGATATGATGTATCGCACCAGTGAGGTGTTGGATTTAATTGCTCTACGCACCTTCTTCCTTTCCTGTGTCTCTCCGGTCCTGGAATACTGCAGCCAAATCTGGTCTACGGTCCCACCTTCTTCATTAAAGCTCCTGGAACGCCCGTTGATTTTTTTCCTTTCCATTGTCAGCTACCGCCACTTGCCTTTTCGTAACTTCTCCCTAAGTAAGATTAGATCCTCTCTTGGCATTGCAACTTTAGCTGATCGCCGTATCCTCAATGACCGGAGACTCTTCTTAAATATCATTAATGGCAAATACAGATAATTTGACCTTCTTTCTTTTTTTTCTCTTCGTGTTCCTTCGCGCACGACGAGGTCGAGTGGCCTATTTCATTGCTTCACCCCCCGCCTTTCTGTCTCTAAACGTTCTTTTCTATTCAGACTTCCTTCTTCCATTAACTCCTATGCCAAATGTGTTCCAAATTTTGATCCTTTTTTTCATCCCTCATCCATCTTGCACCATCACTATCGTAATTTTCCCCCTATTCCTCAAACCACCCGATGAAATTTAGTATTCTTTTTTATTTATTTGTAAATACTGTTGAATAATTT
Source organism: Ischnura elegans (assembly GCF_921293095.1). Lineage (NCBI taxonomy): Eukaryota > Metazoa > Arthropoda > Insecta > Odonata > Coenagrionidae > Ischnura > Ischnura elegans. The sequence goes on from NC_060257.1 coordinate 40,150,359, forward strand.
TTGTTCATTATTGGTTAAGTTGCTTAATATTATTAAATTGTTGTTATTACAGTCCTCTGTAATTGGCCTCATTCTGTTGTTGGACTGGATTAAATAAATAAATCTATTTTTTCCTCCATAATTCTTTATTTTATTACTGCCATTACTCTTGATACTAATTGATGGGAGCTTGGTAGCCTAGTGGGTAAAGGGTTTGGCTTCTGATCGCGGTGTCCCAAGTTCAAATCCCGGTTGAAGACTTCGAACACCCCCAAAAATAAATGCGATATGGTCCACGGAAAATTACTGGCCTGCCTACTCTGAAACTGTTAAAAATCCACATCCGTAGCTTAATATGGGGTGAGCTCTACCCTCACCTAACCAATCCCGCCTTCGAGTTGAATCACTGAGTGAGCAATACACAGCATTCGAAAAAATTGAACAAAACGAACGGTTTTAAGGCTTATTTTGTGAAATTACTCCATGGTGGAAAAAATAAATACTGTGCTAATTTCACTTGGTAAGAAAATTTATTGCGTCCCGGGTTTCAAATCGTTGTGTTATCGACAAGCAACTGTACAGAGAATCTGTAAAACATCTGATGAAGGAGCCCTTTAAGAGGCAGAAAATGTGAAATTTAGATAGTGAAGCATGGAGGCAGATAGACTGCATCAACCTGTCGATTTTCTAAAATAAAAGCACTAATTCGCACACATGCAAAGTACATTTCGAAGAAAAAGTCTCCCAAAAATTCTCATGTACTCGTGTCAAATTTTTAATTAATTACAATTAGGAATTCCTCTTTGCAAAAGTAGCATGTACGGTTATTAATGTGATTAAAATTACTTTTAATTTTGATCCTGTACATGATACAATTCTCATTGAACCTTGCAATAATCCTTTCTGCTACAATAATGACATGCATGGACAAAATACTTGGATCTCCCGATCACCCCAAGAAGTGACTTCACCCCACAAGCGTGATTGAAATAAATTGTCAGGGGCACAGTAATCAACCCTGATGAAGCAAAAAAGGAAAATTTTCGTTACCATACGGATATCTGCATTATAATGAGACTTATAATTTAGATTGTCTGCTCCATTTGACAAGGAGTTTCTCAGCGTTGTATAAAACTTAACATTATGCAAATTATATATTATGATGAATATAATAATTTTATCTGAAAATTCATCTTCATCAGGTTAAAATAATTCGGAAAATACGAAAACACCGAACTTAAAAGCACCATATTCAGTCTGAGAGGTTGACCACAACTATTAATTAATACCAAAATTTTCTTTTGATGCTCAAATTCCTCAGATAATCACTAAATTCATTCGTGTGAGTGGGAATATTATATCAGGAATTACATCGTCCATATACACCCATCACTAGGGATACGTAAAAAATCGGACGTAGGCAAAGTAATTGATACACGTGGCGGCTCGAACCAATTTTCAGTTCTTCAGTTCATCATATGGCCCATTTATTTTGTATACGAGAACAAAACGTTCTTCCTCTCGAAGGTAGACAATGGGCACATTCAGTTGGAGTAGGCTCTCAGCTCTTAAAATGTTTTTGGTTAGTAAATTTAGACTTAAATATTTGCAAAACAAGTAGGAACTCTGCATGAACGCAATTTAATCGTCTGTACAATAAAAAGAGATTCAAAGGATGAAACTCTATGCATACATTAAAATATATTTTTTATTTTATTTTATATCTCCTGGCTCAATAAGTTTAGTTATATTGCAGTTCCTTTGACGGACTTGGTGCTTTCCCGGCGAATCTTGTTGATGAAGTCTTCCCGGAAAATCAGCAGGGTCAGGATGAACATTGCTGCCGACGTTTCGATAGCCTTCTCTGCCATCGTCTTCAGGGCGAATCAAGCCCATTGAAACGTTGGCAGCAATGTCCCATCCTGACCCGGCTGATTTTCCGAGTAGACTTCATTGCAGTTCCTTTGTACTGTACGCACTTGGGTACTCAGCAAAATTATAGCAATAATCCATTGGCATTTTTATATCCTCTGCAATTCCGGAGGAAATAACACCTTGTTAACCGTTTCCTTGTGATGCCTTACTAAGGGATAAAGCATTTATCTTCTCTCGTAAAAGGAGATGAAAAGGTTACGAACGTGTCCAAACCGGGCGACTGTTCCCCTTTAAAAAAACAAGGGGAGAGGGGGTGATTGCTTTTACTCCACACCCTGGGACGCCCGCTTGGTCATCGCAGGGTGTCCCAGGGTAAGGATGGGATGGGAGACGATCCCAGTGGGAGATCATTTGCCACCTCCAGAGCAGCCGACCACACAATTCTTCCTCGTCGTCTCTTTCTTTCCTTCCGTATCCTCCGCTAACACAATCCTCTTTTCCATTATCTCTTCCCTCTACACTCCGCTACTCTATCTTCTTCCTCGTTTTCGACCAAAAATGGTTTCTGCGAGACCATTCATACGAGGTGTTTTTGAAAAAATAAAACTAAGATATGACACTTTGGAGAGCTATGACACTTCGAAAGAAAATGAAGGAAACGAAATAGTTATTACAGTAACAAAATATTTCATGATTGATTACCTACTTTCATTGATATTATCAATTACCTACGTACAATTTAAACGAAATCTAGCATATTTATGAAAGTTAAATTTTCAAATAAGTTCTAATTTGTTTTCGTCGCACCGAACATTCTACTTTATATTTCATGTACTAATTGCTTGATACAATGAATTATCGACAAACTAATTGCGTTATAGCATCAAATTCATTAAAATGTGAGACTTATGGGAGAAATTCTACCTTCATTCATATTTTCATTATCTTCTTTTCTTTACTTACACTTCTATGTGGTTATACTTTTAATTTCAAAGTACTGCTGGAAAGAATAGCTAAGATTTTTTACACATGGCTCACACCACATTAAATACGATTCATTACCATGCTCGGATGCTGCAATGTAAGCTCTTCAATGGTAGCTATAGGGAGTGTACTAATTGGTGGGAAATTATAGTTTTGTGAATGCCAACAAGCAGTAATAGGTTAGAAAGTCTGCTCGACCACAACGTAAATGATTGAGTACGGCGGTCGAATCAAATAAGAATCACTGAACGACAGAAAACCGCAAACATCACTAGATGCGGCCATAATAAGTGACTTTTCGGACTGACCAGATATCAGCTGAAAATAAAAAACGAAAAAATAAAGAAGACTAATATATTAGTATGCAGCAAAAGAGAGGAGGCTAAGACAAATATAAAGGAAGGAAACCATAAGCTTGAAGAGGTGAAAGAGTTTTCTTACCTGGGAAGCCAAATTACCAACGATGGACGAAGCAAGAAAGAAATAGTCAGTAGAATAGCGCAGGTGAAGAGGGCTTTCTACTAAAAGAAGAATTTTCATACAGCTGAGAATACAAGCATAGTAGTAAGGAAACAATTCATATGGAGTATATTTCTCTATGGAAGCAACGCTTGGACGTTGACAGCAGCAGAGAAGTCAAGAGTGGAAGCATTCGAAATGTGGTGATACCGAAGAGTGATGAAGATAAAATGGATCGACCGTGTAAGCAACAAGGAAGTGCTAAGAAGAGTGGAAGAAAAGAGAAGCCTCCTAAAAACCTTACGCAGAAGACGGGACAAATTAGTAGGACATATGTCTGCATAGAAAATAAGGGAGATGCTACTTATGGAGTATGTTTCTCTATGGAAGGGAGGCTTGGACGTTGACATCAGCAGAGAAGTGAAGAGTTCGAAGAAGCATTCGAAATGTGGTGCTAACGAAGAATAATGAAGACAGAATGGATTGACCGAGTAAGTAATGAGGAAGTGCTAAGAATAGTGGGAGAATAGAGAAGCCTCCTAAAAACCTTAGGCAGAAGACGTGATAACTTAGCTGGCCACATTGTGAGGAATGATGGCCTGATGAAGACAAACGTAGAAGGACAGGTGGGAGGGAAGAAGAGCAAGGGACGGCCCCGAATGAGTTATATAGGACAGGTTATAAAGGATGTGAAAGAGAATAAATACGTGGCTATGAAGAGATTAGCGGATAGGAGAGAGAAATGGAGAGCTGCGTCAAATCAATCTCAGGATTGTTGACTAATGATGATGATGAACGGGAAATTTACCTTTTGCAAGTTTGGAGAGTCCGACTGTCAATTAATATTAGGTTATCATTCCCTTGAAGTACAAAAAATTTTCAACTATATATTAATTGTTTACTTCGTCTGTGGAAGAAATTAAGGTTAGACGTGTTTTCTGAGGTCGTCGATTACCGTTTGCCAAAGAAATGGGTCAAAGAATCTGAATCAACTTTATCGTAACAAATAGAATAATGTGTAACAAAGTGTGCGAAATGTAAAAAAATAGGTCTATGGTGGGTATGGCATGGGTAAAACAAGAATTAACGAGTGTTACACGCGTTTCCAAAATGGCCGTGAAGGCGTTGAAGATGACGAACGTCCTAGCATATCAACAACCGATGAAAACGAGAAAACAATGAAATAAATAGTAATAAATTGGTTGTGAAATGGTTATCAAATGGGGACTATTGCGGAGGGGAACAATTGTATGTGTATATTAATTTAGAAGTATAATTATAAATATTTAAAAAAAGTGAAAATCCCGTTATTTCGCATATATTCAGCTGAAGTTCCCTAACTTTACCAGACTACTTTCACAATATTGACACAGAAGCATAATTCATTCACTTCATTCATTGGAACGCGTCGTGATGTAACAAGTATGGAAATATAAAAAATCTTTTCGCTTTCCTCGATAATAAAGTTCCACATATTACAGCTTGATTCCGTCACTTTCACTTCACAAATATTCCAGAACTTCTACTACTATTGGCCGTCAAACAATTAAGAGCTGTAGGTATCGGCAAAATTCTCCATGTTAACCTACTATGACTGATTTAAATATTCAATAATAAGAAACCTAATTTTTTTTTGGACTCCACTGGAGCAGATAATTGCAACTCTTCAGGCATCACTTTAGTAAAACGGATACACCAGCCAGGTCAAGGACATCAGGGGGAGAAATTCATTAGCAAAGGAGGCAATAAATGAGAGTCAGGATTTTAATTAAATCTATTATAGGCACTAAGATGTTTGTATTGCGCTGCTTTTACTGCCATTGGATGCAGCGAACTTATCGTTTGTTTGTTGTTTTGTTTGTCTATTGCTGGTGGTTATTAGAGTGTGCATTTTGTTACAAACGCTCATGTGCCTTTGTGGAGTCAACTTGTCCATTCAAATTGTATTTTCAATAACATGCACAAATTTTCTTTGAAGTTGATTCTTCTTAGTTTTTCCAACTCATTGAGGGCATTAATATCTATTCATCTAAACACTGCAGAAACAAGTGACTTTGTGTGCAGTCACGCGCACGGGTGCGAAGTTAAATGCACTAAAGCATAAAGTTCGGATTGAAAAAATAGTCAAATATTTTTTCATGACGAACTTTGGTATATTTATCTATTCATTCAACATCTATTTCCCAAAATAATATGCAATCTGGGATGGTGATATTAGCCTCGCCTTTTGCATTCTCCTGAGACCTCATTCTCGCTTAAGTATATATTTTTCCTGAGGCTAACACCTCATTTTAACCGTGCATGAGCACAAGATCGACCCTCGAACATTTTCAGCAAGCAAGCTCATGTGATGGTATCATGCAACAGGTGTATTAACTATGGCCATATATTTCTCGTGAGGAAATAGGGAAGAGGGCTCCGAAAACTTTGGCGAGCCCTGTGAGGAGAGTAGTTTGTGTCCTTTCCCCTTGAATCAACAAGGAAATAACCTTCGCGCTTCTAACTCGCTGAAATTTCAATGAAAGGAAAGTGAACAGTAGAAGTTCTGATGGAAAATGGATTGAGATTAGGCCTAACTTCCTCTTGGCCAAATGTTTATAGTTATAATCTGTATTTAATATAAGAGAGGAAATAGTGTGAAGGGTAGTATCACCATAAGCATTGAAATAACATATCTGGAAAGGAATGAAAGCAAAAAGTCGTAAATCTATATCCAGTCGTAAGTCAATGAATATTGTATCACGAATCAAATTTCCCTAAACTACCTACGCCTGTTTTACTAGCAACTTCGGACGAGATTATACAGTTCTACGATGTTGATGAAAATATAATTATATTATCGACTTTTCAAATACATATATTTCAAGTTAGCCTTTAAAAATATTAATTTTACGACTTATACTCCTTGGAACAGTCCAATAAGAACACCTCCATCCAATTATTACTTGAATGTCGAGTAAAAGTAATTATAACATAGCTTTGCAGTTAAAAATCATAAAAATAAAGATAATTCCAAACTTTGATTGGAAAACTAAGTAGGCGGTAAAAAAAGTACTTATATAGCAGCGAGAACTACAAATGTGTTAACCTTCCAAGCATAGAAATCGATTTTAAAAATATGAAATATCCAAATCATTTCCATCATAGCAAAATTGGCACCATTTCCACTTCTCATGCAATTACTGTAGAAACTACATTGTACCACAATTTTCAAAAGCAATAATTCCAATTTTAATATCCATTGCGCGCTAAAAACTAGCTTCAGATGCTTCCCTTCAGAAAATATAAAGCGAACGCCAGAGTCCGAGTTAAGTGCAATGAAGAGAATTTATACTTCGTATCCAAAGCAAATTTTGGAATTCATTTGGAAGAGAAACGTAATGAATATTTGATTGAGCAAGCTTTGGAGATGAATTGCTGGAACTGATATGATATAAATAAAATTCCTAACAAACTTCCATCCAGCAGCAGGAAATTTCATTTGATATGCGGCTTAACACTGCCATTGAGGCCATTTTTATTAAAATAGAGCCCGAAATTCAACCCCATCAACGATGTTAAAACAATTAAACAAAACTGCTACGCATTTTGTCATCGAAATGATGAGTAAAATTGGAAGATAAGCAGAAGAAATTTGGCAAGCGGTATTGCATAGAAAGCTGGCATCCGTAAGGGTTCGATTAATAATAATAATAATAATAATAAATTTATTGTTCTAGGACCTTGTCCTATGGAACATATCAAATTAATTATTAAAATAAATAATAAAATAATAATATAATAAATAAAAAATAATAAATAAAATTAAGGATTAACGGGGTTAACAGCGATTAATTTAATTAATACATAGCCGCATTCATGCCTAAACCTGAATTACAAGATACTTAGAATTTAACAGGCTTGTTTATGATTTTAGTTAAAGTTACAATTAATTCTTTGCTTTTCACGAAACAGAGGGGAAGACACATTTAAACTATATCTATCACAAAGGCATAAGAGAAAAAATGAAAAAAAAATTAAAAAACACGCTTTCTTAAAAAACCGTATTAAATGCACTAAAATTAGAATAATAAGCTTTTCATCACTCAAAGAATAAACCCTGGATGATAATTAGGATTATTTTAATTGAGTGTAGAAGGTAGATTGGTGAAAGAAAATTCCCCAAGACCGTACTCTTGTGCAAGAGTACATCGGTCTGGGGGAAATTTTTTCTATCAACTGTTAAACGGCCGTAGATCGTTCAATTACATATAAAAGACTCGGCCGAAGACTCTTCTTAAATATAATTAATGGCAAATACAGATCATCTCACCTTCTTCCTTTTTATCCCCTTCGTGTTCCTTCGCCCACGACGAGGTCGAGTGACCTATTTCATCGCTTCACCTCCAGCCTTTCTGTCTCTAAACGTTCTTTTCTATTAAGGCTTCCTTCTTCCATTAACTCCTATGCCAAATGTGTTCAAAATTTTGATCCTTTTTTCATCCCTCATCAATCTTGCACCATCACTATCGTAATTTTCCCCCTATTCCTCTCACCATCCGATGTAATGTACTATTCTTTGTTATTTACATATTTGTAAATACTGTTGAATATTTTTTGTTCATTATTGGTTGTTGCATAATATTATTACATTGTTGTTATTGTAGTCCTCTGTAATTGGCCTCATTCTGTTTTTGGACTGGATCCAATAAATAAATAAATAAATGGGTGAGTAGATAGGTAGACAGATAGGAATATTAAGCAAGATAGGTGAGTGAAGACTGGTATACAATATTAATATCTAAACCTGATCAGCACTCATGCTTTATTCTTCGAGGGATTAGAAACTTTTTATTTTTACTTTTGGAGCGTTGTATGCTCTATTTGCAAAACGGTGTTTTTTATTCATTTTTATTTTATTTTTACTCTCTACTCTTTGGAGGTGAATCATGTAATCGATTTAACCAGAGCTACGAATTTTATTTTTCAAGTATTTATAACTAACGCTATCTACTAAGAGAATTTAAAACTATTTTCTCATACGGAAATTTTGTACATTATTTTGAGCACAAAAGAAGAAATTTTCAAATTGCTGATTACTGAATATTGTATTTTCATCAGGAGCAGTGAAGTGTGCAAAATTTCAAGCAAATCTGAGAGTTGAAAGTTGGATAAAAATCAATTTCAAGATTCCATCCTTGAAACACAATCAGAGGAAGTAATTTGATGGGAACAAACAAAGTTTTGATGCACAATTCAGCCACGCTGAAACTTAACCATAACGCGAATTAAATTAGGAAAGAAAGCCCATATTATGCCATACAAAATAATGACTCCATTCCTTCTAGTTTTCGCCACGTCTAAATAGAATTTCGCCACGGCGACCTAAATATTCTGTTTTAAGTGGCAATAACAAGATCCGTTGCATAGGACTCAAGCTGAACCTAATTAAAGTCTGGATATATAAAAAAGTTGAAATCGCGTGTTGAGAGGGGAATTCATCCATTTTGACGCACTCAGCATGACCAACAAAAAAAACAGCCTGATTCAAAGCCAACAACAATTCCAGATTATTTAGAATGCGTGGCGTGGTCCGAATTGAGTTGACATCGCGTCTAAGGCGTGAAGCTCATCCAATTAGGCGCACTCGCCGTGACCAACTAACAAAAATGCCCATAAAACAACAACAATTCCAAGATAATTTAAACAGGTGGCGTCACCGGAGATATATATGGGCGCCCAGAGAATGGTGTGAAGAGAACGCGTCACCTCCGAAACAATAGAAACTCGAAAATATGGCCGAGCCGCGTGCTCGTCGCGAACTATTACGAAGAGAGGAGATGGATAATGCTCGGAAAGTTAGGGCTTGTAGGAAAAGGGAATACAATAGGCGCTTGCGAAAATAGTTGACCGTAGTTCGTTCGTAGATCTTCGCGGCGTGGCGTCGAAGGTAATGAATGCATCATTCGGGATGAGTCCACGTAAATAGAACGGAAAACACAACAGATAGGCCTGCCGTCCTGGGGGTCATTCTGTACTTCCGGATTTGAGCCCAATATTTTCCCTAAATCTGTAAAGACATCCAGATTTCTGTATTTCGGATATCGTCACAGATTTAGGCGAACATGGGCATAGTTTCGAATTACCATAATTACCGCATATTTATTTATTTTCATAAAATTTATTTTCTAAACCCCAAGATCAGCACTGATTGGCCTTTACATCGGTGGGATAGAACATAACGACCACAGACGATAACTGACATCCATGCCCTAGGCAAGGGGTCATCTACCCAGGCGGGACTCGAGCCCGCGACCTTTAGCTTTGCAGACGAGGACTCTGACCCGCCGCCACCGAGGCCGGCAATATGGCACGCGAACAACAGCTCTGTTTAATGGCTCACTCGGAAAAAATGACTCATTGAACAATTCCTTTTATTCATACGTGCTCGCCATCGCCGAGCACGAATAAGAAGGACCAACGTAAAATGTGTACTTATCGCTAGATAGAAGTATTTCTATCACGGACTCATACCCTACATACCCAGACTCATACTATTTAAGGGTCTAGTCATTATCACTGATGATAAGTTAAATTTTCCCCGCACAATCAATCCATCAAGACTAAAGCAATGTCCCTCTTAGGCCTCCTGTACCGTTTCACTAGAATTAAGGACCCCCAAGCACTTCGAAATTTTTTTCCTCTATCATTCTTCCAATTCTTACCTACTTCTTTCCCATCTGGTCTATAGGCCGTTTTACACGGCACACGGAATTGCGCAATCTGACGTACGTGCGAAGGCGCAATCAAAATTGCGTCGTGTGAAGCGGTGAATTGCTAGAATACATGCAAGAATTAGTGGATGCGAGACGGCAAAATAGCCCGTTCTAATTTCGTTCATGCATTCGCGTAATTCCACGCCATTAATTCAGCTCTAACCTGCGCAATCCCGTGCCCCGTGTAAAACGGCCTTATCTCTTCACAAACCAACCTCTCATATCTGGACTGCGACAGCAATTTCTCTGCTAAAATAGTAAAAAATAGACAACCGAATTTGCGTAACATGTCCACTAATGCCATTCTCTCCTCCCTCTTCATCCCTATCACTACCCATAGGCTCACAGCGGATTTTAAACTTATTTATAAGATTCTCAATTCCACCATCGACTGCCCTGCATTGCTCTCTTTTATCAATTTTAAAGTTCCACCCCGCCCTACCCGTTCTCATCCCCTAATCCACATGCCTATTCCTAGACTTTCACTAACTAAACGTTCGTTTTTCTACCGCATTGCTTCTGTGTTAAACTCACACCCTCCACACATTGACCCCTCTTCACTTCCGTTGAAATCTTTCACAAGCCTTTCTCTATCCTATCTGTCTCCGAAATAGCTTGTACCTGCAGACTCTAGTTGTCTTTTTTTGTAAAATTACTCATTGTTTCCGCTTGTTATATTGTTTGTTTGTCCTGTAATTTATGTATTGCTACCTGGCCACTATAAAATGGCAACTGTATGCTGTATGTGGTTCTGTTTCTTTAAAATAAAAATAAAGGCTATCGAAATAGCAAAAGACACCTATAATAATTTCAACAACGGAGATCAGCTATTCGCTCTACAAAGCCTGGAAGAGACTCCTCCACAAACCGACCGATCCGGACGCAACTGGCCAAAATCAAGGCCTACATTAGACGGGTTAAAACTTGCAACCGACAATTCAAACCTGAAAAAGCCTGCTGTCGTCAGGAAGATGAATCAACGAGGAGTACAACCCCGAAACCTAACTCCGTCTAGTGCACCACTCCACGGAAGGCTCCGTCAACAAAATTAAATGAATATCTTACGCTAAATTCGTTTCTTTTTTACCCTAAATTATTACAAAATATTGCTAAAAACCCTATATTTTGTTAGAACGTAGGTTTCCGCGGCGATGGTTTGATCTCTGCATTTCTTCAGGGTTTCCTTCCGCGTCAGCTTGTTTGTGGACAACAGTTTCGCTGGCTATCCTGCCAGCGTCTTCAGGTCGAAGGTGTCGGCAGAAACCAACAGCCGACACCATCAACCTGAAGACGCTGGCAGGATAGCCAGCGAAACTGCTGTCCACAAACAAGCTGACGCGCAAGGAAATCCTGAAAAAATGCAGAGACCCTATATTTTGTATATACCTCAAACTTACACCTATTTTCGTTTCAAGCCCTGAAGAAAGTGTATAGAAAAGACCAAAAAGTTAGCAAATAATAGCATTTTAATTTTTTCAATACTAGCCCAACTCTCCAAGTACCTCACCTACTATTTAATAAGAGGTCAGGAAAAGAAGGCGAAAAATGCGTCTTATTAAAACTGCCGGTCCTGAAAACAACAATTCGCAACTAATTTTATTACGAGGCATCACGGGCGGAAAAAAATGGCTTAGCAGAGAATGCGGCGGGGAGTTCGTGTCAGCTACGAAACAAAAGAAACGCGACGGGGAGCGCGCCCGTCGCGAAATATTCCAAGTCGTAAGGATGATACTCGGACGTTGAAACAGAGAGGGCGCGGGAAAAGGCAAAACAATAGGCGCTCGGGAGCGGAGCTGGCCGTTCGCAATTCACTGCACCGCATTCTGGAAATACAGAAGCCACTGTCGTAATTAACGCGGGGAGGAGCCGCAGGTTCGTCTAAAAACTCTTTCGACGTCGTCCGCGTACTCACGTTCCGTGAATCAACGCTTGAAACGGAGGGAACGGACCACTATGCGTAAAAGGTGTGTCGAGAAAATAACGGGAATTTTACTTATTTGAAAAAATATACACAGAATGTTTCAGGAGGAATACTTCAAGCGGCGATTGGGAAAGCAACTGTGAGAATGTTTTCTCCATAAACATTTACTGACTAATGGCAACGCAAACAATAGGGTGGTTTCCTTCATCAAAGAAAACGAAAGGCATTGATTGCGATTCGTTACCCACCATTAGTGTATTCATAATATACAAATTATTTTGTTTTAGAAATACCGGGTTAGACGAATGGCAATGGTCCATTTTTATCCTCATTTGAAAAGGGCCAGATTGGCGCCCATGCGATGCCACTCCACGTGACGTCACAGGGACCTAGTTTCTATACGAGAGGATAGGAGTTATACGTCGTCTGAGGTTACCATTGCATGCATGAGGCGCAGAGCTCAGGGAAACATGTCTTAACAATCACTTATTAAAACTAGCTAAGGTCGGAAAGTTTTCCTCGTTTGATAAGTTATTAATAATCCTTATTTAAGCCAAGCGCTACCAGTCAGCAGGGTACTAGGCTAGCCGCTAGCAGCCTGCGTCGTATCAGCGCTAAGCCTCGCCTCAAGGTCACCTCGCAGGGCGGGAGGGGGAACCAGAAATACGTCACGCGGAGAGACTTCCCGACATTCATACTTAAGCGTCGCGTTTTCGCGCGCTTGAAAATTTTCACTTTTCATTTAATCGCGAAAAATAGATATCGTCATTTAAAAATCTAAAAGCGTGAAATACGTACTCCAGGAGTAATAATCTTTCGATTTAGGCAATAAAAAAATAATAGGAAACCACCCTATTTTGTACACACTACGCAGCTACCATGAAAAAGATTTTTCTTATGTATCCAGCCTTTACGACATTTTATTTATTACTCTGTATTGTTCAGGACACTAAATAATTAGCACTGGATGAAAATGTGGGATCATATTCGTCTGAAACAATTAATCTTTGAGCTTATAGCCCGGTCAAATTAGCCCAAAAAAGGGGTACCCTTGCATAAATTGCCAACAAGCTGAAAATTTCCAGGAACGTTAGGAATACCACTTCAATGAAATCCTGAAAAGTCCCCATCGATCCCGTGAGTGCAAAAAGTTTTATTCAAGGTCAAAGGTCACAAAAATGGGTTTTTTGGATTCTTCAGCCAAAAGGTTAGTTTTACGATAAAAATTGATCAGTTCAAAATTGTAGAGCAGTTAATTTTCTACAAAATTGTCGCTATACTTTTTTCTCTAGGATTTATCATTTCTGAGATAGAGACATTCGAAATAACCCGTAACTGTATTCTCAGTAATATGCAAACTGCTCTCGCTCTCTGAACATTATTGGACACGTAACACGCGTATTACTCGAATGGCTCTATCTCAGAAATGATGAATCTTAGAGAAAAAAGTATGCTGACAATTTTGTAGAAAATTAACTGCTCTACAATTTTGAACTGAACAATTTTTGTCGTAAAACTAACTGTTTGGCTGAAAAATCCAAAAAACCCATTTTTGTGACCTTTGACCTTGAATAAACATTTTCGCACACACGGGATCGATGGGGACTTTTCAGGATTTCATTAAAGTGGTATTCCTAACGTTCCTGGAAATTTTCAGCTTGTTGGCAATTTATGCAGGGGTCAATGTCTATTTTGACCGGGCTATTAGTTAAACGAGAGCTTTAAAATATCAACAATAGGATTGCGCAATTTTTCGGACAATAGGGTATTTTCCATCATCAAAGAAAACGAAAGGCATTGATTGCGATTTGTTACCCACCATTTGTGTATTTATAACATACAAATTAATTGGCTTTAGAAATCCCAGTCTAGACGAATGGCAATGGTCAATTTTAACCGAATTCGAAAAGGACCAGATTGGCGCCCATGCGAAGCCACTCCACATGACGTCACAAGGACCTAGTATCTATACGATTAGATAGGAGTTTTACACCGTCTGAGATTACCAATGCATGCATGAGACACAGAGCTCAGGAAAACGTGTCTTAATAATCACCTATTAAAACTGCCTATGGTCGGAAATATTCCTTCGTTTCTTAAGGTCGTTTATAATCCTTAGTACTTAAGCCAAGCGCTACCTGGGAGCAGGGTACTCTGCTACCTGCTAGCAGCCTGCATCGCAGCGGCGCACATGTCCTAGCCCCAAGGTCACCTCACTTTGAGGAAGCGGGAACCAGAATGACGTCACACGGACTTTTCCCAGCATTCAAACTTACCCGTCGCATTTTCGCGCGCTTGAAATTTTTCACTTTTCATTTAATCGCGAAAAATAGATCGTCATTTAAAAATCTAAAAGTGTAAAATACGTACTCCAGGAGTAATAATCTTTCAATTTAGGAAATAAAGAATAGAGGGAAACCATTTTATTTCTCAGCAATTTTGAGATTATCAAAAGTGTGTAATAGTTTTCAACATTTTTTGTAGTCTTCAAATTGTCCCCATTTGATATTATGCACTTGTGCCAGCGCATCTTTTTATCCTAGAAACATTATGCACGAAAAACTATGCTTTTTCACTAAAAAGAATCACATCGGCGATAAAACCTGGTTTTTCAACGTTGAGGACCGAAACTACCCCATTCTTAAAATTTTAACGATAATTTTTTACATGCAACAGATATAAAATTAAATAATTCTCCATATACATTGACAAATGATTTCACGAAAAAATTATACTCACTTAAACGAAGGTTCAAGAAAGTGCTGGGTCATCATCTTTCCTGCTACATACCTGAAATGATGGAGAAAAAAAACATTAGTGAGTCCCTTAAAATCATACAATTGCATAACATGTAGACCTAAATATACATACAATTTAATCCGAGATGACGTTCACGTAGAATTATTTTCAGCTTAATTCACGATTTTCTTATTGTTGTTGAAATATCTTGGTTTGAATTTTCATTCTCGATTAACTGTAAAGCGTGTGGCATAACGTGGCGGTGTTACATTTCAAAGGGATAAACATGAACGTTTCACCAAAAGATATTTTTAACAACTAACATAGCGACTGATTTCGAGGAAAAACACGATATGAAAAAATATCTTTGGATCTATGCATTAATAACTGAATGTGCACTGCCTTTGAGGATCTAGAGATGTAAGACGCCAACTATCGTCCGAAATTCGGAAGTAAATCTCAGAGAATACCAACCACTCACCTTACTAAACCGCGTTGACTGATCATTTGCATTGTTGGGTATTTTCTGATCTCTCTTATTATGCTGTGGGTATAAATTAATCATAACGTCGCTAGTAATATATTTTATGCATTGAGTTTATGTACAATGCCTTTTAGTTGCCATTCACCGTTACAATTCAACATTTACCTTGACGGTGGGTTTGTATTTTTTAAGGCGTTTAAGGTATCATTTGAAAATAGCCAGGTTTATTTCTTCTATCCCTACTAACCAGGTTCTTTTATGCCCTTCTTATAATAGTATTTTCTATCGGAGTCAAGCAGTTATGGACAAAGGGGAACCAAATAGTACTCGCCGTTAGGAAGTAGCAAATATTTCAGCTCAAATTCATTACTTCCTGATTCTAGCTATTAGCTGCTCCATGCTATCGAAATACCTCCTCAAACCCTAGAAATTGTATGACATTTCCATTCCATTTTTTGCAATGGATCGACGACTCATCTTATCACATCAATTCATCACATTCATCATCTTATCAAAGAATTTCATTGATCGCTCCACGTTATCAAAAGAAAATGTCTACTCATTTGGACTTCCTTTTTCACACTTCCTTCCCACCTGTCCTTCTACGATTGTCTTCATCCGGTCATAATGCCTCATGATGTGATGAAATAAGTTGTCTCGCACGCTGCTTAAGGTTTTTCGAAGGTTTAGTGGGTATTTTATGATTTCTCTTGTTATTTTGTTGGTATTAAGCTATCATAACGTCGTGAGTAACATATTCTATGCATTGTTTTTATGCACAATGCCTTTTAGTTGCCTTTCACCGCTACAATTCAACATTTACTGCGACGGTGTTGTGTATTTTTAAGGCTTTTAAGGTAACCAGGTTCTCTCACTCTTCTTAGAACTTCCTGATTACTTACACGTTCGATCCATTTTATCTTCATCATTCTTGAAATGCAGTCGGCAAAAAAATCTATGCTCGCACAGGAGATGCTGTTACGCCATTAAGTAAACTTATTTCATGATACTCAAGTATCATTTGGCCTTCATCAACACTTTGCATCAGGAACTAAAGGGAGAAAATAAATCCCAAATCATGTGATCTTTAGCAGCGAGAACTACGGAGGAATAAGCTTTTAAAAGCTTTTTAAGGAGCTTAGCAGGGACAACCAAAAGCTTCTACCTGACAATGAAATTCTAGGAAACAAAATTGAAAACAGTGGGTAATGGGCAAAGCAGATCACAACAAAATGTTAAAAAGCAAGAAGAATAACATCGTCATGCTGCCTCAATTGTTTTATTTTACAAAAATGTCCCTCCATTCCTCTGGATTTGAGAAAGGCTTTAAAGGACAACGTCATAAATGAGAGTGGATTGAAAATTGAATAGAAGCACAGATATTGATAATTTAAAAAATAAAACTGAAATAAAAATTAGCTGAAAAGGATACAGGAGCTGCAGGGAACAATATTAAACCAAATAGGGATTAATACTAATGAGTAAGGCCTGATTAATATTTGAAAAATTGAGAAATCATCTAACACATCATGATTAAAGATTCGATTCAAGATTATAGTTGATTTTAGAGGCGATCTAAATCCAAGATTATATGCGACTCAGGGGAAGAATAAGAAAGAAAGGTAGAGTCTTAGCATCGAGTTGCACGAGATTATTTGGAGTTAAGGAGTTATTTAAAGCTATTTTGAGCCCATAATGCATCTTAAAATTTACTCTGATAAAAGCCTTGATGTGAATGGTGATCTGACACTTTCGCGACTCATGTCTACAGCTAGTTTCAAAGGCGATAGCGTCGGATACTGGAAATAATATGGGAAATTTGAAAAAAAATTGGGACTTTTGTTTAAGATTAGAGTTTCTTGATTTTTATGTTTTAATTAAAATAGATTGCGTCCAATCAGTTTACTGTTCTATTTTAAACAAATGACTGAATGTAAATACTTCCCTTTGAATTTCTGTCATTAAAAAAACATTTCCATCATTATTTTTGCAATTTAAATTTTTTACCCACATTACGATTCATATATGATCATTATCATATCATCCACTTGATCAGGAAGAAAGGAATAACTATCTACATAAAGTCCGCTCATTATATTGTCATAATAGGATGATGTTTTCAATAAAAACCCAAATAATATCTAAAAGTATATTTAATAATTAATTCAAGAAATACCAGTCAAGTTTTGAGAGGAAAAAAGATATTGTTTGTCTATACGTTTAGAAAATTAGTAAGATAGTTTATCTTCTTGAGGCGTAGTTAATTTTTCACCTTTTATGCCCCAATAAAATCAGTATACTAACTAAGTACTAGCGAATATAATGACGATTGGCTACATTAAGTTGAGGAAAAAAATCTTCATATATCCAGTTCACCTTTGTCTCAGGGAAGTGAAATATGATCTAATCCATGGGGTTGCTTTAACCTAAGAGCGTCTGAAAGGAAACTTACCCCTGAAGGCTCATGTTTTCTCTAGGTTTCTTCCAAGACCTTCTCATTAACTTCACCAGCCTTTCATCCCTCTTCCAGGCCTAATACCCTCGGTTCCTCCGGCCTTCAAACTCAACTTCCTTTCCCCACACTATCCCTCCATGATCCTACCGTTTAATCTTCCGACCAGGCTCCCAAGCTCCTTTACCTCTTGATAGAGAAGATTCTTGCTTCTTGCGAGGCCCGCGAAACATGCTGGTTCACGGCCGCGGAAAGATACCAGCAGTCTTAATCGATAGTAAACATCCGAAGATGTAAGGTCACATGGCGATGAAGGAAATTGCCATGAGGCTAATTTTTTATTATGATGATGAAGAATACTCATCTACATACTTGATCGCAAGCAGCCTCAATAGGCGTGTGGCAGGGGGTGTTAGGCAGGGATGGTGTTGCCGGCCTCGGTGGCGGTGGGGTAAAGTCCTCGCCTGCCAATCCGTAGGTCGTGGGTTCAAATCCCGCCTGAGTAGGTGATCCCTAACCAGGGCACGGACGTTTGTGTTGTGCTTTGTTAATGTTGAAAACCCGTTGTAAAGGCCACAATGTGCTGTTTACGGGGAAATTGGTAATAAATAAATAGAAGCCAAACGAATGTCAAAACCAGTAAAATTTCAGGTTTCGTTCCCGGCAGCGATATGTAGAAACGAAAAGAAATGGATTTAAACTCGAGGAGCTAAACTCAGGGTCGATACGAATTCGGAGTCAAAACTACTTCGGGTCGAAACTTAACTAAAACTCTATGGGACGAAAGGAAACGCAGATAATGTTTCGCACCGGAGGGACAACGTGCTTCACCTTCGAACCGTTTAGTTTCGACCCCAACACTGAGTACGAACTATGGTTGCATTAAATAGAGGTTCGGACTACCGCCATTAGATTGGGGCCATGGGGCCATGAACCGACTCGGGAAACTGGAGAAATCTGCCAATGCCGAACATTGTGTGAGAAGTCATCATTAAATTTGAAGAAGCAAAAATAATTTGCCATGCTAAAGGTTTTTGGGATCGCCTCACGATAGGAAGCTATAGAAATTAAGCTGGAGAAAAATAACGTTAACAGAGACTATAGGTATTCCATCAGTAATACTTGGAAACCCGTTTTGCAGAAGATTCTAGAAGTGAGGGAAAATTCGCGAATGCAAAGCTCAAAAACTAACGCCACCTACAGTCACAGAGATAGCCACTCTTGATGCAGTTGACCAAATTATTTCGAAATTACAGTTAAAGAACTTCATTCATATAAATAGGCCACATAAGGAAATTAGACTGTTTAATATAGGTGCGATAAAAGAATTGGCTTCGTATTTCATTTTATTATTATTATTTTTTTAAGTATATATTTTTATTTAACTAAATTTATTGCAACAATGAGACTTAACAACCAAACATTAAATAAATCTAAATTCATCCCTGAAGATGAGAGCCGAGACGGTACTTGAAACATTGGCCGTTATAAAAACATTAACCCGGTGGGAATCCCGAGAAAAATTTACCCACATTATTCGCCGGGAAAACATAAAATCATATTTCCGTGACCTCTTGTTTGGCACGGACCATCCGCTATCCGGTTTAGAAATTGAAATACCATTAATAATACCATCCGGTGTTAAACGCTTTAGCAAGAAGTATATCCCTTTAACAAGCTAAAGTAAGCACGATTCTGAAATTTTTTAAGCTTTATTTCCTGTAATTTATCCGTTTCCCAGTCAATCCGATCCATAATAAGCATTTGTGCCATTTATGAGAATTTTCGTAGAGAGTCATTTGGTTTTTTTTAGCGTGAACAGGACAAATTAATCATTTTTAACTTCGGGATCGTATTTATCATTTGATCCCGAGATAATACATTATTATTTATTTATTTCAAATGATTGCTCTATGTGGGCTTTTGGAATGAATAAATTTTGAAATAAATAAATAAATAATAATTTATTACCACGGGATCAAACGATGCACACGATCCCAAAATTAAAAATGACTACTTTGTATTGTTCCCGCTAAAAACAACCAAGTGACTCTTTACGATACAAGCGTGGGACACATATTATAGCTCCTGTTCAAGCACCGGAGGGCAAGATCTTCCGGGAACCAGAAACAAAGGAAACGAGAGAGACGAAATAAATTCCCGGATTCCATTATCACAAGAGGACAGAAACGCAAAGGAATGAGTGAGCCAATTAGCGAAGCCGCATTACTTCCTGTGCCCTTTAATTGGAAACGAGAAACACCGCCGAGAGATTGATACATTGCCCATTTCACAGTAAAGGATAATTAAAGTTCGGGTAAATCAATAATTGAGGACTCTATACTGCATTTCAATGAAGCAAAAAGATGTATTAATGACTACTAGGGTGGACCTAAAAATGACTTTTTTTTTCGGGATAAAATTTGCCCTACGGGGGCCCATTGCAAAACCATAGAATTCCTTAGGTGGTGTGGTTGTCATGGTTCCGGCACTGGTTAACGAAAGACATAATAGTCAAATAACACTTTTAACAATTTTGCTGCCTCAAAATTACTAATATATACATTCGCACCCAAACAAAAAAATGCAATAAAATATAAATAAATAACTTGTAATAAAAGAAACAACAGAGTAATATTTCACATCTACAAAAAGTTAAGGAAGTGCGTTCCGGCGCTGATAATTTTGCCATGACATCACTACCTTACATCAAGGGTCTTCAACATCCACAAAATACACGGTTGCTTTTTTCTTTCGTTCAGTTCACCGCTTTTCTATCTTTCTCACGAATTCCCAATTGTTATTAAACCTTCGACTTTTAAATAACTAAAATATAAGCTCTTAAATCATTCACAACTCTTATTTAAAGGGCCAAAGTATTTTCGCACAATATTCAGCTCGTCTAAGTTAGATACCGCACGAATAACGCAACAGTTGCATCAATAGATGAGATATTCTCATTAAAAATATAATTATTTAACTATCCACTTCCTCTGTCCCGTACTTTGTTTGTAACTTCGACGTATATAGGGTATGACAGCATTACATATTCATTTGCGCGTGCTATAAGTATTTGCTTGTAATCGAGGAGTCTAAAACTTGTCAATTGCAATTCCTTCCTCCTTAAATTTCAATATATTATCTGCAATGAGAATCGTACGTAGAGCTACGTCAGAGATTTAGGATAGTTAAACTACGATAATGTGACTAGACGTGACCTTTAACGATCACTCTTGAAAAAATCATATTATTTGAATTTTTAAGCAGGTCAAACTGGGCATCTGGAAATAAAAATAAAAAATTACTCGAGTTAGAGGGACTAAATTGCTAAAAATTAGAAGAAAATTTAAATACAGTGAAAAGCATAGGATCAGTTTTACATAAGAACATTAAGTTCATTTTTGCACTGGACAATTAATTTTTTTAAATCCGACTCAATTAACTCGTGTACAATTATTTTTTCCTGAATAAAGTACCATTCTTTAGCGCATCACACCTGAACCCTTAGTTTTCATTCTAATAGTTGGCGATGTTGTAATGAGGAAGTCAGACACATTTGAAACTGCTTGCACGATATATTTAGCCTCTTGAGGTACGAAATACCCTAGTTACACTGCGGTATTACGGTTCGGTAGACGGAAGTAGAGATTTCCGCACACCACACGAAACAGACTAGTCTTCACTGTGGTGCTACGGGAGACCACGGCTAACTTCCCATCCGACGAACAAACCACTGCGGCTGAGAGGAATCCCTCGTATCCGAGTAATGGGCTACAACCACCACGGGATATTTGCAGAATCGCGGGATTACGAACGTATTCAGCGGGTGTGGCAAATCAGTACTGCAGACAACTTCTGAATAATGTCTCCATTCATCCACTTCCTGCGTACTGCTATAATCAACTCCTTTTACAGTGCTACCCCGTGCCTACTCAGTTTCCAAGTTTCACGTACGTAAACTTAATCAACATTATCTTCACCAGGATGCAGGCCCTGCACTGCAGGGGTGTGGAGATGGTGTTGGTGCATCACCAGAATAGCCCGGGCGAAGAAAGCATTCCACCAAAAAAAGATCTACTAATTGCGGGACATTGAAGCATAGTTACAAATAAACAATTCATCAGAACGTATTTAATTAATTTGGAGTATGCTTCTTTACGGAAATGAGACACGGACAATGACGGCTGAGGAGAAATTAAGGGTTGAGTCCCTTGAAATAAGTTGCCATAATATCAAATGGATCAACCCAGGCCATCATTAGAAAGTACCAAAAATAATAGGAGAGAAGACAAGTCTCATAAAAAAACTTGATAAGAAGATGGAACGACCTTGTAGGTCATATATAGAGTCATAATGGCCTGATGAAGACAATTGTCGAGAGACAAGTAGATTACACGAACGAAAAAGGAAGACCTCGAACGAAATATATGGAATAAGTAAAGAAAGATGTGAAAGAGAAGAAATAAGTAGGTGTGAAAAGATTAGCGGAGCCGACAACATGCAACAGCATTGACAACAGCGGAGAAATCATGGGAATATAGCTTCGAAATGTGGTGCTACAGAAGAATGGCGAGATTCAAATGGATAGACGAGAAGGCAATAAGGAAGCCCAAAGAAGAGTATGAGAGAAGAGAAGCCTCATGAAAACCTTGATAAGAAGACCGAACAACCGTAAAGGCCATAACTTGAGACATGATGGCCAGATGAAGACAACCGTCAAGGGATAAGTGGAGGGCAAGAACGGAAAAGGAAGACCTCGAAAAAAGTATCTGGTATAGGCAAAGAAATATGTGAAAGAGAAGAAATACGTAGGTGTGAAAAGATTAGCTGATAGGAGAACTGAGTGGAGAGCTGCGTCAAACCAATCGTAAGGCCTGTTTACACGGTACATTAACACGTACAAGTTAATGTAAGTTTGCGTGAATGATTTCGGTGGACTGGATCAGAACATGTACGAATGCATGAACCAAATTAGAACAGGTTCTATTTTCAGTACATGCATTCGCACAAGTTGGGTGGTTACACGGTTCATTTCGGCGTTCATTCTCGCGTTAATACATGTAGGCATTAACCCGTGCGTGTTAATATATTGTGTCACCAGACCTTAAGGATTGTTGAACAGCGATGCTGAGGATGAGCCCCAATTCCTGAAATACGGATTGCCATGGTGAGCCTGAGACAAAGGCTTTCATCCTCTGGCACAAAAGGAAGAAAACACGTTTGAAGGATTGACATAAAATTTCCGCCTTAAAAGGGTGGAACTCCTCAAGGCCGCACAGATAATCAAGTGATCTTAATGGTCCCCACAAAAGAATAAAAAATCTGCATGATATGGTAGGGATCAGAAAATAGCTGAGAGAATTTGAAGGGTTGAACATTCCCTTAGATCTCATTTCCGTTTGAAATTCCAAGAAATTCCATCGCAGAGAGGTAGACGGACAGAAAGAGAAATTAATTATCTCTTGAGTCACCTCGTCTTCATGCAGGAGCGGGTTAAGGTCGTCGTTTTGGTGGGGCGGTACATTACTTTCCACAGCGTCAAATGGTGGTTTGCCAAATTATTCAGTGATAAGGCGTCTGAGATATGATATAAGTAGACAAGTAGCTTTTAGATACCTAGCGACAATATTTAAACATTTACTGTTAACTCTGAGATGCGTATACAAGTGGATTTAAGTTATATATTTAAATAATTTTTAATCTTGTTGACTCTTTCAGTGATAAGGCGTCTGAGGTCTGATATGAGTAGACAAGTGGATTTAAGGTATGTATCAACAATCTTAAAATATTTTTGTTAACTCTGAGATCCGTACACAACTGGATTTAAGTCATTTATCAAAAAAATTTAAACATTTAGTTGACTCTTCCAGTGATAAGGCGTCTGAGGTATGATATGAGTACACAAGTAGATTTAAAATATGCATCGACAATTTTTAAACATTTTTTGTTAACTCTGAGGTGCGTAGACAAGTGGATTTAAGTTATCTATCAAAAAATTTAAACATTTTTGTTGACTCTTTCAGAACCGCCGTCCAACACATTGGACACCCGTTTTCAGCCAACGTATGGATCTAATTGCAAATTCCTGGCTATAACAAGGACCGGTGATGTTATGGTTCCGGAACCGGCAGGAACGCCGTTCCGGCACTGATTAACAAAAGACATAACAGTCAAATAATACTTGTATGAATTTTTGTGTCTCAAAATTTCTAATATCCAAAAAAAAAACAAAAATGCAATAAAATATGAATAGTAACTTTTACTAAAAGAACAAACAGAGTAATATTTCACATCTAAAAAAAGTTAAGGGAAAAACACTAAGGGCCGGTTTTATAATGTCTGGTTAAACTGGAGTTTAAGCTAAGCGTCGGTTAAGTCCCAGAATTCTGTTTTATAATCGATGGTTAAGCCAAATCTGAGCGTTAAAGTGGTAGTCAAGCAAAACCATGGATTTCCCTCGGGTAAAAAGTTAACGTGAAGTTTAAATTGTTGAAAATGGCGGATGTTTTGAAATGCTGAAGAACCCTACGATAATATACGGAAGAAATAATCGACCAAGCGCAGCATCCTCCGTTTTTATCCGTATCTACGATATCAGCAATCAATTTCCAATATTTTTAGCACCACAATAGCAATGTAATAAGTGAAATATTTCCATAAGACCGGTGATATATCCGGAACGGACCACTATTCTACGGTATTCGCTACGAAATCCTTACAAACATCTCAAGTTTGATAATAATCACCATCCAATAAATAATATTGTCTATTCTATGGACTGCAGTCGGAGATCGTGTGCTAAACCCCTGAAAATGTTGAAGTTATGCAATATTTGTGCCGGCGTAGGAGTTTGTTATGATTTGTGCCAGCCAAGTGAGTTGATGAAAAATACTAGAATTACATATCGGAGGGAAGGAAGGAGGTGTAACAGGAGTGTAGGTATAGAAATCTGTTATTACCTGGTTTTGCTGACTTCATCAACGATTTCAAAATGTGTCGGTGTTTACAAAGACAGTTTGAATTAGAAGAACAGCCAAGTTTCGTATTTGGCAATCGAAAGAGAGAAAAAGATCGTATCTACTGATTGCATTCTGATTTACTAGCATGTGATGTCACTATAGAATTCATAATTACTTCTGAGGATATATGTTATGAGGTGAAAGTATTTTCGTATTTCCTTTTCCAAAGGATGTTTGTCAAAGTACTACTATAAAAATTGTAGGTAAGTCCATTAACAATATTTGGTGTACGGCTTGGTATTTCTTGGAGATAAATATATAGGAATAAGTGAGGCAAGTGAAATATTGCGTGAAAAAGAAAGTATTTAGCACGTTTCGTACGTAATGTATACAAGATACTGTTTGAGTTTTCTTTGGAAGCTGAGAAAGGCAAATTGATACAACCAATACAGCTCGTGTGGGTAAAAAAGTAAGAATCACTGATTTGCTCATAAGATGGTATGATATATCAATGAATTTGTGAGGCAAATGAGCCTTTAGAGTGTGGAAGTTTACTAATTATTGTACGTTTTGTGACTAAAGTAATGACCTCTTATCCTTTTGATAGAAAAAGATTTGGAAAGGCACCTTAAGCAAGAAAAGTCTTCTCTTCTCTGAGCGTTCTAATGTGTAGCCTTCCACGGAAAAAATTGCGACTTTATTGCCTAAGTGCTGTTCGTAGCCAAACACAGGTTATGTACTATTAAAACCTCCTAGCAAATTATCTACCATCGAAAGTAGCTGCAGAGCTATAGAATCAGTGGTGCATCTGCCATCAAAAGTAGCTACAGAGCCATAGAATCAGTGTTGCCCATCTAGATATCTCATGTTAAAATATAAGAGTGCCAATTTGGTTACCAATACTTATCTTATTTCAGGCTTGAATGTTTTAATATGGTGAAAATAAACAATTCGATACTTATCCTGAAAAAGTTTAATTTTATTCCATACATTTGAGCCTTAATTCAAGAGAATTTGGACCCTTGTACCTGAAGACTCATGGAAAATATGGAATATATGATATCAACGCCTGATCAATCAAATAAATATTATTTTAAGGTTCTTAAGCATTGTCTGCTAAGGGAATATATTTATTGAGGTTCTCAAGCATTGTCTGCTAAGGGAATGTTTGAAACAATCAGAGTCAGTTGTATTTCTTACAATATTGAGCCAGCTGGGCTACTCTTGCTTGCTATTGGGGAAAGCTGTTGTCTGTGTACATATGTATTTGCTCATGAGGATGAATTTACAGGAAATGACTGCATTCACCACCATTCCATTCATTATTTTCTATGCTTATCAGTGACCACTGAAATTTTTTCATCGATAAGCTCTTTCAAAGTACCTTGTATGATATTGAGCAAGATATGGTGGAAGTTCTTCATATTAGTAAAATAAAACATTGCAGTATTTCCACTGATTTTTATTATAATAAAATCAGTGGAAGCTATTATAATAAAATCAGTGGAAGTATTGCAATGTCTAATTTTACTAATGACTCTATCAAAGTCTTAAGTGGGATCCTTGGTATGGTTTCTTCCTAAAATATTAACCCTTACTACTACTTGTCGACGTTTAATTAACTAATATGTTTAATAAGTCTTCAAAGGATAAGTGAAGACATATTCCTATAACAGCCAATTTACATCACATATCTGGTACACTCGTTAGTTTCTTGGGATTTCAATCCCATACGTAGCTTTTATTAATTTTTTCATGCTCCATCCATTGAACTGTCACTAATGAGTACATACGTTCAAAAAATCGATTAGGTATAACATCATCAACACTTAAAATCATGCATGACTTGATATCTCATTCCATTCCTTACTGTTATAAGTGATTTACTCATTAAGGTTGACATATTTCTTAGTAACATACATGGTTATTCCATTTATTCCAGAACCATTGTCTCCCTGCCCTTGCTTGTTACTCAAAATCCTTACCTTAATCCCTGTTGTCGGCATTTCAAGCTTGATGAACACTTCACATTCATCTCCTGCATTAATTCCCTTGCCTCATTTATCTCGTCTAGCACTTCCTACTTCCTTTTCCTCTGTCAATCTTATCTATACATTCCTGTATCTATACATTCTTATCCTCCTTCTGGGTCAAAAATACCAGTTCCATAGCAAACCTTACTCCATATATCTTAACCAGACTTCTATTTGCACTTTGGTCCTGTGATTTTCCCATTAATTCTCCTCTTTTTATTTATTCCAAGGATTATCTCTGTCTCATCTGTCTCGCTGCGATCTGCATCACTAAAGATATATTTTAACATGCATAGCTGCAACGTATGTAATGAGAAACAGTCTATGTTCATGTCACATAGGCAAATTTTCTTAATAGATTTATGGAAGTGGAGTGGATGTAAGGGAAATTGCTTCTATGATCACTTCATAAATAGAACATGGTACGGTAAAATTCTGTGAGGAAGTCATACTATTGCATTTATGATAGTGGAAGCACATACATTAATTATAAGTGAGTGATGTCAGTGTGGTGCATTCAGAGATGACTTGGTACAGCAATCAAAAGGATTACCCCAGAAGTAGGTAGTAAAAAAAATTACTTACTGTGACTACATGTAACAACATAATTCTATTGAAAACTCATATCCCAAAAGACAGTTGCAATGAAGGAGTCATCATGATGGAGTCCTTATGCTTTGCATTTGATACAAATAAATTCTTTAAATGCTGTATAAATAACTGTATCTTTGTACCGTGACGGATCCATGGAGGGGGGGGGGGGGCTAAGGAGGGTATCCAATTTACTCCCCTTGGGTATCCACTTTACACTAGATAGAATGGTGGTTTATTTCCGACTCCCACTACAGCTGGAATTTTAACCTCACCTAGCCCACCCCCTTGTCCCTATCCTGGATCCACTACTGTCTTTGTATAATTTAGTAATCTGCTAAATATTTAAAACATGTTCAATGAAAGCTTCATATTTTGTGGGCTGAGAATAAAAGAAAATATCTATCACATATATAGTATAGTATTCATAAACACCACTGAGAGTTGAAAATTAATGCTTTCATTCTGATTAGATATGTTTTTTGACAGATTTTTTATAAATTGAACCCAGAAACTTTAATATCTTTGCACCCCATCTCTTTCCCTTGAATCTTAAATAGAACACAAGCCTTTGCTGTTGATTAGATATGAAGTTAGTTATGTTAGCACTTAAAACTTATTCTTACACAAGGTTTGCAAAAATAGTATTAACATAAAGAATAGATCCCCCATCCCAAGCTATGAGCCAAAAAGAGTTGCAATATTTGTTACAGATGCATATTTTTATAACAACATGCAGCCTACTTGTAAAGTATGAAAGGTTTGCTGCAAACTGTACATTTATTTAATAATTGGATAGCAGGAGCCCTTGAAGTAACTGTGGTAGGGTTATGCATAAGTTATTCAAACTTTATTCATTCTTCTCTAATTATAATTTTTGACTGTGAAGCTATGTTCATAATCAGTGATTTCTGAACATCCATTCAATTTAAAATGGCAATGAATACATTCTCAATGGCATTACCATAAAGACTCACAGTCATCCCTATTACAATATCAACTACACTATTGACAGCCAGTATCAAAATATGTTTCACTTTATACTTCAATGGTAAGGGCTACTTGGTGTCATGCAATAGATTTTGGTATCTCTAATGAAGAAATTTAAACTTAGTTCTGTCCCTTATTGAAAATTTATTTGCCAGAGATTATGGATTTCATGAAACATATTGCTTCTTAACAGTATATGTATATATATAATCATAAAAAAGATGAGATAATTTAAAGTTATGAAATATCTGCTGCTAGCTGACAATTATATGGCTCAATTCTTTTCGTGTCTGTAACACGAGTGGCACATGGCTGAATATACCTCCTCATTTTGAAAATTTTAATAAAACTGAAAATGCTCTATAAAAACACAAAAATCATGAAAGGAATTACCATGAATTCATCATAACAATGACATCATTGTGACAGAAGCCTCGTTATCGTTTTAATGAACACTGATGAATTTTTCTATTAGACGGTGGTTGGTTATAAATTCTGTTATTTAAATTATGGCCATGGTGAGTACTTTGAAAACGGGAAAGGCTTTGATTATTCACAACTTGCAGGCTGTTCCTAATTCCGTAGGGAACGCAGATATGATAATAAATTAGCGTAACGGCCATACTAACGCTAAGAAGATATATCTTACTGCAAAAGTATGATTAAAATTTATCGGCATTATGATTAAATTGTAGCCTCAAAATGTTCCTAAAATCGCTCTGGTGGCGTACTCAATAGAAAACCATTTCAATTGGTTTCACAATACAAATGAGAATCTTCGTTCTCGAATAATAAGCACAAACAAGGTTAATCTACCACTATTTCTTGCAAAGGGACTCCACCTTGATTCAATCCATTAACAAATAGTAATTCATTATCTCCGTGTAATTTATGGTTTACACAATTAACACTTATACATGCCAAATATTCACAGATCGAGGCGAGTATTTTTATTTTAACGACACACTGACGATTGACCATAAGATCGTCAACGATTAAAACCGAAAATATTGGCGTCATCTTCGTTTTCAAAGCTAACCATCACTTCAAAACAAACGTAAACAATTCTTTCACCACTCTCCAACTCGATTTTTTTCAATTTTGACTTTCGTCTGTTTCACTTTTCGCGATCAATTGTTGGTATGAGAATTACAGTAGCTGCGCTTTCCTCTCGTTAAAGTTCCCATCAGCCAACCGGCGGTAGGATTTGCTTTATAAAACACAACCTCTCGTTAAACTCCACGTTACCGTAATCTCCACGTCAACTTAACGTGAGGTTTAACCAGACATTATAAAACCGGCCCTAAGAGTAATATTTTACTTCTAAAAAAAGTTGAGGAAAGTGTGTTCCGGCACTGCTAATTCTGCCATTTTAGCCAACGCCAAGGACCCTATAATCAATATTTCGAAATTTTATAACAATGTTGAATTTGCTTAAATTTTGGTAAAAATTACAGATTTATCTTTAAAGCACGTCTTTGACAGTAGCATTTAAAAAAATTCCTCTTTCAAAATCAAATTTGATTTGAGAGGGTGAAGCAGGTGAAATAAACTTTCATTAGAGGGTCAACTAAAATGTTACCATCTTTTCAATTTCATCAAATTTTACGGTTTGGGGGGGTCCGACGCCCCCCTGTAAATTTTGATAAAATCTGCGAGTGGTAAATTATTTTTTGTTGAATTTTCTCCACTCCCCTCAAATGTACCCCTTATCTTCAAGAATTAATAGAAAAATGGAACAGTAAAGGTAAAGCTAAGTTCACACCAAATTAACTCAGCGACACTTGACATATTATGATCCAGACTCCTTTCCATTGTACCGACTTCAGTGGTATTCCAGTCAAAGTTGCTTCCGAAGATGGCCAGATTCGCAATTTCTAGACATCATTCGGGAAAGGGCCACCTCCTTTCCATTGTACCGACTTCAGTAGTATTCCAGTTTTTCGGTGGTTCAGAGATGGATTTTTCCCTGCCATGATGCACGATTAAACTTTGAGGTTGATGAAACGAGAGCTATGACCGAGTATCAGCAATACGATAGCGTAGTCTCTCGCATTTTCACATTGTTTAAGACAATTGATGGGGTGAGAAGCCAAGGGGTACAAGTGATATTTTTTCAACATAGTTTGGTAAACTTAATTGTTAGCAGAAATACACAAAAATTGGTTGCCAAGGGATACGAATGAGTCTCTGTTCTGTGCTGACATCGAGTGGAAAATCAAATGCACTACTAAATATTTAGTTGACCTCTTTTGTTTTCTTTACTTAATTTCTGTACCTAACTCTGCATAGAAAGTAAGGGAACAATTCATCAGATGCTACTTATGGAGTATGTTTCTCTATGGAAGGGAGGCTTGGGCGTTGACATCAGCAGAGAAGTGAAGAGTCGAAGCATTCGAAATGTGGTGCTACCGAAGAATGATGAAGACAGAATGGATTGACCGAGTAAGTAATGAGGAAGTGCTAAGAAGAGTGGGAGAAAAGAGAATTTTTCTGAATACCTTACGGAGAAGACGGGACATCTTAGTTGGCCACAGTATGAGGCATGATGGCCTGATGAAGATATTCGTTGAAGGACAGGTGGAAGGGAAGAAGGGCAAGTGACGGCCCCGAATGAGTTATATAGGACAGATCATAAAGAATGTAAAAGAGAAGAAATACGTGGCTATGAAAATGCAAGCAGATAGGAGAGCGGAACGGAGAGTTGCTTCAAACCAATCACAGGATAGTTGACTTATTATGATTATGATGATAAATATCCTCCTTCACCTAGATGGTCCCTGATTTGTTCGTACTGTTGTTGGCTTGCCCGCCTTTTTTCACGAAAAAAAAACGTTTTTTTAGACCTATAACCCTAACCTCGTTGGAAACCGAAGAATAATTCATTCAAGTTAAAGAAGGTCAGTAACACTTACGGAATATTTTCCAAAACATTTCTATTCTCACCACTGAAATCTGCAGAATCTCCTTTGACAAAAACTTTTTTCTAATCATAGGTCACGAGAAATTTGCCGAATAGCAAAAGAAGTTTCTCAATTTGGACTGTTTAAATTGCATTGCCGACGACTTCAAGTCGAGATGTCCGGGCGTAGAGATTTTGATGGATTAAAGAAGGGACATTACAAGGTTCAATGCCAGGCTTAAATCCAATTAGTACTCCGGCAGAAGTAATCGAAATGGTTTGATTAAATCGATAATATCCATTTCAATCAAGGAAGACCGTTATTTAGGAGCGAACTCCCATTAACTCTTGAGATTAATAACCGTTCATCACCAGTAGATGCACGATTAAACACCACAAAGGTTCCTAGTAACTGCTTAAATTTTACTGCTTACTTGGTCTGAATGTCTGATGAAAAATGTTAGGAAGCCATTGAAAGAAATCTTATCATTTCGTTCGATGCCGCCGTAGGACTTATGCTAGCGCTTGACGAAAAGGCAAAATCCATCGATGAAGAGTGGATCCTATCCATGCCCTAGCCGCGTCATCATCAATCCCACTTTCCATATGTGAATGTCAAGTCAATCAAAAATACAGGTTAAGAAGATTTTAAATATGACAAGTATGATTTTAAAATTTACCGGGGAATAATATATAAATATATGCATAATGTTTTCTCCAAATCGCCAAAGAGTTCGTCGCGTTACGTTACTTAAACTCGCGTAAAGTTACGTTACTACTCGCGACGGGTCACTATGACCTAGAAATTAAATCTTCAAATTAATAATTTGGTCAAATGATTTGAAATAAAAATGGGCTTTATTAATAAGAAACTGAAACTATTTATAGGATTTCATGCTGCTATCTGGAAGATTCAGTGGTCTAATACCTTGTTTCACGAATACTTTGCGAGTACTGTCTTCGTATAAAATTTTAAAAATTAAATTGAATCACAACCACTCGCAAGGAGTCGCAGAGCGATATTTTTAAAGGTGAAAACACTATTCAAAAAAAAAAAAACCGCAAATAATGATATATAATGCATTCATACGTACACAAATAGTGCATGGAAAGAAAGAGTAAAGTGCGCTATGAAAAAACGTAGTCAAACGACACCCCTTTAAGGTTATCTTTCTTTATTGAAATGGGAAAAATTCACACGGAGCCATGCTTGAAGAATAAGGAGGCGGGGGGGGGGGGGGGGGGTACATACAACTATCCCGTGACAAAGCTACTAACAGTGTGTAAGAACTATCTACAACTACGTTGGCGTCGGTGGCGGCGGGGATAAGTCGTCGCCTACCATATCGAAGGTCGCGGGTTCGAGTCCCGCCTAGATAGGTTGCCCCTTCCAGGGCATAGGTGTGTGTGATCGCCTGATGTTGATTGTTTAAACTACCCTTGTAAAGGCCACATTGTGATGTTTTAGGGGTAATTGAGATAAATAAATAAATGAAATTTCCATTGGAAATAAACCTTATGATAACAAACGCTATTATTGTAGTCAAAAAAACCATTCCCATCGTGGATCGCGTGATGTAGGATTTTGCCACTGAAACCCTAGTGATTATTTTCGTACCAGTGTAAATATAAATAAGAGCGAATATATTCACCCCTTCCAGGGCCTGGGTGTGTGCGTGATTGCCTGTTGTTGATTGCTTAAAATCCCGTTGTAAAGACCTAACTGTGCTATTTTCGATGTTAATGATAATGTTAATCTAATTAATGTATTAATAAATAAAGTAAGACTTAATTTCACAGATATCTAAACACATTATAAGTGAAAAATGCATTTTCGACGACAAAAAATCAACATTGAAGCCTGACGCAGAAGAAAAATATTCCCCTTTTCTCTATATTCTATTCCTCTTTTCGTCTGGCAACCTGTACCCCACTCGTCAATCACACGAATTTAATTTTACCATCAAGCTCTAGCGCTCTGATATACCACTCAGTGCGCTCCAAGCGTCCACGATAATTTCCTTCTTTACCTCAGTCCCTCTCTTGGCACCCTGCCCTTCCACAGTCCACCCTTTCCCTTTGTCAAGGGGTCTCCGAGGGGGGAAGTGTCGAAAATGGGGTCCCCCGACGAAATCTTGTCCCAAATTAAAGATTTTCATCAAAGGTCGTCCCAACCTCCTCGTTAACCTTTCGGCAGACGTCTTTCATCTCCTCTTCTTCGCCTATTCCCAGCCCTTCAGTCTTGTCTTCATCTTTGCGTACATCCTATCAAAAGAAATTGCACACTAAGCAAGCTTTAAACGTATTTTCTCAAACGCATACACTTGATTTAATGAATCTATAGTTTGAAATTCTTGAAATGTAACACGAGTACATAATTTATACATTTTCATTGCATAAGTTTAATGTAATAAATATGAACAATGTATACGTGCTATAACCTATACGTAATAAACATATGAGTATGTTTATTACATAAAGTTTAAACATAATAATAATATACGTAATAAACATACTATTATATTTATAGTTTTTATAGTATATTTTTTGTAAACAAGGTACAAACAAAATATTTTCCTGGGGTTTCTTCCTGTTTCACCTATTCCCAGTTCCTCAGTAGTATCTTCATCGTTTTCTTCATACTCTCAGAACGAATCGCACACTAAATAAGGACGAAGTATATTTCCTTAAACGTATACACTCGGATTAAATGCATTTACCGTGTAAAATACTTGAAATGTAACGCGTATACATGATTTATACATCTTCCATCCATTTTATGTTTATACGAATGATGTATACAAGCTATAAACTATGGGTAATGAAAATGTATTCGAACTGTAAACGAAACATATTCATCAAAGGTCGTCCCACCTCCTCGATGACCTTTCGCTAGATGTCTTTCTCCTTCTTTCTACGTTTGCACAGCCCTTCACACTTCTCTCTATCTTTGCGTACACACTCCCACAAGTAATCGAACATTAAGCAAATATTCTCCGCATATTCCCAGTCATTTAGCGTAACAATCTTAGAATATTATACTCCAACTTGGCCTTTTGCATAGAATCTCATGTATGATATGAGCCACGATGTGGTGGAAGTTCTTAATATTATTAATTTTTTTTTTAATTTTTTATCTATTTATTGAATCATTCAAATCCAGCCAAAATGGCCTTTACATTGAATAACAACGTAAAATATACAGCTTAAACAAATATAAACTATTAAAAAATTATAAAAATTAGACATGGCAATATTTCCAATGGATTTTATTTTAACACGATGCGTAATAATGTTGATAATGTTGTTAGTAACAATAAAACGCGTCGTGTTAAAATAAAATCCAGTGGAAATATTGCAATATCTAATTTTAATAATGCTTTGCACAGAAGTTGTTTACAATACAGTTATGTTTGTGCAAAAAAAAACGGTACAGTACTTCCATCCACTAGACGAAACTTCAAATATAAACTATTTGTTGATGCGTAGTTTTCCGCGGCGTAGTCTAGATGATGTCTCCATGTTTCTGGGCTTCACCGCGTGGATTTTTCTTTATGACGACAGTTTCTCCGGTATTCCAACCGGCGTCTTCAGGTCGATCACCTTTTCTCGGTCTGACCTCGGCCTGATCGGAACCTTTTCTCGACCTGAAGACGCCGGTTGGAATACCGGAGAAACTGTCGTCATAAAGAAAAATCCACGCGGTGAAGCCCAGAAACATGGAGACATAATAAACTATTTGTTTATATTAGAATGGGCAGACACGACAGCGGCAATTATTTGCACTAAGAACCTTTTCTTGGACGGGCACATCACGGCGAATTTATGACCGATGATTTTTTTTTTACTTCGGTCACATTCTTCCTATTCATTTCGCCATTCCTTTTCGTCACCTTTTCCACAAAAGTTTCAGTCCCTCCTCTCGTTTGGAAGGGTTATCGATCCGCGGGAAGAGAAATTGCCTCCCAGTGAAATAAATTCCCCTACTTGTTTCTTTCGCCAGCTGAAAAGGGAGCGAACCGCCGAATGCCCACTCGCAAACCTCACCAGCCATTTTCCCTTCGTCTCGACTTTTTTGTCACTTTGAAAAGAAATGGACTGATATACCTCGGCCTGCCATTTCACTCCTAAGTTCCTCTCCGCTTCATTTCTTCCTCGGTGATGTCGCACGCGGACTGAAATGTAGGTTAAAATCTGTAAGGCATACCATCTAGCGACCTGACATTGATGCCTGCTTTAGTCTTGCTTCAAATACTACCATTTTTTTTACTAGTAATTTGGACTCGCTATCACGCGAGAACCCCAAAAGCTTCCACGAAAAAGACTTTTTCTGGTCACTCTGTCAGGTCTTACAGTTTTTTAATGAATTAGTGCTTTCCCGGCGATTATTGCTGATGAAGTTTTCACGGGAAATCAGCCGAGTCAAAGAAATGAGGGCTCAGGGGAGCCCTTCGAGGATACAACACAGCGGGGCCGGGACCAGCCCCCTGGAACTCCCTATCCCTATTAATTTATTGGGCATTTACTATTTGATTTCATCGCAACTGTCGCGAAAAATGCCCAAAGTCGTTATTTTATGACAAAAGATCAGAAATTGGACGTTGCCTCGTAAGACTACGTTATAGGGGGTCCCGGTAACATGGCTAATGCGCAATTTGGCCACGCCCCCTTGGCTTTACTCGTAGAATTTTACTGGTTTCCGGAGCAATTGCAACAGCATTTCGATCTCAATTAAAGGTGTAATGTTCCCGGTGGGCTCTTCGCCTAGTGGCGCCTCTACTGGCCACAGCCCTGAACTGGTTTCAAAATTGGAACATACCTAAAGCCCTAGTTCCGGGGGGCTGGCCGGGACCCAGTAATTCAACTGATATGTCCGATCACCCGGGGAGGGGTTTGGATGGGAAGGAACAAGGAAAGAGGCGCCGCCGCGATAGAAGCCCGTCGACGCCTCTGAGGTAGTGAAAGGGTTGGAAGGGATGGGACACCTACACGCTATAACTTAAATATGTAGCTTAAACGCTATAGAAGCGGAAAGGGCCCACTGAATAGCGAAACCCGGCATCTGCCATTCGTGTGCAAACGACTTTGGAAGATTTTCCTATTAAAGAGAAAAAACCCATCGATCAAATCGTTGAATAAATATTTGATCAGCCGGGTTAAGATGACCATTGATGCCAATGTTTCGATGTCCTTCTCTAACATCATCTTCAGTGAACGGCGTTAATGAAGACAATGGCAGAGAAAGTCATCGAAATGTTGGCAGCAATGGTCATCTTGATCTGGTTCATAACCCGTGAAGACTTCATCACCTTACAAGTATTGTAGCCGATTCTTTTAACCCGTGCGCGTGGATACCAGGAAAGCTACATTTCATACAGTGGTTCAGTGATTGTCTCCTAGTTATAATTTCAATGTTGGATTAAAAGGTGAGGACGTTCCTTAGGTACCTCATATATTCCGAACTAGGAAAAAGGGAATAACCTTCAGAAAAACGGAAGAAACAGACATCACGCACTTACGCAACAGATGTAGCACAAAACATGGAGAAAATAGTCAAGCAAAGAAATATGCAACCTAAAAGCTTGCGAGAGGAAAGGTACGAATGCACATTCATTTCCACGAATTTCAATGAGATTCGAATGAGAATTTATCTAAATTTTTCTACCGAAAACAAGAGAAGGCGGAAATGCGCGCCGTTGAAATGGGTTGAGTTAGCAGTCAAACGACCATACTTTGACGAGAACAAATGTCTTTTCTGACTGCGTTCGATGCAGAGAAAGACTTCGTTCGACACAGAAACAGATATAGACGCGAATATTGGACCATCAAACAAACAATGCATCCTAACAATGATGCGAAATACCAAGGAATTTATAATTCAAGGTTATCTATTTACTGGTAAAAATGCCAGTAAACCACTATATAGATAACGTTGAATTATAAGTTCAAGGAATGCCAATTTAATAATAAATACCAAGGAATTTATAAATCAAGATTGTCAAATTACAGGTATTTTTGCCAGTAAATATCTTAAATTCGGCATTTAACCCAATTTAATGACATAAATTTATTAATAACAAAGTATTTATATCTTCTACTTCAACAATACCAAAAGGGTATATTATTTTAAATCATCAAGAGTCCGCGTAGTTACCTTTAATTATGACTTCCTTGGAATTTTTCATCACTGCAAAGGGTCGTAAATATATAGAGTCCAATCTAATGTCAATCGATGTCATTTGCAGTGTCGAGCTTTGAGCTAAAAAATCGAATGGCCAGTTTGCGTTCACCGTTACCCTGTTTGTGGTAAAAATGTGAGTGCCCCATGCATCTAATGAAGGTAGGCCGAACCTCCACTTCATTCAACCATACTTCGTACTCGGTGAGCGGGTCGAAACTAAACCGTTCGACGGTGAAACAAGTGGTTCCTCTGGTGCAGGGGTGCAGCTAGGAATTAAGTCTGGGGGGTTTAGGTGCAACTAATACCGGGGTGTGTGGGGGTATGGAATACCCACCAGGATATGCGGTAGGTGGGAGAGTAATTAATTGCGGAATTTTAAGATAAATGGTTCAAAATGGTTAGTTTTACGGCTTTCTGAGGGATATTTTTTTATTAATTCTTACACTATTCCATTAATAATACTAATCCAATTAAGTAATATGGATTGAACTTTAAAATTTC
Organism: Ischnura elegans; assembly: GCF_921293095.1. Taxonomy (NCBI): domain Eukaryota; kingdom Metazoa; phylum Arthropoda; class Insecta; order Odonata; family Coenagrionidae; genus Ischnura; species Ischnura elegans. Next base: position 40,188,164 of record NC_060257.1, read on the forward strand.
TCTGAGCTCTGGGGGGGGGTTATCCCCCAAACCCCCCCCCCTCGCTGCGCCACTGCTCTGGTGCGAAACATTATCTGCGTTTGGTTTCATCCCAGAGTTTTAGTTTAGTTTCGATCCGAAGTAGTTTTGACTCCGATTTCGTTTCGGCCCTGAGTTTAGCTCCCCGAGTTTAAATCCATTTCGCTTCGTTCCTACATTTCACTCCCGGGAACGAAACTATTGAAAATTTACTGGTTTTGAGTTTCGTTTAGTTTCTATTGCCATCCCTCGTTAAAACTCAACTTGTCTAATCAAAGATCGCGGATTCGAGTCCCGCCTGAGTAGGCTGCCCCTACCCAGGGCATGGATTCCCGTTTACGTTAATTTGTTAAATGCTATAAACCCAGATAAGAAGGCCATAAAGCGTTGTTTTCGGAGGTATGGTCATAAATAAATACATTCACTTCTTCCTCAGGCGGGCTAAGATAAGTTTGACGCAGCTCTCCATTCCTATCGCCCATCCGCTAGGCTTTTCATAGCGGCATATTTCTTCTTTTACATATTTTATAACCTGTCCTATGTAACTCATTCGAGATCGTCCCTTGCCCTTCGTCCCTTCCACCTGTTATTCAACGATTACAAAATCTGCAGTAACATAAAAACGAATGTATAAGTGTAGTGGTAATGCTTTTTTTTACCACTTCTCACTTGAGCATGTCTCTCTTTTTGAGAAAGGTAAAAATTTCCTGTGCTCTTTGGAGCCCAAACTGACAGCTTCCGAAGCACTGGGAAAGAATGCTAAGTTCTTTCTTCACAAAAATACGTCACGAGAGAAAAAGATTCCCTTCGGATAATACACCGGCACTTGTTTCTCTTTTTAGATCTCATATTCTCCGTAAACGTTGCAATTCTCGCACAATAAACCTGTCATAGGTATTTAATTAAACACTATTAAAAGTCGGCGTAGTTACCTTTTATTCCTTGGTATATTGCATCAGGTCCTTCTACGATTACAAAATCTGCAGTAATTTAAAAACAAATGTATAGATGCTGCGGTAGTGCTTTCATACCACTTCTCACTCAGGCATGGTGTCTCTTATACATTAATTTTGAGAGCGGTAAAACTCTCCTGCGCCATTTGGAGCCCAAACTGACAGCTTCCGAAGCACTGGGAAAGAAAGCTAAGTTCTTTCTTCACAAAAATACATCACGAGAGAAAAAGATTCCCTTCGGATAATACACCGGCACTTGTTTCTCTTTTTAGATGCCATATCTTCCGTAAACGTTTCAATTCTCTCACAATAAATCTGTCATAGGTATTTAATTAAACACTATTAAAAGTCGGCGTAGTTACCTTTTATTCCTTGGTATATTGCATCAGACCCTTCTACGATTACAAATTTGCAGTAATTTAAAAACAAATTTACCTATACTTGCTGTGGTTAAGCTTTTATACCACTTCTCACTTATTGTTAGGCATGGTCTCTCTTATATCTTAATTTTGAAAACGGTAAAAATTTCCTGTGCTTTTGGAGCCCAAACTGACAGCTTCCGAAGCACTACGAAAGAATGCTAACATCTTTCATCACAAAAATACACCGCGAGACAAAAAGCTTCCCTTCGGATAATACACCGGCACTTGTTTCTCTTCTTTAGTTCTCATCCTCTCCGTAAACGCTGCAATTCTCACACAATAAACCTGTCATTGGTAGATGCATTCCTCGAGAGAATCTCCCGGTAGCTTTTCTGGCTTGGGGCCATCTTGAGAAAAGTAACGAGTAGCAAGATTAAACACTTCGAGTTGGGAGTCCAGAATGCACTTCGAAGCGTTAACCCGCCTGTCTTTCATTTTCATTTCAGTTGCACTCCAAGAAATGAAGACGGAGTGAAAATAAATTAAACGCCGAAACCCCTTGGCAATTCTGAAGTATTTGCTTGAGCAGGGGGAGCAGAGTGGAAATTTTTCGAAAGAGAAAAGTTTGAAACACTGAAAGAGGTATCAACATAATATCCTGCGAGCCCTCTCTAGGGTGTTTGGCAAGGAGTAATCAATAAGGGGTAATCACCAGCATGCAATAGGAACTAGAGCAAATTTTCATTTTTGACTCGAATTATTTCCATAAATTTTCCGATGACGAACACTTTTACATTACCATTTATAACTCTTTTTCGCTATCGATGCGACGAAAATTAGGTTATATGAGGTCTACAAAAAAACAAAGCTTTAAGAAGAATATTCGGCCCAATGAAGGAGAAAAAAGATGGAGAATTAGGAAGATCAAAGAGTTCAGATATCTATACAAAGGACCTGATATCGCGGGAATAATTAAAAGCAAGAGAATAAGATGGCTGGGCCACCTCCATAGAAGAAGTGAGGGCACAATGCTGAAACAAGTTCTTGAAGGCAAAGTCGAAGGCAAAAGACCGGTAGGAAGACCAAGAATGCGCTGGGGCGATGAAGTTAAGAAGGATGTGAGAAAGATGGGAGCCCAGCTGGATATGGCAGGCGACCGTAGAATGTGGAGGCGCCTAGTTGGTGTGGCCAAAGACCTTCTAGGTTTCGAATGGCCACAGGAGTGAGTGAGTAAGTGAGTGGGGTCTACAAAGCCTTTCATAAAGAGCGGGGTTGAAAGGAAATATCTCGACGAAACGTCAGCCAACAAAATGCAGACCCTAACCCGGTTCGAAACCCGAGAAGAATTCATTAAAGTCATTCTCCGGGAAAAACTAAAATTCTAAAGCTGGACTCACCCTATTACATTGGAAGGAACGATCATATATTCAAATTTAAGTGCAAGAAGTAGAAAACAGACAATTTGAAAAAAAAATCCTTCCAGCATAGAAGAATAAAGCAGTGGAACACCTTATCTGAAGATACTTTTAAGATGACCCCTGCAAATGCCAAAATTTTTAAGACAATGTGTTCATCGATTCTTGGTAGATGTAATTGTGTCTTACTACGAAGAATTAGAAATTGAGGTATTTGGGTAAATCTTCATTAGTTCGTTGTATGGTATCAGAATTAATGTATTATTTTTACTATGGGCATATTTTCTGTTTCTTTACTTTGTTATTAGATAGGTAGACTTGTCATTCATCTGTTTAAATCTAATGTTGTCACTGGCAATAGCCTCATTGCAGTAATATTTCATAAATAATAACAATAATAATAAAATGTAGGAAAAAGAATTTCATGGGGACTCATGACGAGCTTGAGCTAGACCAATAGCGTCAGAAACCTAATAAGTTGCACTTCGCTTGCGCAAACCAAAGCAAATAGCTTAAAACCAAGTAACGAATATGATCTTCACGTGGAAATATAAACAACATGACGTCATAATGAATTTTTTCTGTTTTCCAACCTGATTATGGTCTGCATGTTATAGGCCAAAGTTTCGTTGGGGGACTTTCCTAACATCTCTCCAGGGCTGATGATCATTACCCTGAAGATGTTGGAAAATTTTCTCGACGAAATGTAGGCCAACAAAATGTAGACCCTGACCCGGTTGGAAACTCGAGAAGAATTTATTCAAGTCATTCTCCGTGAAAAACTTAAATTCCACATAACGTGACGTCAGAGGTCCGGATGACGTTGTAACCAACTACCTCAATGGAAAAGTTTATCAACGGGCCTTTTTAAGTGAACGACCGAAGGCTTCAAGCACTCAAAAATCACCTCGCTCCAACCCGAATTTCTAAATTTTGCCTTTAAAAAATACATTGGCCAATGTCAACCATATCTTACGAACGCCAACATACTAACGATAGATCAGATCATATGAATAAAGTAAGAGAGATTGATAATAGAACTGATAGATTTAGTATGTCGTTTTTTCTATGATCAATAAGAGATTATAACGGCAGCGTTACGACTTACTAATAGGATAGTTGACTTACATTGTAGCCAACTAACTTATGTATTCCTAGATGCATTTTTCAGAATTTTTCTAGTATTTCCAACAGAATTTTTTTTTCAATTTTCTAGCTTCATGGCCAATATTGCCTTCATGAGTAGTAGACAAGTTTTTACTTTTGCGCATGAATGTGGAAATATAATTTCTTAGTTTGCGAAACATTTTATGACCCTACGGTGTGCATCAGGGAATTCATAACCATTATACTACACATTAGCCTATAATGCTAGCTTTATATTGCGTAGCCTTCTAGCTTATACATCCCTTAAAGCAGGTTTATGGATTTACTTAGTATGTTTTTCTAATAGTATGTTTGGTGTATTCAAGCAATATCGGCAGATCGCCTTCGTGAGTAGTTGGCCAAGTTTTGCCCTTGAGTGAATACGGAGGTATAATTTGTTAGTAAGCGTGACATTTTGAAGACTATGGTGTGCGGATGTGGGAATCCTCTTGCATGCTGCATGATAGTTATTGATCACCCCCTACCAAACACCCTAGAGGTCGCTCGCAGGGTATTATGTAGATGTAGATATCACTCCAAATGAAACCCACCTAGCTTCATCTGATCTCGAGCGCTGTGTAGGGTGAGGCTCGTTCCACTGTACTGGGTTCAGCGCCTAAATTGGACGAAGGACAGGTACATTGTAATTATCGAACGAACACTATTTGCCACGGTACTAAACGCGGAGAGACTATTCAACGTATACCCCATGACTGCAGCTATTTCCGTGATTCGCTTAACGATTTAGTTCCAATGCCTCCGCTTCACGTCGCAGGGCTCGGAAACAGTCAACAGATAATCACCGCCGAATGGAACGACTGATCGACCGGAGTTACACCACCTCTGAATGGTAACGGATATTGCAGCACAGCCACTTCGTGTGATCATGTTTACATTCGTCCCAACCCACTTAAATCAGCTTATCAGCAGGCAACAATCCTACGTAAATTTGCGCAACAGCTTATAAGCTCCAATTATGGCTCCTAATGGCTCCTCTGTTTCCTTCACCAGTATATGATCCTTATTCTTATGTTTTCAGAAAAATAACTAGGGAAAGAAACTGCCCCTCCTATCCTGAATGTGCGAAAATCGCAAGTCAGTGACTTGGTCTCGGTGACCTCTAATCTCACCCATTTAAAAATTTCGATGATTCAAGCGTGATGGAGTGGAATAGGGTGGTTTTCTATTATTTTTTATTGCCTAAATCTAAAGTTTATTACTCATGGAGTACGGTTTTCATGCTATTAGATTTTTAAATGACGATATGTATTTTTCGCGATTGAATAAAAAGTGAAAATTTTCTAGCGCACGAAAACGCGACGGCTAAGTATGAATGCTGGGAAAACGCCGTGTGACGTAGTTCTGGTCACCGCTGCCGCCAAGTGAGATGCCCTTGGGGCGAGGCTTTGAGCTCTGATACGACGCAGGATGCAAGCAGGTATCAGAGTACCCTGCTAGTAGGCAGCGCTTGGCTTAAATAAGGATTATTAATACCTTGTCAAACGAAGAAAACTTTCCGACCATAGGCAGTTTTAATAGGTCATTATTAAGAGACGTTTACCTGAGCTCTGTGCCTCATGCATGCATTGGTAATCTCAGACGATGTAAAACACCTATCTACTCGTATAGAATCTAGGTCCCTGTGACGTCACGTGGAGTGGCATCGCATGGGCGCCAATCTGGCCTTTTTCAAATGCGGTAAAAATTGACCATTAAATTCGGTTAAACTGAGATTTATAAAACCAAATAATTTGTATATCATGAGTACACTAACGGTGGGTAACGACTCGAAATCAATGCCTTTCGTTTTCGTTGATAAAGGAAACTATCCTATTATCTCCATACTGGAATAAATACATACTTGCTCCCATGATTATAAAATTTATTACGACTTATGTTTCAATGTTACTGCATCATTTTTAAAGCGCCAAGCGCTAGCTGCTAGTAGAGTACTCTGCTACCTGCTAGCAGCCTGCATCGTAGCGGCGCACATACCCTCGCCCTAAGGTAACCTCACACGGCGACAGCGGGAGCCAGAATAACGTCACACGGGGTTTTCTCAGCATTCATACTTATCCGTCGCGTTTTCGCGCGCTTGAAGATTTTCACTTTGCATTGAATCAAGAAAAATAGATATCGTCATTTAAAAATCTAAAAGCGTGAAATTCGTACTCCAGGAGTAATAATTTTCAATTTAGGCAATAAAAAAATAAAAGGAAACCACCCTATTAGAAGCTAGGCGAAGTGTTGCAATCATTGTTAGCTTCCGAACGTTCTGATTTGTCGATGAACGATGCCAGCAACGAGAAAATGGATGAGCCGATTGATGGAAAAAGGGATGATATTATCATCCCTCGAGTTAAGGCAAAATATGATCGCGTGAAAGGATAATTTTTTCCGTGATCATTAGAGCGATTGTGAATAAGATATTAAAATATCGCAAAGACACCAATGAATAAGAGAATGAAGAAAAATTACCCATTTACTTCTACAGCAAATATTTTTTCCATATATATATTTTTTTAATTTTCCAGGCATTCAATGAATTTCCAGGCACAAAGAAATAACAACGTTATCTAATTTTTTATTTGAATGCAAGAACACTGTATTTTTCCCATAGAACACTCCGAATGCAACTGACGGATGTTACACGACGCCTCTGATAGACTGGTGTAGCTAGCAACATAGGGCCTTCCTCCAACGGCACAATCTGAGGACAAACATTGCGCGTGGAACGACGGAGGCGATGTAATCCCATCAGCGTCCACAGTGGACCGTTTGTTTGCTAGCGAAATGTCACGCCTCGAGACGACGCTACTGCAAGGTCAAACCGGCGCGTCGCACGGCGGGCAGGGATAGAAAAAAAGCAGGCCAAAGCAGTGATGGGCAAGGATCGAGTTTTTATTTTAAGTCCTCCACAGATTGAGGCAGGCCTCCATGAAGTACTTAACGCTTTGAGTGTCAACCGATTTTCTAGGCACTATGCCAAAAGTGCCGAAGCATTTTTACTGATTTTGCAGTAGGCTAGGGAAAAAAATTAGGTCTCAAAAACAAGTAAAGGTATATGTTCAAAAACCTTGGGAAATCTTTATTATACGTGATTTCACCTTTTTATTATATTATTTGACGAATTTTTGGTAATATGAGTTAATTTTTATAATTTGAAGAAAATAGGTAATGTGTGCATTTCTTCAGGGTTATCTTCCGCGTCAGCTTGTTTGTAGACAACAGTTTCTCCTGACGCTGGTAGGATAGCCAGCGAAACTGTTTTCTACAAAGAAGCTGACGCGGAAGATAACCCTGAAGAAATGCAGAGATCAAACCATCGCCGCGGAAACCTACGTTCTCACAAAATAGTTAATGTTAAAATAAAATGAATATTGACAATTGTATGATTAGTTAATTATCAGCATCTAAGAGTGACATTGTATGAGGAGCGGAATAGCGCTCCTGGCACTTTTCGCGAGAGATAGGAGGAGGGCGAAAGCGGTCCCAGGCACTCTACGGGTTAAGAATTATTCAAACCGTTTCCCTCCCTTCCTTTCTTCTAAGTAAGGCTTCTTGTCAGGTGATAAAGGTGCCTCTCAGAAACTTAGCGAAGGTCCACGCTCATAGGAATACATACATCCCACTATATTTCCTGGTCCGACAGAAGCGATTAATAAAGAGAGATATTTTGCCGAACAAATAGATACAGGAATTGGGTTTTCCCCTGAACCATAAAGGACTCTAATAAATGCTAGTCGTAATTTTGTTTAAACATTTACTTTTTAAATTTAGACGGCTAGACTTCTGCCACACGCCTTTTTAGGCGGTTTGCGGGGCAGTACGTAGATGTAGATGTGGAAATTGTTTACTTTAGAGTAAAGTGATGTAAATACGTTAATTTTTAATATTCGAAGCTATGCACGTTATGGGTAGTTATGGTGGAATATAATCGAAAAAGGATTTTAAAATTCCTTGCATAGACACGCATAGTAATTTGAGAAGATGTCCGCCAGCTGAAATTAGTATTTAACTATTATTCAAGTATCCCTCCGATTCAGGTAGGTTTCCATGGATTTATTAAGACGTATTCTGGAAATTTACCATCCCTTAATGGTCTTTTCTCTTTAATTCTTAATAAATCCTACTTCATTTCATTTAATCTAAAAATCCTAATCTCTTCCTTCCTCTCCCTCGTTTAGCCAGAATTCTACCCTCTAAACCTGTTTTCAACGTCCCCTCCCCGCTAAGTACTCCTTCCATCCATACCTTCTTCCTCCTCCGAGTCTAATCTAGAAGCTGCTTCTCCTCACCCACCATATCCAGCACTTCGTCGTTCCTCCTCCTCTCCGTCTCCTCCAGACCCCATGTATCGAAAGCCTCCAGTCTTCCCTCGTCGTCCTTCCCATTTCTCCATGTTTCCGTACCGTAAAGCGATACACCTAATATCTGCTTCTTCAGTAAGAGATCAGCATATTAGTATGACTTTGCATAAAGAGCGGGGAGACTCATGGGAAGCGAGAGAAGAGAGCTTCTAGATGAGATAAGGAGAAGGTTTTGGATGGATTGAGTGCCAGCGGGATGGGCATGTTAAAAGCCGTGTTAAAGGGAAGTATTTTAGGTAAGCGTATGAAATGAAAGATACCTTGCAGGTTCCAATCAAAATATTATTCACTACACTACACGATGCGTTTCGATTCTTTCACATCATTTTGCATCGAAATAGTTCGAGTCTAGTGTTGAAGTTTTTTGACTGGATTACGCAATGCCTCTTTAATTTATGCTGAAATATAAAGCCTGTACTATTACTTAACCATTTTCAGTCCAAATGTTTTTCTAATTCGAGTATTCTGGTCCAAATTAATTTTTATAAAAATAAATAATTGACTGTATTATTTTCTGACCTTTTAAATGTTCTTATTTCATAGTTTAAAGTAAAAATCTACTGGTTGTAATACTAGGCAGTTTTAATCGAATATTTTATAATTTGGAAATTTTCAATGTTTGACATCGCTTAGGATATTGTCCTTGTATGATCGCAGAGCGTTATGATTCCCAGCTCATCTCGACGTTGGATGTGATGCGAGCACTAACCCTACCGAGCCAGCGTCGACGTAGGACCCCAAAGGGCTAAAGCAACAGGCCAAAAGTACCATCATTAAATCGTCATGAACAAATCAAATTGTCGCAACTCCGACTTGCTGCAGTAATTCTCCCAGAGGAATATACACACATCGTTGACAGATGCCAGTACCAAACGAAAACACCCCAAAATTGAGGACATGAAAATCGGTCACACAAGTCAACCTCAAACAAATCCTAGCGGGGAATCAATTTTTCAGGATTCCTTCGGCCGGCTGAAAGAACTTTTGGAGCGTTAAGAGATGAAAAATCACACGCCGTTTCGTGAGAAAAATGCGACGCGACAGGATTCCCCATTTTGTCCAGCCGTAGCTAAAAATGAAATACGACATGAAAAAATAAAAGCGAAATAGGAAAATTCAAATAATCTTCACTTCAGAATCACGATGTAATTGCACGGACCTACAAAAATTAGTACCCTAGGTATAAGAATGTTAGTAGGAATAGTCTCTGCAAAGATACCATGACAAGACGCCTGGTGAGGATTGATACCTTATTGCGAAAAATCCACAGAGGAAAAATCATTCGCCTTGACTGAGGCGTCATTCTCCCCTGTGGAATGACGCCTGGGTAGCTTAACTGGCTAAAGCACTCGGCCGGAAATCGAGGGATCCAGGTTCGAATCCCGGTCAAGGCGAATGATTTTTCCTCTGTGGATTTTTCGCACTATTTGTGCATTGCGGGTGACTCCGTAAAAAATTATCACCGTGGCTAGTCCCGGTATACTTAAATAAATTGATACCTTATATTGGTCCATATGGAATGCGGATGCAGAGAGTGATATTACATATTTAAGTATTCTACCGATTAAACTTGGATTCCACGGAGTATTTAATAAGTAGTCCGGTAGACTCCTCTACCTTCAAGAACATCCCTCTTAACACTGGAATTCCCCGCTGGGTCCCAATTTGACCCAAAAGAGAATATAAAATTTTATCATTTCGAAACGAAGAAAAATTTACACTCATATTTCATGACTTTTAATTATTTAGTTTTGTTTACCACTGTGCAAAATTTAGGCATAATATTTTAATTTTTTCTCTTTCTTTCTCATCACTTATGCCTGCCATGCTCGTATGGGTCATTTTGGCCCAGACTACCAAATCCATTCGAAGCCTATCTACTTTTCCTTTGTATTCAAGGTAACAATGTGTTTTACACTGATTTTTTCTCAAATCGTTGCTGAAATTTTTCATTAACCTGATACCATTGGAATTCATCGTACCTCCCAAACCCATCACAGGAAAAGTGATAGGTATTCACAAATTTGTGGAGGCTAGTTTCCCACAACACCATAGAAATTGTTGCACAACTACAATCTTAATTTTTTTCGCCCAATTAAATTTTCTACTACCCACCCAAATACTTTCGAAACAATATTAATAAATAAACTGAGAAGGAATTAAATGTTTTGAGTAAAATATGCAAATCTGATCATATTGGGTAAAATTGACCTACTATGGCATTATAGGGTGTAAGGATTGGTCGAGCATGCTAGTGTTAAATCCATCATAAGACCTACTCTTATTCATCCTATCTAAAAATCCTATTCTCGTCCTTCTTCTCCATCGTTTACCTCACATTCTACCCTCCAACACCGTTTTCAACATCCCCTCCACGCATAGTCCTTGCTCTATCCATACCTTCTGTTTCCACCCTGTCTCATCCCCCCCTTTTCACCCACCATGTCCAGCACTTCTTCGTCGCCCCTCCTCCTATCCGTACACTTCACCTTCTCCTTTCTTCTCCACGCCTACATCTTGAACGCCTCCAGTCCTCTTTCCTAAATGTTCGTACACCTGCACCGTAAATCGTTAAACTCCAGCTCAAATTCTTCACTGGCCTTTATTTTAAACGCTTAAAGAGGATGCTCTCATACGCTTCTTCCTGTCCAAGAACGTTAAGATGGAATACGACTTTAAAAAATGAATGCGAAATACGAAACTTTAAACAATATTCACTGCAAACTCACGTGTATTAATGCAACGGCCTCTCCAAATGAGTGCCCTATCCTTCAAAGTTTATGTAGGAATACTTACCCGAAAGGGACAGAAGCGCTTGGTGAGGTGTTTCGGCTTAAGTCGGTCCACATGGAGGGCGGATCTCTACAGAGAGCAATCACTGCATAATAGTATTATATACCAATAGGAGTTCTAATCCGGTTAACTTCATCTACATCTCCACACTACCCCGCAAGTTACCTCAATAAGCGCGAGGTGCGAAAACACCATCCGTTTACCTGCACAAAAATGCTTAAAAACTTAAGTGCACACTGAGAAAGGTTTTCCAAACACAACAAGAACTACCACTCACCATCATCTTCTCCTGTAAGCGGGGTAAAACTGAGTTCCCCCTTATATATACAGGTACAACGTGATTCTTACTTTAATCCGTTCGGCCAATTATGCCTCACATATAGAAAACACACGTCTACGGTATAAAAGATGCCTTCATTAACACTAAAGAAATGGAACTTGGGCACCGCTCCAATTCATCTTCACAGATAGGATAAAGACATGGATCCTAATTTATTTAAGTACTATACCGATCAAGGTAGGTTATCATGGAGTACTCCAGAAGTATTCTGGCAGCCTCCCCTTCCTTCATTAATTTCCTTCTTCAATTCGCATTAAGGATTACACCCTTTCATTCCATCTTAAAACTCTATTCTCTTCCTTCCTCTCCCTCGTTAACCTAACATTCTACCCCCTAACCATGTTTTCAACATCCCCTCCCCGATAAGTACTCGCTCCATCCATACCTTCTGTCTCCTTCTTATCTCATCTAGCTGCTGCCTCTCCTCACCCACCATGTCCAGCACTTCGTCTTTTTTCTTCCTCCTTGACACACTAAAATTAACACATGCCCTAAAAATTATACATAGCATATCTTTTTCGAGCATTTTCTCACGGATGAAAAAATGAATTGGACCATTTAAAGACAGCATTCCTCGTAGGGCTTCACTTTGAATTAAAGATGAGAAAATTGATTACGGTCAACCATTGAAAAGAGCGTTAATTTGGTCGTCTAATTTTCACTTGGATTCTTTTTCCTCTTAGGGAAAAATTGAAGAGGGAACTCCCTCATCCACCAGAGGTAATTTAAAAACAAAATTAGACTCAGAGTCCAGATTCTACCGAAAATGTAATGCGGCAAACAAAATATTGCGACTACGGCAGCGATCCGAGCGGTCTTAATCGAATCAATTGGATTGCCTCAACGCGCGGACGTCGGGGTCGAATGATAATATAGGATCTCATTCCATGTCAACACGAACGGGAAGTGATTCGCATAAAACTACATCGAGCCTTTTTAAAAGAAATACCAGGACTCTGAAATGAGTTAATTACGTTTAAAAATCGCATGGTAAAATTTAATAAATAAGTTGCTCCTTACCCAATCGATCGCACAGTTGCAAGAATATAAAAATAGAACATAATGAGATGTTAAAGCTTCACAATAATATAAAGGAAATGTATAAATATGTATAATAATATAAATGAAATGCGTAAAGCTTTTAACATTTTATTACATTAAGTCGATTCCAAAATTTCACGCCCGTGACTAGGTCATTTTAACTCAATAAAAAGTTATTTTCTGAAAATTCAAAACGTTAGAGTACATAACAAATAAATAAGTTCAGTTCCATCAACAAGTAATAGAAATTGGTCAAAAATGAACTGAATCATTATGAAAACAGAAAATAATACAATAAAAATTGTACAACATAACCAATAGGAAACCAGTTATATATAATACTTACGAGCAGACTGTTGAAAGGTATTGAAAGACATGAAGTCAGTGACTGTGAATGCAATGATGCTCATTGAACTGATAGGGAGGAGTCTAATGTTTATTATAATTTATAATATTTTATAATACAAAGTTATAATCTATTTAATGGACCAATTTCAAAAACTTTGAGTTAATTCAGGAACAAATCTAAAATGAACTAGCTATATTCCAATGTTAAGATGAAGTTTCTAAGTTATTTCATAATATGAGATTTCAATTTTATTTAATAAACTTGTTAATTTTTAATGATAAATACATAATTATTTCTGAAAATAGGTCCGCTATTTACATTAAACTTGTATTATAATTTTATAATATTTCACACAATCTATTGTAGCACAAAATAGACTCATATAATATTATGCTCAATCTTTTTTTTAGAGCAGTACACCCTGATAGCCAGAAGTTTTTCTTCATTCAGTTCAACGAATAAATGTGACCAAAATATAACACATTCATAAAGCCCTCGAGATGTCTATCAATATATCATCACTTTCCATTCTCTCAAGCCACAGAGATCGGTAGGCCAGCGGTCCTTGGAAAACAGAATCCGGAGGAAGTTTTATAACTTCCGGTTTCAACTGGACGTGGGCATTGAGGGTCAAAGGCGTGAGTCAAAGAACCCGGAAAGCCAGCCAGCTGCGGTCATCGGTTGTGCATTGTTAAAGAGGGGATGTATGGTGTTGCGATAGACGGATCGCAAAGGGAGAAATGGAGGTAACAATTGGTATGCCCAATGTTACATGAATGGAGGCCGTTACCCTGGTTATGCACGTGGAATCTGATGAAAATACGTCCCAAACTACTTCTAAAAGGCTATATTGTAGCCAGTTGGAGCAATTTAAACTACGCATTAACATTCGTTAATAATTTGAGCATGACATTCCGTATTTACCAATTTTCTTTTATATACACATAAACGGAATATGTAGTAAAAGTTAACGCATTTCGCGAAAATTCAACCTCCAAAAAAAGCCCCGTTTCTTAATATTATTATTTAAAACTTTTTGCTGCACTTAAATAATATTGCTAAAAATATTATAGCATTTAACACACCTTTTTCTCTCATAAATGGTGATTCTTATATATATTCTAACATTATTAACCACGTGCACGCAAAGTAAATGACGGAGAAAATTCTCCGGCATTTCTTTCACGTATATGTAGGGAAACAGTATTTAGTACCGCCTGATTATTTCAAGTGACTCATACAACGCCACTTCTCAAAGCTTCTGGACTTTAAGTCTGATGAAAAATCCTGAGAAAAGTTTCAACCACTTTTTGCTAAAATTACAATTCTTTATAGCAGTCTACCAGAATACTACTAAAATATTCCATGGAACCCTACCTTAATTGGTAGAATACTTTAATAATTATAGATACCACTCTTCGATCTAAGACCACTGGGAGGCAATAACAAACGCATAACGTAATCCCCCCTTGATGCGTACATCAAAGAGAAGGACGCCCATATTCAATGAACCGCTGGACCACGCAAGACTGTCGTGAATAATTCAATCCATCCCCTAAAGCTCTGAACCGTTCCGCGAAGTGAAACGGCGCGAAAATCATTAAGTGGAACGGATTAACGAAGTGCTGTGAGTGTGTAGAATCCATGGCCGTCCATTGTGACTCCTAAGAATGAAGCTTTAATGCCGCAAGCCATCAGGGCAAGAAGGGATATTAGACTAGCGATTCCCTTTGATGACCTTTCGCTTGCTCAATGCACTGCCAATAGGGTAGCTTCCTTCATCAAAGAAAACGAAAGGCATTGATTGCGATTTGTTACCCACCATTAGTGTATACATAATATAAAATTCTACGGGATAAAAGATGCCTTCTTTAATACTTACTGAGTGCCACTTAGGCACCGCTACAATTCATCTTCACAGATAGGATAAGCATAGAGATCCTTATTTATTTAATTATTCTACCGATCAAGGTAGGTTTCCATGTTGTATTTAAGTAGTATTCTGGTAGTCTCCCCTCCCTTCATGGACTTCTTCTTCACTTCATAATAAAGCCAACTCCCTTTCATTCTATTTAAAAAAAAACCTATTCCCTTCCTTCCTCTCCCTCGTTTACCAAACATTCTACCCTCTAACACTGTTTTCAACATCCCATCCCCGCTATGTACTCGCTCCATACAAACCTTCTGTCTCTTCCGTATCTCATCTAGAAGCTGCCACTCCTCACCCACCATGTTCAGCACTTCGTCGTTCATCCTCCTCTCCGTCCACTTCACCTTCTCTACTCTTCGCCACACTCACATCTCCAACTCCTCCAGTCTTTTCTCGTACTCCTTCTAAATGTCCACGTTTCCAAATACTGTGGATATTTTTTGGCGCATATGTTTGCGTTGGTGGTGTAAAATTTAGTTTGAGCCAAAAGTAATCTAAATTCTAACAATTTCGACATTGAACCGAATATATTTTAAAACAATTATGAAATTATAATAAACGATTTTAATTTTTCCTGGTGAACACTTCTGACGAATATTTCTCCGGTTTGCAGCCAGGTTAGGCTTGTGTAAGGGCATTAACCTGGCTGCAAACCCGAGAAACATTCGTCATGAAATTATAAATTTATGCAATTATATTTTTAATTTCTTTATTTATTAATATATTATATACTACTAAACAGGTATTCTCCTTTGAATTATAGGATTGATTACTTATGATGATGATATGACGAGAAAAGTCTAGAAGTAATGTGTTTGAGATGAATATACATTAAAATAAGAGGTAATAATACGTTAATAAAATCACCGACTTACATATCGAAGGTATTTATAATTTCATAATTGTTTCACAATACATTCTGTTCAATGTCGAAATTGTTAGAAATTAGATTCAGGCTATGCTGCTCCTACAGCCAAAAACATTCCATCGATTTGTCTTCGACCTCCACAAAGGTAAAGAGAATCTTATTGACAACTCCTTTCTCCGAAGCCGACCTACGAAGGAAGGCGGTATTCTCCTTCAACATCAAGGAAATGCACCTCCAGTCCCCACAGATGAAAGGGGCTAGACCCGAGAATATGCTAGCCGTAAGTCATACGGACCGACAAAGGTTGCAGGGTACGGCCCGGGGATTATCGATCCAGTGTCACTTCGATTCACTTCCTGCGATAAGCGTTCTGATGCGTTTTGCTCATCATAGAACTTCCGCCAGTGCCAAAGGTATAAGCATTGCGGAATGAAATATTTATTTCTACAGAGAACCGCAGTACTTTACTTACAGCCAACAAAGACGCGTTTGGAATAACAAATAATTGCTGAAATATTAATAATAACTTTATGTTTGATTTCGCGATACCTTTGCGTTATTAATTTTTTTTATAAATGAAAGGTATTTTCTAGTAAGAGTGAAGACTAGTAAGATTCACAAGTAAAGTTCGCGATATGCATGGTAAGCATATATACATAAATTGATCCATGATAAGAGTAACATTTTTATTTTCCTGCTTTTTTTCAATTTCAAATTTAGAGTGCAGACCATTCATTAACGAAGCTGTTTTATTCCCTCTGTGCTTCCATTTATTTTAATCACATTCAGCGCCACAACCAAAGAGATTACTATAAAAATAAATTCATTATATGCATTCATTAATCAAAATAAATCGCATGAAAATTGATAATCTCAATTTTAGAGTGACGCCACGATATAAGTGTGAGGATAGTATGCATTGCGTTACCGATCACATTAACTTGACAATCTATCGACCAAAGGACAAATATAGTAGCTAGCTCCAACTGAACTCAGGGAGTCAAATACATATAAACTAAAACGATGTGCTGATAGAAAAAAAAACCAAAAATATCCGGAAGCTGAGAAACATAGAAGTATAAAAAAATAAATTCCTTGCGAACAAACTTCCGGAAAGAATTAAAACGGATTCGCGAAACAGATAAAAGTGTCATTATTATCACGCACTACAATAGGGTGGTTTCCTATTATTTTTTATTGTCTAAATCGAAATATTATTACTCCTGGAGTACGTAGTTCACGGTTTTAGATTTTTAAATGACGATATCTATTTTTTGCGATTAAATGAAAAGTGAAAATTTTCAAGCGCGCGAAAATGCGACGGCTAAGTAGGAATGATGGGAAAAGTCCGTGTGACGCATTTTTGGTTCCAGCTGTCGGCGTGTGAGGTGACCTTGGGGTGAGGCTTGAGCGCTGATACGACGCAGGATGCTAGCAGGTAGCGCTTGGCTTAAATAAGGATTATTATTCCCCTATCAGACGAAGGAAACTTTCCGACCTCAGGCAATTTTAATGTGTGATTATTAAGAGATGTTTTCCTGAGCTCTGTGCCTCATGCATGCATTGGTAATCTCAGACGATGTAAAACTCCTATCTACTCGTATAGGAACTAGGTCCCTGTGAGGTCACGTGGAGTGGAATCGCATGGGCGCCAATCTGTCCTTTTTCAAATGAGGTTAAAATTGACCGCGGCCATTCGTCTAAACTGGGATTCCTAAAGCCAAATAATTTGTATATTATGAATACACTAAAGGTGGGTAAGGAATCGCAATCAATGCCTTTCGTTTTCTTTGATGAAGGAAACTACCCTATTACTGTCACTCAACAAGTCGACTTAATGAATTCTGGCAGGGACTGTTTGCATAATGTGGCTGTACGCCTTAGCTCGCGATTGCGCAATATACTGCACAATCTTCAACATTGCCTCCATACGGTACAATCTTTTGTACAAACATAAATATTGTACAATAATATTGACCGTCAAGAAGCCGCCGTCAAAATATTGTGCAAGACACACTACACATTAATAATGAACGACTGTGGGCCGCTTTAGGTAGATTGAGGGGTGGTATGTAGATGTTGATCGATGTAAACAAAATTAATATCATGTAAGAGTGAAGATGAATTTAATTTTTCTTCTGGTACCGAATTTTCTCCATATAAACGATGAAAAAATAATTGGAGCCATGGTTACACGATGCAAGCCGCACTACCTTTTTATCCTTCCAAGGTTCTCCAATTTTCCCATTTGAAGAACCGGCCGGACATGCTCGCTGACCGGAAAAATGCTGCACATTCTACGCCGCCGAATGCATAGTCCGTTTGCGGGGAGGTCCTTTGATCCGCTCCCGCGAAAAAAATTAACCATCTCGCCGATGAAAACGCGAAAGCAAAGCCTTGCAGCCAACCCCACGGCACACGATATTCCATTCATGCTTCTGTGCTGCAATTGCCGACGACGTATGCAACACGCGAACGCCAGCGAAATCTGCAGTTGGCCCATTTATACATATGGAAGAGGAAATTGCATCTGACATATCCTTTTCCCCGGCCTTGTAGTAGCGGTGGAGAAAAAAGGAAAAGGATAAAAAGACACCAACGCGATCCGTTTTCGCGCCGAACCAGAAAATATGACTTCACTCCCTCGACCCTTGGAGCTATTCCGGAGATGTTTCTTAGCCTCCGGTGGTCTACTTGGTGATGCTACGGGGAGCGCTAGGATTCTCCCATTAGCTGTCGCAGCACGGATGACCTGGTTTTCGAAAGGAAAAATAGGGAAGTAAAAACATCGAAGGCCGTTCTTTACGAGAAAAAGTTAAATGGAAAAAATTAAAGGCCGCAGATCACAAATATGTGAATTCCAAATGATAGACACATCATTCTCTCATTTGCCGGCCGTCTTTTCTTTGACTTCCTAACGTAATACTATCTATTACTTAATTAAAACGTGCAATTTCATCTTTTTGAGTTTTAGGATGCATTCATCATCAACGGTCATCATGTCAAGAATACTGCGATTTCAGTAATGCATAGAAAGGTAGTACGGATAGTGTCGCAGAAAATTTTCAGAGGCTACCCTGCTTGAGTGCCTTTAGAAGGGCAAGAGCAATACTCCGTCCGTCGGATGGGACGTTAATCCGTGGTCCCTTTGGCGCCTTTCGTTATGAGTAATGCCGACGCCGGATTTTTTTCCTGTCGAACGACCAAGAGAGCTCATATTGATCATTATAAATTACGTAAAAACACTGCTTGTGAAGAAAAATTCGAAAAATAAAAAAAGATAAACAGTAAGTAATTCTGTTTTTATATAAACCATGTTTAAAACGGCATAATTCTTTTAAGATAATTATGTATTTTGGGTGTACCTACAACTGCGAAAGATGACCTTCAAAATCCTCAAGTTTTCGTTCCTTATCCTGACGAATTTCCCTGGTAAAAGAACCATACGTTGAGGGTATTAAGTCTCATTCCTCGCAGCATAATCGCCAAAACTGATTTATATTACTGCTTTAAGAGGCAAATTTAAGCTCATTTTTGTTGTAAGTATTGTTTTATAGTCATTGCTTATCAGTAAATAGTTGCTTATTGTGAGTAATTAAAAATAAATAATTCATTATTGATGATTTCAGGCTTAACTTTGTGAAAACATTCCATTATGGAAAATGAACGAATACAATTTGTAGAGTTTACAAGTATTTTTAAAAAGCACATTCCTGATTTCGTGATATGGTTTCATCTTCAGGTGTAAGAGATGTATCCATATTACGAAAGCCAAGTCGTGTTTTTTAAATATAATAGTGAACCTTAAAACTTTTATTCTTTCATTTTCCATCAATAATTCATCTTAACAGTCGAAGTAGCCATTATTTCTTAGTTTGCGTTAATACGATAAAAGGCAGTAATAGTGCTTCATAAACGATAAACTGACTTTTTAGCCCCAACACTAGTTTTTAAAATGAATGCCCACAAGTTAAAAAAAAAACTTTTCTTATAAGAGAGGGTGAGAAGCCAAGGGGCACAAGTGGTATTTCTCCTAAATTCAGTTAGGTACAGAATTAGTACAAGGAGTATTTAAACTTATTTTCTTTAGACTTATAACATTAAACTTATTTTCTGTATTCTGGACTAATTAGTGTATATCTATGCTTTATTCTCCCAAAATGAGGGGTTCGGTCAATGGTTTCAGACTTCTTATCCTAAACTTCTCTCATTTTATGAAAGACCTTTCAGAGAAGATTTTTTTGAAAAATATCTCCAATGTTTTCAGCTTACATAATGAGGGGGTGAAAAGTCAAGGGGTATAAGTGATATTTTTTCTAAACAGAGTTAGGTAAAGTTAATTGTTAGATGAAATATTTAAAAACTTGGTAGCCAAGAGTTACAAGTGAGTCTCTGTTCTGTGCTGACATCGAGTGGAAAATCAAATGCACTATTGAATATTTAATTGATCTCGTTTGTTTTCAATACCTTATTTCTGTACCTTATACTGTTTAGAAAAAAATCTCTTGTACCCCTGCCTACTTATCCCCTCATTATGTAAGTTGAAAACATTGGAGATATCTGTCAAAAAAATCTTCCCTGAAAGGTCTTTCATCAGTCTTTCTTGAAATGAGGGAAGTTTGGGATGTGAAGTCTGAAACCATAAACCAAACCCCTCGTTTTGTAAGGAAAAAGTTTTAATATGCGCTAATTAGTCCAGGATACAGAAAATAAGTTTCAACTATTCATCATATCTCAAATATTCATTTATGAAGCCGATATTCCATCAACGAGTTCCCCTTTTAATCATACTATCACATTAAAGCCTTAATTACCCCGTATATAGTAGCCCATAAAGCGATAGCTTTCACAAATTAAGCGAGTGACGTATCTCGATGATTGCATTACCCGCGCAACAGAATTATTCATTAACGTACTTACAGGCTGACGAATGGAGAAACAAAATTAGACTTTCATATGAGCATCGTGAATATATAAATATTAAAGATAAACGACGAAATAAAATTAAAATGATTTTAAAACAGCGGGTTAATATATCAAACAGTTTTTTTAGAAGAAGAAGAGATAAATATTAAACGGGATATGCGCCCAATGAAAATTTTTATTACGAATGTCACGAATATTTTTTAAATGAAGTAGATGTAGGTATATTCAATCTTTGTGAAATTTTTGCAATATTAGAGTTTACAAATTTAGAATTTTTTATGGATGTGTAAAATGGCCATTATTTTTTTGTTTAAGGCTAGTTGTGATGGTTTGTGACTGGCATTTCCATCTACAATGGTTTGTAAACCTAATATTCGAACACCTAGAATACCGTCAGCTGGGCTAACTTTGGAAAAGCTTTTCACTATTTCTTGTAAACAGTGAAACTTATCTACATTTAAAATTAATACACAATGTATGTAAAGTTTTTGAAATTATTAAAAGATCATTTACATTCAGTTTAAGGCTGTTTCTTAACCTCTTAATTATTTTAACTTCTAGGATTTTTTTCTTAAAAAATTTGGGCCATAGTTATCTTGAATTGGGGTAACGACGGCCCAAATATAAGAATACACATATAGTTCTAAACCATTATTTGGAGCAAAGATACTCCGTATAGTATCTTAGTATACTGTTTCAATTTTACTTGATTTTAACCTATAAATTTATTTTATTCGGGTAAAAATGAAAAATAAAAAACAGAATTAATACTAGGAAGAATCATGTTATACTGCAATTCATCAATGTTTATAAAACCGTTTTATGTTCAAAATTCCTTCCATTCTATGGAACTAACACTTAAAATAGTTCAGGAGTGAAGCCTATTCGGCTATGTCGACTGATGCAAGAACCACGTCGATAAGTCAATGCATATGGCAAAACATAGAACTATGGATCTTTTTACGTCTCTGGGCCGGAGTTATCGGGAAAATGCCTAAGTTATTCCAGTCGCCTGTACCATTGTACCGGCTAAATCAGCGAAGCAAAGTGTACCGAGATACCATCAAACAAGACATCACAGTGAGAATCTCATCTCCTACCCGCCATCAACTAATCGCGCTGCGGTCTACGTGAAGCAATCCCAGTTCGCCTCACGTCTAGGGCGGATACCAGACCATTTAGCCATAGCGGGTTAAGGAGTTCATGAGAGTTTTTTTTCATTATCTACCTCTATCACAGAGTTTAAAGAAAAGGTTAGTGAAGAGTTTGATTTGGAGTGTAGCTTTCTACGGTGCGGAAACGTGGACACTGAGGAAAGAAGACGAGAGAAGATTGGAGGCATTCGAGATGTGGGTATGGAGAAGAATGGAGAGGGTGAAATGGACGGAGAAGAAAAGGAATAACGAAGTGCTGGATATGGTTGGCGAGGAGAGGCAGCTTTTAGATGAGATACGCAGGAGACAGAAGGTATGGATGGAGCGAGTACTTAGCGGTGAGGGGATGTTGAAAATGGTGTTAGAGAGTAGAATGTTAGGGAAACGAGGGAGGGGAAGGAAAAGAATAGGATTTTTAGATAGATTGAAAGAGAGTAGGCCTTACAGTGAATTGAAGAAGGTAGTGCTGGAAGGAAAGGGAGGCTCCCAGCTCACTTCTTGAATACTCCATGAAAACCTACCTTAATCGGTGGAATACTAATAATAAAAAACCTCTATCACATCCTCACAAAAAAATGCAATCCTAACAAATTTCTCGAAAAGCCATGAAGACCAAATAATTCCCATAGCGTAGTCTTATTTCAATTTACGCATTAAAATCCTACATTTATTATGCACAAGTAAACCCTGACACCACAGAGTCCTTAATAAATAGTAAAATTTAGATTTTTCTTTATGCTACGCTAAACGGCTTACAATTAATTACATGCCAAAAATAAAATGGATATAACCGCTATCTCTAAACAGTTTATGATAATATGCCGGCAATACAATGGATTAAATAGCCATATAATATCCATAAATAATTTTCAATACCAAGTCTAGCATACAATGGATTAAATAACTATCCCAACATAATTTACCATAATTAGCATAGAAAACAATGGATTAAATCGCTATATGCAATGTTATGCCAACAATACAATCGATTACGTGGCTATACCTGAATATTTTAAAACAATGTGCCAAGAATACAATGGATTAAATAGATGTCCTAACGTAGTTTACAATAATATGAGAAGAATACAATGGATTGAGTAGCTATCTCTAAATTGTTTACAATAATATGCCACCAAAAAAAGTAGGTTAAATGGCTAACTCTAAATAGTTTCAAAAAATATGCCAACAATACATATTAATTAGCTCTCCCTATATGTATATTTTACAATAATATGCCAAGAATACAACGGATTAAATCGATATATCTAAACATTTTGCAATAATGTGTCCTAAATATATTGGATTAAATAACTAACCTTTCATAGTTCACAAAAATACGTCACAATACAATGGATCAAATCAGCTATCCTGAATACAGAAGAATGAAGCGTTCATTTAAACGACCTTTAACACGAACTTCTCAGGTCAAGTCCCACGTCGAAGCTTGGAGATGAGTCAGGAGACAGTCGGATGTGAACGATAAGGAAGGGCTTCTGCTCTGGCCAAAGGTTGGATAGTAGCGGCGAGAGAGCAGACGACGACGACAAACCCTCGACCCGGGGGCCATATCTCGAAGCGGCTAACGCTCCAGCAAACCCCGGCGAACGACCCCCGGCAGCCTCCGGGGAAATGATGGAATGGGATCGAGGACGAAAAGAATCGGCACTTCTTCTCCGAGACGCGATGGGGAAAGGAGGTAAGGCTCTGAGGGATATGCTTCAGACGCGAAGGGAAAAGGAAAGGAATCCCAACGACAGGGAACGAAAGACCCCTGTGCCCTGGGGTTGAGTGACCCCACCTGAGGCCACAGATTGCCTGTTTGGATGCCCGTTGGAGGTGACGTGTAACTGAGGACATCTGCGCCAATAAGAAGAGATTTATAGGCTAATAAAGGAGAGACTCATGGTAGATTTAAGAAATAAAAATGATCAAGGAAACGCTTTCTCCAAAAATAGGATCAAATGCACAAAATGCAAAAAATAAGCTTTTCTTCACTTGGAGAATAAATCATGTATTTTGATAAGATTTATTATTGATGAGTGTAGAATAAAGGACAGACTAGAGAAATTCGAAAAATAAAAAAGATTATTAAAACACACTTTTTCCAAAAACAGTATAAAATTCATTAAAATGTAAGAAAATAGGATTTTCATCGCTTGGAGAATAAATCATGGGTGCTGAGAAAAAAATGCAGAATAGAGGAAAGACTCACAATAGATTTAAAAAATAAAAATGATTAAAAAACGCGTTTTTTCCAAAAATAGTATAAAACGCACTAAAATGTAAAAAAAACAAGATTTTTCATCGCTCGGAGAATTAATCATGGGTGATGATATATTAGAAATGAGTGTAAAATAAAGATTGAGACTCATGAGAGATTTAAAAAATGAAAAAGGTTGAGATAACGCTTTTTCCAAAAAAAGTATAGAATGCAAAAAAAATAGGCTTGCTATCACCTGGAGAATTAATCATGGGTGATGATTGGATTATTTAGAAATGAGTGTAGAATAAATGAGAGACTCATGATAGATTAAAAAAATAAAAAATATTAGAAACCCTTTTTTCAAAAACAGTATAAAATGCACTGAAATGTAAGAAAATAGGCTTATCATCACTCGGAGAATTAATCATGTGTGGTGATTGGATTTATTAGAAATGAGTGTAGAACAAAGGAGAGACTCATGAGAGCTTAAAAAAATAAAAAATATTAAAAAACGTTTTTTAACAGTATAAAATGTAAGAAAATAGGCGTTTCATCACTCGGATAGGGTGGGGATACGTGAAAATAGCTCTTTCATTTTAATTTAATAGCACTTTTAAGTCCAGTATATTGGATTTTGTAGCATCTACTTTTTTCTTTATTTTCATAATGTATCACTTGTAGCTGACGTAATCCTGCAATCAAATTATCCTAAATGAAATTACGATCATAATCACTTGTCGACAATTCTAAGATTGCAATGTCTTCATTCTTCCAGTGCTACCGCGTCGGTTGTTGGCGAAGAATAGAATCTCTTCGTATACTACTGCATAGCAGTGGCGGATCCAAGATAGGGAAAAGGGGGGCTAAGTGTTGTTAAAAGTTACAGCAGTAGTGGGGGTCGGGAAAAAATTACCATTCTACCTAGTGTAAATTGGATACCCAAGGGGGGGGATACCCTTGGATACCCTTTGGATTTGGATACCCCCCCCCCCCCCAATGGATCCGTCACTGCTACATAATAGGGTGGTTTCCTATTATTTTTTATGCCTAAATCGAAAGATTATTACTCCTGGAGTACGTATTTCACGCTTTTAGATTTTTAAATGACGATATCTATTTTTCGCGATTAAATGAAAAGTGAAAATTTTCAAGCGCGCGAAAACGCGACGCGTAAGTAGGAATGATGGGAAAAAGTCCGTGCGACGCATTTCTGGTTCCCCCTCCCGCCTTGTGAGGTGACCTTGATCGAGGCTCTGAGCGCTGATAGGACGCAGGATGCCAGCGGGTAGCTGAGTGCCTTGCTGGCTGGTAGCGCTTGGCTTAAAAAAGGTTTATTAATACCTTATCAAACGAAGAAAACTTTCCGACCAAAGCCAGTTTTAATAGGTGATTATTAAGACATGTTTAGCTCTGTGCCTCATGCATGCATTGGTAACCTCAGACGATGTATAACTCCTATCCTCTCGTGTATAAACTAGGTCCCTGTGACGTCACGTGGAGTGGAATCGCATGGGCGCCAATCTGGCCTTTTTCAAATGAGGATAAAATTTGACCCTTGCTATTCGTCAAAACCGGTACTTCAAAAACCAAATAGTTTGTCTATTATGACTACACTAATGGTGGGTAACGAATCGCAAGCAATGCCTTTCGTTTTCTTTGATGAAGGAAACTACCCTA
Organism: Ischnura elegans; assembly: GCF_921293095.1. Lineage (NCBI taxonomy): Eukaryota > Metazoa > Arthropoda > Insecta > Odonata > Coenagrionidae > Ischnura > Ischnura elegans. The sequence goes on from NC_060257.1 coordinate 40,213,709, forward strand.
TTGCGGGTGACTCCGTAAAAAGTTATCACCGTGGCTAGTCCCGGTATACTTAAATAAAAATATTTTACGTAGGACGGAACGGACTACTGAGCGTGAATTCGAACACCAGAGTAATGTCGTGGATGTCATTGTCCAGGCCTCAGGCCTGTAGAGAAGCACGCTCCATTTGTGAGTTCTGAAATTACAATGACACGATAAAGTAGGGGAAGACCCAAATTTCTGCACCACGAAACGGATGGGGATGCAAACGGAAGCCTAAAATAGGATCACGAGAAGAAAAACGTGGATATGGCCCCATATAGCGGTGATGAAGGGCTTTCGCGAAAAGGGTCAGCAAATGGAATACGGTACGGCCAAGAAACCCCGCCGGGCACCATCCCTTTAAAGAGGATGGGCTGAATAATATAAAAAAAAACATCAAGTGGCAGCGCTTCTCCAAAGTTGGAAACGGTCGAATGGAGGCGCACCTGGAGGGTGGTGAGAAAAATACAAGGAGCTTGGAATATCTGGAGCCCTATCCAGCTCCTCGTTTCCGAGATTTCGGAATCGAACTTTCCGATTCTTCATCTTTCCGACATCCACTTCATTTGAAAATATTCGTGACATTCATAGTGAGATTTTTCATTGGGCGCACATCCCGTTTAATATTTATTTTATTTTTTTTTTTAATCCGCTGATTTACAATTATCTTTTATTTTTGTCGTTTATTTTTAATATTTATATATTCACGATGCTCATTTGAAAGTCTAATTTTATTTCTCTATTCGTCAGTCGTTAAGTACGTTAATGAATAATTCTGTTTCCTTTATACCTTTAGCGGGGTCTGAGTTCCGCCAGCTTAATTTGACAATTTTTGGACATGGTCACTGACTGATATTTTAAGGTAACAAAGTTTTGTTCCGCAAATGCGCTACATAAAGTGAAAAATGCTACCAAAATCACTAGTATTTGGACGGTAATTGTCACTGAAGTTTTACCATCATTGGACACTTCTATTAATGTATCAACTCTGTATCCTGTTTGACACGTTACTGGTGGGTATATCCTTGAATATATACCTTTGCAGGGGCGCTGCCATGAATTAAGGCTGGGGGGGGTTTAGGTGCAACTAATACCGGGGTTTTTGTCGGTGTGGAATACCCACCAGGATAAGCGGTAGGTGCAAGATTAATAAATTGCGGAATTTTAAGATAAATGGTTCACAATGGTGAGTTCTACGGCTTTCTGAGGGATATTTTATTAATCCTTACACTATTCTATTAGTAATATCAATCCAATTAAGTTTAATGGATTAAAGTTAAGCATTTCTCTTAGCTCTGGGGGGGGGGGTTAACCCCCAAAACTCCCCCTCGCTGCGCAACTGTACCCTTTTACTGTAATTGTTAGATTTCCATTGGCTGTAATATAATTAAATACCAGTATAAGTGGGGGGGGGGGTGGGGTTAACCCCCAAAACCCCACCTCGCTGCGCCACAGTACCTTTTTACTGTAATTGTTAGATTTCCATTGGCTGTAATATAATTAAATATCAGAATAAATGTAGGGGAAATGAATAGCTTACACTCGTGAAATTTTGTTTTCGGCTGAGCTGGTTGTAGAACGTAAACGTGGTGATTTTGACAACTGGAAAATATGTTTGAGACATAACACCGCGAAGCGTACCAATAAAGTAATAAAATGCTTATTGCGTGCACTCCATAGAGTAATTTAACGAGTCATGACCAAAACTTTCACCAAAACGTACGAATGAACCCATACGAGATTGCCAATGTTTTGGTCAAAGTGGGCGTGGCTTATCCTACCCAAGCACCCCCATTCCTGGCACACTTCGCTCCACGCTCGAAACCAGTGGTGCCCCCTCCAATATATTCCAACCGCCTTGGAAAAAGAAGATGAAAAAAACAAATGAAAAGAGAAAAGTAAGGGGTTGAGACGATACTGAGGCGAATGCATTACGGAGGTACTAAAGGGGCAGGAGAAGAGGGGAGATTTATGCTGAGAGGTCTAGGGATGAAGTTTACGGAGCCGGAGGGAAGGCGACGAGAAGATGTGAGAAATCGTTTATATCAAGGGTCGCATCTGTATTCCGCATATTTTATGACCGTCAATAAGGATGCAAAAAAGGTCCACTAATTCGTACGTCTGTATTTCGCAAACTCCCTTGATTGTTTTACATTTAACCAGCTATGAGTGGGATTAGAAGAGGTACAAGTGATTATTTTATAAACAGCTGTTCTATTAAATAAACGCTCTTCACTTAAATTTGAAAGAGAAATTTAATACTTAGCGATGGCGATAACATGATTCATCCATCAAAAAATGTAAAATATATAAAACAAAAGATTGAATAAACACGCTTTTTCAAAAAATATAGTGCAGTTAAATGTAAAAATAAACTTTTAACCCCACAGAGAATAAAGCGAGGATGCTGATTGGGTTTAGATATGATTTATGATAGTTTAGACTGCGTGCCAATCCTTATAGACCCATTAGGCTCTTCCACTCGTTTGTAATCAACCTAGTCAAAACTCACGCCTAATGATGAAAATCTTAAGACGGTGTCCCTCAGTTAAACGTTCATCCAACTATCTTTTGGTGCAATCGCTTGTATCGAACTGACTTTTGTCCAGATCGATAGAACAGGTTCTAGATTTTCATCCAATTGGATGAAACTAACCAATCACACGGCCTTTGACGAAAATGCATCGCCAAGGGCTGACAAACTGCATCGGGACACCGAAAGATAACTTGGGCCTCAAAACTTCGAGAGTGTACAGCGTTCCGTGTGAGTGCGGTCACGTTTACATTGGGGAAACTGGCCGCACAATCGAAAAACGTCTGACGGAGCATGAAAATTATTCGCCTGTTTTATCCATTGAAGTCGCGAAAGCCACCACAAGGATTTCAAGGAAGCCACCACAAAATCGTGAGGGAGAGAAAAAGAAGCCCAGAATTTTCCTAAGCTGAGGGTTGTTAAGGGAGAGTAAACAGTGAGCTAAATGAGCCTGAGAGTTACGCGCGAAGAATGGAAAAGCGGTCAAACAATGAAGCATCGATAAAGCAAATAGCAACAGGGAAAGTTTGAGTACTGAACCCTATGACTGAACCGTTCCGTGGTATTCTTGCCCAGCTTGATGAAGGTATCGGATTGTTTCGGTCTATTTGAACATCATTGGTCATTTCCCTAAACAGCATTGCAAGCAACATACTACATATACCCCTTCACTTGGAGTAACCCGAAATCCAGTTTCGAAGCGAAGTTTGCGGAATAAATGAGGCAATCAAGATAAAACTTTATCTAAGCTCTCTTTATTCTGATAACTTCTCCATTTAGCAAGAATAAATCAGTAACCTCGATTGTTTCTGGCTTTACTTTGTGAAAATCCATTCTGAACAATAAAAAGTTATGGTAATTTTTCACACGATTTATTCAATACGACCGGTTTCGTCGCAGAGGCGACATCATCAGGTACAGAAATCGTTATAATAACAGTTATTTTGTTGTTTTTATCAGGTTGCTATTACGCGTTGGTAGGGGAGGGTTGCGATGGGGTTGGTGCGTTACTCAGCTTCAGGGGAATTTCCAAGAGGGGGAATAGTCCAGGAGCGATTTTATTCCGGAAATTCTCCACCTTGAGGAAAAGGGAAGAAGGATGGACTGCTTGGAGGAGTTGGAGATAAGGAAGCATATAAAAAATGGAATTTTAGCAAATGAAAATATTTTTGTAAACTATTCCCCCCTCTTGGAAATTCCCCTGAATCTGAGTAACGCTGCAACCCCAACGCAACCCTCCCCTACCAACGCGTAATGGCAACCGGATAAACAGCAACAAAATAACTGTTATTATAACGATTTCTGCACCTGATGATGTCGCCTCTGCGACGAAACCGGTCGTCTTGAATAAATCGCGTGAAAAAGTACCATAACTTTTTATTGTTAAGAATAAATCAGCCCAAATAAGAAGCAGTACAAATATCAATAGGTTCAAACACAGCACATATGGGTTTCTGAAGAATGCCTCCTTATCCCCAAGTTAAATTTCTTTTGTTTATATTCACTTTCTTATGTTCATATTTCTTGTTTATATTCACTTTCTTATGTTCATATTTCTTGTTTATATTCACTTTCTTATGCTCATATTTCTTGTTTATATTCACTTTCTTATGTTCATATTTCTTGTTTATATTCACTTTCTTATGTTCATATCTCTTGTTCATATTTCTTTTGTTTGTCACCTTAAATTTTGTAATTAGTGTGTTATATCGAAGTGCGATTATTTATTATTTTTTTTTTGTCGAAAATATTGTATTGTTTCTTTCATGTACTAGGCGATATGCACTGTTCACATTTGACTGTATATGTATATATATTTATTTACTTTTCTATTATTTATCTATCTCAATGTGAAATGTAGAAAGATGTACTTATATTTTCTCATGGGCCCCAGTCCCTACGAAAATAAACGATATTATTATTATTATTAAATCAGGCTGGTCCTCACCTACAATTATTAGAAATTAAGACGTTTAGACTATTTCATATAGCCGACACAGGATTTTCCGCATGAGCAAGGGACTCGGTGGAGATTTTGTGGGATCCTATCTTTATGCCTCGGCATTATCTGCCTTATTTTTGTCACGCATTTGAACCTTGTGACAATGTCCTTCTTCTTCAGGACCCTGGAGATCACGCTTGTTCCGGCGACGTATGGTATGGTGGCGTTGATTCCTGTCTTTTAAGTTTAGCGTTTCCTCTTGCCGAGTGTGGGGTATCCGATAAGAATGCGCACAGATTACGTATTTCCTAAGCATCGCCCAGTCATTTTCAGAAATAAAATCCGTACATGGGTTTTACGGAGCTGAGATTGATTCGAACTTAACTGCAAAGTATTATTAAAAGATGAATGTTAATGAAAACACCTCTATTACTATTGTTCCAACAAGAATAATGCTGCAGTGAATTCCAGATTCATAAATTGTCTTAATAAAAGTTTATATTCATTTATGAATAAATATGAACCCTATTGAGAATAGATAGGTACTGATAATAGGTAATCATTGAAGTAGAGTAACTCTTACAGAGTTTAAATGATTCTTGCATTTTCAATATAAATACTGTCACTGATTTTTTTGGCATGTTCCTAACAACATTCCAGTCAGCGGAGTAGGTAAAATACTAAAGCAGTTCTCCTGAAATAGGACCAAGTAATTATCCAACAAGATTTGTCTTGGAAATTCTCCCTAATTCGATTATTTGACTTCGGCGAAATTACTTTTTGGACACCTTCCGCTGTTCCACCAAAAGAAAGGTCGCTGTACCTGGGATAATAAATGCGATTTCTGTCTGCCACCAACGGAACGGTGGGCTGGACCCAAGAAAAGATTTTTGCTGGATTTTTCCCCAAATCCTTTTTCAGGGATTAAAAAAAAAGATTTATTTTCAGAAGACCAGGAGTCCCGTCGGAATGGCCACTTGGGGTAGCCAATCCCTCAAGAATTCTATTTCCAGGAATAGGTAGTAAGTTTTATGTCGTGACATTCTAATACTCTCTCCTATGGTGATTGTCAGGGCTAATTTGCAAATCTCTTGAGAGGACATTCCACTCTCGCCAGACCCCTCTTTTTTCGACACAAATTACCAAATTAAAACTTACACTTTCACCTCAAAATTGGTAGTATGTACAGGGCTTACTCTTGTCAATATTTGGCACTTAATGAAACACGAAAATTTCTCCCCAGTACAGGAAAATATTGGCATATATATTTTAAATTTCCTGCAAGTCTAGAGAGTTCGATTACCAATATTTTACGTTGGTATACATGCACGTCGCGCAAGGTATAATTTTCAGCTTTTTTCTTCATTTCCTTTTTTGAAAATTGAAGAAAATGTACTAAAAAACGTGACCAATAGTTTGTACTTGTCTCTTCTCTCAGGGTAGCTAATATTTATGTCCATTATTATGACTAAAAACGATTAAGGAACTAAGTTTTCTAGTCGGGCCGGGCCTAACTAGTCAAATTAATCTGGTGAAATAGAAGAGCTAGCAATGAAACCGCATCTGACAGAGCAAAAATTTGAACGTATCTATTAAATCACGGACACTTTAGGCAGGGATGGCAATCGAAACTAACCGGAAGTCAAAACCAGTAAAATTTCAATAGTTTCATTCCCGGGAGCACAATGTAGAAAATAAACGAAAAAAAATTAAACACGGGGAACAAAACTCAGGGTCGAAAAGAAATCGGAGTTAAAACTACTTCGGGTCGAAACTTAACTAAACCTCTGAGACGAAACGAAACGTAGATAATGTTCCGCACCGGTGGGACCACGTGCCTCACTTTTGAAAAATTTAATCTCGACCCACACACCGAGTACTAAAGTATGGTTGAATGAAGTAGAGGTTCGGCCTACCGCCATTAGATGCATGGGGCACTCATATTTTTACCACTAACAGGAGAACGGTGAACGCAAACTGGCCATTCGATTTTTAAGCTCAATTTTTAACCTCTCTACAAGTTTGTCAAACGTAATGGGTGGAAACTATTCCCTCTAAACCCTCTCCACTCAACTTCTGGGATCGAAACTTAACTATGAGCAGCGGAGTTTCGATTCGTTTAGTTTCGTTCCTGGGAGTAAAGTTTCGTCCGGGGTGAAAACTAAACTCCTTGGTGATTTTAAATTTGTCCGGGAAATAAACTATACCCAGACCTCGTATTTTCGTTTCCCTCCGGATCGAAACGAAACATTCTCGTTTCGTTTCACTTACCATCCCTGATTTTAGTCCCACAGCACGGAAATATTCTTAGTAAAAAATATCATAGCGATCTAACAATATACCACAAAAAAACAACCTATCCCAGGGCAGAATACTGAAAAACGAACGAGCATACTGACGGAGTCTTCAAAACGCTGAAAATTCATACACAGTAGAACCTCGGATAACGACCACAATCCGTTCCAGAAAGCTGGTCGTTATCCGAAATGTTCGCTATCCGAAACAATTTTCCCCCTAAGAAATATAGGAAATGGGAAAAATTGGTTCCTAGCTCCTATTGACTCGCTATTATATGAAAGTTACAGGGTATATAGGTATTGTATTATATTGTTTTACTGGTAGACCTACTATTGTAGACATTGTATAACTTTGTATCCATTTGGGATCGCACAGCACCGAACACAAACATGTCCGCTACACATCTGTTCGCTAACCGAAATTTTGTTCGCTATCCGAGGCAATTTTTTAGCGAAATATTTGGTCGTTATCCGAATTGTTCGTAATCAGAGGCGTTCGCTAACCGAGGTTTCACTGTAAATACGTGGCCAATAGTCCCTCCCTGTCTCACAGTAGCGAAACTTACTGTTCAATATTTAAACTAAAAACGGACTCGGGATCAACATCACAGTTACTTCACCCGATACAGCCTCCGTATCAAACCTAAAATGGCCGAACTATTCGAAATAATCTGGTAATGCAGTAGAGCGTTTAATCAAACTGTGTCTAACAAAAAAAAATTAAAAGCATCCATTCATTCACATAAACTGCAGACCCACAGTATTGAAACGTTCTCTGTTCCCGGTACAGAATTGATTTGACCCCAGAGTAACATCAATTGATGTCACATGGTAAAATTAAATGAATAGGAAACTCACCACGCACTGCGTGTTTCGAACAAAGCCAACGATATCTGGAAACAAATGACGCCGGAGTGACTAGCAAAAAAAATGAATCACAACCCGAGTCAACTGAAGTGCACCAATTTATCAACGACGGGTTTGGAAGAAGAACAGGAAACAATGATCTAGTCATCTTTGACACAAAACGATGATGCCAATCGTCATGAAAAATATTCATATGAATGGGACAGACGTAACGATTTTTTAAAAATCATGTTATATTTGCGGACTACAGATTTATAAGGCCATTGAAAACAACGAAGATAACACAGGGTCAAATGGATTAAATGGTAAAGAAAAGAAACCGAATAATATAATTATTAATTAAATTAAGATACTCCTCTTGTAATACACCGAAAAAAATGTTTATCGAGAAATATCAGTTTCTGATGACATTCATCGAACATGGCACACTATTTCTTCTTCTTCCTCATATTTTTCAAGTGGTATGTTAGATGAGTTATCAGAGCACGTAGATGGATGAGGAGTTTTAGTGTCGAATGTCAGTTTTGCTACTGCCTCCATATTTTTATTTTTCTATATTTATCTGTTACATTTTCTTTCAGCGTTTTTTTCTGCCATCTTTACAGCCTTTGCTATCTCTTATTCTTCCTTTCCTCTTCATTTTTCTTTGAGCATTTTTCGCCTTCCTGTTAATTGTAATTTAAACATGAAATAGTAAACATTGCTAAAACAAATTATGAAACCAACAACTGAATATCCATTAATATAAACGGATATGACTGATGTTAGGGTAAAAGTACGCCTGCGGGCAATAGTACCCAGGGCTGCGTACTCTTAGCCTCAAGGGGCATGTCTTACGAAATTACCACTAGATACTACCAATATGCACACACAATCCTTAAGCTCATTTCATCAGCTAGCTAACAAACTGTACTTTACTATGATTTCAGGCGAAAATTATGCAACCTGTGTAAATACACTTAATTTCTTATTTTAATGAGTCAATTTATTAAACTGGAAAGTAGCAAAAGTATGTTTTACCTGATAATATCAAGACAAAACGCAGTAAAGCAACGACAATGCGGCGTGTTAGTCAGCTACCAAGGACGTACTATACAATCTTAGCGCTAAGCATCTGCAATACTGCCAACTGCTAGAAAATTCACTTCGTACTCTTATCCTCCTTTCCCTTATAGTTTCATATTCGTACGTCTTAAAGTTTTTATAAATACATGCATTCGAAATACGTTTATTCTTTTTTTAACACCCAGTTTATTGAGAGAACTCTTTCTGTTACGAACTCTTCAAATGGCACGGTTTAATGAATTTCTGAGCAAAAGCAGTGATTTTTATCAGGAGTACGAATACTCTGGATAATTCCACCATATTCACGCACGGCGTGGACGATCGTAAAAGGAAAATAGATAGGGGACCTAGGGAGAAAAGTTAAGATGGAAAGAGATTGCATTGGCGAGGCGAAAGGGTTCGGAAGGGCCCACGGGGTCAAAGGCTTACGGGAATGTTTGCGCCTGAAAGAAAAAGGTACGACGGGGTGGTGGATATACCATTTGGAAACACGGACCGAAAACAAGGAAAGCAAAGATAAGGAAACGAAATGAGTGGAAAGCATTTCTCCGACGAAGCACAATGTTGTGAGATTACAAAATCCTGCTGCGAATGAAGTTTTCATTGATCTTAAGCCGCAGCCTTGCCAACCTTTCAAGAATTAAATATTGTACACATCAAGAATGAAATTCGCTACGATAATATCATTTGGCTAAGCTGGGATTCAAACCCGGATAATCATGGCTCGATCTCGGGCATTTCGAATTCGATTTTTATTTTAATCGAAATCGATTTTCCATCACTACATGCCATGAATAAAAAAGACGTGCGAAAATACAAAAACTGGGACGTCAGTGGACATCTTAATCCTACCCCACGGGTGTGGCGGGGGAAGCAAGGACATCAGTGTTTTCAAATACAAAGCAAATGTTCAAACGTAATCACGACCAGCATTTATTCAAGTCCTTTATTATTCGTGAGGGAAAAGTGAACATATTCAATAAATATCCGCGCGGTAAAATGTCTCTCTTAATTAATCCTTTCTGTTGGACCTGGGAATACAGTGGAGTTCTAATACGATATTCTCCGCGTCGCTCTTAAAGATATCTATTCTCCATTGCTCAAGAAATCCTAGCCTAGCACGCAGCCTCCGAGACTCTATCGGCTCTCATCCTAATTTCCTTAACACCTGTATAACGCTCTGTGTTAGCGAAAGATCCACAGAAAAAAAAGCATTCGCCTTGATCAGGATTCGAACCCGGATCCTCCGTTTTCCGGTCGATTGCTTTCGCCAGTTAAGTAACGGAGGCGTCATTTTCCCCTTTCACACAATTTGTGCATTGCGGGTGACTCCCGTAAAAGTTATCACCGTGGCTAGTCCCGGTATACATAAATCTCTGTGTTAGCGTTATGGATTGATGTTGGGGACTACTGCCTCTTTGATTATGTGCACAAAGAGGCATATCTGTTAGATAATAAGATCAAAACCTATTCTTTCCACTATTGAAGCGCAATCACGCTACCCGGCCGACTTCCTCCAACATAATTTCAACCGCCATCATCTTTCAACACGATGACTGCCAATGCCCTTCTGATTACTCATTTCCATCGATTAAAAAAAACAGTCAGCCTAACTCGACGCACGAACTATTCCTACCGCTTAATTACCTACATAGCGATAAAAAGCCGTCAAAATTCGCCGACAAACATGAAGTCCTTCCACTTTGCATCACTGATCCCGATAGAAATTTGGTAACACTACGATAACTAACCGAGAAATTGCGAGAAAAAAAATTAGCCACTACTAAAACAGCCGCCTATTTCCATCGACGGATTAAAATCGTGAGTCTCCATTTAACGACTCTTAACGCGCGGGTATCAGCTCAACCGTACGATAGTATATAAAACATTTCTTAACTGCATTCGCACTATCACGCAAAAGTAGCAAATTAACTGAGCATACATAAAAATCTCAAAATATCTTCCTAAGGCTTCAACAAAATTTGCCCATGCAAGGAGCAAGAAAAGTAACAGGAATCTCGTAAAGGTGGCAAAAATTAAGTAACAATTATGTATTTTCCGAATAATTATATCATGAAATGGCTGTAAATGAGCAAAGAACTCTCCTCACTCATTACATTAATGATGTAACTGCGTGGAAAACATGATAAATGAATGAAAATTACACTTCGGTGGACTAATAATGCTACAAAAAGCGCGAATTGAAAAATATAATGTTATAAAATGTACAATGACATATCTGTAATCTATACAAAGGATGAAATTCTTAATGAAAAAATCATTGGGCTTAGCAGAGGTGTCAACAAAACCAAATTCTTTTTCGAGGCCAATTACATCCTTGGCGTAAATTTCCACCTATATGCGTGAATGTTCATGAAGTGATAATAAATAATTCACTCCCACATAATACAGATAATGCATGAAAAATGTATGAAAAAAATTAGGAATTAGACACCCTTCGAGACTTTCGCCTCGCTTATAGGTTGCCAAATTACTCATTTACAAATAAATGATAAATTTTCCGTGCTTCTTACATTTTTTTAAACTTTCACTTAACTACTGGAGAGAAAAAACAAAATATAAAAAATAGACACAAAATACAGATAGAAAATACAGTGTCCAAAATAGTTTTTTATGCAAAAAAAGATAAGAAAAGAATATTACACACTTCGCCACATCCTGTTGCGTTTACTCGCATCGCTGTTCGTTTGCTGGCGACAACTCTAAATTTATAAAAGAATATGTCCATGTTCTCTGTGCTGTGTTGCTAAGCCTTTCTTTCCCCTTCAAAGAATTTAAATTTATAAAAAGACCAAATCAGGAACTTGATTTTATCGGACATTCACGGAGGGACCACCTTAAACAACAAGGCAAGGACGGACCCCTTCACCCTTAAATCGCCCCATTGTCGTAGAGGAGAGAATATATCCGTTCATTACGAGCGGCTAGGGCATTTCCTTCGCCCCATCCCTTTCTCCTTTGTCCATTCCGACACTCGAAAAAAAAGCCTCCATTTCCAAGATTAACGCCTCGGTACTTTCCTCGCCCGGCCAAAATCCATCACTGCCGACTCCAACGCGCCGAGCGTCCGAAAACCACCATTCCTTCAAGGCCGTGCTGCACGCAATGTAGCTTAAAGGGGATGTTGTTGCTGAGCTTCACCTTCGCCACAAAGTTAGAACACAAATAAGAGGACTCAAGGTGCTCATGATGGAGGCTATTAATGCACGCATTCAATACGAGAATGAAAAACTTTACAAAGTGGAGAAAATTATTGTCACAAATTTTTTAACCTTGGGTAGCTGATTCAAATTATTATTATTATATTCTACCGATTAAGGTAGGTTTCCATGGAGTTCTAAAGTAGTGATTTGGGCGCCTCCCTTTCCTTCCAGCACTGCATTCTTCAATTCACTGCAAGGCCTACTCCCTTTCAATCTATCTAAAACTCCTATTCTTTTCCTTCCCCTCCATCGTTTCCCTAACATTCTACCCTCTAACACCATTTTTAACATCCCCTCCCCGCTAAGTATTCGCTGCATCCATACATTCTGTATATTCTGTATCCTCCGTACCTCATCTAAAAGCTGCCTCTCCTTACTAATCATATCCTCCACTTCGTCGTTTCTTTTCCTCTCCGTCCATATCACCCTCTCCATTCTTCTCCATACCCACATCTCGAACCCCTCAAATCTTCTCTCGTCTTCTTCAAATAGGAATCAAAATTACTAATGATATTAACGCCGAATACACATTATTTTTTAACTACAGAAACTTTTTGCCAAGCGCTCCTATTGGTCGAATACGCACCATTTTTAAAGTACAGAAATTTAGCGCCAAGCGCACTGATTGGCCGCTAGTTTGCCCTGTTGCCGGATGCTATGGAGAACTCATGACCGTGGAATTCTTCACCTGCCGGAGATCATGATGCGTCCTAGGCAGTTCGCCAGCTTACAGACAGCTTGCAGTGGTAGCGCGCCAGCCTTCAAAAATCCACCTGGGCTATCAAGATCTCCGGCCGCCAAAGCATTCGACGTCATGAGTTGTCCAGAGCATCTAGCAACAGGGCATACTCGCGACCAATCGGCGCACTTGGAGCAAAATTTCTGTATTTTAAAAATACTGCGTATTTGGCATAAAGATCATTTATAATTTTTGTTCCCACTCGCATCAGCTATTCAGGCTTGCAATTTCCAAAAAACAGTTTTCCCCTCTCACAATCAGTAGAATGACAAGAGGTTATATATCAGCTAAGGCAGTTTTACGTGGAGAATTGTTTCGAATCACTACTGACGAAGTAGGACTGACAGTTGAAATCAAGCGAAGGATGACCTGATTGGAGATCAGCTGTAACGATAAAAAGTGCAGCGGTTCCATTACGTTAGGCAAGATAGAAAAGGAATCTTTATAGGAGCGTAGATATTTATAAGCTAAATTTAATTAGTAAATTCGAATAAGATTTTTTTTGCAAAGACTTTCTGTAGTAATTACTAACCTTAGGCAAGTTTTGCTTTCATGAATTTGGACGTTTATTTCGTTACTATTCGTAATATTTTGACAACCGTGTGATGTGTATGTGGGGGTCCTCTTCCACGCTGAAGATTGATCACACCCAGCCAAACATTTTGAGGGGGCTCGCAGCGAATTAGGTACATGTACTGTTCCCCTAACCATATTATACTTCCATTTTCAAATCGCTATAAGGCCTAAACCATTTCCTTCCATCTATGACATCTAATCTCTTCCTTACTGTTCCCCAATTACCACGTATTTCAGGGGTTTTTCAAGTATAATGATAATTTCAAGTTCAGTGCAAATGGACACAGCGCTACCTCAAAACTGCATAGATACATATGCACGAAAATATGAAAAATGATACTTAAATATGATCTGAAATTTTTCGGTACAAACAAAACGACAGCGTGCTGTACGAATGTTTTCCGGTAAACTTACTCAAACACGACTCCGCCACCAAAATAACAACGGTTGAAGAAGATAGACAAGTTTGTCTCGTCACATACCTGAAAATGGAAAAGAAAATACACGGAATTAGATATTTAAGGCATCTGTTGCACAGTGAAGTATAAAAATATGCAGAACATGGGAATACTATCTGGAATAGAAAACATAAACAATGGGCAAGAATTGCGTTAGTAGTGATGACGTCCTTCTCAAAATTCAAAGGAAATCTAGGTGTAAGAATCAACATACCAGGGATATTAGGAGTAGAAAGTTGAATACAAAATTACCAAATTCATGAATACAATAATTAGAGGGTTATTATAATCTAATGTCATGAAACAAAAAACAAGTGTTCTATCCTTGTGCCGGGTCCTCCAGCATAATGTTGTTTGTAACGACGAAACGCGTATTGCCAAAATAAAACTCAGTGGAAATATTGCAATGTCAATTTTTACTAATAATTACTGAAAGACTTTTCTCTAAGGTGTGTGAAAAACATTTCTCTTTTTTTTCAGCTTATCTTTTCACACCTACGTATTTCTTCTCTTTCTCATCCCTCTTTGCTTGTTCCATGTATTTTATTCAAAGTCTTCATTTTTCGCTCTATCCGTCTACTTGTTCCTCGACAACTGTCTTCGTCAGACAATAGGGTGGTTTCCTATTATTTTTTTACTGCCTAAATCGAAAGATTATTACTCCTTGAGTACATATTTCACGCTATTAGATTTTTAAATGACGGTATATATTTTCTGCGAATAAATGACAAGTGAAAATTTTCAAGAGCGCGAAAACGCTACGGATAAGTATGAATGCTGGGAAAAGCCCGTGTGACGTATTCCTAGTCCCACTGCCGCCGTGTGAGGTGACTTTGGGACGAGGTATTGAGCGCCGCTACGATGCAGGCAGCAGAGTAACCAGCTAGCAGGTAGGGCTGGGTTTAAATTAGGATTATTATTACCCTGTCAAACGAAGGAAACTTTTCGACCATAGGCAGTTTTAATAAGTGATTATTAACAGATGTTTCCCAGAGCTCTGTGCCTCATGCATGCATTGGTAATCTCAGGTGATGTGAAACTCCTGGCTAGTCGAATAGAATCTTGGTCCCTGTGACGTCACGTGGAGTGGCATCGCACGGGCGCCAACCTGGCCTTTTTCAAATGAGGTTAAAATTGACCATTAACATTCGTCTAAACTGGGATTTCTAAAACCAAATTACTTGTATATTATGAATACACTAATGCTGGGTAACGAATCGCAACCAATGCCTATCGTTTTCTTTGATGAAAGAAACTACCCTTTTGTGTATCAAGATATGCCCCATAAGGTTATTTCGTCTTCTTGTCAAGGTTTTCATGAGGCTTCTCTCTTCCTCTTCTTAGGACTTTCCCATTACTTACTCGGTCGATCCATTTCTTTCTCATCATTATTTTGCAGCACCACATTTTGAAAGCCTGCACCATTGGTCTCTGCATCGCTGTTTCTGTCCATACTTCACTTCGGTAGAGAAGTATATGTACTCCAAATAATAGTTCTCTCAGTTTACCACCGCTAAAATATTTCACGGAGGAAGTAACGAATTATTCTGCGTGAAGTCGAACACCATAGTAGGTAATATCTTGGATTTCCATGCATTTGAACGTCACACAGCATCAAACGATGAAACCGCGAAAGCAATAAGAGCATACTGGCGACAAAACCGCATTCGCATGTTTGAATAATCGCAGTTTGAATGGAGCACATTTGGATGGATGGACATATAGACGGGTAGTCTGGATGGAAATAGTTCATTTTCACGAGGTATGATATTTCACGTCTGTTCATTACGCGGAAAGTAACGCTAGTGGGGCGTATGACCTCATTCTGGAATAATATAATGTACCACTTCCATCCACGACCATTATCTGAACGTCCTATGCCCAGAGTTGGAATATTTAGTCTACATTTCGACAGAGACTGGATAAATTACCAACGCACCATTCCCAAACACAAAAAATCGGTGAATATAGCCGGAACAGTAATTAATTACCTTCGAAATGCAGAGCTCTCTAATAACTAGAGCAGATGAAATAATTAATTATTCACATTCCGACGATTCGCAATAAATTATTCAAACTTTTTCCACAATCTACGAGCCATCGTTTCAAAAACGTATGAAAAATGTTCCCATAAATTTTAATCTGAGAATAACTATTTTTTTAATGGTTATACCCGAACATATGTTTCCAGTGATCAGGATTTACGATTCAGACATGGACAATATTTGACCAACTAGAGCTTTAGTTGACTGTAGAGACACACGGTTTCACTGTTACAGAAGGGGAAGTTATTTTACATCACGGTTCATCATCGCAGCCTCCATGCGAGAATTCGTTGTCTATTCTTTCGTGGGAGTGGAAATCCCTCGCACCTACCTTTGATGTAACCTTATTGGGGAAACTATGAGTGATCGTCCCTGTCTATTCCCCACCACTCAAAACCAGAAATTCGAGAAAATCATTTCCTTCAATGATCATTCGAGATCATTTCCTTCAATTATATTTTTATGACGACAATCTTCACATAAGGTTCACAAACTCTTCTATCCAGTCTTATCGTACATGTAGGCTCTTCATTTTGCTTCAGATATTCGTGCCTGCAAACGTCGTGCTACCCCTGTGCTAGATTATTCTCTTGGTGCTCCTCATTTGAAGTCACGTCACCTAAGAGAGGGCCTTGGGCAATGGCTTCGAAGGGTAGAGGGCTGAGTAAGATTGTCGTCTGGATCACGGAAGATGGAAAGTGCACTCAAGTGCCTCAGGACGTAGGTTGGGATCAAAGGGCAAGATAGGATAGTGCCCTCACGATGGCCAAGAGGATCACGTTTGGGGTAAGTCAGGATTAGAAGGCTCTACGGGAAGGAGGGACGGATGTTGATCTATTCCCGCCAAAATTCGCTATTCCTCGCTCCTTCTTTGTCCACGACGAGCTCAGTTATACAAAGTGGAATCGAAAGTTATTAAATGACTGTTTGTAAGCGAATAAATATCCTGGTATATTAATGAACGTAAGCGCTTAAACAAAAATTCGAGCTTTATTTTAAGAGATAATCCAGTCATAATTGTATTATTTAATAATATGCACTTAACTTTGAGGGGCTTAAAGGGTAATTTATTGAGGGTTAATTTTGTCCAAAGTAAGGTTGTCATTGACAGCATAACCATTGAAACCTTCCTTAGAAAACTTTCCGGCATGAAAGTCTCAAGTGCAATTTTACCCTAAGATCTTGGGACTTTTATCCCGGTTAATTTTGTTCGTGAATTTGTTCCCTAAGTATCACTCTATGTCTCCTTACGTCCCTTTTACAGTAATTTAACTTGGTGTAACTTAATTAATTATAATTACACTTTATCTTCATATAATTATTTTTATAATTTTACACTATATTTTTATATTTATCTTATATTATTACACTTTTGATTTATTATAGCTATATGGCTGCGGGTCATTCTGATGAACCATGTTGATGTATCGACAAAATATTCCACTGAATACCTAAAGACGGCCAATGGAGCAACGGACCTAAATATCTCCACAATCAAAAGCACAAAGTTATCTGGGCGGAAATGTATTCAATAAAAAGTGAAGCTTATCTTTTTCATACTGATGTAAAACGCAACTAATCACTTGTTTCACTACAGAAAAATAATTAAATTTTTCTATCTCTCTCTTTTAAGGTGAGCAACATGACGCAATAATAAGGTCGGGAGCTCGAATAATGCCATACAGATGTAGACGATGATGTGAATATTTCACTGAACTACAAAAGACGGCCATAGGTCCAACGCATCTAAATTTCTTTATAAACGCAAGCAGAAAGTTTTCTGAGCGGAAATGGGCTTAGGACGAATAGTAGAAGTAATACGCGAAAAGGAATGATAAAACAGCATCTGGAACGGAAAAAAAGAAATAAGGGCGAAAGACGAAAGACCTGAAAATGGTCGATAGCGGACCGCATTAAATTTATTCGGCAACAGGGTCTTTCCACCTAGAAGGTTGTAAATATCTGGAGGGGTCACCACCAGTGGCGTAGCCAGTGGGTCCGAACCCCCTCTCCCCGGAAGTTTAAAAACACAATTATTTTCCTTCATAAACGAAAACAGAATATTGAAAATCCATGAATTTACACAATATTTTTTTTAACAAATGAAGTTTTTTCGATTATGAAAAGTGTTAAAATTAGTTTAAAACTCATAAATTAGTACCCTGTTTTTAAAAAAATTTCCCCCTGGTTTCGGAACCCCCTACAAATGAAACTCCTGGCTACGCCACTGGGCACCACTGGTTTCGAGCGTGGAACGAAGTGTTGCCAGAATGGGGGTGCTTGGGTAGGATTAAGCCACGCCCACTTTTACCAAAACATTGACAATCCCATAAGGGTCAATGCTTACTATTTGATGGAATTTTTGGTCAGAACTCATTGAAATTTGTTATTTATTGGTTAACACATTGAAATAAAGTATGGAATACACAATGTAAACCTTTTTTTCTTACTTCATTGGTAGGCTTCGCGAAGTTATGACTCAAACTTCTTTTCACAGGGAAAAATTATTATCAATCACCACGGTTACGTTCTACAACCAGCTCAGCTAAAAACAAAATTTTACAACATTTAACTAGTCATTTACCTTCTCTTAAACTGGTATTTAATTTTATTATAGACAACAGAAATCTAACAATCACAGTAATAAAGTATATTTTCAAGGATATTCTCACCAGTAAAGTGGCAAACAGGCACGACAGAGTTTATACATTAAATAAGTATCCCGAATGATGGGGAAAATGCGATGACAGTCACCGGCGAAATACTAATGATTATGGTAGCAATTTTCACTTAATAATTTTCAGAACAAAACTTACCCACCTCAAAATATCAGTCGGAGACAGTGGCGTAGCCAGGACTTTAGTTCGGGGGGGTCCAAAACCAGGGGGGAAAATTTTTAAAAAACGGGGTACTAAGTAATGGGTTTAAACTAATTTTAACACTTTTCATTGTCGAAAAAACTGCAATTGTTAAATAAATATTTTGTATATTCATGATTTTTCAAGATTTTGTTTTCTTTTATGAAGGAAAATAATTGTTTTTTTATATTTCGTGGGGGGGGGGGTCCGGACCCCCTGGACCCTCCCCTCTGGCTACGCCACTGGTCAAAAACTAAGTCCGAAAATTTGCGAACCAAAATCTCAGAGCTTTGACCACGCTAAAAACTCGGAAACAGCGCCTCCAGATATTTACAACATCCTTGCTTTCCAACAATTTCCCTTCCCTTTGGACCACCCAGGGGGATTACCGGTCGAAAGGTGATCTTTTACCGTTACCACTGCTTTTGCTTCACGGTCGATGCGACAAAAGTTCAAGCCTCCAAGATTTTTGCGAGAAATGCCGGAAGAAAAACTGTTTCCCCAGATCTCTCATTACAACCGTAAAGACAAAAGGGTACGTGAGGATAGGCCATATTTCCCGCTTTCAATTTTTTTACGGAATGCTTTGGGGGAAACAACGTCTTCGAATTGGATTTCACGTTATGACAACTCCGAAACGTGCTAAAGGAAAAGTTTAGGACCCAATAATCTCGTGCTAATGTTTCTCTGAACCTTTCCTACCGACCGGAAAAGTGAAAATTAAGTGTACGTGATGCTGGTAGGTAACAATCGTCGTGGAGTAACTATTTTTTTCTGCGCGATTGCTCAGTTACATACTCCTTCATTTTTTGTAAGTGAACTCTGTGATGGTAATACTTAACTTTCACTGTGAAGTAATAATATTACCCTCAGCTACTCTTACGAGCTTTAACTTTGTTTCTTTTTTAGTCAAGGTTTTAAACATAGATTTTTTAAAAGTTATTTTAAGTGTATTCCGAGTAATGTTATGATCATTACAAGTCAAAACACTGCGTTAGAAACTATTAGTTCTTCTCTAGTTATGTGGCAATAGCTCAATATTAAATAGTTCATCTTCACATTTATCTATATATAACCGGTTTTTCCCTCGAACCTGAATGGACTTAAACAAATTCTAGTCGCAATTGTGCATTTTTACATTTTTACTTTATTTACTCTGGTGTCCTTACACCACCTGCTACACGCCTTTTTAGGAGGCTTGCGGAGTAGTATTTAGATGTAGATATCGGCCCGCGGCAATAATAATAAGAGGGTTTAAACAGTGGAAATACCGAGAAGATTGCCACAATCATGTCGCCGGTCGGAAAAAAAACATTCCAAAACCTAGCGCATACAACGTCATTCCCCTCAAGAGATGTTCCTGAGTATCCACGGATTTGTGGAATCAAAAGGGGACTCTCAACGGTCGAAATGGATTTGAGTTGGAGGAAAAGGGAGAGAGGGATTCTCTGGGGAAGGGAAACATGAAAGGCTAGAAAGGCGACTTTTTGAGAGAGAAGGGAAGGATCACGGCAGAGATGGATGCAATGCGGACTTCTTGTCAGAGCGAGAGAGAAGGGTCTGCGCGTCGATTCAAACCAAACTATTTCGTCCAAGTCAACCTCATCCTGCCGGGGCAGGAGACCCCTCTCCACAACATTACTCACCGGCAACGACTCCTTTCTACAAATTTCGTCAAGCTTCCACAGGAGAATAGTGAAGAAATTACAAGGACACTTCAGCAGTTGCTTATTTAAAAGAACGGCGAGGAATCCATATTCCGTACGAGATAGGGGAGAGCGGGGTAATACCCTACACTTAAGAATTTTTATTTTATATCTTTCAATTAAAACATAAGATAAAATTAAAAAAAAATACTTTGATCTATTCCACACTTTATTTAAAATAGTACGACACGGGTTTCTGCACATCATAGCTTATGATAGCATTATATGCAGAAACCCGGGTCGTACTATTTAAAATAAAGTGTGCAATAGAACAAAGTATTTTTATTTTATTCTATGGTGAAGCAGTTCCACAAATTAACGCCGGAGACCGTGTCTTATATTCAATTGAAAACTTCAACGAAAGAGCAATCATATTATTTTGAAGGAAATTCAATATCCAAACAATTATTTGCTTCACATTTGGCAAATTTAACTTAATTTGAGTGCAACACCTATTTTATAAAACCTTTACACTGCACGGTATTGTACCGTGTGCCGGGGCAGTACCGAACACCAGTTGTGGCAATACCGCTCTGTGCGATATTGCCCCTAACTGGTGATGATGAACGATATTTCAAAGACAGTGGGGGAAAAAGATGGAGAATGTAGTTTGAAGTTTTATTCCATCACTGAAATAAGTAAAACAAAGCATATTAACTTACATTAAAATTAAAATAATACCAACCCCCTATCTTAGTTGTAATAAAATAGAGCTAACATAAAACTAAAATTAAAGAAAATCCATTTCAATATGCGATTAAATGATTTATTGTACCATCAAAATATGAAAATCCATAACTAGTACTTACAGACAAACTGGCGACACGACGGATGAAGGTCGTTCGGATTATTGAAGTGTTCCGCCTATCGCGTTTTCGGATTATCGAGGTTCACCTGTACTTGGGAGGATTGGCAACTCACACATTCAAATGTCCTTCATAGTTAACATAAGCATTTTAATGTTAAAGTTGCTCAGAGAATTTATAATACTATATGGGGCATTATCGGGGCAAAACCGTACACCTTCCGCCTGGCACGGTATTGCCCCATGCTAGGTGCACGGGATTTCCCCAAAACGACAAGACGCATCATTTTCAACCCTAACCTAAAATAAGAACAATATAGGACTTGTTTTTGGTGTTAAAAATAGCTTATGATATGGGCTATTAAAAACCACTAGTTTGAATATAGTCACCAATAACATGTTTCCCTTACCTCATTTTCAAGTCAGTCTTTAAATTTATAAGAAAACTTGACAAAACAGAAAAACTTCCGTCACATGAACGTGCGTAAAGGCAGAAGCTCCCAGATTGCGTTCATCGGTTTTGCTTTCCCTCTGCTACCCCGCAGCATTTCCCAGTGCTCGCCACATACTCCAGTGGATATAAAACTATGATGTACAGTATTGCCCCGCCGTACGGTATTACCCAGTTCTCCCATAGATCTTTTCACACCACTCAACATGGCATGTTCTCCCTATATTTTCCCCAAATATAAATTTCGGAATTATATATTAAGAAAAGTATATCTATTTTTGCTGCTAAAATAAATCTAAAATAAAATTAAAATATAGATTAAAAAAGTCGCTTCTTACGAATACATTATAAAATGCTCTAAGAAGTAAAAAATAAATAAAATAAAAAGCGTATTCCCGCGTATTATAAATCATGGGTACTAACTGATTAGGTCAATTATAATTGAGAGTAGTAGCGCTTGATAGGTGAGTGAAAAAAGGAAAAGGCACTCAAGCCTAGGTAAGCGGGGAAGAGGTTTCAGAGCAAATTGAAAAGAACAGAAACAAAGAATTGATACGAAAAACCAATTAAATATCACATTAGTCGACGTAATAAACTCTGCGCAAGTATCAAATTAAAAATAAAGGGAGGTAATAATTGGACGTTGAGGTTAAAGAACAAAAGAGTAAAAAATGAATCAATGCAAAAGTAACACATGAAATAAAAATTACAAGGTACCGGACAAGGGACCACATTGTCCGTTATAGTCCACAAATTTCCACATGGGAGAATGACGCCTCGGTAGCTGGCTAAAGCACTCGGCCGGAAATCGAGGGATCCGGGTTCGGATCCCGGTCAAGGCGAATTTTCTCCTCTGTGGATTTTTCGCACAATTTGTGCATTGCGGCTGACTCCGTAAAAGTTATCACCGTGGCTAGTCCAGGTATACTTAAATAAAAATTAGTTGTTTTTGTTCATTATCTTCTGTTGGTCAATTTACATCTTCACGACTAAGAACCATATCCCCCGTTTGCAACATTTCCCTCCCAGGTGTCCTTTCCTTTCGGAGAAAGTACCCTTAAAGGGTTTGAGTGGAGGGTGGGCCGGCCAGGTCCCTACCGAAGTTTTCCCCGGGGGACCCCTTCAGGAGGAAGCAGAGAAAGAAGGATATCTCTCAGGAAAGGGCTCAACTCAACTCCGGCCGAGATTGGGGAGGCGGTTCGTTTACATCTTCATCATTTCTACTTGGGCCACAGCGAGGAAAATGTTCTAGGAAAAATTGAAAAGAAGAGAAACGCCTAATTGATATGCAAAACCAATCAAAATTCACATTAGTCAACGTGCTATGTTCTGCACGAGTATCAAAATTAAAATTTAAGGGAAGGAATGGTTGGACCGCGAGGGAATAGATTAAACCGAGTAATGGTTCAATGTAGAAGTAACGAATGAAATAAAAATTGATTGTCTTCGTTCGATAGCCTCTGTTCGTCAATTACATTTGCTTGACCAAAAACTATTTCCTGCGTATGCGGAAGTGGATGCTGGAGAGTGGGGGACACGTTTACATCTAAGTTTTAAAGGCTAAAGCCACAGTGAGGAGAAGATGTTACGATATATTGAAAATAACAGGAAGGAGTAAATGATGCGAGAAACTAACAAAATGTCACATTAGTCAACAATTACAAGTATCAAATTAGAAATGAGTGGAAGAATTAATTGGCGTTGAGTAAAAATAATTAACAGCAAAATGGTTCAACGTAGAAGTAACGCAATAAATAAAACTTGACTGTCTGGGTTAATATCTTCTATACGTCAAGATTTAGAACATTTCCACGAATAAAAACCACTTTTCACGTTGAAAGCATAAATGGATACTGCTGAATGGGGGACACGTTTACGTCTACAACGAAACTACTAAATTAAACGGGGATGAGGTTAAAGGACAAATTGAAAAAAAAACAGGAACGAGGAATTGATACGAAAAACCAATTAAACGTCACATTAGTCAACGCACTACAATGTACTACTCTCCACAAGTATCAATTTAAAAATAAAGGGAAGGAATAATTGGACGTCAAGGAAAAGAATAAAGAGTCAAATGATTCAATGTAAAAGTAACACATGAAATAAAAATTTGTTGTTTTGGTTCATAATCTTCTACGAGCGTGATGCGCCCGCTCCCAGCGGGCTTCCCCCGCTCTTTTCAATGCAGGTCCACAGAGGGATAGGCGCGTTTCTAATTTTAAAGTGTAGAAAAAAAGGCAGGGTCTTATGTACAAATTTAATTGGAATGTCCATGTACAAATTGAGGTCAGAGGGCCTCTTTAAACACAATATTTGAAGTAATTACACTATCCTCTGTTAAACGCACATTATGACTCATACTTACGTATCAACAGGAGACTTTAATGTGGAATCAGCCGCATTTTGATAAAAGTTATTTAAAGAATGCGAGATATTGTTGCAAATGAACAAATGTATCAGTTTGTGCGCCGTTAACGTCAGGACGATATTTACCGCTTTTTGTTATTTTTAATTATTTAAAAACCAATTTTAGGTAACAATAGCAATATTTAGGAAGTAAGATATGCCGTCGCATGTTCTCTGATAAATTCTGTGCATTTTGGTACCTCATTTGTATAGTTTGGTTGCGTATAAGTTGAGAAAAAGGTATCTATACAGTTGAAATAATATAGAAGATTGGTCGATTTACATTTTCACGACTACAAACCATATCCAGCATAAATAGAAACTGTGAAGTGGGGAACACGTTCAATCTACATTGAAACTACTTAAGCCACAGTGAGGAGAAGGTTCTAAAACAAATTGAAAAGAAAAGATTACTTAGTAGGGGCACGGCACCTACAGGATTGGACGGGACAGGTACAGCACGTACATGATCCGACTTTGAATTAGGCAGCGCAAATTTTATATTAGTTACATTCTGTGCTAGAATCAAATTAAAAAATGAGTAGAGAGAACGATTGGATGATGAGAGAAAAGAATACATAGTCAAACGGTTCATTGTAGAATTAAAACATAAAATCAAATTTGATTGTCTTGGTTTAATATAAACTATTCGCCAGTTTAATTTACACCACAAAAACCTTTTCTCGCGTTTAAAACAGAAATGAAGACTGGTTATTAAGAAAAATGTTTACATCAACATTAAAACTACTTGAGCCGCAGCGAGGAGAAGGTTCAACGAAAAAAACTGAAGAGAAAAGGAAAGAGTAATTGGTACGTGTAAAAAATCAAAATTCTAATTAGCCAGCGTAAATTTATGCAAGCATCTGATCAGAGTATTGAGAGGTTAATTATACGTCGAAGGAAAGAATATAAAGTCACATTACTCATCCAAGAATTCAGGTTGAAAACCTTACACATTCATTTCACGTGATGCTAAAAGATTCCCCTCAAATATATGCACATCCGAAAGTGGATGAACACAATCTTTTCGGAAATTTTGGACATCCACATTAGAATAAGGACATTACACTCTGACTGATACTCCAGAATAAATTGGCACTCGGCGGTCAAGCAGTTTGTCAATGAATAAAAGCCTTTGACGCTGTTTGGATTCGATGGGCTGACATACCATGCGGAGAAAATAAAGCAGCATTTGTGAACATCGGATGATAGTGTTGACACAACGCAGCATTCCTAACTTTAAAAAAATTAATATTTCCTCAGACTATGGCTTTTCAGAGTCATCCATTGTACTTTACAACAACTACGCAGACTTGGGTCGTTTTAGTATCGCTGCTTTAATACCTACAAATTATACACAAACTGTATACGACGGTCACAGGAATAAAATCAAAGCTCGCAATACTTATTATGTCTGCATAAACTTCCCTTATATCACTGTGTAATTATTTACACTTGATATTGAATGAATAACTTTCATGCCGAGTATTTGATTTGCATTATAAAAAACGATAATGCTCACACTTCCGTTCATAGAATGGGCAAAATCATTGATTTTGCACATTATCCCTTCCACTTTTACCCATTGGTTGCGTATTTACAATAAATAATTAGTTGAAAATTCAAATTTGAGAATAATTAATCAACGAACAAAACGCTCTGTTTTTAGATTAGGAACGTATAAAATAACTCCCAATACGGCAGCCGAAATCCAAGAATACAACGGTAAATTATTGTTCTGACCTTTCTCTGCAATCATATCAACTGAAAATACTCATAATTAGATTTTAGAAAAAATAAAAACACTTAATAAATCACTTTAACCTAAGTTTCCAGGGGGATAAAAGTATCACGAAAATAGTGAAGGGATATACAACGACCCTGTATTTAGATATTCGAACGATAATATTCCGTGAAAGAGGATAAGTATTCATGCCAGTTGTACTAAAGTCGTTCCGAAAAGGGTTTAAATGGTTATTTTCCATTCCGAAAGGGGTTTCGATGGATGAGCGGACTATCAAAATTTCAATCTTGCAGCCAAAAAAGAATATTCTCTTACCTATCCACTCAACAAGGGAAACAATTTTTCGTACAGCGCCCCCTGCTGTAATCATGATGATCAACGCTAAAGATTATTTTTTTAAGGATTGAATGTTCATTTTTCTCGTGTTTCTTTACTCTCCACTTTTACCTTCGCCCTTTTGCGTCCACTTTCGTTCGCACTTTCATCTTTTGTTTTCCACCCACGCCCTCTCAGCCTCTTCCAAAACTCTCGAAATTCGGCGACCTTCCCCATGATACAAAAACGCCCACGTACTTTCGACCTGCACACCTTTCTGCCTCTCCTATGCCAGCTTCAACAGACATTTACAATCGGTATCTTCCATGAACGCACCCAACAAGAATGAGATGTCTTTCGAAACAAAGCTCAAACCCGATAAATATTTTTTTTTCCTGAACTGAACTTTGAGCTAAATGTCTTTTATAACCAGAGAATGGGAACAAAGAAATTTAATACCATCATAAAGGCATATAAAATATTATAAATAAATATATCCGCCTATATAAGTTAAAATAACAAAGCTATTAATAAGAATACTCCTAATTTAGTTTAGCTAGAAAAGCGAAATACTACTACAAATGATAACAACACAAAACCAATTACGGACATTATTCATTAAATTATGAAGTATTCCCCTCATTTATTTGCCTAAAAATAATTCGCCATTTATTAATAATTATAAACACACTCATAAAAGAAAATATTTCATTATAAGAGCTGAAAAACATGCTACCAAATAAAAGTATTGAGATAAAGTGACTGAATACATCGAATATACTAAAAAATGGGATACGAGGAGGCATCACTCCCTTTCGACAAGTAGTATTGCGTTAATTTTTCGAGCATTACTCGCTAAAACCTAACATATTCATTTTGATGTGTCCGATTGATAAAAAGGTCCCTATGATAGCATTTTTTTGATTCTCGCGTATATAAACTTTACCCCAGAAAAAAAACTGAGATAAATACTCAAGGGATAGAATAAATGAAAACTTGGCTATTTCCACATGGTAATTTATTGTGACCGACCATGGTTTCGCTACTGCGTAGAATTATCAATGTGAGGAGTTACAGGTAAATTTACCAGTACATAAAGCAAAAAATAAATTATCAGCAGAATAGCCCAGGCGAAGAGAGCATTCCACCAAAAGAAAGACCTGCTTACAGCGGGAAACTTAAATATGGAAGTAAAGAAACAATTTATAAGAAACTACATCTGGAGTATGCTCCTATACGGAAGTGAGGCATGGGCAATGACCGCAGCGGAGAAAGCAAGGATAGAGGCCTTTGAAATGTGGTACTACAGATGAATGATGAAAATCAAATGGATCGACCGAGTTAGTAACGAGGAAGTCCTAAGAAGAGTCGGAGAGAAGAGAAGCCTCATGAAAACCTTGATAAGAAGACGGAACAACCTTATAGGCCACATCTTGAGACATGATGGTCTGATGAAGACAATCGTCGAAGGACAGGTGGAAGGCAAGAATGGAAAAGGAAGACCTCGGACAAAATATATGGAACAGTTAAAGAGAGATGTGAAAGAGAAGAAATACGTAGGTGTGAAAAGATTAGCTGATAGGAGAATAGAGTGGAGAGCTGCGTCAAACCAATCCTAGGACTGTTGACCAGCGATGATGAAAGCAAAAAAAAAAGGATGGGTTGTGAAATTTTCTGGTGTTGTTGGCTAGGGGGAGGAGGGAATTGGGGTCCGCACTTGGTTTAGCGTCACTGAGGGTGAGGTGGCTGGAGGGTTGGATGAGTGAGTATGAAAGTGGAGGAGGGGGGAGCGAGAAGGATAAAGCTGGTTCTTATCCAGGCATGAATCCCTCAGGCTTAAAATTTCCAGCTCCGTAACTCCTCACCTTGATAATGTTACGCAGTAACGAAACCATAGCCGGTCACAATAAATACCCACGTGGAAATAGCCGAGTTTTTATTTCTTCTATCCCTAGGATAAAGGATGCCCATTATTAATTAAAATACTCAAATTTGAGATACAGACAATTTCTTGCAAAGATGCATTTTATATACACGATAATTATATGATAATATACCGGTCAATCCGTGGGGGGGTTCCTCATCTTAAATTTCCATTTCCGAGGACGAATAAAATAATTTTAGAGAATATATATACATTTATATGCATCTTTGTCTTTATTAATACTCCTCGATGAGACATTCAACACAAATATTACCCTGATTTGGTGAGACCCAGTATTACAGACAGTAAAAATTAGAATCACACGATTTTTTAATTTTTGATGTCACTACCACCTTCCTCAGCGCTGGGAACGAGAGCTCTGGAATATATACCACAAATATTACCCAACATGGACATAATATCAGTAGAATAAAAAATCATTTATTCATAAAAAATCTTTGAACTTCATCACATACCAAATGGTACTGTCGCGTAATGAAAAACAATGTTCATAAACCTATAAACCCGAAGGACCAGAGAAATACACTCTTAAGCATTCAAAATAATTATATTCTTCGCCCTTTGACAATATCATTACTATTGAAATTATTTCTTCTTTTGTTCCATAAATAACTATCCCTGTACCTAATCAACAAATAAACAACTTTTTACCCTTGACAACCCTTTTTCTTATTTCTTTTAATTTAAATTAGAAATTGATTAATTCATTAACTTCAACAATAACAACAATGAGAATGAAAGGAGAAAAAAGTTTCACTTATCAGTCAGTCAGCCACGTCCTTCCTCCAGTTCTGCCGAACAGCTTAAGCAAACTTAGGGGCGGGGGAGGGGATGGGGCAGTTGGAACAGTACATGTTCTCATTCAGAGCTCCACATAATAACTGGCAAGGAGTTTACGATTGACTCAGGGACAGGGACGCCGACTTGCAAAAAATATTGGGGGGGCCCAAACCGGGGATATTGCCCCGGGAAATTTTATAAGTAGTGAGTTTTAAGTTTTTTAAGCATTTTAGAAGAATCTTAAGATCAACATTAGAACCCTGATAACTCGAATCTCCATATCTGGACACTACGGGGAAAATCGGTAAGCCTGACACATTTTTTCTTCACACCCATAACGAATCTTTGAGGGGGCTCGGGCACCCTGAGGCCCCATGGAGTCGGCGCCCTTGCTCAGGGACACATACAAATAAAAGAACATAAAAAAACTACGCCCTTCAGTGGTTGTTAGGACAACTAAAAACACTCCTTATTTACGGAACGGGAACACTGGGATCATTTTAAAGACAATACTCCACGCAGCAACCAGCACAAAGGTTCTGTTGCGTCATCTCTGCCTTCAATACCTCGTCCGCAGGATCACATCGGTTTCATTTCTGAATTATTCTCGTTCGAAGGGATTTTTTCGCTGGTTTTCAGCCGCCTACCCACGCGAAACCCTCACAGAGTGGTTGACATTGATGAATGGCACCAATATTCACTCGCCCCGGACCTTTGGAAAGCTCCTCAATAAGTGAGCTTGCCGATGCGCAGGGGAAAATGGAATACACAATGAAACAAATCAACAGACACGGTGGAACACGCTACGAGATCCTTAGCCTAGTGTTACTTCGTACCAATGACCTTTCGCCGATTGAGGTCAGATGTAATCGGTAGTAGGATTACGAACTTTTCAAATAGCCTGTATTTCCTTTAGCTAGCGGGATCGTTGACAAACCGATTCTCGAGCCTTTAATCATTCACCAAGTGCAATCAAATCGTTGATAGAAGAGGTCTGGGTAGAGCTCACCATTGGAAGCTTTTATCCACACAGTTTCAAAAGGCTTATCTTTTCTAGGCTTACAAGTTTGTTTGAACACCGATTCTCCGGATTTTTGAAACCATTAACTCAAAGCACATTAATCACAACTCGATGGTCTATTAGGAGAAGTGAATTAGAGCTCACCAGTTCAAGCTTTTTTAAGCACATTTAAAAATGGCAAACCTTTTCTAGGCTTGCAAGTTCGGTGAAATATCGATTCTATAGACTTTTAAAATAACTCACCAGTGAATCAACCTGATGGTAGATTAGAATAAGTGAGGGTAGAGCTCACCGCTTAAAGCTCTTTACGCACTTTTTAAATGGCCCCATCTTGTCTAGGCTCACGGGCTCGTTTAATTACCAATTCTCCTGCCTTTTGATTTAACTACCTATGTGATTTGACCTTATGGTTGATTAGGATAGGTCAGGGTAGAGCTCACCACTGCTAGTGTTTTTCCATATTTTTAAACGGCCTGTTTATTGCAGGCTTGCAGGTTCGTTTAAAACCGATTCTAAAGCCTTCTGAAATCACTCACTCAGTGATTACACCTGATGATTGATTTGGATGAGAGAGGGTAGAGCTCAGCCTTGCAAGCTTTTAAATGAAGGAGGTGATAGCTGATCACTAATTCAAGTGACGTTATTAATTCTAGCAGTAGCTGCAGTACGACTGGGACTCTCGATAATGTAGAAAAGTTTCATAAATTGTTTGAAAAACAGCACGATTACTGTTATCCACGTAGTTACGGTTGAAAATTTCAGAAAATGTTATAAACCGATTCGTAATACAAGACCTAGATATCATTGTTAGCATGACTAATTGTCATCGCAAAAACTTGCTAGAAAAACGTCGGCAATTAACTCCTCTTAGCGGGTAGAATGTTGGGTAAACGAGGGAGAGTAAGGAAGATAATAGGATTTTTAGATAGTATGAAACGGAGTAGGCCTTATTGTGAATTGCAGCGGAAAGTGCACAAACGTTGCCTCCAAAATGCTTCTTAAGTACTCCACGGAAACCTCCCTTAATCGGTAGAATACTTTAATAATAATAATAATAATAATAATACTAAATATGATTCGTTGAGAAAATAAAAACTTTACTCTTATCTTGAGTCCCTTTTAAGGTGAAACGTTCACTGTTAGCGAGAATATTATCATGCAATCCAGCAAGAAAGCTCTAAAGGCTGAAATCGTAAAACATGTAGATCCCGAGAACATTAACTCAGATATTATCCGAGAAAAACTTCCTCAACATTTTGCAAAAGGCTCATTTACCTTTTTAAGAGCAGGTATAAAGTTCGGGATGTTCCTAACATAAACTTGAAACCACCTTCTTTTCAACCATTGCTTCATTGAACAGAGAGAAAAATGACCTGAAAAGATGAAAATCCCGGAGAATTTAAGGATGAAACTTCTTTGAAATTAAAAAGTAATCAACGGAAAACATTACATCCTCATATTTCACATTTATATTTGTTTCGCCAGTCATGTACTTCTCCATTCAATGCTTGTTCATCTCATTGCGATTCATTTCTTTGGGGAAACTGAAAATAATAAGAAGAAATTTCAAATTTTCTCAGCCCCAAAATATTTGTAACATGCAAATATTAAGAAATTTAATACACGCTGGCGAAGATGCAAGACAAAAGACGATTAATTTTATCCGCCTTCTAACTGCTATAATTATACGATCATTTTTATATTCAACGCAAGGACGTGCTTATTTATAGAACACCCAACGCTGGTTGTTCAATGAAAGGCTTTCAGCACAGCTGTAACTGCTTTCATAAATTATCTCAAAATATTCTTAACAAGTGCCATAAACATCATTGCCATTATCCAGTGTAAACATCATTCATTATACACTTTAATTTTGAATGATTGACTATAAAACTAACTGTAAAAATTCCACCTAAATACACTACTACTAAATTACATAAAAAGACAGCCTTAACTGCAATTTTTTAATTCAATGCGATGCTTGCAAAGGAAATTATAAAATAGCTTTCACTATCATTTGAGACACCGGCTTTAATCTAAGCTATACACGGAGAACTGCAATAAGCTGCATAAAAAGCATAAGGGAAGAACATGAAAACTTTCATAAAACCTACAGCCAATCGGACGACACCTGAACTGTATTGCTGTCCTCGGTAAACGGTCGTATTGGTTCAGTGTGAAATTGGATCTCCATAAAGTAACACGGCCTAGAAGATGGGAGACAAGTCGTCTCTCGAAACGTCGGATTATACGAAAAAATTAACCTGGCTGAGAACCCGAAAAGAAATCATCAATAGTATTCACCAGGAGATATTATAACCGTTTAGCTTTCATTATCGATTGTAAGAATTATGAATCAATTTATGCAACACGTCCCAGGACGCATTTTTAATGCATTATATCACCTGCTATAATTGAAGCTTATTTTTCATTACATGGATTTTTTTGGTTGAAAAATAATTCTTGTCCACTATCCTCATATGTACCACTATCCTTACTAGGAATTCGGTGGTAAATTGAAATAGCAGTCTCAGGAACTATTAGCACAACATATCATACCGGATATTTCAAAACGAATAGCGGTGTTTTAAAACTTTCCGTGATTTATTTAACTGAAATTAAAGCTATAAATCACATATAAAATAAAAGAGCAATTCAAACAATTTTATATAACATGCTACAAGTGTTCACTGTAAGCATCATTCATTACACGGCACTCGTCAAGGGTCCTATGGCAGTTCTTCCCCAAACGTATAGCTGACCCCCCTAGAAGCAAAAAATGCATAAGTCTTTAAGAAAAATCAGCACTGAATTGAAACGAAAGTATTCAACAAATTTTCTTTAAACCCACGAAAAATGACATGCATAAGATATTTAACTAAAATAAAACGGTTTTTTTTTCAAGGAAATAATCTCATAAACTAAAAAAGCGCTGTCATAATTTTCTTAAAATGCTGGATTCATTCACCTATTCCATGCTAAAATGTCACAACTTGGCTTCCCCTTCCTCTAGACCATGGTTTGACCCCCCCCCCCCCCGGGTTATGATCCGGGGTTAGCCCTTGTGGTCAACCTAGTCAAGTGTAATAAATATGTATTAGAAAGCGTTCAAACGCATTCATTTCGAAATAGTTGGTTTAATAATATTTTCGTTGAATTTAGAAGACATATGCCACACTAGCAGTAAAGGTAATATTGAATAGAAATCAAAGTTTTGGCCACGTAGGATGGCAGGATGATAAGTGCTGCTGTGAAGATAACTACCTGCAGGGAATCAACTAACAGGGCAACGCCATTGCTACTGCTTAAAGTTCTATAAGGCATCCAGTAAAAAGTTCCCACAAAAACTATTACCAACAGCCGTCACCAAAAGGCGCACATTCACCGAATGATTGCCCTCTCGTAAGCCGTAAGAGCCGGATCTTTGCCTGTTGAGTCCGCAACTTTTTAAGAACGGGATGATCCTTTTTCTTCTCGTGAGGGCCATCAAAAAGATTGCCGAGGCATTGAGGTAGGACGGGGTCTCCCGACATCTTCCAAATTTAGCCTCCACCGTCTCCTGGAATCACGGCCCCTCGTAAAATACTCGTACCATCACGCCTTTCTCATTAAAAACCCTCTTCCTTCAGAGGCATAAGAAACCCGGGCATAAGGAAGGCTTCCTCGAGTCTTCATCCGTTACACCGCGATAAAAACGATCAGTGGGACTGCATAGAGGAGGCCCAATTCCATCCCATAGAATGTTGATCCTGTTGCCACTTCGGTCGCATTTTAAACTCTTCGCACCCGAGGTACACACACTTGCTCCTCCACATTCGTATTGTTATAATCCTTCATGTGTGAATTATTGTTATTTAATCCCGCCGCTGAAATTCTTTGAACCTTGTAGTATACGATTCTGCCATTGCATACCTCATATGTTTTATTTCGCTTCCGTCCTGAGGAAAGAAGACGAGAGAAGATTGGAGACATTGGAGTATGGAGAAGAATGGAGAGGGTGAAATGGACGGAGAGGAAAAGGAACGACCAAGTGCTGGATATGGTTGGCGAGGAGAGGCAGCTTTTAGAAAGATACGGAGGAGACAGAAGGTATGGATGGAGTTAGTGCTTAGCGGTGAAGGGGTGTTGAAAATGGTGTTAGGCGGTAGAATGTTAGGGAAACGAGGGAGAGGAAGGACAGGAATAGGATTTTTAGATAGATTGAAAGAGAGTAGGCCTTACAGTGAATGAAATAAGGTAGTGCTGAAAAAAAAGGGAGGCTCCCAGCTCACTTCTTGAATACTCCATGAAAACCTACCTTAATTGTTAGAATACTATAATAATCCGTTGAAAATAAGATGGATGACACAAGGGCAAGCTAGATGAGTGTTCGTCCTCGAGTGTTTTCATTAAGTTATATATTCAGTTGTTTAAAACTAATGAATAAGTTTATAAAGATTGTACCACTTGAAAATAATGAATGATATAAAAGTATTCTTGACTAGAATAATTTCTCTGTATTATCGTAGTGCATGAAAATGTTGTCGTATGTAAAATCCCAAGGCGCACATATCTGTACCATAAGGTAAAATAATAGTTAATAATTATTTCTTTCAAATTTCACTGTGATTTTATTTTTTCCTTACGCCCTGATTATGAAGGGAGCCTGAAATATAAATACAACAGCTCAGATACTCATGGGTATGAAGAGGGTAAAGTGTTTTCGATAATGTCCGGGGTGCGGTGATGAGCGCAATTCGATCAACTTTTTTCTAATTTTTTGCACTGTAATGTTTGTAAGTGCGAGGATTGATTTGAAAAGTTATGCATTTGATAAATCACATCATCTTGTGTATAAATTTCGGGTAATACCCCTAATTATACCTTATTTCCCCGTGAAACTCGTATCAATTTATCCGTCAGCGACACAAGTGGCCACTTTTGTAAACCCAATAAAATGCGCGGTGGTTGAAAACGCATTTAG
Source organism: Ischnura elegans (assembly GCF_921293095.1). Classification (NCBI taxonomy): domain Eukaryota; kingdom Metazoa; phylum Arthropoda; class Insecta; order Odonata; family Coenagrionidae; genus Ischnura; species Ischnura elegans. The sequence continues at coordinate 40,248,473 of NC_060257.1, forward strand.
AGGCCGACTTGAGGATCCTCTTTTGCAATATTCGTGAAAGCGATCTTGCAATTAGGCACAAGATTTAATTGAGCATACAGGAGACAGTTCACTAAAACGAGTGCAAAGAAATTAATTTTAAATGACTCAGTGATCAAACAACCCTAAGGTCACTTTCGATAGGTGAAGGTACAGCTCATCCCATAGTGAGGCATAGCCTTGAGTTCACACATTCAGGTTAATAATAACAATAAATGTATATATTCCCATACCCTCAAAGTTCTAAAGACTTTAAAAAAATAAAAAAATAGTTTGCTATTACAATTTTTAAAAATAAACTCAGAAAAACTACAACGGACACATTAAATTCAACACAAAACGAATAGTACCTTCCATAAATAAAAATACTCGTAAAATGCAAGTGTCACCACGCCTTTCTCATTAAAAACTCGTACCGCGATAAAAATGATCTTGGGATAAAACACCAGATTTGATGGAACAGATGTGAGGAAGCTTGGTAGGGGTCACTAACCGAGATTCACATCAATAGAATATACGATAGAGTAACAGCTTTTTTTCAAGTACTAGTTTTTTTCCAAATAATTAGGGTACAGATGACCTGGGATATATAATGTGATAATCAATTCTACCAACTCAAAACACTCCATTCCCAACCCCATCCTCTTGAATCCAAACTCCGTCCTGAAGACACCCGAGGAAGTCCCATATGAGAGTTATCTTCCTCCTAGATGGTGATTGGAAACTTCGTGCCAGTTCAATTACACGGATATACAGATGAGAATTTCTGTCAGAAGTTCCTCTTCGAGTATTTACGCACTTCGATAGCGGGTTGTAGTCTTGAGTGTTCAGTGCCTGTGGTAGAGGCCAATCACGATTAATTCGCAGAAGTTACGCGGAACTCTAACGACTTCATTGATATGCAGCTTGTGATTATCGACAAGATAAACCTAGGAAATTAAAGGAGAAATGCTCAAAGTATGACACACGGAAGTTAATCTTCCGACGCAGTGATTATATAGAGGACACAAGTATAGGGTGCGGCTAGATAACTTCCATATTTCAAAATTTTATGCATATAAACCAGAAATGTTTAATGATATATTCATCCACTTAAAGTTCATTTTATAGTTTTCATTTTATTTTCATTTATTTATAGTATTTATTCTCAATTACACCGATTCAGAGACAGTCAGAACCCTTCTTGAAGGTTGTGTGGAGGACATTTCAAGCGCAATACTTTGTCCGTAGGATAGGACGTTTAGCCGTGGTCGTATAGGCATCCATACCTTCTCTCTCTTCCGTATCTCACTCAAAACGCTGTCCCGCATCATTCACCACGCAATAACCATGAGCAATTGACGACCCATCGAAAAATGGAGCTACACCTGTCTCCTTAATTACTAAAGCGATTATAAAAAAAAAATTTGAACGAAATTTTGGGCAAACTGCCGTAATTTACCTGGAGAGTATACGATATAGACCTACACAGGGCGGGGCGGCCTTAGGGCGGGGCGACCGCCCCGGGCCCCGCGTTCGTGAAAAAAATTAAAATATACGATAGTTTTGAAAACGCAATTTCAACTATTACTGTATTGTTAAGTCCGTGCTAGACAAAAAATAATATTATGAAAAAGGAATAATAATGCAGTAATTTTTATTGTGCAATTGCGTTTGTCACATACTTGGCCAGAGAGTGGTAGGGATTCAAAATGCTCGAGTTTGTAGATGGGGTATAGAGTTTAATATTTTGAGTGAAGGGCCCCGCACTGAAGGTTCGCCCCTATCCCCGCACCTGCTAGGGCCGGCCCTGGGCCGAGAGATTTCAAATAGGCATTAATATTTAATTTTTACTGTTCAAAACACGCAAAAATTAATTAAAAACACAAAAAACTTTATTCACGAAATTAAACAGTGTGAGCATATTTTTTATTATTTCTTGAACATATATGTAGAGAAAATAGCAAAATTTAATACGAATACGGTTCTATTGAAAAATAATAAAGTTCAAATTAGCTCGTACCATCTGCCCACATGCACGAACATAAAAGCTATCACTTTTAAATTACAAAAAAAAAAACACTTCAAGACCTCTCTTTAAAAAACTCATCCTCATTAGATTTAGCTCCTATTCATAAAACTATAAGGGTTTTTTGCCATTTTTCTTTTCGCTCATAAAGACGGGGTAAAAGTTAAAGGCGCTACCAGCACTAAATCTCCCACGGAGACAACCAGCATTGAGAGGGTCCGATTATTTTCAGGAAAGAGAAGGAGGTGGCAATGAAACTACGTTAATTAATTTCACTTCCGTCCCCAATAAATTATTTAACAACTCTTCCCTTCTAGACCGTATAAAAAGACATTCATCGCCATACGGTCCAGCCCTCATCGTATACCGTGCGGACTTATGGACCTTATTCAGGGTGAAGTTGAAAGGGAATCCATTACAAGTACGCCCATAAGGGCGAGGGACGGAAAATTATATCTCTTTGGACACTTTCTTTCGATAGTTATATAAAAACTAATCCTATTAAGTTCAAATGTCACCTGCGACCACAAAGACCCGAGGGTAAACTTAATACCACATTACAGACTCCGTTAATACTAGGTCAACTCTAACAGATGGTCCATGCAACTTGAAATATTCCGTTATCATCAGTTGGTAAATTAATACTATTCGTGTCAGGATCTCAGGAGCAATCACGACGCCTAGATTCGCAACTAATCATGATTTAACTTCGTTATATCACAACGTCGAAAGGTTACTTAATATCTTCTCTCCTTTTATAATCATATCCATAGTTTTCTTGAACAAATATTTAAAAAAAATTATTTATGTCTATTTCATGCATGCTGTTTTTCAAGTTTGATTAAACTAATTCAAATCTAAAAATAGATAAGCGTGATTATGGCGATCGATCAATTTTCATTTGTGGTAAGAAATTAAAATGATGTTGCATGTAGAATTCGTGCATAAAACTTTTAACATCCTCATAGATGACTTTTGTGCCAACTATATAAATTTTAACGGCGTTATAAGCTTCTCTCACCAATTGGGGTACTTAAAATTCTGATGGTGAAACGTCAATATATTTATATTTATTTGAAGGAGGAGGCAGTGAAACAACATGAATTAATTTTACCCCCGACCCAAAAAATTATTTTACAAGTCTTCCCTTCAAGCCAGTATAAAAACATTCATCGAAATTCGGTCCAGCCCTCATTACGTTCCGTATGGAGTTAGGGGCCTTCTTCAGAGTAAATTGGAAAGGGAATCCATAACAAGTACGCCCTTTGCAAGGGACGGAAAATTATATCTTCTGGGGACACTTTCTTGCGATAGCTGAATAAAAACTAATCCTAAGTGCTGTTTCGTTTTAACAAGAGGTCCAGACGTCACCTACGTCCACAAAGATTCAAGGGTGAACTTAGTACCAAAATATAGACTTTGATAATACTAGGCCAACTCTACCAGATGGGTCCAGGTAATTCAATATGTTCGGATATTCATTTCATGGAGCATTGACAACATTTACGTCTTTTTATGATCAATCACGAAGCCCAGTTTCCCATTCCATCATAATTTAACTTCGTTATGTTATTTAGCATATTCTCTCATTGAATAACCATATTAAAAGTTTTATTTCCCTAAAATTGAACAATAATACTTATTACAATTTCCTCCATGCTATTTCTCAAGTTTAATTAGACTAAATCAACGATAAAAAAGGATGAGCGTAATCATGCGATCCATCAAATTTCATTTTAGTTAGCATTTAAAATGATAATGCATAATAATTATGTGCATAAAATTTTTTAACATTTTCATAGATCATCCTTTGTGCCAATTATATAAATTTTTAACCGCTTTATAAGCGACATTCGCCAATTGGGATCCTTAAAATTCGAATGGTGAAACGTCAATTAATTGATATTTGTTTGAAGGAGGAGGCAGCGAAACTACGTTAATTAACTTCACCCCAACCCCCAATAAATTATTCAAGAATTCTTCCCTACTAGCCCGAATAAAGAAACACATTCATCGCTACGCGGTTCAGCCCAAATCTTGTACCGTGCGGAATTATGGGCCTTTTCCAGGGTGATGTTGAAAGGGAATCCATTATAAGTGCATCCATAAGGCCGAGGGACGGAAAATTATATCTTCTGGAGACACTTTCTTCCGATAGTTGAATAAAAACTAATCGTACGAGCTGTTTCTCTTTATCCAGAGGAGCAGATGTCACCTGCGTCCTCATAGACATCAAGGGTGAACTTAATACGATAATAAAGACTTCGTTAATACTGGGCTAACTCTACCGGATGGGTCCAGGTAATGTGAAATGCTCAATCATTCATCACTTTGAACGTTGATAATATTCGTGTAAAGATCTCAGGAGTAATAATGACGCCTATTTTCGTAACCCATCATAATTTAACTTCGATATGCATCATAACTTCGAGAGGCCAGTTAATATCCTCTCTCATTGAATAATCATATTTAAAGTTTTCTTTCCCAAAACTTGAAAAATATTACTTGCTATTATTTCATCGATCTGATTCTCAAGTTTACTTATTGATGGAATATTTCAACGCTAAAAAAGGATGAGGGAAGGACTGTTTTGAAGGTAATGAATAAAAATAAACAAAATAGTTTTTGAAGCATTTGAGTTGATAAATCAGAGAGTATAGGGGCAACGCCATTATAACAATAAATGCAGATTGCACCTTCAAGTGCACAAACCTTACATGTAACCATAACAACTTCTTCAACCACTTAGCCCAACTGTCACTACACAGCTCCTGAAGCATTTTCATACTCCATAAATATTTTAGTAACCAGCAGATCTATTTTTCAAGAGAATGGACCAGCTAGTTCCCCTCAGGAACCGTGGACAAACGAGGAAGGAAGGTCGAAATCGCTGAAAGACTGAGCGCCTTGTTCCCCTCCACAATCCGAAAGTAAAAAATAACCGGAGGAATGAAAACCTGTTACTTCCTGGGATAACGGAAAAACTCATCCGGAGCGGGAGGCAATCTATCCCACGGCCGAGGAGCAGGGTCAATGATGTCCCCGGTAATCCCCAATCACCAATTTCAATCGCCGGTGACATCTCTTTTCTCTTCGAGGCACAATGCTTCCGATGCGCCCGTCGGGACAAACAAACCCTTCCCCGGACATCCCACTGGGGGATGGGGAATTGCTCCGTAAAAGCCGTCCTCAAAATCCGATGCTGTTTCCAACGCAATAGATACATTCCAGTGGATGGATTACAGATCCTCTTTTCACCAATCCGAGATCAAAAGATGACAGGAGAGGAAAAAATACGATGGCAATCGTAAACTCAGGAATTTGGACCGATTATTATTATTAAAGTATTCTACCGATTAAGGTAGGCTTCCATGGAGTACTGAAGAAACATCCTGGAAGCCTCCCCTTCCTTCAAGCACAGTCTTCATCGCAATAGATACATTTCAGTGGATGGATTACAGATCCTCTTTTCACCAATCCGAGATCAAAAGATGACAGGAGAGGAAAAAATACGATGACGATCGTGAACTAAGAAATTTGGACCGATTATTATTATTAAAGTATTCTACCGATTAAGGTAGGCTTCCATGGAGTACTTAAGAATCATCTTGGGCGCCTCCCTATCCTTTAAGCACAGTTTTCATCGCAAAATATACATTTCAGTGCATGGATTACAGATCCTCTTTTCACCAATTAAATGTACAACTAACATACATACCCTATATATGAGCAACCTACCCATGCGGAACTCGAACCCGTGACCTCTTAGGCGGCAGGCGGACCTTAATCCGCCGCCACGGAGGCCGGCCAGCCTGCTCTAATAGCTCAAGTTTGTAACCACCTATTTTTAGCTTGAGATTATAATCTGCAATCTCGCTACATACTTGTTGCTTAACAAATCTGTATAAACTTATTTTATCGTGATTAATCCTCATCCCATACTCCCCGGTCGTAAGCTCCTTCCTGTTCATGAACGCCTCATTTGCTATCGCAATTCTCTTATTGATACTGCTAATGTTAAATCCGTTTTCCCCTTGTGTACCGCCCAAATAGTTGAATTGCTGTACTTTCTCAAGTTTGTGACCACCTTTTTCTATCTTGCGTCTCACATTCTTAGCACGCGATGCCATGCAAAACAGCACAACCTTGGTTTTCTTGTGATTAATCCTTGTCCCATACTCCTCGCTTATAAGTTCCTTCCTGATCATGAACGCCTCCTTAGCTAAAACAAATTCTCTTCTTGATATAACAAATGCTGCATCTGTTGTTAATGTGCTGCCCAAATAGTTGAACTGCTCTGCCTGCCTCTGAAAAGCGCACCAATTCCCATACGTGAAAAATATTAATATACATCCGAAAGAACAAGGTGATGTATACCACTATACTTCGCTTATTATACTTCAGCCAATTTTATTATTTATTTGACTTGATGGGTATAACGTGGTAGTATTACGATCTTTCTGCTGTGTTATCCATTGTAACGTTCTTTAATCGAAGTGATCAGCGGACGAAATTTGGCCGCCATGTTTTTGTAGGGTGTAGGGCTGTTTCGGGTACCCTGCATCAAGTAGGGCCCGTTTAGTTTCAAAAACGGCCACATGTAGGGCTTGATGTGGCGTATGTGGGGCGAGATCGGTTTATGTAGGGTCTGATGACGTATCCAGGGTCGGTTGGCCCTACAGGGTCGACTAAGAATACGGAACTAAGACTGTAGATTATAAGTCCAAGATAAAAGTTCAAAAAACCAGTTGATGATGATGTCATTATTTGTGTCAGACCTAGTGAGCTTATAAATTGATGTTCTCCGCTTCGCTCTTGAAGATATCTATTCTCATGTAATTGAGTCGATCTAATCTTTGCTCGCAGCCTCCTAGTCACTAGTTATTCTGGGTAATTTAGTAAAAAATTAAGTTATTATGGAAAACGCGAAGCGATCCCCTAGTTTCCTGAAGCATCTTAGGTGTGGAGAGCTATGTTGATTGTATTCTTGGCAGCCGGAGTTTTTCATCGTGACATCTTCCAAAGCATGTTCTGCCGCACTGCATATCCGGTTCTGGCAGGAGCAAAGCAAATCCAAGACTGGCCTCGTTGAGCGATTAAGATGAGGTAATGAGAGAGACATTATCATAACAGCTTCTAGTTCTTGCTAACTCATTATTTTTTAGCATTATATTGGTTATTTTGTGTTAACATGGAGCAATTTGCGATTCCCTCCGCCTAACTCCATTTTTTTTCATCCCTTTAGAGGGACAACTCTAGCGATCGTTCCAATGATGGCGGAAAAAATTACTGTTTCTTTTTCTGTAATGGCTCGAGGGATGGGAATCCCATCCCTTTTTCAATCACTCGGCACGTCCCTTTTTCCGTCGCTGATACCATCACTATTGCCGTCTTTTATCCAACCAGAACGCATGATCGCTAATAGGGATTGTAACGCCACGCTTGATTCTAAATTGAATGAGAGTTATGTAAAAGAAGTGACGGAAAAAGGGACAGTGAGACTGACTCTGTGATTTAGAAAATGATAGGTCGAATTTTGATCCCTGAAAACCTTTCGCTTGAGCTATCATTCTAAGGGACGGAAAAACCTCATAATTTCATCATCGAATTCTCTTTTTCCAGGTCTCCGCTTTTCTTCTTCTTTCTTTTTCTTCTGAATAAAATCTGTACACTTCTTATTCATCGTTCAAGAATCATATAGCAAGGGTGAACCTGCCATGTAAAAAGCATTTGGCCAAACCAGAATTTGAACCCGTTTCTCCCGATTGCCGGTCAGGTATGCTACCACTTACACCATAAACCTTCTTCCAAGGCAAATATCAGACTGAGTATTCACGTATTGCTAAGAGATTAATATTTTCACAACCTAACTTCGAAGTATGATAAATGCAAGGTATCGATGCAATTAAATTTAATTATTTTTGTAACACTTCGTACTTACCGACTAAGCTTTTACACTCCACTTTTTAGTAGATGTATTACCGTGATTGATATCAAAATTCCAACGCGTTTCAAGAATTATTATTCGGAAAAATTTTTGATGCTCATTTGATTGATGGGAGGTCAAGATTTTGTAAAGTACTCAACAAAAATACATTTCTGTGGGAAACCTCACCAATTTTATTACCATATAATTTCATTTACGAGAAAATTACAGTGCAAAATTAGAACCGTTCGACATAAAAAGTGCTTTAATATGCATAAAAATCATAGAAGGTTTTCAAGGGGTTCACTACGCACAAATTTCTATCTTTCCGTTATTCATCTTTCCTAAATTTTCGTTTTCCTTGGCGGGAAACTATGGTTGATAACGTGTGCACGACAGCATTAAGTAAGACAACGACGAAACTTAAGGAGCTGTTCTTAAGAGAAATGCCTCTTCCTCAGATAAACTAACTCCTAACTATCTAACCAGGTTATCCCGGTAACGACGAAATAAGTTCAACGCATTGTTCTCTAAAGGAAGCGCTTTATGGGAATAAACCCCGAATATTCATTATGCAAAACGGGATTGCAATTTCGGGTGCGATTAAAACACAATTTCCTCAAGCTTCCCTTAAAGTGACTGGATCAAGATTACAGGTCGCTTTGTGCCGAAGCAAGAACTTAAAATAATATTACATGAAGGAGAGTTTCGGTTAGATGCTGGGAACGAAAATGCAGAGGATTAAAATCTCAATATCTCCGTAGCAACTTTTGCGAGCAAGATGAATTGTTTTCTTAGATTATTCAATATCCTTTCCATATTCTTACTCGTAGAAAAGCAATTTCAAAAATCTACTTTCTAAGGTTGAGTCGGTTTCTAACGTCTATTCTTGATTCCACCAATTATTAGGTGCGGAATCAGGATAGCAAATCGATCGCATAAAGTCGATTCCGATTTCATCGACTCCAGTAAGATGAATAATTTAAAAATAGACTACAAGCTTGAAGATTAAAGGTCACCGCACAACAGGACCATCGTGCACTATATATTATTAAGTTAACAATATGTGTGGAACAGTTTAAGTGTTTATTACGGTATTGTAACTGAGGATATATTACTACAGTACTGTAGTCTGTAAACTTTTGTCCCATCATAGTAAAAATTTGTCATTTATTAGCAAATTAGAGGTGTATTTGAAGTCGAATCACGCTATTTTGATAAAACCGGCGGTAATTTCGGCTGACACTATGTATTATACTAAAATATTTTGTGGCCCCTGTTTAATTTTTTCAGGTATTACTTTCCGAAAATAACACTTTTATTTTGTAACTAATATCAATTCCTGTCTGTGATATGAAGACATTCCGATGATAATTGGCATTTAAATGCCGTTGATACCCATTTAGACTATAATTTGCAGCTATTAGTAAATATCTTTTTCGGGCCATTTCATAGCTTTGGTTATTTTATTCCATTCGACTCATAAATTTTAATGAAAGCATATCTACTGACAAACCAATATCCCACCTGTTAGTATAAATAAGAATCGATGGAATTGGGAATCGATTTGAAAGAATCGGAGTTGAAAACGGAGTCGAAAAAAGTGGAATCGACTTGTTCCTTTAAAGGTCCTATAAACTTAGCTCGTTAACCTTTTTGTCAAAGGCTAAAAAATATGCTAGACTCTTCCATACGAGTCTGAGCCGGAAACACAGCCAATTCCCTCAAGCTAGCATGATTACACTCTAAGGACACCATAAATTTGCTATTAAATGGAAAATTTCAGCTAACTTTTTTAGCAAATTACAAGCACTAAGTATCGCAGAAAATTTATCATATTTACCCAGCGCTAAGTTTCCAGCAATAGACACCCATCGCTTACCTGCAAGTGGAAAATATAAATTATAAATATATTAACATGAAGAACGCTTGAATAATTTCACACAAAAAACCGTTTCAAGGAAACATGTATTGATACGAATAAAATCAACCGATTTGGGCGTTACTTGGTGGAACGATGAAATGTTCATGGTGAAACAAAACACAGTACTATTCCACAAACTTTTATTTTAAATAGTCTACTAGTTTCGACGTTTACACGTTCATTATCAAGACTAACTGAGCAATAGCGTACAACGTCCAGCCTTATTTATCCAACAATAGTGTGAGGGAAGGAGGAGAGGGGAACTAAATGAGGAGGAGCATTGTTGGTTGGGCATTGTTGGTTGGATTGGAGGGTCAAAACACAAATTATAAAAGCTGGGGGGGGGGGAGGCAGATAGAAAGTCAGGTGGTAACGAGGTTAATGGGAAGGGGAGGAGGAAGGATTGTCAAGGAAGAAGCCAGATTTAAAACAGTAGATAAAAAATTAGAACATTTGAATACAGTCATATCATTAAAAATTTCGATGTTACGTGCAAGAGTGCATTTGGTGAATTCTAAAATTTCTAAAATATCCAGTTTTACACTTTTGTCATATACATGTAAAATTTTAATATTAAAATCACTGTTGTGGCCGGATTCAGACAGGTGTTTAGAAAAATGGGATTTGGAGTCTTCCAAACTAGCACTTCTTTTGTGTTCATCAACACGAGTTCTAAACTTGCGGCCCGTTTGACCGATGTACACACCGTTGCACTCATCACATATATGTTCAAATAACGGCTATAATGATGACCTCATCCGTAAATTACTGGAAAAAAAAAACGAATAGGAGTATCGCCCTCCCTAACCAGTTTGTTGACGGTCCCCAAAACAGAACCCAAACGGTGGTGCAAATTACCTTTCCTTGGCCCCTTGTCTTACAGCGTTCACAACCTCATACCCAAAGACAAATACCGAGTGTGTTTTTACTCATCGACCTCCCTTGGTAAAGTATTTTTAACTCTAAGGACAAAGTGCATCCTGAAGACAAAAGTGGTGTCTATGCCCTGATATGTGATGAGTGCAATGGTACAAGTACTTTCATGCATGTCCGATTTTGAAATTATTAGAAGGTCGAGAAATATGCAAAATGTTAAGGAAATTCCAATATTTAGGAGCAACTGTCGATAATGCAGAGCAAGAAGGACATATTTCAAAATGTTCACGTAAACGACGCCGAACAGTGGTCCAAAATCGAAAATAGGTGGTCGAAATTGTTACCGCTTTCATTCTTAGCTACCATAGTGTTATGAAGAAGCGTTTTATAAGATTTTTGTCCGATAAATCCTAATAAGGTACTTATGTTGTATCTTTGATATTATTGTTTTTGTATGACCAATTATTTCAACAATTAAATTTTTTAAATGGTCATTATTTTCAATTTTTCAAACGAGTAATTCTTCTCGTAAATAATGACGGTTAAGAGGGAGTGATGTGTACACATAATAATTTATTTAGAATAAAATACGAAGATTAAAGCATGATGGATGTTTTCCACATTTAAAAACTTCAATTTTTCATTCAAGGTGTTGATTTATGCGCATCAAATAAATTGAGGCAATTTTTATTCAAATCTGTGATAGTTATTTGTTAAATTTCATATAACTGATATATTATATCAACAAATTAAGTTGAGCGTTTGAAATTCGAAGATGATGAAAAATTTTGAGGAATTTCCCATGTAAATAGCAAACTTTTGATAAAATAGAGCAAGAAGAACATAGTTACTTTCATTTCATTATTTTCATCGCCCCGAAAACAGCTCATTTAAGGCCTTTTACATCGGAGGAAATAACATGAAACAACGACTATCACCCTCAACCATCGCCTGGGTAGGGGCAACCTACACTAGGGGGTCTCGAACCCGCGACCTTCGGTTTGGCAGGCGAGGACTTGACCCCACCGCGACCGAGGCCGGAAATTTTCACGTAAATGACGTCGCTCCTTTTCTCCGGCAGAAACTCCGAAAAGCCTGCACTCGGCCACCTCGAGCCCTGAGTGAAAGTATTGGCGATAGATTCCTATCTCTTCCGCGCCGACGCTTCCTTTCCCCTGCTGAACCCCCGTCCGCTCACACATTTCAATCCATTCACCCTCCGCGTCGCCTCCACTTATTTCCCGTTCACATCCCCCAACCACCGCCCCCAATATCCCTTCCCACTACCTTCGATCTCCAACGCCTCCAATAGATCGCCTCTGCCTCCCTTTACTGGCGACCACTTAATTCCTCCCACACAAATTGCAATATTACCAAAAGATATCTATAAAAATAATTGCAATAAAAGATCAAACATTAAAAATCTAAGTAAAATTTACACATTGAATGATGAAGTACGATTAATAAAGTATATTTAATAAATTCAAATTGATGGTAACCATAATATTTCACTCGTCTGATTACAATCAGCCTACAAAGTTTAATTGAAAGCGGCTAGCACCCTTTGGGAAACTTAAACTTCGACGAGACATCATCTTTGAATTACTATCACAGCCGTTACATTCCAAGCACTACTCTCTGTAGCATACTGAAAATCGCAAGACACAAGCGTAAGATTTAACCTTTTCTACTCGAGTGTCAAGACGACAAGCTCGAATTTCAATTCTAGGTATTCCAAAATTAAATTCAGGTATGAGCGCTGCCTGATTCCTACTGCAAAGGGTTAAACGAGTAATTCTTCTCGTTAATAATGACGGTTAAGTGGGAGTGATGCGTACATATAAGAATTTATTTAGAATAAAATACGAAGATTAAAGCATGATGGAGTGAATGTTTTCCACATTTTAAAAAATACGATTTTCCACGGTTGTAAAATTTATTACGACCAATGTTTCGATTTTACTACATCATCTTCAAGGCGATGTAGAGACGCAGACCTTGTAGATGTAACTTAAACCTTGTAGACCTTGAAGATGATGTAGCAACATTGAATCCTAGGTCGGAATAAAGTTGATGACCGTGGAATGCTCTAATTGTTTATTTTAATATTTATTTTGATTTCCGTGATGGGCCTTCATCACATATCCTCACACTGTACTCAGGCCTATAAATTCAATAGTAAAAATGTTACTACATCATCTTCAAGGTGATGTAGAGACAAAGACCTTGTAGATGTAACATAGACCTTGAAGATGATGGAGTAACATTCAATCCTAGGTCGTTAAAAATTATATAAGTGTAATATTATTAGTGTTTATTTTAATATTTATTTTCATTCCTGTGATGGGCCTTTATCACATCTCCTCACGCTGTACTCAGGCTTAAAAATTCAATATTAAAACTATTAAATACCAAAAAATCTACTCTCTCACTTCTTCCTCCATTCACTATCCTTAGATTAATTCATCCTTTGGTCCTTTAGCCCCCGATGCCTTCACGACCCTTACGACGGTATTTCCATCCCTTTCATACTCATGGTATGCGAACGGGATGAAAAAAAGACGACGACATAGGGCTCTTCCTCCGGAATAGGATGGAACAGATTATAGTACGGGAAGAAAAGGGTTGGCGACGATATTTCTAAAGAAAAAAAAAGATCGTTTTTTTTCCGTACATTTTTTTGCATTCTCTGTCCCCCCATGGGTTCGGAGAAAAGGACCAATCCGCCTACCCTTAACTTTGCAGAGCCTTCCTACCCTTTTTATTTCATCGGATGTGAGGCTAGGGTGAGGATGAATGGGTTGCAAGAAGCAGAGTAAGGAGTCGGAAGGGGTTCCTTGAGAAGTGATGCGCAAGAAGAAATGAAAAGGGATTAAGGATTGAAAATTTAAGGGAACGCATGCGCTGCCAAAAGGCCCGCTAGACATTTTCCACCACAATGATCTAACAAGATGAGAGGAAATATCGGAAAACTATTAGTGATCAATACTACACGAAACTGTGGAACAACCAGGATAAAAACTACAAATGGTCATTTCCACAATTTTATACAAACTCAAAATCGACCATGTTTTCGTCATACTATGGGTGCTTTCCATTCATTGACACACGTCGACACAAGTCGACTTGCGTCGCGGTTTTCGTGTTCCATTCGGTGTGTGTCGCCGACTGTTGTGACACAAGTCAACAAACGGTAACGCACAGGAATAGGAGAGTTATAAACAAATGCCGCGAGCCGACACAAGTCGACGCGTGAGTCGCATGAATGGAAAGCACCCTATGTCATTTTCAAAACCTTGAAAACAGTAAGAACTCGTATTTTTGTATTGTCCAAAATTTGATGACACGGTAATGAACTACATGAACTGCTTCAACAATTTCACGAGAAAAACCGGCCAGGAAGCAGACCTATCGATAAAACGAAAGTGTTGAAACACGCGTCATATGTTTCTTTAAAATAACATAGTAGACAGTACAGAACTAAGAGGAATTAAGAGGCTTAACATATTATCCATAACAGACAATTTGTTACTTCCACAGTATATTTTAAAAACTCCGACCGGTTTCGGCTGTTACACCATTATCAAGTACAAAAAATATTTTTTTATATGACACGCTAATGAACTTTTTTACACACCACGTGCCCACCACGCAACACCACGTACAAGCTTCAAGTTTCGATGTAAGAGGCTTAACATTGTGAAAAGCGCTGTCCCACGAAATCTCTTGAAACTAACGCTATCCTCTTGAAATGTAATAAATGTATAGAATAAACCCTTAGCTTAAATTGTATAATTACATTGAGGATAAAAACTGACTTAACCTCGTCCTTAAATCTTCAAGTGGGATGACCAAGGCAATACATTTTATTCGATCGTTCTGCAACGAGATCAAACGATAGGCATCTAAAGAAATTCGCACTACATTATCCCCTTTAAGGAACCGTTGACTCGATATAATGGCCAAGGATTAAGGAGGAGGGCCTCTCACAAGGAGTCCGGGGACCATATATCCTTTTTCCGCCATCGGACTTCATATACTCTCCGCTTCGTTGGCGCCTTACGCCGAAGGAGGAGCATCGGATGAATTAGTTCTCTTGTATTCCAGAGTGGATCGGAGAATAGTACAACTATAGGAGCGGTAAAAGAAACACATCGTAGAAGTAACGGATCACGAATCACTCATGTAATATAAAGAACTTCTATCGCCGCAAAAAAGGTAGAATGCTGAACTATTAGTATTTTTATGAAATTCTTCCGAACCTTCATACTGTCGTGACATATATATTGTTTTACTCATTGTTTATTCGACTACAACAATGAATCGTTAAAATTATTTAAACTTCAATTAATTTCCCCGCGGCAATGCACAAAACCAAATTATCGATTTTCATATTTATTTTGTAGTTTTTTTTCAAGTAAGAGGAAAAATATAAACATTTCCTTAACTGAAAAGTTTAAGCTTTTTTACATATTGCATACGTAACTGCGATATTCATTTTCTTTTCTTCGCCTGAGAAATTGAAAACTACCTTTCGGCCATTTAAAAATATCAAAGAATGCGTAAAATTTAATTTAGAAAGCTGTTTATAATGCGAAGACGTTGCTCTATTCTTAAAAAAACAATGAAATGCACCAATTCAATATTTTGCCCGTGGCGATATGAATAAGACAACCGTTTCGCCGTTCTCATAGTATTTCCCTTATTCTTCTTTACTCTTTCGACCGTAGAAGCTAAACGCTTACGTTAAAACAATTTTTAACGATTCATTGTCGTAGTAAATAATCAATGAGTAAGACGATATATGATATGACTCTATGGAGCTTCGGCAGAATTTAATACAAATGCTTTAAGTTCAGCATCTTTTTTTGCGCCGACAGCAAATTCAGGGCTCAGGCAGGTAGCATAAGCAGAAAAATTTGCTAAATAAGTCAGGACTTGACAGAAGAAATGGAAAAAAGAAATCAATACTAGCCGCAACAGTACCAATAGCAAACTCTCACAAATTTCTCGCCGTTCATTTAGATGATAAACTAACATTCTATCATCATTTGAAATATCGCACCGAAAGGAACTGGCCCCTTAAGCTGAATGTGGGATATTAACAGGCCACTTGCATAGTCCATGGTGAGCTCTACCCTAACCTATTCATAACCTACGGTTCGAATCATTAAGTGAATCATAGGTATTATAACATTTAAAAAAAAACTATTATATGCGTATGAAAAAAGGCGATGTATAGATGTGAGCGGTCTAATTTTTTTTACTTTCAATTCATAGATGAATTGCGTCATCGATAATAACTTATATACAAAATAGATTCAAAAATAAGGGTTGTGATATTTCACTCAATAATGTTTATAACAGCAGTTACCAACCTTTTTTCCTCCTGTACCCCTATTTATGTATATAACTAACATTGTACCCCAAAAAATGCAACGCGCACATTTTAAAACATAATTTCAATACGGGTAGGCGACACTATTAGTAATAAATAATTTTATAAACAGAGGGAACATAGTGTCCGCCATTATTTTATTACTATTAATAAAATTATTATCAATTAATTATTATTTTATTATTTATTATTATTACGCCCGATTATTTTCGGCGAACTACCCCGACTGGTTCATCGCGTACCACCGTCGTGTTGGAGAGGAGCACAAAATATGATTTACAGGTCCACATATAAATTGGAATAAAAGGGTGGGAGGTTGAGTGGATAAGGGTAAAGGGCACGTAACTCTGCAGGGAGAAAGGGCAAGGCCCTATTATGTACCTGAAAAGTTGGGTTCCTTCGTCGAAACCAAAGCGTCCTTTCCACTTAGGAAAAACTTTCGGATCCTTTCACGGTCTGAGGGTAAATCATGTTGAAGGGCCAAAAAAAAATAAATTTAACGGATGAGATGAAAAACGCAACAGGTACCAGCAGAAAAGAACACATTTTCAAAACCAACAATAGGATAAAGGTTAAGAAAACCCTAAAAAGAGTAGAATAATAGGTTATCCTCAACGAAAAGAAGTGTTTCCATGCTACATCGGTGCTTTTATCCTCTGTTTTAGCAATGAATTTTTTGAAGGAGTCGTTGAGCATCTCGTCAAATTTAATGAAGCTGCATTTATCAAATAAGTGAATATTGCGTTTCGGTTATACAGTTGACAATACATCAATTTTTAACGCTGAAAAAATTTCTCCGTGGTCACTTATGCCGCCAATAATATCGACTTAGGATGGCTTACTGCTAAAAGGTCTAATATCTTATTTCCTCTCGTAGGCTTGTCAACTACTTGGGCGAGAGAGTGATTTGCAAGTACGTTAAGGAAGATCTCGCTGATATCTCTATTTCTTGAATTCCGTGTTACAGATGAAGATACCAAAGAGAGTTTTTTGAAGCCCAACTTTTGTTTTCGCTACTATTCTTTTGCTTAGCATCGACTTATTTGTCCGAAATATACCTTACAAGATATTTTAATGAGTATGTACTTATAACTAGGAAATTGTATGCATATACTTTCAATAGCAGTAAATATTAAAAGGCTAGGCAAAATCATCATCAACACGCCAGACAATCAGAGCGCGTCGCTGACGACAGCAAATTAGCAGTCACCTGGCCACCAAAGTGTATAAGCAAGGTAAATTCTCACATAGCTCTGAAGACGATGGCCGAGTCGGACATCGAAACGTCGCGACGTTTGAATTAAAATTCGGGGTTACAAGTTGGTGCAGGATTTTACGTTAGATTCACAGTGTAGAAGCTTCATAGAACGACGTGGTATAAGTCACTTTTCGGAAGTATCAACTTTTTCTCTACGTTTATGCAAAAATTGGCTGGAAACAGGATCCGCCATTTCGTTAAAGATCTATGGTTGATGAAGAAAGAAATCATTTAAAACCCTTCAAATGGAAGAAAATAAGTGTCATTTACGGTGGTATAACATTTAATAAAACTACCACTGCACGAGGATAAGGTTGGCTATTTTCAGAAAAAGCAGTTTTTCGCTAAATTTGATCAACTTTGACCTCAAATACATTGTTAACGTGATGGCATATGTATATAGTATTCTACCGATGAAGCTGGGTTTCCATGGAGTACTAAAGAAGAGATCTGGGAGCCTCCCTTTCCTTCCAGCACTGCCTTCTTCAATTAACTGTAAGGCCTACTCCCTTTCAATCTACCTAAAAATCCTATTCTTTTCCTTTCCCTCCCTCGCTTCCCTAACATTCTACCCACTAACACCATTTTCAACATCCCCTCCCCGTTAAGTACTGGCTCTATCCTTAACTTCTGTCCACTCCGTAACTCATCTAGAAGCTACCTCTCCTCACCCACCAGCACTTCGTCGTTTCTCCTCCTTTCCGTCCATTTCACCTTCTCCATTCTTCTCCACACCCACATCTCAAATGCCTCCAACCTTCCATCATCCTCCTTCCTTAGTGTCCACGTTTCCGCACCGTAGAGAGCTACACTCCAAATCAAACTCTTCACTAACCTTTTCTTTAAACTCTTACATAACGATCCTCTCAGAAGCTCCTTCCTGTTCATGAACGCCTCCTTTGCTAGTGCAATTCGCTTCCTGATGTCCTTGCTCCTGTGTCCGTTTTCCTCTAACGTTCTGCCTAAATAGTTGAATTGCTCTACCTGCTCAAGTTTTTCCCCACCTACTTTTATCTTGAGACTCACATTCCTCGCTCGTGATGCTTTACAAAACCGCATTACCTTAGTCTTCTTGGTTATCTCCATCAATCTTGTGTGATCAATGTCATCAATCTTCATCCCATACTCCTCGCACCGCTCGTCTAACGCATCCACTAATGGCATAGGAAAGAAATAATCAGGTAAGTTATACGCAATTTTAAATATTTATGAGAAGTTTAAACTTCATCTACATCTTGTGGTGTTCTGCCCGTCGGCAGGTCCCCCGCGCCAATGCTGTCTCCATTCCCTCCTATCTCCGGCCATATGCTTGAAGTCTCCATATCTTCCAATTTTTACGTTGCCGATAAACTTCAGCCTTCTCCTTCCCCTTCTTCTAATCCCTTCCACCGTTCCCTCCAAAGCTACTTTCAAAATTCCATTCCCTCTCATCTGATGTCCCAGCCAGTTACCCTTCCTTTGATTTATTTTGTCCATTAACGTTCTTTTCTCATCTATCTCATTTAACACCTGCTCATTCCTAACTCGATCCGTCCACCGTATTCCCTCCATCTTCTTCCAAACCCACATCTCAAACGCCCCAATCCTGTCCCTGTCTCTCTTCCCCATCGTCCAAGTCTCACATCCATACATAAACACACTCCATACAAAGCATTTCACCAATCTCTTCCTCCAATTTCCAAGCTAAAAAAATCGTTTCCGCAGTTTTGGCCAGCTTCTTTCGATTCTAGCCCACTGTGCGGCGGCATTAATGCAGTTCAACACCCGGTGGCGAACCCGACAACTCTTCACGCATTCCATTCCAATTAAAGTATTTAAATCCAAAAGATTTTCACTGCACCATCTAGTACGTTCACCGCTCTATTTCTGAGGTTTAAGAATTTTAGGAGAGTTCGTGTGTATTAAGACTCTCCGATGGAAGAGAATCTCCAAAACCAAGCCAAAATTAAGCCACTCTCGTGACATCCCTTCATCCATCATCCTGAAGCTTACCATCATCTATAAATGACGTTTCATTTTTTTTCTTCGACTCTTCCCGAGAAAAGAGGTCAAAATATTTTTTTCCATACACAATCATTCCTCTCGACTTCCATTAGGGCGGGTCAGAATGGATCCACATCGAAAAAAAATAATACCAGAGAAGCAGTACTCACCGCGAGGTAACAATGTTACGAGATGGATGCAAAGCGAAACAAGACCACCAAACTTTGAAAGCGGATTCCGATAGCAACTTGCTCTCGGTTTAGTATAGAAAATAACATTTAAAACTCTTCGGCAGAAAAACCAACTTCCCCGTCCAAAGAGGTGGTGTCATTCACGAAACCGAAATAGTAATTTACCACACGCCTATTTTGTATCGACACACATTCACACATCGGAAAGTTAAGAACTCAGCAAGTTCTACGATTCATTCCTGAAACATTTAATATCATGCAGAACTTTACTTTTTTGGAAAACAATAGGAATATACTGTTGGAGGACTATCAAACTACGGTTGATATGCTGGGTGAAGTTGCCTCGCTTTCCCAGTCGCGCTTTTCTCGTAGCGGATTATAAACCAAACTTAAGTCACCAGATCGAAACGGCATTAGTATTTTCGTATTTAGGTAGGTTTATATGGAATACTTAAGTAGTAGTCTGGCAGTCTACTCTCCCTTCATGGACTTCAATTCATAATAAGGCCCCCTCCCTTTCAGTATATTAAAAAAAACAATCCTCTTCCTTCCTCTTCCTCGTTTTCCTAAAATCATACCTTCTAACACTGTTTTCAACATCTCCCCGCTCACTACTCCCTCCATCCATACTGTCTATCTCTATCGTATCCGATTCAGGAGCTGCTTCTCTTCACCCACCATGTCCAGCACTTTGCCGGTCCTACTCCTCCTCTCCGTCACTTCACCCTCTCTATTCTTCACAACACCCACATCTCGAATGCCTATTAGTCTTCTCTCATCCTCCTTCCTAAGTGTCCACGTTTCCGCACCGTAGAGCGCTATACTCCAGATCTGACTCCTCATTACCCTTTTCTTTAAATTCTTACATACCGAACCTCTCAGAAGCTCCTTCCTGTTTACGAACGCCTCCTTTGTTAATGCAATTCTCTTTCTGATGTCCTTACTACCGTATCCGTTTTCCTCAAACTTACTACCTAAATAGTCGAACTGCTCAACCTGCTCAAGTTTTTCACCACCCAACTTTACCTTAAGTTTCCCATTCCTCGATATTGATGCTTCAAATAACCGCATAACCTTGGTCTTCTTGTAATTAATCCTCATCCTATATTCCTCGCAACGCTCGTATAACGCATCCGCTAAAGCTGAAGCACCCTCGCTGACTGGCTAATCAACGCCTGTTCATCCGTGAATCTCACTGATTTGAACATCATTCCTCCCACTTTTATTCCAGCTTCTAACTCATCCCACGCTTCCTGAACCATATCCTTAGCGTACACATTAAAGAGCAACGGCGATAGAGGACAGTCTTGCCTCACTCCTCGGCCCATACTTTCCCGCCTAGATTCTCCGTCCGATAGCCTCACTTGCGCAGTCTGGGCCATATACAGATTGCGAATTAGTCGCTTATCCCTCCAATCTAAACCAATTTTCTTGAGAATATCCATTAACTTTACCCAGCTTACCCTATCAAATGCTTTTCCAAAATCCACAAAGCAGGCATACACATCCTGGTGATATTCTATGTTCCTCTCCACCAGACACCTCATTATCGCTATTGCGTCACGAGTTGACTTCCCTTTTCTAAAACCAAACTAATTATCGCCAAAATCCACATCTCGAACGCTTTCTGTATTCTCTCTCCATCGTATCGTTTCGCGTTCATTTCGGCAAAACAGATGCAATTTTTTCAATAATAATCTTCTTCCAATTTGTTTTCTTCGTAGTCTCGAAAATTTGGCTAGTGAATTAAAGAACTCAACATAATTTTCAGGCATATTTCTACACATAACCATATTTCTAGGGACATGTATACATTCATAGTGAATCAAAAACCCAGGACTGTTTCACAGATTTTCATTTGCTGTCGACTAGTTTCAACGGCCATAGCGTCATTATGAAGATAAGACTCCAACAAAACTAGTTGACAGCAAATAAAAGTCTGTGGAACAGAACTGTGTTTTTTCTTCACTATATCTCATCGTTTAACCAAGTCAGGCCAAAATCAAAATTTATAACTTAAATTTATAATTCTTGATTAATAATTTCGTTAAAATCTTAACCCATTATAACCCAATGTTGTTTCAAAGAAACATAATGATCTATACATTTTCAGCTCTATTCAGGAAAGATTTAAACTACGTGTACTTTTGTGCTGTCAAGTTAAATGATAAAATACGTACCTGCCGCAATAACTATGATTGAGTAGAAAAATTTCACGTTCTTAAAAACAGAAGCCTTGAAATGTAATTTCTTCCAACTCTCGGTGAGAAAGGGTTAATATGCCACAAACATTCCCTTTTCAATCAATTAAATTACACACTAGGGCGATCAGTTGAAGCGAAAATGGGGGAAAGCGGGTATACTCCACTCAGAAAATGGCCAACTCACACAATATCATACAATGTGCAATTTGGCAGCGTTCCACACCACTCGCCTGTGGTTAAGCAACCCTCCACGCATTGGTTGCCTCGTTTCATTTGCGACCGCCATTTGACGCGATAGATTCCATTTACATCTGCACCCACGACTTCAAATTGATCCTAATAACTGCCGTAGCAAATTGACCCACTGATACCTGGTAATTAAGCGGACTGACCCACGCAATTGAGTTGCGATGCTTCTATCCAGCGGTGATAAAACGGATGGCCATTTACCTTAGCATAGGGTATTCTTACCATCAATCTCGCCTCGTAAAAGCGAGTGATTTAATTACAAGCTAACAGAGTTTAAGTAAATAAGGCGTCGGATTAACGAAATGACCAGAGGTTTCGTCTCCTGGGTGATATTCCTAAGTGCATACCTCGGCATAAGATAAGTTTTATGAGATTTTCTCAGGCCTGCCTGTTTTCAGGAGGTCACTTAAATTCTATAGCGAATAAGTTGGATAAGATAAGTTGAAAAAGGACATGTTTACAACGAATTCTCCGATAAACAACGTACTTACGAACAGTTAATGTTTGACGTCATTCAATTTGAATTGCGCTATGCTACTGAGAGTTATTTTTGGGATATAAAGTAATGAAACTTTGCACTTCACCAAATAAATCTTTACTTTACATGTTTCACTGAACTGAAGCAAAATTATAGCCTAAAATTATAACCTTGAATTACATTAATTAGTAAATTAAATCACAAACTAAGTATACAGTCCTTATACATGGAAAAGTGCAAATTATCACTACTTTTTATCATAAAATGTATTTCCAAAATGTATCAGCACCCACCATTCATTTCAGTTATTTCTGTGATTTCCTAGAGTAAAAAATAAAACTGGCAAACGTTTCCTCTCCACCCCTTGTCGGGGGTAATCAAGACATCGGAAAAAACGTTCTTTACTTTCAGATTTGGACTCGTGTAAATACAAAATTTAACTGTTTAGTACACGGTAAATATCTTTGAAATGAAGTTAATCTAGCAATCAAGCAATCGTGACCCCTAAATTTGAGTGACTGCGTACAAAGTCACTTCATTCATATTCTGTCGAATGCTTAACTTCAAATTTTGTGCCTTAATTTAAAAAATGAATTTCAATTGTTTCTATAGACTCCGATATGCTCGTTCCTGGAATATCTTATTGCTGAAATACAGTTATCACACATAATTATATTCACGATTCGCTTATATTTTATGCATGAACCCTGAAATGGAAAAAAAATTCGGTATCGCCAGGATTCTCTCATTCAATTTTATTTAACATTGTTAACAAATTATTCTACATTTGGTTACCAATTGTTACCAAACGATTCTCTGTGTGAAAGTATGGGTAGGAGGAATTCGTCATGAAAACATCGTTTGGCTTGGCCGGGATTCGAACCCGGATCTCCCTTCCATACGTATTTCGAACAGTTTACTGTATCAATGTGATAAAATATTCTATTCCTGATGGAATTAGTCTCCTCTTCTATTTTTTACTCTCCCATACTTTTAACCCGAACTCTTTCGATCTTATGAGAAGATCATACGTCATTTTTATCCCCAGTATAAATCATGAAACGACTGGTGAACTCTCTATATACACATAGAAATATTTTCCTCTCAGCGGCGCTTGGACGACAGGGATTTTTTTCTGCTGAACTTTTCAGATTGACGCAGAATCACCAGTTTTGATAGAGCACCGTTTTCCTCCATCTCTTCCAGAGAACGTGAATTTACCCGTATCTCTGCTGCTGGAAAAACACGATGGCTGGAAAAAACCTTGATCGACAAATCTTCTTTCTCATATCTCAAAGTCTGTATTGTCGCATGAAACCGCGTGTACGACTGTGTACTTTACTTTCGTCTGTGCTTTCTATGAATAGCATCTCACTTCTAGATTCAGGGCAAAAATATTGGTCATTTTTTACAGGAAAATTAGAGAATTTTCTATGTATTTTCCTCGCCCGTGTCATATTACTGACGAGGGATAATTATATTTTTTGTTAGAAAATTTTTCAAATTTTTTAAAATTCTCTTGCAGTATGTATCTGTAGAAATTTTCATGAAAATTTCAAAGCATACTCATTTAACTGTACCTATTTCATCCATACACAGCAGAAAAATAATTTTTTCTGATGTCAGTGGATGGTCAAATAATTTCTGAGTCAATTACTGGATATTAAATCGCATTTTTATTCATATTGTGATGGCGGTACTTGCTATTGGGAAAACGTTAATTAATGCGCATATGTGTGTATAATTTTGGTAGAAACTGATACAAATATCATTATACCATAAGGATCTTAAAAATGGTAAAAAATAAACATATATGTCCCCGGGTTAATATGATTTATTGGTAGATGAATGCTGTGCATACAAAAAGTATTTGCTTTAGATATTGCTCTCGCGAACCGACATTCTTAAATCTTTTTGTTTTTAGTCTTTGGATTGACAATAATGATCTTAGTTATTCGAGTGTATTTTATCCGCAAACACAGGCTTTCAAACGCCCAAAATACTTAATGCGCGCAAGTTTGGCTTAAATAGCGAATTAGTCTCATAAATTAATACAAATAGATAATATATGGCCATTTGATGTAACAAATAAATTCGGCATTCAAGGTCGTTTTAAATTTCGTAATTTCAAATAGCAGAACTTTCCTGTAGTTAAGTCTTCCTGCTATTGAGAATGAATGATGCGCATTATGAGCCTTGAATGTCGGGCTTGGGTTTCGCACTGTATTTTTTTTAAGGAAATTGAAGGCTCTTACTTTATCGACGTTGTAAATAGGCCAAAAAAATCTGTTAGAGGGAGCCGTTGGCGTTGAATTACACCGTGATATCCGTAAAACCCCGCCTATCAGAAGGCACCACGCATAAAACAAACTTTTTTTAGTATCTCCTAACTTTTCATTTCATTGTTTACTTCTCCGATGGACTCCCGGGGGCCATAACCCCCTACCCCTGAGCGAAGGTTGATTCCTTTCGTTCAGTGATTTACTCGATAAACTTCTCAATAAATGATCAATCTCCATTCCTCGTTATCTGCTACCTACCTTTCTCATAGGGATTGGTCTATCTTTCTCAGTTTGATCACGTTCCATCTAGTCGGTATCGATCCGGAGTTATATTCTTTCGGCTTAACGATTACGTTCGAGTGTCGGACTTACTTTTTTATCGATAGTTGGGGTTGATTGCTATCGTATTTTTTGTGTGTGAGTGGATGTTTTCCCATCTTTTACTGGCATTCCTGATTGATATGACTGAACCCTGGCCTCTTTCGTCATCTTTTTCTCTTGGGAGTTCTCTGCCTGAATTTTCTTCATGATGGAGTTTTCTACTTTTGAATTAAGGGGAGGATGCATCACTTCAACTCTACCGGACTCATTATTTGGTGTTTCTAGGCGTATTATTTGCTTAAAATTTGTACTATTGTCTTCATGGTACACACAGTGGATCCTACTTCATATTAATTTACACCCTTGATTAAAACTTACCTCTAAGGTGGGTTTGCGGTAAGGGATGAGAAATTCTGAGCTGACCGCGGACCTAGTTAAAATTTAATTAAGAAAAAATACTTGGGTGGAATTTTAGTTTTTGAGAATCTTTAATTTAATTTAATTTAATTTTAATGGTAAAAATACTCTCAATATTAAAATACTCTCAAAATCCTCTCAATATTCTCTCAAATGTTAAAGATGAATGAATGCCTATTTAACTCTTTGCATCTCGTAGTAGTCGTTGCAGGAATAAAGGAGACAATTTATCCGGAAAATAACGCTGTATTTATTGAACTGCGGGATAGTACCTGAAATAATTAAACTTAACTGAGTTTTTTTAATGTAAGGCACTGTTTACATGTTTTGTATGTATTAGGTAGTATTATTTGCAGGCATTCTACAGATTCTATGAAGTTAGATACATATTCATGTCTTGTGGGCATATTTGGTTCACCAGAGGCGTACTAGGAAGAATGATGTGGAGTTCCACAATTTCTTAAAGATTTCTTGTCAGCATCCTCTTGGGAGCGATAAGTGATGGAGGTCCACCCCAGAGAGTACTTAGGGATCTCTACGTGACCTGAGCCAATCATGTGGCCCTTGTTTGGCGTAGCGGATGATACCTCTTTGCCTCTTGTTTATTTGCCATAGAGTAGTACTTAAAAGTGATGTCTTTCCTCAACACTCGTTGTTTTCTGCAAAGTTCTGTTCCCATTTATGACCTGGGTCACCTCAAACTGCGAAACTGCCTGGGAGAGAAACTTTATCCCCTGCCTTGAAACTCTGTATTTCGCATTAAGAATCGTTTCGTAACAAAGGAATTAAATTGAATGAAGAGAATCCTGGTTGGACCACATGTTTTACCATAACAGATTTCATACACAAAATATACTCCATACATTTTTAAATTAATATTTATCCCGCAGATATCTTTATTGAATTTGTATTTATGGGCGGAGATTACAAGGCTGAACTTTAATGTATACGACTAAAATTTAATAGATGGAACGCGGTTTTAGTGATAGAACTCATGAAATCCTTCTTCATGGTATGGTGTGGTATTGGAGGAGGCGACCGGCAGCTGAGGTCATTTTCGCCATGAGGGAAGGGTAGGTAAAGAAGGGTGGAGAGAAATCCGGCGTCGGCATTAGCCTGCTCTTAACGAAAGGCGCCAAGGGGACCACGGCTTAACGTCCCATCCGACGGACGGAGTGTTGCGCTTGAATTGCCCTCCACACAACATTCAAGCAGGGTTCGGGCAGTCTCTGAAAATTCTCTGCTGCCGCCAGGATTTGAACCCGAGCCCGTCGGGTGGGAAGCCAACACTCTAGCCACCACACCATCCCGATCCCCATATATCTCCAAATCGATGAGCTTCCATTATCTGTTTTCGTAAAGTTTCAAGAGTCCTTGAATGCAATTTATTCATCAATGGCTTATCGTTTTGCTATAGTGTGTCTGATGAAGGCTAGGATGAGTGATGCATGTCTGGTGTGTAATCACCCCGTGCCACATACCCTGCTGGTGGCTTGCACTCGTAGATGTAGATGTTTTATGGAAACTAGATCCTTATCTTCAACTGATATAATGGAGAATCATGGAGTTGATTTTTAATAACCCTCAAATCGCTTTTTAGGTTATCCGCGTCTTTTATTGCTGCCAATATCGAAAAAAAATATCTACTTATAGTTGGAAAAAATTTCTGCACAGAATATTGGTTGTCGAAAGGATGGGAAATCTCGCATTGATGTAAGGTAAGATAAATGGAAATGAAATATTGGGGTGGTTGTTGATTTCTCTTATTCTTCCCGCCATTTCTGGAGTCATGTGTCCACAGTAAATTCTAATCCCCGGAAAATTGCCTCTGAAATGCAGAACGTACAGGTCCAGGGAATGAAACCTCAAACAGGTGCAAATCGTTATGGAAAGCAGCGAAATCCATTATTCAAAAGGGGTCTGGAACCCGCGGAATTTTCCCGTGTAAAAATCCTCTCTGCCTAAGGTTTTAATTATTCCGAACGCTGAATGGCACAACTCCATGGCTTTTTGAAACATGAATTAAAATTTGCTAGCGATCTTAGGAAATATACGTGGGGTGGTTAATTCAAGGATAATCGAAGTCTATGAAGAAGAGGGAATACACGGATACTTTGCCCTTTAAGCAGTATTTCTAAGACGGTAAATTTATATGGTATACATTGGGATCGATAAGTTTGACGACTTCGAGGTGTACTATCCGTGCACTTCATGCGTTTCCAAACTTGAATATTTAATGTTGGCAAGGAAAAACTTATTTAACACTAAATATAAATAAAACTCGAATATTACATTGTTTAAACGAAGTACTATAGCTGCATGACAATTAAAAATTGCAAAAAAACGTGAAAAGCTGAAATGAGAATAGTAAGCATGTCATTAAATTAATAATATATGTACTGTAATATTTGTTAAAGGTGATCTGCCGGTTATTGCATTTTAATCGGTCGTACTAGGTAACCAACGCAACTATTGGTGGATATCAGGATATGGCATGGTCGCGGATGTTTCTCTGGTGGATTTCAATCTACCTGGAGGAAGCCGGTTTCAAATCCTGGGTGAAGCCTTAAACCCTCAAGCGGGCGCGCTGGCGTGTGAAGTACGACAATCTTCGAAAACCAAGGATTTCAACATTGTACGTACATTCTGGTCTAGAATGGCCTCATGTATTCTTAAGATGTACTGTGACTGTCTGTATTGTGAGTTTTCAAAGCTCGAAGTATTGTAGCTAATTTATTTTTAGATCGACACCCGTGGCGTACCAAGTACGCCGCGCGACCGGCCGTGTACCTTGTGCTTTGCTTTTCTTGAATGGTTTCCTCTATTATTACAATGTCATTTATACTGTCTATAGCGTGAGTTTTTCAACCACAAAGTATTGTACAATTTTTTTTAGATCGGCAAGGTGAACCCGTGGCGTATAAATTACGCCGCGCGAACGGCCGCGTACCACCTGTGTACGTTTACATCTGTATCACCTGTAAATGTTAGCTTGAACTAATTTCTTCGAATAAAGATAAATTTGAACAAAATTGTTGTAATATATATGCACATATCGTGGACAAAGGACGCCGCGCCTGGTCGTGTAAAAATATAAGGCGCGCCTACTCGAGGGTTATGTGTCTTTCACACTTAACCCTGAGTAGGAACGCGGAACGAGTCGTCTTCAACGTTAAAATAAGATACAAGACTATTCGAGACGGTATTTTAAGAGTGATCTTTTATTATATCTTGAATCGAGTTAAACGGCCTTTCAAACTGTTGTAGAAAGCTTTAATTGACTTGAATATCGTTATTGAATACAAACGACAAAAGAATAACGTAAAGTGTGACCGATACAATTGAGAGGGTGAGAAGCCAAGGGGTACACGTGATATTTTTCTCAACGGAGTCAGGTAAAGATAATTTTTGGAAGAAATACGCAAAAACTTGGTTGCCAAGGGATACGAGTGAGTCTCTGTTCTGTGCTGACATTGAGTGGAAAATCAAATGTACGACTAAATATCTAATTGATCTTGTTTGTTTTCGATACCTAGTTTCTGTACCTAACGCTGCATAGAAAAAAGAAATCACTTGTACCGCTTGGCTTCTCACCCAACCAATTATAATCATAACTTTACTTTCTGGCAACAAATTTGTATCAATTTCTTGTAGTGACGAATTTCTCTTCTGCTTCATGTGGTAGTCTTGCAATCTCACTTCAGACGAACGCCTTTACTCCTCGTAAAATTTAATGAGGGCTTCAACGGCAGGGATGACAAGTGAAACTAAACGACAGACAAATTGGTAAAATTTCAGTAGGTATTTTCGTTCCCAAAAGCGAAATGTAGTAACGAAACGAAATTGATTTAAAGTCGGGGGGCTAAACTCAGGGTCGAAACGAAATCGGAGTCTAAACTACTTCGGGTCGAAACTATACTAAACCTCTGGGACGAAACGAAACGCAGGTAATGTTTCGACCCGGAGGGACCACGTGCTTCATCTTCGAATAGTTAAGTTTCGACCCACACACCGAGTACGAAGTATGGTTGAATGAAGTATAGGTTAGGCGTATCGCCTTTAGATGCATGGGGCAGTCATATTTTTACTCATAAAGGAGAACGGTGAACGCCAAATGGCCATTCAATTTTTAAGGTCAATTTTGTAACCACTCTACACGCATGTCAAACGGAATGGGTTGAAAGCATTCCCACTTATCACCATCTACTCAGCTCCTGGGGTCGAAACTGAACTCTGAGCAGCGGAGTTTCGATTGATTTAGTTTCGTTCCTGGGAGTAAAGTTTCGTCCCGCGTCGAAACTAAACTCCTTTTTGATTTTTATTTCGTGCGGGAACGAAACTAAACCTAGGCCTCGTATTTTCGTTTCCCTCAAAGTCGAAACGAAACATTTTCGTTTCATTTTATTTACCATCCGTGTTCAACGGTGTTTCTCTCTTAAGAGAAACGCTGGGATGGCTAGAAAAACTTAGTGGCCAGAACGCGTCCACACCATAAGATACTCAATACATGTTGGAACCGTTCATGGCAAGACGAATTTGATGGAAACTAAGGGATTCAATAGCATTCAAGACGAGATGGCCGCAGTCATGACGATCGAAATGACGTCATATCCATTCGAAAGAGTTTGCTCTGCGAGTCTTGAACGGAATTTGATAGCGTGAAACCGTCTCTAGAGACCGTAAAAAGTTACCTTGAGTCTCCTTTAAGTCCGAAACTTCTTAGAAAATAAACTGTCCTCCTACCCATACTTTCACACAGAGAATCGTTTGGTAACAATCGGTAACCAAATGTAGAATAATTTGTTAACAGTGCTAAATAAAATTGAATGAGAGAATCCTGGCGAGACAGAATTATTTTTCCATTTCAGGGTTCATGCATAAAATACAAGCGAAATTATAACCCTTGATGCACATAAATTTGAACCCTGGAGCGTGGCTGCGTACAAAGCTGTTTGTTCAATGCAGTGCTTTGTATGTTAGCTTAAGTTTTGAACAATTTTCTCAACAACTACGTCATGGCTTATCGAGCGGGAGTAATACTTCTTCTTACCCCATTTCCGCCCAGAAAAATGTTTGCCATCGATTATGACGATATTGATGTGTTTCCCTTAAATTGTCGTCTGAAGTTATCCTTTAAAAACATTTTGGTGATGCATTCATCAAATAGTTTTCTTAGAATGACCCGTGGACACATGGCCTAATTGGTCGGTAACGTGTCCAAATCTCATAGGATCCATTTTATGCGAGCATAAAAAAAGATTTAATCTTCTGGGAAACCATAGTTTTGGATGAAGGAAAGTTAAAATCATCTTTTAGATGCCCTTCTTTTTTACATCGATTACAATTGCATCTTATTAATACATAAAATAGGCATATTCCGATTTGCACCCGTCACTTTCAGCGAGAGGGATTATTTTTACCACCTTCAATTAGCTTTCGTCGTATTGGTAGAGTGCATCGCAGCGGGGAGATTTTCGTCTTATTGGTTTATTTCAAGTTTGAGGAGCAATAAAAACATTTCCTTATAAGAAAATTTTACATTTTTTTTCATATTGCATACGTAACTACGACATTCATTCTTTCCCACACCTCAGAAATTGAAAGAATGGGTAAAATTTAATATTAAAAAGCTTTTTTTTAATGCGAACATGTTGTTCTGTCCTTGAAAATACAATGAAATGCACCAATTAAATATTTTCCCGCTACGAGATGAAGAAGACGACCTTTTCGCCGTTTTAATAGTTTTTCGCGTGCTCTTCTTCACCCTTTCGACCGTATAAACTAAACTTTTACGTTTAAACAATGTTTAAAGATTCATTGTTGTAGCGGGATAATCAACGAAAACGATGTTTGATACGGTCCTATGGAGCTTCGGAAGAATTTCATGCAAATGCTTAAAGTTCAGCGTTCTACCTTTTTTTGCGCCGATACTAGGTAATTCGTGCGAAAATTTCGCTCGCTCACCTTATATAAAAATTCATAATATTCTCCAATTCTTAAAACAATTTCCTAATAAACTCTCACTCTTATACACAATAATTTTATATCATTTGACCATGCGTAATCACTATCTGCATTTCGTACAATTTTAATTTTTTTGCTATCAATTCCCGTAGATTCATTTTTGAATACTTTTAACGCGATTTATTTATTTATTCATAATACAACTTATCTTTTAAGTTGCTTACACACGAAGCCTCATTTAGAGAACGTTTAACATCATCAATTTTTTTGAAAACAATTTGAAAGCTGCTAATTGTAACCAATTAAGGAAACAAAAACAAAATACCAAAATTTCCTTGCCTCTTACTTCTTAGATTAAATTTTATTTATTTTTGCATGCTTAAGTTACGTTTCTTTGGTTTAGCTATGGATTTAACGGGCTGTTAGGCCTTTTTTTAAGTTTAGAATAAAAAATGGGGAGTCTATTGAGCGAGCGAACGACATGGCAAATCGAAACCTTTAAGTCTAATTAATGGGTAAATAGTGAAATTTGAGAATGAGATTGTATATATCGTCAGAAGCCAGAGATTCGACGTTTAAAACAATACCTCGTGTATTAATTTAGGTGCATTATAAACGGATCATATACGGAATGACAGAAAAAGACCTTTCTGTAGTAATATATTATCAATTTCCATTAAATAATGGATAAAGTCGTTTTCCTAAAATTCGGCCAATATGACTGCAATAACCTGGTGCAGAGTCAGAGAAGAGTACCAGAATATTATTCACCAGGACTAATTAAATTCCTTTCAATATTTAACATAGTTTTATGTTTATTTTAAAGAAACTCATAACCAAAAAGCTACAGAAGAAAACATCGTTACTTCTAATACTGTCTTCAAATAGGTTTTGTAAATTGCGTGCTATTATTAGGTCACACACGTTATATTTGTTCCTGATGGTACCAAAATCTCTTGCATGTATTGCATTCACATGTTTTGTATATTTCTGCAAGAAAACAAGTACCTATAAATAAAGTACTTTATGGTGCACCTTCATCTCAATGGCCGTTTTCCAACCCACGTAGTATTCACTCATTCCCTCGTTCCCATGCACCCTGCTCCCTTACTAATGCTCAACTGGCGCCATAGAGTGTGAACGGAAATAATGCGAATTATTGACAGTAACGAAATGTGAAGCGCAGGGTAGTGATAGGACATCTAGTGGTGATTTAAGAATCAATTTCACCTTAATACTTATATTTTTGCGCGTGAAGAGCAAGAATTCACAATGCCGATATAATAGCACGTAAAAGAGCTCACATAATAAACACAAAATACTTAAAACTCCAGTTCAAGATTTCTGAGTTTTCCATTGCCGCCATTTTCACGTCCACTTCCTACGAGGGTACTTTAACGAGGGAGCATCCGCGTTCCCTTGTTAACTTACCCTTCGTTCCCTTGCGTCCTCGCCGATTGGATCCACCCTTGCTGTCGACACATCCGTAAGTTGACGATTGAAAAGTGCACGAAGGGTGAATAATTGCGAATTGAAAAACGGCCTATTTAAAACACAATTACACCATTTCCTTAACATGCTTATTCCCACATAGCGTGAAAGTACGATATTTTCGCACGGGTTACCTAGTTCCCGAATATTATCGCTTGGACTCCGACACCAAAAATACAGCGAGCAGAGATTTACAACGCTAAGGCATCTATTTCGACTGACACCTCGGTCTCACAGCACCTCGACTGGGGTCTTGGCTCTCTTCCGTCCTTCAAAATGATCCCGATTCGCATTGTTTCGGTCCAATCCATTCCTCTCACGTAGCCTTTGTCGCTTCGGCGCGGAGTTCATGCTGTCAACTTCGCCTCCACTCACGACACCATATCCCATTTCGCCCGCGTCCATCTCCGGGAACATAAACGTCCGCATGAGCTCCGGGAAAGTCTCTTCGTGGATTTTTTTCTCCGATATAGAGGATGATCATTGATCTTGGGACGTCAGTTTGCTGGCTCGTCCACGTATATCTCTGTTTGTCGAACAGATCAAGGGTATTGCGAAAGGAAACGAAAGATTTTTGCCGAGTGCCTGATCGCACACGAATGGTATCTTTTTTCAAAATTGCTGCTCATTCAGTAACAACGATAGTTTATTAGAGGAAGTTTTACGAGTTCGGTATATACCACAATGCATACACTTTTATAGGGATTCGATTAAAGCAAAATTCAAAGAATTCTGAAGAATATATAAATAATAATACATTTATTATTCCATAATGACTCAAATTTACAGCTTTGGTAAGAAAATAAAGGATCTTTATGTAGCTGCGGTGGTTATCACAGTTGAGGAAGCAACCATCCTCCAATTTAAATACAATGCTAGTCACAAAAAATTATTAATGTTATAATACATTATGGTATAAAATAAAGCATAAATAATATGTACATCAACACTATACGTTATTTTTTCTAGGCCTCTTCAATTTACGCTAAAATTGGATACATAAATATATGCGTAACAAAGGAAATAGATAATAAGCCATCAGAGGGCACAAAATAAATGGCATTTTCACAATAGTGCATCCAGATAAACAATTTAATTACCTGCCAAAAATTACAGGATTATACATAGAAAAAATTTTGATAACACAAGAATGGTATTTACTTTCAGGATTGCTGCTTATTCAGTCACAACGATAGTGCATTAAAGGAAGTTTATCCAGTATGGCACTACAATGCATAAACTGCCACGGGGATACGATTAAAGAAATTTAATAAAAACCGAAGTATAACAGCTTAAATTCTATGTCCCCAAGGTCTATCATCTATTTTCGCTAACATTTAGTATGTAAAGAAATGCACGAGAACGGATATAGATAATAAACCCAAAGGGATATTAATAAATTATTTAAAAAAATATTCTGAAGCATATCAGCTGTCTTACATTATGTCCCCTATGCCTCTTTTCTATTCACGCTTATATTTAGTACGTAATTAATGCGCAACAGAAGATATAGGTAATACGCTTTCAGGGGGCACAAGATAAATGACATTTCCACAATAGTGGATCCAGAGTAACAGTTACATTACCTGCCGAAATATCGCACGTTTAAACATAGCACAATTCTAATCAATGATTACCTACGCAACAAAGCAAACTGGTAAATAATAAATATGATTATGCCAGCATGAGCCCGAGAAAAATCTCGCCATGATTTCTCTCAGCAATATAGCGGGTGATCATTGGCCTTGGGCCGTCAGCATGCTAGGCCGTCGACATATATCTTTGTTTACCCCGCAGATCAAAAGAGATATGCTGGCAATGAAGTTTTCCTGAATAATTTTTTGTTGTGTGCTCGATCACTCAATAGAGATATTTTTTTCAACATCGCTGCTTATTAGGTCACGTTTTTAACTTATCAGATGAGGTGTTTCGTACAACTGTGACACGTTCCCTAATGCAACAGCCACACGTACTAGCTTCAAGATGTTTAATGTAAACTCTGAAAGTACTGCTAACCTTTTATGGTATTCTCGGATATTTTCTAGAAAATAAAGTTATTTATATTTTAATTTGTTCTGATATTAACTCATTCTCAACTGATAATGATTTTAACTCACTTTCTTATCATAAAAATTATTCATGATCAGAACTATATCTTAACTATTGTTTTCGGTTTTGTGCACAAATTCTTTTCATATACTTGGTACCTCATTGAAATATATTATTTATAATGCTTGTGAAATCTGTAGTGAAATGTAATGCTGTAGTCATTAACTCCTAGTATGTTGAAAGATGATAAGAGAATACAAATCTACTACATCAAAGTAGCTTAACTATGCAACAAATTGGCACGAGTTAAGGGGCAAAGCAAATTCTTTTCACAGGAATTTATGAATATGACTTATGACTTTGATATTGGATTTTCTTTGAATGCAATAGCATTGGGATTAGCAATATTACCAAGAACTTGTTAGCAATAGCAAGTATTAGCCATAGCACCAAGAAGAATTCACCGAAAACAAAACAGGGCTTTTTTTCACAGAGGAAAATGAAATTTTTCAACGAGTTTTCATGTTGTTCTGAGGAACCTCAACCACATGAACATATCAAAAACAATTTTTTTAATTATTCCCCAGAAAATCTGGCTGCACCTCAACCGTCAAATAGTAAGGGTGAGTACTTCGCTAAACCTTCGAGGAAAACAGGATTTGAGCATTTCAATCTAACAAAATCGTCATTTTCAATCTCACCTGACATTCATCTGTCTATCCCTTCTCAGTCTGCGTCGTATTTACCTTGTCGCACATAATATCTATCCAGCTAAACCTCTCATCCAACTGAGCATGATTTTTTCCCTTTTCATCGTCTATCATCACCACCCTACGCAGACGTATTTCCCTGCGACTGTCACCTGTTTCTCGTCCACATGGCATGTCGTACTCTCACGCAAACAAAGCGGAGAAAATTGTTTGCTCGACGTGAGGACGGAGAGTTCGCGGACTGATTGAGTCGAGATGAAATCATGTAACCGTTGAAGTTTCATAACATTTGCTCAAAGAAAATAAGGTCAACCATAAATTGAATCCAGCTTCAAACTGCTACACCGCAAACAATAAATTAAAATAAGTCCATCACTACGAAATTAAATGAACCATTTTGTAGAAGTGTACAACTTTCAGTGAAGTATAAATTAATCAATAACGTATTTTTGCCATGAAAGTTTGGGGTAGTTTTGATTTTTAACTTTACTCATGTTTTTGTCAATAAAAAAATAATGTCAAATAGCCTGCTATCTAATCACCACACTCAGATATTATGCCCGTGACCCTATTTTTTCCTCCCTCAGGATCTCTAACATAACTAGCCGCCGTGCCTTATCTGATCTCATGTTTCTGCATAGAATCTTTATCGGTTCTCTCCGGACAAACGAAATTCTCCCTCTTTTCCGTTTTCATTTCCCTCCTCGCCTCCAACGTAATAACTCTCTGCTTCACATTCCGCGATTCCGTCTTTCAATCTCTCAACGCTCTCTGTTCTACCGAATCCCGTCCTTTCTTAACTCCATGGCTTCAAAAATCCCTTCCCTGGACTTCTTTTCCTCTGCCACTAACTACAAATCCTCCTTAAAATGCCATCTGAATAATTCACCGCTGTCTGATCCATAGTGCCCCTTCTTGTGTTCAAAAAATTTGTTTTCTGTTAGTTTTTATTTATTGTGTTATTGTTTGCTATCTTTTAGCTATTATTTATATAATGAAAAATGAAAAAGCAGGAGAAATTTCCACAATTTTAAATTTAATGGTACTACCGGTTTCGCTTTACAGCATCATCAGGTACAAAAATATCAAGTGCGTAACGTCTTAAATAGGAAGGCAGGATGGGGGTGGTAAGACCCCCGCTTAGGTACCTGATGATGCTGTAAAGCGAAACCGGTAGTACCATTAAATTTAAAAATTGTGGAAATTGCTCCTGCTTTTTCATTTTTCATTATGTCACGTTTCCACTCCATCTCGCCTGAAACCTCAGGTTATATTATTTATTTAGGTAGACAGCCAATGTAATTGCCTTTGTGCCATTTTCGGTGGTGAAAAAAATAAATAATTTTCGCTAAGAAGCATTACAATATGCTAAATATCGTTAATATTTGCCTATAACTCAGAATCATCCAACATTTAACAAATAATTTCTCATTACAAAATTTAGGTAAAGAAAAGGTAAAAACGTAAAATCCACAGGTTGAAATATTATACATGTTACATGTTCAATCAAAGATTTTACTCTTTTAAATTTGTGTCATAACGCTTGGAACATTGCCCTTGTATAGTCGCAGCCCCTTGTGATATCGGGCTAAACTCGATGTTGGACCTGATGCTCATACTAGGCCTGTCGCGCAAGTCTCAACGTTGGACCGCAAAGGTTAGGTTTGGATCTTAGAGGTTAGACCATAGACATTGGCCGCTGGACCTGAAAGGTTAAATTTCAATACTTCTGAGGTATAACATTTATATAACACTAAATTATTGTTAGAAGATTTTTCTTTCAACTCCGAATCTAAGCGTGAACGATTACATGAAAGGAAAGTAAACAATACTTCTGAGGTCCAACAATTATCTACGATAGGGTGGTTTCCTATTATTTTTTTATTGCCTAAATCGAAAGATTATTACTCCTGGAGTAAGTATTTCACGCTTTTAGATTTTTAAATGACGATATCTATTTTTCGCGATTAAATGAAAAGTGAAGATTTTCAAGCGCGCGAAAACGCGACGGCTAAGTAGGAATGCCGGGAAAAAGTCCGTGCGACGCATTTCTGGTTCTCCCTCCCGCCTTGTGAGGTGACCTTGATCGAGGCTCTGAGCGCTGATAGGACGCAGGATGCTAGCGGGTAGCTGAGTACCTTGCTGGCTGGTAGCGCTTGGCTTAAAAAAGGTTTATTAATACCTTA
Organism: Ischnura elegans; assembly: GCF_921293095.1. NCBI lineage: Eukaryota > Metazoa > Arthropoda > Insecta > Odonata > Coenagrionidae > Ischnura > Ischnura elegans. The sequence goes on from NC_060257.1 coordinate 40,286,406, forward strand.
TCAAACGAAGAAAACTTTCCGACCTTAGCCAGTTTTAATAGGTGATTATTAAGACGTTTCCCTGAACTCTGTGCCTCATGCATGCATTGGTAACCTCAGACGATGTATAACTCCTATCCTCTCGTGTAGAAACTAGGTCCCTGTGATGTCACGTGGAGTGGAATCGCATGGGCGCCAATCTGGCCTTTTTCAAATGAGGATAAAATTTGACCCTTGCCATTCGTCTAAACCGGTATTTCAAAAACCAAATAATTTGTGTATTATGAATACACTAATGGTGGGTAACGAATCGCAATCAATGCCTTTCGTTTTCTTTGATGAAGGAAACTACCCTATTAAGTTACTGTTAGATGATTTTTTTCAACACCGAATCGTAGAGTGAATAAACAAAAAACTCAACAAGAGTATTAACCGGTGAACAAAGAGTCGTCATTAATTACCCCTTCCACCTGGATGCCGCAAGCATTAAACTAGAAGTAGTGTTTGGTATGATTGAAGATGGAGATCTCTCCACCCTCAATTTGTTCGGCGCAAATGAGCACAACATTCCGCGGCCTACATTCAATTCCAATACTTCTGAGGCCCAACTATTATCTAATACTAAATTCTATACCTATTCTAAATTGGAAATAAAGATCACTATTATTTTAATATGGGCACGACCCGGGTTTCGTAACGTTGCTACATCTTCAGCCACGTTACGAAACCCTGGTCGTGCCCATATTAAAATAATAGTGAACCTTACAAAGTTTTGTCCCTTTATTTCCAATATGGAGAGGTTTCACAAAGTAAAGCCTGAAGTTATCAGTTCTATTCTAAATTATTGATTAAAGATTTCGCGGCTCATGGTGATTAAAGAGAAACATACGGATGTATGCGTCGTGATGCATCGGAAATTGCCCCGAGATTTCGTGACCATCTGCTGCTCACTACTAGGTAATTCCCTTGAAGAAGTGACCAGCAGTCGGTCACGAAACGTCAGGGCAATTCCGATACATCACGCGGCATATACCCGTATGTCTCTCTTTAATCTGTATTATTGTTAGATGATTTTATTTTCAACTCCAAATCATAACGTGAATGATTAAAAGAAAGAAGAGAAAACAAAATATAAAAATATATACTAACTTGCCTCACCCCAACGTTTCCTTTCCAACGCGTGATATGGAATCAGTCTGCGGGTGTTTCCTTTCAACCTAGTGTTTGTTTTTGCATATTTAAGCTTTCGGTGAAACGGAAATATCTTTGTAGCGGAAAGATAAAAGAATGCGTGGCTCTGAAATAATAATGAAGTTTGATGTTCCACCAGCGAATTCCTACCTCCCTCTTTGCCGTGAAAAATGGAGAGTAGGTATCGCTGAGAAAATCACAGTCAATCAATTGATGAATGACACGTCACGCCTGCCGCCTGACTTGAAGAGAAAAAATTAAGTATCATTCTGTTTATACTATATTCTTTTAGCTGAAAAAAACCCACACTGATATTCCTATAATACCTTTGTAATATAGACTGAAATCGTGGAGAAGCATTTTGAAATATTTATTCCACATTTTTTCTTTCTGGTTGTTTAATGAAATATTTCCGCAGTGAAAGGAGTTAATAATATACGCTTCTTTTAAATCATAAGTATCCGAAATATTACTCGAGATACCGTTCCGATCACGGCTTAAGCGTAAGAATATTGACGAATCAATTGAATATATAGAATAATTAACGTATTGGCACGTATTAACGAGAAATTAAAAAAACTCATTTTTAGTATAACCTTCAAAAAGGACACTAATGCGACTACTTAAATAGTTCTTCCAACTTATCTATTTCTCAATTATTATTTCCGACACATCTTTCATCATGAACGCTGAAATTGTATGCGTAGGGCCAAAATAATCGCTATTTTCTTCCCTATCCCGCCTATTCTGCTACCTTACAAATACACGCCACCTATTATTTTGACACATCTGTACCACTCATTGTAATCTATTCTAACTTATTCAGTTCTACAATCTAGTTCTAATATCCTGAAAATTTCAGCGCTATAGCTTATCCGGAAGTGGTCGAAAATTCAGTTGCAAGATTGTGCCAGGAAGGACAAACAAGAAAGCAGCTATAAGAAAACGTGGTAAAATAGGATGTAAGCATAAAAAATCATTTTTACCACACCAAAAGAGCCTAATTTGATTTTTACTGAAACGACTGGAGTTTTACCACGAATCCATGAGTTTTTTTTAAGGTCCCCAATGTCAGCCCACGGAATAATACTTAAGAATACGACCTATCGATTTTTATGCTCTAGGATGTTAACCAACTTCATGGAAACACGTTCCTACGACACTAACTTATTTTCAAAGAGACGCACAAAGTCTACACCCACATAAATCACCATCATCCACATAAAAGGCACTCAATTCGCCAACCATAGCATTTCGCTCGGATATCAAAGGGAAAAAAATTCCGAGTGAAAAAGATAAACCTTCGAAAATTGCCCAATAAAGTCATCACCTCAGGTACAATTTATTGCTTTTGACCGAGAGAATTTCGCTGGCATAATATCGCGAGCATTATAAATTCAACGGAGTTATTGGATATTTGAGAGGGCCATTGGATGACTAAGGGAAAAAAAAGCATGAATATTACTCCCACTACAACCGATGAATTGAAGAGGGATGAGTCTTTTCTGGAACACAAGTCTATCGCCGATATGGAGCATGAAAAAAAGAAAATGACCTATAATTGCACATATAATACCAGTTCTTGAATGAACTCGGCCATTAGGAAATTTTTCTTAGAGCTAAGAAAGCTATTGAGGTTACTTCGCCCACGCGAGAACCACTTACAAAAAGAGGACGGGATTATATTCGCAGCGCAAAAATAATTTCTTTTTTCATTTCTTTTTTCATTACTATCCCGCATTGATGATGCCTGAAAATACCCATTCTAATGGTTTCCTATTATTACAGCAAATCAATACCACTTAAAATTCAGACCGTGATTTCCATCCATCATTTTAAGTCCATACACTATAAGCGCGAATCCATTCCATATAATTACGAAAATGATTTTAATAATAAAATGGTGACAACACGGTTTAAGGTGCCAAAAATTATATATATTTAACCTAAACAGTTGCTTTTATAAGTCTTCTATAAATTTCAGATGAATAAAAAACCTTCACGAGCAATACTTTCACAGTAACTAGCTGTTGATGGGGAGCTTTTCACGTCCAACATTTTTTGCATACTCAAGGCATACAAAAACGTTTTTTCTTCCCGAAAATTATGTATCTAATGCAGTATTATTATCCCGAAGTAATTATGAAAGGTTGACTGCCCCTGAAAGAGCAATTTAATAACAAAATACAGGAAATTAGAAAAGAAAGCAATATTTATTGAAATTCATTTGTACACGTTTTATCCACATACAATTGAAAACGTATTGGCACGTATTCACGAGAAATTAAAAAAAACTCATTTTTAGTGTAACCTTCAAAAAGGACACTAATGCGATTACTTAAATAGTTCTTCCAACTTATCTATTTCTCAATTATTATTTCCGACACATATTTCATCATGAACACTGAAATTGTATACGCAGGGCCAAAATAATCGCTATTTTCATCCCTATCCCGCCTATTCAGCTACCTTACAAATACACGCCACCTATTATTTTCACAAATCTGTACCACTCAAAATCTAGACCGTAATTTCCACTGAGTCCACCCGAAAATGCGTCTCCTTATTATTACAAGAAAATATTTTACTTCGTGAAAAGACGCTAAAACAAATATCGAATCAAATAACCAATTAGCTACCATTAATTCAGACGCACAATCGATTAATTATTATAGTTACTGCATAAGGAAGGATCACTTCTTTCGAAGCTGCTAGTACGAAATTCCTACAAATTACGAGCGACATACCATTCCTTTCTATCTCATAAAACATTCCTAATGCGAAATATCCAATTTAAGATGGTCATTCCGAGATAAACTCATAAAGCGGCCCAATTACTGTATTGGACACCCTGCATTTGGGTCTGCAGGAATACAGGGCTTCAGTTACTCCATAAAACTCCGTATACACAGACTATTTCTGAGAGAAATTGGTCGACTGCCAGTAAAAACCGTTAGAAAATGTACCTCGAATAAGAGCTCTCGATACACGGTCAGAACCTTGTATTCCAATGAATAATGCGAGCTTCTTGGGCAAGGCTCGAACAATGCAGCACGCTATCAAAGGGATTTCAGGAAGCACTCCACCAAATGTATTTCTCCAGAATTGACCAATAGAAAATATGAGGACCTAATGCAATAGGGTAGTTTCCTTCACCAAAGAAAACGAAAGGCATTGATTACGATTCGTTACCCACCATTAGTGTATTCATAATATACAAATTATTTGGTTTTAGAAATCCCAGTTTAGACGAATGTTAATGGTCAATTTTAACCTCATTCGAAAAAGGCCAGATTGGCGCCCATTGGATGCCACTCCACGTGACGTCACAGGAACCTAGATTCTATACGAGTAGATAGGAGTTTAACGTCGCCTGAGATTACCAATGCATGCATGAGGCACACATCTCAGGGAAACATCTCTTAATAACCACCTGTTAAAATTGCCTTTGGTCGGAAAGTTTCCTTCGTTTGATAGGCTATTAACAATACTTATTTAAGCAAAGCTCTACCTGCTAGCAAGGCTACGATGCAGGCTGCTACCTGATAGCAGCCTGCATCGTAGTGGCGCTCAAAGCTTCGCCCCAAGGTCATCTCACTCGGCGGCAGCTGGAACTAGAATGACGTCACACGGGCTTTTCCCAGCATTCATACTCAGCCGTCGCATTTTCGCGAGCTAGAAAGTTTTCACTTTTCACTTATCCGCGGAAAATAGATATCGTCTTTTAAAAATCTAAGAGCGTGAAATACGTACTCCAGGAGTAATAATCTTTGGATTTAGGCCATAAAAAATTAATAGGAAACCACCCTTTTTACAGATAATTAGATCACTATCACTCAGTGAAAATTTGATTTAAAAGGCATAAAATACTTTTCCGAAAAAATAGGCATAAGAATTTTTTTCCCAAAAATTAAAGGATTTTACTAAATGCCGACAGAGAAAGTAATGAGGTAGCCCTAAGAAAGGTAAAAGAAAAGAGAATCCTCATAAAAAAACCATTGGAAGAAGACGGAACAATTACATCGGTCATAATATGATGCATGATGACCTAGGCCGGCGCTTATTTTTCATAATAATTCTATTAAAAAATTCGTGGTCTCAAAATGTACGAAATGGCGAGAAAAAAATTGTGAAAAAGTTTCAGGCTCGTGCGACGTCGGATCGACTGAGTGGAGAGCAACGTCAAACCGTCACATATAAAGAATACTTGCGGCATAGCCCTGAAGAAATTAGGATTCGTCAAGCGTATTGTGGGAAGATTTTCGGATGAGAAAGTGAAAGAAAGGTGCTATTTCGCTCTCGTCCGACCGCACCTTGAATATGCAGCGACCGTATGGGATCCCGTGCAGAAAGACTTAATCCGCGAACTGAATAAAATACAAAGGAAGGCCTTGCGTTTCGTCAAAAACTGCTACGGGCATACAGACAGCGTTACCCAGATGTTAAGCGAATTAGGCTGGGAGCCATTGGAGACTCGGAGGCTGCGCGCTAGGCTTCGATTGCTTGAACAATTGAAATGGACATCTTGAAGAGCGACACAGAGAACATAATATTAGAGCCACACTATATTTCCAGGTCCGATAGAAGCGATAAATTAAGAGAAATGTTTTTCCGAACGGATAGATATGGGAATTCGTTTTTCCCCCGAACCATAAAGGACTTTAATAAACGCTAGTACCAACCTCGTTAGAGTACTTCATTTTTTTTTAGCTGTAAACGGCTGGTGTCCTAACACCCCCTGCCACACGCCTTTTAGGCAGCTTGCGGGGTATTATATAGATGTAGATGTAGAAACCAATATTAACTGATGACTGATGATGACGACTTCAAGAAAATATTATTTTTGCGATAAGAGGATAAAATCAAAGTAATAAACCAATAATCAAATAGCAGCAACTTATTCTGACAAATTATAGAATTTATTATTACTAGTAGGTATACAAGGAAACTTTTTTCTAACTTCTGAATCTTTTACCACAGAAGTCCTACAATCTACGAGCGAAATACCATTCCTTTCCTATCCCGTGAGACATTTCCACGGCCTATTCTCCGATTCAAAATGTTCATTCAGCGTTGAACGCCAGTAGAGGACCAATTACCCTAACCATGAGTAGGGAACATGACGTTGTAGTTACTCCGCATAGACAAAATTTTTCCCAGAGAAATCGCTCCATCGCAACTGGAAGCCCTGGTACCGCGTCCACTTGACCCACGGTTACAACTTAGTATACCCATGAATAATGCTAATTTCTCAACGGCCAGCCAAACCACGTTGCATGTCATCAAAAGGATATCAAAGAGCACTCCACCACATCTACTTCTCAAGCAATTACCATCAGGAGGACCAAACTTATACGATGCCATTTGCCGATCAGATGAATCACTCTCACTCATAATTTATTGACTTAGTTATTTATTTCCATACCACCGAAAACAGCTCTTTACGGCCTTTTATATCGGGGTTATTAACATGTTAACAATTTAACGTCCACAAACAACCATGCCCTAAATAGGGATAACTTACCCACGCAGGACTCGAACCCGCGACCTACTGTTTGGCAGGCGAGGACTTTATCCGGCCGCCACAATGATAGAATAATCAATGATTCAACCATAAGTTAGGTTTGTAAGGTATGATATTATACGGATTATTATTAAAGCATTCCACCGATTAAGGTAGACCTACATTGAGTACAGTTTAACGCCATAAACGATACCTTGCAGAAGTCTAGAATCGATACATGATGAGGATAAAACAGTTTTTTTTATTTCCATAGATTTTATTTCTTAACAGTCGTAGATTGCGACAATATATACTGTTATTATCAAGGTGATGACAGTGTATATTTTCGAAATCATAGTGATCATAACAGAGAAATCATGTTGAAAAATATCACTTGATAAGAGGGAGAGGAAGGAAGAGAATAATATTTTTAGATAGAATGAAAGGGAGTAGACCTTACTGTGAAATTGAAAAGGAAAGTACACGAAGGAAGAAAATGGCTGCCAGAATACTTCTTAAATGCTCCATAGAAACCAACATTAATCGGTAGAATACTTAATAATAATAACATATATCTACCGAGGATGTACACAGCATCAAAGCATCAAATCATTGAGACATCACCTCATCCTCACACCGCTAAGCCGCGTCCCAATCCTCGGAGCTGGGCAGGTCGTTTCCCCGCAAATTCACGCCCTACCTAGCGAGAAGGCCGATGATGTCACCGTATGATATATACCCTCGATAATCCGTCAATCACCTGATTCTCTTATCACAAATCCCGGCTCCACCGTCTTCCCTGACAAGAACTCCATTATAACCCTGAAAGATTCCATTTTTTTGCCCTATAGACCCCGAAAGTCAATCATTCCACGGTAAAAAAAAGTCTTACGGCTAATGATGAACGATTAACTTAGTAAAGTAAACACTTCAAAACTTTTAATGAGCTAATTTCGGTTCGACTGCACAGCCAGCATTTTCAAGTTTGGAAACCTGTGCCGGAAACAGGTAAAACTTAAAAAGTGTAAGATTTAATGATTTTTCCTCGATTCTGTGATTTTAATCCACAAAATTAAGTATTCAACCAGCATTAAAAACAGTCTCACTGCAATGAAAAATGTAACCAATGTGAAGTTCCGTAAAAGAGTAAGGAATCATTTTAACTCTGAAAAGAAGACTAGGGTATCATCGTACTATCCGTATTATCAATATTTGCGAGGAAAATGATGTGAAATAATGTATTGCTATCCAAGCTAGGACATAGGATAATATATAGGTATCTGTAAAAATCAGTTATGCTACATTTTAAATTTAAACATTTATAAACCTAGATTACTCAAAATAATACTGTACACTTAACTCAAATTTGTACTGACATATGTAGATGGTTGTGATTTTCTTAAGTAAATAGTTTTGTTTCGCGCATATGCGTGACATATGATTCGTGGGAACTTATATCACTCACGCATAGTTGTCTATAAAATAAAATCCTCCTATTCTTCCTATTCTCACTCCTATTCTTCTAAGCACTTTGTACTTACACGGTCGATCCATTTTACCTTCATCATTCTTCCGTAGCACCACATTTCGAATGCTTCCACTCTTGACGTCTCTGCTGCCGTCACGTTCAAGCCTCGCTCCCATAGAAAAATATACTCCATATGCAGCATCTGATGAAATATTTCCTCACTTCTGTACTTGTATTTTCAACCGTAAGCGGATTCTTCTTTTTGTAGGCAGATTCTTCTCTTTGACTATTTCTTTCTTGCTCCGTCCATCGTGGTCAACTCGCCTTACGAGGAAAAAAACTGTTTCACTTCTTCATACTTTTGTTTTCCTAATTATTTTAGTAACTATTCATATGTATTTCACATCCCCTTCAAATTTATCACCCAAATCTTTCTCGGCGCCATCGGACCAACTTGTGCCAAGTCTGGAAGGCTTTAGTGGAGGAATCAAGATTCATGGATTCATTGCCACGGAAAAGAAGTGTTGTCTTCATTTTGCAAGGAAATATATCTCAGGCACTCTTTATTTTAGGACCAATAAACACTGATTAAGTCCAACTGATCGAATCTTCGTGAAGGCCAATCCATCCATATTATTGGCACATTGACACATACACCAGAGGGTGAACTTCACCAGGAAAAATAGTATTAAATAACAAGTATTCAAACCAAGGTTCGAATCCCGGCCACGTCATAAGAGTTTTCACGAGAATCGCATCCTATGGTAAGCGCACCTATACACCTGTACGCTTGACTACGTCCGTAAAAATGCTTTTCGATATTTTCAATGCTTTGGAAATAGGACTTTTTGCAACAATTTTCATTACTGGCAATTTATATTTTCATCAACAAACAACAAGCCTAACTAGTGCAACATACTGGAAACACCAAAAATGACCTTAGCTGTAAGTCACCTCCTCAAAATGCCATACCATACCGAAATAGACTCGACAAAGAAAGCACACTCAACACCAAATTTTGTTCGAACACCAATTAAAACCTCCCCAGAGGGGATCTAAGTTTTGTAAAGGAGTCTTAACAGGCTCCTACTAATGCAAGGCAGACCCTAGATGGGGCGTGCAGCAGGACGGGAAAGATAGAACACCTTTGGGCCTTCACCGAGTTTTGGATCTAAGTAAGACCTCTCGGGAGTTGTCGCGACCTCCCACGCGTCACTTCTTGCCCGAAACTCAGTCCCAACTCCCACTTGTGCCCGACGCTCGACCAACAAAACCTTTCTCGGGACCGCTGCCCTGGGAGACATCCAAAGCCCGGGGCAACAAAATCCATCATCCCCAATTACTTTTTAAAGGGTACCTTGTCTGTTAAGTCTCTAATTAACCCATAATTTCTCCTCTCCCAACATGATTTTGTTTGTTCACGTCTTTTTACACTTGGTAAATGTGACATTGTTCACTTTGAATTTTGTTTTTTGTTTCTTAAAAGCGTATTTCAATGCCTCCTTTCCCATAATTGACTGTATTTAATTTCAAGGGTAACTTGACAATTTATTAAACTGCAAATATTTATTTCATGATGAGGGGTTGGATGGAAGATGGAGCTTTCTTCCCAAACTCGCCCAATAAAATCGATTAATTATTATTATTATATTATAGCAGAACTAACTCATCGCCATGTTGTTACTTTATTAGTGCAAGAGATGGCAACTCAACTTTACTCTTGGAATAACGGAAGTGAATCAACCCATGAATATCTGTCCACAAAAATATGCTAAATAACAAGCAAAATATTAAAAGTTTTCTTTGATTTTTTTGGTTCTCTATTTCTTTCACTTTATCTATAAATTTATGAATCAATGGCTGGTTTTCTAACACCGGCTACCTCACGCCTATTGAGGTAACTTGCAGTGTAGCACGTAGATGTCCCAGACGGCACAGAATCCTCCGTATCTAATTCGTATGCAGATAGTATCCATTGACGAAAAGCGATGGCGCGGTAGTCAATGGATATTATCTGCATACAAATTAGATACGGAGGATTCTGTGCTGTCTGGGGTATTTTTTAAAAACTACAACTACTTATACAAAGGCAATGGGATAATCCTAAAATAACCGAAGATGATGAGCTGGATACCGTAGACCACTGGGTACACATTTTATTCATCATCATCATTAGTCAACAACCCTAAGATTGGTTTGACGCAGCTCTCCATTCCTCTCACCTATCCGCTAACCCATCCATAGCGACGTATTTCTTCTCTTTAACATCCTTTATAACCTGTCCAATGTAACTTCTTCGGGGTCGTCCCTTGCCCTTTCTCCCTTCCATCTGTCCTTCTAAGATTGTTTTCATCAGGCCATCATGTCTCATAATGAAAACTAAGTTGTCCCGTCTTAGCCATAAGGTTTTCAGAGAACTTCTCTCTCCTCCTACTCTTCTTGGCACTTCCTCGTTACTTACACGGTCAATCCATTTTATCATAGTCCATTAATTTGTCCCGTCTTCTGCTTAAGGTTTTCAGAAGAATTATTTTTTCTCCCACTCTTCTTAGAACTTCCTCATTAGCATGCTCGCCGAATATTGGTGGCCAAAAATGGGATGGTGAATCTCCAAGTTGTATAATGCCTACTCAGTACTTAGTTCTATGATGCACACTCAATACTTAGTTCTATGATGCACACTCAATACTTAGTTCTATGATGCATACTCAGAAATTAGTTGTGTTGCATACTCATTTTATAATCTTATTTCCATCGTCATCATAAGTCAACAGTCTTAAGATTGGTTTGACGCAGGTCTTCATTCCTCTCTCCTATCCACCAACCTTTTTATAGCGACGTATTTCCTTTATAACCTGTCCTATGTTAAGCCTGAATCACACGATCATTTTTTTTTCGTAGCGAAAGTGATCACTATCGCGATCACTGCGCAAAATGATCGTCGCCGGCAATTGTTTTTCGCGACCGCGATGAGGATTCCCGTCGCTATTTTTCATCACTCGTCCGGTCGCTTTTTCCGTCGCTAAAACCGTCACTAAAACCCCATATCAGCCAATCGGAACGCATTCCCCTATGGAGCGATTGCAGCGCAACGTTTGACAATTATGGGAACGACATAAATAAACAAACACGCTGTATAATTTCGTGATGTGGGTCCTATGACAACGAGCTGTGATATCGGAAATGATGCGAAAAGCGACGGCGGGAGTGACCGTGTGATTCAGAAAAATGATCACTAGAGCGATTGCTTTTCGCGACGGGAGAAGTGATCTCGATAGTGATCACTTACACGACGAAAAAAAATGATCGTGTGATTCAGGCTTTACTCATTCAGGGCCGTCCATTGCCCTTCTTCCCTTCCACCTGTCCGTCTGCGATAGTCTTCATCAGGCCATCATGTCTCATAATGTGGCCAACTAAGTTGTCCCGTCTTATGCTTAAGGGTTTCTGGAGGCTTCTCTTTTCTCCCACTCTTCTTAGCACTTATTTATTGCTTACACGATCGATCCATTTTGTCTTCGTCATTCTTCGGTAGCACCACATTTCGAAACCTTCCACTCTTGACTTCTCTGCAGCTGTCAACGTCCAAGCCTCGCTCCCATAGAGAGAGACATGCTCCAAATGTAGCATCTGATGAATAGTTGTCCAAATTTATCAGAAATAAATTTATGCTTTTATATATTCAGGTAGTCATGCTTTTTTTGTATATAGTGGTCCTTCGCCATATTTTTTTTTAATATGAAAAACATCAGTGAGACACTAAAACTCCCTAAGTCCGCTCCTCGATTACATAGTTACGCAGAGTTACGCATCTTGATTCAAAGCATAATTCTAAACTCTCACCTGTGTTAACCTCTCGCATCACCACAATGGGAATATGATGCTGCTGAAGAACACGGAGAGAACTTTAAAACATCGAACGAGAAGAAGAACTCACCTGGAAATACAGAAAAAAATATTTTGAAATGTTAGACGTCAAAATTGTATTATTTTTTCCCTATAAATATAATTAAAAACACGATATTTAAAAATAGACTATTTAAAGTTTAAATAATGAGAAAAATTATTCCCTTCATCCCTCATACCATAAGTTTATGGAAGGAATTTCATTGGCTACTGTCAGTGTCCACTTATAAGGATATAGCGACAAAAAAGCAATCCTTGCTAGGTCATTCTCAATTTTTTATCCTCGAAACTATCAATCTTTGAGCTAAATTAAACGAGAAAATTTTAGCAAGTATCAACAAAACGATTGCGTAATCTCACCTATTTTGATATTCATTGTTTCAGATAATTATAATCGCACATTTCCGCCCAATCTCAATAATTTAATGCCCTTTAAGTTAAAAGTAATAAATAAAATGTCGAAAAGGGTGGATATCGAAGAAAAACAGTTTTCGAGGTAACTGCTAAGAACATCCAAAAAAATTGTTTGCGTCGCTATATCTCAGTAACTCAGGAATTGCGAAGCCATGTTTATGGACAAAAATGGTTGAAATTGTCTCCTCTACCACATACTGAAGTATTGCAGATTCCTCCTAAGACACCTCGTCTAACTAGCCCAAAATGTCAGAATCATAACAGTTAAAAAGCACTTCTTGGATGGAAAAATAAGGGAGCACGTAACAAAATGAGTTAAACTAGTGGCTTTAATGGCCTTTAGAGTACGAAAGGTGCCGTGCATTCAATTTTACAACAAAGACGAGGATAAAGTACAAAGTAAACGCCGCTTTTGAAATAACGCCCGCCGTGTATTAAATTAAGCGTGGGATTGATCTAACTCAAGGACGTGTAGCGACGCCAACGGCAGTTTATAATCTCGTGCGACACAGAAAAATAGACTGCACGCGGTACTCTTGATATGACAAACGAGGATGAGGGCACGGATTAATATCCTTGATTTTCCTCATCCAATTAGGGTGATCTGAAGATGAATGACATCAATTTACGCTAAAATCACTGAGAAAACGTTTTCTACCTTCACATAAACGACGCAAGCAGCCATTTCGCGCCCCGGAGGCTACAGGCTAGGCTTAGAATGCTACAGAAACTAAGGACAGATTTCTTTCCGAGCGAATAGCGGAATATCATCTTCACTCTTGTTAGATCAGAATTATATTTCCCACCCCGACATAGAAGTAAAAACAAGAGAGATAATTCTCCCAAACAATAGGTATTGTATCCATCCATGCAGTCAGGCACTGATATAAATGCTACGCCGAACTCAGGCAGTGAAATCTCGGAATGGCTACCGCAAGTTTTGTTTCTTTACGACTTAAATTTTGCCTTTGTCGGAATGGAACCATGATTACTAACAACCCCTATAAAAGTTCCATACTTCGTGATTTTGCAACCACTCTTTTTGAACATTCCTTAATCAGGAAGAAATTTTTGACAGAATCTATCAAATTTTTTAAGTGAAAACTGCTTTAGCGGCGTTAAGCACTTTTGCGGGATGGGGAAAAAGCATAGAATTCGCGTGAGCGTCACCGACCCGACACCGCGTTCGCTACAGCGAGATATACATATGTATAGTGTATACAATGGTATAGGTTGCGTCACCGCTATACTTTTACATACTGAATACTGGCATCTGTCTGCTTCTAGTTCTATACTGTAAATATGCACTTTACTATTGCACAAATGACATGGATGTGCATGCGAAATACGCCAGCATGTTCAACTCTACTACTTCTGATATCGGCGATATGTGTATATGTCGTTGCCACTCTGGTGATAGTCAGTTCATCATTATGGTTGCCGGTTAAATTTCTCCGGATAATTCGTTACGTGCTATACGAGACTTTTTGTATGAAAATTTATTCATATACTCTCATGACGCATCTGCATTGCTTCAAAAAAATTGGAAAAAGATTTGATGATTTGCCAATGATTTTGAGTGGAGATTTCAACATAAACTTTGCAGACGATAAGAATATATCATTAATTGAATTTTTTAAATAATGAATTTGGTTTAAAAATGTCAAATGATCGCAATCTCAGTACTACGAAATATAAAAATACAAAAGATGCGGTCTTTACAAGATATTTAAATAGATTTGAATCAAAATTGTTCATTTCTTATTTTATTTACCATAAACCTATTGTATCAGTTTTACAAATTGACGATGATGGTGCTGGTCGTCAACATGGTGAAAGTGTTGTTCAAACTGTACATGAAAGTTAACTTTTCAGAAGTATAAAATGTTTTATGTAAACTAGTTTTAAAAATATTGTAAAATAGTGCAATAAAAGCATATTACATTGTAAAATAAATTATAGATGTAAAAATTTTGTACGGTAAAGAAATAAAAGCATATTATATTTTAATATATAAATAATGTTACTTTCTATTCATACACATCGTATTTTTAATATTTATTTAATAATAAACAGTTTGCTGAAAAATATAATTTAAATTTTTGTTGAAAAATGAGTATTACTGGAAAAATTAGTTCTTTAATAATATTAAATCTATATAAAAAATAAATGGATAATAATGATTTCAGTTTTCACTTCTGTCGGCCAGTCCCACGACTGCCCCGTTTTTTTCCATCTTGATTAAACGATCGCTATAAGTTTCAATTTTTAACCTGTCTATTGAAAGCAGTTTCATCTCTGAAAGACGACACACTAATTAACCTTAAGATACTTACTCATCAGACTATACAATAATATCCGACAGTATCCAGTCCTTTGAGACAGTGTAAAGTCTGGACTATTTTACCGATTGCATAAGAGAGGATATTTTAATTTTAATGAAGGAAAATATCACATATTTTAGTGACGGCAAAGCCCCAAATTCTAAAACTAGAATCGAAATAGGTACTTAAAAAGGATTATAGTAACATCACTGACAATGAGTATCTCCTTCTGGTTTACGACAGTACGTACGTTTCAGTTTTGAATAAAGGCTGAACTAAACGTAATGACGATTAGAAAATCCTCAAGTCGTATGGAAATCCATACACGCATATATGACTTCATACATGAAGAAGAAGCTGAGAGACTGAGGAGAAAGATTCAGTGGAGAATTGGCGCCACCAAAAAGAAGCATAACTTCCAATTGCCCGGGGATATTCGCGGGGAAACAACGAAAATGAAACGCAAATTCCGTTATCGTTACCTTAAATGAGATCAAGACCAGACCAACGTAGACGGCGAAGTTTTGCTACAAAAACAAGGAGAAATATTTTCCCCAAGCCCAAGGCTTAGGTTTAGAAAGCAGTGGCAACCAATGCCAGTCCCTCAGTCTCCTTCACGAAGTATACAATGGGCTCCTTCAACAAACTTTATTTATTGTCCAGATGAAAACGAACACGGCAGGAAAGGAATCAGGATGAGATCAGCTTTAGCAAATGAGGCATTTATCAATAGGAAAGAGCTGATGAGAGGGTCTTTTCGTAAAAATTACCTAAAATGAATACGACGACCTTATACGATGAAACCTCACGCAACGCTTCGCCCCGAAGGTTGGTTTGGATACATGAGGGTAGAGCTCACCTTGAACTAAGCCACAGGCGTGTGAATTTTACGCATTCAGTGTTTAGGGAGGCCATTTCCTTTCCATATGCCACCTCGCACTTAAAGGATTTTTCTTTGCGTGGTCCGAAGATTTCACCCGGGATTTGAAGCCGGGACCCGTCAGGTAGCGGCCAAGGGCTCTACCCACTATAGTACCACGATCCCTCTACGATGAAACCATGTTCGTTTAAATAAACTGAGTGGAATTACTTTGCTGTTCACTCACAGTACACGGTAAAAAAAGGTTCTGCGAAATACAATATGAATCATTGGCACAATAACTGCCAAAAGAACTATTCGTGATGATCCGAAAATAATATCATAATGGTGTATGTTCATAATACAATCAAGAATAAACTTGGCTATATTCCACACAATATTTATCAAAAACTCTAACAGTCTGGACCTTTCAGGTCAATATCAAGATGTAACAGAAATGGTTCTGTTACCTCTTGATAATGACCTGAAAAGGTCGAAACCTGAAGAGTTTTCAATAAATATTAGGTGAAATATAACAAAATTTATTTTTTATCCTATCATGACGTCATTCCTCGAAGTGAACTCACAAACCATGGATTAATGCTCATATTTTAATGGATGAATAGAACAAAAATGAATGATGATTTTACTACCAACGACAATTATTGTATTTTCCAAAATGTTTTTTTACAGCTACCCCGCAAATATCAATGAAGAATTGCAATACTATTAACAACAATTAGAAAGAACAAACTTTCTATTTATCCACAAATTTATTTTCGTGGTACAACTAGTTTCGACGAAGCGGCGTCATCCTCAGGTACAAAGGTTCCTCTGTACCTGAGGATGATGCCGCTGCGTCGAAACTAGTTGTACCACATAAATAAATTGGTGGATAAAGACAAAGTTTGCTCATTTTAACTGTCGAAATGAACTTCCACAAAGTTGAGCCTGATACTATAGATACTGTAATGCTGGTGGGGGAAAGAGAAAACTTAAAACAGAAACCAAAATAGCAGTTGCGGTACACGGGACAGAGGTCCTCTCTCCAAAGGGGATTTCGGAGGTGTCCGCTAGGGATTCACCTAAAAGCCCAATAGTCGAAAATATTCCGGCCAGGGGAAAACGGAAGTCGTAAAAACAAGATGAGAAGACCCTTGAGAGGATCCCAGCGGTCTTTTGACCAAACTGCGGTGCAGTAGCTCGTAAAGGACCAAGCAGTGAAAGCCCTCTCGCAATTTGTATGACAATAGACGGGTATCCCTCATGAAGAATAAAGTCCGGTAAACGATCCTTGGAGCTAACAGCAGAGGTAATCCCGGGGTGCTCCAAGACCTCGTTGTTAGCTAATTTTAATACTGTGGCGATAAAATGTACATGATTCAGATGGACCTTCCATTATTGAAGAGAGCAAATTGATGCGAAAGCACCATATGTAGAGACTCGCTTAGCTCGCTGGGGGGGCTCTGCCCCCCCTAGGCCCCCCCGAAAAAGGCCTTCGGCCTGTTATGCTCACTGTGGGAGGTCTTACACTTTTTGTTTACTACTTGTTACTTAAGGATCGTTTACTTTTAAGCTGGCTAACATAGGTATAAGCAATATTTCCACTTTCACGTAAAACGAGCGCATGGTACGTAGGCTACAATGTGAATGTAAATATTTATAAAGAGAAACGTTTTTCTGAGGGGCTAAAAAAGTAATATAAATTTCTACGAGTTTCTCTAACTTATTCAATTCAAATACAAAAAACGTTGAGACCACGTTCCACTGTAACACCCAATGCATACGTAATATCATAACATAACGACTTTACGAATTACAATGAAAAACACGTTTATTAATTATTTTCCACAAAACAACCAAATTCTTGATATACGAATAAGATGTAACAGCTGTTCCCCTTCGTAAGCGAATTACGTTGGGACTGAATATCAATAGCTAGAAACAAATGCGCCTTAGCATGAATTGGGGCTAGTATAACGAATTTTATCGAAATATTATTTATCGTGATCGTGAATGATTTCACTTCAGAAATGCCTCTATTTAAGTCTTTCTTCTACAATCGTGTATCGCCAACAAGATACGAACTATAGTCAACAGCACGAATCATATTTCTAATATCGCATTTAGAGCACTTGTTAACTTTGAAATGAATAACCACCACACTCTCGATGCAATATACCAAAAACAACAACTAATTTCTTACCTTACATTTCTCCGCTTTTGATTTGAATGCGCTTTGATTTAAACAGATGTTTGTTCTTGCGGAAAGAAGACGCAAAGAAATAGACACTTCAATTATTACTTTCTTAATTTTCTACCTTATATTTATCAGTTTTTCGTTCATTTCCTTTATCTTCTTTCCCAGTTTAGCTCCTCTTGTTTGCATAAACAAATAGTTGCTATGATTGTTTGCTTGTATGACTGCCGCGCCGCCATTGGAATTTGGTGGCCATTTTTTGAACTAATCCCCATACACTCAATTTTATATGAATAGACTGATAAATAATTGTAAATTTAGTGTTTTCATAATTTTTCCTGGGGTTTCAGACAATTTTAGAGGGGGTCTTCATTAGACTTTTTGCCGTATCTCGTCTCGTTCACCCCAAACATTTGTATACGTGAATGAATGAATGAATGAGTGGTCGTTAAGGGGCTTCATGTTATATAGATGAATAGACTGATAAATAATTGTAAATTTAGTGTTTTCATAATTTTTCCTGGGGTTTCAGACAATTTTAGAGGGGGTCTTCATTAGACTTTTTGCCGTATCTCGTCTCGTTCACCCCAAACATTTGTATACGTGAATGAATGAATGAATGAGTGGTCGTTAAGGGGCTTCATGTTATATAGATACGTGAAAATCGCACTTTCATTTTTATTTTATCGCACTTTCAATAACAGTTTATCGCATTTTGTAGCGTCTATTTTTTATTTTCTTAATGAGGTAGATGACGATGAAATATAGTGAAACACAGTTATATGACAAAATACAGAATATTTTAAATAATTATGTTGTAGAACAATAATAAA
The DNA here is from genome assembly GCF_921293095.1 of Ischnura elegans. Lineage (NCBI taxonomy): Eukaryota > Metazoa > Arthropoda > Insecta > Odonata > Coenagrionidae > Ischnura > Ischnura elegans. The sequence continues at coordinate 40,305,083 of NC_060257.1, forward strand.
TTAAGGAAAATGACATATAGTGGCGGAGGTGTAGCTTGCCCGCGCCCACTTGTAGTTCGCGGTACGTAGAGTCCCAGCCAACTAGCAGCTAGCCAGTTGCTCACATGCTTTAAGCGGTGAGTGTCGGCGGAGCATTTAAACTGCGCTCGGCACAAAATGAACGAATTTTGCCGTCGAAAAGGCAAATTTGCATAAAAATATCATAAAAGTCCAGTCATCGCATCTATATCGCATTTGCGATTTTCACGCATCTCTAACCATATGCTATCATACACTATACTATCATAAATGAGGAGAACATTTCCTCCTCATTTATAGCTAAAGACGCAGTACAGAACTCAGACAGTCAGAAGAAATAAAAGATCAATGGACCTATCAAGATTCAAACAAATTATAACGTCGCATCTTCAAGTTATAGCCACAAATTTAATGTCAATTTATATGATTTTTAACCTACCACAGATAGAATTTTATAGATATTTAGTAAACGTAATGAGATTCGTAAAATTCCGACCACACACGAAAACTTTCACGGTAGATGAAGGAGCGATGGATTCGAAGTAAAATTTTAAATAAACAAAATATCGTAGCACTTTTACACAAGATTTATCACAGGGTGTTTCCACAAATCTTGTGGAAAAGTGCTACGATCTTTTATTTATTTAAATACGTCAAATTCCACCAATTGAAGCCTTTATCTGTTGAACTTATTCGAAGTAAAAATATTGTATATATTGCCAAGTCGACGTTGAATAGTTGAAGGCACAAGCGACAAAAAATAATGGACTCTCGGTAGTGAGAATTAAGGGGCTCTCGTGGCCCAAGATCTCGTAGTTAGCCAATTAAATACTGTTGCGATGAAATTTACATTACTCAGATGAACCTTCCATTAGTGAAGAGAGCAAATTAATGAGAAAAGCATCATACCATTTTGGATTTTATCCCCTTCATTTACAATGAACGACATCAAAGTCCGTAGTATAGCACTCGAACATTTATATGAAGTGAAGGATTAATGCACCTTTCGAGATTCAAACAAATTATAACAGCGCGTCTTCAAGTTAGTGCCACACATTTTATGTCGATTTATATGATTTTTTTACTGAATTTAACCTACCACAGATAGAATTTTATAGATATTTAGATAACGTAATGCGATTCGCAAAATTTCGACCATACACGAGAGCTTTCGCAGTAGATGAAGGAGCGATGGATTCGAAGCAAAAATATTGTATATATTACCAAGTCGACGTTGAATAGTTAAAGGCACAAGCGACAAAAACTAATGGACTCTCGGTAGTGAGAATTACGGGCTCTCGTGGTCCAAGATCTCGTGGTTTGCCAATTTAAATACTGTTGCGATGAAATTTAAATGGCTCATATGAACCTTCCATTAGTGAAGAGAGCAAATTAATGAAAAAGCATCATAACATTATGGATTTTATCCCCATCATTTACAACTAACGACTTCAACGTCCGTAGTTTAGCACTTGGACAATCAGATAAAGTAAAAGATTAGGGCCACAATTTTTATTTTTATAATATTTTCCTGAATTCAACCCGTCATTAAGCCTTACAGATATTTAGTTAACATAGTGTAATTCGAAAAATTGCGACGAGGCGCGAAAAATGCTACAGAGTGGATGCAGGAGCGATGGATTCAAACTGAAAATATAGTATGTATTACCAGTGGCGCAGCGAGGGGGGGGGGGGGGTTTTGGGGGAAACCTCCCCCCCCAGAGCTCAGAGAAATTTTTAAGTGTAATCCATTTTACTTGTTTGGATTGATATTACTACTAGATTAGTATAAGGATTAATAAAATATCCCTCACAAAGCCGTAAAGCGCACAATTTTGAACAATTTATCTTAAAATTCCGCAATTTATTAATCTCGCACCTACCGCTTATCCTGGTGGGTATTCAATACCCCTACACACCCCGGTATTAGTTACACCTTAAACCCCCCCCCCCCCCCAGCCTTAATTCCTAGCTGCCCCTGTGTATTACCAAGTTGATGTTGCTCATTTGTAAACTCAGGTAACGAAAAATTGGACAATCATCGGTGAGAATTACGAGCACTCATGGTATGTCATACTTCAGTGCATACCACTGTAGATATGCATGGTATATCAAAGACAGTTAGTCATAGCAAAAGATAAAACCGGCTATTAATTTGAGCTTCAAAAACTTATGCTTAACACTATTTCTAATACTACAAAGAGACAAATTTTGAAAATTTCACGTTTAAATTCACTTCTTTATAGTCATATTCGAGGGTAGAATGTTAGGGAAACGAGGGAGGGGAAGGAAAAGAATAGGATTTTTAGATAGATTGAAAGAGAGTAGGCCTTACTGTGAGTTAAAGAAGGTAGTTCTGGAAGGAAAGGGAGGCTCCCAGATCACTTCTTGAATACTCCATGAAAACCTACCTTAATCGGTAGAATACTAATAATAATAAATAATAGTCATATTCACGGTGCGTGAGGAGAGGCAGCATTTAGATGAGAAACGGAGGAGACCCAAGGTATGGATGGAGCGAGTACTTAGCGGGAAGGGGATGTTGAAAACATTGTTATAAGGTAGAATGTTATGTAAACGAGGGAGGGAAAGGAAGAGAATAGGACTTTTAGATAGAATGAAATGGAGTAGCCCTTATTATGAATTTAAGAGGTAAGTGCTTGATGGAATGGGAGGCTCCCAGAATTCTTCTTAAGTACTCCATGGAAACCTACCTTAATCGGTAGAATACTAATAATAATATTCACATTCATTTGAAATCTTTTATGCCGAATCGATCAAAAGTAATGCCACTAATATAATGCACTATCTGCTGTAGCAAATGTTTCTATTTCTTTGAAAAATGTATCGTTCTAAATTTTAGGTATAAAGTACCCATTAGAACAAATCCAATTCACAAAAGTATTTTATTTACATGAATAAGATAAAATAAATCGAAGCCTTGTTAAGAACGTAACTGAGTGATGCTTCACCGTAACGTTTTTCTTCACCTCAAACAAAAACTTCGAAGCAAATTTCAGCCTCGCGACTATTCAGAAGTTCAAAAATCAATAGTAAGTTCCCTTACTTAGTGTACCCAGATAGATAGGCGAAGAACTTAACCAATTTCGAAGTCTTTCAACGAGCAAAAACTTCACACCTGGAATAGAAGTCAGCCATTACCACGGAGCTTCGAAAACTAACGCCTTTTCGTAAGGGAAAATTATCGTATGGCCTCAACCTCTACGGGCCGAAAGAAAGGGGATATCTAAAATTCAAAGCGATGCTCAAAATATGCGAAAGGCGACACGCTGGCCTGCGAGGTGGGAGGATTTGAGTGAAGGCAGAATTAGTTACGATCCGAATGACTTGCCGATAGGCTCTTGGGTGAAAGAAACACGAACGTGAAGGAGAGAAACATTACGGCTCTTATGGAAAATTACACAAAGTCCCTTCTGAAAATTCGTCTTGATAAAAAATATTGCATTTCGTCGTATGATTCACTATTCCGACAGAGAATGATATTCAAGAAATATTCTCGGATTTCCCAGTGGAATAGGTTTTACATTAATACAATTTACAATACCGAGTGAAACTAATAGCCAAAGAGTTTAGCTTTTACGAGTTGTTGTTGAGATGTAAACGTTTCTTCAAAATTTAAACATAAACTGTGAGAAGCCTTTTTGTCTTGTATCTAATTTTTCAGCTTAACCCATATCCGCCAGGAACACTTTCTGCTTAAGATTGTGAAGATATTAAGGTGGGTACGTCTTTTCTATGATAACCGTTGGTAATCCAGTGACATATTTCCGTAATACATCAGCTTGTTTATTCGGATATGGCATATACATTAGGTGGTAACAATATCAGAATCTAATGTTGTTCAATGTCTACCACTACCCTTGATAAAAAGGATTAATCTTCAAGGCAAGCATACTTTTGGAAGAAGGGAAGCTAAAGTACAATGAGTTATATATTAATGTCAATATTTCAGAGCCTAACTCGGCCTCTGATAGCCTACTACCCGTTTACTTGGGTAAACTGTTCTCGGGATTCCCACCGGGTTAATTCTTTCATAACGGCCAACGTTTCAAGCTCCTTCTCGGCGCTCATCATCAGGGCTGAATGTTGATTTATTTAATTTATTGTTCCTAAGACTCATTGTTGCAATAAATTTATAAGCTTCTCTCGGGATTCGCGGGGGTAAGATTTTGTAAGAACGCCGACGTTTCGGCTACCGACTCGCTACCCATTATCACGGCTAATAGCCGCGAGAAATAGCCTTACGAAGAAATAGCCGTGAGAAGTAGCCGTGAGTATGGGCATAAGCTAAGCTCTTTGGCTCTTAGTTTCACTCGATATTCTCTAACGGCAAAGTTAATCACTAAGTTATATATAGAGACAAATTGGAGTTCCGTACCCAGCTAAAGAATTAATGAGAATTAATCTTCTTTAATGAAATGTATTCCGGGTGAATTCAACGATATTAAAGGTGGCCAGAGAAAGGTGAGGCAACACAATTCTGAAGTTAATTTTTTTTAACCTTCTCAAACGGTGAAGTCTCAAGTCTTTATGAATATTTGATTTCCATTTCGAAATTGCTCCATCAAACGAAATCCCAATGCAAGAAGAAAATAAAATAACGTGTATCATGAAGAACAAAAAGGTTGCGTTCTTTTGAACCAATTCCACAATATCATAATCTCACGGGATTTTACGTCATTGCAGACACTCATGTCAATGTGAAGTTTACGATGATAAGAAGTAAGTCTTTGGGGGATAAGGTGGCCCCCCCTAGTTTCAAGACAAAGGCTGATTGGAATTGCGTTCCGTTCCCATTATGGACCCAAGATAGCACTTTGCATATGATTGGAGGATTAATGCAGCAAGTTAATATAATTTTTTCGTGGTAATCTAAAATGACGAAAATGGCGATTTTTTTCAAGTAAACAATATGAGAGAGTAACATCTCCCGATCTTCAGTAGCCTAACTTTTAAGGCCGTTTTACACGGGGCACGGAATTGCGCAGGTTAGAGCTGCATTAATTTCTAAAATGGCGTGGAATTGCGCGAATGCATGAACGAAATTAGAACAGGGGCTATTTTGCCGTCTCGCATCCACGCATTCTCGCATATTTTCTAGCAATTCACCGCTTTACACGACGCAATTATGATTGCGCCTTCTCACGTACGTCAGATTGCGCAATTCCGTGCACCGTGTAAAACGGCCTTTCTATATCTAACCTTCCAATTTAAGAATACCGGGACTAGCTACAGTGATATCTTGACACGAATCACCCGCAATACACAAATTATGCGGAAAATCCACAGAGGAAAAAATCATTCGCCTTGACAAGGATCCTGGACGAGGCGAATTAGTTTTTCTCTGTGGATTTTTCGCACAATCTAACCTTCCGTCGGGCGCAATGGATCTGACAGGCACCGCGCAAGTTATTTTTTTCATTTTTTCGTGCCACTAGGCGGCATAGACCCTTCGCGCTTAAGGCCGCTATACACGGTGAATGATCATGCAAATGATCATGCTGCATGATCATTCACAGGATCATGCGAGCAAAATATAACATGTTCTAATTGTCACTGAATGATCATGCTGAATGATCACGTGATCATTCACAGGATAATGCGAGCAAAATAGAACTTGTTCTAATTTTCACTGAATGATCATGCGCATGAAGGTTTATTCGCGAATTGTTCCGTCATACACGATGAATGATCATGCGCATGATCCTTCTGAATGATCACGTGATCGTTCGCAGGATAATGCGAGTAAAATAGAACATGTGCTACTTTTCCCTGAATGATCATTCGCATGAAGGTTCATTCGCGAATTATTCGGTCATACACGGTGAATGATCACGCGCATGATCATGCTGAATGAGCATACGAATGAAATCAGTCACCGTGTATAGCTGCCTACAGTACAGCTGTTTACAGTAGCTGTTTGTTTGACATGCTCTATGCAATCTTTCAGATATCGCATTTATGCCGACAGATCAGTGGAGGATTATTCAGCGTAACTAAGCAACATAATGGCACAATAAAGCGATATAAAAGCATTATTAAATAAATAAGAAAATAAAAAACACTGATCTTATAGAAATCATATGAAATATAAAATACATTGCATAGAATAATACTTAATAGCCTAAAGAGTACGTTAAATCGCACCTAGCTGGATCGGTCCGAGACCGTATGTAAAGGGGTATATGCTTAGCATGAAAGACATCGTTTAAGTTTTCGAGTACACTATACATCGGTGGCTTTAACTTTAAAGGTGTAGCACTGAGCCATGCTAAGAGTTAATAATTTTTTTCACGTCTGTGCCTGTCAGACACTGCGCCAGAACTCAGCGATTCCAATATTGCGCCTGAGGAAAGGTTAATTTCAAAAGATGCACGGAGTGATTACGTAGCTTTGTTCCATAGATTTATGGTAAAATAGCACATATTACATTAGGTTATAGCATGACCTTTAAAATAAAGCTAGAATCTTTCCCTTATCTTAATAAGATCAAAAGGAACAAACATAAGTATGCAATGGAGTTAATCATTTTTGGCAAATAATACGCAATTGTAATGTGAATATCTCACGCAATTATCATTGATGATATCAGAAAATCGGAGAACTTAAGAAAATTTTTGGTGGTCGATCTCAGTACAAGTTCCATTTGTTCACTATCGGAATTGGCGGAAGGCCGATATTTCACCAGCCGTCCAAAATCGGGGTGTGTGGAAGGAGCCTAAGAAAGAGCCCTGAGTCAGAGCTCGAAACGTCGGCTTAAATTGAGAATTTTACCCGCAGGTAAGGATTGACCATGGCAAAACTTTTCTCGTAATTCATTTAAAAAATAGTAATATCAATAAACGTCCTTAAATTCGAATTATTAATAATAGTCTGTTGCTTGGGGAACAAAAATTAAAATATTTCGCGTCAAGCGGTTGGACACTCACGCACATAAATTGATAGGAGTAGTGGGTTGGCAAGGTGGGACAGGATTTTTCTTTTTATAATTAAAGTTGACGCTTTGTTTTATAATGTAAAGTAGAAAAACTATGCGTATGGAAGTGAAAAACATAAATTTTTCCTCTACATTGCATTAAAAATACGAGAAAAAAAGTAAATTTGATTGTTTAATAAAAAGTACTTAGAACTATGAACAAAACAAATTTTTTCAAAACAACGGATTACAACAAAGTTCATTTTTACAATGGCATTCTTTTAATTCAGGCATTCAAAACCTAAACGCAACTGCAGCTAAATACTTTATTAGGTTTCCTCAAAAAATAGAAAAAATATTTCTAGATCCTTTTATATTAAATAGACAGACGCGCAGTGCTCTAAAAAGTTGACTTAGAAATAAAATTATTTCAGTTATGTGTTCACTGATTATTCTACAATTAATCATAATTTTTTCCAAAATTAAAAGAGTAAAAAATCATTTGTGGCCACCTTTTTTCAGCCCAATATGATCCGGTGGGAATCCCGAGTACAGTTCACCCTCAGAAATCAACCTCTTTTGGGGTGGAATGAGGTATCCTCTATGCAGTCCCTTGGAAGTAGAAGCAGATCGATCAGGGCGCATAAATTTGCACACTTCCAGCACGTTGGGTGCCGAGTTGGCTACTCACTCATGCATAATACGCCTCGGGGCGTCTGGCCATCCGTGCAATACACGCGTGAGCGAGGGGTCACGAGAGTGCCACCGAATGAAATATGAATTTCACGAGGATTCATCGCTCCCCCTCCACCGATCGCACTTCCTCCACCGATCACCTGATTCGTGGCTCATTCAAAACTCAAGCAAATTACTTGAAATTTTCAGCGTATACAGAACAAATTAGGGTGCCCACTGCTTAAATAAGCTCTTATAAAAAATTTTTTTTTTTTAACCAGCCTTTATATTTAGATTACAGGGGATGAGCAACGTTTATATATGACACAAAGCAAAAAAACTCAGTGACCCCGAAAAACCAAAAGTGACGTATTAAAAAAGTCACTATATTTATTAAATTTTCAGTGAATGGTAAGCCCCCTATGCTTTTAAATGCCTACCCCTATGTTAAAAATGCCACCCCCTTATGTTAAAAATGCCACCCCGTACGTTTTATGTAACGGTAAAACAATATTCAAACATTTAGAAAACCTTACAATTGTTATTAATAAATATATGAAGATCATAATTAGCTAAAACATGTTTTGGGGGGCTATAGGTTGACTGGGGGGTGGTTAAAGGGGGGTTGGAGAGAGTTATATTTTCATGTATTGTCATCGGAAATGAAGAAGTGTGCAAAATTTCAGCGTTTTTGCTTCACAGGAAGTGAGTCAAATTTCAGTTACAAGATTTGTACCAGACAAACAGACAAACAAACAGACAGGTTGGTGAGTTGATATAAAGGCTGGAAAAAAACTCCTAAGATTCCCAGATTCTTCAGGTGATTTCATTTGAGGGGGAGAAAAGGCAAGGGGTGCAAGTGATTTTTTCTACTAAGAGTTAGGTACAGAAATTGATAGAAGAAATATACATAAATAATGTAAATCAATTATTATTCTTAATTATACACGATGCTGTTGTCTGTTTTAACTTATTTATTCAACTGCACTGGTAACTAGTCAACAACTTTTTCTTAGCGTTGATAACCCTTTGCTTACTTATAAACTTCAGCACTTAATGTTGTTGATTTAAATTAACATTTCGTTAAAATAATTACTATTAACTTCAACAATAAACTTAGTAGCCGAAGGATACGAGTGAATCTATGTTCTGTGCACACATCAAGTGGAAAATCTAATGCACTACTACATATCTTGTTGATTCCGTTTGTTTTCCATACCTAAATTCTGTCCCTAACTGTGTTTAGAAGGCATATCAATTGTACCCTTTCGTTTGGAAAGAAGAGATAGTTTCGCTAAAAGAAACCGGTACTTTCTTTAGTTTGTGCCCTAACATTTATATTTATCTTGTAGGGTAAATATTTTTTAAACGTATCAACACTCAATATAACAGGAGAAGTAATGGTACCGAAATCAAAAAAATAACTAAACCTACTCGGTCTTTGCGTATTGTATACAATACATCGAGTTAGAATTTTTTCCTCAATTGGCTAAGTGTAATGTCGTTATTGCAACTAGTTCAGTGCTTCCTGACCAATCAGCATCATATAGCATCATGATTCATAGAAAGCGCTTATGTTGTTTGTTAACGTAAGATATGGTATTTGGAGGAGCTACCGACAGCTGAGGTCATTTGCGCCATGAGGGAAGGGTATGGAAGGAAGGGTGGAGAGAAACCCGGCGTCGGCATTAGCTTGCTCTAAACGAAATGCGCCAAGGGGACCACGGCTTGACGTCACATGCGACGGACGGAGTGTTGCACTTGAAATGTCCCCCACACAAAATTCAAGCAGGGATCGGGTAGTCTCTGAAAATTCTCTGCCACCATGGGATTTGAACCCGAGTCCGCGGGGTGGGAATCAAACACTCTGGCCACCACACCAACCCGATCCCCTTAATTGTTAAAATCAAATTAGCCAGAAATATGCAGATATTTCCCGGGACTGATGAGGTATTAAAGGGTACACACAGCATTCAAGCAGGGATCCGGCAGTCTGTGGAAATTCTCAGCCACTGCCGGGATTTGAGCCCGAGCCCGCGGGGTAGGAGGCCAACTCTCTATCCACCACACCAACCCGAGCCCCTAGTTTATTAACATCTAATTAGCCAGAACTATGCAGATATATACCCCGGGACGGAGGAGGTGTTAAAAGGCACGGTTTTTATAATCGTTCAAACTCTAGTCCCTATACTTCTGGCACGGATACTAGTTTGCGAGCGAAGAGGAAGTTACGTACTTATCTCGTCACCTCGGGCCTAATGCTAGTTCTTTTTGTCTCCTACGTGGACACTGTTTTTCTGCGGGAGTGCGAAGGTCCCTACGTGGGCGGAGTTTGCATGGGCGGGACGACCAGGAGCGAGAAACGCAATTTTGAGTCCGTGTACCCTCAGCTGTTTGAGTTTGGGGAGAGCCTTGTAGTTTGAGGGATGAGAGGTTGGGGCCGGGGTGAGGGGAAAAAGTTTTTGTCCCTTCGTGATTTTGGGGTTAAACTTAATGGAGGATACGCTCATTTAATTTGGATTCAACCATTACCTGAGATTTAAATTACTAGGATCCTATACGCAGTTTTAACAACTCGTTTTGGAATTAGTCCCTTAAATAACTAATAGTTACAGTATTAACATAAATAAAGATCTTTTTAATTTCAAATTATGCAAGTCGTTGATGTCTCTTTGACTGATTGATCTTATCCTGTAACTAATCAATAACTTTTTAATCCTAGACAACCCTTTTGCTTACCGATGGCTAAGTTCTAACAACACGTATCTCAAAAATAGCAACTTTTCAGGAGAGCAAAAAAACAATTAATTTTTTTTTACTTGTACGCTGAAATTAAAAACCAAAAGTTCATAAAACTGGAAAAGAAGCATTTATTTTCAAACAAAGGGTTGTTTTTTGCTTGTATATCATTTTTTAATGTTATTACACTTTGATTAAGATACCTGTCTCAAACCGCCCAAATTTGAGATACGTGTTGTTAGAACTTGGTCATCGTTATTTCTTTTAATTTAAATTGGCAATTGATAAATTCATTAGCTTCAACACTTTCCCTTGTTGATCTAAATCAACATTTCGTGAAAAAAAACAAATACTCTAAGTTCTACTTTTTTCACTTTCAATTAATAATAGGCAATAGGCAAAAATCAGTTGTATTACTGGGTCCCGGCCCCGGTGGTTGTAACCCTGAAAGAAGGTTGTAACCCTTGGGTTCACATTGGTGGTAATTCTGGTTGCTACAGGCCTCAGATATCAAGGTTAAAATTTCGCTAAACAATTTTTCTCCATCCTGTATATTGGTGGTACGACGCCACGGGCACGGAAGCAGGGATGCCAAATGAAACCAAACGAAAATGTTTCGTTTCAACCCGGAGGGAAACGAAAATACGAGGCCTAGGTTTAGTTTCGTCCCTGCACGAAATTAAAATCACCAAGGAGTTCAGTTTCGACCCGAGACGAAACTTTATTCCCAGAAGCGAAACAAAATTAGTTTAAACTCCGCTGCTCATAGTAAAGTTTCGATCCCTCAAGTTGGGTGGAGGGGGATAAGAAAGAATAGTTTCGACCCAATACGTTTGACATGCGTGTGGAGAGGTTAAAATATTGAGCTTAAAAACCGAATGGCCAGTTTCCGATCGCCGTACTTCTGTTAGTGGTAAAAATATGAGTGCCCCATGAATCTAATGGCGATAGGCCAAGCCTCTTTTTTATTCAACCATACTTCGTAGTCAAGTGTTGGGTTTAAAACTAAATCGTTCGAAGGTGAATCACGTGGTCCCTCCGGTGCGAAACATTATCTGCGTTTCGTTTCATCACAAAGTTTTAGTTTAGTTTCGACCCGAAGTAGTTAGAACTCCGATTTCGTTTCGAACCTGATTTTAGCTCCCCGGGTTTAACTCTTCTTCGTTTCGCTCCTACATTTCGCTTCCAAGAACGAAACTTGAAATTTTACTGGTTTTGACTTACGTTTAGATTCCATTGTCATCCCTGCATGGAAGGATATTAAGATGGAAAAATGAGAGGGAGAGTAAGAGGGACATGTTACGGGAAAACAAAAAAAAATATTTTTTCTGGAGGACAGGGGCAAGGACAGAGCGCCAGATGGGAAAGAAGGGTTGATGGACGTAGCCAGGTGACGCCCATCTAGAGGAGAGAAGGGACAAGGGAAGAAAAATCCAAAGGGACAGAAATCACGGCCCACATACGCGAGCAACTTCATTTGCAGAGTAAATTCCTTGCGTGAAACAAGCGATTTTGTACGCAGTCAACAACTCGGGTGCAAAGTAATGTACACCAAGGATACATTTCGCCATGAAAAGATATTTGCTTTAGCCGGTATTCGAACCCGGATCACCCAATTGCCAGTCACATGTGCAAGCCAGTTACTGAGAAAATGTCTTGGTGCTATTATTGGCTAGCAATCCGGATCGGCAATTGGGAGATCCGGGTACGAATCCCGACAAAGTTGAATATCTTTTCATGGCAAACTTCATCTTTGGTGTACATAAATTCCTTACGATCGTCTCACAATATCGTTATATACGTACTCCTTTTTAATTCAAGAAACCAGCAACGTAAGCGAAGTTCTATTTCCAGCTGCTACATACTTGTTTTGAGTCAATGCTTCAGAAAAGACTATTTTTTTCTAACGTCTGAAATATATTTACCTAGTAAACATATATCTGGCTCAAGTATGGAATCATATTGAGCCATCAAAACTCAACGCCAAGGTTGAATTAGTCTTCACATAAGGACCTACTTTATCTTTATGCATTGCTTCTCAAGTGTAAATTAATTTGCGCCAAAATCGCTAAGTGTTTTGATAAATTCACCCTATGGCCGATTCAAACAAATCTGGGAGGCAAATTTAACGAAAACTACAACTATTTCTACTGAATTATTGAGATAAAATAATCTTTTGAGAGACAGTAAACTCTAAGCTGAAAAAAATGTTAAAAAATCTAATATACATCAGAGCTTTTTTAAGTAATTATTTTCCCTCACAACTTTATAGGTGTATTTAAAATTTAAACTCCTTACAATCGCCTCTACCAGACACCAGGCCATTTTCTTTTGTTTGCCCACATCGTATTTTCATAGTTAGGAAACTCATATTCCCTGTATCTTAACAATTTACGATTCTGAAATAGTCACCAATTCCATTGTATGTTTTGTCAAATTTATATAATAAGTTTTGATATTTTGTTGTTTTTGGAGTGTAGTGGACGCCACGCGACAACTTGAGTTACAATACGTTACAGAGGTAATAGCTTCGTGATATTCATCGCAAAGTTTTTAAATACGTTTATAATTTAAAGTAACAACTATTTGAACCATTAAATTTTGGATATGCGTCTTATTGCTAAGAATTTTATATTGTTTTAAATTAATTTGATATAGTTTCGATGAAAGAGAAACTAAAAAAAAAACGTCAAAACAAGTAGTATTCAGTCTTTGATTGATACAAATATCTCCATCATTATAAAATAAGTAAAAAAAGGTACGATCGGGTTTTTTATACAATAATATAATTTTAAAAATCGTTAAACCGTTTTAATCTTTGTATTTTATATTGTTCATACTTTTTTCTTACATAGCCCTGATGATGATTTGAAAATAAATCGAAACGTTGGCTGAAACTTGTTTTAAAATTGACCTAAACTCCAAGAAATATTAAATCGTATATTAAAAAAGGTCAAGAAAAGAAAAAAAATAATAATCATCATTATTATGCATAAATTTGTTGTGCATGCATGCAATTATTAAAATGCATGAAATGATGTACTCAATGAATGATTGATTGCAGCTAAAAAGTTATTTCTATTTTCATCCTTTTTACGTAACCATTCCAAAATGGTGATATAGTTAAGTGATATGGTATTCTGATAAAGTTTCGATGAAAGAAAAACTTTAAACAACGTCAAAATAAGAAGTATTCAGTCTTTGATTAATACAAATATATCCATCATTATTATTCATAAATTTGTTCTCCATTCATGAAATTGAGTACCTATTCAATGCATGATTTATTGTTGGTAAAAAAGTTATTTCTACTTTAATACAGTTCTTTAAAACGTTTATCATTTAATCTAACAACTATTTAAACCATTAAATTTTGGATATGCGTCTTATTGCCACAAATTTTTCATTGCAATCAATTTGATATGGTTTCGATGAAAGTAAAACTTTAAGAAACGTCAAAATAAATAGTATTCAGTCTTTGATTATTACAAATATCTCCATCATTACTATCCGTAAATTTGTTGTGCATGCATGCAATTATTAAATTGCATGAAATTATGTATTCAATGAATGAATTATTGCAGCTAAAACGTTATTTCTATTTTCATGCATTTTGTGTAACCATTCCAAAATGATGATATAGTTTGCTGATATGGTATTTTGATATAGTTTTGATGAAATAAAAACTTTAAAAAAAACGTCAAAATAGTAGTATACAGTCTTTCGTTTGTACAAATATCTCCATCATTATTATTCATAAATTTGTTGTCTGTTCATGAAATTAAGTATTCAATGAATGATTTATTGCAGCTGAAAAAGCTTTTTCTACTTCCATACATTTTGTTTAACCATTCCAAAATGGCGTCTACGAGACGCCGCGCGACCAATGGCGTTCCCAAATGTGACGCGACTGATGGAGGGATTAAAGCCTAAAAAAGTGCTTCATGCGGGAATTAAGCAACGTCTGGAGTTTAAAATCCCCGAAAAAGCTAGCAGGACCCAAAAAAAAGGATGGAGCTCAAACGATTCTAGAATCGCAAACCGAGTGCACAGCATCACATAAATGTCTACGCTACGGAAGTCAGAACCTCACATAAACTCGAGCTACGTTTTTTTTCCAAAACTTTTTTCTTTTGACTAATCGACTTCTTCATCAACTTCACCACGCTACAAAAAAATCAATTTTTCCCCATATCGGAAATCTATACGCGCCACTCAAAACTCATCAGGGTTCAAAAGTTTCACTCAATGGCGGAAGCGTTATAGATACCTCTCTGGAGAATTAAAAATACGGAATGGCACAGTTTTATCATCAAAATAGTCTAAACGTTTCATGCAGAGTAAAACATGAAATAACCATCGGTTCCTCACATATGGAAATATTTACGATTTAATAGCATGGACAACTCAGTTTCCTACCCATAACATGAACAAAACATTAACTTTGTATTTTCCACACTTCTTTGACTACACTTTACTATAACACAATTATTTAAATATAATTTTAAATACAAAATATATGCCAATAAAAAGGGATCATAGAAGGAAATTCCGACATTACCTATGTGATTGTCCTTATAATATGTAATTGGCGTACGTGAATCCTTCTACACTTCGCAAACGGGCAGAAACTTCAGGATTAGAATGAAACATCCCGATAAATGAACGGTTATTAGGGATATCAATTAACAAGAACAGGGATAATAAATAATACAATAACTTTGTATTTTCCACTCTTCTTCGAATACACACTGCACTTAAACACATTTATTCAAAAACATCTATCGCAAGCCTTCGTACAAAAATCTATACCTGTATGCTCCCCCCTCTCACATAGCAGCGGTACTTTCAACCTTAATACATCGTGCAATGGCCATGGCTGACACCGAGAGTCTTACTGAAGAAATGAGGTATTTGAAGAAAACATTCCGGAATAACGGGTACGAAAAATAAATTACCAATTGCAACCGGATCATAAAAGGAAATTCAGATATTTCCTCTGGTATAATGTCTTTATAATATACAAATGATAATTAAGAATCCATTCACATTTGAAAAATTGGTAGAAACTTCAAGATTAGTGCGAAAAATCCACAGAGAAAAAAACATTTCGCCTTGACCGGGATTCGAACTTCGATCCCTCGATTTTCCGCCGAATGCTTTAACCAGTTAAGCTACTGAGGCGTCATTTTTCCCTGTGGCTCCCGCTCTCCCCCATACCTGGCTAAAGCACTCGACCGGAAATTGAGGGATCCGAGTTCGAATTTCGGTCAAGGCGAATACTTTTTTTCTCCGTGGATTTTCGCACAATTTGTGTATTGCGGTTGACTTCGTAAAGATATCACCGTGGCTAGTTCCGGATTTACTAAAATTCAGGATTAGTCTAAAACAGCCTGATAAATAAATGGTCACTAGGGATAATAAATGACTGAGTGCAAAACATTCAGGGGATAATAGCAACTTGCCATATTTTCAATCTGTATGATTACACCACTGTTTCGGGTAAAAATTTGATTCATTAACCATCCCGTCAACATTATTAAATCATCTGAACTACAAATTCCACATTTAAGCACATTACTAAAAACACGAATTTTTACCATTTAACTTGCAACATTTTTTCTGTGCATGAACGTTAAAAAAATAAAAATAGACCCCTTCACTAGCAATGCAGCCAGAATTATAATTTTATTTTAGATATTTATAACAGAAGCGAGGGTACGTTTTATTTGAGAGAATTACGATGGAATACATACATTTCGTTCCCAAAGTCATTTTTTCATCCACATTTAATTGAACTGTCACTTCCAACTGTAGCAAATATTCTCATCTTCGTAATCATTTTACCAATAATTCCTATGCCATCAAGCCTTATGTAGGGGAAGCTTTCCTAAAATGTCAATATTTTTTGGGATAAAATTGAAATTCTAGGAATGGACACGTGAATACTATTTTTAACGGATTTATCGGCGGTAATGCGTCCCAGTAAAATGACTCCACCATTTCAAGAATGATCGGGAAGTTACCCTTTAGTTCAAATCCCTCAATAAACCGTTTATCATTCTCAGCTTCATGTCCCTGGGGCGATGTTTTTTAATATTACAACACGGTGATCGGGAGTATGAAGATAAAAATAGAAGCTAAAGATGATGCCGGAATTCAATTTCAAATTCCATCCCTGCTTTCTTTTTTTCAAAAGCCGATCGGCCATGAACGAAAAAAACTGGTCCGCTCGGTACAACATTGATATTAAGTGGTGTTGATTGATTAAAACTGTGAACTGAAGTTTTATGGCAGCCTATTAAATTTCCTTTAGCGTCAGTTCGGCAATTTCCTCAACACTTGGAATCAATTATCGATTAACAACGCACAGGAAGATTAACCAGAAAATTTTGAAAACTTCTTTTGAAATATGGTGCCACCAAACAAGTATTTTCAGCATATGGTACGCCGATAGCATCCAATATTACCATTAAATTGTACAGGATATTTCGTTAGCTCCATTGCTACAGTTATAATTGTTACTAATAGCATCTGCAACAGATCAGTTGATGCAAACCTCCGCTCTAGCCTTATTACCAATAACTCCTGTGCCTTATGTAGGCGTAGCTCTCATGAAAAGTCAATATTTTTTAGTATAAAATTGAACTTCTACGAATAGACACATGAATAATATTTTAACGGATGTATCGGCGGTAATGTGTCCCGGTAAAATGAGCATCTTTATGCACGGGTAAGTTAAAAATTGAAATGAGACGTAGTTGCATTTTTTCTCAATTGTTTTAATTCGAACGACGTGTCTCGGCTCACAAAGCCATCATCTGGTACACCACACGCGACGTACGAATTAAAATAACTGTCGAAAAGTACAACTTCCATTCATATGCCTAAATTCAATTATATCACGGCTGAATCAGTTGAATTTACGAACAAGTTACATTTTGAAAGGGGTATAGATTAATATTTCAATATTGGTGTTCCTAGTATGGCTTGGGAGAGATAACATCCATAAAATAACTGTTTTGATTTTAGACATTTATACAGCTATGGCATAACGTAAAACAAAAAAATTATCAAATTTTAACACTGGGAAACATTGCAGTCTTCGAACGAACCCGAATAGAAATCGTGGAGGAGCAAGATGGCTCACGGGAAGGAACTGGCTCTCCTACTTTAAATGAGTGAAATTCACACGGTTTAGTCCAGGGTGAGCTCTACCCTCGCCTACCCAAGCCAACCTAAGAGTTGAACCACAGAGTGAGTAAGAAGACAGCGCATATGTTTCAATTGTCTCCTTTGAAAGCTTAAGAACAGATTTTACAATTCTTCATTCCCGTAATATTTCACAAACAATTATATGGATTCTTTCATTAAAAAACAGAGCCTGAAGTGATTTCTCAATTTTTAAATAAAACCGGGTAGATAAAGATTATATCACTAAATTTTATCCGTGGATAGCTGTGACCAGTAGGAACAAAACAAATGATGTTAAGATAGGAAAGGCACCATTTTTAAACAACATAAATTTTAAGCCAAGCACTCTAATTGGCCGCAGGGCTTGCCCTGTTGCCAAATTCTCTGGACAAAGGGAAAGGCAAATTCAGGCAATGCATTCAAAGTCATGACTTGTCCAAAGCATCTGACAATATGGCAAACTTGCGGTCAATCGGAGCCCTTGGCTAGAAGTTTCTGTAGTTTAAAAATGGTATCTTTAAAACCTAAACATCATCAGTAATTTTTGTTCCTACTGACATTAGCTATCCAGGGTCAAAATTTCGTGAGTTAATTTTCCTTCAACCTTAGATATATATAACCTTTTATATTCAAGATGTGGGTATGGAGAAGAATAGAGAAGGTGAAATGAACGGAGAGGAAAATGAAAGAAGAAGTGCTGGATATGGTTGGCGAGGAGAGGCAGCTTTTAGATGAAATACGGAGGAGACAGAAGGTATGGGTGGAGGGAGTACTTAGCCGCGAGGGGATGTTGGAAATGGTGTAAGAGGGTAGAATGTTAGGGAAACGAGGGAGGGGAAGGAAAAGAATAGGATTTTTAGATAGATTGAAAGGGAGTAGGCCTTACTGTGCATTGATGAAGGCAGTGCCTGAAGGAAAGGGAGGCTCCCAGATCACTTCTTTAGTACTCCATGGAAACCTACTTTAATCGGTAGAATTTTATAATAATAATAATAAGATAAATTGCCAAAATGTCGCAAGTAATTACATTTTTAAAAGTTAAAATCTAATTTCATGCATGAGAAACAAATATTTAATGTAGATTACGATGCAAATTTATAACTTTCTGTACCAGAGTGTTCTGTCACAATCACGATATCCAGCGCCGCGTAACCCCTGAGGGACAATAATTTTACCTTCAGCTGCGAAGTGCTCCGAGAAACGCGCCCAAGGAGAAAATCAACTCAACGTGAATAACGTTATCGCATGCGGTTAATTTCCTGTTTCGCGTCGGTGAGTTACTGTTTATTTACGAGGGAAGCCAGTGCACGGTCGTGTCAAAAATATTGCAGGAAGGTAACCGGCGAAGCGAAGAGAAATTTGAGTGACGCCCGAAGTGTTTCAGTTGATTATATTAATGCACACAATTTTTCACGTTTAGGGGTTTTGCTACATTTTTACAATCTTCTTTTTCGATCACCAAATGGTCCACTCAATGAATTGGAGTTTGAGTCACATTTTTTTCATGGTGCCATGCGTGGCAGTACGAAGGTTGCCTTTTAAGAGTCGGGAATGAAGAAAACTATAAGAGGTACAATAACGCGATTTTTTATTATTTTTCAAAGTACTCTCCACAGTGGTCAATGCACTTTTGCATTCGATGGAACCAATCGTTACAACATTTATTCCATTCCAAAGTAGGGGTAGCCAAAATGGCTATTTTGTAGGCATCAACCACTTCTTCAAACGTCTGGAATCGCTTTCCTCGCAGCATATTCTTGTGTCTGGGTATTGTGAAAATATCATTGGGGCTTAAGTTCGGTTCATGACTTAATTCCACCTCTTACAGGGACTTGGGAACTTTGACACGCCACCAATTTAAAACTATCAAGCCGAACTTAATGACTCTTTGCATAGGCATTAACCAGCTCAAAAAGTTGTTCATAAACACCATTTGTAGTTGCTAGGTGATAAGGAAAGTTCTATTCCCGACACTTAAAAGGCTACTCTCGTATAGTGGGCACAGTGTTATGTTTGCCACCCTCTCTTCTAGCTTTAAGATTCTGGGTGGAAACTGTCGTGGTATTTTATGGATTCTTGGAGGTTGGCGAGGGAACGTTCGACGGTCGCGTCTGGAAAGATTTTTCTGGGCCAAAAGCTCGTTCATAGGGTTCGGTCATGCCTCGTTAAGATTAGTACGATTGTTCCAGCAATCGTTGGAACTATCGTGCATTCACCGACGATGGATGCGCTCTAGTGCTGACATCTAAAGTGAACGGGAAATTGACGGTTGGCAAAGCTGTTTAGGTATGCAGGGACAAGATATTCCTGTGTATTTACCGAATAATTTTTCTTCCGCCCATATTCTTCCTTCCTAGGACAAATCCATGAAAAAAACAGAGCGAAGAGAGCTTCACGAGCTTTTCTTCTATCTCTTGTCGCTTCCTATTCCGGTCTCCCAGCGCCTAACCATCGTAAAGTGGCAACGTTCGGAACTACGTGAACTATAGTCAGGACATTCATTCACATTGCAAGTTCGGACAACAAGTTCGGTTAGGACGATCGCTAGGACAATACTAATATGAACGCGGCATCAGCTGGTCAGACGTCATAATTTTGGCAGACGTCCACCAAAGTCAAGTTGGCATTAAAATGTTCAATCCAGGGGCGGTCCGGGTAGGTCGGCTGTTTGGGGATCGCTGAGGGCCCCGAGCTCAGGGGAACCCCACAACGCTCGCGTCTATCGTGGAATGTATCTATATTATGAAATATGTTACAAAAAAAGAATAAGATTCCTAAAACAAAAGTTTTTTGTAATTAAAAATGTCTACGTTTTCATTAGTAGCTTCATTTACAACATATAAATAATACGAGAGAAAATATCATATAAAAATAAATAAAAAAAGATGTTGGAAGATTAAGGAGAACCTGACGCTTATTTGAAAGGGCCAAATTCACTAAATAGTAAATAGAACCATAATACATTATGACAGTTTAAAATCTGTGAAATGGTATTTTTTCAATACCATTAGTCTAGTTGTCTTTAGAACCATAATACAGTTTAAAATCTGTGAAATGGTAATTTTTCAATACCTTTTGTCCAGTTATCCTTTGTCTAACGCATCCAGAATAGCGTCAAAAAATTCTTTCCGGCAATACAATTTCTAAAATTTTTCTGGGGGGCCGGGATGAGGAGGGCCCCATAATGAGTCCCAGCCGTGGGCCCCCAATCACCCCAGACCGCCCCTGTTTCAATCAGGGGTTTTGCTTAATGGGCCACCAGTGCGCTGGACAAATATTGCAACTCCCTGGGAAACTTATCCCTTGAGTATCCTTTGCAAAGGTCTCTTTCACCGCCACCCACTACAGCCTCCTAGTCCAGATTATGATATAAATACCCTAAAATTGTGTGCTCGGGGAACAGTCTCCAAGGTACAGTCGGAGGCTCTGTTATGCTTCTGCCAGGGCTAAATAAACATCTCCCATAGCCAACACTGGAGTTGCTACTCCTTAGTGCCGGAACCCAATCTACGAGACGTCGGCCTAGCCTATAGGATCAAAGATCAATCTACGTTTTGTTCTTTCATTCGGGGCATAACAACAGCTCTTTTCTGCCGATCGAAGAGTTCCGTCTCGTATCCCGGTAGAAGCTTTCGGAAATACACGCACAAACATCTTTAAAGGGTGATGTGGGCCAGGGAAGATGTACAGGAATCTGATTGGAAGTTTTCAGTCTGGATTGTATTCCGAACGGTTAATTCCAATTGGTTGGCAACACGATCTAAACGTGTTTTTTTTCACTCCGAAGAATCACCAAAAGGGCTCAGTTCGTCATCTGAATGACAATTTTCGAACACAACACGGTTCCGATTGGGTTTTTGGCCAATCTGAATCAGCTGCCCTGATTGAAAACCGACCGGAATAACTCCGATTGGTGTGAAGAATACCCTCCAGGGAAAGGAAATAGTACCCATACCCTGCAGGTGCGATACTGACACCCCTTTTAGTTACAACGGGGCGAGACCTATCCTCACTTATCCAAACCAAAATTCAGCTTGAATCGCTGAATAAATGAAAGTATTTGGTAGGAATAATAGTGTCTCACTAAAAAAGTAAGGGATTCGGTTGGACTGAGTGCTCTGCTACTAACGGATAGTCACAAAACTTTGGTTTAGTACGTGATTAACTCTGGTGAACTCTATCTTCACTTATCCAAACAAACCTTCAGGTTGAACCACTGACAAGTTAAGGTATTTGGTAGGGATAGTAGTGGCCCACTAAAAAAGGTATCGGCGACTCAAATCACCACCAGCGGCGCTAGCGTCGGTGACGTAATTTTCCAAGATGGCGGACACATTGGTGATAAAGTATGTTGCTAGATTAGATTGCATGAATGTGTTTTGGATCGCGATCCTCTATCTTCACCTTAGCGCCAACAGAAGCTATACCTACGCCTAGCTTTGAGGACGCATTCTCCCTAAATAATATTTCTTGAGGAAGAATTTCCACCAAAAAACGCGTCCATGACGCCGAGAGACAGTCACCTTGCCGATCATTTTCCTTTTGAATGAAATATAGGATACATATGAAATGTACGACGACAGTAAAATAAAGAAGATGGAATGAAAGGAATTAAACTATAAATACTTGAGACTTATTAAGAGGTTATTATTAAAGTATTCTAACGATTAAGGTAGGTTTGCATGGAGTACCAAAGAAGTGATCTGGGAGCCTTCCTTTCCTTCCATTACCGCCTTCTTCAATTCACTATAAGGCCTACTCCCCTTCAATCTATCCAAAAATCCTATTCTTTTCCTTCCCCTCCCTCGTTTCCCTAACATTCTACCCTCTAACACCTTTTTCAACATCCCCTCCCCGCTGAGTACTCCCTCCATCCATACCTTCTGTCTCCTCCGTATCTCATCCAAAACCTGCCTCTCCTCACCCACCATATCTAGCACTTCGTCGTTCCTTATCCTCTCCGTCCATTTCACCCTCTCCATTCTTCTCCATACCCACATCTCGAATGCTTCCAATCTTCTCTCATCTTCTTTCCTCAGTGTCCATGTTTCGGCACCATAGAGAGCTACACTCCAAATCAAACTCTTCACTAACCTTTTCTTTAAACTCTTACATAACGATCCTCTAAGAAGCTCCTTCCTGTTCATGAACGCCTCCTTTGCTAGTGCAATTCGCTTCCTGATGTCTTTGCTACTGTGTCCATTTTCCTCTAATGTGCTGCCCAAATAGTTAAACTGCTCTACCTGCTCAAGTTTTTCCCCACCTACTTTGATCTTGAGTCTCACATTCCTCGCTCGCGATACTTCACAAAACCGCATTACCTTAGTCTTGTTGTGATTAATCCTCATCCCATACTCCTCGCACCGCTCGTATAACGCATCCACTAGAGCCTGTAATCCCCTCGCTGAGTGGCTAATCAGCGCCTGATCATCCGCGAACCTTACCGATTTCAACGTCATTCCTCCCACTTTCACTCCAGCTTCCAACTCGTCCCACGCTTCTCTTACCATCTCCTCAGCGTATACGTTAAAAAGCAGCGGCGATAGAGGACAGCCTTGCCTTACACCTCGCCCAATGCTTGCCCACCCAGATTCCTCGCCCGCTACCCTCACTTGCGCAGTCTGGGCCATATAAAGATTACGAATCAGTCGTCTATCCCTCCAATCTACACCTATTCTCTTGAGAATATCCATCAGCTTAACCCAGTTCACCCTATCAAATGCTTTCTCAAAGTCCACGAAACAGGCATCTACGTCTTGGTCATATTCTAGGTTCCTCTCGACGAGGGACCTCATTACTGCTATTGCATCACGAGTTGATTTCCCTTTTCTGAAACCAAATTGATCTTCGCCCAAATACTCGTTTGCCCTTGCCTCCATTCGTCTGTTCAATATCCTCAGTACCACCTTCGCCGCATGCGATATTAGGCTGATAGTTCTATAATCTCCGCATTCCACAGCTTTCTTCTTTTTCGGAAGCGGAATTAAAACCGTCTTCACGAAATCTTCCGGCCAACACCCCTCCTCATAGATGCTGCGAACTAGTTCGAAAAACCTTTTCTTACCATCCTTCCCTAGATTCTTCAGAAGCTCACATGGGATATTGTCAACTCCTACTGCTTTCCTAGCCTTCATATCACGAAGTGCTCTCTCAATTTCCGAATCTAATATCCCCGGCCCAAGATTGTCCTCCTCCACTGCACTTTCATTCTCTAAACTCAATCTCTCCGGCCTGTTTCTTCCGTCATACAGATCCTCCACGTATTCCTTCCATCTACTCTGTACCTCTTCTCGCTCGGTTAGCACTCTCCCATCTTTAGCCTTAATTTTAAACATGGCTTGTCCTCTTTTGCCGCACGATAGCGACTTAACTTTGGCGTACAACGCGCCTACTTCTCCAACCTTCTGGAACTTTTCCATTTCCTCACACTGTACTTTCCACCAAGCCTCCCTTGCCCTCTTAGTTTGACGACGTAATCGATTATTTAGCTCTCTATATATTCTTTTTCCCTCCTCTGTGTCCACGCTCTTCCACTTCCTTCTCTCCTCCATCTCTTTTACCATCGCCTCCGTAACCCAAGGCTTCTTTATCCGTCTGCTGTCAACGTAGCCAATTGACTTCTCCGCCGCATTAGCTATTCCAGTTTTAATATTATCCCATCTTTCCTCAACAGACTTCGTACCTTCAATCTCCCGATGTCCACTAGATACACTGTACACTGATGTCCACTAGTTCCCGATATTCTCTCCTCATACTCCCCTTCAGTGCTTCTACATTCCATTTCCTCACCCTCCTGCCTTTCATGAGCCTTTTGAATCTTACATTGCATTTCATAAGTACTAAATTGTGGTCTGAATCCGCATCTGCTGCTGGGAAGCTGCGCGAGTTTTTCACACTATTCCTAAACCTCTGTCTTACCATAATGTAGTCTATTTGATATCTGCCTACATCCCCTGGACTTTTCCACGTGTACCTTCGCCCTTTATGATGTTTGAACCACGTGTTTGTGATGAATAATTTGTTTCTCTTGCAAAATTCCGCTACTTTCTCGCCCCTGTCGTTTCGAATTCCTAATCCAAATTCTCCTATTTCGTTTCCATCCCTACCTTCCCCGACTGAAGCGTTCGAGGTTATTACAGCTAATTTCCGAGATGAAATAATGGAAATGACTGCAAGCGAAGTTCGAATACGTGAAAGGCTGAGCTGTGAGAGCAGAAAATTCAGTTACGTTACAGTTAAGAGTTACATAAAATATACAGTTTTGGAGGTATCACAGAAATGCGAGATAATTGAAAGATCTATTAAAGAGGGATGATTGTCAGGAAAGAATCCAACAGGCGTCAGGGATTACTATAAGGCACTTCGCAGCCTATATTCGACATATGAATTACACGTAAACAGTCCACTCCATCACCATTGCGCTGCTTACATTTTTCGCCGGTAGTTGGCGTCTTCCGGGCTGGAATCGCGAATAGTATTGGGCTAGGCCGAGCGCACTGCCATCAAATCGAACGGTTTTCCGTTCAAATCCTGGGTAACAATTTGTGGGACATCCCAGAAAAATAACAAATGGTGCGCGGTGGCCGATAGGGGATTTTTTTAACCACTCGAGATAATATCGAGCGAGAAGAACTCCAAGCAAGGGGTATGAACTGTGGCGTATGAGATAATTTAGGGTTCAAAAAAATGCAGCTGAGTATTGTTAGATTACTTTTTTCCTCACTGGAAATAACCTCCATCATGCCATGATATAAAAATGAGTGGAGCAGTAGCGACTCCTCCCGATAATAATCTGATTGTCTCCCCTTGCCTTTGACATCGCATTACTACAGCTGCTAAAATGAATGTCATCACGCCCGTAGTGAAATGTGTGTCGCTGTACCGATCAAGATAATCTCCAACCTAACACATACTAAGAAGAGCTGCTGGCCTCTACCCTGGAAAATGAGGGGCATAATTGTTGGCAATTGGTAATTAATGAAATAAAATTCACTAACTCATGATTAACTTTGTGGTATTCCATTATTAGATATTACACAATTACTTATACCACTTCTTTAACAGAATTTCTTAATAGTAATGATAATTTAATAATCTGTGTAATAATAATGTATCTGATCTTAATATTTTGCGCCTGAAGATGATGATAATTCATCGAAACCTGGGTCGCGCTCTGTAAAAAAAGTGGTTTAAGTAATTGTGTAATATCAAAAAAAAACTGGTAATTAATGAACAAAGTATATGAAACTGGTAAACGATGCGAAAGAGAATGAACACGTAGGTGTGAAAAGATTTACTGTAAGGAGAATTAAGTGGAGATCTACGTCAAATCAATCTTAGGATTGCTCACCAGTGATGATGATAACAGGAATAGCCTCGACCGATTTGAACAAATTCCAATAGGGGACTTGCAGAATTATTCCAATCGGTTGTCATACGAGCGGATAATTCCGAGTTCTTACGAACACGATCGTACTTCGTTTTACCAGCAAATTTTCATTCTGAGGACGAGATGAGCCTTCGTAATGATTCGCCGAAATGGAAAATTCCAAACGCAAAAAAGCCTGGTCGCAAACACTCCACTTGGAACAAAAATCAAACGGAAAAACTCCCATCAGCGTCTAACACTCACCCCTCCTCAGTAAAAGAAAATGGCCGCCTCAACCCTGGATATGTGAATTTGGAAAATTCAAGCACCTTAGTGCTACTGAAGGGTGAGCTCTGCACACAACGATCCACACCGGCCTTCTGGTTGAAATTGTAAGGAAGATAAGTTTTAAGCATGAAGTCCGATCGCGGAAATATGAATTCCTGTACTTAACTGAACCGTCTAATAATTAATGTTAATGGAGGAAACGCTTATTCAAGAAAAGGTGATTCAAGGAAATGTTAAAGTGAATTCAAGTGTCAAAGACCAGCGCGAATAGCTTTGCTCGGACTCGATTATCCCCGATTCTCATAAGCAAGGGAGAGGAAGAATAGCGACAGATAATATGGCCGTATAAAACCAAGGACAGAGCCACGAATGTTACTTATAACTTATGTATTACAACGCAAGGAATAAAAAAACGTTATCATATTACTTACATTAACTCATCTGCTCAGATATAGAACACCGTGAACGTACCAAGAATATTGCAATACGGGATTTTGCAGTCGGTCAATAAATGTGCCGTCATTCACCGCGCATTAACATTTCTTGGTAAGGCGCCCATTACGTTTATTTGATAAGCCATTGAGGCAGGCCATTTCTTTATTTTTGCAAAGCCTCCGCCACGAATATTACAGAGGAGGATCCTCAAGTCGGCCTCTAAGTAAGTTGACACCCACCGCGCATTTAAATGGGTTTATGAAAGTCGCCACTCGCGTCGCTGATGTACAAATTGATCCGAGTTTCAGTGCTGGAAGGAAAGGGAGGCTCCCGGATCACCTCTTTAGTACTCCATGGAAACCTACCTTAATCGGTAGAATACTATAATAATAATATGGTATAATTAGGGGTTTTAACAGAAATTTATTAAATTAACAGAAATTTATTAATGATGATGTGATCTATCAAATTGATGACTTTTCAACGATATTCCTCACTATTCTAAATATTGTATGGTACCGTTTCGGATTAAAAGAATTTGGAAATTCATGCACCTTTCGCTTAGTAAAGGGTGAGCTCTGCCCACGCCGATCTAAACTTCCATCTAAACCATCTAGTTGAAACACTGAGCAAGAAACGTTTTAGAGTGAAGTCCGGTCATGGAGCTATGAGCATGGATTCCTCTATTGATTCCCCTTGCATTAGACCATTGAGAAAATCGCGGGTCGATTCAAGGAAAGGGAATCAAAGGAAAGGTCCTTGTCACGTGACAAAGACCACCGGGGGAATAGCTAGGCTCTGTGTCGTTGCGCCCCAACTTCATAAGCAAGGGAGAAGAACAGCAGAGACGCGTTATGAGACCGGAGAAAACCAAGACAGAGTCACGAATGTCACTTATAAATTACAAATTACAACGTAAGAGGCATACAATGATGTCATATAACTTCCGCGACGGCCTCAGCTGAGAATGTGTACGCACCAAGAACATTGCAATAGCGGATTCTCAAGTCGAGTAAATAAATGTGCTGCCATTCACCGCGCATAAAAATGAGTTTACGTAAGTCGCCATTAGCTACGCTGACGGCATAGCGATACGTATTTCAAGGGTAAAAACGCTAAAATTTGGGCCACAAGCCGAAATTTATATCCTTGATAAGGTGATCTATTGAATTATTTAGCAAAATAATTTAATTTAATCACAAAATTTTTGAAAAGTCTTTAAAATTAATAAATTTTCAGTGAATTACCACTCCATAGAAAATATTGCCTAGTAAACATTTGGAATAAATAAACAGTTCTCAACTCACAGCTGCACCGTGGACATTTTTGAAAACAAATAAAAACGCGTTATAAGTTGCAGAATAAATGAATATCCAATGGGACAGACTGGGACCACCTCTATTTAGTCCCCTTGCATTAGTTCATCGAGAAAACCGCGGGTCGATTCAAGGAAAGGGAACCAAGGGAAAGGTCCTTGTCACGTGACAAAGACCACCGCGGGAATAGCTTGGCTCGATGTCGTTTCGCCCCAGCTCTCATAAGCAAGGGAGAGGAACAGCAGCGACGCGTTATGCGGCCGGAGAAAACCAAGGACAGAGTCGCCGTGCGGGGACCGCAATGGATGGAAAAAAATATGAACACGTCCAGGGGGAGGTTGGAGGGAGACGCCGAATTGAAATTCTCCAGGCGAAATGGGAGAAAGTGGGCGAGGAGGTAATGGAAAGGAAAGGCCAAAAGCAGAGCAAGAGTATTCGAGGCATAACACGCGCTGCACGAGGAAATTCGCGGGAACACTTGCAATCGACCAAAAATCCCCGCGACACCGGCAGTGCATTGGGCACACAAAAAAGAAGGGAAGTCACTAATGATAATATGATGGGCAAACGTAACATCGGCTAGACCGCATTCGTTTTATCTTTGCGGGTGAGCTGGCGTGGCTAAATTGAGCAGAGCAGAGGCGAGGGAAAGTTTCTCGACACGTGACTTCCTCTCTGCCAATCAGCAGAGAGCAGGCGTGGCCAAGCGCCTCCGAAATTCAGTCGCTTGTCAGACCTCCGTCGCGTTAACATCGTGAATCTGTTCGTGGAGCAGAGTTGCCAAACCTAACGCGTCCTCCTTTTATTTCTTTAAGCATGCATTTCACCAACGGCACTGCATTCTGCGTGTTATTTGACAATGTCACGGGATTCTGTGTAGGGATTATCCTTAAAATCTTCCAAATGAGTAGGTATATTGTCCCAGAGCCGGGCCAAAAATACTTTTAGCCACCCAAGACTTACACGTTTTCAGTGACAAACTAGGGCGACTATGTAGATTTGGCAACGTTAAGTTCGCTCTTAAGGCCGCTTTACACGGTGAAAGATCATTCGAAAGATCTTTCGAAAGATCATTCGAATGATCCATCATTCACCGTGTACAACGGAAATATCCTGGAAATTTCCAGCGTGAATGATCATTCGAATGAACTTTCAGGCCTGTGCTAATTTGCTTGAATGATTTCCGTGAATGATATGAGCGCACGGCGTCCATCTTGCCATTGGCATCCACCTCGGAATTTTAATATTTTATATAAAAACTTTGGAAGCATAGTAACCCACGAAATAGCTCAAATAATTAATATGTACTTTGAGAGAACATAAATTCACAAACATCAACTGTCTAAAGTCAGTAATTTGGAAATAACATTTCGGATAGTTAATGAATAAAAACGTCGTTTTTCTCCTCGATTGCGTCTATATGTTGTTTAATTTACAATTATTAAACTATAGTTCATGATTTGAGCGCTAAAGTTTCGGGTCAGAGTCCCAATTAATCACACAATATCTGTTTGTTCGGTGACCACATTCCAGCCAACACGAGCCGCTACGTTATCTTGGCTCACCTATGGGATCACAATATTGCCTATCTCTAATCATTCAAGGAACTCACCCGAAAGAAATTTCGAGCATGTCCTAATTTGCTTGAATGATTCCGTGAATGATATGAGCGCATGGCGTCCATCTTGCCATTAGCACCACCTCGGAATTTTAAGATCATATATATAAACTTTGGAAGCATATTTACTCATGCGATAGCTTAAATCATTAATATTTACTTGGAAAGAAAGTAAATTCACAAACATCATTCCTCAAAATTGAGTAATTTGGAAAAAACATTCCGGATTTTTAAAGTTCAAAATCGTCGTTTTTCTCCTCGATTGCGTCTAAATTTTGCTTGATTTACAATTATCAAACTGTATTCAATGATTTGAACGCTAAAGTTTGGGGTGAAACTCCCAATTAATGACAAAATAGCTGTTTATTCGGTGAACACATTCCAGCCAAAACGAGCCGTGACATCACATTGGCCCACCTAGGAAGTCACAATCTCACGGGGTTGCCTATAATTCAAGGGGCAAACCCTATAAGTTAGCCCATGAATATCACAGTCCACTTTCTTCCCCTGCTTCGATAGCAAGCAATGAGGTGACACTGAGCCAACCTCATTGTAGAAAGTATGAGGATGCTGAAGCGCACTCTTTCGAAAATAGAACAGGTCGCTTCCTTTTTTCTCTTCACGTTACCTTTCTTCTCTCGCACAGGAATGACCTTTGTCCGACTACATTGTAAAGGCTGTGTACATGAAGGAACCCCAAACATAAAAACTCATGGTCGACCGGCCTTCAACCTTGAGGAGCTTTTGCTTTATGCTTATTATGTTCTTTTTTTATGGGAGCTGGACGCTGCGGCGTCAATACGGGACTGAGATAGGATTTTTCTGAACGAGTAACAATGTGCAGTTTTTCCCTAAATTATATTTTCACTAACTTAATAATTTAATGAATCGGGAGGGAAAAGACCTCGGGCAGCCATTTGAAGAGTAAGTTCCCTTATGATGATGTTACAGAGCACACTATCTTGAAGCATAATCATCTTTGCTCTGCAGCGAAAACAACCAATTATGTACTTCGTTACGGGATTACAAAACGCACGATTTATTAAAGTGGTTTTCCGCCGTCAATACGTATCGTTCTAATTCCTCTCATTACTTAGTGCGTCATTCCCCACCGAAAGTCAAAGCAATACCGAAGTATATTGAAGCGCACATGTAAACAAAGCGTTCCATCGTCTGCGAGCTCCAAAGAAATCATGTGGTGAGAAACGGTCGGAAATATCGTTAGAATCGAAATACACTACCGATAGTCGCACCAGTGCGCATCGTTTCTGCGCAGAACTTTCACCGAAATCATTCACCGAAATCTTTCACCGTGTATAGCGGTACCGGCGAATGAATTTCTTGCGAATGATCATTCGAATGATCTTTCGAAAGATCTTTCGAATGATCTTTCACCGTGTACAGCGGCCTTTACTCTTTCCCTCGGTACTACCGTTTCCCCAATAGCGAAGCCCTCCGAGAGTGTCCAGGCTCTTCGAAAAGTCATCCGAAGCATAAAGTAAACAGATTATAGTCGAATCCAGATGTTCACGATGCCGATACAGAAAACTAGTCCGAAAAAAGGCGCTGATGCTACTGAATATAAGGTCGTAAATATCCCAGAATATAGTAGACATTGATCAGTGGCGTAGCCAGAAATTTCGTTCGGGGACTGTCCAAAACCAGGGGGGGGGGGATTTTTGAAAAACAGGGTACCTACTACGTGATGGCTTAATTTACCTTTTAAAACTTTTCATAATCGAAAAATCTTAATTTTTAAAGAAATATTTTATAAATTCATGATTTTACAATATTTTGTTTTCTTATATGCAGGAAAATAATTGTGTTTTTATATTTCGGGGGGGCTTGGACCCCCCGGACCTCCCCCTTGATACGCCATTGACATTGATCCAACTGCTGCAGTAGTCCTGCTGTACTCAGTCCATTGGATACCATGCTTAATTATGGGATCATCTTGCGAGAGATTCCGCTAAGACGATAGAGATAGAACGATCCGATCTGATATTGAGTGTGCTTTTTAAAATTTCAAATACTACTTATTACTTTTTTAATATTACTTACTGTGTTTCCCGTTCCACAATATAACATTAGTTACGTAACTCTCCGACTAATTTGTTAGCAACATTGATTGATTTTTTAAATGGAAACGCTACTAGCGCGACTATATTTTAGGTTTTCCATCCAAGACAAAAAATTACTCTTCTATCTTTCATGAAACTACGGCGTTCACAAATTTAAAACATACTATCTTAATTTATGAGTGGTTACAAAAATAAGTAACATTAACCTGATAATCATGATTCTTATAGCCGAAACTGGAGCCGTTTGAAATAAAAGTTTGAAAATATGAGATATACAAGTTATTGTTTGCATTTTATTTTTAAAAATTTGTTTTGGTTACAAATGTACGTGATTATTACCACAGCAAAATAATCCTGCTTCTTGGCCATTACATAAAACTAAAAAATCATATTAGTTACATGTTTACGAAAAACTTGTAAAAAGAATTCTGGAGAAAAACTGGGATTTGTGGAGGTTGAGAAAAAGAGTGGAAGAGACCAACAATACGATTACGGAGCAGTCACTAAGTACGGTTGAAATTCTGCAAAAAAGAACAAAGACTACATCGAAAACAAGAAAGTCTAGAAATAAGATTCTTCCCTCATTAAACCTCAATTGTAATGAGCTTCCATTACTTCGGATATCATGAGGCTTAGTGAGTTTGGGCTATCACAGAGAACATCAAAAACAAGCTAATTTGAAAGGAGAGAAGATAATTAAATTAGTTCGACCATAGAGTAAGTAAGAATATACTTACTCTATGGTTCGACGAGTCGACTGCAGTCACTAAAATGAAACCACTATCGCGTCGCATTTTAGATTGAATTCTTAAAAATATCCTCCAAAGTAATCCAATTTTGGATGATGTAATCTTGATGGATCCGGATCAGCAGAATATTGTATAGTAATTTAAAAAAATGGAACAATATTCAAAATCGGAAAGTAAGAAAATAAATTTTACTCTAAAAACCGTAACTAGACCGCATTTTCTATCACCGATATCTCATACATGGTTACTCGCCCATCACTTTAAATCTTATGTTGGCCACTTAAACAAACATTTTTTAAACATTCACAACTTCGATTCCCTTTCAATTTTAAAGTTTAATTAATAAACATAGGCACTTCTTCAAAACGTTATAAGCCAGAGTATGAATATTAGTATACATACTATAAAACCCACTTCCGACCACTGACTGTTTTTTATACAAATTTTTGGGGTGAACGATACGAGATAGGATGA
This sequence comes from Ischnura elegans, assembly GCF_921293095.1. Taxonomy (NCBI): domain Eukaryota; kingdom Metazoa; phylum Arthropoda; class Insecta; order Odonata; family Coenagrionidae; genus Ischnura; species Ischnura elegans. Next base: position 40,337,975 of record NC_060257.1, read on the forward strand.
AAAGTCATAGAATAGATTCCCTCTAAATTCGTCAGAAACCCTCGGAAAAATTGTTGAAAAACTAAATTTTTATATTTCTATCTATGACAGTTTTCCTACCGCCTATACTTATTGTGGTCATTTGGGGGTCCAAAAATCGTTGATAATGAGGAATTCGAATATCGCGGAGAAGCTTGTTAATGGCACCAAAGTCATTACGGCAGCCATTAATCAAAAGCTTGAAACAGTCAAAAAGCCTAGAAGGATAGGGCTGTTTGGTATTCTTAGAATTCAATTCGAGTAGATTAAATATCACCGAAAAAATATCCCTAAGGAACAAACGGCAGACAAAAAATTGTGCGAACCGCAAAAACCAGAAAAGTCCGCCGGCGTTTGCAGCGAAAGATAGCGAGTTTAATAATACTATTAAATACTGTAATAATGTAACGCTCGAAGAGTGTTGACTTATGGAATATTGTTCACATTTTGCCGATCGGATAAATATGGGAATTCGTTTTTCCGCAGAACCATAAAGGACTTTAATAAATGCTAGTCGTAATTTCGTTTGAGCACTTCCTGTTTATGTGTAAATGGCTGGTGTCCTAACACCCCCTGCCACACGCCTTTTAGACAGCTTGCGGGGTAGTGTGTAGATGTAGATGTTTTCTTGACCAACTGAAATTATTTTATAGTTTGATATATTTATAGTCATTTCATGATGTACATATTACATCCGCCGTCCTCTGACAACCCAAATTTGCTTAAATAACAACCTACTATTTAAAATAATGGAGATTAAATATTGCTATAAATAAACTTCAGTAATGTTTAATCTAACAGTTGATTAGGAAAAATAAGGAGAGAAACTACAGGGGTCCCGCACGCAACGTTGCTTAGGAGACTGGAAATTCTCAGGGCAAGGCTGTTCTCGACATGCCTTCGCTATTAAAAAGCTCTGTGTTACGCTAGAGTCGAGGATCCAGACGGTTATGCAACATGCCACAATTACTTATCTTGCGTACCCCTATATATATCAGTCCCGCGCTCTTTTCCGATGCTTGCTATGAGCGAACATGCTACAAATGGGAAGAGGTTAAGCGTTGCGAATGGATAGAGCTTTTTGTCGCTACAGTACATAGGCAAGTGTACAATCGACGCTATTTCTCATGAAGAAATCACATAGCCTAGAGCATAATATATTTGGCAGAGATGCGGATAAAATTGATTATGGATTACAACTGGATTACTTTAGCTTTAAGTTGGGATCCACTAGAGACTCGGGAGCCTGCGCGCTAGGCTTAGATAGCTTGAACAATAGGGTGGTTTCCTATTGTTTTTTCATTGCCTAAATCGAAAGATTATTACTCCTGGAGTACATATTTCACGCTTTTAGATTTTTAAATGACGATATCTATTTTTTGCGATAAAATGAACAGTGAAAATTTTCAAGCGCGCAAAAACGCGACGGCTAAGTATGAATGCCGGGAAAACTCCGTGTGACGTCGTTCTGGTTCCCGCTCCCGCAAGTGAGGTGACCTTGGGGCGAGGCTTTGAGCGCTGATACGACGCAGGATGCTAGCAGGTAGCAGAGTACCCTGCTAGCTAATAGCGCTTGGCTTAAATAAGGATTATTAATACCTTATCGAACGAAGAAAACTTTCCGACCTTAGCCAGTTTTAATAAGTGATTATTAAGACATGTTTCCCTGAGCTCTGTGCCTCATGCATGCATTGATAATCTCAGACGATGTATAACTCCTATCTACTCGTATAGAAACTAGTTCCCTGTGACGTCACGTGGAGTGGCATCGCATGGGAGCCAATCTGGCCTTTTTCAAATGAGGATAAAAATTGACCATTGCTATCGTCTAAACCGGTATTTCTAAAACCAAATAATTTGTATATTATGAATATGGTGGGTAACTAATCGCAATCAATGCCTTTCGTTTTCTTTGATGAACGAAACTACCCTATTAAGAATAGATATCTTTCAGAGCGATATGGAAAATATCATATTAGAACCATACTACACTTTAAGGTCCGACAAAAAGAAGATAGGTTAAGAGAGATATTTTTTCCGAACGGCTAGGTATGTATGGTAGATAACTCATTCTTCCCACCCACGATAAAGGACTTTAATATATGCTAACCATTATATTGTTAGAATATTTCCTTTTAATGGGTAAAGGTCTGGTGTGTCAAAACCCATCGCCAAACGCCTATTGAGGCAGTTTGAAGGGTACAATAAAGATGTACACTAACAGAGGAATAGACTTCCGTTGCCGTTTCTGTATGAGCTGGAGTGGCTGAATTTATATTATTTTCACTATACCTTACCTTTGCCTGTCATTACTTATATAATTCATTCTAATATTCCTTATTCTCTCCAATATTTGATTTCATCACTTCCGGTTACGGAACATTAGAGTCCATATTCATCATTCATCATAGATATGGGAATTCGTTTTTCCCCCGAACCATAAAGGACTTTAATAAACGCTAGTCCCAACCTCGTTAGAGCACTTCATTTTTTTCAGTTGTAAACGGCTGGTGTCCTAACACCCCCTGCCACGCGCCTTTTAGGCGGCTCGTGGGGTTTTATGTAGATGTAGATAAGAGCTGCCGAGTTCAAGTAATAGTCGGTTACGAAATAGCCGCTAACGTAATGATGTGATGTGATAAGTGGTAGAACTCACCCCAGACTAAGCATCTAGCAAGTGAATTTCCAGACACAGGCAGGTGGAAAAGTTTCTTTCCATGAAATAACTCGCTATTGGAGGATTCGAGCTGGGGGTATCTCACGGCTTCACCTGGGATTGAACCCGGAATCCTACGATCAGAAGTCAAGCTCTCAACCCACTAATATGTTACCACACCCACAAAAGTTTTTACTTAAAAAGTGGACATGCAGATATATTACTGTGCTCAACTTCTTCCTCCTCACTATGACCATACGTAACCTTATTTGAACGACATTGTCGCATGTATGGCAAAATATTTATGATCCATTACCTGGCTAGTGTACCTATTTAATCACAATCTGCGAAATACACACTAAAAATATAATTAGAGTTAGCATTCAAACATAACTAACCCTCAGGATATTAAATACCTCTTGAGAGACTTCATAAATAATATTCATGCAGCCATAATGAACCTCCCTAAGCTACAAGTTAAGTTCAACTCCTGAAGATGGCCTCTAATAAAGGAAGGTAATAATAACCACAATCAAATATTTTCATACTATATTAACAGATTCTGTTTCAAATTAAATTGATTTTGCCCCAAACAGTACTCTTTACGAAAGGATCACGTATCACGAAATACTAAAAACCAATTCGTAGATGGACGCTTTTTTACGCACTAAACCCAATAAAAAAGTCGCAACGCAGCAACCTTGAATGGAATTCTAACATAACGCTGAAGGGAAATCGATACGTCACTAAAAAATATGACTAACGCGGCAACGCCGCCGCACATCACGGGACAAAGCGTGCGAAAAAAAAGAACATAAAAAAAACTTTTAACGGCTAAGTTAGCACGCAGAGCGTAATCCGATACGACAAAAATTCGACAAGCTGTGTACTGTGTACGCGACGGGAGCTTACTCACTGGAAGGTATAACGAGCGCAGAAATGCAGGAGAATGCTGCATTTCATTCTCTGAGGGCAAACGTGTTTGGTGCGAATGTCTCGTTTCCCGTGCTCCAACATAAAAACATTGCGATGAACACGTTTCGCATACTTCCCCGGCCGCAGAACAGCATCTGGTACATGCACGGCTTCAAGGACCGCGATGCTGCGCTTAACGGCTCGACTGGACAACTGTAAAGGTGACTTGTAACTCAGCATATTCAGGTCAAGGTTGAGGGCATTCCGATAATTGATTTTATTTAGTATTCCTCCTATTAACCTCTTCAGTCCCAGGGCATATCTACATATTTCTGGTTAATTAGATGTTAACAAACAACGTTAGCGATTTCTGTTAACCATACGTCTGTAAAAGGCTGTCATCCGTCAGGACGCTCTGAACTAGTTGCAATGACGACATTTCACTTAGCCAAGCGGTAAAAAAATTCAAACTTCGATGTATTGTTTACAATACGTCAGTACCGAGGAGGTTAAGATAGGTTTCCAATGAGTATTTGAATAGTAATGTGACAGTCCTCCCTCCCTCTATTAACTTCCCTCTTATATTCACAGTAAAGTCAACTACAGTGACGTTACGGCAAAAAGCAGTGCCGGAACGTACTTCCCCCGAGGAATAGTTCTCGGGTTTCCCACCGGGTGTAGATTTGGGTCATAGGTCCCAACGTTTCGATGTCAAAGTCCGCCAACGTCTTAAGGGATTGATTTCAACACATCATTTTATACCAGGCTTGGAGGGGGAGGGATGAAGTTAACTAGGTTGAACGGAGTTCACTTTATGTCTGCGTGTGAGCTTTCGTGAGAGCCCGGACACTTTCGGATGGATTCGCTGATGGGGATTACATGGGGGATCGGTTATACCGAGAGAGAGAGGAGGAGCGAACATAACGTTGCCAAATGTACATAGCCACTCTACTTTGTCACTGAAAACGGGTGAGTCATGGGTGGCCACAGGTATTTTGGCACCGGCGCCGAGACAATATACCTACTCATTTGGAAGGCATTGGGGATAATCCTTTCACAGAAGCCCGTGACATTGTCAGCTACAGCGCTGAATGAGGCATCGTTGGTGTAAGGCATACTTAGTCACACCGAGGGAGAAGGCGTGAGGTTTGGCAACACTGCTCCACGAGCAGATTCACGATGTTCACTCGGCGGAGGTCTGAGATCGACTCACTGAGGCCACGCCTACTGTTTGCTGATTGACAAAGGCAAAGTCACATGTCAAGAAACTTTCTCTCCCCTTATCTCCACTTGCTTTGGCCACACCAGCTCACCCGCAGAGATAAAATGAACAGAGTAAAACAGAGATGAAGGAGGGGGAAATATCTTGGTCATACAGTAGAGAGAAGTTAGGGGGAGGAGGCTCCCTTAGGGAGGGTATGGCAGGTGGAAGGGGGTCTCAGGAGAGAGTGGCCGAAGGGTTCGTCATGTCGTAAGCCAAGGAATTTAGGAGAGGGAGGTTTAAAAGAGAGGAGTGGGAGTGTTACAAAAAGTCGTTAACAATGTTGTAATTGGAACATACATTTCCATGTACAACAATGTTGTAATTGCTACAAAATTTCCATCCGTCTAATCTACGCCCTTTAGGTTCAACATGAAGCACTTCAAAGATACACTTCAGAAATGCGTTGTACTTCCGTAGAGTTCACCTGACGATGACGTCTTACGTTGAAACCATGGTCGTGTAAATTTGTGAATAAATACTTCATGTGAAAGTACAAAGTTTCTTCTTTTTTACTTTTCATAACGAATCGCTTTCATTAAGTTACACCTCAAACCATCAATTTTATCAAGTCTACAAAAAATTTAACGATACGAAATAAATTCTCAGCATTTATACATTCACAAATTTGTAAAAATGAGTGATTGATCCCAAAAATATATGACACATTCAACCGGAACGTAATGGTGGCCACTTTTATTTCAGGCGTTTTCAAGCTCATATCGACCGCGTTTCAATTTATTCCGCATGCCTGACTCAGAATGCTGCCCTCTGGAGCATGTAATCCGGTGGCTTGCCCCTTGGGAAGTCTGATGAAGAGCCAAGAAAGAGTTATTGGGATCATGGGGATCACACAGGCTGGTAGATACGCCTGAAAGGCTGAGATACCGCAATCAATGTGGATATGGGAAGCTAATATGGTACGTGATGGCGACAACAAGGGAAAATCGTGACTACCATAATACCTTAAGTGAGGATCTTACAGTGACCCATCAGATGCATGGTGTTTTGCATCACAGAGTTATTATAAAAGTATTCTACCGATAAGGGTAGGTTTCCATTGACGACCTAACGAGTAAAAGAATGACGCAATAGTCGTCGAAACTAGTTGACGGCAACATAAAGTTTGTGGTCTCTGCATTTCTTCATGGTTTTCTCCCGCGTCCGCTTGTTTGTAGACAATAGTTTCGCTGCTATCCTGCCAGCCTCTTCAGGTCGCAGGTAATCTTCAGCCTGTCAGGTCAGGTCACCTTCGACCTGAAGACACTGGCAGGATAGCCAGCGAAACTTTTGGCCACAAACAAGCTGACACGGAAGAAAACCCTGAAGAAATGCAGAGATCAAACCATCGCCGCGGAAACCTACGTTCTAACATAAAGTTAGCGGAGCTGTACTGTGTCTATTATTCTACTACAAATGTCATAAGAAGTAATCTAGCAGCCTCCTGAGAAAGATGAAAATCCTCAGGTACCAAGTCAGGGAATATGTACTCTTACTTTCTAGACATCCACCGTATACTACTGATTACGGTAGGTTTGCTAGGAATACTTCAGAATTATTTAGGAAAAACTTCCATTCCATCAAGCACTTCCCTCATCAATTCAAAATAAGGCCAAATCCTTTTCATTCTATCTAAATATCCTATTCTCTTCCCTCCTCTCCCTCGTGTACCCAACGTACTACTTTCTAATAGTGTTTTTAATATTCCCTCCTGTCTAAATACTCATTCCATCCATACTATAATATTTCTTAATTAGTTGTAAAATGAAAAGGATATGCAAAAAAATAATCAAAAGCAGTTGGTAAGTTAGTTCTTTGTTAGTTAGGGTTAAGATGGAAGCTGAACTTGTTGCCCAACAAAAGCAATGCGCTTTTATTGAGCTCCTTTGTTGTGAGAACGAGATGGTCGAGAATATTCACGAAAGGTTGAAAAGGGTATATAGAAATGATGATGTCGACCCTAGTACAGTCAGTCAGTGGGTGCAACGAGTATCTCGTAAGAAGAGGCACACCAATACTGAAGATCGTGGACGCAGTGGTATTGACACCATACTGCACAAACACATCTGACGACGCTATCATCCATCGTGAAATTAGTTATCTCTCACAATGAAATTCTATCTTCGGATTTAAAAAAAAGTTCACTTGTGGAGCCTAGAGTGGGGACTCGAACTTAATCTGAGCAAATGCATGTCGGTACATTTTTTGCAGAGCTCGTCCAACTATAACCATGTTTATGGTGTGGATGATATTAACATAAAGGCCACAGACGAAGTGAAGTACCTGGGAGTTACGATAACCTCGAACCTATCGTGGGGAACACATAAGAATATTTGTGACAGACCCCTGAAAGCTAGAATACGTCTAGCGTATTGTGGGAATATTTTCGGAGGAGATAGTAAAAGAAGACGCTATTTCACACTCGTCCGACCGCACCTTGAATATGCAGCGAGAGTATGGGATCCAGTGCAGACAGATGGTGTTCCTATAGGATGTGTAAATACACTAAAAATTGCAAGTGCCTAAAATAAAGTTAAGGAGTCAGGAAATTTTGGTGCATTAGTCACAGAGTGACCCTCAAAAATGAAAGGATTTCCAAGCAGAGAAGATTATTCCTATTCCACAACCATTAAACACACATAGAATGACGAAACATTGGCTTCGTGGAGAAAACACTTAAAAAAAACAGACCAAAACATTAATACATTACTAATATCTCGGAATTCCAATATTTTGTTCATCAGATTCAACAATACAGTCAATGGATAGAGGATATTCTTTTTTGATGTCCTTTTATAAAGAACTTTCCGGCGAATAGAGTAAACAATATTGCTTTTTTTCGTATTTCGGCGGTGCGCTAAAAAATAGATACCCGTAAATTTATCTTCACCAAACAGGGTCCTTCACTCTAGAGTACTTTATTCTTGAAAATTAATGACGCGTATAAACAAAGAGACAAATATGAATTTAAAAATACAGGGAAGATAGAATTCATGCCAATCCTTTCACAGAAATAAATTGAATGCACTCTCTACCCATGATGATATTTTATAACTCGCTAAAATCGTATGTGATTTTCGTATTATAAATAAAGGTATTCTTATTCCCGAAAACGAAACGGTATAGCATACAATCATCCAAATAGAAGCCTTCAATGCGAACGAAATAATGACACTAATGACTAGCGTAGTCAAAAGGCACGGCTTATTGCTCCGAGTTTGATAATAAACCTTGCTTCTGCTGAGTAATCAGTAAAAATCCCAGAGATGAGTGATTAGTATAGAAAACATCTACGTGTACTCAGTATACCCAAATTGGTCCATAGCCTCTACATTTCAAGGGTAATGCGGACCTATTCAGGACGCAAAGCATCCTACATGATCCATTCGTAAGAATGGATTCACAGGAGGACGTAAGCTATTCTTCAATACACACAGGAGGGTAATTTGAAATATAGGCCCAAATATCTATTCCTGGACGTTGGGATCCTAGGTACAAAGCCTGGATTTACTAGGGTAATCATTATTATCCCGGTCCATTCCAGGAATCAAGTAATGATGGAGGAAGTACCGCAGCGTTTAATCAAGGGCAATGAAATGTAATGGAACGTGACATATAAGGTTTCTACGATCCCTTAAAAAATGTGTACCGCTACTAGGACTTGATGATATTGTGGCTTGATACATCGTGCAGATAGAAGAGACTTTGTGCAATACACAGAGTAGCCACTCTAATAAACAAATTTATCCTAAATCACGCGTCACGGGAGCTAATGAATTGAACTACCATTAAATTTCATGGCAGATCATTGGATTTTTTTTCTTCTTGTCTTGACCTCCATTATATAATGATCTTAAGTTCTTGGAATTCCGGCCAAATAATTCTAAAGAGATTTGCCTACGTTTCGGTTTATTTTAAAGCATCCTCAGGGCTTATTTTCACATGATTGATTATTTATGGTCTATTAGATTATTTATATAAATATTCAATCCTGTGAAAATAAGCCCTGAGTACGGTTTAAAATACACCTAAACGTAGGCCAATCACTTTTGAATTATTTGGCATAAACACCGAGAACTTAAGATCATTATAGCAGATTATATCACGAATTCCTAATTCAACTCAAATAGGTCACCAGAGTAATATTTCATTTGTTTTTAGTGGTTACCCTGATGGAAGAATAAACCTCGACTTCCCCAAAGTCAAATCAATGGTGCATGAATTCACTTGGTGAAATGGAGGCATGGCGGAATCAAAAATAAAATTTGTTACATTCCACACAGTAGATATTTATCAAAAACTTAACCGGTTTCGACCTTTCCAGGTTATCAAGAGATATCAGAATTTTCTGAAAAATTCGATGTTGATAGATTTTTTTCAAATATATAGCAAATTTCAAATATATACAAATATATGTTCTGTGCGGAGTGTTTTTTTTTATTCCTTAACTTTTAAAAACTTTCCAGACTCATTTCCAGTTCCATTTTAGAAATGATTTGAAATCATTCAAAGAAATTTTAAGCAGTATTTTACTGTTATATTACACCGATTGGTCCTGAATGTCTTCATGGAAGCCATTTTAAATATCCCCAAACACTAAGTGGCGGCCTCCAGGGGAGTCAATGGTTGCAAATACCCATCATTAAATTAAATATCAAATTAAAATGTGAATTCGTAAATCAACTCAAACACGTCATCAGAATAATATTTCATTCGCCTTTAGAGGTTACCGTGAAGAAAGAAGAATAAAAATTCATGTCAGAATTAGAGGTCATAGACTGAAAAAATAGACCACCAATTTTTTCATTATTTTAACTTTATTTGCTAATGATTTAGACAAAGCAAAAATATGAATTTTACGAAATGTTCACCTTTACCAAAAAAAATCTGATAATTTGCAGAAAAACAAAAACCCTACAACCAATCAAGTAAATCCACAATATATGAAAATATTTTTTAATATAAAGCACCATCCGGAATACATGTTGGGAATAGTAAATTCAAATATCGAAGATGCATCAAAACGTAAAACGCAGAGAAAAAAATCACAATTTGGTATTACAAAAAAATGATTTTTCCAAACTCATTTCTCCATTATTTACCAATTCACGTCATTGTAAATTTCCTGAGATTCCATAATTTTCAAGGCAAATAAATTTCATGACGTTCCCTGATTTTCCGATTCTCTACAACTGTAGCTATCCAGGATGTACTTCTATGTCCAGCTCCATGCAGAAATGGACATCATATACCTACATAGTTAAACGTCTAGCTGTTCTAAATGATCAAATAATTTCGCAACACCAATAACTAATACAAGTATACACAGACATTAATTTCAATTACAATATCGAGCATCACCTCTCCCCCTCGGCATAATTTAATGCAATCCGCTAATTACATGATTAGTTTCATGCAAATGCTAGACCAACTCCACAGCTTGGAAATGGATTCAATTTAATAGTTGTCCATTTGGAGAAAAATACCAGTGCTGAGCATTTACGAGGACATCACGATGGTAAGGCAAAAAAAGCTCGAGATTAACGCTCCCATTCCAAAATAGCTTATCAACGTTAGCAGTGGCGTAACTAGTAATATGCTTTGGGGAGAAGAAGCCTGGGGGAGCGACTCCCCTCTGGCAACGGGGGTCCGGGAAAATTTTTGAAAAATAACATGCCTGTAAATACATTTTACATCATTTTGCCACTTAAAATTTAGCTTAAAGCAGATTCAGTTATTATAAGTCATAACTAGACAATATCTTTAAATATTTTTTTTGTTTCTCTGAGGTTTTGGGGGGGAGGGATCTTTCACCCTCACCCCCCATAGTTAGGCCACTGGTTACTTTATTTTACATGTTTTATACACTTTAAATAATTTTGGCACTTAAAAGTTTAACTCTAATCAGATGCAGTTATTATACGTCAAAACTAGACCATAGTTTTAAATATTTTTTTATTTCCCTGAGGCTTTGGGGGGGATCTATCCCCCTCATACCCCCCATAGTTACACCACTGAAATTTAGGACTCAACACATCAGTAAGCTAAGTAAGTCAAAGCAACGGATACGAGATAAAATTAAACAATTCACAAAATATTGGGTCATTGAAAAGTGCCTATGCCTACAGTTTTCTGTTGCCTTATCCACTTCACATCCATGCATGCATTTAAAAAATTGAAGTTTTTCACCAATATTATTCAGCAAGTTCAGGTAGAGATACAATCCATATACAATAATCCAGCCGGAATACGGAGATATGGGGATCAGGAAAAATCAGCTTACCTGAAAGAAAAAAAATAAATATTAAAATACAATTCTTAGGATAATATTGGCCCCCAGTCTTCTTCAGTACCCTTCATACCAAAATTTCGAATGCGGATAGGGAGAGGACTTCATAGAGGTGTGGCAGGGAATGAACGTCACGTCCATCTTATACCGAGGATATAAGAGAACTGGAGCTCAAGGAGCCAAGTGCTACATATAGGCGGTCAAAAAAGCGGCTATCAATAATTTAACTGTATCATTATTCAAAAACAGCTGACTTTGTCCACTGAATTTGAATAAAAAACTTGAAATATCAAAATTAAACCAATAATATTATTAAACTATTCTACCAATTAAGTTTAGTTTACATGAAATATTTAAGATGTATTCTGGTAGACTCCGCTTCTTTCATGTATTTCCCTATGCAATCCACAATAAGGCCTACTCCCTTCCAATCTATCTAAAAACTCCCGTTGTCTTCCTTCCTCTCCCTTGTGTACCCAACATCCGTCCCTCTAACAGTGTTTCCAAAATACCCTTCCCGCTCAGTACTCGCCCCATCCATTCCTTCTGGATCCTCCATATCTCATCTAAAAGCTGCCTCTCCTCACCTACCATGTCCTGTACTTCGTCGTTCCTTCTCCATTCCATTAAATTTACTTTCACTATTCTTCTCCACACCAAAATCTCGAACGCCTCCCGTCTTCTCTCGTCCTCCTTCCTAAGCGTCCATCTTTCGCGCAGTAGAGAGCTACACTCCAGATCAAACTTTTCACTAACCTTTTCTTTAAACTCTTACATAACGATTCTCTCAGAAGCTCCCTCATTGGACTTCCCTCTTAAATTCATAATGAGGCTTACTACCCTTTACTATATCTAAAAATCCTATTTTCTTCCTTCCTCTCACTCGTTAACACAACATTGTATCCTCTAACACTGTTTTCAACATCTCCTTCCCACTCAGCACTCGCTCCATCCATGCCTTCTGTCTCGTCCCTATCTCATCTAAAAGCTGCCTCTCCTCACCCACCATGCCTAGCACTTCGTCGTTCCTCCTCCTCTCCATCCAATTCACCTTCATCCGCCACACCCACATCTCGAAAGCCTCCAATCTTCTCTCGTGCTCCTACCTATTTGTTCATGTTTCTGCACCATACAGCGCTACACACCAGATCCAACTCTTCACTAGTTTTTCCTTTAATCTTTTACATTATGATTCTCAAATATCCTCAACCTTTCATTCAAAAATAACCAATTAATTAAAAAATATGGGAATATATCTTCCTCCTACTCTAGCATACTGCAATTAAAAAGGGCAATCTCTATAATTCCAAACCCCTTCGTTTAATTACACCAGAATATACCACGAAGTAATAGAATACCAACATGCGCACAAAGAGAAACTTTTACAATGAACAACGGTAAAGTACATAAAATCGTTAGACTGCAAAATAATGGAACCAATTCTAATTTCTCAGAATCGCTGCGCACTCTGGATTCATTCGATCAAGATTCTCAGAAATCAAGCGATAACAACAGCGCTATTTATTTTGCGCCCGGGGCGTATTTTCAACTCCCAGACAGAGACAATTGGAGTATTTCAAAAGAACCGTGTCGAGGGAGCTGAAAACAACAGATATTGTTTCCATGAAAGGAATGAATTTCCCCTGCATTGTTCATTAAGCGTGTTATGTTCTCTGGACGAGTTAAATAAATTTTAGCATTACTGACGCAAAAGACCCTGAAAATGCAGTTACCAAAGGTCTAATTAAACAATGATAGAGTTACGAAATTCACTAACTCTTGATTAACTTTGTGGTATTCCATTATGAGTAGGAATGGTCGGATCGGATACCTCGGATCCAAATATTCGCTGATATTGCCCTTCATCGGATACATCGGATCCAAAGTCGCGGAAGACATCGGATCTGGATCCGAAATATTGAATTATAGCTTCAGTGAATGCAACGCGCAGTAAGGGTGGAAAGAGTTCCGATTCTATCTTTGAACGCACCGTCGCATGCGATTCTTGTCCTACTTATGAACCGCTTTGTTTGGAAGCTCTCGCAGAGGTTACGTAGGAGAATTTCAGCCGTGGAAAATAAAAATAACAAAATATGACTGGCACATGGTGTGACTCTTCCCAAGAGATTGAACAATCATCGGGGGAATCTCATTGACAGGCATTTGAAAATGCATTTGGATCCGAAAATATCCGATCCGAAAGATCCGACTCCGAAAATCAAGGATCCGATCCGAATCCGGATCCGATAAAAATCCTGGATCCGTCCACCCCTCATTATAAGTTTTCCTGGATATCACACAATTACCCATACCACTTATTTTTTACAGAACGCGACCCGGGTGTCAATGAATTATCATCATCTTCAGGCGCAAATTATGATTTGTTTATCTTTAGATAGGGTTACAGCCAGTGGCGTATCCAAGAATATGCTTGGGGGGGATGAGATGGCCTGAGGTGACGACCCAAGGCAACAGGGGGACCGCGAAAATGTTTGAAAAATGACATGTCCGAAATACATTTTACATCATTTTGTCACTAAAATTTTAACTTAACGCAGATGCAGTTATTATAAATCAAAACTAGACAATATCTTTAAATATTTTTTTGCTTCCTGAGGCTTTGGGGGGGGGGATCAATCCCCTTCATCCCCCTCATTAGTTACGCCACTGATTAGGGCTATAGACTGCGACGTTGGCCCAGTGTTCCACCGTGAGGAGGATGTACAAAAGTTTTGGGCGCCATAATTTATACCATTTAGTTTCATGCAAATGCTAGACGAACTCCACCACTCATCCCTGAAATAACACTTTTCCATTGTGAGAAGATGACCTGTGCTGAGAATTTAAAAGAAAAGTCACGATAGGCTGCCTCCCAAGCGCACACCATTGAATTCTTCCAAAGAAAATGAATACATCGAACAACATTTCTGGTGCACCCTTTCATTCATAGACTTCCCACTTACATTCACAACAAGGCCTACTCCCTTTCACTCTACCTAAATATCACTCTTCTGCCTCCTCCACATCTCATCAAGAAGCCTAATCTCCTCACCCACCGTGTGTAGCACTTCGTTGATCCTCCTCCTCTCCATCCACTTCACCATCTCATTCTCCTCCACACCTCGAACGCCTACAGTCTTTTCTCGTCTTCCTGATTAACTTTCAATGTTTCCACACCGTAAAGCACTTCACTTCAGATCAGATTCTTCACCAGCCTTTCCACTAAAACAAAACAATGGAAGAGTGGATAACCGGGAATCATGAGTAGATGGCAAGTTTCCGCCCGTAATCGAAAATGAAATATTGGTAGGGGGGAAACGGAAGAGACGCTTAACTAGCTGGAAAAAAAAACAAACGATACGCGAACTTTCCACATCTAACGAAAAACCAGCGGTCGAGGCAACATTGCCTTGGCCGGGTTCCTATACTAGAGCTAAGCCGGTCCACAGTGTTATTACGAATATCCAGTAAAATATTTGTTTAATAGTTAAATCGCTAAAACTATCGCGGTCCATGTTCGTCAACATTATTGGCTTTTAGGGCTAACAGCGTCTAGACTAACTTTGGCCATTTCAACAAATATATTCAGTTGCAGCTCTCCTTCTTGAATAGGACCATAAGGGACTGGAACAACCTACCAGCAAAACTATTTGAGCCCTTCCCGACAAATTTACGTATTTTTAAAAAGCGGTTGAAGAAGTAGGGACTAAGGGCTTCTTATAATGTTTTCTATTGATGCCCTCATGTTTCTGGGTTTCACCGCGTGGATTTTCTTTGTGACGACAGTTTCTCCGGTATTCCAACCGGCGTCTTCAGGTCGTCGACCGGAGAAACTGTCGTCACAAAGAAAATCCACGCGGTGTCACCCAGAAACATGGAGACATCATCTAGACAACGCCGCGGAAAACTACGAATCAAATGTTTTCTACTGTTTTTGCATCGTATGTACATGTTACCACCAGGCCAATGGCCTACTTGTAACCATTTAATAACAATAATAATAATAATTCGACAAATATTTCGTATGATCTCTACAAACTTGCAAAGATATTGAATTCTGAAGTATGATTGAAAAGATATCGTGAAAACTAATCGTCGAACACGCGCAGCAATGGATTTACGCTGACTAGATAATTTTCTCTTATCTATCATCACAGTTGAGTAACACTAAAGATTTTTTCCCCAGTGAGCTGTTTGCATGGCTCGTGGAAGTTCTTGGATGTGTAGCAATCGAAACAAACATTATCGATGTCGACAAAAATATTACAATTACAACACAAAGTTCTCTCTTT
This sequence comes from Ischnura elegans, assembly GCF_921293095.1. NCBI lineage: Eukaryota > Metazoa > Arthropoda > Insecta > Odonata > Coenagrionidae > Ischnura > Ischnura elegans. The sequence goes on from NC_060257.1 coordinate 40,353,406, forward strand.
TGGGAAAATGCTTCTCTGCTCAACTTGTATGACGATGATAAGGGCAGCATGGAATCCTACGCTTAAGAGATTTCTAAAACGTGTATCTATTAAAAGTGAAAAAAGATCTTAATACCCCATCATTAATCTTTATATACAGGTACTAATATATAAAAACACATTACCAGTTAATTAGAACGTAGTAAAGTATCCTGGGGTCCAAATTAGGATGGAGACATGCGAGTAATATGATGAGATAAGAAGAACTATTAATCATTTTTTTTAATATACCCGGAATTTACAGTAATTTATTAAAAAATGCATCGATGATGTTTATCTTACAATTACCTTACAGATAAAGAGAAAAAAGTGTTAACCAAAAATACATTGGACAGAGAAATGGATAAAACAGCGGAAATTTCTTGAATACAAGTGTATATTTAAAAAAACTGATGATACGTAACCAGGAAATACGCAAGGGGCAACGACACCTTTACGGATTATCCAGTCACAATATTTATAGACTCACTTTTCCATTAATAATTAACGGATAAGAGAGAGAATTGAGCCAGAGAACGTTAAGAACTTTTTATTTTGGACTTTTTTCCAATTTTTTCCACGATGAGCGATTCTTCCTGGACGAACAAATGAGACGCAAATCTAATGACGTCACTAACGCATGAAAAAAGGGCGGCATCTTTCGAATTACTTTTATTTTGGACTTGGGAGGATTATTTTCATCGTAAGTCATCTTTACCAGATCAAATTGCTATACGTAATTTAATCTTATAATATTCTTATAAACTAATATAAGAAAAAATTCTTAAAATTAATTGGAGTTTCAGGCCAGAGGGAACGACCACTTTATTAGACTTTAGCGGGCGAGTTATGCAACACTTTCCATGAACCAAAACTTCTAAATTCATCACAACACGTCTCCCTTCCAAGCGGAGTCAAAACTGTAGGATCTACAGTCATAATTGACCAAAGGGATGAATGCGCATAGTTCCGCTACAGGGGCTACTCCGGGATTTATTACACCAGCTAAACTTCCAGAAGTTGGACTTCCACTCTTGCATGCAAACAGGCTTTGTGGTCGCTACTGGGGCTTCCCTACGACAACGGCGATTAATTTATCCGAAGACACAACTGGACATCTCCATGGTTAAGCTTAGCAAGTGTGAGAATCGGATTGCTGCAGTGATAAAATTAACCGTTACACGACTCCGCTCAACAATACAACATGGTTGGATGCATTTTATCCAGACATATCATCTTAAAGACGCTAAAAAAAGGCAAAAACGCAGAAATATCTTAAAGTTTGCCACAAATATTTAGCCATAAATTTCTTGAAGAAATATAGGTCTTGAAGATATTTTAATTAACAATTTTACCATCGTTTCGACATATATATAATAATAATAAAAATTTTGTCTTTATTATTCAAGCAAATTTAGGACAGCATTGTCCTCTCTTACAATTAACTTGATTGACATTCACAAACATCCATGCCCTAGTCAAGTCACCCAGGCGGGATTCGAACCCGCGACCTCTACGTTAGCAGTCGGGGACTTTCCCCCGGCGCCACCAAGGCCGGCAGTCATACACCTTCGTCAGGGCTACGAATAAATATGAATACATAATTACGATACATTTAAGGCATAAAAAGGTTATAACAATGTTTTTTACAATAATAAAATAAAAAAGTGAAGCAATTCATTTGTAAATTAATTACAAATAAGAGACAAGAATTTAGATATTCTTAGTCTTTTTTTAATTAATTTACAAATAATTTTTTATTTTTTATTGTAAACAACAATGGGACAACTTAGTTGGCCACATTATGAGACATGATGAAAACAATTGAAGAAGGACAGGTGGAAGGGAAGAAGGGCAAGGGACGGTCTCGAATGAGTTACATAAGACAGGTTTTAAAGGATGAAAAAGAGAAGAAACACGTCACTATGAAAAGTCTAGCGGATACGAAGGAGGAATGGAGACCTGCGTAAAAACAATCTTAGGATTGTTGACTAATTATGATGGCTGTAAAAAAAACACATCGTTATAATCTTTTATGTGATTTATACAGCGCTTCGCTCACCCAACTGAAAAACAAACAGCAGGACAGAAGTACAAGAATAACGTATTTTAAAGTTCACTACCGCTATCTACTACGGTATTGTCCACTACCTTTTTTGTTCCAAATCGTCGTTCTACACCTATCAATTCTAAGCTTAGTCGTCAGATTGGGTACGATATTAGTTCCCCTTCAACTCTGCCCTGCATATAACCAGGAGCAATTTATAACTCTCGGCTCTCCTGATCAAAAAGTTTCCAGAGCATATCGATCGATAATCCTCTTGTGCATGGAAAGTCTAAGAAACTCTCCCCTTAAGAGGTTCAACTGCTTGAAATTCCAGAGTTGTTAGCGTTCCTTAAAGTTTCAAACCCAGCCAGCGACGCCAATTTCTTTGAGGGCTCTTTAAACCAAGTCCTTAGAGACGAGTTTATACCAGCCGGATATATATCTCTCGCTCCATCTCAGCCCGGCATTCCTCGTAAATCCTCCTCGCTTTAAGTTTCACCCCATACTTTTCTCCCATTTTCACAACCGCATGATTCGAGACTCAAGTTTTTAGGAAGATTCGCCTTCCCCCCTCTCTCTCTTCCCTTTCAATTATATCTACATACTACCCCGTTAACCACCTCAATAGGCGTGTGGCGGGGGATGTCAATGCCGTTTTAAACTGGGCACGTACTTGCACAATCTGACCTGTGTACGAAGACGCAGTCAAAATAGGGTAGTTTCCATCATCAAAGAAAACGAAAGGCATTGATTGCGATTCGTTACCCAAAATTAGTGTATTCTTAACATAAAAATTATTTAGTTTTAGAAATCCCAGTTTAGACGAATGGCAATGGTCAATTTTAACCGCATTTGAAAAAGGCCAGGTTGTCCACTATGCGAAGTCACTCCACGTGAGGTCAAAGGGACATAGTTTCTATGCGAGTAGATAGGAGTTTTACATCGTCTGAGATTACCAATGCATGCATGAGGCACAGAACTCAGCAAAACATCTCTAAATAATCACTTATTAAAACTGCCTATGGTCGGAAAGTTTCCTTCGCTTGATAAGGTATTAATAATCCTTATTTAAGTTAAACGCTACCTGCTAGCAGGGTACTCTGCTACCTGATAGCAGCCTGCAACGTACCAGGAGCGCTGTAGCGCTCCTTCTGCAATGTCACTCTTAGATGCTGATAGTTCACTAATAATTCAATGGCCGGTATTCATTTTATTTTAACATTAACTATTTTATTTAAATTATAAAAACTAACTCATATTTCCAAAAATTCATCAAATAATACATAAAAAAGGTGAAACCACATAAAATAAAGATTTCCTAAAGTTCTGAATACATACATTTAGTTATTTTTCTACGAGTTGTTGAGACTTAATTTTTTTCCTAACCTACTGCAAAATCAGCAAAAATGTCTCGGCAATTTTACCATAGTATCTAGAAAATCTGTTGGCACTCTAAGAATTAAAGCATATGGGACATGACATTTCAAGAGTGTAAGGGACCAGTCCTTTCCAGTGTAAGTGAAGGAGAAATTGAACTTAAGGCTGCTAATGAGCGCGTGCATTGCACCCCAATGTTAAGAAGAATTAAACCTAATGAAAAATGAAAAGCGCGCGAAAACGCGTCAGCTAAGTATGAATGCTGGGAAAACACCAAGTGACGTCGTTCTGGTTCCCGCTGCCGCAAGTGAGGTGACCTTGGGTCGATGCTTTGAGCGCTGACACGCCGAAGGATGCTAGCAGGTAGCAGAGTACCCTGCTAGCTGGTAGCGCTTGGCTTAAATAAGGATTATTAATACCTTATCAAACGAAGAAAACTTTCCGACCTTAGCCAGTTTTAATAGGTGATTATTAAGACATGTTTCCCTGAGCTCTGTGCCTCATGCATGCATTGGTAATCTCAGACGAAGTAAAACTCCTATCTACTCGTATTGAAACTAGGTCCCTGTGACTTCACGTTGAGTGGCATCGCATGGGCGCCAATCTGGCCTTTTTCAAATGAGGTTAAAATTGACCATTGCCATTCGTCTAAACTGGGATTTCTAAAACCAAATAATTTGTGTATTATGAGTACACTAATGGTGGGTAACGAATCGCAATCAATGCCTTCCGTTTTCTTTGAAGAAGGAAATTACCCTATTCTCTGAGCTCTGAGGAGGGTTTCATCCCCCAACCACCCCCTCGCTGCGCCACTGGCAAGAAGCATGGGTGCGAGGATAGGGAGGCCTTTGAGATAGGCGGATGTGGAACATAAATGCGAGGAGCAATTCAGAGCCGACGCGACGTCTCCACGGAGGCGAAGACTAAACAAAGCCCTCTGATATCTGAGAAAGAGAAGCGCTTAAAAGCACGTTCCTCCCACACATTGGCTACGTCTGCTTACTATCAGAGTGGAGAACTACCCGCGGGCCACGGCACAGACGAATCTTAGGGAAAGATCCGTAACCTATAGGGTCGTACAATAAGCAATGCTCCATATTTTTTTAAAAAGCTATTGATATACATAGATCAATGCACTTGTCGGTGTTTCACATTTGATGTTTGTTCTCTCCACTGTTGAAGTTTGGCACCGTTACAGTAGATGGCAGAACCGCAATACAGCGTCAACGTTAAAATCAGCGTGCTGTTATTGAATTCTTCTGTGCAGAAAAAGAAACTGGTGAACATCCACAAACGGTATGGTATGGTATGGTATTTGGAGGAGGCGACCGACAGCTGAGGTCATTTGCGCCATGAGGGAAGGGTAGGTGAGGAAGGGTGGAGAGAAACCCGGCGTCGGCATTAGCCTGCTCTTAACGAAAGGCACCAAGGGGACCACGGCTTAACGCCCCATCCGACGGACGGAGTGTTGCGCTTGAAATGTCTTCCACACAACATTCAAGCAGGGATCGGGCAGTCTCTGAAAATTCTCTGCCGCTGCCGGGATTTGAACCCGGCCCCACCGGGTGGGAAGCCAACACTCTAGCCACCACACCAACCCGATCCCCTCCACAAACGTTTGTGTGTAGTGTATGGCGATGCTGCCGTTGGTAGGAGTACAGTTGGGCGATGAATAAAGAAAGTTACAGCCTCAGGAAATGCAGAAACAGAGATCCGCCATCACCCACGCTCGGCCTACAAGACAAAACCTTTAACCACCAGGGAAGACATGCTCCCAAAAATGTTGACGCTGGACCATAGAGCATGATGGGGAATAAAACATAGACAAGACATGTTCATGTGCATTGTCACCAAATTCTGACTCCTAACAATAAATTTGTTCTGAGAAAAAAATATGGGGCATTACTTACTGAAAGACCCTCTTATTATCAAAGAAGTATTCTACCGGTTAAGTTAGGTTTAGAGCATTTCGCAGATGTTCCCCTCCCCTCCAACTTGTACTTCCCTCTTCAATTCACAATAAAGCTAATTCCCATTCATTCCATCCAGAAATCCATTTTCCTTCTGCTTCTCCCTCGCTTACCTGAAATTCCCCAAATATCTGTACAACTGACATTCAATTCATCATATTCTGGTCAATAATAGGGTAGTTTCCTTCTTCAAGGAAAACGAAAGGCATTGATTGCGATTCGTTACCCACCATTAGTGTATTCATAATACACAAATTATTTGGTTTTTGAAATACCGGTTTAGACGAATGGCAAGGGTGAAATTTTATCCTCATTTGAAAAAGGTCAGATTGGCGCCCATGCGATTCCACTCCACGTGACGTCACAGGGACCTAGTTTCTACACGAGAGGATAGGAGTTATACATCGTCTGAGGTTACCAATGCATGCATGAGGCACAGAGCTCAGGGAAACATGTCTTAATAATCACCTATTAAAACTGGCTAAGGTCGGAAAGTTTTCTTCGTTTGATGAGGTATAAATAAACCTTTTTTAAGCCAAGCGCTACCAGCCAGCAAGGTACTCAGCTACCCGCTAGCATCCTGCGTCCTATCAGCGCTCATAGCCTCGATCAAGGTCACCTCACAAGGCGGGAGGGGGAACCAGAAATGCGTCGCACGGACTTTTTCCCATCATTCCTACTTACGCGTCGCGTTTTCGCGCGCTTGAAAATTTTCACTTTTCATTTAATCGCGAAAAATAGATATCGTCATTTAAAAATCTAAAAGCGTGAAATACGTACTCCAGGATTAATAATCTTTCGATTTAGGCAATAAAAAAATTATAGGAAACCACCCAATTACCTTTATTAAAGTAATCTTCCAATTAAGGTAGGTTTCCATGGAGTATTTGAGTAGTATTCTGGCAATCTCCTCTCCCTTCGTAGACTTCCCTCTTCAATACACAATAAGGCCTACTCCCTTTCATTCTATCTTAAAAAAAACTCAAATTCTCTTCCTTCCGCTTCCCCGCTTACCTAAAATTCTATAATTCTGACAGTTTTCAACATACCCTCCCCACTAAGTACTCTCTCCATCCATAACTTGTCTCTTCCGTATCTCGTCTATATGCTACCTTTCTTCGTCCACCATGTCCTGCACTTCGTCGTTCCTCCTTCCCGTTGAATTTACTTTGTTCTTCTCCACACCAAAATCTCGAACGTCTCCAGTCTTCTCTTGTCCGATTTCCTAGCCTTTTCCACCAGTAAATTCGTTGAATACACCTTAGTCTGCTACGTCATGAAATCAATTATTATTATTGAAGTATTATAACGATTAAGGTAGTTTGCATGGAGTATATAAGAAGTATTCCGGGAGCCTCCCCTTCCATCATTCAATTCCCTCTTCAATTCAAAATAAGGCCCACTTCCTCACAAAGCATCTAAAAATCCTATTCTCTTCCTTCCTCTGCCTCGTTTACCCAAAATTCTACCCTCTAACACTGTTTTCAACATCCCCTCCCCGTTCAGCACGCGCTTCATCCGTACCTTCTGTCTCCTCCGCATCTCATCTAAAAGCTGCCTTTCCTCACCCACCATGTCCTGCACTTCGTAGTTCCTCCTCCTCTACGTCCACCTCACCTTCTCCATTCTTCGCTACACCCACATCTCGAACGCCTCTAGTCTTCTCTCGTCCTCCTTCCGAAGTGTCCATGTTTTCGCATCGTTAAGCGCTACTCTAAAGTTCAGACTTTTCTCTCGCCTTTTCTTTAAATTCTTACATATCGATAGATAGATTAGATTTCGCAAGCAATTAATAACAGAACAGATTTGTCAATTTGCTTACGAAATTATATTGAAAACAGTGTTAGAAGTGTAGAATGTCAGGTAAGTGAGGAAGCGGAAGGAAGAGAACAGGATTTTAAAAAAATAGAATGAAAAGGTGGTGGAGGGTAGAATGTTAGCTAAACCGAGAGAGAGAAAGGAAGAGAATAGGATTTTTAGATAGAATGAAAGGGAGTAGACCTTACTGTAAACCTGAGGGAGGGCCATGAAGGAAAGGGAGGCTTCCAGAATTCTTCTTATGTACTCAATAGAATCCTATCTTAGTCGCTAGAATACTTAGGGCCGTATTCTTAGTCGACCCTACATATCCGTCCCTACGTAACAAAAGGCCCCTACATGCGTTTCTCAGTCGACCCTACATAAAAGGTGGGGTGAGATTCCGTCTTTAAGGTCTCTGAAATGACGTAGATGATGGCGCAGCGCCAATTTACCACTCTTGTGGCGTAATGGGAACTAACTATGAAACTAAGAAAAGACGTCCGATATTTTTCGGGCGTATTGCTAGGGTAACGGCTCAAGGTAAATAAACAATAAGTGTCGCCCGCCAGGTCGTGTCGGTACCTTAATTATCACTAAAAATACTCTCATATCGAGCCAAAAGTAGAACCTGATTGTCTTTAAATTACTTCAAAAGCGGTCTGTACAAGATAGTAATAAGTAATATGAGCAAATATGAGCATTGACGCGGGAACTTACGTTGCATCATCAAGGTTCGTCATTCGCTTTCACCTTCCGTAGATAAGTTATTATGTGGCAAATAGTGGCATGAAAATACGTTTTCTATGCTTATACGTAAACGAAGTATTAGTTTCCCAAAAGTATACCAAGTGCCAAACGTGAAAAATATTATTATATATTTGTAGAAACAAGGTGATGTAAATCGCTATATTGTTCTTATTAGTTCAGTCAATTTTATAATTTATTTAACTTGGTGGTTATAAAGTGGAAGTATTACTACATTTCCGCTGTGTTACTGTACATTTTAAAATGGCTTGTGTGAGGTCGTCTCCCTTAATATCCAATGTATCGTAGATTCTTTAATCGAAGTGATCAGCAGACGATATTTGGCCGCCATGTTTTGGTAGGGTGTAGGGTTGGTTCGGGTACTCTACATCAAGTAGGGTCCGTTTAGTTCCAAAAACGGCCATATGTAGGGCTTGATTTGGCGTATGTAGGGCGAGATCGGTTTATGTAGGGGCTGATGACGCATCCAGGGTCGGTTGACTAAGAATACGGCCCTTAAATAATATGACGACTGGTCTCGGTTTCCGACTTGTGCCGATCATTATGTTAAGGATATTCTAGGGAATATTACCTTAATGAAGTGACCAGCATTTGCCGGGAAAAGTCAACATTCGATGAACATTGAAACCACGAAAACTCAAACGTGCTTATCGCAATCACTGTGATTATCCACCCAAGTGTTAACGGCGATAGATAGCGGCAACTGCTTAAAAATAATTTAAGAAAAAAGCATTTGCACCAGATAAATGTGAATTCTCGATGCGAAGGATTGACTTCATAAAGGCGACAAGGAAAATATTGCGCCAGCCCATGGAACAAATCACTGGAAAAATTAATTGATTTCTAGCACGTTCCGCGAAAACTAATTTTTATGAAAAATTAAGAGAGAAGAATTCAGTTAATTGGTGCAGGAAAATGGGTCATGCAGAAAATGAGCAACGACAGGTCTTTAACGCTTACGATAAATATATAAAAAGTGAAATAGATCAATAAAATATAAATATAGAGGTTGGATTACTTTTGATTTCTCTTATCTTAAAAAATGAAAGCTGTGATAACACAGTCAACAATTTATTGGAGCATGAGATGTATAATCTTCCCATATAAATACCGAAGGAAATCTTTTTTCATAAATTATATATTAAGGATACGATACCGGTAAAAATGGTATTACATGGAGCATTTTTATGCCGTAGCCTGACTCTTCAATAGAATTTTCTGTACATTCTTACATAACGATCTCATAAATAACGATAAAACTCATAAATGTATAACAATACTTGTAGTGTAGCCTACTAACCTATGTAAAACTTAATGCATGTTTCTAACAGCATATGGTAGTATAATTTGTTAGTATGACGTTTTTGTACTGTGTGGTGTGCATGTGGGGGTCCAATTGCATGCTGCATACTGTATATTGATCACCCCCTGCCAAAAACCCTAGAGATGTCTCGCAGGGTATTACGTAGATGTAGCCGAAACCGGTAATAAAATAGAAAGTTTTATAAACTTGTGGAAGAGACAGAGTGTCTTTCATTATTATTACTACAACGTAACCACACAACGTTGAGAACGAGGTGGGAAATATCGACTGGCGAAGAGAACTGTAAATAAAGGGAGGCCATCCAAAAGGGAAACGGAGAGAAGGGTTCAGATAGGTGAAAGAGACGAAAAAGCAAGGAGGAGGGCGTTTATGTGGAAGGAAGGATTTCGAGGCGGTCGTTCTGGGAGGAAAGGATGGGAGGGAGTCCGGAAATGACAAAATGGAGGGAAAAAAGAAAAGGTTTGGGAGAGAGAATGGAAGGTTACGAAAAGGGCGTGCTCGAAAAGCGAAGGCCAAGTGGGAAAAGGCGAGAGAAATGAGAAAGGGCGACGTGAAAGGACCACTCACCACTCGAGTCGCACTCGTACAATAAAGGAAGTTGGCCAAAATCGATTATTTCGCTTTTTGTATCGGGACCAGGGTTATGAGACTACCAAAATTTGGACCCATACGACCATATTTAGGTTACATAAAAAACCAGAATAAATAAAATAAATGAATATCGCCTTGCTCGGGGTCGCAGCTAAGAATTAAGGCTAGGGGGTTTTAGGCGCAACTGAGGGTAGAATGTTGGGGAAACGAGGGAGGGGGAGGAAAAGAATAGGATTTTTAGATAGATTGAAAGAGAGTAGGCCTTACAGTGAATTAAAGAAGGCAGTGCTGGAAGGAAAGGGAGGCTCCCAGATCACTTCTTTAGTACTCCATGGAAACCTACCTTAATCGGTAGAATACTATAATAATAATACTTAGGGGTGTGGAGGTATGGCATACCCGCCAGGATAAGTGGGAGTTGCGGGGGCCCTCCACCAGAAAAATTTTAGATTAATGGTTCAAAATGGCAAGGTTTTATGGCTTTCTGAGGGATATTTGGTTAACGCTAACACTATTATATAAGTAACAACGTGTGAGAGCTCAGGGGAGCCCTTCACGGATACAACGCACCGGGGCCGGGAACCAAGCCCATGGCTTATACGCCCAGACACCCGGGGAGGGGAAGGAAGGGAAGGAAAAAGGATAGAGGCGCCGCCGCGATGGGAGCCCCCCGACGCCTCTGGGAAGGGATAGGTACGGAAGGGACGGGACGAGGGAAAAACACCCCAACGCTATAGAAGCGAAGAGGGCCCTACTATTAGCGAAACCAAGCATAAGCAATTAATGTTCTAGCGATCCCAGTGGATTTTCCTATAAGGAAGAAAAATCCATCGTTCGAATCGCTAGATATATATAAGTAACACTAATCCATTAAGTAAAATGGATTAAACTTAAAAATTTCTCTCAGCTCTGGGGAGGGGGTTTACCCCCAAGACCCCCCCTCGCTGCGCCACTGGCCTTGCTCGATGAATGAGTTTTAGCTCCACTAAATTAGACTTTGAGTTCCAGAAACGTCGAGTCTTTGAACCATATGCACTGCTATAAAAGCCAACAATTCGTAATAAATAACTCTTTGTTCGATAAAAGAGTTAAAAGCGATTTTTACGTTCCGTTAACATAGATCGGAGGTTCAATTGCCATTTGAGTAAGCGCTACACGAAGGAAAGTTACCTAAAATCGAATTTTTCGTTATTTTTTATTAAAACCACTAAATTTGGCACGATACTATAATATTTTAGGTCACATAAAAACTCTTAATGCGTAATAAATATCGTCGTGTGTGATAAAATAGTTTTTACGGAGTTATATATTCATAATATGGGACAGTAAGGTCCAGACGGTTTTTTTCTTTTTTCCTATGCCGGAGAGACTTCGGTATTGAAACGCCAAAATTCGCCTCTATTCGAAGGGCTATTAAAAAAACACTACAGCGAATATCGTTTCGTTCGATAAAGTGGTTTCCAAGGTGTTGTACGATCCTTAAATAAAACTGTGAGGTCCAGTAACCACTTGAGTGAACTTTGCACACAAAAAAGTTAGCCAAAATCGATTTTTTTGCTTTTTGTAGCAGGACCAGGGCGTAGGAACGCCAAAACTTTGCACCATACAGGGGGTTATAAAACCACACAGTGCGTAAAATACGTTGTATTGGTAGCTTTCACGAAGTTACACGTTCACCAAATAAGAATGACTGGTCCCCAATCGAGTAAGCGCTGTGTAAAGGAATATTGGCTCAAATATTTCAATTTTTTGTTACATTTTCGGTGAGACCATGGAATTAGAATGACTAGAATTGGCATCGAACGAAGGGCTATAAAAACGGAACATGCACAAGAAAGACGTTCTTTCGATAGAGCAAGCCAGGATAATTACACAAATGACGAAATCTTTTCCTAAAATCAGGTCATTTTTGTCAACAACCCTGAGATAACTAACTGGGACCACAAAACAGAAACTGATCAAATCGGTGACTTAATTATGATAATATCACCAAAAATCATCCAAAAGGGAAGGTCAAACAAGTAATTTATCGAGGGAAAAATTTAGTATATTAAAGGTTTTAATTTAGTACAGATAAAATATATAATCGCGATGGTCGCAAGCGGTCTATTGTCCGTCCCCTGCGCCGGAGCCGTGTTGTGTCAAGGTTACCAAAAGTTACCCATCCACGCACTCTGACAAAATTAGTCACTTTGAGATTAAACGGTCGCTAAAGACACGGCAAAATGGACTAAATTTAAATCCTAACTAAGTAGCATCTAATAATAATGATACTCATCATCATTATCATCACTGATCAGCAATCCTATAATTGATTTGACGCAACTCTCCACTCAATTCTTCTGCCAGCTAATCTTTCCCAAACTAAGTATTTCTTCTCTTCCACATCTTTCTTCACCTGTTCCATACATTCTGTTCGAGGTCTTCCTTTTTCGTTCTTGCCATCCACTTTTCCCTCGACGATTGTCTTCATCAAGCCATCATGTCACAAGATATGGCCCATAAGGTTGTTCCGTCTTCTAGGTATTAAGGTTATCATGAGGCTTCTCTTCTCTCCTACTCTTATTAGGACTTCCTCATAACTAACTCGGTCAATCCATATGATCCACATCACTCTTCTGTAGCACTACATTTCGAAGGCCTCTATACTTGCTTTCTCCGCTGCTGTCATTGTCCATGCCTCATTCAAAGTCTTCCTTTTCAGTTCTTGCCATCTACTTGTACCTCAACGATTGTTTTCATCAGGCCGCCATGCCTCAGGATATTACCTATAAGGTTCTTCCGTCTTTTTATCAATGTTTTCATGAGGCTTCTCTTCTCTCCCACTCTTCTAAGGACTTCCTCGTAAGGACTAACTTGGTCTATCCATTTGATTCTTCTGTAGCTCCACATTTCGATACCTCCACCGCAAAAACGCTAAAAAATGACCCACCGAATCAAATCCGCTCATCTAGTAGCCCAACAACAAGAATCCGCTCATCTGGCAGTGTCCGGAGAATGAACGCTCACCTCCAACTTTGGAGAATAGGAGATGAGCGTTTATGCTCCGGACACTGCCAGCTGAGCGGATTCGTATTGCTGGGCTACTAGAGGAGCTGATTTGATTCGGTGGGCGATTGTTGAGCTTTTTTGCAGTGGAAGTATCGATTTCTAACCCGTTATTTCTCTGTTGGTGCATTGTTCCATGCCTCAACATATAAGAGAAATACTCAAAATGTAAGTTCTACTAATTTTTTACCTTGCATCTACGCATAAATTTTCCGCTTTAAGTAGATATTTCTCGTCCGCCTTGACCCTTGATTTCCCCGCGGTTTTCATCGTCCATGCCTCACTTCCTTAGATAAGCTAACTCCAAATATAGGTTCTGATAAATATTTTCCTTACCTCTATGTTTAAATATCTCGCTGTAAGTTGATCTTTCTTTTAATGGACAGCTCTCTTCGATTAGGCTGTTCTGCTGATTATTTATTTCTTGCTCCTCCCATTGCTTGTTATGGTGCTACCCGAATAACAGAATTCATCCACATCTTACATTTTTTGCTTCCTAATTTTAATTTTAGTCTTGACTTCTTCGACACTGTAGAGGGAAATGTCATTTCTTCGAAGGACTACAAATACTTTCCTCGTACCTATTATTTATGGTACTTCTTTTATTTATACATTTACGCATTGAATGCAAATTATGAGTAGGGTGCAAAATAAATAAAAACTTTTTGTACCATTTTGCACGATGACGCTTTCCACGGAGTGAATTTGATTCATAAAATACGTCAGTTAACAGCCCAACCTAGTATCCATACCAACGGCCTTCGTTGGTGCCACGAAGCTTGTGTACACGCCTTCTTATCTCAGGGTTAGAGGTCATCACGTGAGTTACATGACAACAAAGGAACGTTCGCTGAATCGACGACGGTCGATGGAAAATTTCCTCGTCAAACGACATGGCCTTCCTTCCTTTAGCACTTTCCGACCTGTTACGCGTTCGGGGAAGGGCGACGTTATCACAAATGCAGGATAACGATGTGCGTGTAGCATTCAGGTAGGTAGGTATTGTTCAGAGAAACGAACACCCACCTCTTTATATCATCGGCTGCACAGTAAAAACGCTATCGGATTCTGAGGAAGAAAAAAGGGCTGATTTTCAAGGGCAACATTTTTAAGGTACGAATCCATTTATAGCCTAACAATGGGAGACCACGCACCTTCCTACGCCTTTTTCAATGCCAATGCCATTTTTTTACGACAGAAATCGAAATGGTTTCGTTTTATGGGCCGTAGTTAGCCTTTCATTATTTATTTTTCATACAGTAGGTTTAAAATGAAATACATATTTTAAAAATAGCGACCCTTTATGGCGAGATGTGATGGTGCACTGGTCAAAGCCGTTATAGTGAAGATCAGGGTTCGCGGCTCCGTCACGTTTTATATTTTATCTTCTTCAATTTAATAATTTTTGGACCGCTTTCAATTAAAATTCAATTCTAGCAAGCCTAGTTCGGAGGAGAAATTTTTTACCATAGTAACGTCTTTTAGGTATTTAAGAGGTTTTATTCCAAACGCGGAGATATGAACTTTAGAAAGAAGTGAAACTTATTATGGCAAGTACCACGATGATGTTTCGTTAACATAAAAAGCCAACAAATACAAAATAAGGCGCTGATACCGATAGTGCTCGTCACTGTACTTACGATTTGTACAGCATACTACCAATAATTCGATAAACAGCCAGATAGCACAATTTCCAAGGTCTACTAGAGTTCATCGAGTAAGGGCAACTATGCCAGCTCGCCAACATTTAACAACCACCTATGCAGTGGTGGTAGCCTAAGATATTCCGCCTAACATCAAGGAGCAAATAAGCATGATTCAACAGGCAGATAGGCTCTGCTAGTGTGATGCTGGGGGATTGGTTTCCCATTGTGAGGCTCCGCATACATTCCTGGCCGAATGGGACGTAATTCCACACACTGCCAACCCTTGATTGAGAGCTATGTGGAGAGCACTTCAAGCATAACTATTAATCCAGTCAGAGGAACGTCGAACAGGGGGTCGTTTGGCCTGCGTTGTTACGTGGAAGCCAATACTGAGTCTTAGCCTCCATCCAAATTACCTCGTACCATGCATTCCCCAACCATGGTTTTTGAAACAAGCTCTAACTAGCCAGCGGTTAGCCGATACAGAATTACCTGCTGATGAACTCAGTACGGAGACTCCGTAGACGAGAATTAGTCGCCCTGACCTGATCCCTGATTTTGGAACATACTCTTACTTAGGGGTGGGCAGTATTTCAAATACAAGTATTTAAGAATACGTATTTGAAATACATTGGTAATTTGTACTTGGAATTTCAAAATAAATTCAGGTCGTATACTTGCGAAATCCTAAGTACACGACCTAAAATTATTTTGTATTTAAAATACAGATTTTTGGTATTTTCTAATTGTAAAATAAAAAATACTTTTGTAGTGGGTTTGACAGCAGTTCTGTAAAATTCTGCTTCAGAGATTACTTCGTTTTCGTTAAAATCGTTTTCTTCGTGCTTGCAACTACCCATAACGTGCCAAGGCAGGTTTTATTTGAATAAATATCTTAGTTTACATACAAATGTATTTTTTATTTGAAAAGGTATTTAAAATACTATTTGTAGGTAGTTTTTCTAATACCCAATTCAAAGGTATTTTGTATTTCAAATACGGATCTTTGGTATTTTCCATTCTAAAATAAAAAATAATGTGTAAAGTACTTTTGAAGTAGCTCTGATAACACTTCTGTAAACATTATGTTTCAGAGATAACTTTGTTTTCATTAGAATCGTTTTGCATGAATGCAACTATCCAGAACGTGCCGAGGGAGGTTATGTTTTTTTTAATTTAAGATCACTTAGTTTCCATAAAAATGTATTTTGTATTATACAAGGTATTTAAATACTCTTTTGTAGTTTGTTTTTCTAATACCCAAATCAGAGGTATTCTGTATTTTGCATTTAAATTACATTTGGAGCGGTATTTTGTACTTCAAATACTCCTCAGCCTGAATTTTGCCCAACCCTGCTCTTACTCTAATCCATTATTTTAGGGCAAAGACATATCGCACTGCTTGACAGTGACGCAGCGAGGGGTGGGGGTTCGCGGGGTAAAATCCTCCCCACAGAGCTCAGAGATTTTTTTAATAAAAACATTTAAATGTGAAAATTTGTAATTAATATTGAGGACACGGATGCCTCACAAAAAAAAACATCAAACTAATCACACAGCCGTAAAACTCGCCATTTTGAACCATTTATCTTAAAACATGTCTGGGGAGGGCCCCGGCACCTAACGCTTACCCTGGCGGATTTTCCATACCTCCCCAGGCACTTCAGTATTAGTTGCGCCTAAAACCCCCCCTACACTTAATTCCTAGCTGAGCCCCTGCTGCTTGAAACTTAATCGACCGCTTAACTAACATTAGACCGGTCGTATTTTTCTTTTTTGGTGTTGTATCACTTGTTGAAAACGCATGCTATTATTTTGACATTTAAACGGAAAAACCTTGTAAACAATTTCTGGTAGGTATCTCAAATATAAAAATAACATTGGAGAAAATACAGAGGCAGATTTTTTAAATTTGAGAAACAGGTGGATCAGATGTTTAGAAAATTGTAAGCTTTGTACATTCTGTATATTTCATGCGACGGTATGATGAATATATCGTTGGCAGACATTTGGAGGAATGAAAGGCAGAGGTAGCAATATTCAAACTAATATTTCGAACAATTCAATAGTTTTAGAAATTATTTAAACTCAGTGTACAACAAAATGACGCTGAAAATATCGAAATAGCCTTGATCTACTTCACCTATGCGTAACTGAACAGGAAAAATGACCGCGCTAACTCATGCAGCAAATATGATTTGTCCAGACTTCTGCCTCCTCAATTCCATGACTTTCCCAGATCATTTAAGTTTTCCAGAAGAATAGCCACTTTGCACTTTCCACGAACTTACACCTCAATCCGTCATGTTTTATTTTTCCATCAGTAAAATGTTCCTTTCGGAGAATCTTCATAATCGCCTTACCGTCAGCTAACCTTGGGCGATCACTTACGCAAAGACACGAGGAAAAGATTCTTGGTGAATATTTCCGGGGTCGTCGACCGTCTAATGAAAGCTATTGAGCAGCGTGTGTAAGAGAAAAACGCAAAGAGAATTCTCGAAACCTCAAATTGATTCTCATCATTACCACACAGGAGGTTCGGCCGCAAGCCCGCGATTCAGTACAAATTTTATTCGCATATATTATTCACAAATATTTTTTTTTGCAGACACATTCGACTTTTGTAGAAATTAAAAGGTTGAACCTTCTACAGAATTCCATCGAACTATATGGGTAAACTCTTTCCGGGATTCCCACCGAGTTAAATTTTCCATTATAGCCAACACTTCAAGTTCCGAGTTGGATCTCGGGACTGCTCCTCAAAAAACGAAATTCCTAACGGCAGCCCTAAAGATGAGCGCTCTCGCAACATGAAATGTTGGCTATAGTGGAGAATTTAACCCGGTGGGAATCCCGAGAAGAGTTTACCCACAAGTAAAATCATGCCACATGGAATATATATACATTAATCCTTAAACCTTTATACTGATACTTATCCCTGATATTTGAGCCGAATATAGCTCAATTTTCATGAAATTGACGTGATTTAATAATTATAACAACGAATTTATTATTCTAGGACCTTGTCTCATGGAATAAAAATTACTTGCACTATGAGACTGTAGTGAAAACAAAAATCAAAGATAGTAACTTATCGATCAATAACAGAGAGGGGCATCAAAAATAAGAAACAAAAACACATTAGGCTTTCAAAGCAGATTTATTGAACGATTTCGGAAATGCAGAATGGAAAAAGTAACTTCGAAAATATAATGAGCGAGTAACGTAACGATAGTTTTACATAGGTTATGATTATGCCAAATTAAAATTTTACGATTAAGTGTTGACTTAAAATTTGACTTCAGCTACACCATTCATTTTCCCATGATAAGAGCCATAACGTAAGTAATCTTCACTTTTATCGTGACTGCTATGTTATGATGCACTAACATCAGTTTCAACACAAAACACACATTCCAGCATTAGTCCACAGATTTCTTGTGTTTAGCCTGGTATCGTCAAAACATACTTCCTGAAATGGAGATTTATGAATGCAATTTCTAGAAAGTAAAGAATTAAAACTGAAAAGGCGAGTCATTTTATGTTAGAATATGAAGTACAATCGAAAGAGATTGTATCGACATTTTGTGACAATTATACACGCTTACTTCGAAACTACTTAACTTGACATGGAAGCCAAGTTAAACTCCCCTTTAACTGACTCAACATCACAAATACTGATTGAAATGACAGTAAACTCCCGATAAGTTTTTAAGCCCCGGTGGTACATGAATCAAGCGAAAAAAAATCTGAAAAAAATGTATTCCAATTGTATTTTCCAACATCTAATAGCTAACTACTTACAACTGTAATTCCAACATTCTCATACCTTCATATCTCACTCTTTTCTCATCCATTTTTTGACATTCACGATAAAAAAGGCAATCATGGATTTTAAAGTGCAATAAGATTCATCCAAGATGTAGTGAATATCTTAGCCGCATGTCTAATTTCCATCGATTTTCTTTATCGTAATAATCTATACGACCACCATTATCGGGCGATGGTAGGGGCAACTTTGATGTCACGGGCGGCTTCACTTTCGAACAGTCAGCGTATTCCACACGGCAGGGTTAATTGATTACGAAACGATTTTACAACGCTGGCAATTCTAGAACAGAATTTCGGAAAGCCTTATTGCGCATGCGCAACTTCACTCCTGAAAGTGCTCGGGAGCCAATCACAGACCCATGGAAATAAAACTGTGCAAGCGGCAAACTTCTCCACTTTATGTGAGAGGGATGAAAAAGGAAAATTTTAATTTTACCCTTAACCACCCTTTGAATCCCGAATGTTAATGAAGAGGAGAAAAAAGAACGGTAGGAATCCACGTCGCTTTCATTGGAAAAAAGCTTTTATATCTCCGCATAATTTAATCAGAATAACGCCTAAAACTCTTTATAGTGGACACTTTAGTGTTCAAATAGGCGATTTAAAGCTAGAAGAAATACTTAGTAGGAATGCAGCTTCAAGACGGGACACACAGCTTTCCATTGAGGAAAAGGACTCGGTAGTTACAAAACTTTCCTTAAGGAACTAAACATAAATAAAATTCCTCCCCTATATCAAACACATTTCCCATGAGGAATCTTCTTTCTTTTACGACCGCCTAGCATTATAAACTTTACTCGAAGGTAAAAGTTCCATTTAATCCTGTGAGTCGTAACTCAAAACAAAAAGAATTAAGCTGTGAATAGTAACTATTTCCTTCATTTTAATGCGCGGCAATGAAGTTTCTTTGATGTAGCTAAAGTGTGATCAGGTGTCCCACAAGGAAGCGTATTCGGCCTCATTTTTTTATTATAAACATTAATGGCCCATGTTCTAAAATTAGCAGTAAAATACGAATATTTTGAATCTCGAAACTATCGTGGGGAATAAATACGAGGAATATTTGTGCCAGATCCCCGAATAAACTAGGATACGTTGAAGGGAAGATGAAAAAGAAAAAAAGAGGTGATATTTCGCACTCATCCAGCCATACCTTGACTATGCAGCGAGTATATTCTGGTGCAAAAAGACTAAAATCGGAAAACTTATTTTATACAAATGAATGCTGCATTATTCGTTAAAAACTGCTACACTTATGCTATACAAATAGGGTAGTTTCCTTCATCAAAGAAAACGAAAGGCATTGATTGCAATTCGTTACCTACCATTAGTATATTCATATTATACAAATTATTTGGTTTCAGAAATACCGGTTTAGACGAATAGCAATGGTGAATTTTATCCTCATTTGAAATAGGCCGGATTGGCGCCCATGCGATGCAACTGCACGTGACGTCACAGGGACCTAGTTTCTATACGAGTAGATAGGAGTTTTACATCGTCTGAGGTTACGAATGCATGCATGAGGCACAGAGCTCAGGGAAACATGTATTAATAATCACCTATTTAAACTGGCTACGGTCGGAAAGTTTTCCTTGTTTGATAAGGTATTAATAATCCCTATTTAAGCCATGCGCTACCAGCAATCACGGTACTCTGCTACCTGCTAGCATCCTGCGTCGTGTCAGCGCTCAAAGCCTCGCCCTAAGGTCACCTCACCTGCGGCAGCGGGAACTAGAACGACGTCACACGGAGTTTTCCCAGCATTCATACTTAGCCGTCGCGTTTTCGCGCGCTTGAAAATTTTCACTTTTCATTTAATCGCGAAAAATAGATATCGTCATTTAAAAATGTAAAAGCGTAAAATATGTACTCTAGGAGTAATAAGCTTTCGATTTAGGCAATAGTAAATAATAGGAAACCACCCTATTACTCTAGGAACCGCTAAAGACTCGGTAGGCTGCGCGCCAGGGTTGCGTGCGTCGGGTTGCGTGAGTAATTGAGAATAGAAATCTTTCAGATTAACAGGGAAAATATCATATTACAACCGAACTATATTTCTAGTTCAGACATAAATGATAAATTAAGAGAGATATTTTGCCGAACGTATAGTATGGAAATCCCCGAACAATAAAGGTCTACAAAAATGCTAAGGGTAATTAAGTTAAGGCCATTTTGCACGAGGCACGGAATTGCGCAGGTTTGAACTGCATTAATTCCTAAAATGGCGTGCAATCGCACGAATACATGAATGAAATTAGAACAGGGGCTATTTTTCTATCTCAAGTCCACGCAGTCTTGCATGTGTTCAAGCAATTCACCGCTTTTCACGACGCAATTTTGACTGCGCCTTCGTACACTCGTCAGATTGCGCAGGTACGTGCCTCCTGTAAAACGGCCTTTTTATTTGTACACGGATGGTGTCCTTACACCCCCTGCCACAAGCCTAATGAAGCAGCAGGCGGGGTAGTATGCAGATATAGACACATCTTATAGTTAGCTTTAACCAGGCGTTTTAAAACCGGGATTTAGTAATTTCTCAGATGTAAAAGATAACTCATCCCATATCTCATCACTTCAAAAATATAAGTACAATTTTTCTTTTAATTTTCCGTTTATAATGTTGAAAAATCGCTCGCACCTATCCAACTAAACCGTAGAATGTAACAACAAAGCGTGGCAGATTAGATTTCATCCGGTGACCAAACACAAACTCGTATCAAGCGCAAATGTTTTCACTGCCCGTAAAGACATCACCAAAAAAATGCTTGGAATTGGGCGAGCGAAAACAAAAGAGAAAGGTAAAACGAATTCCGCGAACTGCCGTCAGCTGCGGACTTTCAACCACTCGGGACTATCGACGACTTACCCGCAAGTGGCCGTCCGCGAGGGCGACGTCCGAACGGCCGAGGTTTTATTTTTATTCATGATAATCCGAAACACCAACGGACTCCATTGAAAGGAACAAGAGTTGCGCCCTAACACGTTTCGCTCTTGACGAGGGACTGTCGTGATGGAATGGTGAGTGCCTCGAGGCGAAAACACCAATGCAGTGACGCACACTAAAGAATTGCGTTATTCGAAGCTGATACTTTCTGAGATGGAATTAGATTCGTTTTCCGGACGCTTAGACATTTCGATGGCACTAACGCGATCACTAGAGTGATCACTCGCATATGAGGTTCCCATCGCTATTTTTCACCACTCGTCCGGTCGCTTTTTCCGTCGCTGAAACCGTCTTTAAAGCCCCATATGAGCCAATCAGAACGCATTCCCGAATGGAGCGATTGCAGCGCAACGTTTGACAATCGTGGGAACGACATAGATAAACAAACACGCTATATATTTTCGTGATGCGGGTCCTATGACAACGAGCTGTGATATCGGAGGTGATGCGAAAGGCGACGACAGGGGGGACCGTGTGATTCAGAACAATCATCACTAGAGCGATCACTTTTCCCGTCGCGAAAAGCGATCGCTCTAGCGATCACTTTTAGCGACGAAAGAAAATAATCGTGTGATTCAGGCTTTACAGTGCCGGGGAGTGCTATCGCGTTCCTCCTATCTTTCGCGAAAAGTGCCATGAGCGCGATATCGCTCCTCCTGCTGATGCTGATATGTAGTTCACTAATCATTCAATAGTCAATATTCATTTCGTTTTAACATTAACTATTTTCTTTAATTTATAAAAATTAACTCATATTACCAAAAATTCGTCAAATAATACACTAAAAAGGTGAAATCACATATAATGAAAATTTCCTTTTTGAATAGACACCTTTAGTTGTTTTTTAGACATATTTTTTTCCTAACTTACTGCAGAATCAACAAAAATGCCTCGGTACTTTTAGCATAGTACCTACCTAGAAAATCGGTTGGTATACAAGGGGTTAAGGTAGGTTTCCATGGAGTGCTTCATAAGTATTCTGGCAGCCTCCCCGTCCTTCATGGACTTCCCTTTTCAATTCATAATAAGGCCTACTCCCTTTCTTAAAATCCTATTCTCTTCCTTCCTCTCCCTCGATTACCCAACATTCTACCCTGTAACACTGTTTATACAACATCCAGTCCCCGCTAAGTACTCTAGTAAATAATGGAAAATCAATTTAGATATTTCCCTGCTATTCAGAGAGTAGAAAGTCAATCAAAGATAGAATTTCAACAATATGAATTCCAGGGATCTAACCACTGAGAATGTGACTGGTTAGGAGCATGCAAGAGAGTTCAATATATACCGTCTTATAGCCTATGCATATTTTTTTCGGCGGAACCACGGTGGTATGTATTAAAAAAGAGGATCCTTAACCCTCTTTGCCCCAATTTTTAACATTTGCATGTGCAGAGACCTGGCAGAGAACGCCCTCAGGAGTGGAAAAAACAAACTAAAAGTAATACATGAGAGGGGATTGGGTAGGCTAACTGTTACTTTGAAGTCACAATGGTATACAGACGCAAAGAAATGAAAAAAATAACAAAAAGTGCATAAATGCGGTATGTTACCTCAAAGTCATCCTGGGGTATAGAGGGTTAAGTCGATCTCTAAATCTGTTGTCACCCACCGCGCATTTAAATGGGTTTACAGAAGTCGCCACTCGCGTCGCTGACGAACACAGTGATCCGAGTTTCACCGGGAAATAAGTTATAATTAGGGGGATTTAGGGGCGCAGCTAGGAATTAAGGCTGGGAGGGTTTAAGTGCAACTAATACCGGGGTGTGTGGAAGTATGGAATACATTCTATTAGTAATATCAATCCAATTAAGTAAAATGAATTAAATTTTAAAATTTCTCGGGGCTCTGGGGGGGGGGGAGTTATCCCCCAAACCCCCCCTCGCTGCATCACTGGTGGTATTAACCGAAATGTATATATGTAATGATGTGATCTATGAAATCCCTTGCTTTCAATGCTATTTCTTGGAATTACAAACATTATAAAGCAAAATATTGGGGAAAAAGTGGATCGCATTGCACTCATTACCGCGCCGCGGACATTTTTGAAAACCGATTAAAATGCAACCGAAGTGGTAATAGAAATCAGCCTTCTAAGGGATGGTGTTGGGCCTCCTCTATGCAGTCCCCTTGACAGGGTCATTTGTACTACTCATGGTTGCTAATGTAAAAGGAAGCTTATTTTTCCGCTGTGAGTATTCAGTTTAGAAGGGTCTCCTGTCGTTTGACATCATTAGATTTTGATTATGCCCGTAGGTGTGACAAAGATGATTTTATAATTGATAGCATCAGTGGCGGATCTAGGATAGGGGCAAGGTGGAGTTAAGTGAGGGGGTAACCTCGCGGTAGTTTAAGGAAGGCTGCGCAGTTCGTCAAAAACTGCAACGGGCGTACTGACAGCGTTGCTCAGATGCTAAGCGAATTTGAAAGGGAGCCGCTGGAGACTCGGAGGCTACTCGCTAGGCTTACATTGCTTGAACAATTTAGAATGGATATCTTGAAGTGCGACAAGAAGAACATACTATTAGAGACCCACTATATTTCCAGGTCCGACAGAAGCGATAAATTACGAGAGATGTTTTGCCGAACGGATTGATTAGTGAATTCCTTCTTCCCCCGAACCATAAAGCACTCAAATAAATGCCAGTCGTAATTTCGCTATAGCATTTCCTTTTTGAGTGCAAATGGTTGGTGTCCTAACGTTCCCTGCCACACGCCTTTTAAGCGACTTGCGGGATAGTATGTAGATGTAGTAATGGAGGTGCGAACAAAATTACCATTCTATCTGGTGTAAATTGGATATCCAAGGGGTAAAGGATTTAGCCCCCTCTAGCCCCTCTTCGGATTCGGATGGAATTGGGCCTCCTCTATGCAGTCCCAATAGAATATGCTGCCAGCGCATGGGACCCTTACGAAGTAGGACTAATAGCTGAAATCAATCGAGTACAGCGCAGGGCGGCCAGATTTGTGATGAGTTGTAACGACAAAAACTGTTGCGTTTCCAGTATGTTACACGAGTTATGATGGGAATTTTTACAGGAGCGTAGATCGAAGTATAGGCTTAACTTACTTAGGAAATTCGAAGAAGATATTTTCTCAGACGACGTGCATCATATCCTTCGTTTACCATCGTATTATGGTAGACGTGATCATGAGATTAAAATAAAATAAATAGACTGCAAAACAGAGAGATTTAAAATTTGTTTCTTCCCTCGTACTATTAAGGATAGTAACGTTGTCTCAAGTAATAGGATTAATGGCGTCGCTCGCTAGGATTACTCATTGCATGTTTTTTTTCTTAGTTCTAACCTAGCATGTATTTCCTCTAGGAATTACAGAAGATTCCGGTTAATTGGGACATATCGGGACTCGTGCATTTTGCCCCAATTACGCGGCTGCCCCAATTAGGGGAACTATGCTGTATATGGGCATAAACAAACGTTGAAATGATGGAGAGAAGACTAAAGAATGTTTATAAATCAACATAAGTATATTAAACTATTAATTTGATTAATAAATCAGCGAGTTAAGTTATTTATTATATTTTTTTAAGAATTATAACAATTTAGTTAAAAATATTTTTCACAGCCTCGGGAGATGCTGAATGAATGTCTTTTAATAAGTCCTATTAAAGAAAAGTCCTATCCTCTTGCGGTTAGCATAAAAACAAGAGCTTTCAAAATAGGGCAAGAATAGGAGCATTTGTGAAAAAAAGAGTAAATCAAAGGATTCTGAAAACAAAAAAATTTAATTTAGTCGCGAGTATAGAGTATGTCGCCGACTTATGGCTTAATAAAGCGGCATGCTGTCCCAATTAAGCGAAGAATACTCTGGGATATTCCTCTATTGGGTTCTGCTCTTCGAGATCTGCCCCAATAAGCGGCTGCCCCAAGTAACCGGTGGACCCCTTAAACGGAATCTACTGTACCAACCATTAGAAAGTTTTTTTTTATGAACATACATGTATATTTTGCTAGTATGCGCAATGTTTCTGTGACCGTGCGGTTTGCATGTGGCAGTCCTCTTGGCTGCTGCATGTTGGTGATTGGTCACCCCCGCCAAACACCCTAGAGGTGGCTCGCAGGGTATTATGTAGATGTAGATTTTCCCCTTGGTCGGAACCTTGGGTCGACAAATCGGCCGCCGAACAAGTCCGGACGTGTTCGCTCCGCCCGTACCTGCCCGTCGCCAAATCTCGGCAACGCGCCCGGCTCCTGCCGCCACGCTGCCCTTGACTCAGCCCGCAGCGATGAGTGCTGACCTCATCGAGCGCACGGAGCCAAGGCCGCCGGAACTGCCGACGGAGTAATGCGGAAAAAAAAGAGGAGAAAATAAACGCTCCGAGAGATTATGGCAGCGCGACATTCTTCCATCTGCCCACGAGGAAATCGTACTGCGTGCTCCACAGCTCTATGGGGCTCTTTGTTTTACATGAGTCATTCTAGCGTGAACAGGGGCGCAGCTAAGAATTAAGGCTAGGGGGGGGTTTAGGCGCAAGTAATACTTCGGGGTGTGGGGAGATTGCATACCCGACAGGTTAAGCAGGAGTTGCGGCGGCCCTCCTCCAGAAAATTTTTAAGAATAATGGTTCAAAATGGTGAGTTTTACTGCTTTCTGAGGGATATTTGATTAATCCTAACACTCATCTACAAGTAACACTGATCCAATTAAGTAATATGGATCAAACTTAAAAAATTTCCCTGAGCTCTGGGGGGTTCTATCCCCAAAACCCCCTCGCTGCGCCACTGAGCGTGAATGCAAGTTAACGCGCAGAGACGTGGTTAAATTCCAAATCATTAAGTGCCAATCCACGTAATAAACGCAAGAATGCATTAAGGCGATGCAATAGGAACGTTTTACAAAAGGAACCCAATAACACAGCATTAAACACGTACCAAAGTGCATTTCAAAGTCAGAGGAAACAAATTTAAAAAATCCCAAAGATTACCAGATTTTCTAGGGGAATTGGTATAAGAATAATAATAGGAAGTGGCATTTAATGAATTTTTACACATTTAGTGTCTTGCGCAAAGCCATAGCTATAAAATAAACCATAAATTTATGTCTCTACGACCATTTGGTGGTGAAAAAAAGGAATAAAATGATTAATTGAACGTTTTTTTGGCAATAATACAAAAAATAGTAAAAAGCTCATTTAACGCTTATTTTTTTGGGAAAAAAATTGAAGGGCTCCTTAGTTTGAGATGTATATAAACGATTACCGAATTTTTATCGAAATCTGAGACCACAAGGGAAAATGTTTGTTGAGATGGAATGACCCAGCTTGTTTTACACGCTTTTTCGTAACTTGCTTCGTCTTTTAGTCTGCGTTAACGCTAGAAATTTGTAATTGATTTTAATCCTCTTCTCATCGTCGAATCTGCTTAAAATCTTGTATACTTACTTGATTTTGATGAAAAAAGGCTTTTTGTTTTTGAAGAAACAGACATTTGAAATTTACACAAAATGAAAACTACTATAAGAGTAAAATAATTATCATTTCATAATTTGTATTTCTTTAGCAATCCTCAATTCTATACTAATGTCTCCCTCAATTTCAGTGGAATGTATCTACAAGGTGTGCTCAGGAAATAACGGGAAATTTAGTTCTTTGAAAAAAAATATTTATTTATTCGACTACATTAATGTTGTCACCGTCAAAATAGTCCTTACTTCTTGCTAAGGGTCAGTTACAGAACTGAAAGTGATAAACTGTTCTTTTTGTTTATAATATTACACTCACTCTATACAATATCACGGAAGCCACCAGAGACAGTTACATGTGCACACCAGATATCAAGTAACAATCACATACAATAGTAACTCGGCTTCCCATTGAGCACGACACCGAACAATAGCATATCATCGCGGTGTTCGTACGAGAAATTACTCTCTCAAATCTTCCACTTAAGCAGATCAAACACCACTTAACCACACCATTAGATATAATGCACTTGGATCGGTGCTTTTTCCAATATTATAAACACCAATAAAACTCGATCTCTGGGATTACATTTAGCTCTAATAAATTATGAGTGTATGAATAAACTACTATAATACGAGCTAAATAAATACATACTATACTACTTCGAGATTGTACTTTCTCTCAAATCTTCCATAAAACCACTTGACCACACCATCAAATATAATGCACTTGTGTCTGTTCTTCTTCCAATATTAGAAACACTTCTAAACCTTGATCTCTGTGATAGCCTTTAACTCTAATAAATTATGAATAGTGGAATAAACAACTACAATACGTAGATGTGAGGAACCAAGAGTGCACTTCGCAGCATTAATAAAAACGAAGGAGTGATGGAAAAAAAGCATAAGAACCATCAGCGATGTATAAGCTTTTTTCTTAATCGACGAAATAGCCGACCTCTTTTCCTGAAAGCTAAAGTGCGCACGTGTTTGAGACTTGAGGCCTTTCATCGCAGATGCCTCCACACCCATCAACTCGTTGAGTCGTCCGCCTCCATCAACTTGGCGATTTATTATTCCGAGTGCAGTCTCGTCAACAGGCAGGCACTCCAAGGAAAACAAAAAAAATCACGGGTTGGAGAAGAAG
Organism: Ischnura elegans; assembly: GCF_921293095.1. Classification (NCBI taxonomy): domain Eukaryota; kingdom Metazoa; phylum Arthropoda; class Insecta; order Odonata; family Coenagrionidae; genus Ischnura; species Ischnura elegans. Next base: position 40,381,341 of record NC_060257.1, read on the forward strand.
CTTCAGATGCTAACAGTGCTGAGCCGTCATAACATTAGCCCCAGCTAGTGTTTCGCGGTCAAAATTAAGATTATCTGTCATCGCTGCACTCACAACGTTTGAGAAACCGTCTGCGCGATTTAAGGCGACAGAAATAATTGTGAAACACTCAATGCTTTAAATATAATTGAATGAGAATACTTTCACGTATGGAATTTCTTGGCTTACAGAAAAAAATGAGAGTGGGCAATGTGTCTATCTTTAAAAAATTTGTTGGATAATAATTCTGTGGATTTCTACCCGTGAGGAGCGCGAAATACACACCATGCCAGTTGAATAATTTAATCGCATGTTTATATTCTTGTCAGTTCCCACTTGTCTCTTTCCCGAAGAAGAATGAGAAACGGTTGAAAATTTGAATGTACACGTGTGAATGCTTATTCTGTGTCTAACAAATAGTTCTTGAGGCCTCACTTGGCATTAATATGCATAGATATAAATAGGGCACACAAAAACATTTTCATAGAAAAAAATAAACAAAAAATTAAAAAATGGAGCTTACGGTGGAGAGTTTGCCCTAATTATCGATGGGACAGAGCCCATATTTCTCAATTGAGGAGAAGAATAGGTGTAATCTAGGAATGGTCGGATCGGATACCTCGGATCCAAATATCCGCGGATATTGCCCTTCATCGAATACATCGGATCCAAAGACGTCGGATCTGGATCCGAAATTTTAAATAATAGCTTCAGTGAATGCAACGCTCCATGAGTGTAGAAAGAGTTCCGATTCTCTCTTCTAATGCGCCGTCACATGCGATTCTTGTCCTACTCATGAACCGTTTTGTTTGAAAGCTCTCGCAGAGGTTAGGTGGGAGAATTTCAGCCGTGGAGAATAAAAAAGACAAAATACGACTGGCACATAGTGTGACTCTTCCCAAGAGATTGAACAATCATGGGGGGAATCTCAACGTCAGGAATTTAAAAATGCATTTGGATCCGAAAATATCCGATCCGAAAGATCCTGCTCCGAAAGTCAAGGATCCGATCCGAATCCGGATCCGAAAAAAAATCCTGGATCCGTCCATCCCAAGTATAAACAAATACAGTGAAATATATATCAAACACATTCAAGTAGTGCAAAATATTCAAGTGGCAACTATTTTCTCGATGCATGAGGTATAAAAAGTTATGCAACTTTGATTTTTTTTTATCTGTTCTCCTTACAAAGTCTTGCAAGTGTACAAAATTTTCCCATTTTTCAGCTAATTTATGTTTTAAAATGCAGGTTTGCTATATTTTCAATAGTAAATGACGTAGGCTATAATTTTCTTCCCTAGAAAGCAGCTTTCATTGTGAAATTAACATTCATTACGTAAGGTATGAATGGTGGTAGCTTACAATAGCCACAGGTGGACTCGTACCTATATACTGCATTAGCAATAATTAATGATTTTTTATGGCTGTTACCATAATAATATGTGAATAAGAATATGTAGGTGGATTAAAGTAAAATTTTAAGATGCATGAGTATGTGTATAAGAAAACGATTGCGTGTTTAAAATATGACACCGACTATAGCACCTTAACTGCTTCATGAAGATTAGATATGAATGACTATTACCCAACGATTGTTTCTGCATCTTCATGCAAATTACTACAGTTAAGTAAGATTGAAGAAGGGCATAATTTCAATATTATTGCGAGAGGTAAAATGCTTCCAATTTAACCTCCCGGAAAATGCCACATAAATAAAGAATACAAAATCCTATTTCCACATTTTCCTCAATGTTGATTTCGGGTTAAATTTACGATACCGCTCATAACAAATTAGGAATCTAAACTTTTTGTTCAATTCCAGGAATGGGTAAAAACTAACTTCTAGCAGCTAATTTGTCTCACGCCCCAAGGATATGAGCTGCATAGTTAATATGAGGAAAACATATTGCCTGGTGGAAGAGCCGACGGCATCACAATTTCTATTGAATTTAACAATATTAAATTTGAATTAATCCCATTATTTGCCATTTTCAGGCGAAGATAAATTCGTATTTCCAGCAATTATATCAACACAATATTTACCAACACTAATTGCTATTTCTTTACACCTTTGGCGATAATATCACATTAGTTAGCCATTGATACATTTTCGAGACGGTCGCTAAAATATAGAGTACTAAGTAGAGGATTTTTAACTATTTTAGCACCTTTCATAATCGAGATAACTTCATTTATTAAAGATATATAATGTAAATTCATTTTTTCCATATTTTGTTTTCTTTTATGAATGAAAATAATAAATGAATAATTTTATATTACGGGGGGGGGGGGTCCGGATCCCTCGCACCCCCCCTCCCCCTAGGCTACGCCACCGACGCTGCGGAAGTAGGAGAATATAAGGTATTGTGATACTGTGGCGATCGAGATTTGGGTGCGGAGAAGAATGGAGAAGGTGATGTAGACGGAGAGGAAGACGAAGTGCTAGAGATGGCGGTTGAGGAGAGGTATCGTCTACATGAGGTTCAGAGGAGACAATGGGTTTTGCTGGTGTACTAAGTACTAGGCGGGGAGGGTATAAAAAAAACCGTGTTATTGAGAATAAGTTTAGGTGAGCAGGATGGAGGGAAACATATAATAGGCCTTTTGTGATTTGTTAAGAGAAGTCAGGTTTGGGAGAGGAGGCAGGCCGTGCTGGTTTATCTAACAATTAATAATATTCAATACAAAACTGCATTGACCAGGCATCAACTCGAAAGTCGTGGGTTCCAGTCCCGCCAGAGTAAGTTGCCCATATTCTGGGCATGGATATTCATGTACTTTTAATTACCAACAAGTTACAAACTCGATGTAAAGGTTAGTAACCATTCTGTTCTCGGTGGACTGGTAATAAATAAAATAATACAATACCTTTACCATGCTCATTTACCAGCCAAATTTGAAGTTTTTAACCGCCATAAGTACCTACTGATATTGACATTTCAGCTGATTCGATGACATATTTTGAATAGATGGCAAGTATGTGTTCAAAAACAATAATAATAACATAACTCCATCACGGGATTCAGCCTTTTTATTATATCCAAAATGAAATGCATTGCACAATTAATAAAGTGTACTACAATAGGCTCATATACGCTTCAATGAAGCATATATACAGGGGGTTAGCTCTTAGAAATGATTCACTGAATTTAAATACAAGCACTTAGATATAAGATTTAGATATGGAGAGGAAACCACCGCTACTAAGCCCGTTTTGGCAATAAACAGATATAAATATAGCATTCAAGGTTATATTTACGTAGTTTAAAGTTTATCTAAAGAATAACCAAACCAAATAATTTATATATTATGAATACACTAATGGTGGGTAACGAATCACAATAATTACCTATCGTTTTCTTTGATGAAGGAAACTACCCTATTCCTGGCTATATAAAATGGCTGAAGCCTACTCAAGTAATTTCCCTTCTACCGTTCTTGACCTACCAGCCAACCCACTAGCCCTGAACGAGGTAAATGGTAGCACGTTTTCCGTTGCATGCCGATCACGGAGTCGTGACTCCATAAAAATCAAACATTGATCCCACAGGCGAGGAGCCGCGCAAGAATGGGTAAAGAGGGTTGAAAAGCGATACGAACTGGGGGTAGTTCCGAAGTTTGAGTCACGCAGGCCTAAAATAAAGTTCACCCTCTCGAGAAGCATGCTCGCACAACTCATCCAGTTCACAGACGACGCGACTGGAATATTTCCATCAAATTAGAGATTATCATACGGCCAACTGGAGTAACTTTGGCCCAGAGAAGTAAAAATATTCCGAGTTCTGTATTTTGCAAGGAGGTTGCAAATATCTGGAGACGCTGTTTCCAAGTTTATAGCGAGGTCAAAATTCCGCCATCTTGGTTTGACCATTTTTAGACTCAGTCTCCTTCTGATAATTTGATGTGGCTAAGTTGCGTTCTGAAAATGCACTACAATGAGTAAAAAATGCTACTACAATCACTATTATTCCACCCATGATCACTAATGGATTGGATTATATGTTATTGCATTTTTTCCATCATTCGCGATACTTAAATTAATGCCTGAACACTGTATCTATTAGCCACTTTACTTTCGGGAATATCCTTGAAAATATACTTTATTTCTGTAATTGTTAGATTTCCGTTGGCTATAGTAAAATTAAATATCAGTATAAGTGTAGGTAAAAGGCTAATTAACTCTCGTAAATATTATTTTCAGCTTAGCTGGTTGAAGACCGTAACCGCGGTGATTGCTAATAATATTTCTCTCGGAAAAGATGTTTGAGTCATAACTTCGCGAAGCCTACCGATGAAGTAAGAAATAAAGGTTTACATTGTGCGTTCCATAGGTTAATAAAATGTATTAACGAGTTATGACCAAACATTTTAACATTAACCCTTGTGGTATTGCCAATGTTTTGGTCAAAGTGGGCGTGGCCTGTCCTACCCAAGCACCCCCATTCCCGCCACACTTCGCTCCACGCCCGAAACCAGTGGTGCCCCCTCCAGATAATTACAACCTTCTCGGTATTTTGACATTTGGATTCATTGATCGTCTTATTTCTTGCATCGGTCGACAGGTAGTAGATATGGCTTCACTCTAAATTTAGTTTGGTCTTTGGTTCTATAGAATAGAAGGAATTTTGAACATTAATTGGTAATATATGCATTCACATTTTGCAATATAATATGATTTTTCCTTGCATAAATGTTTTTTTATTTTAATTTTTCAATTTTACCCAAATAAAATAAATATACAGGTTTACAATCAAGAAACACTTGAAAACAGTATACTAAGACATATATTGCGAGAGGTATGTTTGCTAATATTCATTGTTTAAAACTAGATTTGTATGCTTTTATTACATTGGGCAAAAGTTACCAGAATTCAAGATAACTTTGGCCCGTTTTTTTATCTTGCTTGTTAAAATATTTAGAGGTTCCAAAAAAGCCCAAATGCAAAGCCTAAATGACCAATTTGGCGTAAAGTGAAAATATCCCGAGCAGAACTTACCATTGCTACAAAACCTCAAACAATCGTGTTGTATAGTAGTTCAACGTCCGATACGAATTTAATGCAAGGCGAGGAAATATTTTGAAGGTAAAACACAAGACTTACCTCAGTATATGCGTTTTAAAATCTGTAAAACCAATGAAAAGCAAACGAGACATGCTCACTTATTCCCTAGCATCTACTGTACCCCTGAATAAGGTGGTTTCCTATTTTTTTATTGCCCAAATCGAAAGATTATTACTCCTGGAGTACGTATTTCATGCTTTTAAATTTTTAAATGACGATGTCATTTTTTTGCGATAAAATGAAAAGTGAAAAATTTCAAGCGCTCGAAAACGCGACGGCTAACTATGAATGCTAGGAAAAGCCCGAGTGACGTGCTGCGTGAGGCCACCTATGCGAGGCTATGAACGCCGATACGATGCAGGCTGCTTGCTGCCGAGCATGACGGTAGCGTAGAGTACCCTGCTAGCAGGTAGCGCTTGGCTTAAATAAGGATCATTAATACCCTATCAAACGAAGGAAACTTTCCAACCTTAGGCAATTCTAATAGGTGATTATTAAAAGATCTGCTCGCAATCTGTTAGGAAACGCCGAAACTAAGGGGGGTGCGCAATATATCCCTCATATGGCGTCTATCCCCGATCTAACCTACCAGCAATTTGGACTCTCGCGATGGTACTGCAAACCATTAATAGCATGTACTGATAAGGATTCTAAAGACAAAATCACTGAGATTTTTTAGAGCACGACGAAGTATAATTATTAGACTTTGGTGGAGCCATTTTTTTATCTAAGAGGTCTGGGGTCTCTTTTTTTAAGTGGAAAAGGGGTATAATGAGGTGGGATGGGGTTAAATGGAGGATAAGAATTGGGTTTGGAGCGTGGGATGGGAAGATAAGTCCCAGGCTCGTTAGTGGTCGGACTGGGTTATCGTCATTAGCGAAAAAAAGGGTACGTCCAGAATCCCTTCATTGTTGATAGATCCCTTGAAAGGGTTCCCTCATGGAGTTGGATCCCCAGAAAAAGGTCTGAGAACAGAAAAAGGTGATGAGACATGAAGGTTCCCTACCTGACCAACCACGTCATATCGGGGGTGAAAAGCACCAAGGGTGACGAAGGTGTACGCTAAGAATCAATCAAGTGCACTTTAATTAGGATGGATGGTTGAAATAACGTTAATACTTATCATTTCTACCGATTCAGACGTGATATAGTGGAAGTTCAACATATATAAATTAAATGTACTTACACAATCATAGAAGAAGTGGCGTTGGAAGAAGAAAACGCTACGAATCAATCAAGCACACTTTAAGTAGAATGGAAGGTTGAAATAATGTTACGATCATTTCTACCAATTCAGGCGTGATATAGTGGAAGTTCAACATGTAGAAATTAAATGTACTTATGCAATTATTTAATGTTTAAGATGCGTTTCGGCTATCAGAGCCAACATCTGGTACAAGTTCAAGGTGTTTTGCACCAGATGACGGCTCTATGAGCCGAAACGCGTGTTATGCATTGAATAATTGTGGAAAAAGGCAGCTACCTTTCATTTCAATATGCTAAGGTCATTCTTCGGTTAAACCATATCCGACCAGTAAATTTTCTCCTGGCAATTATAAAGGCCGTTTTACACGGGGCACGGAATTGCGCAGGTTAGAGCGGCATTAATTTCTAAAATGGCGTGGAATTGCGAGAATGCATGAACGAAATTAGAACAGAGGCTATTTTGCCATCTCACGTCCACGCATTCTCGCATGTGTTCTAGCAATTCACCGCTTTACACGACGCAATTTTGACTGCGCCTTCGTACACGCCTCAGATTGTGCAAGTACGTGCCCCGTGTAAAACGGCCAAAAATATTAAGGTACTTCGCCTCTGGAGTCGTCTCTACTAATCAGGTGAAATATTTAGGTGATATTTTTATACATAAATATTTAGGACAACTTGTTTCTGCAGAAAGACCCTAAGCCATAAAGGTACAACGGGTTGTAACTATACATGTAAGGATGGTAATAGTAGTGAGTAAGAACGCATATATTTTTTTATCATTTTTTAAATCGCCTAATCAGCTGAAATAAAAATAAATATGGCACTTCCAGGGTCGTTTGTTTGGAGGAAATACGTTGATGGGACGATTAAGGCTAGAAAATCCCTTCTTCCATCTTATCCCACATCAATCAAGATATAAATATCCCCAAAAGAAAAATTTACGCGAATAAAATACACCAAAAATAGGAGACATTGAGGTTCCCGTCTTTGTCGTGAGGAGATCTCTTACTAGCGGTAATCAGTCTCCAAAAAAAGGTATGATAACGAGGGAAGAATACTCCGTACAAGTCCAGTCAAGTCTTGCCGGCGTGGAGAGTATCAAGTGAGTGGGACGAATACGCGAAGAACTTTAACAGAAGGGATTGCTGAAAAATGACCAGTAACAGTAGTTAAAAATTAGATGCAACACAAGAATCGATAAGCATGTTTGTTTAAAACACAACTCCTTATAAATCCTATTGATGATATACAAGAAAATAAAGCTACCTGTGAAAGTAATATTTCTTATTTGCGCCAAAAATTCATCGGTAATTATCGGAAAAAAATGGCAACATAAAAAGCAGAACATCTTTTTCAATATATTCAAAAAGTTATTGGCAAAAGTATACACCAAATTAGCAAAAAAATTAGTTGCAACGTACGCATGGAGAAGAAGGAAGAACGTAAAGTTATATGGGAGGATCATAAACGATAAAATCCTTGACGTAGTGGATGAGGAGAGGAAACTTCAACATGAGACCAAGTAGGAAAGGGATGAAAAAAATCGCTTAAGAGGGAAGAATAATGTTTAAACAGAAATAGGGGGGAAGAAAATAGGATTGATAGATGAAATTAACAGGAATAGGCCACGTGGAATCATAATGACAATGATATTTAATGCAAACAAAAAAAAACTTGATTATATTCAAGAAAGTTAGAATTGTCGTATTAGCCGATTAGTGAATTATAGGAAAAATTCTTAGGGAAGTTAATGGCTGCAGATATTTAGGAGTGGTATTGATTGTGAGTAGGGATTTACAATGGAGACCACACGTTGAAAGCACGACAACGAAAGCTTTTAAAGTATTACGATTCGTGATGAGAAGCATTAGAAAAAGCTACATCAGCACGAAGGATTTTGCCTAAAAAACATTCGTAAGGCATATTTTAGATTGGAGGGTCAGTTTGAGATATTTATGTGGGACAGGACATGAAGCAATTATCGAAAGTTCAACGTTTAGCCGCCAGATTCGTACATAATTCACAGTGTCCGGCGATATATGGTGGAAATGTTTAATGTTCATGATGATAAAATAAAATAAATGGTTAATTTCCACACACTTTTTTTTATTAACGAACTACCGACCCGGTTTCGACACGTAGTGTCGAAACCGGGTCGGTAGTTCGTTAATAAAAAAAAGTGTGTGGAAATTAACCATTTATTTTATTTTATTTTATCATCACGCCAGATTCGTGACTGGGAATTTCAAAAGGAAGGCTAGTGTAACGGAAATGATAACAGTACTACAATGGGAATCCCTAGAATTTAGGGGGAAAAACGAGGTAGAAAGGGATTTTAAAATCCTGTGTTGGTGATCCTGCATGGATAGATATTAAAAATAGATTTAAAGAGCCGAAAAGATCACAAACACAAAATATACCCTCCGAAACAGGTGAACAATTCGGTCTAATATTCTTTCCCGCACCGGGCGATAGGGGATTGAAACGGTCTTCCTAAGTTAGTATTGGAACCCTTACCGCGAAATCTTAAGTCCTCCATGAGAATGTTAGGTGAGGTTGAATTATAAGGTCTCTTCCTCTTTGTATGTTTCACTGTGTTTGTATTAACGTTTATATTGTATTACTTTTTCCGTGTTTTTTAATTTCATCTTTATTAGTCAACAATCCTAAGATTGGTTTGACGCAGCTCTCCATTTCTCTCTCCTATCCGCTAATCTTTTCATAGCTACATATTTCTTCTCTTTTACATCCTTTATAACCTGTCCTATAAAACGCATTCGGTGCCGTCCCTTGCCCTTTTTCCCTTCCTCTAGTCCTTCAACGATTGTCTTCATCAGACCATCGTGCCTCAAAATGTGGCCAACTAAGTTGTCCCTTCTTCTGCATAAGGTTTTTAGGAGGTTTCTCTTTTCTCCCACTCTTCTTAGCACTTCCTCGTTACTCTTTTTAATTTAACTGTGTATATGTTACCACCCAACTTCGACTTGTAACTGTAATTTAATAATAATATTGTTCTTTCTAAAAAACTTTGTCATTCCACCAAATGGCGGCGGGCTACGTCGAAACCAGGATCATACCTTAATAAATTTATATGGAATTACGAAGTGTTTCACTTTTCACTAATCTAAGTCGATTATATGAAGTCTGGCTCAAGACGACGGAAGGGGAAGTTCAATTAGGGGATGAGGAGAGGGATATGATACGAAAATTGCTCCATGTACACCCAGCTTAATCGGTACAATACCTTCAATAATAAGTAGCAGCAATATATACTTACCTCTACTAACCTCAGTAGCATAATTATATAGCAAGAAGTTTTGCATAGCATGTGCGTTCAACCCGTCACTTTGATCAGTCATCCCATGAATAGGGTAGTTTCCTTCATCAAAGAAAACGAAAGGCATTGATTGCGATTTGTTACCCACCATTACTGTATCCATAATATACAAATTATTTGGTTTTAGAAATATCGGTTTAGACGAATGGCAATGGTCCATTTTTATCCTCATTTGAAAAGGGCCAGATTGGCGCCCATGCGATGCCACTCCACGTGATGTCACTGGGACCTAGTTTCTATACGAGAAGATAGCAGTTTTACATCGTCTGAGATTACCAATGCATGCATGAGGCGCAGAGCTCAGGGAAACATGTCTTAATAATCACCTATTAAAACTGACTAAGGTCGGAAAGCTTTCTTCGTTTGATAAGGTATTATAATCCTTATTTAAGCCAAGCGCTACCAGTCAGCAGGGTACTCAGCTACCCGCTAGCAGCCTGCGTCGTATCAGCGCTAAGCCTCGCCTCAAGGTCACCTCACAGGGCGGCAGCGGGAACCAGAAATACTTCACACGGAGAGATTTCCCGGCATTCATACTTACCCTTCGCGTTTTCGCGCGCTTGAAAATTTTCACTTTTCATTTAATCGCGAAAAATAGATATCGTCATTTAAAAATCTAAAAGCGTGAAATACGTACTCCAGGAGTAATAATCTTTCGATTTAGGCAATAAAAAAATAATAGGAAACCACCCTATTTCGGACATATAAACAAATGACTGCATCATATTCCCGTACTACCTTCCATCAGGGTTTCCAACCGTTTAAAAATACATTAATCTCCACTCGAGAGCTGTAAACTAACTGGTCCTCTCTCTGCTCTAGTCCTATTGTCTCATTCAAAAGCTTTGTTCAGAGAAAATTCTAAAGTTTCATTTTTTCAGTGGGATCACACGTGCGGCGAGGCAGATGCAGCTTCGTTCTGTGGCTTTTGCCGCACGATTGCGTTCGACTGAAAAGAAATGACGCAGTCTCTGCCCAAGTTTGGTATTTTATTTGTGAAAAAGTTTTAAACATCGTATTTGTCCGACGTTTCACATGCTCCAAGTCCTTTTGGTGAAGTAACGAGTCTATTTTCCAGCTGTCACCCACAATGGGACACCATTCATTGCCTTAAGCCTGTTCTATTCCAATGCAAACACAAGTTTTCTTTTCATATCGATACAATTTTATGTCTTTTAATAAATACACATGCTTTTAATTCTATCAATAGACAGTAATCCACGCCCAGTCATATCTAGGAACAAATATTGACAGAATTTCAGAATAAACGATAAAATAGTTTTATTTTCCTATTCCAGACCTCTGCATAAACCTACCTTAACTGGTAGAATACTTAAATCATTGATAGTAGAATAAAAATGATACATAAATGACGTGCCAAACACAATACTTTTAATATCAAAATTCTAGTTCCTTCTTTTTTGATAATTCACATTGTCATGATTGGATTTTTTTTCGTCTTCTCTTGACCTCTATTATATAATGATCTTAAGTTCTTGGAGTTTATTCAAATAATTAATTATTATTATTCAAAAGTGATTTGTCTACGTTTCGGTTTATTTTCAACTATTCTCGGGGCTTATTTTCACAGGGTTGATAATAATTTATAGTAACTAAGTTATCTTACATAAGTTACCATAAATTAAGTTACAATAAGTTAAGTTACTATACATAATCAATCCTGTGACAATAAGCCCTGAGGATGCTTTCAAATAAACCGAAACGTAGGCAAATCACTTTTGAATTATTTGGCCTAAACTCCAAGAACCAAGATCATCACTGTTGTACCATTTTTTTATGTTGGTGTATCAAAATGTTAATGTTTCAAGCCCTGAAGATGTCTTATAAATAAATCGAAGCTTTGACAAAACTTTAATTTCAATTTTAAGACTACACTCCAAGATTGAAATTTAATATTACATAATACGTGAAAATATAGCAACCGTAGAATATACCTTATTGCCAATCCATACATCACGTATGAGTGCGAATATCCTACCATTTAATGCATTCCCTAATATTATTATTATACTATTGCACGTAGACTCACCTCTCATTGACGATTTTTTATGATAAACCTTTGTGCCTTTATGGCTTTAATTTTAGAAAGATGATGAAAATTCCACCAGATTTGATAAAGCAAGCGCTTTGGATTTATGAATTATTTTTCAACTAAGCAAATAGTGAAAAACGACCTAAAAATTTCCAATCAAAAGGATTGGAAAGTTGAGAATCACCTATAATTAATATGCACTCATTTCTCCTTTGTAAATTATTATGTCCGACCTAATCGCTGAGAAAAATACTGAAACCTAATAGGTGTATACTAAAATTATTTCTCAAGGAAAAAATCCGAGGCTGCGAGTGAAATGGAGTGAATTTAACTCCATAGAAATAAAAACGTGCAATTTTCCACAAAAAATGAGTTATATCACTCAAACTTGAATCACTCAGTTGTGTTGTAACAATTTATTTTTGTGTAAAATTACTCATTATTTCAAATTCTCTAAATTATTCTACGTATTTCAGATGAACGTTGCTAAGGTGATATTTCTTATGGAAATTTTTGAGAAAATGCCCTGTTGTACAACGAATTCCATATTTTTGCATTTTCTAAAGGAAATTAAGGATGCCTACAGCTGGAAATAGAGTATGAAAAACGATTCGGAAAACCACAATACACACATCTAAATTTCTTTAGACAAATAGGCAATAGTTTTCAAAGAACATTACGGAAATATTCGAGAATGTAGATATAATTAAAAATCTCTTAAAGAGGAGATACAATATTTTAAAAGACTCCGTACAGTAGAAAAAATAACATGGGATTCTAGAGCATTTTAAAACATCTTTTTACTTTTACATCGCTTTACGATGAAGCGTCTAGAGTAGATTAGAAAACCAATCAAATGCTTGGCTGATTTTTTTTCCCTTTCGCTCCTAGGGTACGAAGCTCAAATAGCCCCGGAAAATCTTCCCCAGATTTTTTTTCAGCTACACTCCAGGGACCACTCAATTAACTCCAGCCTCACTTGCGCTCCCCTAACTTAATCTCCTCCGCTCAAGTGAGCACACAAAGACCGCGATTATCCCCGCTGCCGATGACCACGCCAAGAATAGAGTTTTCAAACTTGGGTCTTTTGTCGCCAAATTTCGATGGGAATCTCGAAAACCACTCGCACCGTTGAAAAAAAAGACTGACAATGGGAACAAATGCGGGGAAGTCGCTGACTCAATTAATATATACCTTTTAAAGGTGCTTACATAAACTGTGTGGAATTCACTTGTATATTCAAATCATAAAACGAATAGGTAAACTATACAATGACCTGATCAAGGTGAAAGTCCAAGGCAAATTCATCCCCAAGCAGTTCCACCCATATTTATAAATTCTTTAATTAAATTCAACAATATTCACTATGGGATGCGCATATTTTTAATTAATGAACCTAAAATTAAAAAAAGTTTATCGGGTTTTCCACCCGTTGATGTTCTCCATGTCTCCCGACGTTTCGAACAGCGACTTGCTGTTCAACCTCAGGGGGTCTTCTGAATGCCGATTCTGAAAATTTGACACCTATATATACACCGATACACCCAATCCATGGTTAGGTGTAACCTGATTGGTTCCCGTGTGTTGTGCTTTTCCCGCCATTTTTGCTGGATAAAAATGCTTTCATTATTAGTCTCCAAGCATTGCTGATTTGGAACCAAATAAGCAATGCTTGGAGACTTTTTTTCACTTGATACGTCGGGAAAACGTAAGATCATACACCCTAAAATTAATCTCCTCCCAACCCCAAAAAATACTGGGCGAAGAAAATTTTTGTCACAATATTTTAACCCAAGAGAGTTGAGTTGCCACGAATTAGGAACTAAGGGGAGTTATTAGAAGGTTACAACGCACCGGGGCCGGGACAGTACTACAACTGATGCTCCCGCGCTTCCGGGGAGGGGGAGTGGAAGGAAAAGAGAAAAGGATAGATATAGATAGCCGCCGCGATAGGAGCCTGACGACGCCTCTAGGGTAGGGATAGGGAAGGAAGAGAGGGACGGGAATACCCTCGCCGCTATGATAGCGACCAGGGCCCACTACTAGCGAAACCATGCTTTGATGTTTCAACAGAAAGGAAAAAAAAATTCCTATGAGGAAGGAAATTTCTAGGATTTTCCGTACATAAGTTGGGTTACCAGTAGGAACCAAAATTGCCATGATGATGTTTAGGTTGAAAACGCACCAGAAACAGAAGTTTTAAGCAACAGAAACTTTACACCAAGCGACCGGATTGGCCACGAGTTTACCCTGTTGCCAAATGCTTTGGATAAAATGCGATCTCCGGCAGGCAAAGCATTCGAAGTCATGAGTTGTCCAGAGCATCCGGCAACAGGACAAACTCGCGGCCAATCGGAGCGCTTGGCTCAAAAGTTTCTATAGCTTAAAATAGTGCGTTTTCGACCTATACATAATTTTGGCTCATACTGGCATCAGCTATCCAGGGTTAAAATTTCGTGACACAATTTTCCTCCACCCTGAATATTTCAGTCATAAAACGAAAAAGTAAACCATTCTACTGCCTTAAGTTTCTCTTTTAATCGCTTTCGTGGACAGAAAAACAATCTTGGGCACAATGGAAGTTTAGTGAGGAATTTACTTTTACGTTTCACTCATAAAACGAAAACGTAAACTATATTACTGTTTTAAGTTTATCGTGTGATGACAATCGGGACCAGATAGCGGTCATGAGAATAAAGGCAACTAAACATCAACCAGAAAAAAAGATTTCATGATGTTTTTTCATTACTCGCAAAACCAAGGTAGGTATGTTTTAATAAAAGTCGAACTTATGGCTGCAAATGATTTAGGTTCTCTGCACAATATTTCTTTTTTGTGAAGACTCGCATTCCTTAATATCAGTACGTAGTTCTCAATGGAACGATAAATCCAACACAAAAAAATTCCCTAGGATTCAAGAAAAGAGATAATCTTAAGTTTATTTTTCACAAAATCACTGAAAAGATCAAAAAATACAAAAAGTGGCGCAGTATTTTTTTAAGGAAAATGATGTCAATTTCGTTAAAAAGACGGGAGTCTACGTCATCAAAATTCACCGCTATTTAAATCCCATTTTTTTCCTTTTTCAGAGAAGGATGGGAAAATTTGGTAATAATAATGAGCTTAAATGTCTCAAAGCCAAAGCTTACAGCAAATCGTAGCTCATTCGATGACACATTGACGATACCCAAACTGGAGAGCGCCTGCGACAACAAAATTCACCACGATGTATAGCCAATTTTTCCTTTTTCAGATATCGGAATAAAACTTCAATAATAATAATAATAAGTTCATAGTTACACTTACTGTTAGCCAAAGCTTACCACATATCGTTGACCATTCATTGACGCTTAAATCGACGATACGAAAACTGCGATGCCGTATATTATTTGATGAAAAGATTCGGCCGGAAATTTTGAAATGATTACGTACTTTTGTACAATTTTCCCTTTACCAGAAAATGGATGAAAACTTATAATAAGAAGTTCAAAATGACAGCTTAGCCAAAGTATCGTTGCTCATTTATTGACACTTAAATTGACAATATGAAAACTGCGACGACGTTTATCTTTTCGATTCGGTCGGCAGGGTCCATAAAATTACTTTGAATGGTCTTCCAAATTCTCCACGGCGAAAGACGAGATAAATTGACAGTGAAAGGATCAAGTGGCTCGATTAGCAAAACTAAGAGGCACGAGGGATGCGCTGTCGGCCAGAAGTCACGCGAATTAACGAGGAAGCTAGCGTTCACGTCCACTTTATCGATGAAATTTATGCCGCTCGTAAACTTGAGACAACAAACGGGGAGTTATGAGACTTGATCGCTATCTGACAGGACGTGACGACTGGCTGAAAAGGGAGATAGACGTTAAATGACGATTTTACGGGATTGTTTAAGAGTATCTTGAGGCTTGATTCTTTAAAGTTCGTATTCATCGTTTCGACATTTTTTTGTAATCCCGAGAGCTTAAAACTTCTTTCGAAAATCGTAGATAAGAAAGAGCCATTTATTACAAAATATATAACGCATAATAATTAAAATCCACAATTATAGCATAAAATGCACAATCAGAGACAGTTGAATCCGTTAGATATCTAGGAGTTTTACTCAATTATGGTCTATCGTGGAATAAACATATTCGGGAAATAACAGGTCAAGCTAATCGTAAGAAGGGTTTTGTTAAAAGAATATTAGGAAAAAGCGACGCCAAAGTGAGAGAAATTAGCCACTTCTCCCTCGTTAGACCTCATTTAGAATACGCTGCCAGTGCTTGGGACCCTGATGAAATAGGCATAAACACAGAGTTAGAACGCGTGCAAAGAAGAGCTGCCAGGTACGTGAGAGTTCGTTAGAATAGTCTGTTAGTGTAACTGACCTCTTAGATAAACTCGGATGGGAATCTCTATCAGACCGTAGATTGAAAAATAGACTAAACCTTTTTGAAGATGAATTCAAGAGCAGTGTCTTTTCTAGCGAAGTTAACCATATCTTACGAACGCCAACATACTACGGAAGATCAGATCATATAAATAAAATAAGAGAGATAGTCTGTGGAACAGACATATTTAGAATGCTTTTTTTCCACGATCAGAAAGACATTATAACTGCAGCGTTAGAACTCACAAATAAATTAGATGACTTGTAGTATAGCCTACTAACATATGTATACGTTGCGGATGTCAAACGCATACGCCGAAACGTTGGCAAAGAGCTAACTAACTACAAATTAAAATTTAAAATCAGCAGCAAAAATTTCAATACTACACAATACTAATCTCAATTCGCCTTTGAAGAATGTGGCTTAATGGTGTAAATGATAGCATACCTGGCTGACAATCAGGATATCCGGGATCGAATCCCAGCTAAACGAAATAATTTTTTTCATGGAGAATATCATTCTTGGTGTATACATATTTTTCCAAAGAGATATAATGGAACATCGTGGAAAGGCTGAATACTAAACTCAGAAAGATGCACACGGCCTCTATTCAATTGCTTGGATGTATGAGATTTTCGTGACATTCTTAAGCAATTACTGTTTCCCTCAAGCAGATAATTTTTCTCAGATTTATGCGTACAAATTTGAGGTGCGAATATATTTAACTACCACTGTAAAAAACCTACAGGAGAAAGATCATTAATTCCACATTATCCAATACATTTCGATCTAAACATGCACTCGCGAGTGATTCGGTTATGGTACGCCACAGGCTACCCAGCGATTATTTCCTTGAATGATGGCTAATAATGAAATTGATGGTCTGAGGCGTAACTTTGTGAAAGCTTTTCATTATGATTTTTCCTGCAACAATTCATGAAACTTTGTGCTTTCACATGTTTCTTCTTTTCCATGTGAAATCAAAGTTTCATCTTTCTCATTTTTCTTGACTAATAATGATATACTGAGTAAAATAAATCGGGTTGAGCGTTTCACGGCACTGTTGCCACTAACAAAGACTGAAATTGAAACCAGGGAAATAGTGATAATTGAAAGTAGTGGTTACATCCTCATTCAGATACATGATTGAACCCTTGGTCATTTCATAATAGTTTTTCCTACAACAATTCATGAACATATACGCATTTATTTTGATTCTTTATCATTCCTAATCATTTTAACCCAACGACGTACGAAGAGCATCTAAAAAAGAAGGCGGAAACTGCATCCACTCACCGATCTGTTTCCGCGAGAGGCCTCCAATCACAACGTGAGCCACATTCCCCTCAATTACCGATCGATCATTCCCAGGGCCTGCTCTTTTACGAACGATAGGTCATTTTCCGAACTGCATTTCATCCAATATTTCTAGAGATAAGCATCCTTATTTTAAACTGATTTGGGCGTTACTTAGTGGAACGATGAAATGTTCATTGTTCATAGTGAAAAAAAGCCAAGTACTGTTCCACAAACTTATTTTTATTTGCTGTTAACTAGTTTCAACGTCTATACCGTCATTATCAAGACTAACAGCTGTTAGTCTGTTAACATCTTTTAGTCTTGATATGTTAGTCTTGACGGTATAGACGTTGAAACTACTTGACAGCAAATAAAAATGAGTAAGTGAAACAGAACTTGGTTTTTGTTTCACCATGTATATCCTTAATTTCCTCTATAAAATGCAAACCAAAGAACATCGTTGTCCGCTAAAGCACAACTATCGTTTAAACTAGTATATAAACAGGTCAATAAAACTAAAAAACAGTTTTTCAATATCTTAAATTTAAAAGTAAACTTTGTTGTATTCCACACAGTATTTGTTAAAAGACTCAACCGGTTTCGATTTTATCAGGTCATTATCAAGAGGCAAACAAATAGTTATAGAAGCAGGGCGGCAAATATATTTATGTAGGGTCTCACAACATTCGAAGGTGGAATTTTGAGACCCTACACAAGTATTAATACCGCTCTGTCTGCACATCTATTTGTTTGCCTCTTGATAATGACCGAGTCTTTTAATAAATACTGTGTGGAATACAACAAAGTTAACGTTTTAATCTATCATGTCACCAATCCACAAAGTAAACTCACAAACCATTGATTTCATTTTATGGTCAACTTTAAGATAAAATGTATGCATTTGTATCTGTTACATGATGACCATAATATTTCGTTTTCTGTTCTCAAATTTTTTATAGAGAATAAATTTTACGTAATTTTCCACTACATTATGTACCATATCGTTCGTTACATTACCTTATCTTTCCTCGTAAAAAGTACATTTATTTATCCTAAATAGTTATAGCCCTAGGAAAATCAACACATTTTCCATACTGAAATAGATACTTGCAATTTTCCACGATAATAAAATTTATTACAACCTGGGTTTGTTACTGCATCATCTTCAAGGTCTTCATTCACCATGAAGATGATGTAGAAACAATGACAGCTACGTCGTAATAAATTTTATTATCGCGAAAAATTACAAGTGATAACTTCGATATGGAAAAACTCCATTCCATCTCACTAGAATCTTCGGATTTTAATCACATTTCTCATTCACTCATTCAAGTACCTAATGGGAATGAGAAAGCTGACAGTTTTTCACAAAACACGCAGGAAAAACGGCATTTGTTTTGTCTCACCGAGACGTAAGGGAGCGGGAGCAGCCTCAATTCGCCATTTGACAGCGACCAACGTCGTCCCCAGCGACGAGGTCAGTTTTTCCGAAGCGATGCGGAACACAGACGAAACAAACGTCGGGACGAGAAGTCTTAATGGGTCCCATAAATCTACCGAGGTTTATGGCAACAACGGAGAGACGCGGGCGAAGGAAAGCAAACAATATCGGGGCCTCAAAACTCTCAGTCGAGGAATTCGTCTCGAACGTAAAATATCCAGATCTGAGATATGAATGTGCCTCCACAGTCAGGGCCAGGAAGAGTTTCCGAATTTGCATCCCGGAGGTTGCCAGGGAGTCTAGCACGAATATTACAAAATAGGATCCCAAGTCGGCCTCTAAATGTGTTGTCACCCACCGCGCATTTCAATGGGTTTACAGAAGTCGCCATTCTCTTGCCTAGAGAGGTTTTTCGAGATAATTCTGAAATTAATTTGAAATGTGGTATATTCAGAGAATTACGGGTATTTTAGGTCTTTGAAAAAGTGCTTACTTATTTTTCTGCATCAGTGTTTTTTGCCTTCAAATATGTCTCCATGAGATATTCATCAGTTTAGATTTCATTGTAATTACTTTCACTTCTTCAAAGTCTGCATCGGTTGCTGTGCTGGGACACGAATATTACAATAGTCGATCCTCAAGGCGGACTCTAAATGTGTAAAAACCCACCTTGCAATTCAATAGGTTTACAGGAGTCGCCACTCACGTCGCTGATGGACACATTGATCCGATTTTCACGGGGTAATAAGGTATAATTCGGGATATTAACCAAAATTTATATACATGATGATGTTATTTATCAAATTAATAGCTTTTCAATGCAATTCCTCGCAATTAAAAACATTATACAGAAAATTATTGGATACAACTGGATCGAAGTGAAGGCGGGCCTTCAAATAGCTATGGGAGGCTGGGAAGAGGAGGAAATTGATCATAGACGGGCCTTTCCAAGAAAGAGAGTTAGTTTGTCAATAAAATAGTCCGCTCCCTACGTTAAGCACACGATTCTACGTAGAAGTATATTTATGGAATGCACTCAAAGAAAGAAGAAGCCTTAGAGATGTACCTTCTTTCAGTGCCCGGCGATTGCATATGGAGTGTCATTTTTAGCAATATTTATAAATTTTAATTTCCGGTGATTCTTTTCTGTCACTTTTATATCTGTTATCCAAGTATAAAAGCGAATGTAGCCATATCGTATTCACACACTTGCCGCTCCGCGCCGCCGGCCAGAACCTGGGTCGACCGCACGCTCGAAAAACGATGCAAAATTCGGGGATGCAAGGCGGCGGAAGTATTTACTTTTTCTCTACTTTTAATTTAAAAAATTAGCCGAAAACAGGCTCCGCCATTTTGTTTTATATCTATGGTATGTGATACAATAAAATCTCTAAAAACCCTCCAAATGGAAGAAAAAGAAGTTTTAATTAAGATAATATAACAGTTTTGTCAATAGGACTATTCATGAAACCACCGCACGAGGATAAAGTTGGCATTTTTCAGAAAAAAACCGAGTGTGGTCTAAATTTGTTCAACTTTGAACTCAAATATATTGTTAACGTAAAGACATAGGAAAGAAATAACTTATCAAGTTATGCGGAATTTATTTGAGAATATATACGCGTAGTTTCAACTTCTTAACTGAAAAAAAAAACAGATTTTGAGGTTTTGGCCAGCTTTTTTTCGATTCTAGCCCACTGTGCGCCAGTGCGGAGCGGAACGATATCAACGTTTCCTTTCGTCCCAGAGTTTTAGTTAAGTTTCGACCCGAAGTAGTTCTGACTCCGATTTCGTTTCGACCCTGAGTTTAGCTTCCCGGGTTTAAATCCATTTCGTTTCGTTTCTACATTTCGCTTCCGGGAACGAAACTATTGGAATTTTACTGGTTTTTACTTTACTTTAGTTTCTATTGACATCCCTGCTGTAGAGGTGAGGGGGTAAAAGGCGAAAAAACCTGAGTTATCTAGCAATCAAAGAAACCGAAGCTGCTTTTAGCCACCATTTTCATTCCCCCGTGACAATTTAAAACTTGGGAGAAGCGACGACCTAGATTTCCACCAAAGCGATTCTGAATCATACGTAAGACCTAAAGTTCATTAACAGGAAGGAGATAACTTCGTCCTCGTCTACCAAACCTAAGGTCGCGGGTTCGAGTCCCGCCTGGATAAGTTACCCTTCTCCAGGGCATAGATGTTTGGGCACGTTTGATTGTTAAATGTTATTTTAAAAAACTCCAAAGTAAAAGCCAAATATTGCTGTTTTCGGAGGTTTAAAAATATTTAAAAATAAAAAATAATCCCCATATTTAAGAGTTCAAAAGTTAAAAGGAAAGGCTACAGAAGAATGCTATCTGGAATATAGAACTTTGCGGTGCGGAAAAATGGACCCTTAGGATGGATAACAGCATAAGACTGGAGGCGTTCGAGATTTGGGTCTGGAAAAGAATCTAGGTGAAGTGGACGGAGACGAGGAGGAACGATTAAGTGTTGGGCATGGTGGTAGAGGAGAGGCCGCTTCCAAATGAGATAAGGAAGAGACAGACGATATGGATGGAGGGAGTTTGAGGAGGAAGAGGATGTTGTAAACAATGTAAAAGCTGTGAATTCTAGGTGAACGAAGTGGAGTAAGAAAGAGAACAGGATTTTTAGTTAGAATGAAAGAGGTATTGTGAATTGAAGAAGGAAGAGCCCATGAAGGAAGGTGAGTCTGCCAGAATACTTAGTAATTAATCGATACAAGCATACCATAACCGAGAGAATACTTTGATAAGTATATACAACTATCTCGCCATGAAATAAATCCAGGGAAATTCAAAATG
This sequence comes from Ischnura elegans, assembly GCF_921293095.1. Lineage (NCBI taxonomy): Eukaryota > Metazoa > Arthropoda > Insecta > Odonata > Coenagrionidae > Ischnura > Ischnura elegans. The sequence goes on from NC_060257.1 coordinate 40,402,957, forward strand.
GAAATCTGGGAGTAATCTTCATCTATATCCCCGCTTTCAACGTTACAAGAAATACAAGAACTTACCGCCGTAGAAAACCCTTCCTTCGTTGCACAGTTGCATATTTTCGGACTGTGAGTCTATTTTTTTTAACATAGTTTTCGTGGAAGGTTACACGGGATTTCCACGGGGTCAGGTTTTCCAACTCCATCCAGGCCGAGATGGAGTTGGAGAACCTGACCCGGTGGAAATCCCGTGTAATCTTCCACAATTCTATACGCCGGGAAAGCCTACGATCATTCTTCATAGTTTTCGTGACTGGATTAATTGTCCCGGTGGGCTAATATTTGTGTTTTTTGCCGCCAACTTTAAAATTTGGCGAATTATTTCGATGAATTTGTATTCCTCCGGCCATTTGCTAAAGTAAGCTATTTAGGGGAACTATCCTTTCAAATACGAGACTTTTTTAGAGCCTTGATGAGGACGCATCAGCGTTAAAACCGGTGGGACATCAATACATTTCTTTGTATGGAATATTACCAAGTGTTAATTATACTTTCCATGCCAAACTTACTCTAAACTGAGACACACCGATTAAATTCTGTGGAAAAAATAAGCTACATCGCTGATTTATGTAAACAAGACTTTGGTTCATTCCGTTGGTCTGTTTTATTCATAATGGCCTTTCACTTCGAGTTGTGTAAATCCTTGCCAGACTCAGCGCCTCCATGTTTTCTCCTTGTTTGTCCGACGGAAACTAAACCCTTATCAGCGACTAAGAAAATAATGTAAATCATCATTTCTCTCCGAGGTTGGAATTCACGTGACAGTGATGCTTTTCATTTTGTATTCCACGCGATTTTGACAGTCGGTTCTTCTCCACCTTGACATTGAAGCTGCTATATGCTCCCTTTCGCCCTTGGTGTCTCAAAATTACTTGTTGACGTGAGTATTTACCTGTCGTTGAAAATTCATTAGTTTTCCGCCGTAATGTCCACTTCTATCCTTGCGAGGGAATGGCTGGATACGGTGGATATGTATTATGCAAGGCGTTTACCGATGGCAAACACGCTAGTGTTTGGCGACGGTCTGGCGTTCATCAGTCAGTCATCGAAAGCCGTGTAGAACCCCCGTGAATGCATTTACTCGAGGAAATAATAGCGGGGTAGCTGTAGGTACTTATTTTATAATAATAATACATAATGAATCAGGAAAAGTAAAAAATGTAATTCTGGACACCGATGCACCTTATTACAAATACCATCTACCTGATGTTAATGAAAATGATAAATTCAAGATATCGATGGCTAAGTTCTAACAACACGTATCTCAAATTCGGCCGATTTGAGACAGGTATCTTAAACAAAGTGTAATAACGCTAAAAAAATAAAATACAAGCAAAAAACAACTCTTCGTTTGCAAATGAATGCTTCTCTATCAGGTTTATGAACTTTTGGTTTTTAATTTCCGAGTACAAGTAAAAATAATAATCGTTTTTTAGCTCTCTTGAAAAGGTGCTATTTTTGAGATACGTGTTGTTAGAACTTAGCCATCGATATGCTGGAATGCTGAAACTGACAGAACAATTCAAAGCAATACACCAAACAAAATTATTATAGCAAAAATAAAGGGACAAACGTCTCATGGAAGCAATAATACCATTAAATCACATTGTACAGAAAGCACACTCTTCCAAAATTAATAAATATGCATAACTTGCTGCAGAGATGAATGCCATGTGGAAAATGCAATCGGTGGATATATGCCCAATCGACATATCAAAAACTGGAATATAATAATAATATAATATAATTTGTTCTCCCATGCATACATATATTTTACCGGTTATTATATCCATTCAAGGGAGTAGGGAAGCCAGTAAGGCAATAAGCCTGTGTTTAGGATAACTTCAAATTTCAAAAACTGCGGAAATGAAAGCACATAGAACCAAGATACTCAACACCTAGAAAAAAAGCATTTTGTGCGTAATAATATCATAACGAAATTGACCGTAAGATGAAATACAACAAGTATGCACAACACAGATGATTCCGAGTGTGTTTAATACAATATACCGACCCTTTACAATAACTTTGTGAAATCACACCATGTGAAGTGCTTCATCAACTTAAAATACTATACCTGGAAGGCATACCAGGTATACAAAAAATAGTCATCCTGGACACCTGTCATATTGTCCGACGGTTCTTGGACACCTGGGCATCTGGTCATTTTGTGGTGACGACCTAGGTTCTAGTAATGCTGCCTAGACGAGGACAGGAAACTAAGGCGATGAGAGGATCAAATAGGAGGCAGGGGATCTTGGAGCAGGAGATGGTATGGTTACGTAAGATCGTGAAGGAGGACCGGATGTTAGATAAGCGGGAAAGGGGAGAGGGAAGAGAACAACCTTCATAAATGTGATTGGGAAACAGTGGGAGTGGTATATTCCAAAGACTGAAACCATGATGAACGAACGGACCTAACGATAAACCAATTTGCGACGGAAGAGAGGCTCTGCTTTCAAACAATCGTTTCCCTGATATTCCTAATTCTATTCAAAACGAATTATCACCTTAATTAGTCTGTAATTAGTCTGTTATATCTAAGTGCGATTATTTATTTATTTTTTTTGAAAATATTGTTTTGCTGAATTTTTTTCATGCTCTTTGCGATCTGCACTGATTGAATTTGTCTGTAATTCTATTTATTCACTTCTTTTCTTCTATTTATCTACCAATACTGAAAATGTAGGAAGCTGTACATTTATTTTCTAATGGGGCCTAGTGCCCACGAATATAAACGAAATTATTATTATTATTCCAATGAACTGTGCACTCATGATTGCTGATGTGTATATCTCGAGCGATGTATATCTCCCATATTAGTAAAAAAATCATCACATCAATCCCTCGAACTTCTTCCTTTGCAAATAAATTTTAAAAATCGGAAAAACAGAACGCCAAGAAAAATAAATAATACTTGAACGAATTTACATGATTTCTAATAATAAGTACGGATTTTCCGGCCCTGTATGAGTTACATAGGACAGGTTAAATAAAGAATGTAAAAGATAAGAAATCGATACCGCCACTGCAAAAAAAAACGCTTACCAATAGCACACCGAAGCAAATCCTCTCATCTAGTAGCCCTAATAGTACTAGATGAGCGCATTTATAGCACTATTAGGACTACGGATAGCACTATACAACTATAGTAATACGTATATTACTACTAGGGCTACTTGATGAGCGGATTTGATTCGGTGGGCGACTATTGAGCGTTTGTCCAGAGGAGGAATCGAAATACGTCAATATAAAAAGGCAAATGGATAGGAGAGAGGAATGGAGAGCTGCTTCCAACCAATCTTAGGATTACTGACTAATGGTGATGACGGATTTTTCCATAGCGATTGTACATACACATTGTATTTATGTACTGCACCATACAATGAGGGATAACGTACTATATCGGTGGTATGGTATTTGGAGGACGCGACCGACAGCTTAGGTCATTTGCGTCATGAGGGAAGGGTGGGTAAGGAAGGGTGGAGAGAATCCCGGCGTCGGCATTAGCCTGCTCTTAACGAAAGGCGCCAAGGGGACCACGGCTCAACGTCCCATCCGACGGACGGAGTGTTGCGCTTGAAATGTCCTCCACACAACACTCAAGCAGGGATCGGCTGGTCCGCCGGGTGGAAAGCCAACACTCTAGCCACCACACCAACCCGATCCCCACGTACTACAACGATGACTAAGTTCTAACAACACGTATCTTAAATTCGGTTGGTTTGAGATGGGCATCTTAAACAAAGTGTAATAACATTATAAAATAAAATAATGGCAAAAACCAACTCTTTGTTTGCAAATGAATGCTTCTTTTTCAGTTTTATGAACTTTTGGTTTGAAATTTCAGTGTACAAGTAAATGAAATTAATCGTTTCTTAGCTCTCCTGAAAATTTGCCATTTTTGAGATACGTGTTGTTAGACCTTAGCTATCGATGTGTTGTACACATTCAGAGCGATTCGCATAAACAGCAAAATTTGGATTAATTTCCATGAGAAAAAAAACCCTGGACCGGGAAACGAACCAGGGACCTTTGGCTTTCCGGGCCACTGAGCAGACTACTTTGCTATCCAGATTCCTTAAAACTCCCGGCAATTTTACCGTGGTTTAAAGGTGGTAGATGAGGCAATTATGTGAATTTCACCGCCGCAAACGCGACAGGCGGGAAAAAACCACAGCCAAATTTGGAACAATAATAACCACATGGAAATAGTGACTTTTTTCTTTTCTTGACCTTTATGTTTAATTTTGATTTAGTGTCTTGGAGCATAGGTCTTAAAGAACTTAAAATGCAAAACGTTTCCTTAAATAAATAGATCTTCATCAGGGCTTTATATAAATCTATTTCATTGCTAAAAAAAAACTTAAAAAGGTGTATGAATGCACCGAAACATTGTCAAACATTTTTATTTAAAATTTCTTCAAGACCTACAGTTACACTCCAAAACACTGAATGAACAGGATATAGTAATTGAATTCAGCAATGGAGAGTAATGATTTTTCCATCGCAGGCATTAGGCATCAAGAAAAAATATAGGAAGAGTGGATCAGTTCAAAAACGCCGAGGATACAATTCAAAAGCCTGTTATTTCGGCTCGATAGAGTTTCAGTTAAAAATAAACATTAACAACCATAAAAATTGGCGGTGGGTACGCATAAGGGTGGATTCATATAGCACTCTTTCGGAATGCTCTCGATAAAAGTTGAGGAAAAAATATTCCAGCAACCAAAAATCAGAATGAGTCCGTAGAAACAAAGGAGTACATATAACAGCACCGAACATAAAACTATTCTTCAACTGGGCACACAGCCAACGATGAAGAACAGAGTTGCGTTCCGAACAAAAAAAAAAGATTTTATCAATGTGTTTTAGGGCAACTATTACGGAATTTTTTCCACTCAAACGTAAAAGATATGCGAAGCGTGAGAGATCAGAGGAATTTTTTTTTAGCTTTTTCAGAGAACGATAGAGGTTATGTTGAGGTACACTGCTAATTGTCTTTGCTATAAAGGAGATACTATGTAACGAATATTTCTCAGGTTTTCAGCCAGGTTAATGCATTAAATATTCGTCACAAGTATTCACCAGGAAAAATTAAAATCGTATATTGAGATATTATGTAGTTTGGAGGAAAAAGTTTGAGCTAGGGAGGCAGGACAAGGCTTTAGGGAGTGAACTCACCAGCTTCGTTCCCGTGGGAGAAATTTCTAGACTTAAAAATATTACAGTCAAATATAGGCAAAAAAGAGGTCTATAAATAAAAAACGAGATAACGATAGGACCTAGAGTGAGCCCGTAAATAAACGATTGGTAAATGGCCGGATGTGAAATGCAGTATTTTACAAAGGAAAAAAAGAGAATGTTGAAAATAACCTTTACGGGGAAATTCCACAGAGAATAAATCATTTGCCTTATCCTGGATTCGAACCCGAATCTCACGATTTCCAGTTGAGCGCTTAAGTCAATTAAGCTACTGAGGCGTCTGCCTCCTAGCGGAAAGGGCATAACAGTATAAGAGGGTGAAAAGTCCCCCCTCCGGGATTTTTCCTGTACTTAGGGCATACAATTTGGGATTAAATAGGATTCACCTCCCCACACTTCAAGCCCGCTGGAGCCACACCAGGGCCGGCTAGCTTGAAAATACGATTTTCACTGTTTTTTTATACCTCGAACTAAAAAGAAAATTTTTCAATGTGCTTTGCAGCATTTGAAATCTTTTTTAATGGAGCGGATATTCATTTGTTTTCAAGAATTTTCAGCGACAGAAGGAGAAATGGCGTGGATTTGAAAATTTCTAACGCGCGTTTTTTTTTTTTAATATTTTTGAGTGCGGGCGTTCGTGAGAGGACGAAATATATGTAAGATGGCATGTATCGGGCGTTATGTAGGGCCAGGATATAGAATAATCCGCAAAAAATGGCCAAAATCGTATATCCTAATTTTTTTGTGCAATTTTCCAACCCCTTTAATTTTTTTCGATTCTATTGCCGAAAGGTATTTAAAAATGCCTCCGGAAAACATTTTTTCTTTGTGGCCCTCTGAAAAATATTTTCGAGCTAGCCCGCCCTGGTGTGCCTGTAGCGGGCTGGAAGTGTGGGGAGGTTAGTCCTATTTGATCCCAAATTGTATGCCCCCAACCATTTTTTTGAGCCATTTGTCCAAAAAATTCTGGGAGGGAGCCCCCGCACCTCCTGCTTACTCTGGTGGCTATTCCATACCCTCCAGACCCCCAGTATTAGTTGCTCCTAAAACATCCTTAATTCCTAACTACGCCCCTGCCTAGAACACCTGTACTCAACCTTTTTTTCATCCCGTAACCCTCTACATGTATATAGCTAATTTGTACCCCAAAAAATGTGCACATTTTATCACATACTTTCACTACGGGAAGGCGACACTTTTAGCTATACATAATTGTTTGTATAAATAGACATTTTTTTTAAATACCCAACATAATATACTTACATATTTCCTGGTTATTTACATTGTTCCTGGCGTCTACAATAACCAATTATTTTCGGCGTACCCCCGAATGATTCGTACCCCCAAGGGGTACGCGTACCACCAGTTGGTAACCGCTGTCCTAGAGCAATAAATATCTTTCTTTATATCCGTGACTAGGCGTTCCCTTCGACCTTGATTAGCACAGTTAAGCAGGCTAGTCCATACTCTTAAGCCGTTTGACTATCCTCTCTCCTCTATTGGCCATCTGAAGCCCAAATTGAGCCATCCGAGACATTAAGCGTTGGGAACAGGACGGCACGACTCGTCGAAAGCCGCAGAGCTTCATCACACGAAAGAGCCACGCTGAAATTTTCACGTAATGACCATTTGAGCCGAACGGCGCGCAGTCGCCCGATGTCGCACCGAGTGGTACGCATCACACGCGGAAACGGGATTACAGCGAAACGAGTGGAGGAAAACAAATTTCGGGGCAATTACGACATGAGTGCCCGCTGCGAATGCTGCGAAAAACGGTCCAACGGGAGCGATTGTCGAGGCCGCGAAAAAAAAGCCAAACGACATACTCTAATAGAAGGAAGAAATGATGAAAATAATGAAGCACTGTAACACGCTCCGAGAAAACATAAATGGAGAGCTCAAAGTGGCCACGTGGAAGCTCAATGATAAGACCAAAATTGAAACCCCAGATAGTTAAAATGGAAACATGAAAAGTGAAACGCAAGATTAAATTGAGAAGATTACATTCAATACTGCTAATTTCACATAACAATTTGCAAGCAAATGCTTATTTGACATAAAACTTTGAAATTCCACATAAAATAATTGCTTAAATAAATTAATTTTCATATAAAATTAACCCCTATATCTTTAAAATTGAAAATTCTTTGAAATCCTTCACATGTACATAATTGCTACACTTACATAAATAATACGTAGAAATATTGCTCGTAGCCATAAGCATTATCACCAATTTCCGGATATCGGATGATCCGGGTTCGAAACCCGGTCAAAGCGAATGATTTTTTCTCTGTAGATTTTTCGCACAATTTGTGCATTGAGGGTGAATTTTAAAATTCAGCGATTTTCAGATTCGAATGTAAAATAGGGCAGTATATTAAAATTCTAACATAAATGTAAATAAAAAATCAATATCATGGGAAACTATTGAATAAAATTAGACTTTCATACTTAAGCTGGTACCAAGATACAAACAATTGAAAAATAAAAAAACACCACCCAGGCAGACTAGTAAATTCAATTATTGCTTTGAAAATAATGAAGTCAATGACGTTCCAAAAGAATTCTGTACTAGAGTGCGAAGAATTGAATTTCCCAACCCGAAACGTGAGTGCATTATATTAGATAGAGGAACATACACCTTATATCTCTGGCCCACTTCCATCGCAACACGTGCGAGGGAATGTTAATATTTATCCTCGAAAGTGGAATACACCGTAACGCAAATGCTACGGCACGCCCGATCTGTCCGTTGCCTGCTTATCACGGGAGTTTGTTAGTGTCAAACACAGTTACGAGGACTTGCTCACGACAGGTAACGGCAGGAAATACATTATATCGGGACGCTATGAGAAATATAGGAGCTAAGTAGCCCAATGGGTAGACCGTTAGGTAACTGACCGAATTTTCATACTTTCATCAAGCCTTAAATATCATTACTTGATTCAAGAAAAATAAATAAGTCAGTAAATACTAAACGATTTAAATTTTTCCTGGAGAATTATATTCAGAACTTCTTCTCGGGCTGTACACCAGGTTAATTCAGTCGAATTGCCCGACGTTTCGTAAAACGACTTGTCTTCCATTCTCAAGGCGTGTTACTGTATGAATGTAAAAATTCAAACTCATAGTTATAAAATGAATAAATGATGTTGGATATGGATAGTCTTGGATATATATTTGACTATTTTTTTAGGGTGAGTTTCGGCATTCAGACAGTAATATGTCTTGATAGTGGAAGACAAGTCGTTTACCGAAACGACGGCAAATACGATTGAATTAACCTGGTGTCTTAGTCAATATGATATGCGCATAGTAAGCTTAGGATTAACGTAAATTAATAGAAAATGAGGTAAGTACCTCGAAGCTATTTAGCTCCCTCTTACCCAGGCATACAATTCAGTCGAGGGTGACACAGGCACCAATTTCACGGGGCTCCTAATTAATTATGCAAGACACCTCCACGTGTCGGTAAGGGTCGCAAACGCTTTAGTCTTTAGGCCACTCACCTAGGGTCAAGGGATCTCGACCGACCCTTGGGTTCCTTCTAGAAGGGAACTCTTTTCCAACTTTGCATGCATGCACCGTCGGTGGTATTATACATAACCCCTAAACTAGCAACTACAGAAGACCCCTCAAGCCTAGAAACAACGAATAAAAGAAGAAGTTGTCCTGAGGTTTTTTGCCTGTACATCGTAAATATTAGCCATTGATAGTAAAAGCGTGGAAAAATAAATAAACATTTAATTATTCTACCGATTAAGGTAGGTTTGAATGGAATATTTAAGAAGTATTCTGGCAGTCTACCCTCCCCTCTACACGGAGACCGAAAGGGAACACTCCGACGGCCCAACGTTCGCGGGGACGTGAATTGCCTCAATGCATTCCATCATCTTATCTTAATTTCGATAGGGCATTTTCTCCTGGAGTTTGACTCCTGGTTCGGTAGCTCAGTCACGTCCGCGTCTGTTATAAAATTTTGAAAGGCGAATATTCATTATTTTTCCGCGGATATCGTTACTCGTTTTTATCGAAATCTCATTGCACGAATAATATGGAAAATATTTCATTCAGTTATTCTTCTCCGTCCAGTCCTTTATCATATTACCCGAATGCTCTTCCGTTTCCAATAATATGCAAACACTCACGAGACCCACTTAACCGATGGGTCCGGGAAAGTGAAAATTGGGAAGGTTGGCACATGAAGCAACCTGCATTCTGGGCCTTCACATCACCAACATCCGAAGAGGACGGACGCGGACGCGACTGAACTACCGAAACTGGAGTCAAACTCCAGGAGCAAATGCCTCATCAAAATTTAGATAAGCGGATGGAATGCACTGAGGTAATTCACGTCCCGCAGACATTGGGCCGTCGGGGTGTTTTCTTTCGGGCTCCGTGGTGAGGTTTTTCCTATCTTTGGTTTCATATTTGGGCTCACCGTTTACCTCCTACTAATGCGTGGCTCTGCAGCCGAGTAGGTCTATATGGTGCGCGGTAGTTGCGGTAGAGTCCTAGGAGGGATCGAGTCCGAAGTAATCATATTTTTTTTATTTTTAAAGAACGTATTCTTAGCATCAACATAATCTATGCAGGAGACTCAATTTGTAAATTGACTTTCGGTTGCTTCTTTTCCAAGCTTAAGTGTATAAGGTACGAATTACTCCGAATGGGCTTATTATATATATAATTGCTTTCCCTGGAGAGGGAATATTCGTTATTTTCCGGAATTACTGCCCCTTGATTTATTTCACGTGATGTGAAGATTTTCGCAATGCGGACTACCTCGGAGGCTACGTTTAGTTGTATAACTTAACTCGAATAAAAATTCAGTGTTGAATTTTTCTTGAGTCACCTGCATACATCATGTTGACGTTAAGAATAGGTCTTTAAAATGCTGTGTAATGCAATGATACACAGGCGTCAATCCCCTTCGTGGAAATTTGTGGGCTTAACCGGACCAGATGGTGTGGATTGCTGAGCATATTATGCGATTAGCAGTCCAAATCCTGCGACACTGCGCCACAGCCAGAGAGCAAAGCCCGAATTTTGAACACTGGAGTGTTCGCTCTTGACAATTTCTAGCATGCCGGGACTATTCTAGCTACGATGATAACCTTATTGAACCATTCGCTATGCACAAATGTGCGAAATTCTTCAGAGGAAAAATTCAATCCCCTTGACGGGGGTTTAACCCGGATCACTCAATTTCCGGCCTAGTCCTTTCGCCTCGGCAGGTTAACTGGCTAAAGCACTCAGCCGGAAATCATGTGAAACACTAGAAGTGTCCGCTATCGACTGATTCCAGAATATCGGGACTAGTAGCGGTGATAACTATACGTAGTTACCCACAATGCTCAAATGAGAGAAATTTCACACAGGAAAAAAAACCATTCACCTTAATCTGTATTCGAACGCGGACAACTCGATTCCCGACCGTGTACTTTATTCTTGTTAGGTTTACTGGCTAAAGCACTCGGCGGAAATCGAGTGATTCGGGTTCGCATCCCGGTCAAGACGAACGAAGTTTCTTCTGTGGAATTTAGCACATTTGCGCATTGCGGGTGACCCCGTAAAGTTGTCACCGTGGCTATTATCCTTTTCAAATATCTTTACGACTGGCCCAGTCGTGCAAGCTCGGAATATTTCGCGCGGCGTCGCGGCAGGAGGTGGGACCTGCGGCACTAGGGATGTGGGATGGGGAGAGAGATAGAGATGCGGGTGTTGCCATGTTTTTCAAAAGGCTTTGTCAGCGAATGGAAACGAAATTATTACTATAATCATACACGTTACTAGTCGGCTATTTGCCAGATTGGTAGCAATGTATATTTAATTAAAATGTATTAATTGAAAATACACCACCAAAATGAAACTAGATAAGTGAAAATTTAAAATAGCAATGAAATTAAATTTCCAAGATAATTTTTTTACACCTCTTCTTGAAAATCTTTATGTTGCCAGGATAGGGCTGAAACAGTTCTGCAGGGAGTCTATTCCATTCATTGATCGTCCTGTTAAGGTATGAGAACTTTTTTACGTTATGTTGAATCAAAAACTTTTGGGCCCTTCAGAATCAGAACAGAATACCCTGAGAAAGCGACCAGCATCGGTCGGGAAACTTTAGGGCCACCCAAAAATTGACGCGGCGACAATAGCCCAAAAGTTTTTATTTCAACATGACGAGTACCCGCGAAAGTTTTAACGAAGAAGTTTTTACATTAATCCTGTCTATACTGTCTCAAGGACCCTCTCCCCACTTGGCAGCACTGCTAACTTACTCGCGAAGCGTACACCACGGAGGTCTAAATGCGACTGAATTTCCACGAGACTAGGCTCCGCTTATCGCAATTTCGTTGATTTTCAGGAAGTCACGTGCCCTCCGCTCTCATCCCTCGCAACACTTGGACCCGCCCCTCAGCCTCAAAGATATTTGAAATGAACTCTAGCACCGGTACACCGCCATCATCGTAAGAAAAAAGAAATCATTAGAAGATGCTGACCTGTGCTCATCCCGTGGGCTGGGTATGAACTTGATGCATTCCCTCTTCTGGAAGTTGGCCTCGATCCAGCTCCTGGCGGCCTGCGGAAAAGGAAAACAAGGATACCATTAGCACACGCGTTTATTGATTAGACGCAAGCCGCGTGCCAAAGACACGGGCGACGCGGAAAGGCGCGCGCAGAACGCACGCGAGAAACAACTGCACGGAAGCAAGAGCAGAATCCGCAGCTTGACCTCTTGACCTGCCGGTGAAATACGAGACCCAAAACGAAAGAGGGGATTCCTTTCTCAGGGCCTGGTTACACGATACATTAACATGGACGGTCGGTCCATCTCCCTCAATCGTACGACATTGTGTCCATGGACTAAAATAGAAAAACCAAAACTGGTAAATCAAAAATAAAGAGGAATATTATTTTATATAACCTTTTACTAATTTTAGTGACAAATTAGCAAAGAAAAAATTATATTATTCAAATTTAATAAGGAATAAAGGAGTGGAATGACTTACCTGAAGTGACTTTTAAGATCTTCCCTTCAAATGCCAAAAGTTTTAGGAAGAAGTGTGAATCACTTACCTATTGATAAATTACATAGTGGTTTAAAAAGAGAGTATGAAGTTGGGTCAATGCTCATTTTTTAGTTGTATTATATTAGAATCGATGTATTTATTGGATTGTTTTAAATTGTTTTATTGGGACAATGTTAAATTCTTAGTTGTACGAGATTAGAATTTGTGTATTATTTTTACCATGGATATCTATTTGTTTCTGTTTCTTTGTATTATGTACTTCCTGATTTTATGTTACCACCCGACATTATGGTCGACTTGTAACAATTTATGTAATAATTTATGAAATAAAATTTAATGTCCACAGACTATGATTCGTCATGGTCGTGGACAGTCCCACGAAGATTTTCGTAGAGGTGTTTATTGTACTAAAAATCTTTTCTAAATAATTTATTATAAAATCCATGATTATACAAGTTCAAACAATATAAAAATTTCAAAATTCTCCTCTTGGGTTGCTTTTATTTCCTAATATTTATAATAAAATTTTAAAAAATATTTGTCCTATCGAAAAAAGGGGACACACTGGAAAAAGGGGGAATTTATAATAGGATATGGTGGCAGCCCTGAACAACCAGTGAGCAGAGAAAGGTATTGTCAGCTATATTGGGTTGTTTGAGTTTATACTTGCTTTAGGGGACTTTTTCACGCAGGAAAAAAAAATTTTGGTTCAGTATTTTGAAAGAGCCAAGATCATCAGTGGACAGGTAAAAAATAGTAAAAGTAAAATCTTTTACTAACTACAGTTGAGATATCTTTTGCAGCCATAAAATGCAAGTTCAATGTAATAAGGACAGGGCCCTAACTTGTTACAAGTCCCAACTACAACTTAAGTTAGAGGAAATCGTCATGTCCGGGGACATAATGTTCGTGAAATCTGCAGTCCTTGGACATGACAGATGGTAACGGACATGATGATACCTACACTATGACTAGTAACATAATGTCCAATGACAATTTTTTTTAAATCTGAGTAAACACAATGTTCCTCTTCTGTTATGTCCGTGGACATCGTAGACAGCACAAAAGTAAACATTAAAAAGAGTAAATATTACTAACGATCTCCGCCACTTACGTCATTATATTCAATGATTGAAAAACTGTAATTACACAAGTTTGGTTCTCATTAAACGAAAATATTTTTTTTTCTTATAGAAAATGTTCGCTTTTTTGGATATGGATCCAAATGTATGAACGCGAGAATGAACGTCAAAATGTAACGTGTAACCACCCAACTTGTGCTAATGCATGCACAGAAAATATAGAATCTGTTCTAATTTGGTTCATGCATTCGTACATGTTCCGTTCCGGTCCGCCAAAATCATTCACGCAAACGCACATTAACTTGTACGTGTTAATGTACCGTGTAATCAGGCCTTCAGAAAAAGAAATTCTGAAAGAATCTCACCAGCACACTTCAACAAGTAACACCAGGGTAGGATACCACTCCTCATTATTTACGAAATAAAATAAAAAAATAATTCCTACGAATGTCCCCCAAACGTGAAAGTAAAAAAACTTCATCCACATTAGGCGGTATCACATTCTAACGATGGCTGCGGGGTCAATTCAATCCACGTTTTCTCCTAGGTTGCTAGACAATTTCAGAAAGCATTAATTTTTTTCAGGAACCAGAACATCTTCGAGAACTCAAAACTAGTTTTCTCTTACTATTTTAATTTCTATGGTAATGGTATATGGGCCATTTTTCAGCATCGATACAGAGCCATTTCAGGGTCTTCATGCATTGGAAGTAACTTCTGTTACCCAGGTGAAGTTAGATTTGTATGAACGATGCATAGTTAGTTTTATTGTGCGATGCATATCTTAGGAAACAACATCGGATGCATGGTAATGCAAAATGGCCATAGTTTCGACACCTAAGAAAAGGGGATTCCTATTTTAAAAATTGCCGCATTTTACTTAACTCATGTTGAGAATGTTATTGCAAGATTTATACTAGGATGATTTCACGACAACCTAATTTGGCGTGACTGAGGGGCTGGGAGTTTTATAATAGGGCGTGCTTGTTCACAGCAACTTAAAGCAGCATAACTCGAGATAAAGTAATCCGTAGTTGGAAATACTTCAACTTCCTCACAATTCCAGCCCATAATAATTGATAGTCCTAAAATCTATCAAAAGTCCTCAAATTAGGCCCCTATTAGCCGAGGCAACCAGACGCGCAACCGGTTGCGCGTCCGGTGGCGCGTCTGGTTGCCTCGGCTAATAGGGGCCTAAGCAACCCAAGGTGGAAGGCGCGGTTGCGGGGCTCAGGCGACTGGAAAGTCTGGTGGCGCGTCTGGTTGCCTCGGCTAATAGGACTCATTTGATTCTATGCCCCACGACTCACCAGTTCCACCGGACGCGCAACCGGTTGCGCGTCTGGTTGCCTCGGCTAATAGGGGCCTTAATTAATGCCATGATCTTTGCGTATAGAGAGGCGTGATTGGCTATATTTCTTGGTCTGGGTCACAACAACTCAAGTAGGCCGAGTCAAGTTGTTGTGCATATGGGTTAGCTAAAGAGAATCTTAGCTATAGTGATTATCTCCGATGACGTGCCACTAAAAAAGTAACAGCCCAAAGGAAGGGCAGGAAATGGTGGAGGGGGAAATTACCTGCAGCGTCACGCGGTTCCGTAAAGACGCAGTGCGATTGTGATGCATAGAAACCAGTCCTAGCTCTCCATTATTTGGCATACGTAACAATTAATTTATAATGTCCAATAATATAACATATAACAAAAGGAAAATCGTCTTCAAAAAACTACAGATAGAAATATTCAACCGGTAATATTGTTCACCCCACTTACTAACGAAATTATCAACTTTCCATCACATACACAAAACTTTCTGTTCACATAAGTGATCGTTCCGATTTGTTTAAACCTTAAAACTTATATTTTTGTATTATTGATATTAAATATTTTTGTGCTGTTGTCAAAACATTTTTTCTTGTGATTTCTCGCTAAGTTACTTTAAAACCTAAAAAATACATCTTTGTATCGCTGATTGAATATTTTAGTAAATGATATCAGTGTCTGAGCAGAAAATGATACGTAATTTCTTTTCTTTGCCCTTACAGATTATCCTAATAACATAGAAACAGCTGTAGTTATTTTTGATACTATTTTATTAACTCTAAATAAAATTCCTACAGCAGTTGTTATGTTGTTAAAATGAATTTCCACAACGTGAACAATCGTCAACAATCCATCATATCCTAATAGCATTAATAAACATTCACTCATTTATAGACGACTGGGCAGTAGTCAATAGGAGAGTGTTCCACCATACAAAAGAACTAACGTCCTACATACCCATGACTAACATCAAGAATAATGCATGATTCATTACGCAAATTCATAATGCAAACTACCTTAATCGGTAAAACTTTTAAATAGTAATAATTGATTTCATGAAGGAGCAGACTAAGGTAAATTCAACGAATTTACTGGTGGAAAAGGCTCACTCAGAATAAGTATTTGCAAACCTCAACCCTTACTTTTAATAAAAAAAATCAGTGACCTCAATTTCGTTGAAACTCAAGTTAATTTCATCCCCTTTGAAAAAAAATATTTTTTTTTCGCTACGCGCCCATTCGCCGAGTGCGGACTAAAAGGGAAATCTTCTAATGAACACCATGCTAAAGCGAGTTAAAAGTACGCGGCTCCCAAAAAGAAGAGCGGGTGGTTGAATTAAATCAAGGAAATTAGGTGATACACACGGTTGCTACTCGCCACAGCTACTCTTTAGCTAATTGATAAATATGTCCGAAAAACAAAAAAGAAACGAAATACATATCTCCTCCTCTGCGCTCTAGCAGCTGAGACTTTAAAGGAGAAATGTTAGACGAAGTGACTACACTACTATATTCTATTCACTTTATGTCAGCGGGTGAGCTTTCGTGAGAGCCCGGACACTTTCGGATGGGTTCGCTGATGGAAGAGGGGTTATACCGAGCGAGAGAGAGAGGAGGAGCGAACATAATGTTGCCAAATGTACATAGCCACTCTACTTTGTCACTGAAAACGTGTGAGTCATGGGTGGCCACAGGTATTTTGGCACCAGCGCCGAGACAATATACCAACTCATTTGGAAGGTATTGGGGATAATCCTTTCACAGAAGCCCATGACATTGGCAGCTACAGCGCTGAATTAGGCATCGTTGGTGGAAGGCATACTTAGTCACATCGAGGGAGAAGGCGTGAGGTTTGGCAACACTGCTCCACGAGCAGATTCACGATGTTCACTCATTGTCCATTCATTCATTATTGATTACGTTGCCTAATATTATAAAATTGTTACTCCTGTTATTGTAAATCCTCTGTAATTGGCCTCGTGATCTTTTTTGGACTGGATTAAATAAATAAATACTATAATAATAAACATAATATATAATAACAATAATAAATAATTAATGAATGTTAGGTAAACGTGGGCGAGGAAGGAAAAGAATTGGATTTTTTGATAGATTGAAAGGGAGTAGGTCTTATAGTGAAATAAAGAGGGAAGTGCATGGTGTAAGGGGAGGCTCCCGGAATTCTTCTTAAGCACTCCATGGAAACCTACCTTAATCGATAGAATACCTTTATGCTTCAATCAATGTTATCCATTTAATTAATACCTTATTTGGCTTGTTTTGAAGTAAAGAATGCAAAAAAATTCTTGTCACTTCAAGTCATTCGAGGCAGAAAACCTAAATAATTGCTTGAGCTTTATGAAAGTTTATTGAATGAATTTACAACTTTTACTGTGCTTTTTAACAAAATTGAAATATTTTATGAATGCCATAATGCTATTTCCATATACCACAGTCCCAAAAATACTAAGAGAACACGCCAACGAAACATTATGCCAAAATTAATCGGTAGAATAATTTAAGAGCCTTATCCCGCCTTGAGAACGGAAATGCAAGTACAGCACGCCGTCCGTCGAATGGGACGTTAAGCCGTGGTCCCACTGGCGCCTTTCGCAAGGAATAGGCCAAAGCCGATGCCGGGTTTCTCACATGTAGAGCGACTAAGGGCACTCATATTGAAAATCACTGAAAATGTTTAAAAAAAAGCTGTTTGAAACGCAAAATTCGAAAAAAAAACTGATTAATTTTGTTTCCATTGAAACCATGTTCAACCACCATTATTTAATGATAAACCTATGCATAGCCCTCCCAATAAACCCTACCTCGAATTGTCAATCCGAAGAGACTTAATTGGGCCATATTCAAAGTATTCCGATTCCTTTATCGCATGAGATATGGGACTTCAGAATTCGTTTTAAAAAAGATGAAAATTTCATTTCCGAAGCGAATTGAAAAATATACCGCCCCACATTTTGCCCAGGAATAGATATTCTACCCTCGATGCGCTATCAACTTAAAACACATACGATAAAGCGTGCATTAGACCATAGTTCGATGCATACGTGGCAATTGGATACGACATATCACTCCTGTTTCATCAATCATACAGAAGTGACCCATTTTCCTCCATCCAGGCAATTATCAAGCTTGTATTATTCAGCTTCGACGTTGTTTTTTCTGCCTTCCCGACGAGAAAGAACGGAAATCGGAAATCATTGGTGCGAGAGATGAATTTCATGAATCCAAAGCGGAGATATTTCGTGAATACCTTCCGAATTCCAGGAAAGGAACAAAAGAAGAAACAGTTCCACATTCTATCTCACCCCTGAAGTCAGAGAAAAAAGACGAAAAACTTGCGGACAAACATGAATGCTGATGGTAAACTCAATTTTCGTTTAAATTCAAACTCTAAAATGACTTCTGGCCTTGGTGACATGAGAAATGAACTCAAAAGAGTCAAACACATACATTATAAATGTAAGCTCACACAAGCGATAAAAAAGGAAGTTTTTGCAAGATGGTTTTTTGAACGGCCACATTTATGGCACTTATAAAGCATTAAGAAGATATTATAATTGCTAAGAAAACACACAATCCTCTATTCCTTTCAAGAATGTGATAGTTTATCCACAATCCAGAAAATTGGATTCACAATTATGATGATCGGAAGTCAATAACAGCACTATAAAAGTCATAATAATAAAAAGAATGATAAGAATATAATAAGAATGATCTTGACAACAGAAAATTGATTCCCCTAGTGTTCAATTATTCGCATCTTAGCATAATTCAACATATTGCCGCGATGGTGCCATGAATCTGCAACATATCTTCTAACATTTCAACCACTTACTCTTTGTGAAATCATTCTCATCGCTCCAAATTATCATGAATTCCAAACAATTACCAATCTGAACAATAAAAAGTTATGGCACCTTTCCACACAATTTATTCAATACGACCGGTTTCGTCGCAGAGGCGACATCATCAGGTACAGAAATCGTTATATTAACAGTTATTTTGTCGTTGTTTATCCCAAAAACAACAACAAAATACCTGTTAATATAACGATTTCTGTACCTGATGATGTCGCCTCTGCGACGAAACCGGTCGTATTGAATAAATTGTGTGGAAAGGTACCATAACTTTTTATTGTTCAGAATGGATTTTCACAAGGTACAGCCAGAAACAATCGACTTTATTGAATTACCAATCATTAGTTAGGAATAATATGAAGGATGCATCTCATCTGCATATTTCTACTCGTCATGTAGAATTCCACTGGAATTCATAACAGCAGAATCATATAACAATGCTCCGAATCGTAAATCAGGGCAAAATAAAACAAATTCATAGACTAATATTTTAAAAATTGGCCCACCCTTAAGTAATTACTCTTAGTTAAGTTTGCAATATCAAAAGGGCAAATAATATTTTGTAATGATATACTGATTGAAATTCTTGTGCATTAATGCGAAAAATAATGAGGTATGAAGGAAATTTTCTAATTAACTTTTCGATAGAATTTGGAGCAGCTGTCAGATGCAGTTTATAGACCTCTGACATGATAGCATTAAACATGTAAAGCATTTTTTTTACCCATAAACACAGATTATTGTATTTTAGTTAATGACCCACAAAAGAAATATCATCCCTAAATTGTGAACATAAAATTCAAGGGAATCAATTATTACTGGAACACAGTGCTATCGAATAAAAACAATATACCCTGAATGCAAATTAATTAAAATTACTACGTTAAAATATCTTACACAATCTGTTACGCAGTCTTCCGCATTCAGATCGAAATATATAAGGTAGTATGGCTGAAGAAACATCAGTATTTAACCAAATCGAATATGAAAATGTTAAAAACAAACCGTCACAGTGAGTGACGCTGAAGAATTTTACCAGCATTACGCTGGGACACGGAGTCGGAATTCAGAGGAAATATCTCAGACACATAAGAACCCAGACGGTATCCAGGAAGATAAAAAATAAATATAACCTCCATTAACCAAATTATTAATGTTCCGTAACCTAGAATAGGATATACATAAAAGCTTTATAATTAGTTCGCCCCACAATTATCTGATGTGCGACGGAAAAAGTACACAAAATTAACCGAGATCCTCGGATTATCTTCTACATTTATATATCTTTGTTAACATTCACTTGTTCTACAAATTTCATTTGAATAAATATTTTCTATAAAAGTATTTTGTTTAGCATGCACTTTTAGGCAGTGAAATAAATATCTTTATTGCAAATAATTTGTATTTTATCTCAAAAATGGAGTAACATTTACGCGTGGCATACATTATTGAAAATAAAGGGGTACTTCAATGTTACTACATTCCGACTGAGAAACAGAGTGATTGATAACACTTACTGGAACTAATTACGAGAAGGTTATCACCAGCATCACGTCAATTGGTCAACAAAGGATGTTTGCTGCGATGAACGCGGTGATTGGATGGCATACATTAGAGCAAAAGCGACCCCTTCCAAACCAATATTAGTCATCTCTCATTGTTACTCAAGTCACGACTACCACATTACCTCTGACAAAGCACGCTTTGTACATACCATCACGAAAATCACTTTTATTATTCGACTGCTGAAGTAAACGGCTTCATGTACAATTTTTAACACACGAAATCACCACATAACGATGGAAAACAGCAATAAAACTTAAGAATGGTATGAAAACACTCAACAGAAGACGATTAAATATAAACCATTCATTACGCTTAATTATCTCCAATGCCCCACCTGATTATTCTCTTTTAAGGTAATTTCAGACGTCACTTCAAAACCTAGTAAACCCGATAGCAAATACTTCACAGCAGAACGAACGGCAGCATACCCTGAACCCATAAATCAAATGGAGCTTTCCATAACCATTTACTCATAATCAGTCCGTAAAATTATCCTTTCCCACAATGCACTTAACACCAATTGAATTTGCAATGAAGCGAATAGATTCTCTAAAAGAAGTTTTATTTCACCCGGAATACTCACTTCATTAACGGGTATCTTTTTAATAAGAACAAGGCGAAGGAAAAATATTATCAGAGTTATAATCAAGCCATCTATCAATTCGCAGAGCTCGACCAAGTGACAATCATTCGTTAAGTTCCATAGCTTCAGGCTCAGGAGGTAAAGTGATGAAGTGCTGGATATGGTGGGTGAGGAAAGGCTTGTACTGAGCAGATAGGGGATGTTAAAAGCAGTGTTACTAGGAAAATTCAGAAACATGCATTTAGGAATACATAAGTTGGTAGATTACACTACAAGTCAACTAACCTATTAGAGAGTTCTTACGCTGCCGTTCATTACGCAAGTTCATTTTTGCTTTTAAAATACCATCCAGTGACCCACAGCTACAGCGCATGGCATAATGTTAGGATCCCGAGCACTGGAGAAGGCAGGCAAGTAATAAGGTGAACGAAATTTGAGGAGACAGTTTCACAAATGGCGATTTAAAATTCGATTCCATTCATCATCAACAATAAAAAATCAACATTATCAGAAAACAAAAGATAAAAAACTAAAGCTGCTGAAGGAATGGATAATATCAATAAATAAAATTCATGTTTCGAATTGTAAATTGTACCTCAATTTATATAATTATAAATTGTAACTAACAATGTTAAGGGTTGAATTTATACTACCTTGATGCATTTTAAAAAAGACGTATGTATTCCTTTTTCCTAAAAAACTGCATAAATGAAATGGTCCTCATCTGTATACATGTTCGGAAATTTTCAGTAATTGTACAAAAACACCAGAAATGGCATGTTATTATTTACGGTAGGCTTGAAAAACTGGAGTTTTATTTTCACTAAAACATCGCCGTACCTAATAATGGCTGTAAGCCAGTTTAAACGAATGTATTTGAGTATTTTTAATTGAAATAAGTAGACATAACGATATCTTTGTGTATCTTTTCACTTAGATGCTGTTCCACGATATCTCTCCCGATAAAGTTGACTTCAGTCTAAACACAACATTAAATTACCTATATTAACTTCGTCCCACGCAAACGGGATGATACTAATTTAGCATCCGCTTTATTACTTTAGCCCTTCTGTTTTGACTCTGCACTCGTAAACCAGAAGTGCGTTAACCGACATCCCAAAACGTTTCCGACAAGAATGGATGTCATTCAGATAAATGGGTTACGTAGGGATGGCCGTAAGGCACTGCATATAGGTCACACGAAACATTTAAAGCCTTGCATCGCAAAACTCAAACGCACCGACGAAAACGGACGAAATTTTTTCACGAAATTCAATGTTTTCGACGGTATTTCAATTACATTAAAATCATTCAATCCTTACATATATTGATGCATAAATCATTGGCTCATATAATCCAAAACAGACGCCCTCATCATCATAAAAACATCCATATTAAATTTGACCTTTAGACGTAAAATAATAAACACTACCTTCAAGCCTTTCGCGGCATTATTTTGATCTAGGGCAGCGGTTCCAAACTTTTTTTTTTCCTTTCGTACCGCCCTCTACTTATAAATAACTAATATTGTACCGTCAAATATTTCATAAGTCTGGACTTCACAAGTATTGAGGTTAATTTAAAAATAAATTAATTTTAAAAAGAGAACTCACCCTTCATTACTTGCACCCATGCGATATTCGAGACAAACATAGTCGGACAAGGGGGGCACGTGACACCCCTATATCCGACTATGTACGTGCCCTCCCCTATATCCGACTATATCCCCCCCCCCCCCCCCCAGAAGCTTAAAAAATATACAAGATTTTTAATACGGTTATCATTACATTCGCTTTAATTTGTGCATTACGGTGCCTCAATCATTCAATTTAATATTAATAACTTTCATATCGAAATAAAGAGAATATTTTGGACAGTAATTGTTGTATTTTGTTTTTAATCTCATATATGAGATGACCTGTAAGACCCTTGTACCCCTCCCCCCCCCCCCCCCAGAAAAAATCCTGGATACGCCCCTGCACTGAACAATGACTAAAAGGAAAATGCTCCAAATAATTAGACAGATATTATACTACTAGGCATTACAGCTAATAACTGCTAACTAGACACAGAAATGACGAAAAAATGCATCCGGTCCGATGAGACGGTGATATATTTCACTATATGACCGTGAGTGAAAGCTGATACCAAAAATAAAAACTAAAACATGTAAAATGGTGTAGAAAACAATTTAAAAAAGCAGGACCTCACTTTTGACGGAAGGATACCGGAACAATATATTGGCGCGGCTTTCAGAGACGCTAACTTATTGTTAGTCAAGACTAATGAGATGAATAATCAGGGTCTCCAATAAAGGAGAGGAGGGACATGGCTGGAATGAGGATAAAAAGAGAACAAGGAACAAGAGTTGAATGAGACGGAGCAAAGCAAGCTGAGAGACACCGTTCTATGTGAATGGATGAAAACCTCAAGGATGTACGTCATTACTTTAGAAACAGCATTCTTATAGGCGCGTTGACGAAAGCTCTGATGAAAGTCAACTGAAAGTTTTCCTTCGGGACATGAACAAATTTCCTGAAAGGATGTTTTGACGACCGCGATAGTGAAGAAATCTCTGCATGAATTCAGAAATTCCAAGCAAACGTTTTATAAAAAAATGTAGGATTATTTATGAAGACCCTGGAGATGAGGCACGCTAATAGATTCAACAAAGACAAAGGACTGAATTGTGCGAAAAATCCACAGCGAAAAAATCATTCGCCTTGACCAGGATTCGAACCCGGATCCCCCGATTTCCGGTTGAATACTTTAGCCAGTCAAGCTATTGAGGCTTCATTTCCCCCTGCAGATATTTGTGGACACAACCGCACAAGGTGTTTTGGCCTGCAGAGCATATGATGCCGCATGCAGTCCAAATAGGGCGCACAGCGCCACAGCTGGAGAGCAAAGCGTGAACTCAGAACACAGTGGTGTTCGTTCTTGACTAATTTTAAGTATACCGGGATTAGCCACGGTGATAACTTTTACGGGAGTCACCCTCAATACACAGAAGTTATCACCGAGGCTAGTCCCGGTATACTTAAAATAAAGGACTGAAGACTAGCTAATCCTGGAAATCACTATTCTCAATTAAAGAGAAGAAAATTTTATTAAATTAAAAAGAGAAAATACAGAAGGTCGCGGGTTCGAAACCCGCTTGGGTAGGTTCCCCTATATAGGGCATGGTTTTTCGTTCACGTGCAATAATTAACTCGGAGGAAAAGACCGAAATATGTGCTATTTTTAGTGGTATGGGAATGAATAAAAAATTAAAAGAAATAGAATACAACTGACTATACTATTCAACCAACATTTCATAATTTACTTACCCTGAAGAATGTAAGACGTTAAGCTGAATCTATTCTTTAATAAGAAGATTCCATCGAATATACATCCATGATTTAAACAAAAACTGAGCATTTCAGGCAAAATATTAATATAAATCAGGGAGGGCAAAAATTATATTTTAGCATTATTACTCACTTCTTGCTTCAACCAGAAGGTGGGTTTGGATAAATGAAGGTAGAGGTCTTCTGAGCTAAGCAATTGTGGCGTGAATTTCACACATTCTGCTTAGGAATACCACTTCCTTTCCCTAGGACAACCCACCAAAGGGTTCACCCACGGTTAGAACCGTAGACCGATCAATAACCACTAGCCACCACGCAATAATGACAAAATTTCTCGGTTCTCACACCGTGCAAGGTCCTCCATATCTCTTTCCGACTTTTCGATGGGCGAATAGCTCATTGTCCTCAAAGATTCAGGAATCCAACATTTTGGATTAGATATCCGCGATATTTTGGAAATCATTGCAGAAGTTCAGAAATTACAAGGTAATGTTTTATCCAACATACGGTATAACACATACAATCCAAAATTTTGAATTACTGATTCCCTGAGGATGATGAACAAGTTGCATTTCGAAACATCTGAAGAAATATCTCCTTATCTAAAGGCTGGGTTACACGATGTATTAACTGCACGTACAAGTTAATGTCTAAATGTATGAACGCGTGAATTATCACGAAAATGCACCGTGTAACCACTCAACTTGAGCGAATGCATGCACAGAAAATAGAACCTGTTCTAATTTGGTTCATGCATTCGTATATGTTCCGTTCCGGTCCACAAAAGACATTCATGCAAACAGACATTAACTTATACGCGTTGATGTAACGTGTAACCAGGCCTTAAAAAGTGTGAAACCCAAGAAATATTCACTTCCATTGTTCGCCGGGAAATAACTAGATTATTGTATGAAAAAATTGTCATCATTGGTCAAAAATAGTGAGTGTAATAAATTTTCCAACAACCTTCTTGTTAAAAATTACCCGATGGACCGCAGTTAACGCAAAACGGAATAAAGCAATCTTTTAAAACACGTTCAGAGAGTGATGGATTGCAACACGACCGACCAGATAGCATCGGTAGATAACGCCACTAACGGGCGCCATGTATGTGAAAGAATAAGGGGCCTGACAGGTCCAATTTGTACACGGACGAGACAGGATTATAAAGGATTTAGGGTAGATAGAAAAACGCGAAAAAACCCATTCCACCGCCAAATATAATGCGACATCCGCGGCGCGCCTGAAATAAGCGTCCGCCATTTCGTAATGTATGGACGGCAAATACCACAAGATAGTGAAGATATTAGGCTATAAGAAATGTAAAATAAATGTGGTACTATCATAGAATTTCTTTCATTCAAATCATTTGCTTTTTCACTTTCCAATAATCCGTCGAGTACGGTATTCCCCGTGGCCACCAGCCGCCTCCGAACTGTGTCGCACGTTCGATAAAAAGGATTTGAATTTTGGTGTCGCAGGTGTTAGCAGATCAACTCTCCGCATGACACTCAACAAGCTTTGCCTTATACGTGGTGTGAATATCTCGAAGTAATTCGGTGATCCTTTATCTATCGGCGTCCAATCGGTGCCAGAAAAGGCAAAATATTAAGTAGACTAAATTACAAACGCAAACAAACCGATAAGCAGGGTGAAATATATTCTTAAATCAACCACCAGATGTCCTAACACTACCCTGCGCTTCACATTTTGTAACTGTTCACATTATTTCCGTTCACACTTGATGGCGCCAGTAGAGCATTAGTAAGGGAGCAGGGTGCAAGGGAGAAAGGGAACGAGGGAATGAAGGCATACTACGTGGATTGGAAAACGGCCAATAGACTCGAAAATCGGGTACAGATGGAATCTTGATTTCGTGCAGCATGAATGAGCCTCAGAAGAAGGCCGTTCTGCAGCGCATTGAATGTAAGTTAGCAAAACAAACACGTGCAGTGCAGTCGGGGGCTCTTCATGTTCAGAGAACCTCTTCATTCGCGAAGAACAACTACAACTGAAATCTACGCCAGGATCTCGCACCCTAATTAAATTGCTGCATCCTCAACGCAAATACTAACGCCAGGATCTCGCATCCTAATTAAATTGCTGCATCCTCAACGCAAATACTAATTAGGTGCGCGCAGCATTTTCTAACGCAGGACTGGCGCCGATTTTACACGACGAATGCATTACGCAAGTCAGAATCGTCGGTACGTAGGACCAGGCCATTACAATGAGAATAGAGACCGTTTTAGGAGACAACCCATCTTTATTAACGAGCTGATACGATTTTCCCATTGATTGAGACATAGATCATGCTGGCTACAATTGGTTTCCCCTCTCTGTGCATATCATTTATGTTTCTAAGGGACAGCCGATTCACTTAAATGGAACCCAAATAGAAAAAAGGTGTTTTTAGTCGAAATTTTCAACCTCAACATACCTGAACTTCGTTTCAATAATTTTAAAATATTAATAACATTATGAGTTCAATTGCTTCCCGAGCTGATAATTCAATATAACAAGTTATCACACGAAAAATAATGAAATGATTAAAGTGGTAATTTTAACTATTATGAAATAAAACTTTTTGTGCGAAAGAAAAAATGATTTGACAGAAACGACAATTTCTCCAAAGTATATCATTGCATTTGGTTTGCATATTGATTACCATTTAATTTACTGGCGCTTCTAGCACTGATTAAGAGAGACACCGTTCCACACGAGAAACAGTATAGCCAAAGAAACACCGTAGTCTAACTTAGAGAGTTACCAATAATTAGGTAATATTTTTTCAAGGATATCAGGACAATATGGAAAAAGGACTATTGCTAATTACAAAGAGACGATGGAACATTGAAAGGCTTTCTATCCACTAAATATCATGATGAATGAGAGATCGTTTTACATAGAAATTTATAACTAAAACGTAAATTATGCGGGTTCTTTTCCCGAGGAAATGGTACTTCGGAACTAAAACTTGCTTTGTTTAGTTTGAATTTAACGAGAACAGCGAGAAACGCGATGAAGCTCTTTTAAGGGTGTTGATAATCTCTAACTTCTTCCTTGAGATGAGAACAAAAGCTCCCAAGTTTTCGACAAAGGAATATCAGCCAACTGCTGCGGGCTAACGACTCAAGGAAAGGTATTTGTGGAATGAGTTTCGGGATGAAATTGGATGAAAACCACGGACTTTAAGAAGCGTGAAACAAAAGAGAAAAGAATATTGGCTTACCAAATTTCTGCGTCCCGACATAAAAACATATTTGGCAAGGTAGGAGTGAGGTTGTCAATGAAAATAATATGGCCGCACCGTAACGATACACCACAATCACCAAAAGATCTATTTTTCAAAGAGTAAATAGAATAGGTTGAGCAAGGCATAGTAATACGAATAATAATTTACAATTCGATTTAAGGTGTTCTGTTTTTAGTGAAATTTCATTTGTTATTTTCTATCAAACCTTATTTTTCGAAGAAATTAAATCGTTGCATGTATGATAATACTAGAAAATTGAATGAGCCCTACTTTCTATTTGTTACTTATATTTGTTGTGGTGGGAACTTTCATTAATTTTTAAACATTACAGGGCCTCATAGGACTTGTGGAAGAATGATTAATAGTTAACATCCTATTCTCAGACCTTCTGAATATTCACACAAAATTTCATTGGAATCGGTCGAGCCGTTTGGGAGGGGTTTGGCTGCAAAAACCGAGGCACAAGAATTTTATAGAATAGAAGATTGGTACGCAGTATTGTTTTATAATATAAATAAAATTTTACAACTACATAGCTGATAGTAATTGACTTACTATTATTAAGGTCAGGGAGAGGAAAAAAATAATTTTATTTAATATTCAGGTATAGCAAGTGAATCATAAAGGAGTCTACCTCGACAACAGAAATTTATCATTTCAACACGGGCTTCATGAATATTTTGGACAAGAATAAAATGCTTTAAGTGCGCTATTGAAGGTACATTCTCTACAGGCCGTTTTACACGGTACACGGGATTGCGCGATCTGACGTAGGTGCGAAGGCGCAATCAAAATTGCGTCGTGTAAAGCGGTGAATTGCTAGAACACATGCAAGAGTGCGTGGATGCGAGACGGCAAAATAGCCCCTGTTCTAATTTCGTACATGCATTCGCGCAATTCCACGCCATTTTAGAAATTAATGCAGCTCTAACCTGCGCAATTCCGTGCCCCATGTAAAACAACCTTACCACACTCCTAAACCGCACGTGACACTTTACCGGTGAAAAAATCATTTCTTTATTTCCAAATCTGAACATAACATCACGCAAAGGTTTCATGAAAGTCAAGTAAAACCTAAAAAAGCCACGTTCAAACACAATTTCTCCAGAAGCAACGTGATAAAGGCAACTCGCTTGAGACTCGGATGCACTTGACAGATGTCAAAGGACCTCGTTTCAGCCATTCCAACTACCACATAAGGTTGGAGGTCACACGACTCGTGATGGCACGCCCACAGAGAGGATACAAATGCCACAAAAGGAAAAAGTGCATGGAAAGAAATCTCCAGCGATGAAGGGAATGTCATATTCCAGAAAATTTCGAATTTGCTCTTCCATATAAACGAACTTCATCAACTGGAGATCAAAGGAATAAGGTCTTTCGTCCATTTTTTTGACACTGTATTGAAAACCGAAATATGGGCTCTCGCGAAATAATAGATGAAAATAGAATAAGAGCTAATGTGGGCGTCGAATAGCCCAAGCTAAGGCGGGATTCACGGCAAAGAGGCAGCTACTATGCTCGACTAATACTAGACAAGAAATATAAGACTATATACCTGGATATAACATGTAATCCGTAATCGTAATTTTTTTATTCAAATTTACCTATTAACCTATATTGGAGCCTATACTTAGTACGGATAATACGGAAGTGAGGCATGGACAATGACAGCCTCGGACATACTGCAGACCATGAAATAGTTCGTGAAGGGGATCGGGGTTGGAGAGGTGGCTTGAGTGTTGGTTTCCACCCCGGCGGGCTCGGGTTCAAATCCCGTCGGTGGCAGAGAATTTTCAGAGACTGCCCGATCCCTGCTTGAATGCTATGTGGAGGACATTTCAAGCGCAACACTCCGTCCGTCGGATGGGACGATAAGGCGTGGTCCCCTTGGCGCCTTTCGTTAAGAGCAGGCTGATGCCGACGCCGGGTTTCTCTCCACCCTTCATTCCATACCCTTCCCTCATGGCGCAAATGACCGAATCCGCCGGTCGCCTTTTCCAAATACCCTACCAATAATTCGTGAAAACATTCTAAATTGTGTGGTTATTTAAGTCCATGTATGTGCCCACATTGGAGACCATACTTAGAACGGCTTCTACGGAAGTGAGGCATGGACAATGACAGCCGCGGACATACTGGAGACCATAAAATATTACGTGAAAACATTCGAAATTGTTTGGTTGTGTAAGTCCATGTATGTTACATTCCATATTAGAGCCTATATTTAGTACGTTTTCCACGGAAGTGAGGCATAGGCAATGATAGCCGCGGAAATATCTTGGTAGGAGGCCTTCAAATGTGGGCATGATTCTACAGACCAGGAAAAAGTACGAGAAAACAGACGTGTCTCAGTGGCACACTGTTCTTTAGAAACCAAAGGAAAATGCGATAAGCGTAGAGGCCATCGAGACCCAGTGCCAGCAAGGATGGTGAAGATAAAATGGACGGAGAGGATGAGAAACGAGAAGGTGTACAATGTGTGAATGGGTGCGAAAATCTCAAAATAGGTGAGATTAATACCCGCTCACAGCTCTCGTTTAATTAAGCCCAAAGATTACTTGAATTTCAGAAATTATAATCGCACATTTTCGACCAACCTTGATTAATTAATGTCCTTAAAAATCCTGATTATCGAATAAAATTTCGAAAAGGCTAGACACCCAGGAAAAACCATTGTCGTGGTAACTACAAAGTGCATCCAACAATTTTTTTTGTGTTGCCACCGCTCGGTAAGAAAGGAGTTGCGACCTATGTTTAAGGAGAAAAATGGCTTATAATTGTCATCCCTACCACCTCCGGAAGTAAGTATTGCAGATACCTCCTGAAACACCCTGTATACGATTCAGAAAATAATTACGAAGTTGGACGCTAACCGTATGAATAGAATAATTAAACCTGATCTTAAAAATACAAAACTAGAAAGTAAATTCTAAAATATTAGAAAATTTAAAAAGTACTTGGTTGAGAGAACGATAGAAATATTATTAACTAAAGAAAAGGAATATACGCTAAACTTTCGAAACAAAATGACCGTCTACCTATTAAGAAACAATATTGAACTAAATCTACGAATTTAAAAGAGAATCCCTACTTTACTAATAATAAAACAACAAGGTTTCCTAAGATACTAAAATCATGATACAATTCTCTTTTCTAACATCCAAAACTCAAAATCACTTGCCCATGTTAAAAATGAGCGTTTTGTTCATCATTTGTTCAAATCATTCCGCATTTCTCTTGTTTTTCAGCACCTGCGTAAGGATATCCCAAATAATTCCTCGTAGAATAATGGGATAAGAAATGGCACAATTGATCACTGTACGCCAAAGAAGATCACGGTGGATAGATCGCGTAATCAGACACAACAGTTATGCAGGAAACATAAAGAAAAAAAAATTTTGATGGAGAATTCCTCAGAGGAAGACCAAGGGAGAAGTATCAAGTAAATATCACGAATGACACGGGGAAGAAGAGCCTCTGAGAGGTAAGAATAACTGGATAGGGAGAAATGTAAGGAGTGTAATACTATGAATGAATGAATGCAGCCATGTTTGTCTCCGCGTAAAAAAGTGGATCAAGAGGATGGATTGGTCAGTCAGAATATACATTTTGACCATAAAAATTCTTAAAAACAAGTTCACCGCGTCATAAAATTTACGCTAAAAATTAATGAGAGCATATCATAGCCGAATCATACGTCACCTTTGAAGTTATTAACGAAATAATGCTACAACACATGCCAAAATACAGTATATGAAAGATAGCCGATAAGACGTTTATGAACAAAGGCTTCGTGGTATAGTAATATTCAGTACGTGTCAATTAGTTTCACAGAGTAACGAGTGGATTACAAATAACATTTACATCATTGAAAATGAAAGGAGTACAAGTACACTGAAGATACATTAAATTTCGTTGTTGCCAGCAATCCTAAAACAGCTAACGCGGACTATTTACTCCTTAACTCTACTCCAAGCGCTGAATATTCATCAGAATCGCAATATTTTAAAAACACATCAAAAAGGGACACATCATCACAAGTTTTATTTTATTAAGACGAAATTAGTTTTAAAAACGTTACTGCGATTACTGACAGCCAAATTCAACTAAGCACTAAGTTACTCTGTTCAAGGTGCATTAGTCAGATCGACCAAATTCATAAGCGGATTTTAGGAGATAAATCGGAATAACAAGGTTATTATTAAATTAGCTATCTCTTAAACTCAATTAAGCTGATCTGAGTGAAACGGTAGAAGGGGAATAAATATTTCCAATCAATGAAACAACTAGGAGGATGCATAATTAGATATAAACGAAATCAAACATTGCCATCAATTCAAAAGAAAGCTCATCTTTTATAGGTATTCCCAAATTGGCTAAGTATAGCGACATAATTAAGTGAAATTGATTGTAGTCTAGAATTTTAAAAATTCAATTTCTATAATCCTTTTTTCCAAAAAAGAACTCCACGAAAATTTTCATAGTTAAATCGTCGAATTGCTGCTTATCTAAAGCATTTCCGTGAAGACGAAAAAATATCTCCATCTTGCGATCTCTTTCATTGGTGATTAATACATTAAAGGATATCCATCGCGGGAATTTTAAAGAGCGCTAGTAATTCACACAAGGCAATTTTGAACTGATTCCATTTCATATCCTTCATATTTAGTGTATAAAGCTTTCACCCACATAAATTAGCCTTCATATCACTGATATCATTAAAGTCTACATCCTACTCTAATGCATACCTGCAAATGCACAATCCTTGATGCCCTATATCTGATTCATCGAATGATATTAATTTGACTTCATCTCTAAATAATAGAATTGATAATACGAGCGGTTCTACGAAAAGATCTCTTAACCCGGGGAGGAAAAAAAATTTACTCCTCGTAAGTAGCAGATTTTTCATCAGACATCATGTCCGAAAGCTAGTGGCACTACCGAAATTCAAAAGCTAGAGCCAATCCGCTCGAAGATGACATGATTAAACTTCTATAATAAAAATGAGCCTCTATAACCATCTTAAGTTTAAGCAGATTACTCATACGTGAATTCATAGGCCTCTAAAGGGTTATCTTCGACTGAAACAGTACACAGAATACTTAAGATAAAACAGTTATTTAACAATCAGGTCAGCGTACGGGATCAGTTCAGGACAGGCCCATAAATTGACGAGCGGCACTTTAGAAAGAAAGCAAGCCGAGTTGGTCGATAAATCTGCGATAAATCAAAATTCCAATCACACCGCCGGAAAAATTTAATAGCCAAAACAGGAAAAAAGCAATAAAGACCATTCGATTGAATAAATCAATTCCATAGTCAACCCCCCACGGACATAAAAACGAATACCCGATATCGAAACATTAGTGTTCTCATATTGATATTCCTTCAAACACCCAGCCACCCGACTGTATTCTTAGCTTTGAGCAAGCAACTGGTGCTTCAGATGCGACAGTTTTCTCCATTTTTTTAGGCATCTAAAAATCACTCTTCCATCCGATATAAATTCATTTTTCAAATTCACAACTATCGCGGAATCTACACTATAAGCAAAGCATTAAATTTCGAACATATTTTTAAGAATACAGTAACACTAAATCGCCACATTTAGTGTTTTGACCTCTCCATTCTACACCTTCGATAAATATAAATTATTCGCGTTGAATGAATACTTTTAACGCCCATCACCTATAAAGTAGAGGCGTAGGTAGTCAGAAAATGATTCTAAGGAGGTATCTATAGAGTTCTCCAATCATGATTATGAGAAGGTCCTGCTTATGAGAGCATTTAAATAGACGTAGCAACAGACGTTCCATCAGTATGTTGTGAGATACCCAATGATATTATTTATGATATAAGTTTATTTATTATATTAATGATATTAGTTATAATGCTGAAGGTTGCCTTTTAGGATGGAATCTTACATTAGGTGTGTTTTAAGTCTTGAACGATGGTCAACAGTAGTAATATTATGTTCACTCACTTAAAATCACAACAGATTTCCATATTCAATAGAACAAATCACCTCCCGATATACCGAATTATGTATCCTGATAAACCGCAATAGTTAAAGGATGTCCTTTTTGATGTAAGTATTCGTGCGATATATCAATACATATGAAACAACTATTGTTCGCCAATGTTCAAATAAAACATCGGTTCCCAGCATCTTTAAACATCTACTACTATATATTATTTTATCATCTATTTCTTATTTATCTTTTTATTTTTAAACATCTTTTCTCAGTTTTCTTATTTCTTTTTTTATTATTTCTTTCTTTATCCAAGCAACACATTGAATGCCATTTACATAAGAGGAATCCAACGAACAATAATAATGAACGTTCACAAACAGCTACTCCCTGAATAGAGGCAGCCTATCCAGGCGGTACTCGAACCGATGACCTTCGGTATGCAGGCGAGGACTTTACCTCGCAACCAAGGGGACTGCATAGAGGAGGCCCGATTCCAGCCCACAGAAGGCTGATTTCTGTTGCTACTTCGGTCGCATTTGAATCGACTTTCAAAAACGTCCGCGGAGCGGTGATGAGTGCAACGCGATCCACTTTCTTTCCACTATTTTCCAGCACAATGTTTGTAATTAAGAGGAATACCATTGAAGAGTTATGAAATTGATTGATCACATCATCGTGAATGTAAATTTTGGTTGACACCCCTAATTATGTCTTATTTCCCCGCGACATTCGGATAAATTTGTCCGTGAGCGGCACGAGTGGCGACTTCTGTAAACCCATTTAAATGCGTGGTGGTCAACAACACATTTAGAAGACGACTTGAGGATCCTCTTATGTAATATTCGTGCTCGCAACCATTGAGGCCGACAATTCTTGCCCATATTTTGACTGCGATAGAATATCGCGATGTATCGCATTACATTTGACTTATTACTAGTATTCACCTTCTTCCCCAAAATCCTCGGAAGATTCTCTTAGCCGTGCCCCTTCCAGCTGGAACACCCCGAAACATATTTCCGGCTACTTCCTTGGGCACATACAGTTCTATGGGCTATTTTTTACTCACCATATTTTTCAACCAGTTTCCATCAAATCCTTCCCAAAATTTGTTAAGCTTATACACACTATACACATGTTATTCATTCACATTAGTCGTATGGTAAGTCTTTAGCGCAAGCTTTGTTGTACAGCAGAAAATCGATGTTCTAGCCATTAAAATCACCAACAGTCCCAATCCTGCTCAAATGAATACCTGCAAATGCTCAGTCCTTGATGCTCTGCATTTGATTCAACGAATTATATAAAACTTCATCCCTAAATAACAGAACTGATAATACGAACGGTTCTACGAAAAGAACTCTTCATCCGATGAGGGAAAAAATTTTACTCCTCGTAAGTAGCACATTTTTCATCAGACATCATGTCCGCAAGCTAGTGGTACTACTGAAATTTAAAAGCTAGAGACAATCCGCTCGAAGATGACACGATTAAACTCCTATAATAAAAATGAGCCTATATAACCATATTAAGTTTAAGCAGATTATTCATAGGTGAATTCATAGGCCTCTAAAGGGTTATCTTAGACTGAAACAGTACCCAGAATACTTATGATAAAACAGTTATTTAATAATCAGGCCAGCGTGCGGCATCGTAGTTTTTCGTAATGGTTTAATTAATTATTTTATTTATTAAGCTAATATAAATTTATTTATTTATAAAGTTGTCCACATACAGCATATTTTCCAGTTTACAGTGGCACAATATAACAAGCATAAAAAAGTACAAACACGGTTAAACATAATAAATTTAAATAAATAACAATCCATTAAATGTAATCGTATTGGCCTTAAGAGGTGCTATTCAGGTAGGAAAGAGCGCGGTTTGTAAAAGTGTGATTAGGAAAAGAGAACGGGTCAATGAGGTCAGGAAGAGACTTTATGAGGGAAAAAAGGCGGTAGAGGATGGAACGTTTGTCCAGAGGTTAAAGGATGATAACTTTATACTTGTGTTTCCGTTCGATATATCGAGGCAAACGTAATAACCATTTATCGCCGATGTTCAAATTCAACATCGGGTTCTTCTTTTCGACACTGTAAAAAACAGACCTATATTAACTTTATATAACCGTTTCTTTCTCCATACGTGGCCAAAGACAAAATTTAGTGATACTTAGTCTGATTTTCAGTAAACTAGTAAAGTAATTAGTCAGAATTTAGTCAAATTTAGTCTGATTGATACAAGGTAAACATACCAATGCCTGATCCTTTAAGGTTTTTTTTCCTGCATTTATATCCCTACAGGAACAATTTCAATGCAAATTTAATTTATTTTAAAATTAGCAATTAGTTTGAAACAGCCTGCCGAAATTAAAGAATTAAAGTCTCAAAATAATACGTTCAAACTTTCAATGGACTGGCTTTTTTTTTAAATTGAACCTTCATTTCGATGGTATTCCATTGTACTTATACGTACGTAACAGTTACTGCGTTTATTTTTGTGGCATACGTTTCTGTAATAATCGTTAAACAGCTTGCTATATTCTTCATATCTCGACATATTGCCCTGGCGTGAGTGACTTTGCCCATCTCAAAGTTGTCCTTTCACCACCGAAACACGAATTTATGTTCAGGATTCGCACGGTGCGGAGGCTTTGAAGACTGCGGTCGTCTGCTACCACACGTTTGTTCTACTCCCACAGTCCTCGCGAGGGCGACCGCAGATTTATGCATTCGCTCCGTGAAGCACCTCTCTCGGCAGTCTGTCGGAAACTCCGGCCCTTCCCACTTCACGCCGACACTGGCGCACTTGACGCCGGACGTTCAACCCTGTTTTGCTCCCTCATACCCACGGGACTTTTCCGCCTATTTTTATTCGTAATTTCTGGTTTTTCACCGACAACTTCCCGAAAGAGAATATAGTTTTTTATTGTCTTTTTCTCACTTCCATCCACATTTACTAGGTTCAAGTCGTATTTATAATGTAAAAAAGTGATATAGTTTTTTCTTTCTTTATACCACAATTTTTAACGTAGATTAGTTTTTTTGAATTATAGGTCTTTATTAAAGGCTCCTATAAACGTTGAATGATCATGCGAATGGAATAATTCGCCATTTATTATAACGGAAAAATTCGCGAATGAACCGTCATGCACATGATCATTCAGCGAAAACAATAACATGATCTATTTTGCTCGCATGATCCTGTAAGTGATCACGTGATTATTCAGTATGATCATTCGCATGATCATTCACCGTGTATAGCGGCGTTAAGAATTACATACAATTTTTTTTACCAACGTTCAGGTATATTTTAATACCTTCATCGGGAATTTTTTGCGATTAATATGACTTCTTTATTTATAATTTGTTAATTTTTAAACAAATCGTAGTCATTGCAAAAAAGACCGGATAAAGGTATAAAAATAAACCGAAACGCTGGCTAAATATTTTGAATTTAATTCTTTAAGACCTAGCTTCAAGACAATAATCAACGTTAAAAAAATTATATTGTGCAAATGATAATACAAAACTAAGAATATTATAAACTAAAAAATAATGAAAAAATTATATTTGAGCGTTATACTCGTTATGTTGGGTTTACATAGAACATTTTACGGACCGTGCAGGCCTATCTCCCATCCCAAATTGGACTTCCGTCTTCAATTGCCGGTGAAGCCTATTCATACTTATGTTACCCCTAAATCCTATTCACTTTCTGCCCAATTTTCGCTAGCTTAGGATTTCTTTCCTTTGCATTTAATTGACGTCTTAAAATTGTTAAACGCTAGAAGTGGCAACATGCCGAGTCTATCAAATAAATTTTAATATACTTTAAGAAATTAGTGAATCGTTGTAATAAACAGACCAATATTAACTTTATATTAACCTTTCTGTCTCTAAATATAAATTCAAATTCAAAGTATACATTCAAATCCTTTACATGATTCAAATTATAAATAAAAAATGTAAAATAAAGTAAATAAATCAGCCAAGGCGGAAACCTTTACACTACCAGATTTCACAATGGCAAGTGCGTTGGATAATTTTTGCATTTTTATTCGTTATTTATCAACTTCTCCGGTCAAGTTCCTCCAGTCAACCGTCTTGCCATTTTTATTCTTATTTTATTCACTTCTTACCGAGACAGAAATCCAGGTTCCCTCTTTATTTCTCAGCTATGCCTATTCTATCCCTTGCGGACGTCTGAGAGTTAATGAGAGTCGATATTAGTCCGGCTTCTGGTCACGTAAATCTTCCCACGGCTCCCTAGGGGTTGATGTGGCTAAGATGAGTGGGTCCCGGAGATCCACGGCTGAGATTTATAGCCGACCCACTGGATTTAAAAGGAAAACCTTTTCACTGAATTCTGTAAATTCACAACATTTCCATACCAAACCTCTTGACGCCTTACGGGCGTGAAGAAACGAATGGAAGTACTCCAACGCTGAATATAAAATGAGAGGTAAAGAGTATCCATGTGGGAAGTGTTTTCAGAGGGTCTCAAATTTCATATTCTCTGCCTAGAAACACGACGCTTTATTTTCCGAGGAATGAAAAACCTTTTTTATGTATTATACTTGTATACCCTTTTTCGGAATAAGCGTGCTTTTCCACTCATTTTTATTTCATTTCATTTTAAACTTTTCGGAGGTGAATCATTTAATCAATTAAACCAGGGCTGTCATAGACACTCCTGCCATAACCTTTATAATCTACATCTACATACTACACCGCATGGCGCCTAAAATGAGTGTGGCAGGGGGTGTTAGGACACCAGCTATTTACAAATAAAAAGGAAGTGCTCAAACGAAATTACGACTAATATTTATTAAAGTCCTTCATGGTTGGGGGAAAAACGAATTCCCATATCTATCCCTTGGGAAAAATATCTCTCTTACTTTATCGCTTCTGTCGGACCTGGAAATATATTGCGGCTCTAATATTATGTTCTCCGTGTCGCTCTTAAATACGTCCATTCTCAACTGTTCAAGCAATCGAAGCCTATCGCGCAGCCTCCGAGTCTCCATCGGCTCCCAGCCTAGTTCGCATAACATCTAGGTGACGCTGTCTGTACGCCCGTCGCAGTTTTTGATAATTGACAATAACTATTGACAAAATTTAAAGCAATTCAACATTGGAAATTAGTTAACTAATTAGAGCAAAATGGAGTAAATTTTAAAATAACTGATTATTGAATACAGTATTTTCACCAGAGGCAAGCAATTGAGCAAACTTTTAAGCCAATCCCACAATGGGAAGTGGGCTAAGAATGAATTACAAGATTCCATCTATGAAACAAACAAACAAACGAAGCAAGTTAAGAAAACCGTTTAATCACTGAACTTAAAACAACTGAATCGAGATTTCAATACTTAGTAGAAGATAATTCATTTATACAAAGAGTAAAAAGTTTACGTAGCACACCAAATCGGAGGTACCACGACTAACAACTCGAGATTGCTGAAATTCAGCTTACAATAAGCTATATTCTTTCACGACTGCCTTTCCTTGTTTAAAAAGGCTATAGTATTAACAAAAATAATTGATTAAACAACATACAGGGCAAATTTTCAGAGAATTAAGTAATAAATAGAATATTTATAATGATACGACGACAGACGTATTTTAGTTTGTAATAATTGAAAATGGGGAAGCGTTGGTACCTACTTTTAACTTCGAGCGTCCAACTAAAATAAATTTTCTGAAATTCATTCAATTTATTGTAACAAATTGACATGGCACCCAAAAAAAAACGAACCACCTCACGATGAGAAGGCCAATTTCCACATAAAACGACATTCAACATCCCTGAAAAAGAGATGCGAGGCGGAGCTCCAAACGTCGGGAGAAATGGAGTTTCTAATCCAGTGGGAATCCCGATATAAGTGTACCCATATAATTTGCCGGTCATCATCATTGGTCATCAATCCTAGGATTGGTTTGACGCAGCTCTCCATTCCTCTCTCCTAATTATCCGGTATCCTTTTCATAGCGACGTGTTTCTTTTCTTTTACATCCTTTATAACCTGTCCTATTAACTCATTCGGGGCCGTCCCTTGCCCTTCTTCCCTTCCCAATCACTCTAATATTTAAACGATTTTAATTTTTCCTGGTGAATACTTCTGACGAACATTTCTCGGGTTCTCAGCTAGGTTAATGCTTTTACATAAACCGACGTTTCGGGCTCCATCCTCAAGGCTGTGTTACTTTATAGAAGTCCAATTTCACACTAATATCTATCAACAATGCACCTTTTGTACTCCTCCTATGTGATGCACCAACCGAGATTCTATTTTCACCAATGGAATGACTGCAAAATGAACCTTTTTCAGATCCCATTCAATTCATGCGAATAAAACAAAGTGTGCATTTACATCTTTTATGTCTTTTTGATTACTTTATCGGTTTGCAGGTAAATCAGTGGCGTTCACCAAATTTGAAGCCAAATTTATCAGATTGGTTTGGTGTAGCTCTCCAATCCTCTCTCACATCCGCTAACCTATTCATAGCGACATATTTCTTCTCTGTTACATCCTTTATAACATGTCCTACGTAACACATTCGGGGCCGTCCCTTGCCCTACTTCCCTTCCACCTGTTCTACGATTATCTACATCAGCCCCTCATGCCTCAAAATGTGGCCAACTAAGTTCTTCTGCTTCTAAAGTCGACTGCTTAAAGTTTTTAGGAGGCTTCTCTTTTCTCCAACTCTTCTTAGCACTTCCTCGTTACTTACACGGTCACTCCATTTTATCTTCATCATTCTTCGGTATCACCACATTTCGATTGCTTCCAGTCTTGACTTCTCTGCTGCTGTCAACGTAAAGTATCAAATCTTTTTTAATATGAGTACAGCTGAACAAAAAGCTACCTACTAAACACCACGCGAGAACCCGGAAAGTAAAATTTTCCTAAGCGACAACAGGAAAACCGGCGAACGAATTTTTAAGCCCTGCCCCTCGTGATTCTCAACACCCTTGACCCTTTGCGACACGAAACCTTGGAAACCTTTCGCATTTTAACACGGCATCGCGTGTCGATTATCTCGCCAGGACAAACAGGTCGCCAGAGTGCCTTCACTGTTCGCCAGAAGACCGACGAAAATTAAAATAAAAGGAATAGCTAACTCGGCGTGTATGCATAATGACCCCACCCAAATCCGGTACACACACTTCATTCCTTGTATCAACATCGCCTGCGGTTCCAAGAACACCTAAAACTACTCACAAAGACTACTAAAAATAACTAAACCACACACCGGAAATGCAGATCCGGAAGGTGGAGTTCAATTTTTATAAGTCCAAGCCCCAAAAAATTCGTGTCGGTGTCGCAGGCAACACTTCCTCATAAGCTAGGACATCTCTTCTACATTTACAGCGCACCGTGAAATCAATCAACCTCTAGAGAGCACGGCAGCGAGCAAATCTATTTACATTCCATTCACTACGCTACATGTAAATTAGTTTTAAGGCCTGTTATGAAGATACATAAACACGCACAAGTTAATTCCTGATTGTATGAACGATTTTAGTGGACCGGAAAGGAAAATGTAAGAATGCATGAACCACATTAGAACCGGTTCTATTTTCTCTCAATGCATTCGCACAAGTTGGGTGCTGACACGGTGCATTTCGGCGTTCATTCTACTTATCGTTCATACATTTTGAAATTAACTTGTACGAGCTAATGTACCATATAAGCAGGCCTTAAGGCTAGCTGCACCACATTAGCACCCTAAGGAAAGAGGCACATGCATTCCGCAAACAAATAAGTGTAAAATGAATTACAATGCGGTCTTTTGCCTTACGATAAAGAATAAATATTAGAACGATAAAATTCTAAAAGAACTAATATTCTCGAATGCTTTTCCGAATCATCATTATTGCGTCAAGTCAGGTCTCTATGGCTTGGTACAGAGGCGTAACTAGGAATATGCTTGGGGGGCATGAGGGGGCTTTAGGGGGGGCATGAGGGGGGTTAGTGGGGGCAACCCTCCTTGGAAACGGGGATTTAAGGAAAAATTTTGAAAAATATCATGCCTGATAATGCATTTTAGATCATTTTGGCGCTTAAAATTTAACTTTAAGCAGACGCAGTTACTGATTTGCGAATGAAAAACTTTGCTGTTTCTACAATTTGGAATTTTATTTTCCTGACTAGTTTCGATACACTGTATCATATTCATATGACTAGCAGTACAAGTAACGTCGTTGTGGGTTATATACCAAAAAGGGGGAAGAGTGGAAGGGGTGGGGAGGGGAAAGAGGTGGAGTAGTGGAAGTGAGGGAATATGGAAAGCCCTAGGAAGGGGGGGGGGGAGAGGAAAGGGAAAGGAAGCGTACTTAGGGAAGGTGGCGTGGGTAAGCGTCATGAGGATTTTTCGGGTGCAAAATTGGGATGTCCAGGAGGGGGGAGTGGAATGGGAAAAGGTGGTAGAAAATGGGTGGTAGGTGGTCAAATTGTAGAAACAGCAAAGTTTTTCATTCACAAATCAGTAAGATGGATTTCTACAACGTGAAGGCCTCTACTATTCAGTGCATCAGACGCAGTTAGTATATATCAAATCCAGACAAGAAATTTAAATTATTTTTGATTTCTCTGAGGCTTTGGGGGAGGGGATACTTACCCTCATCCCTCCCCTAATAAGTTACGCCACTGGCTTGGTAGTCGTTTGAAATATCGATGAAATGCGCGAAATTTTACAAGGTGTGCATAAGGATTGCAAGAAGCAAGATGTTATTTTAAATTTTTGTGCGTCAGTGGTCCTCAGCACATAAGAAACAAGGTTATATCGATGGCTAATTTCTAACAACACGTATCTCAAAAATAGCAGATTTTCAGGAGAGCAAAAAACGATTTATATTTTTTAGTTGCACACAGAAATTAAAAACCATAAGTTCATAAAATTGAAAAAGAAGCATTCATTTGCATACAAAAAGTTGTTTTTTGCTTGTATTTTATTTTTGGATTTATTTTGTTATTACGCTTTGTTTAAGATGCCTGTTTCAAACCAGCCGAATTTGAGATACGTGCTATTAGAACTTAGCCATCGATATTTACAATGCACCGGTGAATAAGAGGAAAGCTACTACGCCTACAGTTCAACACAGCGAATGCTCTTCGGCTGACACGCCCCTATTTTCTCGTCACAATAGTCGCCCCTGAAATGTTCTCGGTGTTTCGGACAAACATGGTCTTCAGCTGAGGCTCAGAAAGTAGAGTGGTCGATACGAATGAGTCAGGATGCCACTATTATGCTCTAAACAAAAACATTTATACGATACCTATCGCTAGACCGCGTCACCAGTTTGCTACCAAAATATAGGTGGCGGTTGTTTATGTTTTCAGGCGCCTTTCCTCCAATATATCACAGCATATTGGAATTGGGTTCGCGTTGACCTGAGTACGCTTTACTTCCTACACTTTTAGTGTAGGAAAAACACTCGAATTGAATAATAACCCAAGTCGTGGTACTGGAAGAGCATGAATCATACTATAAACGTGCATCCACCTTAAACTTGCGGAAATTTGTTAATTGTCATTTATCAATTGCCTACTTTAGTGATACCTCATTCCTGTCCTGTGAATAGACCTCGCTACCGACGAAACTGTTCGTTAATAAAATCACAAGTGAAGTTTACAAAGTTTTTTTTATATTTAAAATGAAGCAATTTCACCAGGTAACGCCTCAAACCATTAAATTTACTGTGAACAGACAATTGATAATTGACTACTACACCCTTCAACTGGATACACTTTTATAAATTAATAATAATTATGAATAATTTAGTGCCTCACAATCAGATATAATATTTTAAGTAGTGATAAGCCAGAAAAGAGCATTGTATATC
Source organism: Ischnura elegans (assembly GCF_921293095.1). Lineage (NCBI taxonomy): Eukaryota > Metazoa > Arthropoda > Insecta > Odonata > Coenagrionidae > Ischnura > Ischnura elegans. The sequence goes on from NC_060257.1 coordinate 40,446,099, forward strand.
AAACATGTCAGTTTAAATTTCATTGCCTCACATCAAAGTTAGAATTTTATATTTAAGTTAATAAAATCACAAGGATAACATAAAAATACAATACGAAACGTAAAAAAGGGCTACCGGCCAAGTGGTCACAGAAACCAGCCTTAAATAGGATGAATTTTTATAAACTTTATTCCATTTATATTCAAACGTATTACATCAGAAAAAAACTTTAATAATTGTGGAATATACAGGTACCCCTTATTGAATAGTTTTATGGCTACCATCTTTCACTTTTTGCATAGGTCTGGTGCAAACATACATGAAAAGTAAATTTATTTCTTTGTACTCAGCGATTTGTTATCTTACCAATTGCATTCACCCGTGATATTTCAAAATGTACACATGGATAACTAACTTTATTACATAAACGCGTAAGAATTACGTACATACATACAATTTACAATAAGATTGGGCCACCTCTTTTCAGTCCCCTTGAGATAGTCTAAGGACTCAAAGAGTTCTAAGGTTAAATTTTAGCCAGATCATTTTTTCCAACCAGTTCCGGACTCGTAAAATAAACATGGTCTTCACACGGAGAGGAGGAAGAAGGGTCGGGAATCCTCACGAACGAGCGAGGGAGTCCGCGGAGCTGACTATATATTGTTACGTGCGAGGGTTCCAATAAAAAAAACAACTATTCTTATTTCCGGAACACTTAACACCTTTATTTCAGTAGAAGTCGTACACATTAACTCTCACTTCGTTCTCAAAACACAATCTCCTTCAATCCTCTGTTTACTCTAATCTCTCCGTCGTTAAAATAAATAATCCCCGTTGTCATGGATGATTCCTCCGCTACACTGCCCCCTCCTCAAGGCTGTTTCGTCCCGGAACAGTTCTTACTCATGCCTTGACCATGTTGTTCGGCCGCCAACGTGCGTTCACCTCTTGATCCTCCTCAACTCTTGCATTGCCACCTTCTGAAAGTGCCAATCGATTGTAATGGACTACCTTCGCCTTTCCTCTAGGGGTTTGTGGAGCACGTCAGGGTATGTGCGGCGTTCAGGTTCGGGCAGTGTAGTAGCCATCATAGCCTCTGTCATAACTGTCATAGTATCCGTTCCTCATTGATGGTGGAGGCGGCAGTCCAATCCTGTCCATTCCAGGGCCCCTGCCATCCATTCCTGGTCCTCGTCTGTCATAGTCCCCACGACCGTCCCTCATCATGTACGGAGGTGGGGCTCTTCCCATTCTCATCCACCCCATTGGTCCTCCTCTACCTCTCATCATTGGACCAAAGCCTCTACCACGACCACTCTTCTTACTAGAAGATTGCTCAACGCTAATCTGGACACCCATAAATTCAGCATTGTTCAGGGCCCCTATAGCACGGCCGGCCATCTCATCAGTCTTCATGTGCACAAAGCCATACCTGTTTAAAATGTCACACTCGGTAACAGTTCCATACCGCTCAAAAAGGGCCCTCAGATCTTGTGCCTTGGCGTCTTCAGGGAGACCGCCCACGAAAATTTTAGTTTTAGGGGGAGTGCTCCTAGTACGGATATCGTCACCCATTTTTGAAATTTTAGTAAGATGCGTAGTCTGTCGATCTGCTCTGCTCTGGCAATGGTGTCGATCGAGAAAGCATCCCTGCCGCATCGTACTATTTTGGCAGCGACTACGGACATGTCCAAGCTCCCCGCAATCCCAACAGCGTATATCTCTTTTTGTGGGTTGTCCTGTCCTCCGTAAAAATTTTGAGACGATCTTTTCGATCCTATCTTCGAGAGATTCTTCTTCGCTCGTGCTTCGGACATGAGTTAGGATTTTTGAAGTTTCGGTTGCCGCTTGGAATTCCAAGGCTCGGGCAAGTGCGTCGTCCAAAGTTTTTGGGTGTATTAACCGTAGAGCTCTCTGCAGTTCCGGATCAGCCACACCAACCACGAAAGACTCTGCTGACAATCGCTCAATAAATTCACTGGGCGCCGAGGGATAAGCCAAGAAAACGAGTCGAGCGATGTCCGCTTCAAATTCCTGCAGTGTCTCGCCACGGTTTTGACGTCTAGTGAGCAATTGGCTGTGGTAGACTTGTTGAAGGTGTTTGTCACCGTACCTCATTTCAAGTCGGCCCACCAGACACTCGTAGTTCCTGTGTTCATGGTCAGGCATCGCTTGAAGAATGTTCAAAGCGTCTCCTCGCAGCGCCACAATCAAGCCCGTAGCTCTGTCTTCCTTCGTCCACCCGTTGGCGTTGGCTGCGGCTTCAAACTGCTTGAAGTAAGAAGACCAAGGAATCTTGCCGTCGTATGTAGGTGGTTTTACACGCACGGTCTTGATACTAGGAGCTAGTCCTGAGAATACTCCAACAGTGCCCGTTTGCGTCAATTCTTGAGCGAGAGTTTTCAGACGATCTTCAATACGCTTCTCTACGTCGACTTCTACCATTTTTAAATCTTCTTTAACGTTCCTTAATCTCTCTTGCATGCCTTGTACTTCCGAAGTGACGTATTTTAGTTCTTCCTTCATCTCGTTGACATCTGCTTCCAGCTCATCTTTTACTCCGCTAACGTCATTTTCAAGCTCGTCCTTTAATTCTCTGACGTCGTCTTCCAACCCACATTTTACTTCAGAGATCTTCGCCAGCAATTCGTCTTTGATCGTGCGAATATTACTGGCAATTTCCTTCAAAGTTCTTGAATACTCGGCACGCTCTTCTTTAAATACAGTGAGGAAATGCGTGAATTCATGCGCGCCGACTTCTATCTCGAAGGAGAAATCCTCGGGGTCCACGCCTTCGGCCTGAAGCGCCTCACGAAGTCGCAACTGAAGTACTGCTTTCGTCCCGCTTGTCTCCATGTCACGTTCCGCCAACTCGCGCTTCAAATCCGCCACTTTCAACTCACTTAACTTAGCTGCCTTTGAAGCCATGCTCCTACTTCGATTGAAAATAAGTCGCGCTTCATACAAAAAAAAACAAACACTATAATTTATGTTTCGTCCACTTCTGACACCAGTTGTTACGTGCGAGGGTTCCAATAAAAAAAACAACTATTCTTATTTCCGGAACACTTAACACCTTTATTTCAGTAGAAGTCGTACACATTAACTCTCACTTCGTTCTCAAAACACAATCTCCTTCAATCCTCTGTTTACTCTAATCTCTCCGTCGTTAAAATAAATAATCCCCGTTGTCATGGATGATTCCTCCGCTACACTGCCCCCTCCTCAAGGCTGTTTCGTCCCGGAACAGTTCTTACTCATGCCTTGACCATGTTGTTCGGCCGCCAACGTGCGTTCACCTCTTGATCCTCCTCAACTCTTGCATTGCCACCTTCTGAAAGTGCCAATCGATTGTAATGGACTACCTTCGCCTTTCCTCTAGGGGTTTGTGGAGCACGTCAGGGTATGTGCGGCGTTCAGGTTCGGGCAGTGTAGTAGCCATCATAGCCTCTGTCATAACTGTCATAGTATCCGTTCCTCATTGATGGTGGAGGCGGCAGTCCAATCCTGTCCATTCCAGGGCCCCTGCCATCCATTCCTGGTCCTCGTCTGTCATAGTCCCCACGACCGTCCCTCATCATGTACGGAGGTGGGGCTCTTCCCATTCTCATCCACCCCATTGGTCCTCCTCTACCTCTCATCATTGGACCAAAGCCTCTACCACGACCACTCTTCTTACTAGAAGATTGCTCAACGCTAATCTGGACACCCATAAATTCAGCATTGTTCAGGGCCCCTATAGCACGGCCGGCCATCTCATCAGTCTTCATGTGCACAAAGCCATACCTGTTTAAAATGTCACACTCGGTAACAGTTCCATACCGCTCAAAAAGGGCCCTCAGATCTTGTGCCTTGGCGTCTTCAGGGAGACCGCCCACGAAAATTTTAGTTTTAGGGGGAGTGCTCCTAGTACGGATATCGTCACCCATTTTTGAAATTTTAGTAAGATGCGTAGTCTGTCGATCTGCTCTGCTCTGGCAATGGTGTCGATCGAGAAAGCATCCCTGCCGCATCGTACTATTTTGGCAGCGACTACGGACATGTCCAAGCTCCCCGCAATCCCAACAGCGTATATCTCTTTTTGTGGGTTGTCCTGTCCTCCGTAAAAATTTTGAGACGATCTTTTCGATCCTATCTTCGAGAGATTCTTCTTCGCTCGTGCTTCGGACATGAGTTAGGATTTTTGAAGTTTCGGTTGCCGCTTGGAATTCCAAGGCTCGGGCAAGTGCGTCGTCCAAAGTTTTTGGGTGTATTAACCGTAGAGCTCTCTGCAGTTCCGGATCAGCCACACCAACCACGAAAGACTCTGCTGACAATCGCTCAATAAATTCACTGGGCGCCGAGGGATAAGCCAAGAAAACGAGTCGAGCGATGTCCGCTTCAAATTCCTGCAGTGTCTCGCCACGGTTTTGACGTCTAGTGAGCAATTGGCTGTGGTAGACTTGTTGAAGGTGTTTGTCACCGTACCTCATTTCAAGTCGGCCCACCAGACACTCGTAGTTCCTGTGTTCATGGTCAGGCATCGCTTGAAGAATGTTCAAAGCGTCTCCTCGCAGCGCCACAATCAAGCCCGTAGCTCTGTCTTCCTTCGTCCACCCGTTGGCGTTGGCTGCGGCTTCAAACTGCTTGAAGTAAGAAGACCAAGGAATCTTGCCGTCGTATGTAGGTGGTTTTACACGCACGGTCTTGATACTAGGAGCTAGTCCTGAGAATACTCCAACAGTGCCCGTTTGCGTCAATTCTTGAGCGAGAGTTTTCAGACGATCTTCAATACGCTTCTCTACGTCGACTTCTACCATTTTTAAATCTTCTTTAACGTTCCTTAATCTCTCTTGCATGCCTTGTACTTCCGAAGTGACGTATTTTAGTTCTTCCTTCATCTCGTTGACATCTGCTTCCAGCTCATCTTTTACTCCGCTAACGTCATTTTCAAGCTCGTCCTTTAATTCTCTGACGTCGTCTTCCAACCCACATTTTACTTCAGAGATCTTCGCCAGCAATTCGTCTTTGATCGTGCGAATATTACTGGCAATTTCCTTCAAAGTTCTTGAATACTCGGCACGCTCTTCTTTAAATACAGTGAGGAAATGCGTGAATTCATGCGCGCCGACTTCTATCTCGAAGGAGAAATCCTCGGGGTCCACGCCTTCGGCCTGAAGCGCCTCACGAAGTCGCAACTGAAGTACTGCTTTCGTCCCGCTTGTCTCCATGTCACGTTCCGCCAACTCGCGCTTCAAATCCGCCACTTTCAACTCACTTAACTTAGCTGCCTTTGAAGCCATGCTCCTACTTCGATTGAAAATAAGTCGCGCTTCATACAAAAAAAAACAAACACTATAATTTATGTTTCGTCCACTTCTGACACCAGTTGTTACGTGCGAGGGTTCCAATAAAAAAAACAACTATTCTTATTTCCGGAACACTTAACACCTTTATTTCAGTAGAAGTCGTACACATTAACTCTCACTTCGTTCTCAAAACACAATCTCCTTCAATCCTCTGTTTACTCTAATCTCTCCGTCGTTAAAATAAATAATCCCCGTTGTCATGGATGATTCCTCCGCTACAATATATAGGGGAGACGTGCGGGAGGGGTTCAAAATACAGAGGAGACATAACAATTGAATGAAACGAAGCGCTGGAGGGGGGAGTGCAAGATGGCGCCGGGCGTCGCGCCAAAAAAGAGGGGCACGCTGCTTGCGTGAGAGTAAGGAAGGAGTGTAGCGTCTCGCAGATAAGCGTGGAAGGCGGAAGAAAGGAAAAACGGATTTGGGGAAGATGAAGGAGAGAAGAATACGGACGCTTGGCGTTTTACGTGCTTGGAGATACGAGAGCCGGGCGAGACATTTGAGAAAGGAACGGAAAAAAATTTAAAAATTATTAAAAAAGGACGCTTTCTCCAAAAACGGCATAAAATGCACTAAGAAGTAAAAAAAATACTATTTTCACCACTCGAAGAATGAAGCGTGGTGCTGATCACGTTTATTAAGGCCTGTTTACACGATACATTAACACGCACGAGTTAATGTACGCTTGCGTGAATGATTTTTGTGGACCGGAACAGAACATGTACGAATGTATGAACCAAATTAGAACAGGTTCTATCTTCTGTGCATGCATTCGCACAAGTTGGGTGGTTACACGGTGCATTTTGGCGTTCATTCACGCGTTCATACATTTAGACATTAACCCGTACGTGTTACTGTACCGTTTAAACAGGCCTTTAGAAATGAGTGTGGAAGAGCCTGATAGGTAAAATATTTTTGATTAATGCACTTCGGCTTGATGTAAAAAAAATCACTCTTTAAAATGCGCAGTAACGAAGCAACTAACAAAAAACATTTACTGCCAACATGCAAAAAAAAACGTTCTTTATGCGACCTTTTTCTTTATGGCACACACCGATGACGCCTACGTCACAAACGTACGTCCAACGACGTTAATGCATTGCAAGATTATCTTTAATAAACTCTAGCTAGAATGCAACATAAATTTTTCCCCGTAATTCTTCCCTTGGTCGGTATCGACAGCACCATATAAGGAAAGGTAAAATTAACATGTAGAATCATTTTCAAACCATCAAAGCATTTTTTGAAAATATATTCATTAGATATTTATTTTCGTTTTTCTTCTTCAGACTTTCCATGGTTGCATCTTACTATTACATAACAGGAAAACTAAAAAGCCCTCTGCTTTTCAATTTTTCAACCACTGACGTATATATACGAGTCACTTCTAAAAAGTCTCTGCAAAACAATGGTTTATTTGTTACCTAATGAAACCTATTCCTCATGGAATATGCCTCCCCAAATAGAGGGGGGTTTTGCGTCTCAGATAAGCGAAGAATACGGAAGAAAAAGAAGGCGGAGACAGAACAGATGAAGGCGACGAGAAGACGCTCGTCTTGTTACTTAGCATACACACGAAATCCGGAGAAGACGAGGGTATTTACAGAAAAAAGAAAGTCTTCTCACGCGACCTCTAGAACGAAATATATTACAAAAAAGTTTAATTTCAATTCTCTTTAACACAAAGTTAATGCTGCATTGAGACATAAGGGTAAGAAGTAACCAATGGGGCAAAATAGACTTATTTCCCGCCCACAATCAATGGAAAACGTAGTTTATCCAACTTCTTTCCTCTTCAACATATTCGGAATGCTTCTTCAAGGCGAATATGAAGAAAATCCTTTCTTCAGGTATAATAGCTTGGAAAAAAATACAAAAAACATACGATAAAGTATATGTAAACATAGGATAAAGCAAGATATATTCTAGCATACCAGGCCTAGCCACGGTGATAAGTTTACGGAGTCACCCGCAATGGACATACTGCGAAACTCCACAGAGGAAAAATCATTCGCCTCTACCGGGATTCGAACCCGAATCTCTCGATTACCGGCCTAGAGTTTTAGCCGGTTAAGCTACGGAGGCGTCATTCCCTTCAGGGGGGAAATTTGTGGACTATACCGGACAAGATGGCATATTTCTGCATTGCTGAGCATACTATGCGACTAGCAGTCCAAGTCGTGCGCACTGCGCCACAGTCTGAGAACAAAGCCCAAACTTTGAAAATTAGACGTGTTTGCTCTTCACTTATTCCAAAATACCGGGACTAGCCATGGTGATAACTTTACGGAGTCACCCGCAATGTTCAAATGCGCAAAATGTGCAGATCCGGGTTCGAATCTCAGTCTAGGCGAATGATTTTTGCACTGCGGAATTTCGTACACTTTCATTGCACGATTAACTTCGGTTCACTGATATTCCTGAAATATGTACAGTCATTACAATAAAAAATAAACTTAAAAATACCCAAAAAAAAACATGAAAATTTGATATTCCTGGAACAAATACAGTCATTTTAATAAAAATTAAACAGAAAGTACTCGAATAACATGAAATGAACGACTCAACAACTTCAGGTAAAGGGTTTAAAAAAACTTCTGAGTGTCCATAGCGTACAAAATGCCACATTTATCACGCTAACATGATCTTCTCCCAACACTTTTTCGTTAGAAAGCGAGAAAAAAAACGGCGCAATTACAAACGTTTTCCGCGACGACCACTTCCAGGGAATACAAGGGGAGTCGCCCACGCAGCGAACTGACAATAAAAACGACATCAACTCTCTGCGATCCCCTTCACCCGATCCAAGAACCTTCGGGACTTGCCATTAAATTGCTCGGGGCGCGAGAAAAATCCATTTCGGTGGAAAGCCGTGGAGCAGAGTGGGCAGTATGGCACCATAATTATGGGACGTCATGAATTATTAACGTGATACGAACATAAAAACAGACCAATCCTCTCGTTCGAGACGTGAACAAAACAAGCGCATGTATTCTGAAGTTAATTTATATTAATAATGATCACATATATTACAAAAAATCTTATGCCAAACAAAGTATTAATTTTAAGTTTCTGTTAACACAAACACCACACTGCACACACAACACGATCATAGGCGCACAATAATTATTGTAATGTGAACCAGTGGCGCAGCGAGGTGGGGGGGGATAAAACCCCTCCCAGAGCTCAGAGAATTTTTTAAGTTTAATCCAATTTACTTGGTTGGATTGATATTACTAATAGGATAGTGTAAGGATGAATAAAATATCCCTCAGAAAGCCGTAAAACTAACCATTTTGAGCCGTTTATCTTTAAAATTCCGTATTTTATTAATCTCGCACCTACCGCTTATCCTGGTGGGTATACCATACCCCCAAACACCCCGGTATTATTAGTTGCACCTAAACCCCCCCAGCCTTAATTCGTAGCTGCGACCCTGATGTGAAATGACAGGTTAGGGTGAATATGATTTACCGGGACAGCTTTCACGCGCCTTCGGCGCATCAAATAATGAGTCGATTACACCAGGGAATTATAAGCACGCCAAAATCATGAAACATGAAATGAGAAGAAAACAACGGAACTAATTTCAGCAAGGTGGCCCGATAAAATAACACAGCATACTCTCACCCGCTCAAACACTTCCCATGTCGCGTATTTGTTTCCCAGAAGCCGAGTCAATTAAAGTTTAATCGAACATGAAAATGTTCTACTACCTGCAGTTTAAAAAATGTACTCGCAACTTGCACTTAAGAAATCATCAAATGTACAGCACCACTCGTACATGTAAAAAAATTAATTGAGAACGAGAATAAATATGTACTTTTGACTAAAACTTACAATAGGTACATCATCACGTACTGACGGCGAAAAAAATAAATAACTCTAACCAATTAAACGATTTGATATAGACAAAGCTGAAGTTGAAGTAAAAATAAAACTATAGTGGGATGAAAAAGACGCTAAGCCAGCTACAATTGAGCAAAAAAACATGATTCAAAAATATTTTAATTTCTTTCTCGACGATTTACGTATCACCCGAGTTAGTCCCTATAAATTCAAAGGATTTTATCCAAGAAAAATATTCCTTTGGTAAAATATGAAAAACTCGTATTGAGGAGAAGAGTCGGAAAATTTATACGAAACTTTCCTTTCAAATAGCGTCATTGCGGAGTAAACACCTTAAAGATCACTTCCTTATTGACCCAAGTTAAATAACAAAAAAACCAAATATTCCGCGAAAGTTTCTCGCACGGTGAAAACAGTGAAATCGTGAAAAGGTACGTCTTCGCAATCACGTATAAAAGCCTCTCTGTCCACATTGACGCAGGATGGCGAAGCCTAATCAAAATAAAAGACACGCATTGCCAAGGATAGCATCAAAGACCTGCTTAATCACCATCGCCAGTACCGAGAAAGTACTTGCGCAAAGGGCAGAACACACCACGGTAACTTTTCACTCTGACAATTAATCACATAAAAGTGTACCATGTCCCATTTTATCGAACAATTTACCATGTCATGAAGAGATAGTACTGAAGCAATGTACATCTAGATGGGAAACTATGCATAGTCTTGTACAAATAAAAGTAACAGAAGCAGCGAAATGAAGTGGAATAACATCCTGTAGTACAAAAAGAAAATATAGATGGCACTTTTCTACAGGTTTTTTTAGAGTACGACGCGTTTCAACCGTTAGGTCATTATAAAGTACAATGATACTGACCTGACTTAATTATGCTCCATTTTCTTTCAATACTTGTACAAATAGACAGCCGTAATGGGAAAGAAAACTTATAATAAATCCACAGTTTACGCTGAATTAAAATATGGTTCACGACGCCTAAGTAGCTGAACTGGCTAAAGTACTCGACCGGGAATCGGGAGATCCGGGTTCGAATTCTGGTCAAGGCGAATGATTTTTTTCTCGGTGGATTATTCGCACAAGTTGTGTATTGCGGGTAACTCCGTAAAGTAATCACCTTGGCTAGTCCCGGTATACTTGAGTTAAGGTGTCAATATCAATTTGAGAAAAGGACTCTTTTCCTTCTTAGAGAGAATAAAATTAAATACACCTAAGGATGAAGTTCGCTATGAAAAAATATTTTACTTAACCGGGATTTGAACCCGGATCTCCCGATTGTCGGTCAGGTGTGTTAGCTAGTACGACCACAAAGGCCGAAATTATGTTTTAATTAAATATTGGTCCAATACGACGTTAGTAAGTACTAATTACTCGAATCGAGGTATTTTAAAGACACCGCCTGATAACTGGTATGGTATGGTATTTGGAGGAGGCGACCGACAGCGTTGGTCATTTGCGCCAAGAGGGGAGGTAAGGGAAGGAAGGGTGGAGAGAAACCCGGCGTCGGAATTAGCCTGCTCTTAACGAAAGGCGCCAAGGGGACCGACCACAGCTTAACGTCCCATCCGACGGACGGCGTGTTGCGCTTTAAGTGTCCTCCACACAACATTCAAGCAGGGATCGGGCAGTGTCCGAAAATTCTCTGCCACCGCCGGGATTTAAACCCGAGCTCACGGGGTGGGAGCCAACACTCTAGCCACCACACCAACGTGATCCCCGCCTGATAACTCAAAAAGACCTAATGCAGATCGGTGGAGAAAAAAATAGAATTCTTTGCGACGTAGGTACCACCTTAGAGTAATGGAGGAGGATATCTAGGCAGAACAGACTTCACGCTATCCTAGAAAGAACGCGGTAGGTCATAATGCGAAGTGACTCGACTTGCATCGTACGAGCTGGGTAGAATGCGAATGCAGCAATCGGCATTGGCCCGTGAAACAAATATGTCAAGTGCAAGAGTGGAATATGCGAAGGATGAAAGGCTTAAGAGGGGACAATAGGTGAGGGGCAAATAATACGGATTCTCCAGAAATGCAGCGAGGATACCTCGGGTGACGAGAAGGCATTCATGTGAATCTTACCGTAGCCTTGGCTCCGATACCTTTCCAGTCTCATTCACACCCTGGGTACTAATATACGAGGTACGTCATTGCTTAGGGCAGGTGGTCGATTTTATGACGTCATCTGGTTAGCATGTGCTTCGAGAGAGGAAATCTCTTCCTACTGACCGGTTCATTTTGGTGGCGCATAACTCGCAAAATTTTTACGCTATCATCTTGAAATTTTTTAGGGTAGGCAGAAAAAATCCTATTAAATAAGTAACTATATCTCAAATAATAAAAATTACACTCGATAGAGTAATTAGAAGGTAAATGGAAGGAATGATTTTTCTTCGCCATTGTCAGGCTATATTTTCCCCTGGAATACAGCCATGCAATGATGGTTTAACTGAGAGATAAATGATCCATTGAAGAAGCCGTGCTACTACTAATATATATACTATTGTTTATGTTTCTCCAACACTGCCATAAGAATTCTGTTGGAGCTATTTAATGTTTTCTGGTAATTAATGTCTAACATTCCGCCTTAAATAATCCTAATGGTTTCCCAAGAGCATAAATATTTTAAATGAATTTGAATTTTCACATAAAAATGAAGCGTTTGACAATATTTAAAAGTCAAACTTTATTGGAATACCATTTGAAAAGCATTTCCCGCGCTATGCGTAGGCCGTCTTAATAAAAGTGGGGGAGGAAAAGTTCCTGCCCTGTACATCTTGAAGGCTACGGCTGCAGCAAGAATGACTCAGAATCGTACGGTAGTACTAGCTAAGATACGTTTTCAAACTCATTTACGTTCAGGATATTAGTTTCTCAGGTACTGCAGGAGGTCGATCTCATAACGTCATATGGTAACCAAATGCCCCTACACAAAGCGCGCGTATAACACACAAATTCAACGTCGGCAAAAATCATTTAATCCAAAATATGGGCAACCTTAATCAGAAAGAAATGGCATCTTCGAGGGAATAACACTCAGCATGATTTAAGAACGGTATAATCTCGACCTATCAACTCTTAATGATGCACACACACCTAACTGAAAAATTACATCACATGCAGATCAAATAACTGCCTATTCCTACAATTTCTCTTTTCATATAACGAATGGAATAACGAGAAATAGTTAAGCCATATTCATATAACATACTTCCAATTTGTGAGCGGAGTATATTTCGCTTGAGCGGGTATCAATTGATTTTTTGCGATATTTCACTTCAAAGATGAAAGATATCGGCCAAATAGGAAGCTAGAAACCTTACAAATATATAAAAATGCCATTTATTTCCTATACCCGACTATTATCATTCATGAAAAGCCACTACGTTTAGACTCCAATTAGGAATCCAACTTATGGTGATGGAGTAAAACTTAGAATTTGCTCTTCCTTCTCACACGAGTTTCCCGAAGGAAACATCTGGCAACCTTATGGATAGTTGAAGCAGGAAATGTTAAGGGTCATTGCCCCAAGGCAAATAAGGTCTACGAGGCCAATTGGAATTAGTCTTACTAATGGAATACGATCTCACTTATCCGATTCCTTATACTTCCCTGACGGCCCAAATACTTATCTCAGCGCTATAGCGGCAACGATGTGCATGTTGAACTCAGTTATCCATTCCCATACACTTTGATGCAATACTCAATTTCCTCTGCAGCTCAACGCTGATCTCCTCTTACTTGGGAGCAATTTAATCTCATCAAAAACTAATTCACTCGAATAGAAAAATATAATTTAATTATTTAAATTTGTCAGGAACGCTAGCTCAAAAATATTAAACATATACTACAAACCGGATTCATGAAATATACGTAGTTTTGGCGCAGACCTTTTTACCTGTGTAATCAGTTTATAATTAATCACTGTACATTAGGGTGCCTCGTTTCGCCACTTTTCTTGAGATCGAATCGCAAATCCCGGCAAAAGTTGCGTACCCTGGTGGGTGTTACAGATATGATTTATTTCAAAATCGGCCATTTTGTTCGCCATTTTACCTTAAAATTTCGAAATTTTTAACAAAAAACGTTAAAAATGTAAATAATTTAAATTTGGTTTTAGCATAAAATTGGTCTTTCCTATATATTTGGACCAAATACGTCAGATCTATTGCTTTTAATTAACGAGAAAATGACCTTTTACTGTGTCCCCGAAAGCAGTTTTGTGGGGGTAGGCAACTCGCAACACGCTGCCTCATTTTTTACGCCATGCATGCGGTAAATGACGCGAAATAGAGATGTTTTTCAGTCAAAAACGTGGAAATCATGCCTGAAGTTGTCAAGGGTAGTCACTAACAAGGGGAATACACGACCGGTCGGGTCGCCGATCGAGCTCAAATTTTGCGATTCGGTAGTTCATGGGTACAAATGTAATATGCCGAAGCGAGACGACGCACTTCTCGTAAAATTCCGAGAAAAAAGCCATTAAAAATCGTAAAAAATGAAGCTACGCTATATAATCTGTTTTGAACTCTTTCATCACTAACAATGGATTTGAACTTTAAATGGATCAGCTTGGGATTAGGAACTGAGGATGAAGGGTGGATAGAAACCCTAATCCCAAGCTGATCCATTCCTGATTTAAATATTTAAAAAGACTGTTTTTAAAATATGTCCCATAGTAGTAACAAAGATAAGAAAACGAACTTTAAAAATTTAAACAATAAAATTCTTGAAAATTAATACAAAAAAGTTCCGTGAGCAAGAATCGAATTCGCTACCTTCACATCAGCAGTCGGATGCCGTATCCACTGGGCTGCCGCCTGCTAGGAGATAAAAGAGTTTTAAACAGATTATATAGCGTAGCTTCATTTTTTACGATTTGTAATTGCTTTTTTCTCGGAATTTTACGAGAAGTGCGTCGTCTCGCTTCGGCATATTATATTTGTACCCATGAACTACCGAATCGCAAAATTTTAGCTCAATCGGCGACCCGAAGGTCGTATGTTCCCCTTGTATGATGAGAGAATGCGCTTTTATGCAATCACCGACTATACCCGAATGGCGAACGAAATATATAAACCGATTTTGAAAAAAAATCATATCTGCAACACCCACCCGGGTACGCAACTTTGGCCGGGTATTACGATTCGATCCTTAAAATAAATGGCAAAACGAGGTACCCTACTGTACATCCAATATAGAAGCCGCACTCAACTTATACCTCATTTATAAATTTAGTAAGAAGATCGATCAATCTGTATGCGTCCAATCAAACTCCAAATATTTTCTAAATAACAAAGCTGAGATAAAACAAAAATAATTTTCCGGAAAAACATTATATACAGCAATATTAAATGTTAAACAATACCAGGTTTCACTTCGTGGAAGTCACTAAAGTTCATAACATAAGTATACTGTAGCACAGTACCAAAATAGTACGACGCCGATTCAAGAAAAACTAAAATATTTGGTGCAAAAAATGTACGGAAGAAAACTTTAATAAACAGCGCGCAAAATACTTATTCGAAAAGCGTTCTTAAATTATCCGAGGTAAAGCTATTGAAAGCCCTGCTTGCTTGCCAATCTCATTCCTTTGAGCCTTAAGCTGTTATGTAGTCAAACAAATCGCTCGAACACTGGAAAATGCTATAATTTGATTAGACGGAAAAGAACTGTCACTCAAGAAACGAATACTTCATTTAATACCTTAACCATCATTTAACATTTTTCAGGGAATTGAGAAGAGCCTCGTCGACCTTATTTTTAAAACTTTTTAACCCGAGGTAATACTCAGATGGAATTTTGAAATTGCAGACAGAGGAAGATATGCATTTGGGTCCATAATTTACACTATGAAATTGTCAGGAAGACAGTATAAATCGTCGAAAAAAATGCAAGTTGGGCAGAAGTGATGCGTCCTCCAAATTACATTAATAATTACATACTTGAAAGGACGACATTACGTTCCAGACATAATAGTAAGCAGTTAAATGCTCTTCTTCAGGTACCTTTTGAACAGCGGTGCCTATCCCTGTGGGATTTTATCCGCTGAACTCTCAGGGAAGGAAGGGAAAAAGGTTTGGAGCAGGAGGAGATGGTACACGATTACTCTAAGGCCAATGAAAAGCCAAAGAGGGCGTGCTTTCTGGAGAAACCTGGATAGAATGTTTGCTGTGCCTGGAGATATTGAAGAATATTCTATGGTAGAGAATATTCCAGACACTATTCTCTAGATATATTAATAAGAAGTTGAGAAACGTACTTTTTATTACTTTTTGTTATTATTGGCACCGACTTCCACCGTAGATTCAACGTTGAGTCTCCTCCTACTTAGCGGCAATTTAACCCGATCAGGAACTAATTCACTTGCACAGGAAAAAATAGGAAATATTTAAATTTATCTGAGACAATATCTTTAGCGTATGAAACCATTACCGCCACACGAATCTCCAACCGCGAAGATTCTCGAAGGAGCCCCAACTCTCTGGAGCTTGCTCCCCAACCAAAAACGACATAAAAATAATGCAAAAATTTTACACCCGTGAAAATACTGAGATGGAATTTTGAAATTTTCGATGGAGGAAGAAATGGATTTGGGTCCATCATGTACATTCGGAAACTGTCAGGAAAACAGTATAAATCGTCAAAAAATGCCAGTTGAGCATCTGAAAAAATTGAACACATGCCACAAACATGATTCATGAAGTATTTACTTTTGTAAGAAGATCGATAAACTGTATTGACATCGTCACATACCGTGAATGATCATGCAAATGATCATCATTCACAGGATCATGCGAGCAAAATAGAACATGTTCTAATTTTCACTGAATGATCATGCGCATGACGGTTCATCCGCGAATTTTTCCGTTATACACGGCGAATGATTTCATGATCATTCACCGTGTATTGCGGCCTCAAGAAGCTTAAATTATACATCGAGTGGGACAGGTAGCCCGTGCCTCATGTTGTATTCAGTTTGGTCATCCCCTGCCAAACACATTGGTAGGCAATTGGAAGGCAGAATACTTAGCTCCCCATTTTTATATCTCACAAATACCTCAAGAAGAACACTGGTGACGTGCCTGGTTTTATATAGGTAAATCATGAGTAAAACGGAATAACGCACTAAATATAATTTTCCCACTATGATATATTCCACTTATAGCTAACATTTTTCCGTTGAATAGACCTTATTTGCGGTAATAAGCGAACAAGTAAAATGCTGATACTCAACAATGCAATTTCCAGATGATATCGCACCAAATGAACAGAAAAGAGCTGATAACAGGATAATTTAGTAAGAGTTTCTAGAGGAGGTTAATGAAGAGTCTGATATGGAGTGTAACGCTTTAAGTTGAGAAAACGATGAGGAAGAGGCGACAAGAAGCGTTCGAAATGTAGGTTTATAGGAGGATGGAGAAGGTGAAGTGGACAGAGGGGAAGAGGAATGGCTACAAATGGTGGGCGAGGAGAGAAAGAATTTATATATGAAACGGAGGAGACAAGGTTTGAATGTTGCGAGTACTTTAGCGGGAAGGGGATGTTAAAAACTGAATTAGAGGGTAGACTGTTGGGTAACAAATTAAAAACCTTTGGTCTAACGTACAAAAAACATCTTTTAAACAAAGTCAAATTTGGTTGTGGTAAGGACACACTTATTTTACGCAGGGTAAAGGGAGAAGGCAGGGACTGAAATATTTTAGAGTTGCCACTTCCATCATAAAAACATCGTAAGGAAGGGAGGGGAAGGAAGAGAATAGGATTTTTAGACAGAATGTAAGGAAGTAGGGCGTATTGTGATTTGAAAAGGTAACTCCAAGTTGGGAGGGGAGAAGACCCAAGTACTTCTTAAATTATTATCATTGAAGTATACTACCAATTTAGATAGGTTTCCATGGAGTAGTTTGAAGTGTTCTGGCAGCCTCTTATGCCTTTATGGACTTTCTTCCTCCACTCACAATAAGGCCAACTCCCTTTCATTCCTATCTAAACAAATCCTATTCTCTTCCTTCCTCTACCTAGTTCTCCTAATATTCTTCTTTCAAAGAAAATGTCCCATGCAAACCTACATAAACCGGTAGAATGCCTCAATCGTAATAATCGCTCAAAAGCCCTTTTTTATTCTTTTACCATCGAAAACAGCACAATTGGCCTTTTACACCGGGATTTATAACTTAAAAAATAAACAAGCACAAAAATTCATGCCCTGGATGACGGCAACCTACCCAGCCGAGACTCGAATCCGCGACCTCTTGCGTGACATGCAAGGACTTCACCACCGAGGCTGGAAAATAAATTTTTCCGTTGAAAATACAATCTTTTCGCCGAAATGCATCCAAAGAAGTACTATAACTAGGACCTAATTTCAAAATTTTTGCCTCTTAAGATGTCAACGACTTCGTTCCGCTGCAGAGAACTTCCTCAAAAGGACTACCCCTCTTTTCTCTCGAATACGTCCCCTCAGACAACCACCCGACCAAACACCCCAAGCCACCCCTGGGAAGTAGGGGGAGCAGGACTGCCGCACACACGACTCGACTCCCTCCCCCGCACTGCACCCCTCCTCCGGCACCCTTCCTAGTCGTACTGCCGCATCGGCGCGGCCGGCCGTGCGTCCCGAGAACCCACCACGGCTTACGAGGGGAAAGCGTGGGATTGGAGGGGAAGTAGTTTTGCCATCAAGCGGGCACGATATCGATTGGGCTGGTGGCAAAGCGAGGCAGGGGGAGAACACGGATGGGGGCATGAGTAGGAAGGTGGGCACGTGGAAAGGTTCAGACGAAGGGGTCGTTGAGAAGCCGGCTTTTCCAAAGGTCCACGCGGAAGAATTATAATATCAAATCAGTTTCACGGAGTGTGGGTCTTGAAAAAGTTTATGTGCAATTTTTGCCGGCGTTCCCGTTTATTTTTAAATTTTTATCACGGCTTGAAATGAAAATGGATAGAATTGCTACAGAGGAAACCGGGGCAAAATGGAGCATCGAGTTCAAAACTTAAAAAAAAAACATATAACGGTTCAGCGGTAAGCACCTAACGGTTCTAAAAAATCAACTCACATTTTCAATAACCTTTTGAAATATGTTGAACACAAAAATACAATAATTCAGAGGAAATTAATATTGATTTAATATTTTTTCCAAAAATCAAAAAAAAAAATATTTCTTTCTCCCCCCTCTGACACAGGTATGGGACGGTATGGGGTAGTGTGAAGATGAATTACAAAAACAAATTAAAAATGAGACACAAAAGAAAAACTAAACTTGTATGTTCTTGTTTTTAAATTTGAATGAATTTTTAGGTGCAGTACACTTTTTCTTCGTCTTTTTTGAAGCCTAATCACATCATTCACTCACAAGCACTGATTCATCTGTTTCGCTATCCACTCCTGCACACGAGTTGCGAGTCAATTTCCTACAAATGGAACAATCGACCCGGTCTTCAACTGATTCTTATTGGAAATTGCTGCAGTATTAATATAGAGTTATCTCTTGATCCCGTCATTCTATTCTCCATTTTTTCTTACTTTCCCGTTCCGCCCCACCCGTCCTGCCCCAATAACACGTTTGCGCTTACCTAGGAACTGACAACCGAAAACAAACTTTATTCAGACGCTCAATTATACGAAACTAATGATAATTAGACGCTCTTCAAACACATACCAAGAATGACTGTTATTTAAACGCTTGAATATGACTTACCATCGATAAAAAAATCTTTTGAAGCTAGAAAACAAAGGCTAAAATTCACAAAAAAAACTCACGTTTAACATGTTAACAGTCCATATACTAAACCGACATGGCTGCAGAAGATGAGGAATAACAGGTGAATCTATTTCGAATACTCAATGATAGTTGACAGCACCTCCCAGCCGCAAAACACTCCAAACCCCATTCTACCCCGTGTTCCCCTATATACATCCTTATAGTCTTGAAGAAAACGCTTCCAGCGATGACACTGGGATAAATATGTTTTTAATAATTAATAATAATAAACTTTAAATTGTTTACGTTTTAAATAGAATTTAAAACACAAAAACACAGATTCACTTTTTCTGTGTTTCTACTTTAAAATCAAGTTATTTTATTTATATACATATTTATAAAATAAAGGGTTGTAACAATGTTGTAAACTGGACAGTTGTAAATAAAAAAAGAAGGAACTATAATTTCAACATGTACCTTTTCTTTCGTCTTTTTTCCAAATAAAGAATATATTGCATAGATTGTATGCGTCACAATTGTAGCTTATTCTTTTTTGTTAATTAATACCTAAAATTCTTTCTTTTTTAAAAAACTATTCATTAATGTAAAAAATTAATGTAACCCTATATTTAGTTAATTTATAAAAATGATACATCCACTTTCATTTTAGACGAATGGGGTCGCAAGTTGCTGACTTTTCCGAGGGTCCATCCCGAAAAATAATAATATCAAATCAGTTTCTTGGAGGGTGGGTCTAAAAAAAAATTGAAATACAGCATTTGTCAGCATTTTTTTAAATTTTTAAACCTTCATCAGGGATTGAAAAGAGAATGGATATAATTCTTATGCACATCAGCCCGGATTTTTACCCTCTTACATCTGGCTTTCTCCATCTACCCCGGTACCAATGTCCTTGTGTACCTTACTTAACATTACCTTGTATTGTAGAAAGGCATATTAATAAAATAAAGGTAAATAGCATTGTATTTAAGCTAATTTATGGCACAATCAAAAAATAAGCAAAGTCAGTGATTTATTAACAAGAAAGAAACTAGAACTTTGACACAAACCTTTTCTTTTTTCATTTTTTCCAATTAAACATTGCAGAAAAATAACGAGTCAAAATTCTAGTTTCTTCTTTTTCGTTCGTTAACAACTGAATTTGCTTCTTATTATTATTTATATATGAAAATTATGCATCCATTTTCATTTAAGACAAAAGGATCGCGAGAAGCCGGCTATTCCGAAGGTCCACGCGGAAAAAGAATAAAATTTAATCAATTTGTTGGAGTGTGAGGCTTTAAACAATTGAAATACAATTTTTGACAGCATTACGGTTTATTTTTAAACATTTTTCAGGGATTAAAATGAGAATACATCTAATTTAAATATGAAAACAATATAAAAGCTCATAACAATGTTTTGAACACACATTAATGGGTTAACCGACAAAAACAAATTTAGAGGTAAATTAACATAAAAGAAGAAAACTAAAATTTTGACACATACCTTTTCCTCCATCTTTTTTTCCCAAAATAACATTGCAGAAGAAACCTATGATAAATGGCTTGCCATTTCTTGATCAACAATCATCCGTTGGTATTTTTCCACAGTCTCAAAAGCAATATAAAAAGGTTATTTTGGACTTCTTTCCGGCGAATTTCAATAATGAGAATTGCCTCTTTGAATGCGGTAGTGTCTACCTCCATCCGTCTGGAAATCTTGGAACATGCTGGCATATCTCGTAGAGGTAGTAAGAGTGATATCGGAATATTGTCATTAAAATGAATTTTTTTTCGTCTCTTATTGACCTCTACATTTAATATTAAATCAGTATCAGCAATTTCAACAGATTCAGGCTTCAAATGGCGGAAGTTAGACATATTTAAATAAATTAAGGTTCGTAGCACTTTTCCACAGGTTGATTTACTGCGCACAACGCATTTCGGCTCACTGAGTTATCATCTGGTACCTCACTGACCTATCATCTGATGATGGCTCAGTGAGCCGAAACGCGTTGTACGCAGTAAAATCTTTTGTGGAAAAGTGCTACGATCTTTTATTTATTTAAATCAGCAAATATAAGTGCAGGTCTTGAAAAAATGTGAATGCAATTTTTGCCAACGCATAAAAAGTAGGTTTGTTAGTTCGACTAAACACAATCGACTTGGATTTGAGTGGTCATAGGAGTGAATGTGTCAGACAGTAAAAATATTAACACACCATAACTAGAGATGCGTGAAAATCGCCAATGCGATAAATGCGATAAAGATGCGATGTCCGTAAATAAATGCGATGACTGGACTTTATGATATTTTTACGAAAATTTGCCTTTTCAACGGCAAAATTCGTACATTTTGTGCCGAGCGCAGTTTAAATGCTCCGCCGACACTCACCGCTTAAAGCACGTGAGCGGCTGGCCAGCTGCTAGTTGGATGGGACACTACATGGCCGCGAACTACAAGTGGGCGCGGGCAAGCTACACCTCCGCCACTATATGTCTTATACCTTAATTTATTATTTTTCTACAACATAGTTATTTAAAATATTCGGTACGTTGTCATATAACTTTGTTTCACTAAATTTTATCGTCATCTACCTCATTATGAAAATAAAAAATAGACGCTACAAAATGCGATAAACTGTTTTTGAAAGTGCGATAAAATAAAAATGAAAGTGTGATTTTCACGTATCTCTAACCATAACTCCTTAAGTAAAATAACAGTACCTACGTCCTTTGCAGAAACGCTCAATTATCGCCCACCGGATCAAATCCGCTCATCTAGAAGCCTAGCATAACAAAACGAATGCGCTAAGCTGGCAATAGTCGTAGCACAGACTCCCTCCAATTCTCCAAGCACGAATATTACAAAAGAGGTTCCCGATGTCGGCCTCTAAATGTGTTGTCAAACACCGCGCATTAAATGGGTTTACATAATTTGCCATTCACGTCGCTGCTGGACAAACTGATCCGAGTTTCACCGGGAAATAATGTACGTATAATTAGGGGTGCCAAGCGAAATTCACATTCATGACGATGTGATTTATCAAATTCAGTGCTGTAGTACGGATAAAAATTTAGGCGGTACTCACTAAAACTTGCCCTCAGCTGAACATGTATTATACATCCAACCGCGATTGAAATGTCAAATTCCAACTCTTACATTAGTTCCAAGTTGTGCCACGAAATAACTCTGAACAAGTAAAGAATCATTTCCGATTTTTCTTCTTGAAATCCATTGGACGATTTACAGTAGGGCTATTTTTTTAAAGATTTAAAAAGGTAGTTCAACTGGTACACTTGCAACGAGTTTGGATTTTAGGGGGTACGCCGTACCGGCCCAACTGCTTGAGCATGGACATCTTTAAGAGCGACACAGAGAACATAATATTTCACACTATATTTCCAGGTCCGATAGAAGCGATAAATTAAGAGTGATGTTTTGCCAAACGGATAGATATGAGAATTCGTTTTTCCCCCGAACCATAAGGACTTTAGTAACGCTAGTCCCAACCTCGTTAGAGCCCTTCATTTTTTTATTAGCTGTAAACGGCTGGTGTCCTAACACCCCCTGCCACACGCCTTTTAGGCGGCTTGCGGGGTAATACGCAGATGTAGATGAACTACGGCACTGATCAAATTCATATCTCTTCAATGCTATTACTCGCCATTGCAACGACCATATAGCAAATTATTGGAAAAAATGGATCGCGTAGCAGACATCAACGCGCCGCGGACATTTTTGAAAGCCGATTAAAATTCGACCGAAGTGGCAACAGATATCAGCCTTCTATGGGATGGAATTGGACTTCCTCTTATCGGTCACATTGTCTCCAAGCGAGGAGTTTGTGCTCCGGCTACTTCCAGATGATCGCATAGGTACGTATTGCTGGGGTTCTACCGTCGGCGTCAAAATGATGTGCCGCTGTAATTTGCAAATTTATATCTGGACTTCAGTGCATGCCATAACAATGAATAATGCGTCATTTCAAAGGAAATTTCATTTTTAATTCTGGCTTATTTTTTGTTTCATGAAAAATTCAAAAATGTAAACACGCGAGTGTAATATATGACTCCGCACACCATAAAATTAGCCGTTTTATCAACTACATGAACTTTGTAACTCAAACTAGGGAATAATATTATGTCTACAGCATTCATTTGTTGACAAAACGGCTAATTTTATGGTGTGCGGAGTCATATATTACACTCGCGCATTTACATTTTTGAATTTTTCATAAAAAAAAACATAAACCAGAATTGAAAATAAAATTTCCTTTAAAATGACGAATTATTCATTATTATGGCATGCACTGAAGACCAGATATATTTGCACAGTACAGCGGCACATCATTTTGACGCCGACAGTAGATGAGCGCTTTTGATCCGGTGGGCGATTGTTGAGCGTTTTTGCAGTGGAGGTATCGACAGTCTGTCGGAGATGAACAGCTTTAGCCATAGCCATGCTTTGTCATCGTGTTTGACTATATTTGCCGCTTAAATGAATATAAAAAATCGTTTCAGGCTTGACGTTGTGGATTTGATACATACCCACGAAAGAAAATGAACAACAAATGGCAATTTCTACAAATATATCCACTTCCAACACTCCATGTTATTCTCGAGGTGTCACAAAGTAACATCAAGTAACCTTGAATATGACAGTGTCGATACTACGGCCGATAGTGTGTAGGTAGGTGAATATTAAATCGTGGAATTACCATAGCGATGGCATAGTTTTAACAACATGTATCTCAAAAATGGCAACTTTTCAAGAGAGCAAAAAAAAGCTTTTTAAATTTTATATCATTTTAATTGAAATTAAAAACCAAAAATACATAAAACTGAAAAAGTAAGCATACATTTGCAAACAAAGAGTGGTTTTTTGATAGAATTTCACTTTTTATTAACATTATTAGCATTAGTTCTAATTAGTATAGACTCAGACCGGCCAAAATTTGAGATACGTGTTGTTAGAACCTAAGCCATCGATATGTAGTTCACATTTGATCTTGGTTAAATGAATTTATAAAATCTGATACTGTCAACCTCATTCTTAAAAATCAAATTTTCATGAACCTCGTACATAAACGCGTGCGCTTTCCTTACCGGAAACGGACGTCGGATTAGGGATGCGAAGGAGGGAGTAAACAGAGGGGAAATTAAGCCTGGATAAGAAAGAATTGGGCAGGGATTATAGAGGATGGGAGAGGGAAAGGGATGGAGTGAAAAATAAAATTAAAAGGCTGAACAGTGAAAGGAGGGATAATTCGTGAGGGCTTGAGGAAGGTACGCCGTGGGAAGAAGAAAGAGACAAAGATGAGCGCCTGGGAATCAAGCGAGAGCGAGGATTTACTTACCATCCATTTAAAGTGAATTGCCATCGGATTAATGAATATTAAGCCCTTCAGGATTCCCAAAATTTTGGAGCCTACCACGCGAACCGGGACAAAAAATATCGAGTTTTCGGTAATACCATGAAAAACCCTGAGCAATAGCAATAAAAATAATTTCTTATATAGCTATGGATAAACTTTGTAATGTTCACTTATATATTTGACAAAGTACGACCAGGGTTTCATAACATGGTTACATCATTAGATCAGGTACACCTGACGAAGTTCTCAGGTGCTTTGTCAAATGTATAAGTGAATTATATTATAGAATTACTTATATTATTATTTATAATAATTAAAATCATAATAAGATGCACATATGTTATAAAACTCTGCTCGTGCTTAGTCAGATATGCAAGTGAATATGATATTGATTTAATTTAATTAAATCATAAAAATTAATATATTAAACATGTTTATAATTTCCTTGGATCAAGTAATTGAAATTTTACATAACAAAAAATTATAATGTTTTTGATGGCCCGAAATCAATTGCTTTAATTTTTTTTATTTTTCAAAAACAGTAAACACCCGACCTCTCTAGCTGAAATATCAACATGCCTACAATGGTAATGCAAATGAAAAAAGGTGAGTGAAATCATCGACAGGGGAATGATGAGTAAAACTGCGTAAAAAAAACCACAAAGGGTTGACGATAGCGGAGATAATGATCCCAGTGCAACCCCATAAAATTTCCACCCGTGGGAATTCACCCAATTCCCCAAAGAAAGAAATTTCCATCCGGAAAGATAGGATGAAAGGAAGAAAGAAAGTTGATTGAGAAGGGCAAAGGTGGGATGGGAAGCGAGCGAGGATTTATTTACCATCGACTTAAAATGGATTGCCATCGGATTAAAGACCTGAAAGTCCTAGAACCCCGGTGCGCATAAACCTTTCGGAAATAACATTGATCAGGGACCCGGAACATAATGAGATTTCACGCCAAAAGGGAGAAAGAAGATTGGTGCCATAATCAATTACTTGGATTGGAATTGGAAGGTTAATTCGATTTACCGCTGAACCACTACCGATTATTGCCTGAAACGATCTGCAGATAGTGAATTCTGAGATAGTTACAGCGTTCCACGTAAAATATGACTTATTTGTCTTTCGTTATGAATTCGGAAAGTAACTCCTGAATGGTTGCCAAATTGTGAAGCGTTGGTATACATGTGTTTAAGACACGTAAATAATCGGAACTTAGAGTATGATACCTTATAATTATCCTTTACCTTATAATTTAATACGAATTAGATATAAATGATATAGATACAGTGAATTTTGAGAAAGAGTTACAGCATTTCAGATAAAAATTGACTTCTCTTTCTTTAGTTATAAATTCGGAAAGTAATTCCTGAAAAATTATTGGTAACCAAATTGTGAAGCATTGGTATCCGTGTGTTTATGACACGTAAATAATCGTAAGTTAAAATATGATACCTAATATCTTAATAATAATTAGATATGAAGCTTGAAATATGAAAATCATTAGCAAATTTCAACACGATGATTAATTTATTCGCAAGATTTTAATATAAACAAGTCAACATGTAACCTGAGCTTTCAAGCCTAAAAATCAACATACCTAAAACAATAATATGTTACTTTAATATCAACATAACAACGGCAACGAAACTAGTTTTATAATAAGAAAAATAATATATAGAGAAGTAATAAAAATATGACGATGCCTTCACTCCCTCCAGGGGTGGATCCAGGATGGGGACAAGGGAGGGGGCTAAGTGGGGGTTAAAATTCCAACAGTAGTCGAGGTCGCAAAAAAATCACCATTCTATCAAGTGTAAATTATATACCCCTCATAGTTCCACCACTGACTCCCTCCCTTGTCAACATCCTTCCCTCCATTAACCCTTATAAATAGCATCCAAGTAAAACTACCCTAATTCCCTAGGTAAGTGACCAAAAAACGGCTACGAAACGTAGGGCCACGAACCCAATAAGAACGCGGGGAACACCGGAGAAACATCATCAACAGTTATTGGCGAGTGCTTGGGTTGTTTTTTTTAGGCGTCGCTCTCGATTTTGATTTGTAAGTAAGGCGTATACGCAATGCTGTAATGCACAATTCCAAAACATCGGCGATAACTGCCCGTGAAAATTTTACATAAAGACTCATCTAGCACGCCCAGATGTATAATTCAACATTCGCATTGACTACGCAGAAAAGGATCATACACTGGACCTCATTTTCTATTTTGACAAATTATAACATTATGAAAAAACACTAGACAAAAATTTCTATGATTTTTTTGTAAAACAACATTTTTTATTAATTCTTTGAATCAAATAGTTCAAGTTCAACATAATAAAAAACTGTACCTAATGCTTTAGTTGGCTAATCAATCGTTCAAACCTTTTTTAATAAAAAAACCATACGTTTTCATTGTTACATGATATATTGATGGCTAAGTTCTAACAACACGTATCACAAAAATAGCAACTTTTCAGGAGAGCAAAAAAAACCATTAATTTTTTCTAAATGTACGCTAAAATTAAAAACTAAAAATTCATAAAACTGAAAAAGAAGCATACACTTACCAACAAAGAGTTGTTTTTTGCTTGATTTGTATTTTTAATGTGATTACACTTTGTTTAAGATATCTGTGTCAAACCGGCCAAATTTTGAGATACGTGTTGTTAGAACTTAGCCATCGATATTCAAAAGTCAACAAATTTTTTGAACTCATTCATATATAAATGCAATTTTCATTTTAATTAAATTTCTCTTGGTAATAAATTTAATTTTCTGCTAATGTCTTCAAAAAAATATATGAATTTAGTAAAAATGGCCGTATTTTTCAGGAGGGCTTTTAAATTAGCGACCGGCACTAAAGGTATAAATAATAACGGCTAGCGTCTTTACAAGTTACAACCCCCGCCTTGCCTTATATGTTTTAACCTCGCTCTTGCGGTAGTGCGCTGACGTAGGTTTAAGAAAAAGATTCTCGTTCCCTCGTATCTTCATTATGTGCGTCACAGAATGATGGAAAATATAATCTTCGCAGATGCGAAGATTTCATGAATGAAGATTCAGCGCGGGACAAGGCTTTCCGGGAGAAATCCACTCTGGTTGGCGCTGAGGTTTTCCGCCACCCTACCTCTGAAATTTGACCTGCATCAAGGTGAAGCATGACACCACGTTGTCCTTCACCCACACACGGTCGTCCACCCCCAACTTCTCCGTCTTCGCTTCCTTGGCGTCAACCTGTCTCGGCTGGACGACCGAAGTATGGGGTTTCACGGCTTCCCTCAGTGCAAGAACAAACCTCACAGAAAACATCTACACCTACATAACACCCTGCGAGCCACCGAACTAACAAAACTCAATTCACGATTAGCTTGACCTGTTTTTTTCAGAGTAATTTATTCCACGACAGATCATTATTGAGTACAACTCGTAGATATTTTACGAATTCTACAGTCTCTTTGGGTACCCTGAATGCTTATCTCCGTTGTGGGGAGCTATTTTTTCATAAAATCATTACTATGCATTTTTTCATATTTAAATCCAGTTGCCAGGCATCACAAGACGCTTTGATTACAGTAAGGTCGTTTGCTAAAAAATCCTTATCCTTGCTGCAACGGATTTCGCTGTTGACTACACTGTCGTTTGCAAATAATTGAAGTTTACTGCCAACTATTTCCCCAATACCGCTGATACAGAGAAGGAAGAGCATTGGGCCTACAACACTACCCTGAGGGACGCTTGAAGTGACTCAAACCTCGTTGGAGATTGCGCCGTCAAATACTTCTCTTTCTACGCCATCGCTTTAAAGTTCTCTTATCGAGGAAATGACATCATCATCTAGTCCCTAAGGTTTCAGTTTTATTAATAACTCCACGAACATTGCAACCAATCTGAGGAGGCTCCCCATAGAGGAGGCATCCCGTATAATTATAAGGGATGGTCGGATCGCATACCTCGGATCCAAATATCCGCTGATATTGCCCTTCATCGGATACATCGGATCCAAAGTCGAGGAAGACATCGGATCTGGATCCGAAATTTTAAATAATAGTTTCAGTGAATGCAACGTAAGGGTGGAAAGAGTTCCGATTGTCTCTTCGAATGCGCCATCGCATGCGATCCTTGTCCTACTCATGAACCGTTTTGTTTGAAAGCTCTCGCAGAGGTTACGCAGGAGAATTTCAGCCGTGGAAAATAAAAAAGGCAAAATACGACTGGTACAGTCGGATTCAAAAGTATTGCAACAAATGGAGCGGCGCCACTTTCGCCGCAGTTTGGAAATCGAGTTTCGGCATTTTCTATTGTACCAGTGGGAGGGAAATTTGAACAGCATTCCCACCTCCCGTAATATTTTTATAACAACATCGTTAAAGGGAAATGTATGCGGGATATGTGCATTGTTTAATACCAAACAATTTATGCAGCTCCTGCTAAATAATACATCTACGTTCAGAACGTCAATTTACCTTCTCTCGGAAGTTGGCCGATCCGTCGAAGTATATTGTTCTACAATTAACGCTGAAGCTTTTCGATCAGCGATAGCGAACATAACAAACATATAAAATATCCGCCGCAATATCACAGTAAATATTGCCAGTGAGTGTTTAAAATCAGCTTGATTTAGTGACACTAGAAGAGCGGTTCATTCTTTGCCTGACAAAGCTCGCAATGAATCCACGATGGAGTCAACGTGTGAGATGGACTAGTGGTTAAGGTGAAGATGGTGAAGACTTGCTACGGCAGCAGTTCCAAGGCGGCAGTTCGAACCTCTCCAAAACAATATTTTTTCAGTTACAGCAGTAACGTTTTTTTCCACTTTAACTCATACTAACTTAATTAAAAACTGCTGCCGCATTAAAATTTTCAATAGAGAAAATTCTCTTTTCGCTTTCCGCGGATTTAATTTACGTTTTTAACGAAATATCAGTGCACCAATAATATGGAAAATATTTCTGTCAGGTAAACCGCTCCGCTCCATCAAGTCCTTTTTCGTATTACCCGAATATTCTATCGTTTTCAATAATATGTAGACACTCACGAGACCCGCTTAATTGATGGGGCCGGGTCGGAGTAAACTTGGAAGGTTGGCACATGAAGCAACCTGCATTCGTTGCCTTCGCGGCGAGCCGGCGAGGACGGACACGGACGCGACTGAGCAACTGAACCTGGAGTCAAACTCCAGGAGCAAGTGCCCAATCGAAATTAAGATTAGCGGATGGAATGTATTGAGGTAATTCGCGTCCCCAAAGACGTTGGGCTGTCTGTGTGTTTTCTTTCGTTCTCCGTGGCGAGGTTTTTCCTGTCTTTGGATTCATATTCGGACTCACCGTTTACCTCTTCTTACTACGTGGCTCCGTGGCCGAGTGGGTCTATACTGAGTGCTGTAGTTTCGATAAAATTCTTGCGAAGGATCGAGTCGGACGTAATCATACTTTTTTCCATTTTTATAAGATGTATTCTTAATATCAACATAATGTATACAGGTGACTCGAGAAAAATTCAGTAGTGAATTTTTTAAACGATTAAAGCCATCTAACTAAATGTAGCCTCCGAAGTAGTCCACATTGCGGAAATCCTTGCATCACATGAAGTAAACTTAGGAGAAGTAATTCCCAGTAAATAACGATAATTCCAAAGGTCCTACTCCACAGAAAGAGATTATGTCTAAATGAATTAGAACTTTCAGAGTGGTACACTCATTTATACACATTAGCGAACAAAAGAACCAACCGAAAGGCAAAAAAATATGACATTCACTTTGTCGCAATTTATTGTCATAGCGTTTGTTTTGGAGAGGTTCGAACTGCCGCCTTGGAACTGCTGCCGTGGCAAGTCTTCACCATCTTCACCTTAACCACTAGTCCATCTCACACGTTGACTCCATCGTGGATTCATTGCGAGCTTTGTCAGGCAAAGAATGAACCGCTCTTCTAGTGTCACTAAATCAAGCTGATTTTAAACACTCACTGGCAATATTTACTGTGATATTGCGGCGGATATTTTATATGTTTGTTATGTTCGCTATCGCTGATCGAAAAGCTTCAGCGTTAATTGTAGAACAATATACTTCGACGGATCGGCCAACTTCCGAGAGAAGGTAAATTGACGTTCTGAACGTAGATGTATTATTTAGCAGGAGCTGCATAAATTGTTTGGTATTAAACAATGCACATATCCCGCATACATTTCCCTTTAACGATGTTGTTATAAAAATATTACGGGAGGTGGGAATGCTGTTCAAATTTCCCTCCCACTGGTACAATAGAAAATGCCGAAACTCGATTTCCAAACTGCGGCGAAAGTGGCGCCGCTCCATTTGTTGCAATACTTTTGAATCCGACTGTACATAGTGTGACTCTTCCCAAGAGATTGAATAAGCATCGGGGTAATCTCATCATCAGGAATTTGAAAATGCATTTGGATCCGAAAATATCCGATCCGAAAGATCCGGCTCCGAAAATTAAGGATCCGATCCGAATCAGGATCCGAAAAAATCCTGGATCCGTCCATCCCTAATAATTAGGACTGATGTTGCTACTTAATAGGGCATATTTTAATCGTTTCCAGAAATGTCCCCAGCGCGGAGATTGGTGAAGAGTGATCTATTTATTATACTGAGATCTAAAATGCTATTCTTTCCTCAAAATATCTGGGATAACAACGGTGTCTCGATAAATAAAATGAATACTGTCACTCGCTAGGACGATACATTGCATGTTTTAATTTTTGCATTGTTCTAACCATGCATGGAATTACCACAGAAATTACTAACCGTTAGCCAGTATGCACGAATGTGAATGTATTTTTTGTTATTGTGCGCAATATATTTATAGCCGTCTGGTGGGCATAAGGGAGTTCTCTAGCATGCTGAATGCTGGTGAAAGGTCACCCCCTGCCAATTACCCTATAGATGGCTCACTGGGATTTAGATTCTCAATATTCGATATAGAGTATTTGTACGCGGAAGTAATAGGATTGAAAAGTTACCAATTTGATAAATCAGTAACAGCGCCAATGACCTCCGCAATCACCTTTAAAAACTACCATTTACACCAAGAATATCTCAAAGCCATGAATTGATGGCACATTTTAGTGGTTATATATTGGTTCAGAGCGAAAATTTTCTTAAAAGAGCCTGTTTACACGGTACATTAACACGTACGGGTTAATGTCTAAATGTATGAACGCGAGAATAAACGCCAAAATGCCCCGTGTAACCACCCAACTTGTGCGAATGCATGCACAGAAAATACAACCTGTTCTAATTTGGTTCATGCATTCGTACATGTTCCGTTCCGGTCCACAAAAATCATTCTTGCTAACAGACATTTACTCGTACGTGTTAATGTATCGTGTAAACAGGCGTTAAAGGAATGAAGACAGACAATCCGTAAAAATTTGCGCGATTTATTATACTACGCTGGCGCATACCTTTACGAAACTTGAAAGTATGGACAGCGATGCAGGATAAGTCTCAATTCGTAAAACAGAGGTTGATAGTACTCTGCAGAGTTACATTGCCATTCCATGGTTGTAGAACTTATTGTTATAGTAATTTTTAATTCTTACCGATGACCTCAGTACGTGCAAAAGTACTACAATAGATCACAGCCGCCAGTACTAGAATGATAACACGCGGATGTGGTATTAGAGGTCACCAAAAGAGCTTACCTGAAAAGATAAAAATAACCGGAGTCAGCACAAGTATGGATGAAAATAAATAACAAAAATTTTTCTATCTACTAAAAACACCTATTACACTGACAAAATTAGAGAGATTAATAGCTATCGCAGCCTTGATTGGTGGAACAATTCGATCTTTGATTTTTTCACCAAAACACTCTATTCTCCAGAGCGGAAGGTCAGTGACGTATTTAGGATAGGGACAAGGGGGGGCCTAAGTATAGGGTAACCTCGCAGCAGAAGTGGGAGTCGGAGCAAAATTTCCATTCTTTCTAGAGTAAACTGGATATCCAAGGTGGGGAGCCTCCTAAGCCCACCACAGTTCCGCCGCTGCAGTAGGTAATTTGGTGCATGATTTAATTTTTAAAATAAAAATTTAAAATACAAGTAAATAGGATATACATGATGAAAAAGGATCGTGTAAAATTGTGGAGATAAATAACTGATGAAAATTACTGCGTAGTATTGCAGACGGACTACCGGTTGAGATACGTTATATAATAAAACGACTCATTCGGTTACCAATCATCACGGCCCGCTCCCTTCACCATGAATTTCCGCCTTCAGACTTATTAACTCCAATAATTTTATCCACGTTGTAAAAACAATATTAAGAGGCTTGAAGGTTGATGTAAGTCGCTTTGCCCGATGGAATGGATTTGAGAGAGGGTCTAAATTCGTATCAGAGAGGACAATTTCGATTCAATTTCCCCTTTAAAGCATTTTTCCGTATTGTCTCCATAAACTTAAACATCAATTGGGAGGGATACAAGAGGCCTTATTATTGAATAAAATAAAATAACTTTGTTTTAGTCCTTTATTTATTCAATAATGAAGTAATTCCACAAAATAACGCCTGAGACCGTGTCTCATATTAAGAGGCCTTATCTCTGTGGGTTATTCAGACAATGTCAAACGTGATTAGAGTATATTTGGCTGAAAAAATGCTCTTATTACAAAGAGATGTAAAAAAAGCACAACGCAATATACCCTATCAAGGCGATGAAAACTAGCGAGTTGTGTAGTCTATTCAATTTGATAGCCGCAATGTTTTATTTAATTTTTCCTCATACCACCGAATACAGCACATATTGGCCATTTTACACAGAGATGTTTAAAAATTGAACGATTACTCGTGCAAGAACAAGCATGCCATGGATAGGGGTAACCTACCCAGGCGGGACTCGAACCCGCAACCTCTTGTTTGGCAGGCGAAGATTTTACCCCGCCGTTACCGAGGTCGGCGACTTCACCGCAGGATGATATTTTGAGGGGAAAATTACATTTCCCTTTGCTTGGTAAAACGAGCACTGCATTTCTGCTGCTTTCGCACTACTTAGGCAATGCTGGTATGATCTTTCTTAAACGGCAAGCATACTTGAGAATCACGCATATATTACACCCCAATTCAAGCCTTTTTGTACTCCATACAAAAAAGAAAACGTCCGTTGATAAGTAATGGGTGAGCGAAGACAGCCTAACTCCACCTGATCCACACAGAAAGAATAACTTTCTCCAAACACAAGATGCGAAACTCCTCCTGAGCATAATATTGTCTCACTCAACCTCGACGTAAGATACATGGCTCAGATGAACACCATAACAGCTGGAAAAAAAACGGCAAGATTTTTTAGGACTGGAATCATTTTTCTCTTAAGCTATTCACGCTGTACGACAGTAAAAACCTTTAACCGAGGAAGGGTTCTATTTTTTTCACATGACATCCGCGCGTATCTCTGTAGCGAAAGGAGAAATTCTCTGTCACTTCCAGCTGCAAGCCTTTTTTTAGCATGAAACTGACTGTCTTGGGGTGAAAGTAAGTTACATTCACAGTAAACCCAGAAATCGTTCATGACCACTATCGCCGACTTCGAGGTAGAACGCTGATCTTAAAGCATTTGTAGGAAATTCTACCGAAGGTCCGTAATAATAATAATAAAATATTTATTGTTCTTGGATAATTGTCCTCATTGTAAAAGACCTCACAAAATTATTATTATAGTATTCTACCGATTAAGGTAGGTTTCCATGGAGTACTGAAGAGGTGATCTGGGAGCCTTCCTTTCCTTCCAGCACTCCCTTCTTTAATTCACTGTAAGGCCTACTCTCTTTCAATCTATCTAGAAATCCTATTCTTTTCCTTCCCCTCCCTCGTTTCCCCAACATTCTACCCTCCAACACCATTTCCAACATCCCCTCACCGCTAAGCACTAACTCCATCCAAACCTTCTACACATCAGGACATAAAAATGAAATCTTGAAGTACTACTCAAGCAATCATAGCAAGAAAGCCTACGTATACATAGTGTAGACACATACTCATCACAACATTTAGGGTATAACATGAATAATGATAAATCATTTATTCCGTAGGTTCCTGTCATATGGCGTTTTACTCATTCTTTATTCGAATGCAACGGTGAATCATTAAACATCGTTCAAACGTAAATATTTGGCTTCTACGTTCGAAATAGTGAAGAAGAACACGCGAAAAAAAGATGAAAACGGCGAAACGGTCGTATTCTTCATCTCGTCACGGGCAAAATATTTCATTGGTGCATTTTATTGAACTTTTTATAGAGAGATTTTTTTATCCCCGCATTACAAATAGCTTTTCAAAATTAATTTTTTCCCGTTCTATGATTTTTTAAATGGCCGAAAGGTATATTTCAATTTCCGAGGTGTAGAAAAGTACATACAATGCAATATCTAAGTTACGTATGCTATATGGAAAAAATATTTCCCAACTTTTCATGCAAGGAAATGTTTATATTGTTCCTCTTACTTAAAATAAACCAAAAAATACAAAATTCGCCCCGTGACAATGCAGGAACAAAATGACGATTTTCGTCTTTTAGGTATATTCTAAGTAAGAGGAACAATATAAACAATTCTTTGCATGAAAAGTTTAGAAATATTTTTTACGATGTTCAGAAACAAGAAATATTGTCGTGGATAACGCAAATTACTTTCTTTTATGGGAAAATTATAAAAACTCGGACTCTTAGAATTGCTTTCAGTCAAAAAATTTTATTTTCGTTGCACGAAATTATCCGGATTTATTCGCGATATACTCGTAGTTTTACCGCCAAATGATGAAATTTTACAATGGGGTACACAGCGCACAGTGGGCTAGAATCGAAAAAAGCTGGCCAAAACCTCAAAATCGATTTTTTTGAGCTAGGAAGTAGAAACTTCGCATACACATTCTCAAATAAATTGTGCATTACTACTCAGATTATTTTGGTCCTGTGTTTTCACTTTAACAGTATATGTGAGGTCAAAGTTGAGCAAATTTAGCGAAAAACGACCACCCTCGAATTTTTCTGAAAATTGCCGACTTTATCCTCGTGCAGTGGTTTTATAAATAGTTTTATAGAATAAACTGTTATACCATCTTCATTGGCACTTCTTATTCTTTCATTTGAAGGGTTTTTAAAGATTTTGTTTCATCAATAACCATAGATACATAACAAAATGGCGGAGCCTGTTTTCAACCCATTTTATTTACATAAACGTAGAAAAAAAGTAGACATTGTCACCGGCTTACACTAAGTAACTTATATCATGTCGTTCTTTGAAGCTTCTATATTGTGAATCTAAAGTCAAACCTTGCACCAATTTGCAACCCCGAATTTTAAATCGTTTTTTCGAACGCACGGACGACTCCGGTTCTGGCCGGCGGCGGCGGAAAGTACGGCGACGCGGCAAGCGAGTGGATGCAATATGGTCTCATTCACTTTTATGTGTGGATAACAGATATATTAGTGACAGAAAATAATCACCAGAAAGTAAAATTAATAAATATCGCTACGAATGACTCTCATTATGCAATCGCTGGGCACTGCAAGAGGTGCACTGAAAGGTTTCTTTCTTTGAGTGCATTCCGTGGAGAATGGACTTAAATCGCGTGCTTTAAGTGGGGAAACGGACTCTTTTACTAACTAACAAGCTCTATTTCTAGGCAAGAGCCCTCGATGATCCATGGCCTCCACTTCCTAACCTGCCATACATATTTAAAGGCCTTCTGACAACGGTCGTTTTATAGTATTGTTGTAGTGCCGAGCCCTTCGAACTTGTTTTTGGTTTGAACTCCTGCTAGCTTTAAAAGTTTCGGAAGGCATATTACTCACATCGAATAATGTATTCT
Organism: Ischnura elegans; assembly: GCF_921293095.1. Lineage (NCBI taxonomy): Eukaryota > Metazoa > Arthropoda > Insecta > Odonata > Coenagrionidae > Ischnura > Ischnura elegans. Next base: position 40,482,213 of record NC_060257.1, read on the forward strand.
TTCTAAGAAATACAGTTCATTTTAATCTATGTCTTATGCTCAATTTAAAGTATTGATTTAAATCTCTTACCTATATATCGACGTCATTATTCTTAATAAACTGCGCTGCTGACAAAATGGTTATTTTTCAGAAATATTTTACCATACAAACATAACACAAACAAAAGCAACACAATTTGCACTTTTCCCAACTAACATACTGCAATTAGCACTGTCAGCAATAAAAGATTACTGTTTTTCATTCACTATCTGACGAGTTTTTATCACTTTCATTGTCTGCGCTAAAGCATAGTTTTCCTTTTTCAAAAACAGATCCATTACATTTTTCGGCAAGCTGTGTGTTTCCTCCAGTTTAATTGGCGTAATTTTTGTCATTATCAGTTATGACATTAGGAGTTGTCTTCGGAATAAATCCCTATTTGTGGCCACTCGTGCCATTTTTCTAGTCAACCATTCACGGAACTTTCTCACGTCCTTATACCGTGCCTATATTGCTTCCCCTGACAGTTGTCGCAATTAAGAATGGACTCTTTTGCAATGTCAGCTCCGTGAATGAAGACCTTATGTACGGTTGGTGGCATAGCAAAATTGTATTCAAAGCGTCAGTGAGAGAGAGAGAGAGAGAAAATTAAATTTTTTGGAGAGGAAATCTAGAATAATTATGATGACTTTTGAATACTCGTGCCTGTTTCATGCTTCGCCCAACGAACAGCATTTTTTACCTAAACAAGAAGGCACAAAGGTGCTCACGAGGAATAATTCATGAGACATAGGCCCTCGTTCTCACGTGCGATTATATTGCGCATGTCCTAACTGCTGTCAAAGCCGTGTTTGCAAATTAAAGTGCACTTTATATTCGACACGAAACTTGGATCTGTGGAAATGCACGTTAAGATTCGAGTCGCAGTAAGATGCAGAACCATTTTTGGAAACTTCTTATGTAACTTCTGCTACAATTATTTCACTCGGGTAAATGAAATCATATGCTCGCGTCACTCTCTCATCGCTGGGGTTAATATTATATCCCTGGCATTTCAGATTTTCGAAGACCCTTACACCGAAATTGTGTGAGCTGCATGGAAACAATTACTTAGTGAGAGGGCCTCTTAATCTGACATAACATAATACTTGGGGTTGCATTTTATCCACTTAGCAAAAGTTCTTCTTGCCTCCGAGGATGGTCACTGTATCTTCCTTTTGCATTCGTTTTCCTCCTATTCGTTCTCTCGATACAACCCTGAAAACATGAATTGACGTCCATCTGCACTGGCTAAACTAGAGCAACATGTAAATTGTGCTGCATAAGGAATAGTTATTAATTGCTTTAAATCAAGAATATAAACTAAATAACCTTACTGGATAAGAATAATGAACTCTTCAAGCACCAAGACAGTACTTGATTTGGGAAAATTCGGCAAAATGAAGTACTGTATTGAGCCATTTTCCATCACGTTTAAGGAATATATTAATTGTTATTGTTAAAAAGTTTATTAGTTAGTAAAAGAGTCCGTTTCCCCACTTAAAGCACGCGATTTAAGTCCATTCTCCACGGAATGCACTCAAAGAAAGAAACCTTTCAGTGCACCTCTTGCAGTGCCCAGCGATTGCATAATGAGAGTCATTCGTAGCGATATTTATTAATTTTACTTTCTGGTGATTATTTTCTGTCACTAATATATCTGTTATCCACACATAAAAGTGAATGAGACCATATTGCATCCACTCGCTTGCCGCGTCGCCGTACTTTCCGCCGCCGCCGGCCAGAACCGGAGTCGTCCGTGCGTTCGAAAAAACGATTTAAAATTCGGGGTTGCAAATTGGTGCAAGGTTTGACTTTAGATTCACAATATAGAAGCTTCAAAGAACGACATGATATAAGTTACTTAGTGTAAGCCGGTGACAATGTCTACTTTTTTTCTACGTTTATGTAAAAAAATGGGTTGAAAACAGGCTCCGCCATTTTGTTATGTATCTATGGTTATTGATGAAACAAAATTTTTAAAAACCCTTCAAATGAAAGAATAAGAAGTGCCAATGAAGATGGTATAACAGTTTATTCTATAAAACTATTTATAAAACCACTGCACGAGGATAAAGTCGGCAATTTTCAGAAAAATTCGAGGGTGGTCGTTTTTCGCTAAATTTGCTCAACTTTGACCTCACATATACTGTTAAAGTGAAAACACAGGACCAAAATAATCTGAGTAGTAATGCACAATTTATTTGAGAATGTGTATGCGAAGTTTCAACTTCCTAGCTCAAAAAAATCGATTTTGAGGTTTTGGCCAGCTTTTTTCGATTCTAGCCCACTGTGCAGCGTCTTGATTTCACGTTAAAGAGCGTAGAATTCGATATATCTGGTTGAAATAAGTCGCCATCAATTACATAATCGCTGTAAAATATGCAAAGTAAGTATTATCCGTAACATGAAAGCGGTTAAGTGCAGGTAGTACAAAAAAAGACTGTTGCCGGTTTCATTCACGTGGCTGCAGTTGATTTCTTTCACTGAATTCTACTCCCCGCCCGTTTGACCGGGCTCTTATTACGACGTATTCGTACTAGTATTTTAAGTGAAAGTAACTGAGGCAAGCGAGATATATTGGAATGACATCTTGAGTTAATTGAAAAGAGAATTGGCACTTTTTTATTAAGGGCATGCGATTTGGGATCAAATAGGACTAACCTCCCCAAACTTCCAGTCTACTAGAGGCCCACCAGGGCCGGGTAGCTCGGAAATATGTGTTCACTCTTTTTGAAATATCTCGGCCAAGAAAACTTATTATTCAATGCGGTTTGCGGCATATGAAAGCTTATTCAATGGAAAACATTTCCAATTGTTTTCAAGAATTTTCAGCGGGAAAAGGAGAAATTGTGTCGATTTGAAAATTTCTAACGCATGTTTTCATGAAGTATTTTTTATAGGGCCAAGAAGAAATATTTTTCCGGGAGCGTTTTTAATACTTTTCGGCAAGTGTATCGGAAAATTTTTTTAGGGGCCAGAACATAGAGAAAACAGGAAAATTCGTCCAAAATCGCATATTCTCCTTCTTTCGCGATGTTCCACCACCTGGTGGGGTGGTTAGTCCTATTTGATCCCAAATCGCATGCCTTAAGTACGGAAAAAATCCGGAAGGGGGGGCTTTTCACCCTCTTATTCAGCTTTGCCCTTTACTGAGTTTTTCAAGACGCGTTTCGACCGTCTGGTCATTCTCAAACGCATCATAAATTACTCAACAACTTTGTGGTGTCCATCTCTCTTTTTCATTACGACCAGTAGTAGTACTAGTAGTTTAATAGTAGTTGAAATTACCAACGGTATTACAAATTTAACCTAATCCTAATGCCTTGAAATTTTAAGGGTACACAAAGTAAACGTACAACGCAAGTAGCCATAGATTTACTGGTTAGGCCAGCATTGCTTGAGCCTGGATTTAAAAAAATACCGCACTCCTCAGACGTATTTGTTTATATTTTAAACTCAGCAAAATGTTACAAAATTTGCACTCCGCACATTCCCAAAAATTGCAACTAACGTCTAAAAAAAGCAACACATTATTAAAAAAGACAAAATACTACCAGCCGAGCGTGAGTATTACCTGTCCGAAGGCAACTGAATGATATTGCGATCAATTTAATTGCACCGTTCAAATTCCGTTCCATTTAAATACTCCCACGAAAATTTCACGATCAGCTTAGCATAAAAATCCTTGTTAATAGCAGAGTACCGAATATAAGCTGAATAATACATATTTTCCGGCGGATTTGTTGCTAGGAAATAATCCGTAGTCTGCTGAGACGGGTAAGAGTTGTGGGCTTTCTGCCTCCCTGAGGAGTTCCTGCGTGCGATGGACAGCCGAAGTTCAAACCCCTTCTTTAGCAATTCATGGACACGTCCCCCAAAGGAATTTGCAAAAATAGCCAAGGGCAAAAGTGAAAGGCACTCCCCAATAGAGAGTAAATCACGGTCATTAGCTCAAGAATGATGGAAGGATCATAACAGACTTTATTTTAATATACTAAGTCTGTAATGATCCTACAATCTAATATTAAAAAGTACTACAAGAATATTCAAAATAATAAAATTAAATATTTTATTTACTAATACAAATTTGCCGTTTACATAAAAAAAGCAAATGCTCAAAGAAGAATACGACAAGCATTTTTTATGTCCTTTATGGTTCGGGGGAAAAACGAATTCCCATATCTATCCGTTCGGCAAAATATCACTCTTAATTGATCGCTTCTGTAATCAATTAATCTGGAAGTAGAGTGGGGCTCTTATATGAAGTTCTCCGCGACGCCCTAAAATATATCCGTTCTCATTTGCTCAAGCAACCTAAGTCAAGTGCGCAGCCTCCGAGTCTGACGGTTCCCAGCTTAATTCGCTCAACATCTGGGTAACGATGAATGTACGCCGCTAGTATACCTAATACACGCATCCGTGGCTTAGGGGAGACCGGGGGTTATACAGTATGGCGGGGCAATACCGTGCGTCAGGTCTTACTGTGCATTGAAGAGGGAAGTGCATAATGGAAGGGAAGGCTCCTGGAATTCTTCTTAATCGGTAGAATTTTTTTATTTTTTATTTTATTATAGTATTCTACCGATTAAGGTAGGTTTCCATGGAGTGTTCGAGAAGTGATCTGGGAGCCTCCCTTCATTCTATCCAGGCCCAAGAAATTCACTTCTCTCTTTCATTCTATCTAAAAATTCCATCCTTTTCCTTCCCCTCCCTCGTTTCCCCATCATTATACCCTCCAACACCATTTTCAGCATCCCCTCACCACTAAGCACTAACTCCATCCATACCTTCTGTCTCCTGCGTATCTCATCTAAAAGCTGCCTCTCCTCGCCAACCATATCCAGCACTTCGTCGTTCCTTTTCCTCTCCGTCCATTTCACCCTCTCCATTCTTCTCCATACCCACATCTCGAATGCCTCCAATCTTCTCTCGTCTTCTTTCCTCAGTGTCCACGTTTCCGCACCGTAGAGAGCTACACTCCAAATCAAACTCTTCACCAGCCTTTTCTTTAAACTCTTACACAACGATCCTCTCAGAAGCTCCTTCCTGTTCATGAACGCCTCCTTCGCTAATGCTATTCTTTTCCTGATGTCCTTACTACTGTATCCGTTTTCCGTTTTCACTTTAATAATAATAATAATTTTAGATCCGCTGGTGTATGCAGTGAGCACTGGGAAACACATATGCTTAGCGGAAGGAAGGCGAAACCGATAAAGACAATCTGGGGGCTTCTGCCTTTACGTAGGTGTATGCGACGAAAGTTCTTCTGCTTTGTCAACTTTTCTTATAATTTTAAAGACTAACTCGAAATAAGATAAGGGAAACATGCTAAGGTGGTTTTGAATAGCCCATATCATGGTCTATTCTTTAAAACCAAACACATGTCCTATATTGTTCTTATTTTAGGTTTAGGGTTGAAAATGCTGCGTCATGTCGTTTTGGGGCAATTTCGTACACCTTGCATTGGGGCAATGCTGTGCAAGGTGTACGGTACTGCTCCGTGTAGAACGATAATGCCCCACATAGTATTATAACTTTTCTGAGCAACTTGAACATTAAAATGCTTGTGTGAATTATGAGGGACCTTTAAATGTGTTAGTTACTAATCCTCCCAAGTATAGGCGAACCTCGATAGTCCGAACGACCTTCATTAGTCGTGTCGTCAGTTTCTCTGTATTTATTATAGATTTTCATATTTTGTAGCTAGAATAAAACATTCTATCGCAAATAGAAAAGGATTTTTCTTTAATCCCACAGTCTTTACAATACCGTTCATCATCACCAGTTAGGGGCAATACCGTACAGAGCGGTATTGCCCCAACTGGGGTACGGTATTGCCCCGGCAGTCGGGACAACACCAACATGTTAGAAGTAACTGCACTCGTAATCCTACTGTTTACTTTTTCAAAAGGCCGCTTCACACGGGGGATATAATAGTGCAGATTATAATTGCATTTATTTCTCAATATGTCATGGAATTTCGCGAACGGACGAACACAATCACAACAGGGGTTATTTTTCATCTCACGTCCATTCATAATTGCATGCGTTCTAATAATTCACCACTTTACACGACGCAATTTTGACTGCGCCTTCTTACACACGTCGGATTGTGCATGTACGTGTCTGGTGTAAAATGGCCTAAAAAGAATATGTTATTGAAAATAATTACCAATTTGACAGTATAATCTAAATTAAGCCCGATTACATATTTTTATACTTTTCCCGTCTCAGGTTCTTTCTCGGTGATTTTTGAGTGAGATGAGAGAGCCCTCTGGCCAAAGAATGCAGTTTATTTTCCTCATGGCCACCTGTAGTTACAAAGAAGGCTCTCAGACATGATTAATATTTCATGGTCTCAGATCAACATGCGGATACATTTAAGCACCACGTACGCTAAGCCGCTGAACCACCTCTATTTACAGTTTTACTTCTTGAAGGCGAACAGGTAACCTCGGCAAACGTTCTTAAAGATAGCTTTACCCAACCGACGGCGTCGTCGCTAAGTACACTGGGAAAACGCTACACTTCCTCCAACCAACCTTAGAAAACGCAATAGGTTCGGCCTAGTAAACGGTAAGGTCAAGAAGAAACGCCTTGATATCCTAAGCAGATGGTCATTAAGGTTTCAACAGACGAAACAAGCCAAAGAGGCCCTTCTCTCGACAGTGAAAGATGAAATGAAGATAGAGACAGAGATAACGAATCATAAGACGCATGTTTTCACGAGGCTGGACCACACTGCAAAGCCATAAATATTATACACTGCGATCTCGGTAATCCGAGTCGCATGCAGCCGTGGCATAGCCGGATAATCCTAAACTCCCGATAATTGGAAACGTACATGAAACAAAAAAATGCACAAAAAGGTTTTTCAAAAATTATTTTGTAATTAAATACATATAGCGAAGCAAGCTCTACCTACTGCGTAGGGTGTGAGTCAAGGTAGATAACCAAATTAATATAGTAAACTTTTTGCGGGGAGATGTCGTGGAACAACATAACTAATGATCAACGAAGAACGTCGTGTTGCCCACAATTTATTAACAAAGTTATACGCGTGTTTCAATTGTTATACTGAGCCGTCTACTGGGGCTCCGATCCGTGGGAAGCTTCTATTACATCGAGCACAGCCCTTTGTAAGCAGTGGAAGTTCGACCTCACTGCGGGGCGTAGCCCGAGTTTTCGGACTAGCCCTAGCCGGTCGACTGTCCCAGTCCGTCGCTGCGGAAGGGATCAAATTGCGGGCTCCCTATATATTTGGGAGAGCAAGAAGATTCGGGGCTTTTTTTTGGGATTCGCCCGTTGTGGCATGTTGTGCCCTCTCACCTCAACGCCGCTCCTGGGCTGCCTCGCCGCCTGATTCGCCAAACTACGTAAGCTTGGGAGCCCTTTCTTTTCCACTTTCCAAATTATTCCCTTCACCCCTTCTCCTTTGTTCCGTGTGCCGTGGTCGTATTTTTTGGCAGGGTTTTTGCTTTGTCTTAAGTTCATTTTGTGGGAATAAATTGTTTTTTTTTTAATGTATTACTGCCTATTTACTGCCACCACCTTCACCCATTGTTCAATACAATCATCATTAGGAGCTAATCTCTTTAATCTTACAGCCTCATTGATCCTAATTTCAGCGCAGACGACCTCCCTTCCGTTAACATAACTTCGTCAGTTTTAAATAAAAGATTTTTCAATACCTATTAAGTTCTTGCTTTATTATTATGCATGTAGATGTTCGTCAGTTGATTATGATCATGTAACCATTGAAACACGTGTAGAACGCTGTCAATAAAAATTCTGGGCAACATTACACCTCTGTGATCATTAACTAAATTAATAATCGTGGTCCCACAAGTGGACACCACTGTGATTCAGCAAAGGACATTTCTTTTCCCGATTTAGTGAGTCACTAAACCATAATTTCATGTAAGTTATAAACTGACGAACACCTGCATACATAATAACAATGCAAATATTACAATCCATAGCAAAATATTTTATGCTAGAACGTAGGTTTCCACGGCGATGGAGAAGATGGATACTTCCTTCACAGCGCCTGGAAAGGAGTCATCAAAGAGAGAGCCAATCAGAGAGAAGCGCCTAGTCAGACAGCCAATCACAGTGCAGCTCCCATCCAGCCTACAGTATATAAGCGAGGCAGAAACCAACAGCCGCCACCTTCGACCTGAAGACGCTGGCAGGATAGCCAGCGAAACTGTTGTCCACAAACAAGCTGACGCTGAAGGAAACCCTGAAGAAATGCAGATATCAAATATTTTATTTAAAACTGACGAAATTATATTAGCCGAAGGGAGGTCGCCAGCGCTGAACGTCGGATTACAGAGATTGTACTGATTTGAAATCGACAAATTGACATGTTAAAATTTCGTGGGAGTGGTTACCCAGAGGTTAGAGCGCTGGGCGATTAATTATGTAGTCGGTATTGCGTTTAAATCTCCAAAATAGCATTTAGACTATCCCGACAAAAAATCTCTAAGGGTTCGGTGGTCCAGGTAGACGAACTGGCTCTCTGCCGTGCATGTAAGGAATATCATGCTTGTAGCTTAGTCTGAAGAATTAAAACGTCTTTAAATGTTACTATTAGAAAAAATATATATTGAATTGACTTGAAATAAACTTTGATAATAGCCTCAATGTTATAATTACACAAAAAAATAAAACGGTACGATGTCAAAATATCACTTTTATCAATCCTCATAATTGATCTGGTGCAACTAAAATACTATTGGTATAGGCAATTTGTCTAAATGTTTGACTGAGCTTTTCTAAGAAACCACTCTACTAAGGTTTTGGAACAAATCCAGAGAGTATCCAGTTGAATTTAGTTAGTCAAGTTTAGTTATAAAAGTTATTTAAGGAATTTATGTAAAAACAAATGCAGAAAAGGATTTTATGATTTTCATACCATTTTCAAGAGTTTATAAGTAGTATTAGTTTTATAAATTCTTGTAACCGATCTAAAAAAAAGCCTCAACCATCAGAGTTAAATAAATAAAAACAACATATGCATTATATGTACAGTTGAAACGTACGCTTTCGCGGCGAGATTCGTTAGTAACTATATTTCTTTGAGCTAGGGCAAGCATTAATGTATAAGCCAATAGAAATAAGGGATTTAAAAATGCATTTAAAAGTAGAATGTCGCAAAGAAATCTATATTTATTGATGATTAATTGGTAAAATAAAATAAAATTGAGAAAACATTTTCTTTATTTCGTGAAAAAGGTGTTTAAATATATCAAACTAGGGTGAAAGAAGTTTTGCTATTGGTAGAATGGTACATCAAGATCACTACAAATATCACCAAAACGAAGGGACGGGTGTATTTAAAATGCATAACGTGATTTTGTCTTCCAACTCACAAGTTATACGAATCCGAAAATGGTAAAAAAAAACTCGATAACAAGCCAGCATTCTAAACTTAGGCAATGTGAAGCATTTCTCGAAAGGGTTCGTGAGGCAGTTTCTCCATACAAGAATATTCTTATTCTCACGAGCCTTCTTCCCATATCGACCCATGGGAATTAATTCACTTCCACGCAACATACCAACGTGACCCACCAACGAAAATCCTTCTCCCCGGAACTTGAGTGACCTAAGGGGAAAACGATTACCATCCCAGACAGGACTTTTGTCATGCTAAAGGACGTGGCTTTGTCACGTTTTCATGTAATTCTTTAAACTTATCCATGCCTAGTTAAATAAAAATATTGAGTTTTTGGTAGTATCAGAATAATCACTCAGGGCTGCAAACAATGTAGCCTTGCCATATCTTCATGTAATTCTTTAAACTAAACTTTTACTGGCAAAATAAAAGCATTGACCTTTAGGTAATTTATACATAGAAAAAGCACTTAAGGTTTAATACTTTCTCGGAATAAACCGTACCAACCCAGACAGGACTTTTGTCACGCTTAATAATGTGGCTTTGTCATGTTCTCATGAACTTCTTCAAACTTAAATTTAACTGGTAACATAAAAATATTGATCTTTCGGTAGTATAATCAGAACAGGTGCTAAAGGCTACATACGTATAAAATGAATATGGCCATACATAAACTGTATAGAAAACTATTTATTGCTCTGGAAAAATCCATAAAAACAATAGCAATAATAATAATACAGTTTGCAGGCACATTGATAATTTAAAAAAAAAGACAAAATTTTCAACGAATTTCGATCTGTTTAATGTCTAGGACAAATTGCGATATGGTCCATGTCGGATTTGATACAACACAAAAAACTCGTGGATTAATATCTTAACAAATAACACAATGGCATGGCAAATGAGGAACCATATTAATACGAACTAAAGTTAGAAAATTAATAACCTTAACTTATGTTATTCCCGTGAAAGTAAATAGCCATAATACCTAATTTTAAACGTTTTAACAGATATGCAATTTCTTATTTCATTTGGCATCTTATACCATATGTATCCCATATGATATTAGATAATTAAGTTTTATAAAACGGATTGGGGAAATATTTGAACGTTATTACGGATATTTTCTATGGATACAAGAAAATAGCGGTCTTACATATGATAAATAGGCAAAAGAGTCATATTACTGTCAACTGCTTTCAAGAAGTAAACTCACGTCTGAATAACACATGAAGGCATAGATTTAAAGGGTAAACATTTCCATCGAGGGGCCCAAAATAAATTCAAAGTCTGTTTTTTGGCAGAGGTTCGAAAACCCGCAGATAAGGTACGGCGAGGGGCTTAGGTTAACCGAGAATAAATGCTCTAGTACGGTCTTCTCGATCCAAGTCCAGTAATTTAAGGATTTGGCACCAAACCTTGAGTGCGATGAAAAAAGACAAATTAATTACATTCTACGGAATACCCTATAAGCTTTAACCTTTTAAGATCAATTTCAAGAGTTTCTATCAGTAATTCCACCGTCTAACTCTTGAAAAATGGGATGAAAATCGTAATAACCGTCTGGGTATATGGTCAAATTTATTTCTCCGTTAATAGCTATGCGAAAATTCCATCGAAAACTCAACTCCGTATTCACTGCCTTCGTAAATAAAATATTAATAGAATCGCCGCCTAACAAAGCTCGATCTGTAATACATATTTAGAGCAATCACTTTAACTAACCAAAATGCCCAGCGTTTGATTGCAAGAAATATCAGTCCAATCGACTCTGAAAAAAACCATCAAGCAACAGCATTAAAAAATCAACATCTTTCCATTTCAATTTCAGATTGAATAAAATTGCCGCAGGCACCCAAGTGCCTCTGGGCGGCCCTGTGATAACTTCCAAATAAAATTTAGCGTCATGGCAAAATTTTGGACGAAAATGCATCAGCGTATAACTGTTCTCGGCCAAATTTGAGAAATTTTCACTCGCCCGAAATTGCAACGATAAAATAAACACCAACAAACGCCATCAAAAATTCGTCAACGTCCGTTAACTGCGTCTCGAAAACCGACAAAAATTCATTTTCACGCGTGACTTTCGAGAACTCTGGAAATGTAGAGTGAAATTTGAACACGCTATTAAATACTCATTGGCTATTGTATGTATCTTTCCTCAGATAAAATCCACTAATTACTGCACTTTTATTATTTACTGTATCAACTTCCGATGAGCAAGCTCTGAAAATGTGGTACCGACGCAATAATTTAACTAGCATGACAAATCACATGTATAATTTTTTACACGTTAATTAAAAACGCATGTGCTCACCGTCGAAAGAGGGAATTTGAAGAAAAATGACACAACATCGGATTTGATCTAAGGTTTCCGCGGCGTTTCTCGATATGAGTCTCGGTTTCCGGGCGTTCCTCCGCGTTGAGTTGCCGATAGGTGACGACAGTTTCGCCAGCCATCCTGCTGGCGTCTTCAGGTAAGAAGCAGCGATGCATAAATTTGGCCCTCTTGCAAACACACCGATTTTAGACGGCCGGTAAAATACCGACCGATATTTTACCGGTGAAGCGATACTTGCACACACGCCGGGATTTTACCGGCCAAACGATCACTTTATTGTTGTGCCGATATATCTGAATTCATCGGGAAAGTCAGAAAGCGCAGCGGGAACTAGAGGAAAACGGCCGCTCGGACGATAACAATCCGGTGAGTGTGTAAGCTCCCATTTGGCCACGTACGCCACTGTAGAGCCGGTGCCGGTGATAGAGTTATAATAATAATAAACATGATGTTGCGATAAAAAATTCATACCATGCCAAGAGTTCACAAATTAATCTAGGGTACGTTTTGAAGAGCTGACTCATTTACCTAATACATGAAGAATTTACTAGACTCACTATAGAGGGAAATTGTACGCCTCTGACTCAGTTTCCGAATACAAGAAGAATAAACTAGACTCCCTAGAGAGGGAATCGTACACAATATAGGAGAGTAATTTTTTTGATTTATTACGAACAAAAACTCTCTTTTCTTCCTAAAAAATAATCCGACGATGATGCGATTGAATATCACACAACCCACCAATGGTTCACAAATAAATCTAGGGTACGTTTTAAAGAGGACTCAGTCATGGAGAAGAGGAAGATCATACTAGGTTAGCTATAAAGGTAATCGTAGACAGCAGAAAAGAGAAGAGTAGAAACAAGAAAGAGATAACGTTGGAATAAAAGAATTACATACCCTATCAATAGTTTACAAATGAATCTAGGGTACGTTTTGAATAGCTGACTCAGTTACTGAATACAGGAAGAATATACTAGACTAGCTAGAGAGGGAATCGTACACAATATAGGAGAGTAATTTGTTCTAGTATTAAGAAAAACAACTCTCTTTTCCGATAAAAATAATCCGACCATTCAAAAATCGTGCAACCCACCAACGGTTCACCAATAAATCTAGGGTACGTTTTGAAGAGCTGACTCAGTTATGGAGTATAGGAGGATCATACTAGGCTTACTATAAAGGTAATCGTAGACAATAGAAAAGAGAAGAGTAGAAACAAGAAAGAGATAACGTTGGAATAAAATAATCGCATACCCTACCAATAGTTTACAAATGAATCTCGGGTACGTTTTTAGCTCACTCAGTTACTGAATACAGAAAGAGTACACTAGACTAGCTAGGGGGGAAATCGAAGACACGGCAAAAAGAGAACAACATATTTTTTAGTGGAGCAAAGTTTCCTGGCAGAACGCCCCGAGCAAACCAAGAAGACCAGCCCGCTCAGAGCTTCGAGTGTCCTTTTCTGAAGAACACGAAATGCACACGGCAAAAATCCTTTCCCGTACATTTCCCGATGCGAAGAGAGAGCCCTCCGCCAACGGACGAAGGAAAAAAAACGCGAGGGAAGAAAATAAAACGTTGTGCACACGTGGAAGCAATGCCCGGGTCCGAGGATTTCCACTCGCCATTCGGCGATTCACTCACAGGTTGGAGCGGGTGAAAAGGTTCCTGCTCAGAGGCGGCTTGTTTCGCAAGGGCGCGGAAAACCGCAGACGAAGTACGGCGGGAATTAAAGGTGACGCGGGGAGAGAAGGAAGCGAGAAAAAGGTTGTTTTATAAAAAGAAAGAGGTGGAAAGATCGGTAGCGAACTAATGGATTAGCAGATCGATGCTCTAAAAAAAAAAAGCCTTGAACAAATAGACAGTTCACGTTGCAGAGTTGTTTTAAGGTCATTGTCGTGGTATACAAACATTAATTAATTGAAAGATACTGGTAATTTTCCACAAATGCTTAAGGGGCACGAACGTGTTCAATGCATTTTAAACAAATTATCTTAAGCCAATATCATAATATATTGAAACCGGTAACGCAATTTAAATAAGTAATGATATTTATGTAAGTATCAGTACAAAATTGCCAGGAACTTTTTATTTGTTTATCGACCCACAAGGTTCTAATATTAAAATAAAGTATATTACAGAAGAGCGACATTGGGGGCAGAGTTTAAGTTCCAATATTTTATGTTGTACTCCAGCAAAATAAACCCCTTCGATTTCCCCTATTAAGTAGCAGTACAAAATTACCAGGAACTGTTCATTTGTTTATCGACCCACGAGGTTGTAATATTAAAATAAAGTATATTACAGAAGAGCGACATTGGGGGCAGAGTTTAAGTTCCAATATTTATGTCAAATCTCAATAGGATGATAATAACTATTACTATAATACACTCACTCGTTGTTTTCAGCCGAAGGTTGGTCCAGTAATTAAACAACTACGTAATTTTCAACATTTTAACAGTAATATAATATCAAATAATGTAAGTTCAAGAAATTCAACTCGATGCATCGAGTTAAGGAGTAAACTCCATCTTGAGCGCCCTGAAATATGTTCCAAATCAATTTTTTACATAGGTCCAATAGAGAAAGCAATACGAAATTGATAGGCCGATACTCTAGCAACACCTTAATGATCCACATATCAGAACATAGATAAATTCCCTAAGTATCTACTCATAAGAAGATAATTGTTAAGGTAAATAAACGATAAGGTTTTAAATTCTTAGGAATACGTAGGTCAACCTTATTAAGGATCAAAATAAATTCCTGTGTTTATTGAGCATAATAATAAATACATCAAAGGCCGGAAATACGCTTTCCTATGGATTTCTAATCTTTCGTTTTTCGTAAATCAAGTTAAGATTTGGTTATAACTAATAGAATATTTATAAATATCATAATCATAGGTCAACAATCCTAAGATTGGTTTGATGAAGCTCTCCACCCTGAATGCCTTGATCATGCAGAAAATTCACAAAGCGAGGGACGAAGGAAAAAATCAAGAAAGAAATAAAATAAAAAAGAACTAAAAAACAAGCTTTTAAGAAAATTGGTGGGAAAATGCAAAAAAGTAGTAAAAATAGATTTTCGTCCCTCGGAATAAAAATTGTAGGCGCTGTCAATCATTCTCAAACTTGAATGTACAGAAAGATATTCCTAATCAATCATTGACAAAGGTCCGAGAAAGTACGGCAGGAAATAAAGGTGATGCAGAGGAGAAACGACCAAAGGAAAGGTCCATTTAAAAATCTAAATCAGCCCTCAAATTCATAAAAAAATAACCTATACCACTACAAGAGGGAAAATGGAGACTGAACTATAGTCCAAATATTTTATTCTATACATAAAGCGAATCACTCCGTTGATATTGTAATTAGACCGTGAGTAAATTATCCCTCAACTACCAATTAAAAAAACACTCTCAAGCTACATTCCAACGCGACCCACCCACGAAAGTCCTGTACCCCGGAATTGGTGACCAAAGGGGCAAACGATTACCAATGCAGACGCGACTTTTGTCACGCTAAATAACGTGACATTACCATGTTTTCGTTTACTTCTTTTAAATATACCTTATTTTTTAGTAACATAAAAATATTGAGCTTTGGTGATACATTAAGAACAAGCACTCACAGCCACATTCCTACTCGCAATAAACCTTAACGGTGATACATTAATGAATTATATCAACCCAGAAAGGACTTATGTCACGCTAAACAATGGGGCATTGCCATGCTTTCGTGTACTCCTTTAAACTTAACTTTCACTGGTAACATTAAAATATTGAGCTTTTATTAATTTAATCAGAAAAAACACTCAAGGCTCAATACTTACAGAAAAAAACACCATAAAGAACGTAAAATTGGTAATCTGGTGACACTCCATCAGTTTTATGCTTTTATCATATCACTTTTACAGTGATTCTAGCCGAAGGCCGGTTTGGATATCACACAAAAATAAATAAATTTCAGCCAGTTAAAAAACAGGTCCTGAAAACGCAGCCTAAATGTGATTTGAATTAAGACAAGACAGCGATAGCATGAACAGAGAATAAGTTTTTCATAAAAAGAAAGAACGATGAATAGTTGACAACGCGGTACTTGGATGTTACAAAGATGGTATAAAAACGCTTTGATGATTCTATTCCAAGATCATTCAGATTTCACTAATTCACCTTATAACAAAACCATATAAAAATGCAAAATATTGATACAACAACTTATACTTAACTAAATCTCTATTTTCTGTTTCCCCACAGACATAGATTGTTTGGAGAAAAAAAAACACATCACATAGTTAAAATGGCTGAGCCGGAACACCAAGGCGCTAGAAGGCTAACTCCATGGTAACGACGACTTTATCCAATATTATTGGTGCTTTACATTCATAGACATACATCGACACAAGTCGACTTGTGTCTCGATTATCGTGTTCCATTCTATGATTGTCGCCGAATGTTGTGGCACAAGTCAACAAACGATTACGCGCAGGAATTTGAGAGTTATAACCATTTTCCGTGAGTCGCATGAATGGAAAGCACCCTATTTGGATTTGATTACATCACATCATTGGCACAATTTTGTGTGTCGAATAGATATACAGGCCAATGAACAAAAACTCCCTTCTTTCCGTTTTAAAAAGCTAATGAATCAATTTTCGAAACAAAATCCTTATGCAAATAGGGTGGTTTCCCATTATTTTTTTATTGCCTAAATCGAAATATTATTACTCCTGGAGTATGTATTTCACGCTTTTAGATTTTTATATGACGATTTCTATTTTTCGCGATTAAATGAAAAGTGAAAATTTTCAAGCGCGCGAAAACGCGACGGGTAAATATGAATGCCGGGATAACTCCCGTGTGACGTCGTTCTGGTTCCCGCTGCCGCAAGTGAGGTGACCTTGGGGCGAGGCTCTGAGCGCTGATACGACGCAGGCTGCTAGCAGGTAGCTGAGTACCCTGCTGGCTGGTAGCGCTTGGCTTAAATAAGGATTATAAATACCTAATCAAACGAGGAAAACTTTCCGACCTTAGCCAGTTTTAATGTGTGATTATTTAGACATGTTTCCCTGAGCTCTGTGCCTCATGCATGCATTGGTAACCTCAGACGATGTAAAACTCCTATCTACTCGTATAGAAACTAGGTACATGTGACGTCACGTGGAGTGGCATCGAATGGGCGCCAATCTGGCCTTTTTGAAATGAGGATAAAATTGACCCTTGCCATTCGTCTAAACCGGTATTTCTAAAACCAAATAATTTGTATATTATGAATACACTAATGGTGGGTAACGAATCGCAATCAATGCATTTCGTTTTCTTTGATGAAGGAAACTACCCTATTGAGGAGAATGCCTGGTCACACGAGCTAAAACAACGACTGCCCTGATTTACTCGTACTACTGCTCGAATTCGGTGATGCACTTTAGAGGCACACACACACACACACAGTAAGAAGAGAGGCTTTTCTGCTCTGCGGTTGCTCCAGCAAGCGATTGAGAAACCGCAACGAGGCTGCAGAGGAAAGGGAAGAGTCTTGAGAGGGTTTGGAGGAAAGGCAAAACTCCAGCGGAGCAAATCCCAGAAAGGAGCCCGCCCCAGCGCAAACGTGGAAAGAGCATCGACAGCCTTTTGAGAGGGGAACTAAAAGCAACCCTAAGCTGCACACACGTGAACGAGATAAAAAAAAAGGAAGCGAGGCTTTGGTTTTTTAAGCATCC
This sequence comes from Ischnura elegans, assembly GCF_921293095.1. NCBI lineage: Eukaryota > Metazoa > Arthropoda > Insecta > Odonata > Coenagrionidae > Ischnura > Ischnura elegans. Next base: position 40,499,700 of record NC_060257.1, read on the forward strand.
TCCCCTAAAAAGGCGGAAGAGAAAATAATGATTCGGAAATAAAGACATGCTCTACAGATACGCTCCGCAAATATGCAAGAGAGATGTCTCTCAGATAAAGAAAATATGTACCCCACAAAAACAAAAATACATGTTCCAATGACACAAGAAATAAAAAAAACATTTAAAACACGTTTTTTTAATAGTATAAATGCACTCGAAAGTAAAAAATAAGCTTTCATCCATCGGAGAGTGAATCATGGGTCCTGATTAGGTTTCTTAGAAATTAGCGCTAAAGAGCCTAATATATGTGCCAGGATTGACATTCCATACTAATATCTGAACTTAATCACCACCAGAACTGTTATAGAAATGTCTGCCAAAACATTTATAGCTAACGCCATCTATTGAAAAAGCTTTAAAATATTTTCCGTATGGATATTTACTTAATTAATTAACGTAAAAGGGAAAAAAATTTCAAATATCTGATTCATGAATATTGTGTTGTCATCAGAAGCAAGCGAGCAAAATTCAAGCCATTCCGGCATTGGGAAGTAGGTGAAAAATAAATTAAAAGATTCCGTCAATGAAACAGACAAAAAGACGAAGTAAGTTAAGAAAAAGCGTGCAGAAAAGGAATTAGAACATTGATTTTAAGTTATCAACTGTACAAAGGTGGAAGAGAAATTAATTATTCGGGAATAAAGATATGTCCCACGGACACGCTCCGAAAATATACAACAGAGATGTCTCCCAGACATAGAAATGATATACCCCACACAAACAAAAAGACGTATTCCACAGGAACAGAAAATATTTCACAGAAACAAGTTAGAGTTACTTGAGAGATTGACTTCTCATATCAAAAGTAAAAACATTAAAAAATTTTGGACATTTTAAACGAAATACAACGAAAAATAACAAGTCATGTATGGATTCAAATCCTAAATTACTCAATGACAATAGCAGGCAAACATTCAAGGGCGCAACATTAATTTTTCTCTAAATGCTAAAACATATTCCAGAAAATACTTATTAATGAACCGGCTATAGTTCTGGAGAATGGAGACAAAATACCGAATAAATTTGGAAGAAATTTTACCCCATCATCACAGAAATAAAATTACCTTTTCAAATTTAACATAAACACCATAACAATATACAATTTAGCAGGTATACAAAACGTAAACGAGAAATGTTTGGAGGAAAAAATTGGTGAAAATTGTACTTCAATGAATCTGGATGGCAATTAAATTTTCTTTCTCGCGTGTATAACTATATTTAACATTTTTTTCTAAAATGTGAAACTAAATGGAATCATTACTTCAACCAGCCTCCAGATTCAGTTTCCTAGGCATGATGAAATGAGCTGAAACGCCCAAATAAATCTGCAAAAGCCGGTACTTGTAAATCTCTTGGTCAGACGAATGTTTGATGTCGTTCTTGCATTCTAGCTTTGCATGCAACCGACGCATCACGAAGCGCACGAGGATAAAAACGTTTATTTTTTGCAATGAGGTAGCTTGGCAACGATTCAAAAAACACACGGAGCGTAAAATCAGGACAAATTCACATGGGCTGGGCGCTAAGAAAGGCCTTTGACGCAACGATGATATCAAGGAGAGGGTTCTGAAGTTAATCAGTTCAGAAATTTCAAAAAATCAAAGAGGTTTTAAAGAGTAACGACACGACTTTTGAAATCAATCGATTCGGCTTTCACTAAGTGAAAATTTATACTGAATGAGGAAATACAACCTTTGTAAACGGACGGATACCATCTGTTGGTAAGATAAAAATATAATGGAAGTAAATATAGAAGGACATTGAAAAAATAATTTTAAATCTCCTTCGTCCAAAACGATGCTTTCCCTGAATACTTAATACTCGAGAATGACGCCTTAAGGTCTAAACAAGTGTAATCAAACATCATATCTGTGAAAATTTATAAATTCTGTATATATACATTCGATGAACCAACTTTTCCTGATGATTTTAATAAGAATCTCTCTTCATTCTTCCATTCCGACTGTCGTTCAAAAATTGATGAGACTTAATGACCCAATACAACCCCAACAATTGCATGAATTGTTACTTTAAATGATTGCGTGTACTTTTTTATTTATTTGTCACCAACCTTACTGATCTGCGGTTAATTGCCAACAATACCCGGGTGACATAAATTAAAAGTAAAAAATAACCCTTACCATCGAGGCATTGACTACGCTTAGCTCTTCCTGAGACGTTCTGTGTTATAAAACCTACTTTGTTCAAAACAACTACCCCCACCAAGAAGAAAATTTCAGTCAAACAAGGCTGTTTCCTAGCTCATCCACGGTTATGTACTAAGAAAAAATCTATCAAAAACATAATGAAAAGTTAAAACTTCGTTATTCCAATTAAATTTATTCATCATCACCGGTCAAAAATGCTAAGATTGCTTTGACGCAGCTCTCCACTCAATTCTCTTTTCAGCTTATCTTTTCACACCTACGTATTATTCTCTTTCTAATCATTCTTTACCTGTTCCATTCCTTAATTTCATTCGAGGTCTTCCTTTTCAGTTCTTGGCATCCCCTTGACCCTCCACGATTGTGTTCATCAGGCCATCATGTCTCAAGACGCGGCCTGTGAGACAGTTTCATCTACGTAGTAAGGTTTTCATGAGGTTTCTCTTCTCTCCTACTTTTCTTAGGACTTCTTCATCACTAACTAGGGCGATTCATTTGATCCTCATCATTCTTCTGTAGCGCAAAATTTCGAAGGCCTCCATCTTTGCCTTCTCCGCTGCTGTCATTGTCCATGCCTCACTTCTGTATATGAGCATACTTCAAATTTAGATTCTTATAAATTGTTTCTTTAGTTTCATGTTTAAGTCTCTCGCGGTCAGCAGGTCTCTCTTTTGGTGAAATGCACTGTTCCTCTGAGCTATTCTGCTGATTCCTTTCCTGCTTCTCCCATCTCTAGTTATCCTGCTTCCCAATTAAAATAATTCACCCACCTCTACCAGTTTTTGCTTCCCTTTTTTTAACGTTAGCCCTAACTTCTTCTCTTCTGCTGTATACTAATATCTTCGTTTTCTTTTAGTTTACTTTCAGATGATATTTACCCATTACCCAACCCATATTAACCAGAATATTTTTCAAATCCTTCCCTCTCTCTGCTATAACGGTATAAATTTATTAAAGTACTTAAATAAATCATGTGGAAAAACTTTTTACTTTTTATTATGTTACGTCTCTCCATGAAGTCACGTTTGAGACAACGATTTATAATTTTTCAATTAGCGATGACGTGACTTCACACGTTACATGGCACAAAACATATGCTATAGGAATTACAGACGCATACACATTCACATAATGTATTTTATATTTTTTACACGATCCATCGAAACATGCATAGAAAATAAAAGTCATTGTTCGCCTGCTGGGCAAAGCTCCGGGCCGAAGGACTTGTGAATAAATCTTGATCCGTATGGGAACGCTTTATGATAACAAAAACTTATTAAAATATTAAAGCGAAAAACAGCCACTCGAATAGAGCACAGAATCGTGCAAAAGCATCATAAAACCCGAGCGAAGGACTGGTAAACCGCAGCTACGAACAAACTGCCTGACTTAAGCGTTTGTATGATAGCACAGTCACTGCAGAACTTCCTTAATCCGCTAGTTAAGCCAACGGTCCTTAGCGCACATGGTGCCCATTCTCAACACATACTATCTTTTACAGTGCATCGTAATCCTAGGAATACACCCGCTGTGACACAGAAGATGTGCATACGACGCAACTGGGCTTACGAGTATTTTAATATGAGAAAATTTTAAAAAAACAGGAAACAATCCTCAGAAAGGACTGCTTGCTGCAAAGACTGCAAGGAAAAGCAATGGTCAAAACGTGAAAATAGCACGGAAGGAAGAATTCATCCTTGCCACAGCGAAAAAAATCGCACAAAGGACGTAAAACTGTGTTTTACCTAGAAAAAAATGAACTCTCTTCTCTATACCATGGGCCACTTTTTCCTCAACGACTTAGCCCTGGAAGAAGCACTACGCCACATTTATTCCCCAGGGAGATATATTGAAAGCAAAAAAATGAGACGAAAGGTATTAAAAAGATACACAGACTCAGCGAACTGCGGCTTAAGGGATATAATTTTAAAAGCTTAATGTTGTCCAAGGATGCTGCACGAGCGATGTACCTTCTTGATGAGCGAAAAAAATACGTTCACCACCCTCTTTCGCTATACTTTTTATCTCCTCGCGGATTATGGCCACTGGCAGACTGGCACCACATGCAAAGAATCACCAGAGACTATTCGAGGTGATACTCACCAGTGAGATTAGAAAAAAAGCCGAAAGCCTGGATAAAGCGGAGGATGCGTAAAATGGGAGAAAAAATAAATACGTGAGTATTCATCCCAAAAGCTGGTCCGGACTATTGCACGATATAAATCCAAGCAATGATACGTCGAAATGCCTCATAGGTAAAAAAAAGCGAGGAGTATCATAAGATATTTTCCATTACAACATATCCCGATCCATCATATACCGTTTGTCGTCCAACTATCCTCATATTATTGACCAATTTCGTTTACATCGCCAAAGGATATAGTTGGCCATGAGAAAATACTTGTCTCAGCCGGGATTCGAACTCGGATCTACCGAGGTAAGCAGTAACACCACCAAGCCATTTTCTCAGAGCGAACTTAGGGATGGGTTTTACCGAACAAACCGTTTCTTTCGCTCGAAGTTCGCTCTGAGAAAATGGCTTGATGGTGTAACTGGCTAACGCGGGGGATCCGGGTTCGAATCCCGGCTAAGTCAAATATTTTTTCAAGGCGAACTTTATTCTTTGGTGTATTTAACTTTGCACCCGAGCGCGTGACTGCGTAGCATGTCATTAGTTCCATGCAGTGTTTTCATTGGCATCGATAAGAGGCAAGATACTCTAAAATAGCGCCGTTAACAATATCATGACTTTCCTGTACAGTTTTATCATCCTCCATGGCTATCAGTACGGCTTCCGGAAAGGTAGATCACGCGAAACACAGCTCGCGCTCTTTCTTCACGACGTTCTCAAACACGGTGAATCGAAAAGACAAGTCGACGCATTATTTCTAGATATTAAGAAAACCTTCGACACGGTACTTCACACCAAAATTTAAACAAATTACAGTCATGCATATTAAACGAATGAGGAGTGAACTGGAAACGCGACTTTCTGAATGATCGTACGCAAAAAGTAGACCTTGACGGAATTAGCTCTGATGCAGTTAAAATCACATTATGAGTCCCACAAGGAAGCGTAATCGAACGCATTTTTTTCACGACACACATAAATGACCTATGCTGTCGAATTTGAAGTAAAATACGTTTATTTGCAGACGACGCTGTTATCTATCGCGAAATTAGTGATCACTCCACGTCCAAAAAGAACTTCCCAATTAATAAAAGAACAAGACGCCAGAATAATAATTACGAAATATTATTAATTGGTTCATCCATCGCGTCTTCAAGTGAGATACCTTTCAAGAAAGCCCACTGAAGTACGTTGGCCCTTGACAACCAGTTTTCATTCTCACCTTGAGTAAAGGAGACCAAAAAGCAACGTCAAGTGGCGAAACTGGACGCCGATCTCGAAACCGGTCTTTATTATTGTAAATCAGGCTGATAGAAGCCGTTCCACCAAGCAAATTCCCGAACGATTTGGATATCGTACCGTCTTCTATTTTCAACATGTTGTGCTCTACTGGTTCAGATGATGTCATTGAGAAATCCTTCGGTGAAATAACGATGCTGTATCTTAAAATTGAATACACAAACGACAAGAAAATAAAAATAATCACTGAATTGAAGAAAACTTGTTATAGATACCATCAGTTCGGTAGGAAAAACATGTGATAATAGCCCCAAAACAGGTTCGAATGGGGTACCTATATACTCCACTGCTTTTGTAAAATGAATACTGCAATTGTGTATGAATAAAGTAATTGCGTAGAAAAAATATTATTATGATTTAGTAGTCGTTAAAAAAGAATGCTAAGTATTCGACCATCTAATATCGGCAGAATAATGTAGCTGGAACTGAGCAAGTAATATGTAAAATTTTAAAAGAAAATCGAAACTGTACTTCAAACCGAGGAAAAACCACAATTATTGAGTTTTCTTAAATCCTAGGCAGCTGATTTTAAGATTTTTTTCCTTAAGAAACACATTGCTTGGTCCGCAGCAGAATACCCCTACCCCTGTAAATACGAACGTGAAATGTATCCCCGATGAATTCCTGAATAACGCCTTCTGTACCAATAGAGCACAAAAAATAGAAAATAGCCAGCCTCGTTGGCGGCGTGGTAACGTCCTCGCCTGCCAAACAAGAGGTCTCGGGTTCGAGTCCCGCGTGGGTAGATTTCACCTGTCCAGGGCATGGTTTTTAGCGTACGTTTCATGTTAAATTTGTTGAATACCCCGATGTATAATGGCCAATGTGAGCTGTATCCGGTGGTTTGAGAATAAAATAAAAATCAAAAATAAAATCTAAGGTGGAACGATTATTTCCGAATCTATACGAGACTCATAGATCCACCACTAGAAGTAAATACCGTATGAGGTAGTTTTAACACGCAACTTACCCTATATGATAGGAAATTTCCACAGTGAAAATGACTTCATTTCCTTATGAGGGCGGTGCGACTTGATTTCCTAACACAGGAAAGGCAATATCTACGATTTCACGAAATATCTTTATATGCACCAACTGGTCAAGACTGGTCTCAAATACAAAGCACCATGGGTTCAAAATTGAAATATAAAATCCACAAGTCCCTTGATGATAACGAAGCTGCTCTTCGAAACCGGTTGACGAAAGTAAAACATGCGCTGAACTACGTATCGCACCTTTCAAGCCATCATGTCTCAAGATGGGACCCATAAGGTTGTACCGTAGGGGCGGTAATCAAACAACTTTTTTCGAAAGTCAAATTTCGACATACTACAAAATGTAGCCCGAGGTACCAAATGAGCAGAGAAAACATTTTGTTCATGTAGGTTGACATCCTACGGTGGCACCGGGGCAGTTTATGTCGAGCGTAGGCAACCCGCAACACGGCGATAAATGTCGTGATTTAAATGTTTTTTTCAGCCGATTCTGCACCAGTCATGTCTGACATAGTCAAGGTAAGCAAATTAGATATAGAATAATCACGTTTTTATACATTCACCGGCATTAAAATGCAAAGAAACGTAAAAAACTTTGAAATTTTCTTAATTAATGGCATATATTTTAATTTGGTGTACTCGTAGGGGCATGATAGCACTAATATGACCCTACCGTCAATAGAGAAAAACTCTTTTCCCCTCTCTCAACCTAGAGGAAGGATCTCCTCATCCACCGCCTTGGGAGAGTTGCCTATATTGTACCGGCTCCGGATAAGGTTAGTAACATAAATCAATAGGGTGGTTTCCTATAATTTTTTAATTGCCTAAATCGAAAGATTATTACTCCTGAATTACGCATTTCACGCTCTTAGATTTTCGAATGACGATATCTATTTTTCGCGATTAAATGAAAAGTGAAAATTTTCAAGCGCGCGAAAACGCGACGGCTAAGTAGGAATGATGGGAAAAGTCCGTGTGACCTATTTCTGGTTCCAGCTGTCAGCGTGTGAGGTGACCTTGGGGCGAGGCTTGAGCGCTGATACGACGCAGGTAGCTGAGTACCCTGCTAGCAGGTAGCGCTTGGCTTAAATAAGGATTATTATTCCCCTATCAAACGAAGGAAACTTTCCGAACTTAGGTATGTTTAATGTGTGATTATTATGAGATGTTTCCCTGAGCTCTGTGCCTCATGCATGCATTGGTAACCTCAGACGATATAAAACTCCTATCTACTCGTATAGAAACTAGGTCCATGTGACGTCACGTGGAGTGGTATCGCACGGGCGCCAATCTGGCCTTTTTGAAATGAGGTTAAAATTGACCGTGGCCATTCGTCTAAACTGGAGTTTCTACAACCAAATAATTTGTATATTATGAATAAATGGTGGGTAACGAATCGCAATCAATGCATTTCGTTTTCTTTGATGAAGGAAACTACCCTATTGATAGCACATTTATGAAACTATTTGAAGTCCCACCAGATTGCGCTCTACAAAGGGTGTGCGAAAAAACTGGCCGGAGTCCCGGATGTCATTAATTACCCTCAAAGGTAAGGGATAACATTTAGAGCAGAGCTCCCACCTACGAAATGATGTGAATCAGACGACCACCCGTCGTCCCCCAATCATTTAAATCGACAAATTTCCAAGACGGTTTCCTCTCCATCTTCCTCAATTCCCCTATTAATTTCCCCAAAACTTCCCGTCACATTCATCCCTTTAAGATTGAAATCGGTCGCTCACCGCTTTACCTCAAAAGACGAATCAATTCGGGCAGGTCTTTCAACCCATCAGCCAGCTCAAGATTAATAAGACATTGAAATAATTAGCCATTTCAACGGGCGTGTTCCATAAAGGTACATTGGGCTTACAATCTCACAATTTGGATTATTAGAAAACGATTTTCGACGGAAGGTGTACTAAAATAAGCAACATTAAAGTCAAAATCGCTGCATAATTCATGAGAGACATATGAGAAGATATCCTGCATGAATAACGACAAGATGAGGGAATACAATTCCCACAGGAAATTCCAGGCATCTATATTTACCAAACTTTTACGCAAATTGACGCGTGCATTAAATATCCATGAGGTAGTACATGACTGAGTTAGCTGCAGTACACATAATATATGAGTGGACAATTAGAGATCCGCATGGATCTATAAGTTCATCACGAATTATTGGAAACTCACTCACATCTACACACTACTCCTTAAGCAGCCTCAACAGGCGAGAAATGTTTGGAGCCATGCTGTCAACTAAGACACTATACATAACTTCAACTACATCGGAGTTACTTCTATCAATTCCATAGTTTTGCTTGCGATCACTAAGAAAGTCGCAAACACAAATAACTTATTTTTCTTCGCATTATCACCTCTACGTGGTTTTTCCAGCATGTTCTATAGAAGGAATTTCGTTTTTCCACGTTAAAAAAACAAATTCATTATGACGAATGCCTATGGGATCGGGTTGGTGTGGTGGCTAGTGTTTTGGCTTCCCACCTCGTGGGCTCGGGTTCAAATCCCGACGGTGACAGAGAATTTTCAGCATGTGCCTGATCCCTGCTTGAGTGTTGTGTGGAGGACATTTCAAGCGCAACACTCCGTCCGTCGGATGGGACGTTAAGCCGTGGTCCCCTTGGCGCCTTTCGTTAAGAGCAGGCTTATGCTGACGCCAGGTTTCTCTCTCCATCCTTCCCTACACACCCTTACCTCATGGCGTAAATGACCTCAGCTGACGGTCGCCTCCTCAACATACCTACCTACGAATTCCTACATCTTTAAAGCAGTTTATCATTTAGGCTACCCGAAAATTTTGAGGATATCCAAACTTGTCGTCTTAATAAATTGTAATTTAAAAAAGATGAAATTGCAATTCTTGCAGTAGGCAGTAGTATACTTCCGCTTGACCCGCATGATTGCAATCCCCAATTACGACTTTTGGGGGGTAATGCCAAATTCTTTCCAAAAATCGAGAAATAAGGTGTCAACTCGTTGCATCGATACACCAGATTCACTGTCGTGGAGGAAGAGCGATAGCTGTTTCATAAGATCTGCCCTCCCGAAAGCCGAGCTGACTACGTCGTAGGAAGGGCAGAATTTAGGAGTGGTAACATTATTGCACTAAATTCTGCCACCGTTAGGTAATATAAGAATCGATAGCAAGAGTTAATGGGGAACATGCACAATTTTTTAAAAGTACTATAATAAGAAGGTCCCTGCCTCAAATATCCTCGCGAAAAATCTGGCGGATGAATAATTTTTTTAGCTGAATTATGAGTCTTTAAAATATCTTCATCGACTGCTTGAAAACACGACGTCACGGTACGGTAGCCACTGATGACATACTGAGGAAGTGGATAGAAAATCGGTCTATGAAGGGGCTCAAACGCAAATTTATCGAAAATAATTGCAATTTTTACTTTAAATATCTTGCATTCAAGACTCTCCCAGCGAAGTGAATGGTGTACCATCCCATGACGGCAGAAAGCGTTTCAGGTCACGTGACTTCACGCGATATTCGAGTTTTTTTTTACATTATCATTTAACGACCTTTTTGGAATACTAGGAGAGTTTTGGCTCATATATTTGGACTCGTGAGAAAATTGTCTATCCAATGAGACTTACTAGTATGATGAACAAATTTCATGCATGTTCCCCAGCATATAATCACGCACAAATTTAATGTCACTATCAAAGATTAAAACATAATTAAGAGCGACTACCTATTCCGTACGAAAGTCCTGGCTTATTTAGCAGTCAGAGGAAGAGTATACAACGAGAATTTCGTGGCCCATCACCCCAGGGAATACTCAATCCGAGAATCTCGCAAACAACACGGAAAGGTAAACCTTAGGCTGCCAAGCGTTGATAGATTGGTCCACGAATCAACGATAAATAATTAACCCACACGAGGATTAAATTCCACCCCTGCATGCTAACCCCTGACTGGTAACAGCTACGCAACGGTTGAAGTGAAACGAGGCAAATATTTTGCACGAATTCGCTAACACATTAGCCCGTGAGCCTTCTAAACTAATACGATTAAGTTAGCTGAGCTAATAATTGACTGCAGTGACAAATTCCATAGAAGGGAAATCCAAAATCCAATTACTCAAAGCTTGAAAGAAAATATATCCTAAACCAGTTGAGTGTTTGTTTAACCAATCAGCAATTGGGAAATTAGGCGTATATCTACCGGGCGAGGACTAAGCTAAGATCGTCAGGTCTTAAGGCCGTTTTGTGAGGGGCACGTAATTGCACAATCTGATGCGTGTACGAACGCGCAGTCAAATTTGCGTCGCGTATTTCTCTAATGCATTGACGCAACATTACAAAATAGCCACTGTTCTAATTTAGTTCAAGAATTCGTGCAATTGCAGACCATATTGAGAAAGAAATGCAATTCTAACCTGTGCAATTACGTGGCATGGGTAAAACGGGCTTTAGACTCTTGTGGGTTAACACCTTTTACCCCAAACACAAAAAATACTTCTCTCCATGACTACAAATAAACAACAGATACCACTAGCTGAAAATACATTTTTTCATTATTTTCTCCTTACAATAAGAACAGAGAGGAGGGTTATTTGGAATTAAATCGAACCTTGAATCTTGCACGTGGTGTAAGGGCTCCATATTATCAATAACACACACATTTTTACTTGCACAAATTTATAAAAACGTCTATTTTATGACCGGTTTCGGCTGTTACGCCACTATCAAATATTTTCTGTATTTGATAATGGTATAATAGCCGAAACCGAACATAAAATAGATTTTTTATGAATATTTTGTGGAAGTAACAAAGAGACTTGTTGAAAATATGGTTGATTGGAAGACCAGGATTCGACGATACGCAGAGTAAAAAAGGATTGACGTCGATACTCATGAGAGAACTAGTTCACAGCCAAATTTTAAGGATAGAACTCAATTATGGGACAAATTTTTTAAGGGATTCCACGACTTTCTCGGGAGCTTGTTGAGCTACAAAATGAGTCACAAATTCCAGCGACAATGTAGAGATACGGTTAAATATCAGCTGTAAGTATCATTCATACGCGGTAGTGTTACATTTTTCAAAGGATACAATGAACTGTGTGTCAACGAACAACTATCGATACGAACGGTAACGGAATTTGGCCTCGAGCCACAACGAGAAGAACATGAGGAACTCTGCGATAAATTTACGTCCAATGAGATAATACCTCTGAAATAACTTCACACGCCAAAAAAATACTGAATTATCGGTAAATGATTAATCAGTTTTCTTCGAACACTCCAAGACCTATTAGCGGAAATTTGTTAGAGTCCCGCGGTTAGAATGACAGAACGAAATAATTCTCAGAGACATTAGCGTAACTAAGAATATTCTTTGGGAGGGATAGGATGGCCTATTGGCCTGGGGTGGCGACCCCTCTACCATAGGAAACCGGGGGTCTGGAAATACTTTTGAAAAATGAAATGCGTGGATAAACATTTGACATTATTTTTGCGCTAAAAATTTAACTTCAAGGAGATGCAGTTAATATATTTCATAACTATACTATAGTTTTAAATATTTTTTATTTCTCTAAGGCTTTTGGGGGGGGGGAGATATCCCCTCACCCCCCTCCCCCTATAGTAACACCACTGCTCAGAGAAAAAGATAGTATTTACACCATTCATTTTTGATTCGAATGAATCATTCCAAGGATTTTTTTGTGCAAGTATGTAATGCACGACAATTTAAATCCAACAGCATTGAAAGCCGTGATTTTCCTCCATCCACCATTTTACAATGAACAAACGAATAAACAGTTCTTATCCCACAGATATATACAATAGATTGGCAGTGCCTATGTTTTCCTCACGGTGGCGCTGAAGCCGGCCGGCAGAAGAATTTTGCGCAACTAGCCATCTTGCTTTCACCGACCGTTGCTCATGTGCCATTAACACACATGTATTTAAGAGGCTACTTTACCTGCTTTTGGAGCTTTTTAAAAGAAGAATGGTGAACCACTGCGTTGTGTGGGGGTGCACATTTAAGTATACTGCGAGGGAAAATTTTCCTGGGGGCGAAAATGTGTCTCTACACGCGTAAATAATAGATATAAGGAAAGCATGGTTTGCGTTCAGTAATGTCTCCGCTTCCATCTCACACAGCATGAAAATATTTTCCAATGCCTTTTTTTGTACGTATCGCCACGAAATTTATATCACGTGAAGTGCAGGTTATGCTCTACCTTTTTAAATTTATTGTTGGCTAAATTCACATAGTTGTAGAAATAGCATCATGAAACTGTGACACGTTATTTTTGCTGAAATGCAAATTGTTCTCGAAAACAAATTCTAAAGTTGTGTGACGGAAGTGGATATTTACCGGAGTTTCTGAAAGCGATATCATTTCAAATGCAGTAGCTTCATATCTCTATAGATATGCTAGCTAGGATCGGTAATTAATAATATGTGCATTCTCTGTCTCGGTGTCTGTGTTTTGATGACGATATCATCATGATGTTTTTCAGTTGTGTTTTCTGTGTTTACCAAGAAAAGACTTTCCTCAGTTTCCATTATGGCATGTAATTTCCGCTGTTGCATTATTACATTGTATCGGTATTTTATTTCCATTGTAGTATTATTATTTATTTAGATATATAGAGCGTGTATTATGCACCTTTAACTCTATCTGGAAACTTAACGAATTTCTTTCAAAAGCATAGGTTTTGACTTTGTTAATATCTATTGAGTGAAATTCCGAGAAACTGAACGCTTAAATAATGGTTTGTATGTGCTCGCGGTGAAATGACGCGGTCACGTTCATTATAATTCAACCTTTCCATGTAGTACTTATCAGGTATTTGATCATTTTGTGGCTTCTATATAGAATATGGTGTCTGTTATAATCACTTATCCCGGTAAGATAGAAATTCTAATTAAAAACGTACCCCCTCATGATGTAAGATTTATATTATAGTCTGCTTCCCCTTCGAATATTATAACAACATGAAACTGATTATTGATGATAATGGATCAAATCGTTGAGTTTTTAAGCCAATAACTTCTTTTCAAGTTCGCAATTGGGTGATCGTGAGGGGAAATCCAAAACACTGCCTATATAAAATAATGTAAATTATATTTCTGATGCTTATAAGGATAGGAATTCAATCGCATTGACTCTTTACGACCTCAGAAAAGCATTTTACAGCACCAAGCAGCATGTCTTGCTCAGAAAGTTAGATCGTAATGGGTTTAAATAGGTTGAATCAAATTTAATTACGTGATATTTTTGGCCCGATTACTTATGGCAGTGAAAGGTTAGGTAGCATTGCTTCTACGTTTTTCGTCTCATTGACAACTCTAACTGAGCAACAACTCTTTGACAACAAAAATACAGTAAGTGGAAGCATCAAACCTTTGGAATTTTCGAATTATTTTGTTTGAATAGTATGACAATGTCGCTGGTAAATCTAAGGGTGAACAATACCATGTATTCACGATTGTAGGCTACCTTCCTACACTAGCAGACGACGTAGTTAACCATTTTCCCCATCTGCTACGCCCCTTCTACATTTGGGACACAATATTTTTTTTCGAGATAACTCATGCATTTGTATTCCAATTCCATAATATTGAGCAGGAACCGAATTAGTACTAATCTTAGCTCAGCTTATATTACCAATTTCATAACTTCGTCACGGTTATGTTCCGCTCAAAGATTGGTTAATTTACCACGTAAGTGTCACGATCGGTCCCTTTCTTTTTAATTGGATACATCTTAAACGAAAATGACAACGTTTTCTATAGTTCTTAGCCTTAATCAATGCGCCATTATCTTTCACAATGTAATTTTCCTCCAGTTGCCTACTTACGCAAACGCATAGGTCGGTGAAAGCAACATGGCCGCCAGCAGAAAGGCATGGCTTCACCCCCCCCCCCCACCCCCACTGCCAATCTATTGTATATATCTGTGTCTTATCCCATTTACCCACCATGCAATTTTAGATCTATTAAGTCTATTGACGACAGACGAACAAGCAGAGTTAAATACCAGATTTATATCTGCGTTTATAGCACACCTGTTTAAATCCTAATGAAGCCACGATAAAATATAACACACCAATAATTATTTCCACATTTTAATACACCACTCCACTAAAGACCATAGTTTCAAGACTTTTACGTAATTCTCAGGATGATGAAACGAAAACGCTCACGTGTATTTATACCAAACCCAAGGTAGAGAAAGGAAATAAATGGACATGGTAAAAGTGTAGAATGTGGTCGGTAGTATAGTGGCGCATTTAATTGTGGTATTACTACTTGTAATTTATATTTTATACTGGATACATCTTATTTCCACCGCGTCAAGACTGAAATGATTTCATACAGTCTTATTGAAGCTCAAAACCTCAAATAAAAGGTGCACAGTGGCTAATGAGTCTACAGCGACTACATTAACCACAACCTACCAAGATTTGACTTCTTTCACAATACTATTTTGGTAATAACTAAAAAAAGCGCCGAGAAACATGACTAACTTTTTATTTTTATCATGATTATTAAAACATAACGTACTTCGTTCAAAAGCGCAGGTATAAATTCTTATTTCCAAATACCATATCCAGAAAGTACACCGTACACTGTACAGCCACGAAGTGGTAATTTGTCCATTTAGGATCAAACAGACGTAACTACAACAAGAATGTTATAATATCAATCAATTTAACACTAGAACTACCGTCGGAGTCATTTTGACTCCTCGCGATATACGCGATCATCTGATATACTTTCGAATTTTGCATACCTATCAAACAAAAATGATTACCTTGACAAATGTATCAATAGAAGCCGAAATAATCAACAAAAGCATTCAATGATAAGGTAGGAGTCAGTATGATTCCATTTGGTAGTTCTAGGAGGGATACCAAGTCCGGTATTTCTAGTGTTAAAGGTTTTGTGATTATAACTACTTTCTAATTTTTCTTCACAACTCGCAATTAGAAATAATAGTGAAAAACTATTGGCAAGTAGTCAGATATCATTACAACACCTTTAAATTTAATTGTATAAAAATAATTTTTTGTTACGTATGTTTGATCCTAAATGAGCGAATAGTTTTCACGAATCGATGTAGTGCAGTACATTTAAAAAATGACATTCCCTTCTCTTTTCAGCGGTACATCAGTCCAGTAAAGACGACGAAAAAAATTAACTCATCACCCAACCACAACAGAACGCTTCATCCGCGGCAAAAATCTACCGCAAACACTCAAAAATGAAGTCGGCCATTGTGATCAAAGGGAAAGGGATACGTATATATACACACTGGACTTAATGAGAGCTACCGGAGAGACTTGACTCCCTAAAACAATCAAAGATGGCGTCCAGAGAAAAGAGCTTCACATAAAATGAAACGGACACGAGAGCCAGGCAACAAGCTTTTTGAACTTTCACCACGGAAATTTGCAAGCCGCCACCCAACCAAAACTGGCAGGGATGTAACCAGATTGTTTCCTGCAAATTAAGCGGGCGCTCCGAGGATGCAGGGACTAATGAAATCTCGGCTTTTTAATTGCATATCCAACACACAAACGCTCACGCATACGAGAGAGTGCTTGCAACGAGACCCGCGGCTATTATTTTTATTCACTCGCATCCTCGTCAGGTGAGACGGAAAGTGACAAGAGCATGCGACCTTAGATGTATCTTCGACCGTGGAAATAAAATGGCGATGTGTACGAAACATCAAACATGAAGTTTACTAGCCCGAATAATAAACTCCATTAGAGCTAGTTGTGCTGAATTCCATTCGGAAATATTGAATATATTTTGTACAAGTTTATTTTGTAATCTCTTTTGTATGTAATAACCATTTTATGTTCATAATGGACAATTTGTCCAAGAACAATAAATATTATTATTATTATTTGAGTCCCTCTCGACCGACAGCCAGAGTCTATTTTTGGATGTTTTAACTTAAAATATACTCGTACGTCATAGGATTTTTCAGTGAGAACATTAAATCACCAAGTGGAAAAAGCCAATTTTTTAGTCCTTCAACCCCTACAACGAAGAGCCAAGCATTCCGAAAATTCTCAATTAAAGATAAAAAAGCTCACTTGCAAGTTACTGCTAAGAGGGAAACAATTAAAAAATAATTCCGTATTTCCTAACCAATAAGACATTAATATTCCTCAGATGAATCCACGTAATACCATTGCAGAGATAAATTACCAAATATCATTACTACATCTTTCACAACCTACACCATTGACAAATTGGCAAACTGATACGGTAAATTCTGCCATTTTAGTATAATTTTTTTACTGAATATCGGCAGACGCTAAATCTAGTAACTGATTTATTATCCTGCCCTTCATAAATGCGGGCACAAAAAATAGAGGGAAGAAAAAACTGAAAATCTCAGACAGGGAAAACATCGAGAAAAAAAACTCAGAAACGGAATCATGACAGCCTATCCTAAGCTTATTACTATGTTTAAAATAATTATTCTCCTATTAAGTGCCCATAAAAAGGTACTTTTAATTATAATAACCCATAATTACTACAGCAAAATCATATACGCATGAGGAATGTTAAGTCCTTCAACATCTAATTCCCTTACAGGTCAAAATAATTAAAAATATAACCTCATTTCATCACTAAACAAGACATCATATAAGTGCCACATGACCCTCAAGCAAAATCAACATATCGATGGCTAAGTTCTACCAACACGTATCTCAAAATATGGCCAGTACGAGTTAATAATAAAAAATAAAATTCAAGCAAAAAACAACACTTTGTTTGCAAATGTATGCTTCTTATTCAGTTTTATGTATTTTTGGTCTTTAATTTCAATTAAAATTTTACACAAATAAATAAATAAATCGTTTTCTTGCTCTCCTGAAAAGTTGCTATTTTTGAGATACGTGTTGATAGAAATTAGCAATCGAAATATAAATAGATGAACAAAAATTCTCCCGACATAATAATAAATAGACACCTAAATAGGTTAAATTCTTGACCCATAACATCGAAGGTTATCAATCACTAATAAATATTTTCCCGAGACATAATCTCATTCCATATATTTGCAGAATATTCAGTTGAAATTCTGCCCAGAAACACATTCGCGAAACCTGCTTTTGCTATTCCAATCTATTCGCAAAAATGTGAAGCTTTACCCGTTCATTATGATACAAGCTAATTAGGTGGCTTCATTCTCTTCACGAATTAGGTCAGAACAAACACAAACGCAATTAACTCCATTGCTCATCAAGGCCACAGGCAATTTTTCACTAGGAAAGATTTGAATAAAAAGGACCGTACAAAAAAGTACAGCCGCCAAATATTTTGCCTTTGGGTAATCTGTATTCGATACTACATTGAATTCCGTTAAACGGAAATACGTGGCATAGTTCTGTACGGAAGTACTTGGTTTACTTCCCAACAGCCCATGTGATTACATCTGAAAACGTATAAATAAAAATTCGGGAACATACTTAGACTACACGCCCATACAAAAATTCACGAAGTGAAAGGTACCCCTGGGAAAAAAATGAATGAATTCCTACAGTGAATGCAAGAAATTCACCCACCAGTGGCTTAGTCTGGGGTGAACACTACCCTCACCTAGCCAAACTAAACGCCACGATGAACCACTGAACGCGTTTTGTCAAAGGAATTTTTAAAAAATCTTTTACTTCTCACCTTCACCAAAAGCAGAAATATCTTCTTCATAATCGAATATTTAAAAATGCAGCTAAATCGAAAATTCTTATCATTAATAATGTAAAAGCAATAACTTAAAGTCATTTGTGTTGTAAGTACCATACACATACGCCGATAAGACCATTAGTCTCATCGTCGTGCATAGCTTTCATGATTTTAACTTTAATTACTATAAACGGGCATGAGGATTGATATATCATGGAAACTCCTATAAGGTCAAAATAACATATTAAAGTGTTAAAATACTTCAGAGCATGCAATTTCTTAAATTTAAGTAAAATATTACCAGAATACTCAGCAGTTCCAGCACAATACACACAGGTCGCGGACCTTCTCACAAATGCAAAAAACGAAACCCCAAAAAGGTGGATTTTTCGGAACGAAAAATGCCAATGAATATAATATAAAATAATTCCCGGAATTTGAATTTCTGTTCTTCAATTGATTTAAGCATTCATAAAAAATGACTCAGGAAGAGGCGTTGGAAGAATCACTTGTCCAAAAAAGGTTTTTTCATGGCGGTCAATTTCGGCATTAATTCCATTCGCCATCCAATCTCCATATTTCTAGTGAATATATTCCCTGAAGCCTCTGTTCCCGATTGGTTAATCGCATAATCACGGATATTTCAATATTTATAACTCGAAAAAACACAGAATCTATAATTTCAGTCGAAAAACGAATTAATGAATCAATAGATCAGAGGATTCGACGCAATGTTACATCCAAATCAATTATAAACCGATTGGAAGGTCTCCCAAAGGAACACCTTCCATTAATACAGATATATCGAAAGCCAGAGCGGAATGAGCCATACCTATTCATACTTATTTAGGTAGCCAGTTACGGATAATAAGAAATGATTCAGAGGGAACAATGCATTGAGAATGCACATTGCACATTCTACATCATCATGATTAGTTAACAATTCTAAAGGCCGTTTTATACGGGGCACGTACTCGCACAATCTCACGTGTGTATGGAGGCGCAGTTAAAATTGCATCGTGTAAAGCGGTGAATTGCTAGAACACATGTGAGAATCCGTGGACGTGAGATGGCAAAATAGCCCGTTCAAACCTGCGCAATTCCGTGCCCCGTGTAAAACGGCCTTAAGATTGGTTTGACGCAGCTCTCCATATCTCTACCCTATCTGCTAACCTTTTCATAGCGACGTATTTCTTCTCATTTATATCCTTTATAGCCTATCCTATATATTTCAATCAGGGCCGTACCGTGCCCTTCTTCCTTTCCACCTGTCCTTCACCGATTGTTTTCGTCCGGTCATCATGCCTCATAATGTGGCCAAGTAAATAGACGGAATCCTCCTCGATGAGAAAACATTCCACATATCAAATGAGAAGTAATCTTAAAATGAATAGATGGAATAAATACAGGGATCTAATGAGGTTCCTAGTTCCATCCCCTCAACGCAAATAAACTGAAGTTGGTCCATGAATTATGAAGATTATTTTAGACGGGAAGGGAAGAATAGAGGTGACAATCCGAAATTAAGATGAAGATCAGTTCTTAACGGTGGATATGAGAAACGTGGTAAGGGCGATGTAGAAAAATTTCCCAGCCATCTTTAAAATGATAGTGAAGAGTTCCCGGGTTTCACACAGGGTAACGTCCTCCATATCTCCTCTCAACGTTTCAATGTACAACCGCCTTCCTCTAAAGGCCGTTTTACACGGTACACGGAATTGCGCAATCTGACGTACGTGCGAAGGCGCAATCAAAATTGCGTCGTGTAAAGCGGTGAATTGCTAGAACACATGCGAGAATGCGTGGATGCGAGACGGCAAAATAGCCCCTGTTCTAATTTCGTTTATGCATTCGCGCAATTCCACGCCATTTTAGAAATTAATACAGCTCTAACCTGCGCAATTCCGTGCCCCGTGTAAAACGGCCTTAAAACTCGTGAAAGCACGCCCTCGATCATCATGAAACCATCTAGATCAGTTGATCTTTCTTAAAATGTTTTGAGAAACCGTATGGTTTCAAGCGCTGACCCAACACTTTAATGTGCGTGTATTTGTATATTTTACTACTAATAATTCACGAATGTCTTATAATTAAATTTGTGGATTATAAGTGGAATTTTTTTCTACATCTTTTGTGTGTATTTTGTGTGTTTTCGAAAGTATAAGAAAAGGAGTGAGACAAGGGTGTGCACTTTCCCCCTTAATGTTTAATGTTTACATAGAGAAAGGCAAAAATGTAATCAAGGAGACAGCTTTGGGTGTCAATATTCACGGAGAAAAAAATTTGATGCTGCGATTTGCTGACGACATAGCAGCCATAGCCGAGACAGAGAAGTATTTGAAGAAGACTTTGACGAATATGGAAATACAATGGCCAGATATCAGCTGAAAATCAACAAAAAGAATACTGACATACTCGTATACTGCGAAAGAGAGAAGGCTTAGAGAAGCATTAAGGTAGGGAAGCATAAGCTTGAAGAGGTGAAAGAAGCAAGAAAGAAATACTCAGTAGTATAACGCAGGAGAAGAGGGCTTTCTATAAAAAGAAGAATCTTCTTACAGCTGAGAACACAAGCATAAAAGTAAGAAAACAATTCATTAGATGCTACATATGGAGTATGTTTCGGAAGCGAGGCTTGGACGTTGACAGCAGCAGAAAGTCAAGAGTGGTAGCATTCGAAATGTGGTGCTACTGAAGAATGACGAAGACAAAATGGATTGACCGTGTTAGTAACGAGGAAGTACTAAGGTGGGAGAAAAGAGAAACAGTAGCAGTAGCAGTTATAGAGGCTGCAGCTACAGCAATACATACATGGGACCACCTTCTGAAAATCCAAGGAAACTGCCGGCCAATTGGGAGGCAACCGCTTATAACAGCGGCAATTTTCATATAAACCCGACGCACGAATGGCATTGGATTCCTGAATACCTGGTGACGATGGGCGAGTTCCACACCGAAACGTTGGAAAGAGATATGGAGGACTTTACCCGTTGAGAGACCCAAGAAATATCTACCTCCATTGTTAACCGGGAAAAAACAGACTACATATTCCTGAAACGCTTTCCATGAAGTCCATTAAAAGTACAACACATTTGGCTAAGCAAAATTCAAAATTATGTATTTCTACCAAAAACACTTGCATAAAATGCCCGAGATCGAATTCATGTCTTCAATCAAGCACAGAATTTCATTACTTTTCTAGAAAAAATACTCCAAACATATTATCATGAAGCATGAATAAAGCGATCACATTCTCCATCCCTCAGAATGATAGCTCCAGCGATAGGTTTTCAGGGACCAAAAGAGTGATAGCTCGACCCATCATTTTCTGAATCACACGGTCATTCCCACCTTATCCCAGTCCCTTATCCCATCGCTTATTCCGTCATTCAACGTATTTACAACTGTATTTCAAAATCCAAGAGTGGCGTTATAATCGCTGCTAGCAGCCATGCGTTCTGATTTGTTGAAGATGGTGTCAGCGATGGTTTCAGCGACGGAAAAAGGGATGGGACCCCCATCCCTCGAGCTATCGCGGAAAAGGATCGTGTGAGATTATCATTTTTACGTCATCGTTGGAGCGATCGCTGGAGCTGTCCCTCAAAAGGGACGGAAAAAAATGATCGCGTGACTAAGGCTTGAACGATACAGAGGTACGCAAATGGAATGAGGTCATTATATTCTCGAAAAGTATGCACGTAACGTCACCATCTATGTAATAACAATTATAAGCATACTTATCGCATAGTCTCCCCGCATTTCTAGAATTCAGTGAACTAGATGAGAACATACGCGATCACGCAATATGATGAAACTAGGCAGTACAATCAGATTATAAGGATATCTATTTAGCTAAAAGTCCACCGTGAAAACTAATCCCCTTCACACGATTGAACGTACATTTCAAGATAATAACGCTCAAGGAAGTCAGGCGTATCTTATAACCCTAATGCTACCTCAATTAAAAGAATTAAGAGAAGGGATACCTAATCGCTCGGCCGAGAGTTCTCAAAAGAAATCAAGATAAGCTCCCGTTCAAAATTAGAGTGAGTTTTTCCAAGAGACAGCACTAGAGAGTTCTGGGATTGATCCCCAACAACGTCAGGAACTCTGCTATACCACAGAAGAGGGACCTACGGAATATTCCGTAGGTCCCTATTCTGTGGCTATACTAAATAAGCAGTTAGATTTATACTGGACGCAAAATTAAGAATGAGTTTCATAGTCGAGAAGGTTTGTTCCATGAATGCGTCGAAGCTGCGACTAAGTTCTGGGAAAGTTTGAATCCGAAGTAATCACACTTTTTTCATTCTGTATAAGATGCATTCTTGACATCAACACAATTAAAACCAACCAATCCAGAAAATAACGGAAAGTAAAATTTTTAATTTTCTCGCGAATTTGGAGAGTCCGATTGTAATTTTTTTTTATTAGGTACAAACTTTTCAGCTGTATTCACGGTTCACTTTGTCTACAGCAGCCGCTAACAAAAGAGTTGTTTTTATGAGCTCGGAGATTTTCAGCTCGAACTTCACTGCTTGTTCGCGTGGTTTCCTTTTATTTTTTTACTGCCCATATCGAATTTATTATCTAACGATCTGATCGTTGGATTATTCTTCCTCATAGAATAATCCTCCAAGGTCGTTAGAACGTTAATTTCTTATGCTTGGTTTCGCTATTTAGTGGGCCCTTTTCGCTTCTATAGTGTTGAAGTGTTTTTCCCCGTCCCATCCCTTCCGAACCTTTCCTCTCCCAGAGGCGTCGATGGGCTCCTATCGCGGCGGCGCCTCTTTCCTTTTCCCTTCCTCTCCTCCCCCTCCCCGGGTGTCTGGGCGTATTAGCCACGGGCTTGGTTCCCGGTCCCGGTGCGTTGTATCCTCGAAGGGCTCCCCTGAGCCCTCACACGTTGCCCAAATCGAAAGATTATTGCTCCAGGAATACGTATATCACGCTTTTAGATTTTTTAATGACGATATCTATTTTTCGCGAATAAATGAAAAGTGAACATTTTCAAGTTAACTAACGAAATAGAACGCTCAATAATCACATCATTGAATACAGCACAACTTAGAACATAATCAACGGGATGAGTCAGGGGTGGGATGGGTATTATCATGTGTCATTTACAACGATTGAAGATAAAACCGTGCGGAAACAGTTGCCTAACAATTTAAGTACCTATGGGTTCTAAGTGACTTAAGTGGAGGTGTACTTAAAGGAAGCTGGTGACACCTACACTACCACCTTAAATAGAGAGCCAACTTGAGTGGTCACTTAAGGTAATAGTGTACACCCGGCAATACTTGTGGCATATATTTACACAATGGCGTGGAAGAACAGGAGCGCTGTGTGTTTTGCGAAGCCTGGACGGCTTCCAACGAGACGCTTACGATGACAAAACCACGTGCTCACCATGGGCTAGGCCAAGGAGGAAGGAAGGCACTATTCTCGCGAAAAAATACGAAAATAAAGCAAGGGAAGAGGTGCGGAGAAGCAGGAAGATAAGATACGGGGAGATATTTAGGTCGAACAGCGGCGCCTCGTACACTCCGTAACTATTCGGCGGCAACGCTCAACCCGGATGTCGGCAGGGCGAAAGATGACGCGCAACGTTCAGAATAATATCCCACTCTAAGGAGCCTGGCAGGGGGTGACTAAGATCTAAGAGTTTCTCGGCGTATCAAGCGCTGAAAAGAATCTTCTGAAGATTACCTTAGGATGAAGAGATAGTCGTTCTTCGATACGTTGGGATACATGGAGCCAATTACCCGGTGAAAAACCTGAGAGACCTTTCTGCACAGGGGGGGACTATTTTACCCGAAACTGCACAAGCAAAAGTGCACATACGTGAAAGAATTTATTTCTCACAGGACATGCATCACCCTTTTCAATAAATAATTGTCATAGGGACAAAAAAATTGTTAAAATTTTATTTAAACCAAAAAGGGCTTGGAAGAAAGATATCGATGGCTAAGTTCTAACAATAAGTATCTCAAATTCGGCCGGTTTGAGACAGGTATCTTAAACAAAGGGTAATAACATTAAAAAATAAAATACAAGAAAATAACAACTCTTCATTTGCAACTGGATGCTTCTTTTTCAGTTTTATGAACTTTTGGTTTTTAATTTCAGTGTGCAAGTAAAATAAATTAATAGTTTTTTTGCTCTACTGAAAAGTTACTATTTTTGAGATACGTGTTGTTAGAACTTAGCCATCGATATAGGTAGTCCTTTCGCAGCAATTGAATTGCTTGAACTATCCTAAGTTCTCACACCAGTCTTCCACGTCTAATATACTATTCGTTAAAAGGCACCTGATTCTAGAGTTTGTAAGACGGAGATGTCAGCGTAAGAGCAAACTGAAGTCCTCAAGATGATTATCAAGACGAAAATGGAGTTACTCTACCAGTGGAAGACCCGAGAAAATTTCACGCTGAAAGAAATTTGGTGAGGTCGCAACATTGAGGAATGTATTGAGAGGCATATCTTGGGGCCATGCCATCCTTTGGAGTCTCACCCGGTGGGTGACCTGAGAAAAGATCACGCAGAATGGAATTTGGTGAGGCCACAAATTTAAGGGATGGATTGAGATGCGTGTCTCGGAGCCATTCTTGTCATTCATGCGGGCATATCTTGATATTCTTTAGGGCTCGTTCCTTCCAAGGACAATAACGGTAAGTTCTTAAAGAGAGCTTACGTGAAAATAAAAAGTATACATAAAATATTAGAATCGAGTAAAGTGGAAAGACACGCCAATTCCAAGAATACTGACAAAGAATAATTCCCACTCGTTAACAATGAAATTACAATTGTAGAAAAGGAAAATGCAATAATAATAATAACAATAATAATAATTTCGTCTTTGATTAACCGAATTTAGGACTATATAGTTCATTCATACAATTAAAGTAACGAACACGCACATACATCCATGCCCTGGAAGAGAGAAAATCCACCCAGGTGGGATTCGAACCCACGACCCTTGGATTAGAACGTCAGGACTTTACCCTGCCACCACCGAGGACGACAAATAGTGGATTTGGGGTGAAAACGCAATTTTTGGAGAAAAATAACCGCAAAAACGCTGAAAAACCTACATGTTCCCGGGTCATTCCATTTCAAATCAACCAGGCCATGACACCCACCGACTCGGATTTTCATGAAACTTGCCATGGTCATACATTCTGGTATAATTAGAAATTATGTTCAATTTTAGCCTCCAATTGTCAATTGTTAATGAAATATGAGCAATTGAAGCAATATGAGCAATTACTAAAAGGAACGTCGGACTCACGATTATTTTTCATCAGGATCTTTGCTCATACATTAATGATTACTTTAAACTGAACCATGAGTCTGTATTCGCATGGCCTTTCCCTGTGGATGCTGACAATGAAAAATGGTACAAGCGAAATTTTTTTGTAAACTTTATTTTTTTGCAGCTGAATTTCTTCATGCAGTGAATATTTAATGATAATCGTGGGATCATTATGGACCACTTAGCTTATGAAAAAAAATCATGCCTTTCCATCTCACAGGAATGGAGTTATGGATGAAAATACAAATCACCATGTGTTGCACGTTGCGGCACTTTAGGGGTCATGCCCAAATTTCAATTGCTCATATTTCATTAACAATTGACAATTGGAGGCTAAAATTGAACATAATTTCTAATTATACCAGAATGTATGACCATGGCAAGTTTCATGAAAATCCGAGTCGGTGGGTGTCATTTGGTCAAAATTTTGGTTGATTTGAAATGGAATGACCCTCCCCACAAATGGTAAATCAAGGAATGAAAACGGGACAGAAATGCAGAGAGATAAGATAGTGCGTAAAAGATGATGGCGGAGCATGAAATTCCTCCGCCACCACGCTGCGATTGCCTTCCACGAGTACTCCGGATGTCTGCGAGGCCGAAAGCTGAGACGCGTGACACCGCGAAAGATAAAACGTGGACGCGAAGCATCGGAGTGAATTTAAATAGCAAACCTATAATCGGCTTTTGCGCGCATTTTTTGCTCGATCGGAAATTTTATTTGTAGCACATTTAATACGAAGGGGGAGAAGAATAAGGACATCAACAAAATCTACTGAAATCTATTTCAATAATTAACTTATCACAGCGATTAAATTCAATGTAAATATCACTTGACACACTTTTATTCTCAATCCTATTTTAATAATAATAATAATATTTTTTGTTCTTGGACAAATGTCCACTAAGAACATAAGATGAATATTACCATAGAGTAAGTATATGATATTACATACAAAAGAGATCACAAAATAAACTTTATTTATTTTGTGATCTCTTGATATATTTTACATCCACTTCAAGATGGCTCTCTCCTTAACAATCCATTATTTATCTTTCATCACCATAACATCGTCTCAAACATAGAAATAAAAGAAATCAAAATAAAAACAAACATGCTCACAAATAAACAAAACAAACAACAAATGAACTTAAAAACAGAAAATAAACTAAACATATACAAAAGTGATATTGGTCATAAATACACATGCATCATAACTCACATCTCCCATAACGTAGCCGTGTAATAACGAATATGGGTGTTACAAAGTGGCCTGGGGTCTTGGCTGTTTCGCAATCGGGTGGGCCCAAAAAGACGAAAATATCAAAATCGAATCGCGTTAGCGCGGAAACGTTGCTGCATGTCACTCTGATAACAAATTTTAAAAACATTGTATTTGAACCATGTATATGAGTCGATCTCGATGTCGACCCTTCTCCACCATATAAAGATAGGGAATTACAATTTTTTTACCAAAAAAACTGAAATACAAGGCCACATACCGATTTCGAAAGCAATACAATTACAGTAACTTGTAATTTAGATAAAAGTTATTGGGCATTTTTTCGACAGTTAATTGAATTTTGTATTTATTTTAGGTATAAGACCTCGAAAGGAACCACACCACTATTTTGGGCACTACACAATAAATCTGACTTGTTAAAAAATATAACGGAAAAATCACACTATCACGATTTATCGAAACTTCGATCGATATCTGCGAGAAAAAGTTACGGTCGGATTAAAAAATATTATTTTTTGTAATGAGGGCGGCAAGTGGCAACTGTACCGCGCTGATGCGTTGCCATTATGACACTTTCGTGTTTTTCGGTCCACCATACTGTGTATCCGTCCACATAGCTCTTGTAGATATGTGCACTCATGCAAGTATTCATAAAATATGGTCAATTATCGCGTTGTTTGAAAGTGTATCCGAATTTATTCTAATTATTCCGCATTTCCGTCTACAGTCGAGCTATCAACTTGAATTCGTTGCATGAATGTGCGGCTTGGGGTGCCAAGAGTATTGGAGAGGAAATATTGATGCGCATGTAAACTTAATACTTGCTGCTCAATGCACATCAGACCTGTTTCATAGCTAAAGCGAATATAATCTTACATGCGACCACGTTTTCGTTTTCTCAAATGCTCTTCTAAAACTTATTTTAACTTTCCCACCAATCATATTTGAAATTTCCATTAATATAAGGTGCCGTAGGTTGTTATTTTCTTTTATTAATGAAATGAGTTTTTTAAATAAAATCGGGTGTTTTCCCGGCGTAGGTGTTGGATGAAAAGTTCTTGGGCTTTCCACCGGGTAATAGCCGGGCCCCTGATGGACATCGAAACGTCGGCGGAGAAGGATTTTATTACCCTGTGTAAAGCCCGGTAAAGTTTTATTTAGTTCCTCTGAGGATGATGCCCCTGATGGACATCGAAACGTTGGCGGAGAAGGATTTTATTACCCGGTGGAAAGCCCGAGAACTTTTCATCCAGTTTTTTTAATGCTATTCTTATACTCTAATGTCATTTAAGACTATAATTATGTAAGAGAGAAATTTTGCAATCGATTGAAATTTTAAGTTTAGCCACCTAAACGTCTAAAATATTCTGTCTTTTATACCCGACTTTTAACTTTCAGCGGTAGTGATTATTATAATTTCAACCTATAAGAAAATCTATTTAAAACAAAATGTCAAAGCTTTCTTTGTTGGCTAGACAAAATAATCTTAAAATAATACAACCACTTTGTTTCAAGTAGGATAACTATTATTATCATAATTGTTCTATTTACTTACATTCACTTCACATGTTGAATCAAGTGAAACAATAATTGCTTTGCTTCCATTAACTTCAAAAATTGCTTCCATATATTTTCTTCCATTAACTTCAAAAATAGATGGATTTCCATTTTCTTCCTGTCACAATTATCAAAATATAAAATTGAAAATATATTTTATAATTTCCACCATTGTTGGTCGACATGACATCTTAACAACTAATGCAACAGTTGCACAACAGATATTTTATCGCGCCTATTATGATTGCAGCGCCCCAATTGCATTGTAGTGGCCACATTTGGAACTTCATATTTAATTTTTATTTCTGAGTATTCCTCGAGATACTGTTCCGATCGTGGAAAATGTAAACATGCATTGTCATCCATTTCTGAGCTATCCCGAAAATTACAGCGCCCTAGGTAATCAGCACGTGGTCGAAATTTGATTTGCAATACTTTCCCTGGAAGGACAAACAAGAAAGCGAATATAATTAAACGTAGTAAAAGATCTCCAAAAAAGAGACCCCTAGGGCGTTGTAAACGTTTAAGGCTCGATCCTTGGACGAACGAATACTTATCCTTAAAACAGAGGTGTCCGCAATAGGGTGGTTTCCTATTATTTTTTTATTGCCTAAATCGAAAGATTATTACTCCTGGAGTACGTATTTCACGCTTTTAGATTTTTAAATGACGATATCTATTTTTCGCTATTAAATGAAAAGTGAAAATTTTCAAGCGCGCGAAAACACGACGCGTAAGTATGAATGCCGGGAAATCTCTCCGTGTGACGTATTTCTGGTTCCCGCTACCGCCCTGTGAGGTGACCTTGAGGCGAGGCTTACGCTGATACGACGCAGGCTGCTAGCGGGTAGCTGAGTACTCTGCTGGCTGGTAGCGCTTGGCTTAAATAAGGATTATTATTACCTTATCAAATGAAGAAAACTTTCTGACCTTAGCCAGTTTTAATAAGTGATTATTAACAAATAACGTGGGTAACGAATCGCAATCAAAGGTGATTATTAAGAAATGCTTCCCTGAGCTCTGCGCCTCATGCATGCATTGGTAACCTCAGACAATGTGTAACTCCTATCTTCTCGTATAGAAACTAGGTCTCTGTGACATCACGCGGAGTGGCATCGCATGGGCGCCAATCTGGCCTTTTTCAAATGAGGATAAAAATGGACCATTGCCATTCGTCTAAACCGGTATTTCTAAAACGAAATAATTTGTATATTATGAATACAGTAATGCTGGGTAACAAATCGCAATCAATGCCTTTCGTTATCTTTGATGAAGGAAACTACCCTATTAAGAAAGGTCCGCTACAAAGCAAGTTAGGAAATTCCGCAATAAATTAACCCTCTATGCCCCAGGGTGACTTTGAGGTAACATACCGCATTTATGCACTTTTTGTTATTTTTTTCATTTTTTTGCCCCTGTATACCGTTGTGACTTCAAAGTAACAGTTAGTCTACCCAATCCCCTCTCATATATTCCTTTTAGTTTGTTTTTTCCCCTCCTGAGAGCGTTCCCTGTCAGACCTCTGCACATGCACATGTAAAAAATTGGGGCATAGAGGGTTAAGTAAGAAATATCCGGATTTCACAGTAAAAAAAACACATACTGGTCCAACCGAAAAGCACTACTGAACCCATTCGCTTATAAATAAATCACTTTCATCGCTAAACAAGCATTTCACAAACTCATCTAAAAACCTCTGGCTCAGTCACTCCTATTTGAATGCCGTCCAAGACAACGCGCTGATTCGATTTGAAATATCAACTAGAATGACTGACACTACCAATTCCGTAGACGCGAGTACCTGCGACGACAAATGACGTCGAGAGCTTTTAACGCGAGAGCGACGAATCCCAGCCTCGCGGTAAACAAGCAAAGAGTTTTTATGACACCCGGAATATTTGCGCAACCTATTGTGACGGCATCGCGACACCGAGGGCAATTAGGATAGAGTACGAGAAAACCCTCGAATGAGCAACTTCGAACCGACGAACGGAACCACTTCACACTTTAAGGGATTTAATACGTACCGGTCCCAGAAAAATGACAAGAGATATTTTTTTGAATGTATTATAATTTATGTACTTGGATCTTATTATAGCTATATCATTACAGCTAAATAAATTTATTAAAATATAAATAATACAGATATAATAATATACAAAATGCCTCTAATTCGCCATTTGATATTAAAAGTAAAATTAAATCCCGATAGACCGATGGCTTATGGTGACATTTTGCTCGTTTAAACCTTAAGTCTTCATTTGACATCATCACCGGTCTAAAATCCTAATCTTGGATTGAAGTAGCTCTTCACTCTCCTGCCAGCTGTTCGCAGGCAGTTTGAGCTGACATAATAAATAAAAAAAGCACAATTACACTTCCATAAAATTTTTAAATAGGTTAGCAATTCAGGGCTGAATTTATGAAAAATAATACTGCTAATAAATAAGGGGCAAAAAAATGTTCATACTAAAAAACTAATAAATTGGTTCTTAGGGACAGACCAATGAAAGTTAACGGTGGAGCTAAAAACCATGGTCTTAATTTCACACCCTGAAATCGAGATCAGAACATGGATTTGAAGTATGCTTCTCTAGTAGAGGAAACATGCACCAAGAACCTTAAACTTAAAGGATTCTTGGCATGCACAATGACAGCAGCGGAAAAATGAAGGGTGTAGGCTGGGTCTAAATTGTGGAAGGTATTTTTGGCGTGTGAATTTTCCCCATTTTATGAAACATGATGAAATGCAGTTTTCAAAAATATATGTTTACATGTTGTCATAAACTTCATTATTGGAAAATTTCCTATCGTCACCCACGTAACGGGGTCGGCCTCATACGTAGGTTGGCCTATTTTCCCTTCATTCACATGTGTTTCCGTGGTGTAGTGGTTATCACATCCGCCTAACACGCGGAAGGTCCCAGGTTCGATCCCTGGCGGAAACAATTTTTGTAACGTTGCTTTACAAGTTTTTCTTCCAAGAAATTGAGTACATAAATAACTCTTTTCCTTGGCAGTAATTATTTTATTTTAAAGCGTTACATATAACACTAATATTTACTTTCACCTTCCATCAAGCTTATTGCATTGTCATCGCAGTTCACAAGGATATCATGGATGGAAAAATACAAAACTTGCATATTTACTAAATGTTTTTTTACATTTGATATCAAGGATACTTTCTTATCAGTATAACGATCGAACAATTTGAATCAATTACGTCCGCTTAATTGATGGAGAGATTGGTTTCGTGCTTGAACGCTGTGTTTACATGAGTCAGTGTACATATTTGTATCGGGTCATTATTCATTAGGGTGTTTGGCGAGAACCAAAATAATGCTGACGTTACGATGTCACCTCAATGAATCCAATTCTTTCTTACACGATACTTCTTTTCGCTATTTTTTTCTATTCCCGAATGTCAGTATGTCTCCAGTACGTCAGTCATTAGCACGTCTGGCATACTGACTCTGGAAAGCACGCTAGATTTCAAATTCAAGTTTTAAATGTTTGATAAGTAGTCAAAACTTTCCTTAAAATTCTGAATGGATATTTTCTTGCGGTGCCATTTCATCTTTTGCTGTGGTAGTGACGAATTATTGATATGTATAATTGTGGCCGTAGTTTCTCTTCTTCCTGTGAATAAACTTCTCAATTAAATTTAATCTTAGAAAAATAAGAATAGGTCTATCCAAGTTTATTTTGCTTCCCAATAAAACCAATAAGTAAAAAGGTTACTTGACAGAAGAGACAGTAGTACCTAATCGAATAAAAAATATAATTGATATTTTTTTCTTTTGGTACACATGGTCAGGAAAAAAACATGAATAAAACACAATGCGCGTGGATCTATCACTCAAAATTATTTTAGACAGACCGATTCGTGTTTAGGCATTGGAAAACTTTTCTCTTGCGAATGTTTAGCGACGAAAAGAGAGGTCGGAGCCACTTTTTTAAGCACATAGTTCCGCATGCTAAAACCTACAACTGTCCCTTATCTTTAATACGATTGGAAAGTCTCTACAGATATTCTCTGTCCATTATCGTCACAATATATACAAAATCATTAGTGAAATGTGTACGACAGGTGAGATACCAAAGGATTTCGAGAGGAACATTATAATCCCTATTCCTAAGAAGAAAAAAGCGGAGAAGTGCGAAGATTTTAGGACCATAAGCCTTACTACACATGCGTCAAAGATACTGAAAAGGATCATCTATAGAAGAATAGATCGAAAAGCAGAAGAGTACTTGGATGAGGACCAATTTGGAATCAGAAAAAAACAAAGGCACAAGGGAAGCAATATTGGCCCTAAGACTGCTCATAGAGAAGAGAATGGAAAAGAACAAGCCAACATTCGTTGCGTTTGTGGATATTTATATTTATATGTATATATATAAACATATGTATGTTTTATGTATGTATATATATATATTTATATATAAACATAACTTCATTCATTCACACGACGCCTTAAGCGCAAACATACAAATAAATTCACAGGTAAGGAAAGAAAGGGATAGGAACATGTAATAGAAAAAGGACGAGGACAACGGTGCTGTGGTAGATGGAAGATGTGGTAGATGTTCCATCTACCACAGCACCGTTGTCCTCGTCCTTTTTCTATTACATGTCCCTATCCCTTTCTTTCCTTGCCTGTGAATTTATTTGTATATACCTTAAGCGCAGACATACACATCGTCCTTTTTCCATCATATGTTCCTATCCCTTTCTTCCCTAACCTCTGAATTTATATATATTTCTCGCCATAGTATCACCGCAAATACAACCTGACACTAGACGGGGCTACAACCTACTCTAGACAAAAAATACGAAAAACCACACCCGTAAGCACTTATCGGGAGTAGTTGGAAAGAACAAGAAACACTTCAAAGACCTCCCTCCCCAAAAAACGCCTTCACAGTGCGCTATTTTGGGAACTGTGCGTGCACGATAAAGAGAGTTGTACTGCCCCCCTAAGGACAGGGGGGAAAACTTTTTTCTGAGTTTCGCCCTTACGGCAGTAGGGAACACATCCAGTGAAAACTGAAGGAATTTGTCTTGGGATAGTGAATCATGTCAATCACACAGGAATTATGAAAAAATGAAGTTAATTAAACCTTATTGTTTTTACGTACAGACCACTTTTTGTTTAATCAAAGACAATTGTGTCGTGCGACATGAATAACCCTCTTATTAAATGAAAGACAAAAGTGCCACGCGTCGCTTCGCTGTGCAACCAAAGTCAAGATTCAATTAATACAACTCCATATTACTCATTTCCATAATTCAACATGCTTTAAGGCCTGTTTACACGATACATTAGCATACGAGTTAATGTCTGTTTGCGTGAATGATTTTGGTGGACCGGAACGGAACATGTACGAATGCATGAACCAAATTAGAACAGGTTCTATTTTCTGTGCATACATTCGCACAAGTTGGGTGGTTACACGGTGCATTTTGGCGTTCATTCTCGCATTCATACATTTAGACATCAACCCGTACGTGTTAATTTACCTAGCGTGTAAACAGGTCTTTAGATTCAGCTTTCCCCCGACATGATTAAATTCATAAAGATAACATTGTATCGATCTATTCTGATGAATTAAAATATTTGAACGCCACGTAAAAATCTAACTTTATCCGAGTGAATATCCAAATCCAAATAATGTTGAGAAATCGCCTTGAAAATTATTTAAACTAATTCAAATTCTGAAAAGTCACGTCTGGAACGCTGAATAACTTAAAGAAACGATTCCCCATCGGACACGGAAGAGAAAGAAGGATTTAATAGAGAAAAAAGCGGGGAGGTAAGCAAGCAATGTTAGGTAAGCAAGGGGATATTGAAGAGAATAGATTTAGTTGATAGAAGAACACAAGATAGTAGTACTTTTTCAAAACGTTTTACTTTGGTATGAACCTGATGATGATCTAGCGGTTGAAATGCTAAGCAACAAAGTGTAACTCGTGGAAAAAGTAGATTCTTGTTTTCTTCAACTAATGTGTGTTCTTTCAATGAAATCTCACCTCACTCCAACAGATTATATAAGCATGATTAAATGAAGTAGCCCTTTTTGTCAATTGAAGACAGAAGAAGACCAGCTGTAGAATCAAAATTCCTGGAGTAAATAAATCATTATAATTTTTATTATTATTATTATATTAAAAGTACAAGTTGGGATAGGAGACAGGCCGGGAAAATCCACAAAATGCTCCATAGAAATTTACCTTGACGGATAGAATGGTCATAACAAAGTCGAAACTAATATCGAAAAGAGCGCGTGTCCGAAATAAATAGTGATCTTAAGTTAATAGCAGTGTTCTTAAGTTAAAAAATGTGGAAAATAACGCGCAGTACGATTCTCCGGACATTACACTTCATAACATGCATTCTTCATAACATGTTAAAAGAAATTTTTACGATCTCTTGGAACATGTAGGCAGATCTTTCAG
Organism: Ischnura elegans; assembly: GCF_921293095.1. Lineage (NCBI taxonomy): Eukaryota > Metazoa > Arthropoda > Insecta > Odonata > Coenagrionidae > Ischnura > Ischnura elegans. Next base: position 40,534,614 of record NC_060257.1, read on the forward strand.
TATAAAGGCCGTTTTAAACCGGGATACGAACCCGGATCGCCCAATTGCCGGTCAGGCGTGCTAACCAATTACACAAGCCAAATATTTTTTCATGCGGACATTCTGTTTTCAATTAAACAATTTTCAAAACCCCACCATTCTTTCCCGATAGCCATCATAAATTATGCACTTCTATCATTCGGTCTCTGGCGAACGTACGACAGTCCCCAACCTACACCAAAGGGACCCGCTCCGCCCATCCAAGGCGCATTAACCTTTCGCGAAGGAAAACATCGGCTAATGGAACTCCTCCTAGCAACTGGTTGTTAAAAAACGTCCTTAAAAGGTCGTCTCCTTAAAAAGTGCCACCTTACGTAAGGTCTCGCACATTCCTCCTCCTTCCCAGAGGGTATAGACCCATTTAAGCCATTCGGCTACCACTGACCCATCCGAAGGCGTTGCCTTTACAATTAACCGTTACCTTAACTCCAACATTTACCAATAACCATTGCCTTTGCATCCGACACACACGCTGGAATCAAAATAATGAAGCGAGTAGGAAAAAATACGTATAAGGTTGGTACTAGAACTTGATTACCACAATGATTCTATGGAAATTTGATGATTAGAACGATTTCAAGAAATTACTAGGATTCGGCCACAATTACGGGCCCGTGGGCTCCGTAGTCTACTTAGCAAATAAAACCATTAAACATGCCATTCCAATAAACCTAGAAATAAGATTTTATACAACATTTTCACAATAACATCGAACTTCAATACTTTCGTAGTTAAATGTGGTAAATAAACTCGCAGGTCAATAGTCCATAAGACAGAGGGTTTCCGACTCCTAGGTTACGAGACCATTGAAAGTGTACATTGCATAAATAACACACATTCAACGACTGCCGGAAATACTGAAACCTGAATTTTTGCTGGAAGAAGAGTCACACGAAGGCGATTTGCGCTGCGCAGTGTACCGATTTTAGGTGGGCAAAACATCAAATTTTTCATACCAGCATTAGAACCCCAAACACATATTTATGACCTCCTCGGGTGACTTTAGATACAAATTTTCGATCCATAACAATGGAGAAGGTGAAGTGGACGGAGAGGAGGAGGAGGAACGACGAAGTGCTGGACATGGTGGGTGAGCAGAGGCAGCTTTTAGATGAGATACGGAGGAGACAGAAGGTATGGATGGAGCGAGTACGTTGCGGGGATGGGATGTTGAAAACAGTGTTAGAGGGAAGAATGTTAGGTGAACAAGGGAGGGGAAGGAAAAGAATAGGATTTTTAGATAGAATAAAAGGGAGTGGTCTTATTGTGAATTGAAGAGGGAAGCGCATGATGTAAGGGGAGGCTCCCGGAATTCTTCCTAGGCACTCCATGGAAACCTACCTTAATCGGTAAAATACTTTAATAATAATTATGATAATTGAAAGTGGAGCTTCAAAAACTGGAGCTGGCGTAACAATTTACCAATTTTGGGAATACATTGGAGGCGTTACAGGAAAATGTTGAGGAGTGTCTGTCAAGCATACAATTTTTTTAAATCACGAGGTGAGAACGTTAAGCCCTACACTAGTAATTACTAGCGTAAGAAGATAAAGTACGACCGTTCACGAGTCATTGATTCGTCGTCCAAAGAAACCCAATAAATGCTCTAATAAATGAACAAGCATTCACGCATGCTGTGTAAACTCGAAAGAATACCCTCCCCGTACGTACTTGTGATGGGCACTGTGCGAGTGAGTCAGTTCCAATGAGCAACTCAGAATGAGCTGTGAGGCGAGAGTCCTATTTGGTGAGTTGCGACTCATTCCGCACATGAGTCCTATGCGCTCATTGTGCGCGGCGGGAGTCGTGTGCGGTGGAAGTCGGACCCGCTCCGTGCGAGGCTCATCGAAGCAGGGGCGCAGCTAGGAATTAAGGCTGGGAGGGGTTTTAGGTGCAACTAATACGTTGGGGTCTGAAGGTATGGCATACCCGCCAGGGCAAGCTGGAGGTGCGGGAGCCCTCCCAGAAAAAAAGTAGGATAAATATTGAGTTTTACGACTTTCTGAGTTATATTTTATAAGTCCTTACAAAATTCAATAAGTAATATTAATCCAATTAAGTAAAATGGGTTTAACTTAAAAAATTTCTGAACTCTGGGGGGGTTTTAACCCCCAAAACCCCCCCTCGCTGCGCCACTGCATCGAAGTGCCCTGTAATAGTTTAATTTTAGCACCGGAACGCAATTTCTGTAACTTTTTTTAGAAGTGAAATACGTCTCTGTGTGTATTGTTCACATAGGCGGATCTAGGGGGGGGGGGCGCGCCCCCCCCCCCCAGACCCATAAAAAATATGTACGATTTTTAATACGGTACCATTATCATTGCGCTCGTTTTGTATGACGAAGTATCCTTGTGCCCCCCCAGAAGGAAATCCTGGATCCGCACCCGATTTTTCCTCACAAGTTATTATTTACACATCATTTTTTTATTGTTTAGGTTAGGAATGTATGTATTAGAAATTTTGAGACAACAAAATTGATACAAGAGTTATTTGACTATTATACCTTTCGTTAACCAGTGCCGGAACGGCGTACCGACGCGTTCCGGCACCAAACACCCCTGGTTATGGCCGAGTTTATTACTAAATGCAATTATTTAAGGGATTAAACTACCATAGAAGAGTACATTTTATTTTATTCGGTGGGAAAATATTTCATCGTCGGGTTAAAGGGAGCACATGGCACTTTTCGCAGGTAGCCCACTGCTTACCTTTTCACGTCGCGTCGCTTGAAAGATTCTCCTGATTCATTTTCTGTGTATTGCTCTGAGTAATCTCATATGACCCTTACCGTAATTCTATCTCCCGCGTTTTCCTTGCATCGTGAAAGAAAGAGAGTTGAATATGCTCACGTAAAAGTTTTCGTCAACGACAAATTTATGAAAATTATGCGAGACAAAAATAAATTTTTTTTGTAGAACGGGGTGAAAAGAAACATTGGGGTGAATAGAAACGAAACTTCTTTCTTTTTATGTATAATCTATTTCCTACATGACTATGGGTAAATAACGGCAACTATTATTTTTTTAGGTTGGTACACTTTCGGCTGAAAGTGAAATAATGGTTTGTTTGGTTGGCAGCACTGGATCCTGTTTGTTTGTCATGTTGAATTTTACCACGTGATTCTTGTTTTTTTATCCACTTTGAACTTCCCAGGTAAGTCAGAATACGTAGTGTTCGTAGAAGTAAATAGCTGTAAAAAACATAGTTTAATTATTCATATAAAAAATTCAGGCTTATTTTAAGCTTTAACTTTAACAATATTATTTCAAAAATTATTCATATTTTTTAGGTTAGGTTTTCAGAATTTATGGGGTGAATAGAAACATATCATACCAGGTGTTTTACTCACCCCGCAAGAAAAATTTTTCAAAGATGACCGGTCTGATCTCAAAATTTATTTATAAAAAAGGGGGAAAAATAATCATAATTTAATCTAGTTAAATACGGTAATTGTCTACCTATTTAATTTGTTTACTTACAGTCATGTAACTTCTTTTGTTTATGTACTGAATAAAATGATTATGTTGAGAAATAAATTTGTATTTGTCCATTACAAATTAAAAATACCATATTTAACTGTTTCCATTCACCCCCGATTCGTTTCAATAGAAAAAACATGAAATCGTAGTACTGTTTCTATTCACCACCATTTGCAGGGTGAATAGAAACACCATGTTTTATTTTTTTTCTTTAAAATCAAATAAAATTTAAAAAATTAAATACTATAAACAAATAGGTCTAACAGAGACCTGTGTTTCGGCAAAAAATTGTTTATATGGAAAAACTACAAATATGCAGAATTTCAAACCAAAGTTGAAAATTGTTTCTATTCACCCCGTTTTACAGGTAGTTTCGGAGAGAATATTTTGATGCAACGGAATTTTTAAAATTGTCGCCATCTCTTAAGCACAGGAGACGGAATATATTTTACGTCTTCCATGAAAGATATAACGCATCGGCAGAAATGGTGCCTAAGTTATATAACATGTTAAGCATAGTGATTATGCAATATGTGATTGATGTATGATCTTAGGTTTTCCCGGCGTATCAGCTGCAGAATAGTTTCTCGGGCTTTCCACCGGTTGATGTTTTCCATGTCTCCCGACGGACATCCTCAGGGGATCTTCCGAAGATAGGAAGATTCTCGGAGGATGAACAGTAAGTCGCTGCGAGAAATGTCGGGAGACATGGAAAACATCAACCGGTGGAAACCCGAGAAACAATATGCGATTGATTTGAAATAAATATTTCAAATTGTGACCTAGGAAATGTTTCGTTTTAAATGTTCGTTCAGAAATCCCCCCCAAATCAATTTCCACTCCCCCCCCCCCAACACAATAATCCAGAAAGGCTTAGCTAACAATTAGTCGCACTGTGGAAGAGGCTCCCTGGAGTGTGCTGTGAGCGGTGAGATGGCTCAAAAAAAGAGTCGTTTATGCCGTCACTAGTATGTACACCCTTACCTAGTGGGCACGAAAAAATTCCTGGCTACCAACTTGTCCCATTGAGAAGGAAAGAGGGGATACCCAGGTAAAAGGTTTTCTGCCGAGAAGCACCCATGATCCAGAGCCTACTAGCAACACCATTGAGTGAAGATCCCTATGGTCTGCTTCGTAGTAGCGGTAGGTCAGCTAGACGGCGGCCGCCTGGGGTCTCCGACCTGAGGCGGCGGAGGAGATATTTCCGCCTATTATGCGCAAAAAGTGCACAGCGGGAAAGCAGGAACGGGAAAATCCAACACAAACTCATTGAATACGTAGTGGGATAACGATACCTCCACTGCATATGCGCTTAAGGTCTTACCCAGGATCATAACTGGGGGGGGGAGGGGGCAAGCCATGGGATTTATGAGATTATTTCCTTGAAAAAAAGTTTTAATTTAGTTACATATCTTTACAGTTTTTAGTTACATATCTTTATAAATGACATAGTCATACTAACATGTCATTTTTCGTGAGTTTAAAGAAAATTTGTTGAATACTTTCCTTTACATTCCGTACTGATTTTGCTTAAAGACTTATGCAATTTTTGCTTCTAGGGGGGCAGCTGCCCTCCCCCCTGCCCCTCGCTAGGTACACCCATGTATGCGCTCAATAACCGCACAACGAATAAAAACCTCTTATTGAGTAGCCCAACAATACGAATGCGCTCAGCTGGCAATAGCCGAAGTACAAACGCTCATCTCCGAAGCTTGGAGTATTGGAGGAGAGAGTTTATGTTGTGGCTACTGCCAGCTGATCGTATTCTTATTGTTGGACTACTACATGAGACATGAGCTTTTTGATTCGGCGGGCGATTGTTGAGCCTTTGTGCAGTGGAAGTATCGATAAACTAATGGCCGTTCCCCACAATATTAAATCGGGTGCCGGCATTTTCGAAAATAAGACCGAATGAACCTGTACGTAGGAAAAATACACCGGTATTCTTTAATGGTAAGCAATCCTAAGATTGACGCCCCTATCCCTTCAACCTTCATGTATAAGCAAATATTTTGTACAAGGCCATGAAATTCTTCTGCTTCACTTACTTGGTACCTGTTCCATACATTAAATCCGAGGTTTTCCCTATCAGTTTTTGTTGAACACTTGTTCCTCGAATATTGCCTTCGTATATTGATATGGGGGGAAATGTGCCGAAAGTGTAGCACATTTATACGGTAAAATCGAAGCCGATCATGAAATTGAATATTGATTCTGAAACGGAGGTGTATAAAATTGAAATAAAACAAAAACTGAGTTATTTCAAAAGGAGAAATTTAACGAAGTTGAGCGTCGGTGTACGAACATTACAGAATTTGCACACTGCCCGTTCTATACCTTAAGCATTAATTTGACAACACTTCATACGCTTCCGGCGTCTGCATTACGTAAAGAGTCTTGTACAGTCGTATCATGTCTTTTTCGTAAGCGTCCGTTTCATTGTCATCTAGTGACTTTAGAAAAGAGCCAGCACTTCCCAGCATTTACCTACCTCTATTTCAATTACAATAATTTTGTCTCAAAAATTTGTATCATAGATTTTACTGTATTTGACTTGCCAAACAATCAGCATGTCTCCATGCCTACTGCATTGTATCCAGGCTACATTGCTTGTTGTGGCGTAAATGGCCATTGATGTAATTATTTTTGAAACTCTGACCTCGTCATAATATTTATACATTTCCTCTTCATCTATACATATAAGAACCTGACTTTCTATGGTAAAAGGGCAAAGACGATAACAGCAGCGTATAAATCAAGAGTGGAAGCTATCGTGCGTGGTGTTATAGAAGAATAATTAAGATCAGTGGGAGATATCGTGTGAGTAATGCAGATTCTATGAATAGTGAGAGAGAAGTCTTTTATAAAACTTGGGTATTTAATTGGCCAAATTAAGAGACACGATGGTCCAATGGAAATTAACATAAATGGACAGATGGAAGGGAAGACCGACAGGATGAAATGCATGGAACTGGTCTATATCTACATACTGCCCCGCGTGCCGCCTAAAAAGGCGCCTGGCAGGGGGTTTAAGGGCACCAGTCGTTAACATATGAAAAGCAAATGCTCAAACAAAATTACGACTAGCATTTATTTCAGTTTTTTATAGGTCGGGGGAAATATAAATTCCATATCTATCCGTTAGGCAAAATATCTCTCTCAATTTTTGTCTTGGTTACGAATGTACATGCTATAAATTTTGAGGAAAAAATTGACAAAAGTTTTGTGTTTTCTAATATGCCTTTTTTTAACCAATGCCAACGTAAACAACGTAAACCCTGACAGCGTGATCTTGCATAAAAGTAACACAGATGGGAATGAATTCTTGGAGAGAGAATCACCCTCAGCCGAATACCGCGGCAGTAAAGTTACTCATTGCAGATAGGGAAGGTAGTTATTGCTGATGCACCAGAGTAATGGAATTTTAAAGAATCTCTACTGGATAGAAAATGGCGGAAAACAAAACAAATACACTATGAACTTAAGACACCTCGACTGCTTTGATGATAAAGATTACCTAAATAACTTCATTATTAGCGGCTGATTACACGCTAGAATATATACACTGATTATACTGGGTAAGGAAATAGAACCAAGTAAAAGTGCAAATTGTATGTGACATTTGCACCATCGTTTGGTGTACTGAACACATAGGAGTACAATCTCCTCTAATTATATTCGGACAAGACGGTAGAAAAAGAATGCCGTTTTCATTCACAATTTTTACGAGGTAAAAGTAATAAAACGTAGTAAAACTATACGTAGATATTGCGACTTCGTTCATCACCGGTAATGTATGCTGGAAGAGGAAATGCGAATCTTTCCTTATGCTTGCCGCCGAAGGACACGGCCAGCCGGCTGGTAGGAACTCGGCAGCGAGCGGGGTTGAAAATAGCGGAACAGAAGGCCGAAATCACGGCCAAAAGGCACCGGACGGTGATCCCAACAGAAAGCCGGGTGACTCCGCGGCGAACTTCCAAGGGCGAACAAAGCATTTCGGGGAATCCCGCAGTTAGCGAAGAATGCACACACCAAGGAGCCGCTTCGACTATAGCTGCGATTGGATTGCTACGCAGTTTATTAAGTTATCATACTTTAAAAAAAACAGAATTCTAAAAATTATTATCGTCCTTAAATATTCTACCGAGAATTCTGTCAGAAATACGCCGCCGTCATAACTTAAAATGCAACAATAAATGCAGCTAGGATAAAATTTAGTGGGCATGGAAACTTGCATGCTTACTGTTTGTCAAAGCAAATGATAATGTATTTGTATGAGTTCACTATTGCCGTACAATAAAAACTAAAATATTTTAAGGTTAAGTAAAATAATCTGTGCCGTCGATTACGTTTATTTTACGGGATCAATATGTATATCCCGATCACGTGAGCAATCACACTGATGAAATCGATAAAACCTACGTACCCAACAATGTAATACCGACTTAGGTAACTAGATGAGAACGCCAATGTAACTGAAAAACGCAGCCTGTCATAGATATTTAATTGTCAAAACAATCCACGAGATAAAATTTTAACTCGCTCTTCTTCGGCTATCTGGTTCACATATGAGGACAGCAAAGAATAGACGAGTCAAAAGCTTGTCCGGTAAGTTTGCATTTTTACCAGTGTTTAGTTGATAGGGTGGCATTAAAAATCACCAGGGAAAGTGAAATCAAATGCCAGTCATTATACGATTATATGACTGGTACCTGCTCAACACAGGAAAAAATACTGAGAATATGCGGATTACAAGATGATAATAAAGAATGGAATAAACTATGGAGCAAAGATATGCTACCTAACATTCACATGAAAACTACTCCGGCACGCACTATTGGTTATGCCTTTTCAAATCAAAACATTGACAGGCAGGTAGACATGTCATTCAAAAACCAAAATTGGAGATCAATTTCATAATTATGTCATAAGGTCAAAAATGTCTAGACTTTGACAGTGAATAGCACTATTTATCATAGTAAATAGAAACATCAGCACTTACCGTTTTCGATGTCGTTGAGGCCCTTTTGGACTTCATCTTCCAACTCTCTGGACCCTACGACAATTTTCACCAAACTCTCTTCGAAAAACACGAACAGCATCGTTTTCTCACAGCTAGGTGGCTTCAAACGCCTATTAATAGAAACATTGAAAGGGGCTATAATCCAAAGCAACTAAATTACATCTATTTCACAGTTCAATAACGATACTCTATCGCTAACTAACTACTTTAGGGTTTTCCAATTCCTACAGGCACATAACATAAATGTCAATCCATCGCTTTAAAAGTAAAAACCGCACAACAGCATGGGTAATTTTAAGACTTTTAAATCCTACACCTGAAATCTAGAACACAAAATTTAATGTTCACTTAAAACACATTCCTCTAGCTTCAACACAAGCCTCCGTGAATTCAGTGAGTACCTCGAAAGCTGATAAACACAGGGTAACAAGAGATAAGTAAGGACATGTCACTTTGAATTTCGCGGACTGACACATGGGGTTATTTCTTTCGCAGTCCACTATTCCCACTCACCAGACTTAAATTTCACTCGTTCTTCGCTGTATCCATCTTCAATGTTGATTCTTGCGCAAAAACGGAGTGGTTCGAAGGCCTATGGGCCAAAATTGAGCGGCATAAAACACCTAAAAACTTTCACAAAGCCACACACACACACACGGTCACACTACCACAAAGCAAGTTGTGAGCGAACTGAATCGGAATCGCTGGGACACGCTGGGAGCACGAAGCGGCGACGCTGCCGGCTGCTCGTCGTATCGAAACGTTCGACCTATTGAATCAAAGTCGTGAATCGATAGGTTGTGAACTTTTTAAAAAATTTGTTGTGTTTGTTTTTGTTGTGATGACCCATGCTGAACCTCGATTTGAAGTTATCATTCACCAGCATCATCATTTTATGTTTTCCGCAGATATTCGAAGCCACGTCATTGCTTGTGGTCACTTTTAATATCTTAAACTTGGGGTCATGTGCTTGATTTCTAATGTTTATTTCTTGTTCATTTGCATATAAAATTTTATTATTTGAATGTTATTCACGAATATTAATTCGTATCATTTCTTAAAATGAAATAACTGTACTCATTATTTTTTAACATTCTAAGGATTCATTTGTGGCACCGTTTTTTGTAATTTACATGCATTAATTTTAATATTGTTGAATTACTGCTTGTACGATCGGAGAAGATTTTGTACATCAGTATCAGATTTGTTATATAAATAATGAAAACACAATGGCAAGTATTAATCTTGCCAAAAGGGCTCTTCGGAAGGAAGTAAAGAAGAAAATAGCTGCTCTTACTTCGAAAGAAAAATTTCATCAATCTCATCTTGTTGCCAACAAGGTTTTGCTTGCTCTGAATTTCTTTAAGTATTATCTTACTGCATCCGATGTACGTCATTACCCTCCATTATGCATATAGTATATTACAGATCATTAAGAGTGAGTTACTGAAGAATAGCGAGAGAATATCCATTTACGTGAGCACCGACGAAGAGATAAACACCACAACAATCATGGAAGCAATATTTAACCTCGGAAAAACATGCTTCATTCCCCGGTAAAAATGCTTGTCTTTTACTACATATAAAGCCTTGGTCACTTTGATACGTTTAATATCTTGGTGAACTACTTATGAAAACGGATACTATGACCTCTCTCAGTGTATTACAGCGAAATCATTGGACATCCAAGTTTGTTTGCAGTAGACCGCAATGTGAATCGATTTTTAACATATTTTCCGGTGCCAGCATTAGTTCATAGTGGTCTTAATATAAACTTCATAATATCTGTTGAATTCTTCTATAATGTGGTTGAAATTTTGAATGGACAAAGAATGTTTACTTTCTATTTCCAATTCATTTTCCTTCATCAGACAGAGCACTGGCTATGCTCCCAAATTATTTTGATCTATTACTGAAGAACACCCCTTAATGTACCATATTATTGTAACAGACACATCATAAGGTGTAACCAGTAATCCTTTTTGTACAGAGAAACGAGGTCATTGGTATTCCCTGATTATGTCTGCCTGTTATTTTTGAGCACAAATAAAACTGCCTAATTTAATACGAGGAATGGAATTCATTATCAGATGCAATGAACACAATTTGAAGTATTTCCTTGTTTCACGTACTTTACTATCCTTTGTAAGCTGTTAACTAATGAGTGGTGCTAAGCTTTGGAATTTATTTGCTTAACTATTTCCCTGTCTTATTTAATGCCTTTTGAGTGTTGATGATTTTTTTCCTTAAATCATTAGGTATAGCTTTGACAAAATCCATATGGATATGGTGAAATTACATTCCATGGATGATCTGGAAAGACTTCCTTTAACTAAGTGGAATATAAAGCAGCCAAGTTTAATGGAGGCGAGGGAAAATGCTCTAGATACAGGTAAATTTATCTGATTTTCTGTTTAGTAGGTACCTATATAACTTTGTTTGTAGGTTTGTACTTATGATTATCCATACAGTTCTAACATTAGTGTGGCATCATTTGTGTGAATAACATTTTGCAATATTGAGCTCAATTGAATTTTCAATGAGATTGATTATAGCCTTATTCTCTCCAACAAAATGTGTCTCTAATTCTCACTATTTCAGCCATTATCCCGATGAGTAGACAAGATTTTGTGACAGTTTAAAAGCCTCGTTATAGGATACACGATTGTGTTAATGAATAGATGCGAAAATTGACCGCGTAACTGCATTGCCTTGTATGAATGCATATACAGAAAATATAAAATGTTCTAATTTGTTTCAGCATTCATACTTATCCCAGACTATTGACAATATTCAATCAAACAAACTTGAAAATCCCACTGTGGAAATGCTTTTCCATTTTTTATTTCATATGTAGTATTAGTTATATTATCTTGTACTCAGGCCTCATGACCCTGTTGGTTGTTTGTGTGATGCATGCATCTTTCTCATTAAATATGGAGCTATGCTAATAAGCTCTCTAAGCAACACCTACGATGTGATGGTTGGGAGCGAATAGAGAAACCCCACACAGTCATCAGAGCAACATGGGCCAGTACTCGCAAAACTATAATAGAGTAGTTTCCTTCATCAAAGAAAACGAAAGGCATTGATTGAGATCCGTCACCCACCATTAGTGTATTCATAATATAAAAATTATTTGGTTTTAGAAATCCCAGTTTAGACAAATGTTAATTGTCAATTTTAACCTCATTCGAAAAAGGCCAGATTGTAGCTCATGCGATGCCACTCCACGTGACATCATCAGTTTTACATCATCTGAGATTACCAATCCATGCATGTGGCACAGAGCTCAGGAAAACATTTCTTAATAATCACCTATTAAAATTGCCTTTGGTGAGAAAGTTTCCCTTGTTTGATAGGGTATTAATAATCCTTATTTAAGCCAAGCGCTACCTACTATGTAGCAGGGTACTCTGCTACCTGCTAGCAGCCTGCATCATATTGGCGCTCATAGCCTCACACCAAGGTGGCTTCACGCGGTGGCAGCTGAAACCAGAATGACGTCACACTTGCTTTTCCCAGCATACATACAAATTATTTGGTTTTAGAAATCCCAATTTAGACAAATGTTAACTGTCAATTTTAACCTCACTTGAAAATGGCCAGATTGGCGGCCATGCGATGCCACTCCACGTGACATCACTGGGGCCTAGATGCTAAAAAAATCTAATCTATTCATCTATTCTTAAAAATGCATGTGGAAAAAGTAAAAGGGTGACCAGTATCAGATACAGATATCACTTAGGGAGGAGGGGGGGCGCAGAAGATATTTTGACCAACCAATATTTTTATCGTAATGAAAAATAATCAAGTTACATGAAAAAATTTTTGAAATTTTTATTCAAGCTGATGATACACATATACAAGACAATGCCATCTTATTATATAAAAAGTTGCAATTGTGGTTCTGCAATGTTCGGCAATGAAGGCGGCCACGCAAGGGAGGCGCGCGCATCCCCTGCGCCCCCCATATGTTTGCATCCGCCTCTGATGGTGGCTATATTCCTTTGCAATTTTCAAAGTTTTTTCCCAAAACTGAAGCCACAAAATTAGAGGGGGGGAATAGATTCGGAGAAATACGGTGCTTAAAGGCATGCAAGGGGAACACATGAGGTTTGGTAACTCTGCACCACGAGCAGATTCACGATGTTAACACAGCATAGGTCTGCGAGCGACTGAATTCCGAAGCACTAAGCCACACCTACTTTCTGCTGATTGGCAGATGGAAAGTCGCATGTCGGGAAACTTACCCTCTCCTCATTGAAAATGTGTGAGTCATGGGCGACCACAGACCCAGGCCCAGCAGCGAGACAGTATACCTTCTCATTTGGAAGGTATTGAGGATTATCCCTTCACATAAACCGATGACATTGTCAGCTACCTTGCTGAACACTGCACCGTTGGTGAAAGGCATACCGTATTTATCTGAATACAGTCCTCCCTTTCTTCCCAAAAATGCCAGTGGAAAAAGTAAAAGGATGACGATATTCCTTTGCATTTTTTTAATTCTTTTCCCAAAACTGAAGCCTCAAAATAAGGGGATGAGTTCATTCAGAGGGGGACTGTATTCGGAGAAATATGGATTTAGAGACATGCAAGGGGGATGCGTGAGGTTTGGCAACACTGCTCACGATGTTAATATGGCGGAGGACTGAGATTGACTGAATTTCCAAAGCACCAAATCATGACTACTGTCTTCTGATTGGCAGAAAGTCACATGTTGAGAAACTTTCCTTTCCCTCACCCCCACTTGCTTTAGCCATACCAGCTCACCCACAAAGATAAATTGAACAGATTATAGGACATGGGGGTACCCAGCGAGGGGCAGGATAGGGCAGCTGCCCCCCCTCCCCCCCCCCCCCCCCCCCCCCGAACGAAAAATCACAAATGTCTTTAAGGAAAATAATATTTTTTCAAGCAAATTATTTTAAAAACTAATAAAGAGCTGTTGCAGTTTCCTTAAAATGTTGATTTCATTCACCTTTTCCATGCTTAAATATTACCTACAACTTAAACAGCCATGGCTTGCCCCTCCTAGTTTTGATCCTGGGTACGCCCTTGGTATAAAATCTACCACTGTTGCTTGGGCATATCCAGCGGGGAGCTGAGGGGGAGGCTACCCCCATAGAATCAAAAGTTAAATTTAGTTTAAAACAAAAGTTTTGAAAAGTTCTTTAAATACAAGAAAAGTGATATAAAACATGTAACTAATATGATTTTTTCGAGCAAATAATTTTTAAAACTAAAAAAGCGTTGTTGTAATTTTCTTGAAATTTTGGTTTCCTTAACCCTAATACGGGCAACATATTTTCCTGATGTAATCGGGCAAGGTGAGTCCAATGGACTCTTTTAACTTTTGCTTTTAATTTAAACTATTAAACAGTGAAAAATATTACTTTTCACATCAAATTGTACATATTGTGCTTCTTAGAATCATTTAATATAAAATTGATTATTATTTGTTTAACAAAAGTTTTACATTAGTTATTAATTTCATACATAGTCAAACAGCGAGTACAGTGGATTCTTTTGACTAATTGTTTCTGTTTTCACTGCATAAAACAACAAATATTTATCGTTACATGTACATAGTGATAATTTTACATTATTTTGACAATTCAAACCAAATATTTGTAAAATGCACATTACTTTTTACATTTCGTGCAAACAGACTCACCTTGCCCGGATTTGTGGGAATTCAGGGAAAAAAAATTATATCTAAGTTACTTTGATTCCGAAAGAAGCTTGAATTACTCTAATTTATAGGAAATGTACCATTAGAAGAAGTAAAAAAATTACAACATGCTGACATTTCAATAACATAATAAAATTCTCAAAAATGTGATGCGATGAGTCCAAGAGACTCACCTTGCCCGTATTAGGGTTAACCTATCCCACGTTACAACGTGAACGACCACTGCTTGCCCCCCTCTAGCTTTTATTCTGGGTACGCCCTTGCACTGTTGGTAGTTACGATCATCAGCCAGTACCTAACTTGTTAGAGAAATTAAGGTTCTCTTTATCATCACTTTTTCTATGGCCTCATTACAATTTATATATCCTTCTATTTCTCATCCTAATTTTCATAAGTGCTACATCTTGTATGAAGCATCACTGGAGCTTATATATTTTACTCCATTTTTTTCCATTCAAATTTTATCATACCAGTTTATTATTGATGTTAATTTTTTTGCAAGGGCAGGTGTATCTGTTTTTCATTCTAACTGTGTATTTTATTTTCATAGGTGGACTGGATTTAATATTCATTCCTGGGCTAGCATTCACCAAAGATGGAAAAAGGTTGGGACGTGGAAAAGCTTTTTACGACACTTACCTGGGGCAATGTTGTGAAAAGCAAGCCAAACCTCCAATTAAAGTTGGTCTTGCTTTTGCCGAACAGATTTTTGAAGACATACCAACTGATGATCATGATATTGTTTTGGATCATGTTGTGAGCTGTGATAGTGTAAGCAATGACTTATAGGAGGCCTAAGTGGACACGTAATGTGAGAGGTAACTTACCTGTTTTACTTTCATATCTATAGGGTAGTTTCCTTCATCAAAGAAAATGAAAGGCATTGATTGCGATTCGTCATCCAACATTAGTGTATTCATAGTATACAAATCATATGGTTTTAGAAATCTCAGTTTAGACAAATGTTAATAGCCAATTTTAACCTCATTTGAAAAAGGCCAGATTGGCACCCATGCGATGCCACTTCACATGATGTCACAGGGAGCTAGATTCTATACGAGTAGTCAGCAGTTTTACATCGTCTAAGATTAAAGATTACCAATGCATGCATGTGGCACAGAGCTCAGGGAAACATTTCTTAAAAATCACCTTTTAAAATTGCTTATAAGAATCACTAATATTTTTTTAAGCATCGTAGAATTTAAAACAGATTTCTAGTGTTGATTAGAACAAAGTTACTAAACACGAGGCACTACGACTTAAGCTCCAGCATTCCATTAATAGTAACGCTAAAATGTTTGTTTAAAAGTTGCTTGTGAACATAAAAAATGAAGAATTCATTTCAAAATAAAAATGATACCTTCTGGCTTTACTTTGTGAAACCTCTCCATATTGGAGATAAAGAAATAAAACTTTGTAAAGTTCATTTCTTTATTTCCAATTCATTTCAAAGTATTAAATACGTAATTGGATTATGCAACAAAACATTTTTTTGCGAAAACCATTGACAATATACATAACCTCCTCACAATGGATTCCTGCTGTGAGAAGGATCTTAAATGAGTAGGAGAGTCTGACCTAATTGCCGAGGAGTGTCACTAAGGTCTCACTAAGTTAGGTCTCGGGCAAAGCTTGAATCTCCATCTGTTGCTACCTCAGCCGTCACTTCCCTTCCCCTGTGTCGGCTCCAGACGACACCTGTTCGAAGGATCTAAGGTTTTCCCGGCGATAGACTGGAGGAAGAGTTCTCGGGTTTCCATGAATGCGTGGAAACCAGCCCTGAAAAAACTGAAGGGGGAGAGGACACGCATTGGTCCGACCGTCGACCAATCAGAGCCCACCTAAACCCAATGCGAAGGTATATAAGGCGGACACACCCTTCACCCTGAAGACGATGACAGACTTAGCCTTCGAAACGTCGGTGCAGAAAAACCCTTGGACCCGGCTGGAAACCCGAGAACTCTTCCTCCAGACACCTGTTTGTTTGCATTGAAAAAACCACGCTGGCTATATCCGACGTTAGGCAGTGGCGGATACAGAAAAAACTCAAGGGGGGGGGGCGCAACATATCTTGAGTTGTCTTTACTTTTATCGTAATAAAAGATGATCAAGTCACAGGCAAAGTATATGAAAATTTTATTTTAAGTGATTATAAACACTTAAAAGACAATGCCATCTTATGATATAAAAAAGTTACAATTGTGGTTTTGCAATGTTCGGCAATACAGGCGGAACCACAAGGGGGGGGCGCGCGCCCCCTGCACCCCCCATCTGTATCCGCCACTGACGTTAGGTCTTTTGAGTATGAAAATACTCGTCAGCTATAGGCGACCTTTGGTACAAAAGGGTCATTGACCAAGGGCAGAAAATGAAACAAGTAGTGCAGATAATGTAGTTTTTTTAATTTCGATGATACATTTCAAGACAGAGGGTGTTTTACGTAAGAATTTGATCACAAGGAAACTCTCCTCAGTGACATTAATATACACCCTGAACTATAAGTTCACTCACCATACATAAAGCCCAAGTGTCGTGGGCATCCACATCATCACATGCATAAATAATAATTTGCATTTAAGCGCACCTGTAAAACATTTTTACAATGAAAGAGACTGAAGATATCTTTGCAAAATATTTTACAATTCTAAAGTCCTCTCCTGGATAATGTCCTTTGCTACTGTCACTTTCTTACTGAGTTTTTCAGTAATTTTCGACAAAGTTGCATTTTCTAGCATTAAAAGGCTCTCTAGGTTTTCTTTTCTCATTGCTCAGTCCATGAATAAACGTCTTTCTAAATACATGATACAAAGTTGATTGTAGGCAAACACTAACATATGTGTGGGGCATACATAATGCAGGCAAGCAAGATCTTTTTCATTCTCAATTCAATCCTGAGTTTTATGAAATTCAAATTATTTATATACAAATTGCATCACAGAATCAGTGTGGAATGTATGCATCTTTAGAGTGACTTATTGAATTTTTCATCTGAAACTTAAGCACTGATCAATCTTAGTTTAGTCCCACAAAGTCATTTTTGCATATTATAGATTTGAGGCTGTAGTACTAAAGGATTAGGAACATAAAATGTCTTTTATATTAATCAAAACAGGGAGTCATCGTTGTTATTCATTTAAAAATCATATTGATAACATGATCAAAGGTCATTATTTCATAAACAAAGGTATACAACCTATTTCATAATTTCAGAATACCTATCGTAAAGGCCGTTTTTCACAGGCAATCACAAACTGACATGTGCTCTCAATCTGACATATGTACACAATCTGATGTATGTACAAAGACACAATCAAAATTAGGTTGTGTAAAGCGGTGAATTGCTAAAACACATGCATGGATGTGTGATGGCAATATAGATTCTGCTCTAATTCCAAGCTCACATTCTCGCAATTTCAACATGTTTTCAGCACTAACCTGCGCAGTGTCTAATCCGTGTAAAATGGCCTTGGAACATTAATTCTGCATATTTCATAAATGAAAATTAAAAAGCTAGAAGAATGTTGGTTATATTTTCAGTAGACAAACGACTTCATTAAAATATTACCACGAACTGGACTGACATCTGTGCCCTGAATTCATCCAGTTTTCACTATTTAATATTTAGTAATGCTGATCGATGAGAGTGTAATGGTAAGGAAAAGAATAAGAAATGGAGGCTCGATGAGAAGGAAATAAGGCATATATAGGAGTAGTAGTAGTAGGATATATCAAAGAGTAATGGCTTTGAGTCTCAGTAGATCTTGTTCCAACACTCATTTACCCATATAATTCCACAGACATTTTGAAGATATTCCTTGAACTTAGGGAGCATGGTGTTTACTATCACTTGGCCCATTCTAACTTCACCTCTATAGTTAAATACACAGACTATATTGCACGGATCATATCAAAGTACTTCCTAAATATTTCATCATAGAACTTTTGTGTGAATATTTTGTGAGATGGAATAGCTTTAAGAATTTTTGGTCATCATTTTACTAATATAAATAGCCTCTGTTTTGTATTATGCTAACTGTGATCAGGATGTTTCTCCTATTTTTTCATAAAATAAATTTTGTCATGTTTATCCAATTGCTTTGCTGCTGAGATCATATTTGAAAGTACTGTTATGTCTGCTTTACCATTACATAACTTATCAACACAAACTATTGAATAAAAAAATAAAAATGTTCCATCTTCATTATGTCATTCACCTAAGGTTATATTTTTTTCAATTCAATCACCTCGAATTTATTAAAAGTAATTTGGTTAATTACTGTAACTTATGTCTTGCCATATTCTTAGTTCTCAGGATTTGAGTACATTGGTTGCCGGCAGATAATCGGATGAATTGTGCTGAAACAAGTTGCTCATATACACGGAGCCTCTCCCCAAGGACAGTGTTAAGTAACTTCTCCTGAATCAGTACGTACAGCATAGCACCTTTCAATGGCTGTGGAATGCTTCTACAAGTTCAACACTCAGCACCGTGAACCTAGGTAAAATTTCCATTAAAACAATGGAGCCTGGGTTGCCAAGTGAAATGTACTGTAGCCTGAGAAGCCAGAGGTCAATAGTTCAATTCCCGCCCTAGTCTGATATTATAGAACAGTGTATGGCATTGATATTTTGTTTTATTCTCAGTATAAGTGTATTAGATCCTGTTCCTATTTTTATACTCCTTGAAGGACACTTTCTTTGAATAGATCTGTATTTTTAAAATGTTATCCTTGATTCCAACGAAGGGACATGTCAATAGAAGTCATTCAATTCCTGGGCCAACCCTCTTTGCCCAAAACCCATCAAATGAATGTGGAAAAATTTTGTGCAGTTACATGTGAAGATGGGGAGCGTAATGAAGTTTTTGATATTTTGGAGGGCATGTTGAAACACATGTTAGCCAAAGATTAACAAATTATGGTTTAACTGTCGCCAGAATAATTTTACTTGGGGGTTTATTTTAGGGGAGAATGTAGCTAAAGGGAAGCTAGTGTAGAGGGTCTACTCAGTTTTGGAGGAGTTTCTCAACCATGACAATGCTCCTGCAAACAGCCATTTCCCTGTGTAAGTTTTTGAAAAAGAATAGTCACATAACTTTGCTTTGTGGATTGAAAGGGAGTTGAAAAAGGAACATTTTGCAATCATTCGATTGCAATGGCACCATGGTGAAAACAGAATCTCCGTTGGTGCATCACATAGGAGAAGTGCAAAAGGTGCATTGTTGATAAATTAGAGTGTTTGTGTGTATGTTATAAGTGGAGAAAGATATGAATTTTACTGATATTTGTAAAGAGAAAAATAAATTGAATATTTTTATAATCAACCCCTCATTACTTTTGTCTCTCTTTGTTTAACTTGACATAATGTTGATGTTTAGATGTCTACGTGATTATATGAAACTGGTTCATGTGATATGGAGGTCAAAACTGTCACAGAGTGATTTAGCTTATAGAATTCAACCCTAAATGAAATGAGTGAATTCATTAAAAATCAGAAATTCAGTCAATATTATCAGAACTTTGATCCTCTCCCAGCAAATACTTTTAGTGGCTGTTCAGGTCTTGCTTTGGATCAGGAATAATATTGCTGCCGGCATTACTGAAAGTTCATTATCAGCCCTCCGGTTCCTAAATCCCCAGATATAGGCAGCAATACACTTCTTGCCCAAGTGGAAGACCTGAACATACTTAACTACACCAATTGAGGTTATGACAGGGTAACTAAGGATGTAATATGTCTTGTTAAAATTAAATCATCAGATGGAACTTCTCTTAAACTTTTAAAACCAAAATTTGGCTCTTGTTTAGGATACAGGTCAATGTGAAAGGACTTTATCTTATCTTCATTAATAAAATAATGCTAGAGACAACATTTCAGCATACATAGTTTCGACTATTTGTTCTGCTGAAGCGAAAAACCCAAATAGATAAAGAGACAGTTTAATTTTTTTTATAACTCATTCATAATAATTTTCTTAGTGATCTATACTATGGCTGCAGTGTCACTCTTTCCTTACATTACTGATGCACAGTGGTGGATTATGGCTGTAGATGAGTGTGACGTGTTTGACAGGCAATATTTTGGGAATAATTTTCAACAGACCCGAACAGTTTATCGAATAACAGCTGTATAGTAATAATCATTGTTAATTTTAGTTACTTCTGATGATACAACTCATGCTGAAAGCCCAATTAAATATTATAGGCACTATATAATCCATGCACACTTCATTGAAGGTTATTTAAATACCACAATTATTCTCCTAATTAGGTCAAAATTGCTGACTGATCATCAAGGCATACATATTTCTCCCAAACGGTGAGAAAAATTTTGAAAAATGTTAGAATTCATGAACCAACATGTCAATGTGTAATCCCAGAAAATACATCCAGTTTATATGTTGAGAAAGTGGCAAATATTTAGTTCTATTTGCTGACGAAAACTTTTCGTGGACCTCAATGTCTAATTGTATACTTCGGTATTCACTTTGATTGACACCCTCCTTATCATCATCATTCCTTCTAACAAACTGTGTTTACTGTACCGTGAGTGCATATATTTTATTGTGTTGTTTATGTAAAAAAAAATGCAGTAAGTTTCATATGGAATGACATTTTTCACTCTTATGAAACCAGGAGAAGCAGACCCATTCCTGTAGAATCTATAAATTAGACCTTGAATCAATTGGTGCACATTCCATACGTACAAAACTGTAAAATAACTTGTGTGATACTCTAAAGTGTATTGAAAAACTGTCTCTTTATACCAGGTGCAGAATTGTTATTATGGCTTCAAGGAATATTTATGCAAACTGTAACTTGATTTTCTTTTTATTGACAATAGATAAAGACTCCAAGTATAATTCTGCTGTTTATTACAGCAATGGCCCTCTGTTTCAAAAGGGAAATCTAGCTCTCAGGCACTTTTATGGGGGACAGACAAAAATATGTGCCATCATTACAAAAGAACGGACAAGCTCACTGTATCAGGAAGCCAATTTTTTCTTTTTGAAAATTATTGTGCTGAAGTACCAGAAATTGTAGTGTATGATCCTCAACTTCCAATTACAGCGATAAATTTTACCAGCAGCTTTTCACAATCTGTTGTTGGTGTAACTCAATGACCATCAAGATTAGACTCCCAGGAGGAACATCTTCTAGAAATTTATGTCTGTTCAGGATACAGATGGGATTAAGATAATTTGCTTGCCTGCATTATGCATTAACAAACCCAGAGTTAGTCACACTGTATTCCTGTTGTTCACAATACAGCAAACTCCCGATTATCCGGCTGCGGTTTATCCGGGTTGCGGATTATCCGTGCATGATTTTCACTCTCACTCAATTTTTTCCGCAATCTTTATAAAAAAATAAAATTGGACGCGATATCATCAGAATTACTGCATTAATATTAGGATACACCGGGCTAATTATTTCCCTTAGAATCCCATTCGTAAAACGGAAGCCATCATGTAGTGCGCAACTGCATTACATGATCACGGATGCACATCCCGCAGCAGTTGCAACCCAGGCAACTTGTGCAAGACGCGACTACGTGGCGTGGTGCCTGACAGTGCAGTTTCCAACGTCGAGCAGTGGTTTTGAAGCATTCGTGCAAACCACTTTTCTGTATCCGTGATCCCACAGCCACGGATGTGTGGTTTTCGAAACTAGGCCTTACATGGAGCATTAATAATGCGAGTACAACCATGTTATGGCCGCTAAAAAGATTGGGAACTTGTGAAGAAAGCTCTCCATGAGTCCGAGAAGCACTCTAAAATAACAGAATACCTGCATAAATAATAATAACATGTTGTTTGTTTTAAGTAAATTAAGAACATTGCAAGACATTTAAGTGAAAGTTTGGGTTATCCGTGTTTTCTGATTATTCATGCCGTCTCGCCCCATCATTAGCTCAGATAATCGGGAGTGTACTGTATTAGCAATACTTAATTATATGTTGTTACGGTTCTCATTGATATTTATGGCTATATAGATGTTCTGATCGATCAAACCTTTGGCCACTGCTAGATACATAAATTAAAGCAAATACTACGTCATTAAATTTGCATATAAGAAGCACATTGAGTGCACCACTTCTAAAGAACAATATGGTATATATCCTTTATGGGCTTGACATATCAAACTACCACAGCCTTTTGCTAACTGAATGATCGCACCTTGAAAATAAGGTGCGCTTACGCTCAAGTTTGATTTCATTTTTTTCTTTTCTCTTCTTGGGGAAGAATTTCACTGAAACAAAGTCATTTCACTTTTTATCACACAGATTGAAAAAAATTGAAGGCTATACACAGTCTTAAAGGTGTAAAAAATAGCACTTTCTGAAAAGTAAGATTGTCTGAAATTTAATATCATGATGTACATATCCATTTTTCCCAGGGGTTATCTTAAAGTGCCAAATTTTTTATTTTCTCTGACATGTGTTTACTCTGTTTGACAGATTCTTGACCAGGCATTCATTTAATCTTTGAATCACGGAAGGACCCAACTGAAAATCAAACATTAAACCTCAAAACTGAATATTTGATTAGCATATGAGAGTGAGAACATAATATCATGGAGGTTCTTTAAATCATGAAGACTAGCATCCATCATATTATGTAGCAGGTCATTATGTGATTTTTTTTATATTACCACCTTTGATTCATTGCTGAAAACGACAAAGATGTCATATTTCCATAATATAAATGGCTGGTCAAGAACAGACATACCTCAGATATCCTCTGGGAAGAATTGCAACCATGCAAAAAAATTAACACCAACAGGTTGACCTGGAGGACAAAAATTGAGAGAATTAAGAGGAAAGAGTATGTACTTAATGAAGTTTTACCCATTCCTTCCATTAATCTCTCAACTTTAATTACTGTCTCTGGTGTTCCACATGGATCCTAATCATACATTCAATCGTATTACCAACATGGGTACTGCATTCGTTTACAAGTAAATGGAACGAATGTCCCATGTAAAGCACTAAACAGGACTAACGATCATGATTAATTTAGAGAACATTGCACTTTTTATATAGATCAGCTAATTCAGCTCCATCCATGCCTGCACCCAACTGAAAATCTGGTAACTATATGCAAACAAAGTCAGCTTATGAATGCAAAAACATTTTTTTGAGCTTTGCTCCAGTATGTTTTCTAATGATGTCAATGTTAGCAGTGAGAATGCGCTGACAACAAGGAACGCAAGTCATCTTTTGAAACAACATTATCATTAGAAAACTTCACCCACTGTGAAGTGTGGGAAATGTTTTTGCATTCAATTCAGGGGAATAATTGTAAATCATTCATTCATCATACTCAGTCTCACTATTGAAATAGAAGCATCCATGTAACCTATTGCATATGGGAGTACAAATGTACCTATATGTAGCGGTAAATATTTGATGGGAATGATAGTAGAAATGCTCTGTTTTACTCCAAACTAACTTATTGAAAAAGCTCAATCAAGATAATATAATTGTTTTTTGAACTTTGCTTTATCTTGATGGTAAAAAAATTAAGCAAGCACATATGTAGAATTAAAATCAGCACTGACATTTTTACTATCGCATCAAAATTCCTCACAGTAATTATTCTCAGCATATGAAATGTTAAGTAACAGGCTATTTCAGGTGAAAAACATGCTTGTTAAAAAATGAAACTACAGAATGATTTCATTATCAGATTAGCAATCAGGACAGCATTTTTTGCAAAAAACGTTAAGATCAATCCATGAGTAAGGCTACCCATGGGTAATCCATTGTAGAAGTTGGGTATTTTCATGAAAGATTTTGAGAGGGAAATTTTGGGAGATTATTAAAAAAAACAAAATTATGTACACCTAATCATTGCTTAGTAAAGGAAATGCATCATTATAACAGAAATTGGCACCTCTAGTTATAAATTTTTCATGAAAGCAATGATGCAAGACTAGGAGAGACAATCAAAATGCGTAGAGATTGTGATAGGGTATAAGGTTGATGGAATACGTACCCTGAAGGACAAGGGAGGGGACGATTTGGTTAAGGAGGTATGATGCCAGTTCTTTTTCTGGAAAGGAAGATTTTGGGTTTTAATGATAAGCAGTGGCTTATTATGTAGGAAGAAAGAGAGGGTCAGATAAAGAAAAATGTTTTTTTCTCTAGTGGCATATATTACACATTCAATTTGTTAAAAAAATTTATTGCAGGAAAAAAGGCTTAATGAACACTGCATTGTATCCGTAGTGCCCTCAAAAGCACAATTCAAATGGATAAGAGGGGATATTTAAAATGTAAGTCAGCTTCTTAAGTGTATTATTTGCCAAAGTTCTGGATTTTTATCTTCATGGATGCCAGGGCACTTGAATAATCAAGAGTGTGTTAATATTGGCCGTAGTTAATATATGAATGCCCCCTAAAATAAATTAATATTAGTATGCATTGTAAGGATACTGAATGACATGTAAGTATGTCCATAACTATAAGATGGGAAAATAATAGTATTCATCTCTTAGGAATAAAGATGTAAAATAGTAGTCTAGGTTGAATATGTTTAAGGTGATGAGAAGGTGATATGACTCAGCCAATCAAAAATTCCTGCATCCTAGGGGTGGACAAGTAGTGAAGCCATATGCAAATGGAATGGTGTTTGAATATTTTACACACCCATCTCTTGTCCATTGTCCTCCAAAAATCTCTGCCATGGAAACCTGGACCCTTGGGATAGGATAGTTGACTAAAATGGATCCCGTGGAAAATATTACATACACCCAAAAACATGTATTGTTTTTAATGTAAAATTAACTAGGTATTTACTGTGATGTTTGATAATGGAATATTAAGTATAAGTTGTTTACTTTGGAATCAAGAAGAGGCATGAAAAGTGTCACCATTCTTTTTGCTTCATATAATGGGATTTCACAAGAAGCATTGGTTTTTTTTTAAGAAAATTTCAATCATAATGTATAAGATTTATCTCTTTTATTCATGTATTAATTTTATGCTTGTACCCTGCCCTGATTAATAGGGTGTCATTGTAATGAGCCACAAATACTTGGGGTTCATTTCCAGCATGCAGAAAGGGAACACTTTTTTTTTTAATTTGTTGGCTGGCTTGCTAGAGTATGTGACAGACAGCTTATCACACTTGTGCCAATTAGGAAAGAGAAGGAAAGGCATGGCAACTGCATTAACCTGCTCTTATTGAAAAATGCCTAGACGATGTCTTTAAGTACTACTTGAAGGATTAACTCCTATGCTAAAGAGATTCCCATCAAAACTGTCCAGTTTTTTTTTGATTTCTCACTCAATAAAGTGAATATTTTAGTGAATGTTGCTATGATTATTATTCTATGTTCGTGCTAGCTAGTGTTAGCCATATCCCAAAACAAAATAGACTAAATAAAACAGAATAATCATTCTGAGTTGAAGCTGATGTATCATCCTAAGTTGTCTTGTAACTGACTGACTTGAACTGGGGTAATTCTCTCAATCCTAACAATGAAGCAAGTAACTGACGAGAAACAGTAGTGAAAGTCTCTTTCCAGAGTTTTGAAACCAGTATTGGATATAGAGAGAGAATTGGAAATTAATATGCATAAAATATTTAAATAAACGTCTTAATGTAGCCTTCTTCTTAAACTCAATCTTAGTGTTTTATAATTTTTATGCATTTGAATAAATAATAATCTTAGTGCACAGCTGGGGAAAATATTTGATATAACAATATTTAGGATGTAGAACATTTGGTATATGGTTTTTAAACATCAAATGTTTGGTACATTGTGTTTATGATGCTAAATAGTTTAAAATGATATGATTCCCTGTAAAATAAATAGTTGTTGAATAGCTGAACTACAAATGAGATGCTACACAGTCAATACTATATAAGCACACCAGATTGAGGACAGCAAGACAATGAGTACCTAATAATTCAACCATTTCACTTTCTCATTATAAAATAATTCCTCTCTGATATTACAAAGAAAAAAATTATAAAAACACAATATTTACACTCATTATCCTTTCTGGGGGTGCAGGCATGTCCCTGAATACTCCAGACTAGGGAGCGATACAGTTTCAGGGGAACTGATCATCACAGCCAAAGTAATGAAAGATATATGACAGTGCCGAGAACACTCTACGTGGCAAATTGCAATATAAAATATATAAGCTCTAAATATTCATTTACATATTTATAAGTATGTTTGTGTGGATGAAATTGAAGTACATCCACAGTTCACGGTGTCGTTCAGCCATTTGTCCAGGTGTACAGCATCAGAGTGGGCCGAAAACTCTTTTTCCCCTCGTGCAGAGCATGCTCACGGCAACGACCGAGATGAAGAAGAAGACGAGGGCGAACGTGGTGGCCAGGAAGCGTCCCCAACACCGTCTCCTCTTTGCCGCGGCGATTTGTCGCATGAGCCTCTCCGCCCTTGGCATGTCCAATGTGAAGTCGGCATGGCCGAGGCCCGTGAAGTGTTTCCCTTGGCTGCTTGCTGTGGACGGGGATGGTGAATTTGGAGCCTGAAAAGGAGAGATAATTCACTACTGTTATTGGCAGAGAATGGGAATGTGGTAGCCTAATGGATAGACCACTTTGCTGCTGATCAAAGGGTCTTGGGATCAAAACCTGGGCAATTCATCTAAATCTACATCTACATAATACCCCGCAAGCTGCCTAAAAGGCGTGTGGTAGTGGGTGTTAGGACACCAGCCGTTTATAAATAAAAAGGAAGTGCTTTAAGAAAATTACGACCGGCATTTATTTAATTCCTTTATAGTTCGGGTGAAAAAAGAATTCGCCCATCTATCCATTCGACAAAATATCTCTCTTAATTTATCGCTTCTGTCGGACCTGGAAATATAGCAAGGCTCTAATATTATGTTCCCCATGTCGCTCTTAAAGATATCCATTCTCAATTGTTGAAGCAATCTAAGCCTAGTGCGCAGCCTCCAAGTCTCCAGCGGCTCCCAGCCTAATTCGCTTAACATCTGGGTAACGCTGTCAGCAGTGGCACAGCGAAGGGGTGGTTTTGGGGGATAAAACCCCCCCCACAGAGGTCAGAGAAATTTTTAAGTTTAATCCATTTTACTTAATGGATTAGTATCACTTACAGAATAGTGTTTGAATTAATCATATATCCCTCAGAAAGCCGTAAAACTCACCATTTTGAACCATTATTCTTAAATTTTTTCTGGAGGAGGGCAAATCCTGCTTACCCTGGTTGGTATGCAATACCCCCGCACCCGTAAGTATTAGTTGCGCCTAAAACCCCCCCTAGCCTTAATTCCTAGCTGTCAGTATGCCTGTATCAGTTTTTGACAAACCGCATAGTCTTCCTTTGTATTTCATTCAGTTTGCAGGTTAAGTCTGTCTGCACTGGATCCCATACGTTTGCTGAATAATCAAGGTGCGATTGAAGAGCATGGTGGGCCAGGAAAAGGAACCGGTTCCTCAACCCTGAATGATACTCAGACGACATTGGTTTACTCTAGAGAGAGCTCTACCCTCACCAAACCAAACTAAAATTAAGGTTGAATCATTGAGTGATTAACTTTATGCTTTGGTAAAACCAAAAGTCTGAGGTTCGACCAATGCAATTTTTTTCTTCCCCATCGTTTCTTTACAGCGAAGTTGACAACCAAGCATTTCCAAAGGAGACATTTTCAATTACTAAATACAATAAATGAAGAATAAAAATATGGCCACCTCAGTAATTTATAATCTTTCTCTCCTCTTCAAGAGGATTCATTCATTGCAGTCTATGAGTCATTTAAGCCAAAAATACATACGAATTTAAGAATAACTAATTACTAGAGATACGTGAAAATCGCACTTTCATTTTTATTTTATCGCACTTTCAAGAACAGTTTATCGCATTTTGTAGCGTCAATTTTTTTATTTTCATAATGAGGTAGATGACGATGAAATGTTGTGAAACACAATTATATGAAAAAAAACAGAATATTTCAAATAATTATGTTGTAGAACAAAAATAAATTAAGGAATAGGACGTATGGTGGCGGAGGTGTAGCTAGCCCGCGCCCACTTGTAGTTCGCCGCCACGTAGAGTCCCAGCCAACTAGCAGTCGCTCACATGCTTTAAGCGGTGAGTCTCGGCGGAGCATTTAAACTGCGCTCGGCACAAAATGTACGAATTTTGCCGTCGAAAAGGCAAATTTGCGTAAAAATATCATAAAAGTCCAGTCATCGCATTTTTTTCGCATTTATTTGCGCACATCGCATCTATATCGCATTTGCGATTTTCACGCAGCTCTACTAATTACCCATATTAATGCACACTTCATTTCACCGGCATTTTATACCCAGCTATTTTACAAGCTCGTACGTCCCTATTACTGTAAGTATTTTCCACCAATCAGTGGCGTAACTATGAGGGGGGGATGAGGGAATGTATCCCCCCCCCCAAAGCCTCAGAGAAATCAAAAAAATATTTTAAAATCTTGTCTGGATTTGATGTATAATAACTGTAACTGCTTAAAGTTGAATTTTACATGCCAAAATGATATTAAATGCATATTCAGGCATGTTATTTTTCAAAAATTTTCCTGACCTTCCTGTTTCCTAGCTAGCCCCCACTAATCCGTCTCATCCCCCTCCAAAACTCGATCATCTTCCCCCCCCCCCCCAAACCCCTCTCATCCCCCCAAAGCATATTCCTAGTTACGCCACTGCCATCAATGGGACTTAAACCTGAGCCCCCTTTTGGTAAGCCAATTAGCCATTCAAATCGTAATCCATTAGATAAAGGTAATGTATTTCAAAACCGATAAAATTACTGTTAAAAGTTAGGGCGGTCTACTTTTTGGCCTGAAAAATCAGAAGTTCGAGGATCGATTCCAGTTCCGTGCGATTTTTTTTCTAGGTAGGAGATCTTTTTCTAGATGCATACGTGTATGCGCAAGGCCGTATTACGATGAAAAGAGGTAAAAGGCTATTCCATTTATGAGGCCCTTTGAGCCAAACGCCTTGATCTTAACCAATACATTTTTGTTCATTAGTCATATGCGTATACGATAGCGTAACTAGTAATTTGCTTTGGGAGGGATGAGGGGGTTTA
This sequence comes from Ischnura elegans, assembly GCF_921293095.1. Taxonomy (NCBI): domain Eukaryota; kingdom Metazoa; phylum Arthropoda; class Insecta; order Odonata; family Coenagrionidae; genus Ischnura; species Ischnura elegans. Next base: position 40,563,924 of record NC_060257.1, read on the forward strand.
GTGGAGGTTAACCCTCCGGGAAACGGGAAGTTAAGGAAATGTTAAAAAAAAAAACGCCTAAAAATGCATTTTATATCATTTTGGCACTTAAAATTTAGCTCTTAGCAGATTCAGTTATTATACATCATATCCAGACAAGATTTTTAAATATTTTTTTTGCTTTCTCTGAGGCTTTGAGGGGGGAAACTACCATCATTCACCCCCCCCCCCCAAGTTACGCCACTTTGCGTAGTATCTCTCTTTGTTTTCGGTTCAGTGTTTTTTAAAGTGCATTTTTAATTTTACTTACAATTTGAAAGTAGCCCCTTTTGATCTGGGATGAAGCTTAGTTTGCCAACAAGAAAATCCGGCCCTGTGTGAGGGTTAATAACTGTTTCTTCCTAGCGAAGTAGGCAACTGAAAATAAGCATTTCCGCGTAAGGAGAAATTGTTCTCATCGCTTTGAATTACAATACAAGGAGAGAATAAAAATATGACAGCGTTAGCGGAGTTTAATTTCCGTCTCATAACCGAGTATGCATTCATTATAAGGGTGCGTGCATGTTCCTCTTCTCTTCCTAAGCCTTTGTTTCGCTTGGGCCGCAGGGAATCTCGCTTTGAAGAAGGCATTGCATTCCCTCCCAATCTCAGAGAAAGTCTTCCTCCTTCGAGTCTGCTAACAATGAACGCAGGAGAAATTTGATAAAGTGCAACTGTTTCGTCTTAAGGTTATACCTTTGTTCTTTATTCCACACGAGTGTTCTGAATGCATATTGGCGGGAACACGTAACGGAGCTCTCAGCGAACATTAGCGTTTCCGTGTAGAAGTCCCTGGTTGAAATCCTACCGACACAGAGTGATTTCAACGAGTGCTAAAATGCATGTGCTGATAATGCGTTCTGCAACAAAAACTTAACTGCTTGAAGCAGGGGCGTAGCTAGGAATTACGGCTGGGGGGGGGGGTTCAGGTGCAACTAATACCAGGGTGTGTGGGGGTATGGAATACCCACCAGGATAAGCGGTAGGTGCGAGATTAATAAATTGCGAAATTATAAGATAAATGGTTCAAAATGGTGAATTTACGGCTTTCTGAGGGATAATTTATTATGAATAAAAACTTTTGGGCTATGTCGCCGCGTCAATTTTTGGGTGGCCCCAACGTTTCCCGACCGATGCTGGTCGCTTTTTTAAGGGATTATGAAGAGTTTAAAATCTTTTATATAGGTACCTGACACAGATGTCCGTTTCCGCTCCCAGAAAGCTCAAGCCCGACTTTTTAAATGTTTAGTATTAAAAAAAAAATAATTTCAGTTTTAAAAGATTTTTTTAGAAATTCTAATACATATTTTCTATTATTTCAAAATTATATTTTTAGCATTTTTTTATTTTTTGCGAAGTTATTTCTTGAAATGCGATCCTGAAATTTTAACTCGGCCTTCAGAACACACAACTGTTTAAAAAAATAATTTTGAAATTTAAAATAGTGACATTTTTTAATACAACATAATTGAAGAAATATTTTCATGGGTCCAATGTGTCGGCACCGGGAGCGTCTAAGCTTTAAAACCAGGGATGGCAATAAAAACTAAACGAAACTCTAAACCAGTAAAATTTCAATAGTTTCGTTTTTGGGAGCGAAATGTAGAAACGAAACGAAATGGATCTAAACCCACAGAGTTAAACTCAGGGCCGAAACGAAATCGGAGTCAAAACTACTTCGGGTCGAAGCTTAACTAACACTCTGGGACGAAACGAAACACAGATACATAATGTTTCGCACAGGAGGGACCCCGTGCTTCACCATCGAACAGTTTAGTTTCGACCCACACACCGAGTACGAAGTGTGGTTGAATGAAGTAGAGGTTCGGCCTATCGCCATTAGATGCAAGAGGCACACATATTTTTACCGCTAACAGGAGAACGGTGAACGCAAACTGGCCATTCGATTCTTAAGCTCGATGTTTTAACCTCTCTACACGTATGTCAAACGTAATGGGTCGAAACAATTCCCTCTAATCCCCCTCCACTCAACTTCTGCGATCGAAACGTAACTATGAGCAGCGGAGTTTCGATTAATTTAGTTTCGTTCCCGGGAGTAAAGTTTCGTCCCGGGTCGAAACTAAACTCCTTGGTGATTTTTATTTCGTGCGGGAACGAAGCTAAACCTAGGCCTCGTATTTTGGTTTCCCTCCAGGTCGAAACGAAACATTTTCGTTTCGTTTCACTTGCCATCCTTGATTAAAACAATTAGCCCGTCAGTGGCGTAGCCAGGATTTTCGTTCGGGGGGGGGGGGGGGGAGGAGGAGGTCCAAAACCAGAGGGGGAAAATTTTTGAAAAACCGGGCTCTAAGTAATGGGTTTTCAACTAATTTTAACACTTTTCATAATCGAAAAAACTTAATTTGTTAAAGAAACATTTTGTAAATTCCTGAATTTTCAATATTTTGTATTCTTTTATGAGGGAAAATAATTGTGTTTATATTTTGGGGCAGTCCGGACCCCGCAGACCCCCCTGTCTACGCCACTGTAGCCCGTCAAGACCAAAAACGACTTCCTACCGGTTAAGTGGGAGTGATGCACCCTCTTCAGTGACAAAGCAGCACGCATGGTGATATAATGCATTTCTTCCTGTCTCCTTTAAGACTGCACGATGAAGATGGGGTAGGTACTCCCCACTGAGAAAGCGAAGTTTGCTTGTATTGTATTCGCTCTCAAGGTCTCGGAAGTCTAACGAGGAAGGCAAGCGGTGATGTCTGAATTGACACCGCGGGGGTTGGGAAGAGATGTTGCTGAATTCGCGAGGATAGGAAAGAAAGTCGACATCGATTGATGTACTTACTTGCACACAGAAATACACGAGCAAATTGCGTGGGGAGAAAGCTGAAGACGGGCGCACAGGCTCATGGGAAGAGGCTGACAAGTGACGCGCGAGTGACAGAATTTCCCCTCGAGTTTGCCACACGCGTGCTTCGAAAAGGAGAAACATATATAAACCTCTCTCGTGTCGTACGAATTCCTGTTGATCGCGCAAACAAACGCGAATCGAGGTGCGATCGACTCGATGCCCATGACGAAATCTTCGTGTGAACGTTGCCTCGCGATTGTGAAGTTCACTTTCACGCGCATCAGTCCGTGAAACTGGTTTTTTTCGTCGGGAAAAATTACACCTCAGGACCGAGTTTTTCAATTACCGTAGGTCTCCGAACAGCAGCCGTCAGAAAAGAGCCGATTTGTGGAAGTCAGGAGACCAGTGGCGTAGCGAGGGGGGAGGTCCGGAGGTTACGGAACCCCCCCGCCCCCCCCCCCCTCCTCCGAAATATAAAAACACAATTACTTTCCTTCATAAAAGGAAACAAAATATTGAAAAATCGTGAATTTACAAAATATTACTTTGATAAATGACGTTTTTTCGACTATGAAAATTGTTAAAATTTGTTCAAAACCCTTTACTTAGTACCCTATTTTTCACAAACTGTCCCCCCAGGTTTTGGACCCCCCCGAACGGAAATCCTGGTTACGCCACTGCAGGAGACAGGGTTTTTCACGAAGACAACGTACCTGAGCACAAAGGCATCTCTCTTAGCCAGTTTTTGGCTAATAATAGATAAATAAAATACAATGAAATAAGCTTCAGAAAACGTGCTTTTTCCAAAACCAGAATAAAACGAACTGAAAAGTACAAAATCCGCTTTTCATCACTCCGAAAATAAAGCGTGGGCGTTGATTAAGTTTACAAAGGCCTGTTTTCACGGTACATTAACTCGTACGGGTTAACGTCTAAATGTATGAATGCGAGAATGAACGCCAAAATGCACCGTGTAACCACCCAACTCGTGCAAATGCATGCTCAGAAAATAGAACCTGTTCTAATTTGGTTCATGCATTCGTGTATGCTCCGTTCCGGTCCACAAAAATCATTCATGCAAACAGACATTAACTCGTACGTGTTAAGGTATCGTGTAAACAGGCCTTAAGAAACTAGTGAAGAAGAACCTAATAGGCGAGTTAAGGACTGAAAATCAAGTTTTATTCTCCGAGTGATGGAAAGGTTATTTTTCCTTTGTCTGCATTTTATACTGTTTTTTTTGCATTAGGGATAAGAGCAATGCATTTTATAGGAACTAATTTTAATAGGATTATGACTTTTTTAACCCCATGTTCCTGTGCTATAAATTGATGAACATTTGTTCAAAATTAAATAAAAAAGACATCATTTCTATTTAGTTTTTGAAAAAGGTCACTACCAATCCAAAAAAAAACTATTTTTTACCATAATACACGTATAAGGTGAAAAAATCATTTTGTATCAGTTTTTTTATTCAAATTACAATCTAAATTATAATGATGCAATTTTATAACACTTATGTTGTAACAGACGTCTGTCCAGTGGCGTAGCGAAGGGGGGAGGTCCAGGGGGTCCGGACCAACCCCCCCCCCCCTCGCACCGAAATATGAAACACAATTACTTTCCCTCATGAAACAGAACAAAGAGAACAAAATATTGAAAAATCATGAATTTACAAGAGATTTCTTTGACAAATGAAGTTTTTTCGATTATAAAAAGCGTTAAAAGTAGTATAAACCCTCTACATAGTACCCTATTTTTCAAACATTTCTACCCCCCCCTGGTTTCGGACCCCCGCTCCGAACCCAATTCATGGCTACCCCACTGGATCTGACCAACAGTAAAAGATGAATCTATAAGTTTTGAGTGGCGAGGTTCTTTTTTCAGGTATAAGAATAAATGACAAAAGAGCTAGTATTATAAGTATATTAGTAGTATTAGTATAATGTATCATAGGGTGTCCAATGGACTATATACTTTAAAATAATATATCATAGGGTGTCCCATGGAAAACATGGGACACCCTATGATACATTATTTTGAAGTATATAATTTTTTTATAAAGTTATAATATTTTGGAAAACTTTTTCATTTATTTGTGGGAAACACTTTTCCATCCTTGGTTTCCATCCATAAGCTTCCCAAATGTGAAATAGAATTCGATTCTTCACTCTAGACAGTTAATGGGCCAATTAACTTTCTCAAGAACATCTTCTAAGCCCATTTTTCTCGTTTCTGTAACAATTTTTCGTAAATTCAGTGCTTTGCAAAGCTCCCACAGGAGAAGCGTCCAAAACTTTTTAATTCCCCTTGTTATCATCAACTATTGAGATCCGAAAGCTTGAGATATGTAAATTAACATTGGAAGCCTTAATCGTGAGAAATAATCCGAAATTTCACCTCTATTAGGCTTCAGGCACGTTGCCCACTCTTCACAATAGAATGGTGGAATTGTCTCTAATGAATATTCTGTTTCCTCCCCAATAAACGCTGTAATTTCGGGATGACTGCGCATCGGGCTCTTCATCTTCGCCGAAAAGGATTTGTTCCAAGCGAAACTTGCTCACGCCCATGCTCACACCTGTATCTTCTTGTCGACAAGGTGATAACAATGAACCATGGGCGATGTCTGGGAAGGTGGGCGGAATTCATTATCATCGAGATGATATGCAGTTCAACGAACCTGGCCGAATGAACGCCTAAACCGCTTTTGTAGTAAGGTTAATGGGTAGGACCACACGAGTGTTTCGGAGAAAACTTTTAATTTAATTTTACGTAAATTGTGGTTCCAAACTTTAAAGTCCGAATTATAGGACATATTGGTGATAATTTAACAGTAGGGGGCCCTTATTATAGTGCGGGATTCCAGTACACGTATGCGAAGACAGCGTTCATAAATAAAATAAAATTAAAACACAGTCGTTTCCTTCACTTTCGATCATTTCAATTCACCAATCGGTAAACGTTGATTTTAAAAGGCGTAACACATTCTGAAACAGAAGAAAGGAGATATATTGAACTGTTTATTAGTAGTAATACCTTCTCACGTAAACATTATTGCTAGTTTCAAGGTTTGTGGCCCTTCAATGTTAGCAGGGATAGTGCATTTGGAACTAGTAGAGAAAGTATTTTGGTTAATCACTTTAAATTAGTATTACTGTACGAAATTTGAGTAATTACTATGTACCAAGTACGTAAAATTTTCTCTATTTAGAAACATGCAGTGAGAGCTAAGGCCGGAGTTGTCATGCGATCTCGTGGTTAATCTCTTTATAATGAACTGGAAATCCTTACATTCCCATCAATGCACATACTCAATTGTGCCATTTTTGTTAAAAATAACCCTGAGTCCTTTCCACAAAATAATTCTATCCATAATCACGCCACCAGAATGATTAATGACGTACCTACACCTGAAAGGCAACCCCTTCTCTCTCTTCCATACAGCCACCCTATCCTCCTTATTCAAAATCTGTAACAAATTACCACATAATATCAATTGTCATCCACCTGTGCCATAAAAGAATGCTCGGAAGAAGTATTTACTGACCAACAACTACTACATCCTGATAGACTTTAGGCTTTCGGATGGACTTTGCTTTCTGAGTCATATTTTTCCATTTGCTACTGCAATTTGTAACTATTAGATAAATCTTAATATTTTTATTATCATTTTTTACGACTGTCATTGCCACCAGTAAATGTAATTTCTAAGATCTAATTAACATAATTATAAAACAATTGTATTTTGTTCATCATTTCGATTCCTATGGTGCAGAACTTAAGCATCATCTAGTCCAAGAACGGCCTGGATTAATGAACCGTTTTGGCCTTATCATGAGGATATATTGATCAAATGAAATTCGGTCTTCATCAACGACTTCTCGGTTACATAAAATAGTTGGAGGATTGCTAGAATGTGGTCGAAATAGCGGAGGGCTGCTTTCTCTATTGCTGTCCAAGTTGCAATCATCGGTTGACTACTAAACTCGTTGGCATTTATCGTGGTATTTCCTAAGACGATGCTTCCTCGAGCAACACACAACTCTCCTGTGCTAATAGTTACGCCAATTTCCGTGACCAATTAGATTTCTACCGAACAGAACGGGAAAATCATTTGACGAGTTCTTCCTATCCTCAATTACAAAAAAAGTCAACCGTTCTTTTTTCTTAAGTAAAAATATTTCGCGATAAAACTACTCTGGGGCGGTCTGGCCAGATCGGCTGGTCGGCAATCACCCCAAGCTTAGGGGGCCCCGACCCCCACAACGCTCGCGTGTATTGTGATGCGTATATGAAAAGTGTAATAAAAAAGATTCAGATTACGTGAACCAAAGTTTTTTTGCTATTATAAAATTATATTTTGTCATTAGTTGCTTTATTTAAAACATACTCAGTATAAAAAGATCATATCAAAAAATAAGGGAGTCAGTAGATAAAATAGAAACTAATGTTTTTTAGAAAGAGTATTTCGACAAGGTTTTTTTAGTTTTTCATTATCTGTGTATTTTCAAGGAAAAAATCACTAAATATATAATCGTACCGTATTACATATTGAACTTTAATAAGCTGTGAAGTTCTCACTTTACATAGTATTTTTTCAGTAAGTCAGAAAATCATTTCAATCAGAACGATTTTCTACGCGGCGAAGAGCAGTGCGGAGTTGCATATTTTAGGGATTTCGTAAGGTGCTAGGAATTATTTCTTTTCTTTGAGAAGTCAGAGACTAATTTCAATTTCAGAATTGTTTTCTAGGATTAAGGAATTTCCACTGCAAATATTTCCCGCTAATGCTACCTAGGAAATTCTACTAATTTCATAATTAGGGCGACCAGATGGTAATAGATGAAAAAGAGGACAGCACTGTGTGAAAAACGAGGACAAAAGAGGAAAAAGTATTATTGTTGAAAAATGATGACAATTTCATTTTTAAGAATAATAAAAAAATTATTATCTCTATGCGAGACTCAAGATAAAGGTGGGTGGTGAAAAACTTGAGCAGGTTGAGCAATTCAACTATTTAGGCAGTACGTTAGAGGAAAACGGATACAGTAGTAAGGACATAAGGATGAGAATCGCATTAGCGAAGGAGGCATTCATGAACAGGAAGGAGCTTCTTAGAGGATCGTTGTGTAAGAGTTTAAAGAAAAGGTTAGTGAAGAGTTTGATCTGGAGTGTAGCTCTCTACGGTGCGGAAACGTGGACTCTGAGGAAAGAAGACGAGAGAAGATTGGAGGCGTTCGAGATGTGGGTATGGAGAAGAATGGAGAGGGTGAAATGGACGGAGAGGAAAAGGAACGACGAAGTGCTGGATATGGTTGGCGAGGAGAGAAAGATTTTGGATGAGATACGCAGGAGACAGAAGGTTTGGATGGAGTTAGTGCTTAGCGGTGAGGGGATGTTGAAAATGGTGTTGGAGGGTAGAATGGTGGGGAAACGAGGGAGGGGAAGGAAAAGAATAGGATTTTTAGATAGATTGAAAGAGAGTAGGCCTTACAGTGAATTAAAGAAGGCAGTGCTGGAAGGAAAGGGAGGCTCCCAGATTACCTCTTTAGTACTCCATGGAAACCTACCTTAATCGGTAGAATACTATAATAATAATGCTTTAATATATTTTCCAATGGATCCATTTTTAAGCAATGTTGGCATTTTTAACTGAAAACTAAAAAATTACATACAATAATATGTTTCAAATTGTAATTGATCATTGTGAGCCCCTTTACTGAGGCAATGTTTAATTTTTTCTATCATCAGTTCCACTGACAATGAGATAAATAAGACAAAGTATAATATCAATATCAGACACTTTGTTGCTTCCTCAAAATATTTATATAAATTTCTATTTTATGACCGGTTTCGGCTGTTACACCATTATCAAATACAGAAAATATAAATAATTAATAAATACAGAAACTTTAATAATAGTGTAACAGCCGAAACCGGTCATAAAATAGAACTTATGATAAATATTTTATGGAAGTAATAAAGTGTCTGTTATTGATAATATGGAGCCCTTCCACCACGAACAAGCTTTGAGTTTCGATTTAAAGACAAAGTATCCTTTCTGCATTTGTATAGTGACCTGGTATGCTGAAGAAATATTTGGAACTTTTGAGAAGTTCTGAATTGCTATCAATATATTCACTATATATGTATTCATAATTACCAGAGAGGATGACGTTTTCCGATTCATAAAAAATCCGCCTATTCATAATATATTATCATTTTCATAGTTCGCGCGAAAAATGCTCATGTGGACTCCTGCTGGGGAAAAAGCGAACTACATCTTTCCCAAAGCGCAGCGCTCTCATCGCCGGAAAAATGAACTAAATTGATGACAAGCTAGTTTGGAGGGAATCTCGAGTCGCCCAGCAGCTGAAGCATGAGAGCGTAAGTCCGCAGACTCGCGTGGCCTCAATAACAGAAGAAAAAAAGAACAACTTCGTGCGCTCGAGTGAGGAAGGAAGAAAGAGAAAGTGTACAGTGATGGTGCGAATGGGTTTCAGGGAGTGTGGCCCGAGATACACGGAGCCGTGTGCGAGATTGGGATGGGGAATTTGAAGCCGTGGGCAATGGCATATTGCACATACACAGAACAGCGGGCGAATGAATTAAAAACAGTACATTCCAATCTATTGGGAGACATTGCGACCGGTTGACTTAGCCACAAAAGAAATGGCTGTCCCAATTATCCGAAGCATTACGTAAACATATATTTACGCTATAATTTAGTTTAAGATAATAACGAAAATAAAAATAATAAAAAATATGAATAATGATCCAAGAAGAATAATCCGGGTATCAGAATATTACGTATGGATGTATAATATCCTAATTTTACGAATGTAATTTTGTGAATCGAATAAGTTAAATAGTACGAATACGTTATGAAACAAATACGTTAAATAATATGCATGCAAATTATTACATTTTGTTTGAACATTATAACATTTGTTCTTAACCGCTGTTTTTATCATCGTGACTTGTAATGGAAGGCTGATAAAAAATATTTAATAGCCTTATATTACGTTAGTAAATTCAATCCGTAAATTATATTCGTAAAATTATATATTCATCTATAGTATTTCGATACCTGGATTATTTTTTTGAAAAATATACATTTTTTATGATTTTTATTTTCGTTATTATGTTAAACTATATTTAAGAATTATTTTATTCATTTACTGATCTTTTTGCCAGTTTGTGAGGCTGCCCCAATAATCTGGTTGCCTAAATAACCTGACTATAATGTACTTACAACAATTACTTACTTCTAGCAATTAGGCCATCACTGGACTCCTTAGAAGCAAAGTACCTTCCACGCACCTGTTCTCTAAAATTTGTAGTCAAAATAACCATAATATAATGTACTAATAACATGTTACACTTCGATCAATGGACTCCTTACGAGATAGGCATCTCCCACACATTTGTTCTCCAAAATTTGGTGGTTCAAATAGTAATAATATAACGTAATTATAATAAGTTACACTTCGGATAAGATACTTGTTATAACATCCATTATTTTTTTCCAGCAACTGGTCCATCACTGGACTCGTTAAGAGCTAAGCATCTCAGACAAATCTTTTCTCAAAAATTTGGTAATCAAAATAACCAGAATATAGTGTGCTGACTACAAGTCACATTTCGGATAAGGCAACTGTAATAACGTCCATTATTTTCCCTAGTGATTGGGCCATCACTGGACTCCCTTCCGAGCAAAGACACTCACACACATATGTTCTATAATATTTGGTGGTCTAAATATTCAACAATATTATGTACTTATAACGAGTTACATTTCGGATTAGGCTTTTGCGATTACAATCATTACTTTTTCCAGTAATTGGGGCATTTCTGGACACCTTAGGAACAAATCATCACCCACACATCTGTTCCCTTTGAACCGCGTGCATTCGGAACTTGACCCACAAATGGACAAAGGTCGGCACTGGTCGCCAAGAAATTTTTGCCGAATCGGTGCGCGAAACTGGTTCCACCTGGACGCATCGTGCTATTTTCGAACATTCCGTCGCCATCCCACCATCAACACGTTCAATTGCCGCTGATTTACGAGCTGCGAAACTGCGATCTGCGAAGCCTCTCTTTTTTTTCGCCTCGTGTTGCTAAAAAAACCGCGATATTTCCCGCGCTACCACGTCCAATGCCTCGCAGATCGAAGAGTTTCGTAACAATATTCCTCTATAGTATTCCCTTCGGGCTCTACACCAGGTTAAGGCAGTCGTATTGGCCGAAGATTCCAAAAACGACTTATTTTCCATTAAGGCGAGTTATTGTCTCGAAGAACGATTTTACACTGAACTGACTTCATCGTTTGACCTTATAACCAAGCATAGAGGAGGCCCAATTCCATCCCATGGAAGCTTATTTTTTTGCCACTTTGGTCGCATTTTAATCGGTTTTCAAAAATGTCTTCAGCGCGGTGATGAGTTTAATGCGATCCACATTTTCCAATATTTTGTATCATAATGCCTCATTAACTTCAAGTTGAATTTCTCTTATGGGCATACCCAGCGAGGGGCAGGGAGGGACAGTTGCCCTCCCTAGAAGCAAAAATCGCAAATTTCTAAGGAAAATAATATTTTTTCAAACAATAATTTTAAAAAGTAATAAGTGCTGTTACAATTGCCTAAAAATGTTGGTTTCATTCACCTTTTCCATGCTTAAATGTTACCTATAACTTGAACAACAATGGCCTGCCTCCACCCCCCCTATTTTTGATCCTGGGTACGCCCTTGGCGCTGTAGAGGTATTAGGAAATAATGCTGTCAATAACAATGTACCAATCAAATTTCACAAAATTTCCCAATGTTGGTGTTCCGTTACTTATTTTGAATTTTTAGTTGAAAATATATTGAATTTTTCATTTTTTTTATTACTTACAAGAATCACCGAGGATCGAGATTGTCGCATTGCAAATGTTACTTATTCTCGTGGATTGGACGTGGAATGACCCGTGTCGGCCCATATCACGACAGTCGTATTCAAATATCTTGCGGCCTAATACTTTTGGGTATAGATTCCTTTTTAAAAGACCGGAGATATCTCACGTGAATGCATTCCTAGTGGATCCCAGTTGGCTTTGAAAATCGACGTCGATCTGTCTCTTCCATAGCCAAAAATGTCAGGCCTGCGTTCAACCCCGAAGATAACCCTATCGATAATTTCATACCTCGTCCCATTTAAAATTACACCTTGAACAAGATTGAAACTGAAACTGAAAAAGTTCCAGATCGGGAATAGATATGGAATCGAATTTCCTAATTTGAAACATATGCACAAAGAAGTATTATTTTTCACATCACTTCCATTAGGAAGCCGAATTACCAACGATGGACCCAATGAATAAATACTCATTACAATAGCGTAGGCGAAGAGGGCTTTCTACAAAGAAAAGAATCTTCTTGCAGCTGAGAATACAAGCATAGTGGTAAAGAAACAATGCTTGAGATGCTACATATGGACAGAGAGGAGAAAAGAGTTTCCTTACCCAGGAAGCCGAATTATCAAAGATGGTCGAAGCCAGAAACAAATAGTAGAATAGCACAAGCGAAGAAGGCTTTCTACAAAAAGAAGATTCTTATAACAGCTGAGAATAAAAGCATAGAAGTAAGGAAACGATTCATCAGATGCTACATATGGAGCATGTTTCTCTATGGAAGCGAGGCTTGGACGTTGACAGCAGCAGAGAAGTCAAGAGTGGAAGCTTTCGAAATGTGGTGCTACCGAAGAACGATGAAGGTATGTTAGTTAGCCACATTATGAAGTATGATGACCGGATGAAAACGATCATTGAAGGACATGTGTAAGGGAAGAAGGGCAAGGGACGGCCCCGAATGAGTTACATAGGACAGGTTGTAACAATCTTAGGATTGTTGACTAATGGTGATATTTTCCTTACATCAGCATAAGTTCCATACGCCTTCCCAACTGTTTCCACGGAAACGAGTTTCTAAAATGTCAAAATTCAGAAATTAACTATTTAAAGGTATGAGCAGCGGCGTATCCAGGAATTTCGTTCGGGGGGACGGGGTTAAAAACCAGGGGGGCAAATTAAAAAAAAACAGGGTACTAAGTAATGAGTTTAAACTAATTTTAACCCTTTTCATAATTAAAAAAAAACTTAATTTGTTGGAGAAATATTTTGTAAATTCATGATTTTTCATTTTTTTTTGTTTTGATTTATGAAGAAAATAATTGTTTTAATATTTCGTGGGGGGGGGGGGGGGTCCGGACCCCTTGTACCTCTCCGCCACTGGGTATGTGGATTTTCTTCACCAGGCGTTGAATGCCACTCGGCGTTAGAGAATGTAAATCTTTCGCAACTCAGGCAACTTCGAGTGCTCTAAAAAATTATAATAGTCCCCACACCTCTTTCCGAATCTTCGTAACCCGGAAGGGCAGGTGTAGCTGTCGGCCCAGGCTCGCACAGCGCCACCGCTGCGGCGAAATTTGCACTAACAAGGCTTCCCCTCCGACACATCAACCTCAGTGGGGAAGAACCCCACCCTCATCGCCCGCAAAAGATCACCCCTCAGCGGGCCGCATTCTTTCATCCCGGGTCGTGTTCCACATCCACGCCCCGCGATAACGTAACACCTTACGACACACGCCGTGCTGCTTCCGTCCGTCTTTCGGATGGCTCCAGAAGATGGCGCGATTGTGCCTCCCGCGAAAATTACTCTAGAGGATCCATCAATCAGCCCAAGGGCGTACCGAGGATCATAATTAATTTAATTTAATTTAATTCAATTAATTTAATTTTGTCTTTCTTTTTCAAGCGAATTTAGGACAGCATTGTCCTCTCTTACAATTAACGTGATTGATAATCACAAACATCCATGCCCTGGGTGGTGGTCAATCCACCCAGACGGGATTCGAACCCGCGACCTCTAGGTTAGCAGTCTGGGACTTTACCCCGGCGCCACCGAGGCCGGCAATTAGGGGGGAGGGGCAAGCCATGGTCTAGGGTGGGCAATCCATGGTCAAGGGAAAAGGCAAGCCAAGTTGTGGCATTAATTTATGAGATTATTTCCTTGATAAAATATTTTTATTTTAGTTACATATCTTATATATTAGTAAATTACTTCAGGCGTTTTCTAGACCAGGAATCAACCGCGCCCACTAGAACACAACCAATCCCCGTCAACCGTTTTTCCTCCCTCCATCTTTACCCTATGCTTTGCACCCTTCCTTCTACCCTAACTTATCCTCCTCTTCTCACTTGAGAAAGATAGGCAGCGTACCATCGAAAATTTGTAAGAAACAAACTTTCCGCGTAAGTTCCCGACTTTTATTTTTAGTTTTTCTCTCCATCGCTAAGTTTTTCTATGTGCCCACCCTAGGGCAAGAAGAAGTTCATTTATATCATTCATAAATTACTTCATTCATTCACACGACGCCTTAAGCGTCACATTAAGAAAAAATTCAGAGGTAAGGAAAGAAAGGATAGGAACATATAATAGAAAAAGGACGATGACAACGGTGTTGTGGTAGATGGATAGCTAATACTATCTATAAATTATATAAATTATACTAATAAATATCATTTTTTCGTGGGTTTAAAGAAAATTTGTTGAATACATTCGTTTCAATTCAGTACTGATTTTTCTTAAAGGCTTTTGCAATTTTATTTATTATTATTATATTTATTATTTAATACTATTATTATTTTTATATTTTTGTGAAAGGAGGAAAAAAAAATTAATTTTGTTCTGTCCACATATTATACTTTATTCTTGCTTATTGTAAGTTATTGTATCACATATATGTTTCATAGTGATAATGTTTCAAAAAATTATATATATCTACTTTCTTTTTGTTTCTGGTCTGCCGTGAAATTAATTTTTTAAGATGGTAGCTCCTATGCTGGTTTATTAACCATTGGAGCTACCTAAAGCTCCATTTGTGTTGTCCTGTTAAAAAAAAGTGTACATTCAAGCTTGGAGTATTAAATTCAATTCAATTCAATTTCTAGGGTGGGGCAGCTGCCCCTTGCCCCTTGCTGCCCCATTAATCAACCACCAAGTGCCAGTTTTATGATGTCTGAATGAAATTCGTCCATTGGCGGTGGTTTGTATTCTAAACGTTATTCTGAGCTATTTTGTTTCACCATCGATTCAAAATATTCTCTATTTGAGGTTCTCTAATTAAGGCTGTAACATTTTCCAGTTAAAGGTAACGAATCATCATTTAAAAGCCTAATAAATATTATGTACTTTCCCGGTGAATTGAATGCGCAAAGACTTCTCGGGCACGCCACCGGGTCAGGAACTGTATTACTGCCAACGTTTCGATAGCCCTGAGAACGATGACCGGGTCGGACATCGAAACGTCGGCAGTAATGCAGTTCCCCGGTGGCGATCCGAAGAACTCTTCTCGCATAAAACAGGATGACTCCGTACGTCTTTCGGACGGCTCAAGAAGATGACGCTATCGTGTCTCCCCTTAAAATTAGACGATTCTTCAGCCTGCCACTTAGTCCCGGTTTTATGATGATTATCATTATTATAATTATTATTTATTTTTCAAATAATTTTTGCTGGTTGTAGGCGAGGAGCGGGTTATACCAAGCACTCTCGTCTTTTTATTCTGAGTTTAAATATTTTCTGATTATTTGACATGTATTAAAAATATATGTTTTTATGGTAAGTAACAAGTTTTCGGTAATCCAATATATTTAAGACATTGATGCATTGAGTGAGGCACTAGGCCTGTGGCAGAGATAAAAATGGGTGTGACTTGTTATTATATTATGATTACTTTTAGTACAATTTAAGTATTCTACCGATTAAGTTAGGTTTCTATGGAGAAATTAAGAAGTATTCTGTCAGTATTTTGAGTTCCTCCCTTCATGGCCTCTCCTCTTCAATTCAAAATAAGGCTCTATCTCTTTCATTCAATTTAAAAATCCTATTCTTTTCCTTCCTCTCCCTAGTTTATTCAGCATTTTATTCTCCTACACTGTATTCAGCATCACCTCCCCGCTAAATACTACATCCATCCATATTTTTGTCTCCTCCTAATATCATCTAAAAGCTGCCTCTTCTCACCCACCATGTACAGCACCTCGTCGTTCCTCTTCCTCTCCGTCCACTTCACCTTATCCATCCTTCTCCACACCCACATCTCGAATACCTCCAGTCTTCCATCCTCCTCCTTCCTTAGTGCCCATGTTTCAGCACCGTACAGCGCTACACTCTAGATCAAACTCTAAATTCACCTTTTCTTTAAACTCTTACATAACGGTCATCTCATGAGCTCCTTCCTGTTCATGAACGCTTCCTTTTGCTATGGCAATTCTCATCCTGATGTCCTTACTGCAGAGTCCGCTTTCCTATAATTAGCTGTAGAAATAGTTAAACTGCTCTACCCGGACAAGTTTTTCCCCACCTACTTTTATCTTGAGTCTCACATTCCTCGCTCGCGATGGTTTACCAAACCGCAAAACATTTGTCTTCTTGTGAGTAATCCTCATCCCATACTCCTCGCAGCGCTTGTCTAACAGAACCGCTAGACCCTCCAGCTCCCTTTCTGACGGGCTAATCAACGCCTTATGATCCGCAAAACTCACTTATTTAATAATCACTTGTACTCCATCTACCAATGAATGCGTAAAAAAATACGAAAAATATGATTCAAATACTCGTTTCGAATGGCGTCGTAACGGCGAAAACTCAACTCCGAGTCCGTCTGTGGCGGCTTCTCCTTCCAACTTCTATTGAACTGAACTTCACCCTTCCTTTCGCTCCGTTGTTTGGACTCGTGTTGGAAGCCTGGGTCGTTTGGGAAATGACTTTCACTCTTCGTTTGTGATGAAGTCCGGATGAAATCACCGGTCGAACCGCCGGAAAATTATGATGATGGAAACGGGGCAAAAAAAATGAACCCACCCTCAGACCGAATTTCGATCGGGAGGAACAAGATTGGAGAGAATGTTGTGCAAGTTTTCACGAGAAAAGTGATGGGGCGATAGACGGAGTCTAAGGAAAGTGGAAGTGCCCATGCAGGAAGCGCTGAGAGATTATCTATTCCATCGCATTATATGTTAAGTGGGTGCAATTCCTAGGCCTAAAGCGTCGCAGGAGACGATCACAGGATCACATTTGGTCTCTTAACCTTGGCCATGTGGCCCATAGGCGGATTTAGGGGGGCACGTGCCCCCCCCCTGAGACGCAAAAAAATGGACAAACTTTTTTATGCGGTTATCATTAAGTTCGTTTTGTTTTGTGTATTACGGAGCCTCAATCATTTAATTTCGTATTGATAAATTTCACGTTTAAATAAAGAGAGAATTTCGTACAGTAATTGTTGTATCTTGTTTATAATCTTAAGTATGAGAAGTTTGTTTGCCACTCAGACCCTTGTGCTCTAGATGTGCCCCAGAAAAAATCCTGGATCCGCCACTGATGTTGCCCATAAATTGTTCAGTGTATTCTAAGGTAAGGATGAACTTTAGTAATCGCAACGAGACATAGCTCATATTAGAGATGAAGTTTAGGAAAAATGTACAAAAAATAACATTTTCCCCAAGTTTTGCAACACAAGAGGTGTGTTCAGAAAATAACGGGATTTTTTTAATTTCATTGATTTGGATAGCCAGATTGTCATTTTTTTATTTACTGTTGCTAGGTTATTCTCCCGAAAACGTACACTTTTCCACAGGAAAATTTAAAAAATTGTTTATATAAAAGCCAAAATTATTTAATTACAGTCTGTCATCCACACAATCTAATGACGTAAATGGCAGAGATTACTAGTAATATTTACTCTGTTTTTTTATTTTTACTTTTGTGTTGTCTACGAACATGATGCATTTGTCTGCGAACATGATATACATGTCCACGGACACAACAAAAGAGGAATGTTACGTGTTAATGTTAATTATGTGTTTACCTACTCACGAGAAAAAGTTCATTTTATTTGTCATTTGGACATTCTGTAATAAATAGTTATAGTGTATCATCTTGTCCATTACCATTTGTCATGATGTCCACGGGCATGATGATTTCCTCCATATTTAGTTATACTTGGGACTGACAGTAGGTTAGGACACAACCCTTACTATACATTGAAAAAAAAATAAACGTAAACAGATCTTTGTTTGCAAATGTGAGCTTCTTTTCAGTTTTGTGAATTATTGGTTTTTAATTCCAGTGTACAATTACAAATATAAGTCGTTTCTTTTTGTCTCCTGAAAAGTTGCAATTTTTGAGATACGTGTTGTTAAAACTTAGCCATCGATATCTTCCTATGAATTATTGAAATCGCACCCTTCTTCTATGATAACCCTGTATTTACACTGATGTTTGCACCGTCAAGCAGCGCGTGAGGAGCGTGTTCAAGGAATGCCGAAAGTGGGTTGGGAGGGTGGCGTTGGTGGCTGGGAGTGGGGGTGCCGGGCGAAAGTGGTCGGCTGGACGGAGTGACCAGCGGCTGAGAGGAGTTGAATCAAATGACATAATCTCGTCGTTGGAAAATCCACCTGGCGCCTCGCCAGCATCGGCAGCCGTGGCCTAGATGAAGTGGCGCCTATTGCCGACCACTGGCCTAATTCCCCGCGGAACCGGGTTTCCCTCCTCTCTTGGAGACGGGATGGAGAGGCACTTTACGTGGGTGATCACTTAATCATTTGCACTTTTATGAATAAAAACAAACTTTCAAACCGCCCCGGATAATATACATGCCATCCAGTGGCGGGTCAATAGGTCTAAGGGGTCTACATAGGGGGAGTTTTTGATCCAATAGGGTCGAAAACCTATACTTAGGTTCGAAAACCTATAGGGTCGAAACACACACTAAATAAAATCGAAATTTTTGGAGGTTGCCGCCTTGTACAAAGGTATTAAGATATATTTTCCCATATATTTACCTACTTTAACGAATTTAAATACAAATGAGCTCTAAACTTAGGGCCAATTTTACTCGCTTTTGGAATGTCCAATTTACACTAGATAGCATGGTAATTTTGTTCGGACTTTCACTACTACTGTCAGGTTACCCCCTATATTAGCCATCCCTTGCCTCTATCCTAGATTTGCCACTGATGCTATCAATTATATAATCGTCTATATCATGTGTACGGGGTTCAATCAAAATCTTGTAATGTCTAACGACAGGAGACCCATCTAAACTGAATACTCTCAGAGGAAAAAATAAGCTTCCTTTTACGTTAGCAACCATGAGCAGTACAAATAACCCTGTCAAGGGAACTGCATAAAGGGCTCCCCATTCTATCCCATGAAAGGCTTATTTGTGTTGCCACTTCGGTCGTATTTTAATCGGTTTTCAAAAATGCCCGCGGCGCGGTGATGAGTGCAATGCAATCCACTTTTATCCATTACTTTGCAGTATAATGTTTGTCATTGCGAGGAATGGGATTGACAAGTTATGAATTTGATTGATCACATCATCATGTACAGTGGCGTACCTATAGGGGGGATGAGGGGATATATCCCCCCCAAAGCCTCGGACAAATAAAAATATTATTTTAAACTATTGTCTACTTTTGACATGTAAATAATGCACCTGCTTAAAGTTAAATTTTAAGCGACAAATTGATGTAAAATTTATTTCCAGGCATGTCGATTTTCAAAACATTTCCCGGAACCCCTGAAGGGGGGATGCCACTCCAGGCCATCCCCCCCAAAGCATATGCCTAGTTACGCCACTGATCATGTGTATAAATTTCGGTTAACACCTCTAATTTTCCCTTATTTCCCCGTGAAACTCGGATCACTTTGTCTGTCAGCGAAGCGTGTGGCGACTTCTGTCAACCCATTTAAATGCGCGATGGATGATAACAGATTTAGAGATAGGCAGGAAGATCCTCTTTTGTAATATTCGTAAACCCTGTATTCGACGCACCCCTAAAACGTATTTCTACCCTACGCAATTAAAAAATCCTCCTTTGGGAAATTTAAACACCTCTTAATAAATATGAACAAGAGCGCTTAAGATGATTGAGCAGTACCAGAAGAAGAGGCCAGCATTAAAACCCCAATATAAGCATTATAGTGATAAATGGGACAGGTAAAAATCAAATGAACGACTTATCAGGGTTGATAAAAATCATGATTTTTTTTTTTTTAATTTGTTAATTTTTTTTATTTAAATCGGATTTTATTGATTTAAATGAGATTTTTATGATTCTCCATTGGTCAAAAATTCAGTTATTTGCAAAACTAACTATTTGGGCAGCATATTGGAGAACGATGGTTTGCAGAAACAATAAGAGACAACATACTCTAAACTTAATACAACATTTAGTTAATCAGGGGAGAGAACTATGGAAATGCCAATGGTATCAAATTAAAAATTACGCCAGCATAATAAAAAATTGCCATTGGATGTATCAAATGTGCAATATTATGCGGTTCTAAAGGATATGAAGTTTAGAAAAATTCTGTAATTGCAACTTTGTATGGTGCCTACGCTTAGAAGTTAAATCAGAAAACAATTTTTTTCAACGGATACACTAGTATTCTAACCAAAGCCATTTTTTTAAATTTTCATGTTACATGCATTCCTACAGTATCATTTCTATTTAAGAGCCACCATTGTGCTGATAACTGTCGATTCATTGTATTAATTAAGAAATAAAAATCAAAATTATACACTTACAGCTTCCTTTTCTTGACTCTTAAAAAATCAAACATATAGATCACATTATGATTAAAATCACCTGATTTTTAAAAATAAAAATCAAGTGATTTAAATCGTAATTTAAATCAAAGTGGTTTAAATCAATCAACCCTGCGACTTATACAATACATTTTCATAAAAGCCAGACACTTTTTCTCTTTCGGGGAAATTCGAAGGCCATAACGCAATGAGTCTTAAAGGAAACTTTACTTTTTGATTCATCATCATTAGCCAACAATCTTAAGATTGGCTTGACGCAGCTCTCCATTCCTCTCTCCTATCCACTAGCCTTTTCATAGCGACGTAATTCTTCTCTCTTTTAGATCGTTTATAACCTGTCCTATATAACTCATTCGGGGCCATCCCTTGCCCGTCTTCCCTTCCACCTGTCCTTCTACGATTGTCTTCATCAAGTTTTGAGTATACAATCCAAAATGTGAACGACGGAATCGAATTGATGATCGGAATATATGTTTCTACCCAAGCAAAACACACGTGAGGTTAGTTGCAACCGATATTCAGCAACATAGAGTATACTCTGTGGTCGCCACCGATATTCGCGGTGAAAAACATGTGGGTTATCATGTTTGAGACGCACCGAATGTGTGATGAATTTTGAAGGCGAAAATGCTTACCAGAGCCAAAAAGTTTCGATAGATAATATTTTAAAGAAATATTACCATGAGAAGACCTGTGAAACAAAACTATCGGCATACACTATAATAGGATAGTAATCCTGTTAATAAAATACCTAAATAAACCTAAAAACCTCTAAATAATTCGTCATCCTCAATATTCAGCTTTATATAGGTCTAAGGATACGAGATTAATTTTGATAATACTTTTACGCGTTAATATCGGCATAAATTCGGGGAAAAGATTTCCCAATCCTTTTTCAGTGTTTTTAAGTATTACCTTTTTTTAGTCACAAATTGTGCCTTTGAAATTGCCACAATTTTTATTTGGTTCTCATGAAATAATAAGAAAAATAGTCAAATGGTTGTTTTTAATTTCACGTATCTTTAGCTCCACTTAAAACTATAGCGCTATACTTGAACGCTTCGGATGTATTGCCTCAAAATGAATTTCTCCTAACTGTCCCTTTTCGATACTTACTAAAATAAATTTGTCGAGAGGTTACAAAATTAAACTTATTGTTGGATCCATGAATGCACGGAGGCGTGATATAATCCGTCTTTTTCTTTCCGTAACGGCATTTCGACGTGGTCGCGTGTCCAAGTGTCGACTCTTCCAGCCGCTCCGCTACGCCAAGCGGCGTGACTAATGGGTTTCGAAGATTCTCCAGAAGTGCCCCCTCGAGATGTCGTGTTCCCACCCGTGACTCGCTTTTATACAAGTGGGCCACTCGGTCGATAAATATTATTCCTCGCGGTCGACGGCTTCAGCGCGAACCAACTGGTCGAAAACACAACGCTCGCTCGCGAAAAAAAAACGCACTCGCTTCTTTATGCGCAAAAAATATTAGAAGTCTTCTTCTGGGGTCGCAGCTAATATTTCTGAATATTAAGATGGTTTTAGACGGACTGGGCTCATTTGATGGATAACGGTGCTCTCACACGTAATATTTCCGCATATTAAGAGATGCTCGATGATGGGCTGGACTTATATGATAGTTAACGGTATTTTATTTTACAATGACCGAACATATTTATTTTATGAGAACCAAATAAAAATTATGGCAATTTCAAAGGTAGAATTTGTGACTAAAAAAAAAGGTAATACTTAAAAACATTGAAAAAGGATTGGGACATCTTTTCTCCGAATTTATGCCGATATTAACGCGTAAAAGTATTTTCAAAATTAATCTCGTATCCTTAGACCTATATAAAGCTGAATTGACGATGACGAATCATAATTATCGTAAATGCAATGCAGTCATAAACCTACAATGTTCTACAGGGAATTCTCCAAAGTTCACTTCATTATTAACTTTTTGGTATTCCATTATATGTTTCTTGAATATTCCACTATTACTTAAACCACTACTTTTTTTACTCATAACTAAGATTTATCTAAAATAAAACCAGCCCACAATGACTCACAAGGGAGGATAGGCATTGCTGTTCTTAAAGTTTTAACGTTGAAATGAGCTTAAAAACATCCGAGTAAACTCGAATAAAACCATCGGGAATAATTTTCTTTCTTGTTCCTTTATAAACGCACGTATTTTCCCTGGTCTTTTTGCAGCTAATTTGTTAAAAAGCTGTAAGAAATATAGACTTCTTAAAACAGTTACGTAGCACAAATTATGAGATATAAGACATAATTACATTGAAATATCTGAGGGATTTTTTACACAGTTTTAATATGGTAGATATTAGTTTTGTTTCGACATTTTAATTCACTTCTGTTTAGAACAAAAATGCCGCACAATGTGAATATTTTCGTTCTTACAATTAGTGGTCGCTGTCAAAAATGACATTGTGCAGCAAAAAGTATATTTTCTGGCAGAAAATAAATAAATGAGAAACATATTGTCGAGTACACTATCCCAACTTTATGGTGTGATGTCGTGAGACTACCAAAAAAGTAAAATCCTCGATGCTGAATCATTCTTTTGTGGGTGGCCATTTGCACTTTATCAAATTGGAAAAAATCCTTTGAGAAGTTTAAATGCGTTTCGCTAAATATGGACGATAGCGATTAAGGTGGCTAATCAGCACCAGAAGAAGAAGAAGCCAACATCAATCCCCAAAAACACCAAAGGATGAAGTCCGCCATGAAAAAATATTTTATAAAGAATATATACTTTTTCATGGCGAACTTCATCCTTTGATGTTTTTTACTTAGCACCCGTGCGCGTGACTGCGTACAAAGTCACTTGTTTCTGCAGTGCTTATTAATCCCCAACTTCAGTGCTTAGTAATGATCACGATATATGAATAGATGAAAAGCGAATGTAATACTTTATATAATACATTTTTATAAAATCAACTGATTTGGGCGTTACTTGGTGGAACGATGAAATGTTCATGGTGAAACAAAACACAGTACTATTCCACAAACTTCCACAAAATTCAGATACTGGAATTTATAAAAATGTATTATATAAATTGTATTATAGAAACGTATTCTGATTTCTCTGGGGAAACTCCAATACCGTAATTCAATGAGCCTTTAGGGAAACTAAGTTTTACGACTGTCAAAGGAGCAAAATCGTTGGTGATGAATTATCTTCGAGTGTTGGGTCTCTGGTCTTTTTCCTTGTTTATACGAGTTCTCATTGGTGTTCTGACAGACCGCTCAGGGCCAAATAAATTCGCGGGAGAACACGGGGTGTATCGTTGTGTCCTTAACCCGCGATACTTGGATAGATTGTGTTTTGTTATTTTTGCCCGAGTACGGTGGCGACGCCCCAGTTGTCAACAATCATTCCTCCAATCTGGTTTCACGCACGCGGTTTTAAATTCTTACATGATCTGAGTTCAGACCGGTTTAAGCCAGGTCGGTTTCTATCCCCAATTTAATATCAGTTATTAGTGCGAAAGGACCATAATTGAAAAATATTTATGTTTTGAATTTTATTACTATTTTGGCAGAAAAGTGCTATGGATTTAGAATTCATCTATGCAGGTTAATTTCCTACAAATAGTACTTGTATTTAAATGATATTGTTTTAAGATTTTTAGGAGGTATTCTATTAGTTATTTGTGTTTTGGTAGGAGTTGCTTTTTTAACATTAGAACGAAAATTTCTTTTCGAATTTCTTTTCGTGCTATGGATTTAGAATTCATCTATGTAGGTTAATTTCCTACAAATAGTACTTGTATTTAAATGATATTGTTTTAAGATTTTTAGGAGGTATTCTATTAGTTATTTGTGTTTTGGTAGGAGTTGCTTTTTTAACATTATTAGAACGAAAAGTTCTTGGAGATTGTGTTTTGTTATTTTTGCCCGAGTACGGTGGCGACGCCCCAGTTGTCAACAATCATTCCTCCAATCCGGTTTCACGCACTGAAATTAAATGTCACCTTGGGTGCTTTCTGAGCGAACCGGTTTTCGACGGATTAAAACAACTACGCATCGAATGAGGATTGTCCTGGATCCACTTGAAAAACACTCTCAATTAAAAGTACTCAACCATTCATCTACAGTGGTTTTTTCGCAGAGAGATTGCTTGAGAAGTGCAGAAGAGAATTAACTCCGCTTAAGGTAATTAGAGAGCCTCTATAAAAGTAAACAGAATTAGATGAAACTTTGGTCACATATTCTTTGAAAGACGCACTATCAATGATGCAAAGAAAAAAGGATTCTAAAGAGCCGTTTTTTTAGATATTTGACGGTAAAATTGTGATAATTTAACATGGAGAAATACAATTTTTTCGAGCTAACTAAGCCTTTTGTGACAAGAAGTTGTTGAGACGGCACGAATTAGAAGCAAAAGTTTGTGAAAAATCTTGATATGTACGGGAAATCATAAATTCATGATAAAAAAAGAAAGATATTTGCGAAAAATTGCATGAAACTGGCAAGATGGCCGCCGGGATCTCTGGTACCAACATCGCAAACGAAAATCACTACACCGACTTCGCCTAAATTATGCGAATATAATTAGTTTTTAGGCTGTTGCATACGTCTTAGATATCTTTTGTTTATAAATAAATATATTTATTTACGATTTACCACTTAGATTGTGAATAGTTTATCAAAAGTATCGTCAACAGTTCAGTGCGCAAAGGTTGAAAGCGGTGTTGAAACTAGCCAAGTTGACGACAGTAATTACCTTTAAAAAATAATTTTTTACGTTTGCATTGTGCTGAAGTGAAAAATTGCACTCATATATCATTCCTAACTATTTTTTCTTTTGTTTATTTTTTTGCGACTCTTTTGCGTAAAGAATAGGCAGATCGAGTAAATTACTTCACTTCAGCTGATGCCGCTTTAACAGCCGTCAGTACAGCTTGGGGAGGGGTAAAGGGTGCAGAATTATCGTAAAACGCTGGCTTCAGACTAGCTTCAGTTAGACTTTAAAACAAGTTTTGAAAGTAGAGTCGGAAAAGAAATTTTCTAATGGCCAGATTCATGCACACATAATTTTTAATTCCCAATCTTTCGATTCGAAAAAAGCACAGCATATTCTAATGAGTCGAATTGTTCGATAAGTATTCATTTCTATTCACTGACGAATCAAATTTTACCTAATTAGAGTCGATCCTCTTTGTGATTCACCAAGAATTTTTGTATCCAATAACGATTACGTTTACCGTTATTTGGAGAACTGCGGATGTGATTTAGTCGAGGTCCATTGCAATTTTTAAAAAGATTTGGTACCATTCCATGATTATTTTACTACTCAGCCAGTTTCAATACTCAAGTGCGATTTTTAAGGGACTCAAAACACTCTATTCTGAATCACTTGAAAATGGCTCTTAAGTTCTCAAACCAGTTGGGCAATAAAATAATTGTGAAACAGGACAAATAAATTGTTTCAAGTGATTTACCTTTATTTTATACCTGTGAACTGGTATTCTTTCCCACTCAAGGTGTTTAAGTGGGAATATGGAACTGAAATAAGTTATCGTAACGACTTTTCACACACGTTAAAAATTTATATATTCAGCAAAATTCCACTGGTACACTTGCTATGCTGGAGGTCGTGGAAGTGAATTATGCTCATTATGCGACCCACACTGTCGCGGGGTGATAAATACTCGATAATTGAAGTCCCAAGGTCTTCTTCCAATTATAACATTCCCCATCCTCTCTCAGGATTGAGAAGGGACGCTGCAACTAGAAAAGGTTCCGAAAACACAACGTCTTACTGAAAGGGCTCCTTACGAGGGGTAAATACGGTTGCGAAAGTTATGTAACATATATCGCATTTCAAGGCTGCCTCACATTTGCATTTTGGTGAAGTCCGTTTCGCTCGGCTGCAGTCGAAATATCGACCAATTAAGGATAGGATTATATTTCAAGACACTGGTGTCGACGGTAATGACTTGCGCTTTTTAAGGTCAAATACTCTGAATTAAAACTCGATTAAATATATTTAATTAGGCGGATTGATACGATACTCGGAGTCTGCGCGCTATGCTTATATTACTTGAGCAATTGAGGATAAATAAATACACTCATTCAGTCGGTATCTCAACCCTTAGTATAGTAATAAACCGAATATATTCATGTTTAGGTTTTACCCTTGCCTATCAAAACCTTAGACCATCTGTATTTTCAGCTCAATTTTTTTAGCATAAAATCAATTCACTTGGATTAGTATCGTAACGTTAAAATCGTATCATCTGACGGTGATATGGAATTCCTGCTGGTCTAATACATATATTCAAGAGAGATACGGAAAACATCACTGTAGAACCCCACTATATTTCCAGGACCGACATAAACGATAAATTAAGAGAGATATTTCGCTGAACGGATAGATATGGGAATTCGTTATTCTCCCGAACCATAAAGGACTTAAATAAATGCTAGTCGTAATTTCGTTAGAGCACTTCTTTTTCATGAGTAAATGGCTCGTGTCCTAACACCCCCCACCAGACTCCTATTTAGGCGGCTTGCGGGTTAGTATGAAAATGTAGATAAAAACTACATTAGTGAAGAATATAAATTTATAATATGAATGTTAGCGACTCATTCGTAAAAAAATAACAAAAATAGCTATGGTTGAAATTGATAGTATGCAAAAGGATGCTTCAAACTATCAATTATAAAATAACACATTCTTTATCATTTGAACTTTTATGTATGGTAATTTACCAAGTAAAAGTTTCCTTAGTTCATTGGTAGCACTGTCTAATAGGGTGGTTTCCTATTATTTTTTTATTGCCTATATCGGAAGATTATTACTCCAGGAGTACGTATTTTACGCTTTTAGATTTTTAAATGACGATATCTATTTTTCGCGATTAAATGAAAAGTGAAAATTTTCAAGCGCGCGAAAACGCGACGGGTAAGGAAATCTCTCCGTGTGACGTATTTCTGGTTCCCCCTCCCGCCTTGTGAGGTGACCTTGATCGAGGCTCTGAGCGCTGATAGGACGCAGGATGCTAGAGGGTAGCTGAGTACCTTGCTGTCTGGTAGCGCTTGGCTTAAAAAAGGTTTATTAATACCTTATCAAACGAAGAAAACTTTCCGACCTTAGCCAGTTTTAATAGGTGATTATTAAGACATGTTTCCCTGAGCTCTGCGCCTCATGCATGCATTGGTAACCTCAGACGACGTATAACTCCTATCTTCTCCTAAAGAAACTAGGTCCCTGTGACGTCACGTGGAGTGGCATCGCATGGGCGCCAATCTGGCCCTTTTCAAATGAGGATAAAAATGGACCATTGCCATTCGTCTAAACCGGTATTTCTAAAACGAAATAATTTGTATATTATGAATACAGTAATTGTGGGTAACAAATCGCAATCAATGCCTTTCGGTTTCTTTGATGAAGGAAACTACCCTATTGGAGGAACTAATTTGAACATTTGCGCAACTTGACATGATGATCCGCAAGGACACTCAATGCTGTAAAAGTCGTGAGTGGCTCCCGATGTACTAATTTTAAAGAATAAATGTTAATCCAAAAGAACCACATTACATACTTGCTCCCATTCCTGTTACTCACCAATGACTGTCCCTAATCGCAGGTATAATTTACCTTCGAAAACACAAATTACTTCCCGAAGCTAGTTTCACGGATTATCAAAGGACCATCAAAGCGTGTTCCGCTACCACGAAATTGAGTAGTTCCATTACTCGGGATGGGTTCTTCAGTAAATTACACTGCCATTAAACTAGAGAAATTTACGAAGTTACAGAGTATAAAGTTTGCTGTCTGACCCAGATATTTGCAATCATTTTTGAATAATAAATAAATGCATATTCACCAAATATCTCCTTCTGAACAACATACTGAAAAAAAAGAATTTTTTCTCGTGGGGAAGCAATAACATTTCATAAAAGAATTACCCTTCATTTCCTCAAGTTACGCTAAAGGCTAAGGGCATAAAGGGCTGTTTACAAAGGCAAGCGATGACTTAAGAGATGATGTTATGATCCCCGCCAATTTTCCGCGATTTGCGCAATTACGGTAAAAATGATCATTCATAATTCTGCCATGATTATTATGATTACTCCACGGAAATTTATGCAGGGATTGAGAAATATAGGAGCAAAAAACGATGAGCAGTTAACTTCACTTTATTGCCTACCTGTAAATGGTTCTTCATTTCGCGGTTGCAAAAAAGTTAAAAGCCAGAATATTAGCTGACCTACTTCGCATAATTGCCCTTGTAACCTCAGAAACTAATTTCTCATTCAAAATATTATGATATGAGTCACTAACTTTATGCGATTCAAGTATCGATATTTTTTTTATAATTGCATCGATGTAAGAGTACAACCACTGAATACACAATCTCTGGAATATTGTATAAAATTCCCAACGCCAGAAAGAATAGTTTCAATTCATTGATTCAAAGTTGAACGATGAATTAAGGGAGAATATATCATGGTTATTCTTAGATGAGAGATAAATACGAAATAAATCGTAAGAAATACACTTCCAAGTAAGATCTGTCGCTCTTCTTAAATTTACTCACACCCATGTCAAGTGGTGAAAACCACACTCAGACGGGAACCGAACCCAGAGACCCCAGGTTTAGCAGTCGAGGACATGGGCGTACCCAGCGAGGGGCAGGAGGGGGAAGCTGCCCCGCTAGAAGCAAAAATTGCACATGTCTTAAAGGGAAATAATATTTTTTCAAGCAAATAATTTGAAAAACTAATGAAGAGCTGTTACAGTTTCCTTAAAATGTTGGTTTCATTCACCTTTTCCATTCTTAAATCTTACCTATAACTTGAACAACCATGGCTTGCCCCCTCCACCCCCTGGTTTTGATCCCGAGTACGCCCTTGGTCGAAGACTTTTCGCGTCGTACCTACCGTCACTGGGGCCGACATTCATCATTATAAATATCAACGCAGAGACCATATTCAAAAGATTACTTAATAGGTAAAATATAATTCATATGGATGCCCAGAAAAATTATCGAACTTTATCTAATAAATGTATGATAAAATATGCTTTGTCATCGTGTTTTTGGACATCACGCGCCCGTTGTACTTCCAAGTCAAATCACGTTAAAATAGGCAAACATTTTAGATAAATTTAATTCGCGTCTTCCATTGCTATTCTAAAAATCTCACTTCCATGAAGCATGATCCCACTATTTTATGAAAATAGTTACTAACATGTACTCTCAGAGATCGGTGATTACCGCCTCAATTACCTTCAGACTGCGTTCAATGAGCGTAATCCGAAATGCGTTGGCTCATGAAAAATTCACGATGGAGAGGTACGTGCTTCCATAATGTATTAGGGATAGTATTTCCAGAGTAATTAATATACTATTGTTTCCGTCTGCCGAGAGTCTTTTGCGTAACCACTCTTTGCATTGCAAATTCAGAATGTACCTCAGAAAACCAACTTAATGATGGCGAGGTCGGAGAAAGTCAAGTTAACACGTGTTCGCAACTTTCGACAAAACAAGAAACACATCTTTCACCAGTAAACAAGTAGAAAGAGTCCTAAGAGTGCTATAAATTAACCATTAGGTTAAAGATACCAGAGAGGATATCTAAGCCTGAAATGAGTCTCAGGAGCGTAATTTGCGATGCAAATGTTTTAATCAGGAGAAAGTAATTTACGTAACGGATGATTGGGACTTAAGCTTTAGTATTTAACACTAGTAAAGCGGACTCAATCTTCAATATTATTTCTGCTGTATAGATACCTTTTTCTCAACTTATACGAGTGTATCTTAAATAGGGATTTGCGAGTACTCAAAAATACGAGTCGAATCGAGTAATTGGTACTCGACTCGAGTGTTTCGAGTTTCCATACGAATGTCGAGTCGAGTAGTTTCGGTTACAGAGCTGTCGGGGCCAGCAAGTTCCAAAGTTTGCCGACAGGAAGCGCTATCATGAAATTGATGTAATGATATCGTTTTCAAAGTCGACGCGCCATTCTACTGCCTCGGCCTGGGATTTTCAGCTTGCTGTATACGCAGCAGTCAAGCACTATAGTCGTCTACGTAGGCGCCGAATACCTTACCGTCAACCGCGCCGGACTACCGTCTTCCGACCCGGCGGCATTTTCGGAGTAATCCGAGTGGACCACGCTCATACTTTCTTATGCAATACTTTTGTACCCCACTCTACTTTCTTCATTCAAACGCCGAGAGAATAGTTTAAAATTGTTAAGATTTCTGAAAGAAAGAAATATATTTAACTTTATGGTTTTGGCGGTCAATGCCGGTTTTTCCCGATTTTGACTCCAATACCATCAGCGTTTCTCATTATCATTTCCTTTTTACATTAGACTAAGGAATCAGAATAGAAAATTCACAAAGGGATTGGTAAAATGAGATTATGTTGGAGTATGCATTGTAGTATTGCATGGCCCAGAAATTACCATACTCGACTCGACTCGATAGTCGCGAGTAGTTTTCAACTCGACTCGATACTCGACTCGAAATCTAAAAGTACTACTCACACATCGTTAATCTTAAACTATCTCGGAGTCATCGTACTAAATTAACTTTCCTTTCACAAGTATGTTACGCGAAAAATATAACGGTAGAGAAATCACTTTTAATCTTCATAGTGCTCGTTTTTACAAGGGTTGAATCTTTAGTAGCCTAAGATGGAACGAAAAGTGCTGGAAAAATTCAAAGTGTACAAAAGGTGTCGGTCATAGTCATTCGTTCGCAATATAATTTAAGTACAAACAGTGGCCCTTTATGTAACAGAATATTGGCCTGCCACAGCAAAACAAGAACAGGTCACGCATGCCATGGAAATGAGGATGCTGCGATGGATCCTATAATAGGCATCTCCCGCCTCGATCACGTCATGAATCAAGACATGCGGAAAAGAATGGGAGAAGAAGTTGAAGTTGAAAAGAGTTGCACCAATCACGGACAAGATGCGCTGGCTCGACAGAATGGGGTGCTCTCATAAAATTAAAATGCTAATTTTTTTACATGTATAGATAAGTAAGTTAAAGTTATAAATGTTTGCAAAATATGACTTCATAATTCTCAATATTCTTGTTGCTACGGAGCTTCAAAGTTGTGACGTCAGAATGCGAGTAAACAGATTCGCTCCATGGCAATAACAAACAGTAACGACGATAGCAAACAGCTACGACGATACTTATTCATTACTTGAAGGATGGGTCAAAAAAATTGTGAACAGTTTTAAAGATTTTACGGTGTACGTATTGCGCAATGGCTGACTCCGACTTCGTAAAGGTGTAATCTGGGAACATTATGAAGGTAGATTAATTCTGCCACGGCAATAATGATTTCTACAGTTTCAGTTATTATGTATACATATTTTATATGACTGATGATGAAATTAACATGTATTGCTATGAAAAAATATATTTTGCTGAGAAAAAAGTACTGAGAGA
Organism: Ischnura elegans; assembly: GCF_921293095.1. Lineage (NCBI taxonomy): Eukaryota > Metazoa > Arthropoda > Insecta > Odonata > Coenagrionidae > Ischnura > Ischnura elegans. Next base: position 40,595,855 of record NC_060257.1, read on the forward strand.
TACATAGGTTTTTTAAAACTGGGATAATAGTTTACTGGTACCACGTAAATGTATAGTTTACTGGACTCTGACGTCACGCTCAGCCAACATGGCGATGGGTAGTTTGGAGCGCAAGATTACTATACAATTTTCAAAGTGGAATTTTATGAATAATACGCAGGTTAAAGAAGAACTACTTTCACTGTACTTTTCAGTGTAGCAGATTTTTTTTCGCATAATCATCTATTTTCAGTGGAATTCCCAACTAAGGCAGACATGAAGACCGTCAACGCCACGCCAGTAGACGCCCTTGATCGAGCCAAATGGAGAAGACTTAGCAGAACAGCAGACCCTGCAATAGCGCGGGACAAACGCTAGGATGAAGAAGAAGATAATTTAAGTATAAAAATTTGAATCCGTAATACATATACATAGGTATTCCAAATTTGGAATAAACTGATAGGATATTAGCTTTTTATCGAAAATAAAATAGCAGGATAATAGATTAGTCCTCATGGAGTCAGTAGCGTCATAATAGATCCAAGGGAGAGCGATTGTAGGCGAATGTTGATCAACAGCATTGGACGGCATTGAGTGACGTCGCAAACTTTCCTCGCCCTTCTAACGACAAATGTTTACAATGATCGCTGATGATAACCCACAATTAGGCCAACAGATAAGTGGATCTGGCATTGAAAATATCTCCTCTTTTGCGGTATTTTTATAATGGTATCGGCTAATTCTACTTCATAAAAATACATCTAAATCTAAGAAATACCCCGCGAGACACCTCTAGGGCGTTTGGCAGGGGGTGATCAATCACCAGCATTCAGCATGCAACTGGACTCCCACATGCAATTTGCAAACCACACGGTCCAAAAAACTTCACGCATACTAACAAATTATATCACCATATGCTGTTAGAATAATAATAAAATTCAGAAACATGCATTAAATTTTACATAAGTTAGTAGGCTACACTACAAGTTATCTAATCTATTTATGAGTTCTAACGATGTAAAAATATAATAATAATAATAAATTTATTGTTCTAGGACCTTATAACATAAGATCTTTTACAAATAAGTCTCAGCAGTGAACAACAAAGAAAAAGTGATAATACAATTTTACAGTATTAATGAAATATTGTATTACAGTATTTTAATTACAATTATATTTTTCAAGTAAATAAGCGTACATTTTCATTTTGAATTGATTTACAGTTAACAATGCCGTCCGGTATTTCATTCCATATTCTTATCGCAGAGTTTAAGGTTGACAATTGGTACACCATAGTTGGGCAATTTGGAATTTTAAATCGTCTCCTAGCTCAAACTTTTCTACATGTTTCACTCTGGTGACATATAATCATTTGATAAAGATAATCATGCGTTTTGGATGACAAGATTTTATATACAAACACAGATAGCAGTAATTTAGTTTTCTGTTGGGATTTGCAACCACTGCAACTTCGTGTAGTAAGGAGTGACATGCTCCCGAATATTTATATCATATATATCTAATCAAAGAATTTAACTATGTTTATAACTTCTGATATAATTCACTGGTTAGGTCGGAAAAAAACAAGGGAACAAAAGTCTAAAGGCGGAACCAGCAGGGTATTTCTCAATTTTTTTCGTACTTCTATTGGGATTAGGCGTTTGAATTGCTTGATCTGGACCAATGTTTTATGCACATTGTTAGAAATAGCGGATACATGTTCGTTCCACGTTAGCGTATTGTTCATAATGAACCATAAGTTTTTTACCATGTTTGAATAGCCAATATCAACGCCTTCAAGAAACATAGAAGATAGGAGTCTAATCGCTTGGCTAAACTAATTCTTACAAAGAGCAGTAACATTGAATAATGGAAAATGAACACAAAAAATTATAATATATATTCGAACTACCTTCTATTCTATTTAAAAATTGTCTTCCTACCTCTCCCTTCGCGAAACCAGATGTTGGAAAATAAACAAAAAAGTACAACTGTAATGCCTCGTTCACATTACGATTGTCCGAGCGATCGTCCTAACGATAGTTCGCCGAATTACCCGTGTGAATGAATGTCCTGACAATAGTTCACGTAGTTCCAAACGTTGCCACTTTACGATGGTTAGGCGCTGGGAGACCGGAAAAGGAAGCGACAAGAGAAAGACGAAAAGCTCGTGTAGCTCTATTTTTTCATAGATTTGTCGTAGGAAGGAAGAACATTGACGGAAGAAAAATTATTCGGTAAATACACGTTGAACACAGTAACATCTTGTCCCTGCATACCTCACCAGCTTTGCTAACCGTCAATTTCCCGTTCACTTTATATGTCAGCACTAGAGGGTAGCACAGGTTTTAACCATCGTCGTGTAGTTCTTAGTAGTAGAAGTCGCACCATAGTTCCGACAATCGCTGGAACAATCGTAATGTGAATGAGGCACAACGAAAACATTTGTGCGCAGGTAATACGATCGAAAGGTAGTCGATACATTGTACAATCCGTGCACGGAAATTGAATACAATATTTTTTTCCATTCGGGAAGTGCCTCGCGTGTTGTGTGTGGGAAGCCGCTTTGAGGAACGGGATCTTTACCGCAAGCGGTCGGCACGCGCCCGGTCAGCGGCGGCGCGACTACGTAATCGACGCATTCCGATCGAAATGTATCGAAATGCAGGGCGCGATGCATTCGAGTGCACGCCGGACTCACGTAACGCGAGGAAAGTGAAAGTTGCCGGGTATCGGTTGATTCAATCTGCGGCAGCTGTTGTTGTCCCCCGGGCAACACAAGGGGCCGCGCCCTAACCAAGAACTTTTGGACTTCCGCGCAAACATGGAGTGCGCATGGGCGTACCCAGCGAGGGGCAGGGGGGGCAGCTGCCCCCCCCCCTAGATCGCAAAAGTCTTTCAGAATGATAATAAAATTCAGAAACATGCATTTTTGCGTTGTAATGACGAGTCATGCGACCAAAGAAGCATGCTTTGCGCTGTAATGATGAGACTAGCTCGTCATGAACTTGCAATGCCAAACCGCGCAAAGACGAGTGTATTTCGTCATCGGATTTTCATAAGTTTAGCACTATTTTGAGGAACAATACAGTGGCGCCGACTCCATGGGGCCTGAGGGTGCCCGAGCCCCCTCAAAGATTCGTTTGGGGGGGGGGGGGCGGAGCCCCCTTAATAATTCAAGAAAATAATTTAGTTATATTATGCTATGTGAAATCACAAAAATATATTGGTAATTTTTATTTCCCATGTTTGACGATAGTTACCTTTTAAAAACAATTCAACAGTGTGTTAAAACAAATAATTATAAGGTTAAGCAGGTTAACTGAATCAAGTGGTGGGAATCATGATAGTGTTTCGGTGCTGCGACACACTTTGAATTTAACCTTTAATCGGGACAAGACCTCCGATATGGGCCCCCCCAATATTTTTTACAAGTCGGCGCCCCTGGAACAATATAATTATTTTGAAAGATTAACAATGTATTAGTAAACAATGCATTCATAGTATACAAAATGGTATTTGGAGGAGGCGACCGACAGCTGAGGTCATTTGCGCCATGAGGGAAGGGTGTGGAAGGAAGGGTGGAGAGAAACCCGGCGTCGGCCTTAGCCTGCTCTTAACGAAAGGCGCCAAGGGGACCACGGCTTAACGTCCCATCCGACGGACGGAGTGTTGCGCTTGAAATGTCCTCCATACAACATTCAAGCAGGGATCGGGCAGTCTCTGAAAATTCTCTGCCACTACCTGGATTTGAACCCGAGCTCGCCGGGTGGGAAGCCAACACTCTAGCCACCACACCAACCCGATCCCCTAGTATACATAAATAATTCATATTCAATGAAACATGTATGTATGTAACAGGTATGTACTTTGTAACCTTTGAGAATGAAAAACAGCAAAGAGTCAAAACCTGGGTCAGGCCATTAAAAAAATTCGTGGAACATGCAATATTATTGAATCTGTAATTATGTTTCCTGTTACACAGTTCCACCAAATATCCCCATCCACCCTTCAGTTGGTAGTAAAAATACATTTTAATCACCCTATAAATGATAATTCGATTTTACAATCATTTAATCACGTAGTCACGGTGTAATAAACTAATAATCTGCCACGGCCTGCCATCCCTGCACACCAATGTCTTGAACTACCTGTTTCCAAAACAAAGCTCACGTTATGACCCTGCCTTATCATAATAAAAGTAATTTAATGTTTAATAAAAGTAATTTAATGTTTAATAAAAGTAATTTAATGTTCGATATATTTGCACACAATGTATATTTACATAAAATGAATGTAATTTAATGCACTGTACAAAACTGTAAAAATTATTTCCGTGATAGTTAATTAATTTTCTCGTTGATTTGCTTGTATTACTTTCCCTTTTCTTGTTTTGATTGTGTTACTTAAAAATTGTCCGCTAAATGCTGGTATATTTGCACAATGGTCGATTATTCACTTGTAAATTTATAGAATGTTCATATGAGGCTGAGTAGTCAGCCGAGTACGCTACAAATTTCTGTTCAATATTCTGTGCTGGGATTGCAAAATAAAATATTTCTCTCTATCATTTCTGCGATTCGATACTCAAATCACCGATGGCGGCGCTGAAGGCAGTGACGTAATTTGCCAACATGGCCGACACATTGAGGATATTGTTGTGATGATAACATAGTCGTAATAGGATTATTCGTTGAGCCACTGCCAAAATTAAAGTAGAAAATATCAAGGTAGATTTTTCTTGGCTTTGAGGATGCATTTCGACACCAAGGGGCAACAACAAATAGCAGTAAATATTCAGAAATTACAACTGAAATATCCTCTACTACTTCACGGCGTGTACTCAAAAACTTCATAATGACCGTGTCTCCCGTAAAAACGCTATCATTATCAGAGTATCAAAGAAAAGTTGAATACTTAGGTTACCTTTCACGCGTTTAACCAAGAAACCGCTGTGAAAGTAAATGATGAATTGTTGCAATGAAGGGCAACTAAACAGCATTGTACATAAATATGAATGCATAAAATATATTAATTATAGCTTTTTGATAGGTTATTACCAATAATATATTCATAAAAATCAGAAAATACCCAAAAGTCCCAATGATTTGTTAATGTGATTTCCTCTGGTAAATGATTGACATCCTCGGAGCTCTACTTCCGAAAATGACCGATAGACGGCGTTTTGATCGTCTGGATTCTCGAATAGCCAATTGGCGATAGGAAAGTGTGGGTGAGCGGTTTAAAAGGCCTCAAGGCGCCAATAGTACAGGCGCCCGCATGATCACATCGGCTGGCTACGGGGTCAAGGACACCGCCCCTCAACTCTTTCTATGATGAATATTTCAACACGGCGGCCACTGAACCGTGTCGACTCACGGTTTCGCTCCCGAGTCGACGAAAATCACGTCTCCTCAATGTTAACAAACACTGCAGACGTGCAGGCCAAGCGGCACGACATGTTTATAAAAAGTGCAATTTTTCAATCCCTACTAGCGATGGAGGGAACAAGGAAGAAATTATCAGCAGAATAGCCCAGGCTAAGAGAGCATTCCACCGAAAGAAAGATATACCTACAGCCAGGGGCGATCTGGGGCAGTGGCGCAGCGAGGGGGGGGTTTTGGGGGATACATCAGGGGTGCCGACTTACAAAAAATATTGGGGGGCCCAAACCGGGGACCTTGCCCCGGTAAATTTTATAAGTAGTGAATTTTAAGTTTTTTAAGCATTTCAGAAGAGTCATATGATCAACATTAGAACCCTGATCACTCGAATCTCGATATTTGGAAACTCCGGGGAAAATCGACAAGTCTGACACATTTTTTCCTCACATCTGTAACGAATTTTTGGGGGTGCTCGGGCCCCCTCAGGCCCCATGGAGTCGGCGCCACTGGGGTACATAGAAACCCCCCCCCCCACAGAGCTCAGACATTTTTAAAAATTTTAATCCATTTTGCCAAATTGAGTTAATAATTCTTATAGAATAGTGGAAGTATTAATAAAATATCCCTCAGAAAGCTGTAAAATGCACCATTTTAAACCATTTACCCTAAAAATTTTCTGGGTGAGGGCCCCCCACTAACCAATCGGACTCCCTTGTATAAGTTGCGCCAAAAACCCCCCTAGCCTTAATTCCTAGCTGCGCCCTACATCTGGGGGCCCTCGACTGGAGCTCATGATGGGGCCCTCCTTTCCAAGGGTCCTTCCCCGGAAAATTTTAGGAAATTGCATGACCGGATATGGATTTTGACGCTATTCTGGCTCTTAACAACTAGATAAAATTTAATAAAAATAGCAATTTCCTCTGAAAAATATTCTTACTGTAAAAAGTGAGAATTTCACAGCTTATAAAATTTAATAACAAAAATCTAAAAAAAAACTTTAAACTAAAATTTTCGAAAAACTTTCAAAAAAGAATCAGAATCTATTTATTATTTCCTTTATTTATTTTTATATGACTCCTTAATTTTTTTATTTTTATATAACCTTTATGCACTTAGTATGTAGTGTAATAACTAATAACACGAATGAATGAAAACTTAGAATTTTATAATAGCAAAAAAACTCTGGTTCAAATATTCTGAGTGTTCCATTATACCTATAATATACGCTTCAAGATAGACGCGAGCTTTGTGGGTGCTCCTTAAGCTTGGGGCCCACGGTGATCGCCGACCAGCCGAACTGGCCACAACGCCCCTGTCTACAGCGGGGTATTTAAACATAGAAGCAAGAAAAAATATCAGACCTTACCGGAAGGGTGATTGTTTATAAAGTTGAGTTTCAACCCTGCGAGGAGGAACTGGCAGCCCTAACGGCCGTTTTACACGGTACACGGAATTGCACAATCTGACGTACGTGCGAAGGCGCAATCAAAATTGCGTCGTGTAAAGGCCGTTTTACACTGTACACGGAATTGCGCAATCTGACGTACGTGCGAAGGCGCAATCAAAATTGCGTCGTGTAAAGGCCGTTTTACACGGGGCACGGAATTGCGCAGGTTAGAGCTGAATTAATTTCTAAAATGGCGTGGAATTGCGCGAATGCATGAACGAAATTACAACAGGGGCTATTTTGTCGTCTCGCATCCACGCATTCTCGCATGTGTTCTGGCAATTCACAGCTTTAAGGCCGTTTTACACGGTACACGGAATTGCGCAATCTGACGTACGTGCGAAGGCGCAATCAAAATTGCGTCGTGTAAAGGCCGTTTTACACTGTACACGGAATTGCGCAATCTGACGTACGTGCGAAGGCGCAATCAAAATTGCGTCGTGTAAAGGCCGTTTTACACGGGGCACGGAATTGCGCAGGTTAGAGCTGAATTAATTTCTAAAATGGCGTGGAATTGCGCGAATGCATGAACGAAATTACAACAGGGGCTATTTTGTCGTCTCGCATCCACGCATTCTCGCATGTGTTCTGGCAATTCACAGCTTTAAGGCCGTTTTACACGGTACACGGAATTGCGCAATCTGACGTACGGGCGAAGGCGCAATCAAAATTGCGTCGTGTAAAGCGGTGAATTGCTGGAACACATGCGAAAATGCGTGGATGCGAGACGGCAAAATAGCCCCTGTTCTAATTTCGTTCATGCATTCGCGCAATTCCACGCCATTTTAGAAATTAATGCAGCTCTAACCTGCGCAATTCCGTGCCCCGTGTAAAACGGCCTTAAGAAGATGCGAGGAGTGGAGAAAAGGCAAAAGCACTAGCTCTCCAGGGCGGGGCCTCCTCTGGACATTTACGTCTGACTCGTCTCCACCACTTCTCTCGGACACGAATACATATTACAAAAGAGTATCCTCATGTTGGCCCCTATAAGTGTTGTCACCCACCGCCCATTTAAATGGATTTACAAAAGTCGCCACTCGTGTCGCTCACGGTGTGAATTTGATCCGAGTTTCACGGGGGAAAAAGGTATAGTTAGGGGTGTTAACCGAAAATTGACTCTTCGTTCCCACCCACAAAAAGTTTTCCTGGAAGTCGCGGAATCAAAGTTTCCGGAGCTGCGACGGATTTGCAGAATTCCCTGTCCGGCCCTGGGACAAATACGGAAGACCCTGCGCCGGAACCGATCAAACCGAAGATCTTCCTCCGAAGGAACAAAAGAACGCGGTCCCGCAACGGGATTAACGACCTCAACCTAATGAATATGAATACCTATAACCCAATGATATACGGCCTCAACCCAATATTATGAATACACTAATGGTGGGTAACGAATCGCAATCAATGCCTTTCGTTTTCTTTGATGAAGGAAATTACCCTATTCCCTAAAAATTACAGTTCTTGAGAAATTCATCCAGAGCAAAGAGTTCTTCGCTCAACACAGGAGGCTTTTACAGGGAATAATTCCCTTGGCAATGTGGAACCCGAATCGAATCATAATCTGAAGAGCCCACGAGTGCTGAGCAGATTAGTACCAATATAAGATTGGTGTGAAGTACCACGCGTCAACCGAAAATTATGCACATGATAATGTGATCTATGAAATTCATCACTTTTTATTACTATCCCTCGCCATTACAAACAAAATAACAAAATATTGGAAAAAGCTGGAACGTATTGTTCTCGTCACCGCGCCGCGGACGTTTTTGAAAACTGATTAAAATGCGACCGAAGTTACAGCAGAAATCAGCCTTCTATGGGATGGAATTGGGCCTCCTCTATGCAGCCCCCTTGCTCACGGCACAGACGCGTCTAGACGCCTTATTTTCGCGGTGGCGTCGTTCGTATCTGTTGGGATGCGCTCGGCGGGGCATCTGTGCCAAGGAGAGTCCGATTGGATTCTCTCCTCCTTCATTTTCAGTCTGAGATGCATCCCTTGTGCCTCTACCTCCGTACATGAACAACTCTTTCCTGAACATCCTACACTGTAGGATTTTCAGGAAAGAGTTGTTGCATAGGAACAAGACGACCAACGGCGGCTTTGAAAACAATATCCAAGATTATTATGAAACTCTATACAGGGGGTCCCATTTATCTTGACCACCCGAAATAACTTTTTGTCCAGATGCAAATTCAAATATGTGTCAAGCAAATGTTCATTAGCCGTCAGGGGGACATTAATCAGCATGATTGCCTTCCTTTTAGCTTTGTTATTTACAAATATATGAACAGGAGGAGTTATAAGAGAGGAAATGAATTGCCGAATAAAAAATATAGGGTGCCATTTAAAAAAGATGTACCGCTGTTCATATCTTTGTAAATAACAAAGCTACAAGGAAGGCAATCATGCTGATTAATGTCCCCCTGACGGCTAATGAACATTTGCTTGACACATTTTTGAATTTGCATCTGGACAAAAAGTTATTTCGGGTGGTCAAGATAAATGGGACACCCTGTATTCCTATGTGGTTCACAATTAAAGAAAAATTGGAAGATTACAGAAGGAGCAAAACATGTCTGGGAAATGCTCAATAGAATAAGACCATTCCCTAAAAAGTACGGTTCTTGAGAAATTCATCCAGAGCAAAGCGTTCTTCCCTCATAGAGAAAACATCCTCATTGCAATGGTGAATGATGAAAGGGCGGAAGTGCGAAGAGTAGCCTTCCAAAGGATAGTGCAGGCAAGAAAGAGGTATTCGCAAAAGGAACGCAGCAGGGCTTTTCACATCCCTGAGCAGTGCGTTGACATTAGTTCATAGGCGGGGGCCGTAGAGAGATGAGAAGATCCTTACTTTAGGATGGGAGAGGGCAAAGGTGTTGTTCTATATTAACGGTAGGGTCATATGAGTGCGATCGCCCATACGAGTATACCAAATTAAAATATATGCCATTTATTAAGAAAATTTCAAAGTTTTTTTACGTTTCTTTGCATTTTAGTACCGGTGATTGTGTAAAAAACGTGATTATTCGATCTATGTTGCTTACCTTGACTATTTCAGATATGAATGGTGCAGAGTTGGCTGGAAAAACCCATTTTAATCACGACATTTATCGCCGGAATAGCGTAAAAAGAGTGTGTGCGTTGCGGGTTGCCTACGTTCAACATAAATTGCCCTGGTGCTATCGTAGGATGTCAACCTACATAAAAAAAATTTTTCTCTGCTCATTTGGTACCTCTGGCTACATTTTGTAATATGTCGAACTTTGACTTTCGAAAAAAGTTGTTTGATGACCACCACTGAGGGATATTTGTGTTTTATCCTTCATGCTGAGCAGGGGCGCAGCTAGAAATCAAGGCTAGGGGGGTTTCAGACGCAACTAATACTGGGGTGTCTGGGGGTGTGGTATACCCGCCAGGGTAAGCGGGAGGTGCGGGGGCTCTCCGCTAAAAATTAAGATAAAAGGTTCAAAATGTTGAGTTTTACGGCCTTCTGAGGGATATTTTGTTAATACTCACACCATTCTATAAGCAATATTAATCCAAATAAGTAAAATAGATTTAACTTAAAAATTTCTTGGAGCTCTGGGGGGGGGGGGTTCAATCCCCCAAACCCCCCCCCTTTGCTGCGCCACTGAGGCTGAGAGCAAAGCAGCCGTGGATTCCTTCAGAGGATGCATAACTCCTCGAATGAAACGGTAATGCTTTGTGGAATTCCATTTATTATAACAGTAGCTTTTAAAATCCACCATGGTCAACGAAAAAATTTTCACAATCCCTATTTTATTGCAGGAGCATCATCATAAGGTGTTTTATTTCAAATGACATCGATCTTTGAAATATATCACCTGATGACGAATCTCCAGCATTTTAAGCCGGATTGTGCAAGTTTTTCTTCAACCATAGTTGATTGTGCAAGTTACTGAAGTAATAAATGCATGACTCCTGGTCCATCTGCCATTTTTAGTGGCGAATTTCTAAAAAAATAGTAAATAATTTTATGGATGTACAAATAGTGGGTTAAATAAACTTTCTTGAACAATCGATCCGATACATTTTTTCCATTAAATGACTTTGAAAAAATGTACATACTGATGGGTGAAACAATTTTTAAAACTATGTCGGCCATATTCCGAACACTATAAGATTGGATGAAAATAATCTCGGTCAATCAATGCAATGTTTTTCTCTCCGAGAGGATTACGCATTTATGGCATTGGCTAAAACTTTCTAACTCGCGTTCGCCGTAAATCAGTCACCAATAAAGATAGGTCAAGAAGGAGGTTTGTGGACATTGTTAATATTTACAGATACACTAAAGTACTGAAAACATATTTAGGATTTTTTTCAATAAAAACAAGTGAATCGTATAATTCCATTTCTGTATTACGTAAAAAAATATCTCTCATGATTAAACTGCGCGTCAACTTTCTTATTCAGAGTTGCTACATATTCTTTCCATACAGTTTCACCTGAGACAATTTATTACTTTAATTCAATAATGTATCACATGATTTATTTATGATGTTTCTTTAGGAGAGGATAATTTAAACTATTACGATAGAGCAGTTCTTCGTCTATTGCAAATTTGTAATCTCCCACAAGTTTCTCTTCTCTAATTTTTACCAACATTCAGATTGAGGGCGTATCTAAATTAAGTAACGGCAAGAGTAATCATCGGTTACATAAATGTGTTTCGTGACAGAAACATTTGCGTTGTTAATTACGCTGGCAAGGTTTACCGTAATGGTGGCGAAAGTACCTACTCCCTATTCGTGAATGTTTTATGAACCAGCTCATTTGAAAGTGTAAGATGCTCATGAATGACGTTCAAAACTTAAGTGATTCGAAATATTACAAATTTTAATTTCAAATTGACAAAGAAAAAATTTACTCCTCGGAGTAACGTAGATGATGTTCTTAAGTGAAAGTCGCCAGATCATGATAACCACAAAATGAATTATCCCTCCCTTTTTAATGAAGTCCATTTACATGACATCGACGTACGGAGGAGACAGAAGGTATGGATGGAGCGAGTACTCAGCGGGGAGGGGATATTGAAAGCAATTTTAGAGGGTAAACGAGGGAGAGGAAGGAAGAGAATAGGATTTTTAGATAGGATGAAAGGAAGTAAGCCTTATTCTGAATTGATGAGGGAAGTATACGAAGGAATAGGAGGCTGCCAGAATGCTTCTTAAGTACTCCATGTAAACCCACCTTAATCGGTAGAATAGTTCAATTAGAGAACACATGAAATCTTTGAAATTGACACACCTGTCGCCTAGTCCAGGGTGAGCTCTATACTCATCTAACCAAACCAACATTAAGGTTGAATCACTGGATGAGCGACTCACTCTAATGACCACTCAACACTGATATAGGTTTAACCTCTCTACCTATCCCTGGGACGATTCTCTTTTCACTTGAGAAATGTATAATAAAATCTCCATTACGTAATCCTCCGAGAAAAACCAGAGACTATTGCTTCAGGTGCATTAAAAACTGGATCTTTGCCTTTAAATAGCCTTACCGCATAATTTGATCACGCTTGACGATTTTTTTATGCGGTCTCCCGATGGTCTGCGGCTTCCAACTCCCAAGAGGAAGTAATCATGGAAATTAGCATATGCGCGCACGATGGCCAATATGGAAACCATTACAAATTGCTCAGCCTCTGGAAAAAAGTGAAATAATCGCGGATGATGCCGAAGAATTTCCTCGTTTACACTATACGCAATATTGTGTCATAACCAGACCGTTAAAAGAGGTGGATATTGTGAAACAGAGCGAATCGTAGTCTGAAGTTTTAACTTCCGTATACTAGCCTTTTCAACTAATTGTTGAATGTTGCATACACAGTAGTTGAAGAGTGCCTGTTCCTATAAAATTTGGGAATCTTCCATATTATTTCTACTGTATAGATACCTTTTTCTCAACTTATACGCAACCAAACTCTACAAATGAGGTACCAAAATGCACAGCATTTATCGGAGAATATGCGACGGCATATCTTATTTCCTAAATATTGCTATTGTTTCCTAAAATTGGTTTTTAATACTGATAATAATGGTGATTAACACAAGCACTTAATCAATCAACTACAGCAATAAGCCATCTTCTGGCATACCTGGCCGACAATCAGAAAATCCGGGTTCGAATCCCGGCTTAGCCAAATTACTTTTTCATGGCGAATAACATCCTTGGTTTATATAACTTTGCACCTCTGTGTGAGTGGATACGAACAAAGTTACTTGTTCCATGCAGGACTTCGATCAATTTTTGTGTTAGCTGTATGTTTACTGCCCGCTAATAATAGTAAACACGGAATTTCTATTATTTTAGTTAAGATTAGGGTTCCGCTCAGGGATGCCGACTTAACAAAAATATTGGGGGGGCCCAAACCGGGAATCTTGCCCCAGGAAATTTTATAAGTAGTGAGTTTTAAGTTTTTTAATCATTTTAGGAGAGTCATATAATCAACATTAGAACCCTGATAACTCTAATCTCGATATCTGGACACTCCGGGGGAAATCGACAAGCCTGACACATTTTTCCTCACACCCATAACGAAGTTTTGAGGGGGGCTCGGACCCCCTCAAACCCCATGGAGTCGGCGCCACTGGTTCCGCTACATCAAGATACTGATTATAAGTGCGATTTACGGTGGCACTTAATTGTTACGGCAAACTCACAGAACTCAAACACCATAACTAGGCAAAGAATGCGTAAGGTATGAACCAGCGCTAGTTTCAAACTGCTTGATGAAAGAGCAGGTTTTACATCTTATTACTAGAGATAATACCTGATATGGTTTTTCATCTTTCTATGGGGAAAAATAAATTTTTTAGCCTCTATGTTCTTGAGTATCCGCTCAGAAATACAGCATGATTTATAACTTACATCCAGAGCATTCTTTTCTCAGGCGATACATATTAGTTTTGTCTAAGTTTTTTCAGATCTCAAAGTATGCAAAAATCAATCCTCAGGAAGAAAGGATGGATCATAATTTCAAAAAATATGTTTTGAAAATATTTCATTTGCTGACTCTTATATTTCCCATAGGAATACTGGGGTTGGGGGTTTCAATGTTAGCCTAAGCTTTAGGTTACTGAGCAGCCATATTGAGCGCTCTTCTATATATTTACTCTGAGGTGGTATGGTATTTTGAGGAGGCGACCGACAGCTTGGGTCATTTGCACCGTGAGGGAAGGGTAAGGAAGGAAGGGTGGAGAGAAACCCGGCGTCGGCATTAGCTTGCTCTTACTGAAAGGCGCCAAGAGGACCACGGCTTAACGTCCCATCCGACGGACGGAGTGTTGCGCTTGAAAAGTCCTCTACACAACACTCAAGCAGTGATCGGGCAGTCTCTGAAAATTCTCTGCCACTGCCGAGATTTGAACCCGAGCCCGCCGGGTGGGAAGCCAACACTCTAGCCACCACACCAACTCGATCCCCTATTTACTCATAGTTCTCCATATAAAAAAGAGAGCCGTTGACACTGAATCCGATTGGATTGCTACAAAACTGCCTCCTGAAGATATTTTGTCGGTCAAATTTCAACAATGTTCTGAGTGTCAGTGGGCAATATTAAAATTGAAGTATTCTACCGATTAGGGTAGGTTCGAAAGGAGTATTCTGGCAGTCTCCACTCTGTTTAATTCATAACGAGGCCTACTCCCTTTCTTTCTATCTAACAATCCTATTCTCTTCCTTCCTCTCCCTCGTTTACCCAACATTCTACTTTCTAACACCGTTTTCAACATACCCTCCCCGTACAGTAGCTCCATCCATACATTAGGTCTCCTACGCATCTCATATCGTCGATATAAAACCCAAAAAATTATAATTTCCGTGTTTTTGTAAAGATCAAGAAGAAATGTTTAAAATTGTAAAGTGTATCCCCACAAAACAGCTCCATCCATACATTAGGTCTCCTCCGCATCTCTTATCGTCGATATATAACCCAAAAAATTATAATTTCGATTTTTTCGTGAAGATCAAGAAGAAATGTTTAAAATTGTACAGTATATCCCCGCACAATAGCTCCATCCATACATAAGGGTCTTTCCGGTATCTCAGATAGTCGAAATATAACCAAAAAAAATTATAATTTCGATTTTTTCGTGAAGACCAAGAAGAAATTTTTAAAATTGTAGAATATATCCCCGCACAATAGCTCCATTCATACATTAGGTCTCTTCGGTTTCTCATATAGTCGAAATATAACCAAAAAAATTATAATTTCCTTGTTTTCGTGAAGATCAAGAAGAATTTTTTAAAATTATACCTTTGATGCTCCGGATAGATCATTTATTTAAGCCATCATAGGCGATACAAACTTCATTGCATACTGACACTGTTTTCAACATCCCCTCCCCGCTCAGTGTTCGTTGCATTCATACCTTCTGTGTCCTCCGTATCTGATCAAGAAGCTACATAGTTTCATTTGTATTTTTTAAGTCTACGGTATGAAACACGGCTAACCAATGACGAAATAATTTCTTACCTTCCTTACGTATACACGCATTCGGTTTTGTGGAGGAAGTTACTGATGTTGTGCGTTTTACAAAATTGGAAAGCTTGCTTCGGCGCAGTTTCAAACCCCTGTGGCAATCCAAAAAAAGCCGCTGATGAGGACTCTTGCCTGGGGCCAGCCGGCAGAGTTTCACAGATTTTATCTTTCTCCCCGACGCCCGTATTTGGTAAGGGTACAAGTCTTTACTTAGCGCCACGAGATGTTGCAAAGAAAAAAGCCAAACTACCGTACACAATACGTTCGTTCTTTACCCAGAAGAAAACAAAGACTTCCCTGGTAGAGTATTACAGATGGCTACAGCATCAGTTACGGAATTACAAATTCACCAGCAAAAGCGCCATAGTCTAAATTTTTCACGATGTAAAAATCAAGGGAACAAGGCATGGCTAGTGAAGCATTGTATTACAGAGACCACTAGTTCACATACAACATATCAAATACGACTGAAGTTCATAAAAAGGCACAGTTAATATGACAGGAAATTGCACCATGAAGCGATCATACTAATAATATGATGAATTCACAAAAAAAGAGAAAAAACAACAAAATGTAACACCTGAATCACACGGTCATTTTTTCCATCCCTTTCAAGGGACAGCTTCAGCGATCGCTCCAATGATGGTGGAAAGAAATGACCGTTCAAATCAATATAATCAATAATAATAATAATAATAATAATAACTCGTGTGGGGTTTTCCGTCCCCCATCGGGCGCGTCCCCAGGTGGCGGATAGGGGAATGCTCGGCAGATATGCAGGGTAGGTGGGAAATAAAATACCACCCGCGGACCAAAACGGAAACCGAAATCCAGGCGTGTCTGTTCCCACATTGGGCGGCGTCCTGGTCAGCGTCTGTCCCCATGTCAGGGGCGGCTGTTCTAAAGACCTGGCAGTAGGTATAAAATGCAAATCCCCCATCAAAGATGGAGACTCGGAGTATGAGATGCCTCGGAGAAAGGTCGCTGCCTGGGGTTCGCCAGGGCACGTCTGGAGTTGACGCTGGACGTGACAGCATGCAAGCCGTCAGTGATGGGAGGTTGAACAGGCGGACACCCATCGGGGAACCCGAAAGAAACACAGCCGATGATAATAGAATGGATACCACCAAACACCTGCAAACACCTGCTTTAGATGCTTCCCAATCTACATCTGTAGAAAATCGAGGGACCACTAAAGCAGGAAAAAATCGTGTACGCATGAAATGGACTCCCGAAATGAATAAATGTGTCATGCATGCGTATTACACCATAACCCGGCTTGAAATAGATAAAACTAGTTATAGAAAATACATTTTTGAGAAATTTAAAGAGCATTACCCAGAATGTGTAGTCACCGAACAAAGAGTAGCTGACCAGAGACGTGCAATTGTATTAAAAAACCTTTTACCAGTTCCAATACTTGAAGAAATAAAACATCAAGTAAGCAAAGAATTGTCCAGAAGTAGCCTTATAGACCCTCCAATAAATGAGGATGAAATCAGTTTAAATGTTGGACCTACATCTAGCGAGGCTGAACCGTCAACAACCCCACGTCCCGCAGAGGAATCTAGGAACGAAACTTTTAAAACAGGAAACTCAGGAATCATCAATAGCCAATGCCAAGAAGAACATATTGACACCAATCAGTCCAAAACGACAAATCTTGAAGAGACTGAAATATCAGAATTGCTAACCAAAACGGTAATAGAATATTACGGTTCAGATCCCAGCCAGCGACCGAAAATTCCAAAAATAAATACATCAACGAAGTTTATGCAAACCGTCGCTATGGTCAATAATATCCTACCACAGCTAACCCAGTATTTAAGCAATATTTCCGACATCCATACATTGATTTATGCTGCTTCTATCACCATTAGTAAACACTTAGGCTTCAAAATCAAACCGAATTCCCGATCTGAAACAGTGCCAGTAAGAAAAGAAACAATTCCACCATGGAGAAAACGCTTAGAGAGCGATATAAAACATCTAAGGCAGCAAATTGGTAAATTGACCCAATATCAAAATGGAAATAGATCAAGAAAGTTAGTATCATCACTTAAATGTGCTTTCAAAAATTTCAACATAGATGTAGCCAATGAAAACCACAGCAGGTATGTCAAAGAGTTGCTCGAACTTAATAAACAAAAACTAGCAGTTAAAGTTGGGCGCCTTAAAAGATACAATAAGTCTTTCAATAGAAAGGAACAAAACCGGGAATTTAAAACTTCCGAAAAATCATTTTACAAGAAGCTGAGATCATCTGCAACAACTGACATCGAAGGTAAATTGCCAGATCAGGATGGAGTGTACAACTTCTGGTCCTCAATATGGTCGACCCCAACAGAAAGCAATTCGAGTGCAAGCTGGATTGGAAACGAAGAAAACTTACACCTCAATTTAGCTGAAATGCAGTTTACTAAAATCTCAACCGAGGACATCAAAATAGTTTTAAGAAAGGCACATAATTGGAAATCACCAGGTCCTGATGGAATTCAAAACTTCTGGTATAAACAGTTTACGTCTCTACATGGAGCCATAGCCAAATGTTTTAATGATATTATTAATAACCCAACAATCCTCCCTGATTTCTTCACAACAGGGATAACATACATGAAGCCCAAAACAATGAATACGGAAGATCCAACACAATATCGACCCATAACATGTCTACCTACTATATACAAAATACTCACGTCTTGTATTACAAATAAAATATATAGCCATATTGACCAGAATAATATACTTGCAGAAGAGCAAAAAGGATGCCGAAAGTTCCATATGGGATGCAAGGAGCAATTGACAATTGATTCTGTAGTATTACAACAATCACGCAAAAATAACAGAAACCTTCATGTTGCTTATATTGACTACCGTAAGGCGTTTGACAGTGTCCCACATAATTGGCTCTTAAAAGTTCTGACTACATACAAAATCCACGGCACCATCATTAAGTTTTTAGAAGCAACTATGGCAAAGTGGAAAACAGCCCTAATGGTCAATATATCGGGTAAAGGCTTTATAACACCAACAATTGATATACAACGGGGTTTATTCCAAGGAGACTCATTGAGTCCACTTTGGTTTTGCCTGGCGTTGAACCCATTATCAAATGCCCTCAATAGCACTAAATATGGATACAAAATAAAAAATAGTACAAACACCAGTTTTACTTTGTCTCACCTTCTCTATATGGACGATATTAAAATCTATGCCTCAAATGAAATACAGCTCAAGTACCTTTTGGATGTCACAAGTAGGTTCTCCGCGGATATAAAAATGCAATTCGGATTGGATAAATGCAGGTTGCTTCACATAGAAAAAGGGAAAATCAAGTATGGTAACTTCAATGTTACAGAAGACGAGTCAATAATATCTATGGAAGCAAATGAGAACTACAAATACCTTGGATTCCTGCAAGCAAAATCAATACAACATAAACAGATCAAGAAGGAATTAACAACTGAATTCCATAAAAGACTAACATCCATCCTTAAAACAGAATTAAATGCACGAAATGTAATCAAAGCCATCAATACGTTTGCGGTACCTGTGTTGACATATACATTTGGAGTGATTGACTGGACCAAAACCGAAATAGCAGGCATAGAAAGATCAATACGTACAACATTCACAAAATTTAATTTACATCACCCAAAGGCTGCAATAGAAAGGCTAACGCTACCCCGCTATATGGGAGGTAGAGGGTTAATAGATTTACAACAGCTCCTCAAAAACCAAATTCATGGACTAAAACATTTCTTCTACGATAAATCAAACAGTTCAAAGCTTCACAAATCAATAGTATATGCCGACAACAAATTAACACCATTAAATCTAAAAAATGGCACGACCGATGAAGTAACCAACACAGGAGCTGTTCTATTAAATAGAAAGGTAGAAGTATGGGCCCAGAAGGAATTACATGGACGACACATCAATGACCTCAATCAACCATATGTTGATAAAATCTCATCAAACAAATGGTTGTCATTGGGTGAACTTTATGGAGAAACCGAAGGGTTCATGCTTGCAATACAAGACCAGGTCATCCGCACTAAAAATTATGCAAAGTACATCCTTGGTGATAAAAGCATAACAGATGACAAATGTAGAAGGTGTTTTCAAGTACCTGAAACAATCCAGCACATTATATCTGGCTGTAAGATGCTAGCTAATACGGAATATTTAAGTAGACCTAATCAAGTTGCAAAAATTATCCACCAAAAACTGGCCTACCAACACAAGTTAATAGATACTAAGACCCCATATTATGTGTACCACCCTGAAACAGTGCTTGAAAACGGCGAATTTAAAATCTATTACGATCTGCCTATTCAAACAGATAAAACTATAGTTAATAATAGACCAGATATAGTGTTGATTGACAAGAAATATAGAACTTGCTACATAGTTGATATTGCCGTGCCACTGTCGCATAACATCGAAAAGACAATGACAGGAAAAATTAACAAGTACCAAGATCTGGCAATAGAAATAAAAAGAATATGGAATATGGAACAGGTTTATATAGCTCCAATTGTCATCTCAGCTACCGGTATCATCCCCAAACACATACAAAATAGTTTCAAAATACTCAACCTCCATCCAAATACTTACATTAAACTGCAAAAGGCTGTAATAATTTCAACCTGTCATATCACGAGAAAATTTCTCAACGCAATTCAATAGTGAAGAGTTACCTTGGTGAAAACCCGTGCTCTTAACACTAAAGCTACTCAGTGAAAACTGAAGAAAATTTAAGAAAAAACATAATAATAATAAAAGCAAAGCAAAAACTTTCGACTGAATTCCAAAATAGAATCAAGAAACTTGTTCGCACGGAATTGAACAGCAGAAACCTCACTAATTCAATTAATACCTTTGCCATCCCTCTCCTGACATACTCCTTTGGTATAATCAAATGGTCACAAACAGATCTAGACGACCTACAAAGAAAAATTCGATCCCAAATGACAGAGAAAAATATGCTCCATAAAAGCTCAAATATAGAGAGGAGCACGTTGCCCAGAAAATTTGGTGGAAGGGGTATCGTAGACATCAAGAATCAGCACAACTCACAACTTTCTCAGTTACGGAAATATTTTTTCAGCAAGAAATCTACCTCGGATCTCCTGAGAACTATCTGTGACGCAGACAATAAATACACACCGTTAAACCTATCTGACGAAAGTATGCAAGCTAGTGAAACCACTGTTACTATAGACAGTAAAATGTCAATATGGAAAGCTAAATCCCTTCACGGAAGACACCCTCATGCCCTGGAGGCCCCTGAAATCGATAAAGATGCATCGCACGCATGGCTCAGGCATGGGCAACTCTTCCCAGAAACAGAAGGATTTATGATCGCAATACAAGACCAGGTGGTGAAAACAAAAAATTATGAAAAATATATAATTAAAAACCCAAATTTGTTGGATGACAGATGCAGAAAATGTGATAATGCCTCTGAGACGATACAGCACATCACAAGTGGATGCACTAACTTATCTCAAAAAGACTACCTACACCGTCACAATCAAATATGCAACATCATACACCAGAAATTAGCTCTGAAGTATAAACTCATAGAAAATGGAGTTCCTTATTATAAGTACACACCTAAAACCATCCTTGAAAACGACCACTGTAAGATTTATTATGACCGTTCAATTATTACCGATAAAACAGTCCATAGCAATAGACCTGATCTAGTAGTACAAGATAAAACTCACAATGAAACGTACTTGATAGACATTACCGTACCTAATTCGCATAATATCACTACGGCCTACACCAGCAAAATGGAAAAGTATGAAGAACTTAAAAATGAAATCAAGAGATTGTGGAAATCAGATAAAGTACACATAATACCCATCACTATCTCCGCCACAGGAGTAGTGCCTCATTCACTCCATCAAGGTCTTCAAACTATTGGACTGCCGAAAAACTTGTTTATTACCATACAAAAAGCAGCAATTTTAAATACTTGCCGGATTGTCAGAAAATTTTTCAAAACAGAGTAAAGAGACGAGAGTACTTGGTGATACCCGTACCTCGCCTACAACCAGCAAAAATGCTGTGAAAACATAAAAAAAAATAATAATAATAATTCAATGATAAATCAATATTCAGCCCTGAAGATGAGTGCCGAGACGGTACTTGAAACGTTGGCCGTTATAAAAACATTAACCCGGTGGGAATCCCGCGAAAAGTTTACCCAAATGACCATTCTTTCGCGATCATTTTCCGCGATGGCTCCAGGGATGGTAATCCCATCCCTATTTCCATCACTCGGCTCGTCACTTTTTCCGTCCCTGAAACCATCGCTGGCACCGTCCTTCTACCAGTCAGAATGCACGGCCGCTAACAGCGATTGTAACACCACGGTTGGCATTTAATTGAATGACACTTGTAAATACGGAAAAAAGGTGGAATAAGCGGTGGAAAAAGGGACAGTGGGAATGATCGTGTAGTTCAGAAAATGATGGGTCGAGTGATCACTCTTTTGGTTCCTGAAAACCTATTGCTTCAGCTATCATTCTGAGGGACGGAAAAAATAATCATGTGACTCAGGCTTAAGATGTAAATAGAGTTCCTCATTTCTATTGCATCTTATAACCTATTTCCCTTCTCAATAACCTCATTCAGCCCATAAATGTTCTGAGAGTAACGCAGTTGAATGTAATTTCCAGTGCATCGACCTTTTGTCCGGTATGTAACAGATTATCGATTTTAATACCGGGCTTAGGCGGATTAAGGAGAGGAGCACGGGGGCACGTCCCCCCCACAGACGCTTAAAAATAGGCAAGATTTTTTAAACAGTTATCATTACGTTCGTTACACTTTTTGTTACGGACCTCAATCATCTAAGCCTTGAGCCCAAATCAAGAAGACAGATTTGACAGTCGTTGGTCATTCGCTTGTCAGCGCCCGAATAAAAGTAATTAATAAAAGTAATAGCCCAAGTGGGTAAGGGCCTCGAAAGTTGTCGTTATTGAAAAGTAACTTATTAATACGCTCATATTTATAAAATCGTATCCGGCTCGATTTTGTGGAAGTTCTATATATCATGACATCCTCCTACCTTGGCCTGGGTATATACACTGAGAGAGTACTGGATTTTTCACCTTGAAAATGACACTTACGTGTTGAAACCATGGTCGGTTGCTGAGTTGTGACATTAAAAGTGTGGAAATTACCATTGTGTTCTTCTTTTTATCACGCTCATATTAATAATTTTCATGTAAAAATAAGGATAATATTTCGTACAGTAATTGATGTATGTTGCAGGAATAGAAGGATCAACAACTTTGCTATTTCCACATGGCAATTTATTGAGACTGACCATGGTTTCGTTACGGAGTAACATTATCACCTCGATATCACCTTAATAATATTACTCTGTAACGAAACCATGGTCGGTCTCAATAAAGTGGCATGTGGAAATAGCTAAGTTGTTGATCCTTCTATTCCTGCGATTATGGATTTCCATCAAGTTACGCCCGCTACTATTGATTATTGTTGTATGTTGTTTTTAATATCAATTATGAGGAGACCATTTGCCCAACAGACCCTCCTGCCCCTCCCAGGAAAAAATCCTGGATCCGCCCTCGGGGTTATACGAAATAGAATAGTACTATAAAGGACTGCAATCCCTTTAACCGGCAGGAAAGTAAAGGAAAATGTCGAATTATTTTCTTTAGCCCTTCCTTCGATATGTTATTTTCACGAAAAGGAAAATTTTTACATTAGCGACCATTTCATTGGTCCCTGCAAACTTATCGCTCGAAGTATCTTTTTGAAGGGAGTTAAAAAATGAGCGTGTTATTCAAGCTTAAGGTCGCCGGATTCTCGCCTGGGGTGAAAATTGGAATCCTCGCAGTTGGGAATGTACCCTCAAAAACGGTTGAATTACACGTGAGACGGAGGAGCATCATGACCTTAAAAACGTTTCGAGATGAACACATTGATAGAAAACTTCGAAGAGCGTGAGAGAGAGAGAATAAGTACGAGATGTGTGGGCTCAGTTTTCCCACATTATCGTTTAGAAAGTATTTTTCCTCGGGTCCTAAACGTAAAACCCTGCCATTCTTCCTTTACCCCTCCATGCTGGAACGAATTCATTTCTTTTTTTTTAATGAAAATCATGAGTTTCTCCTCAAATTTCGGAAAGTATATCCTCCGCGTCGACGCTGTAGCGGTGAACTAATTTGGCAAAAATTCCGTTCCCGATCGCATCTCATTTTCAGCATACGAGCGGTTTCCCCAGGCTGGGAAACCTCAAAATGAATAAATGATGAAGGTCTCAGCAGATACACGTGCGATAATGATACGGTGCCTTGCAGAGACCCACGGGGCTCAACCACTACTGGGGTTACCTAGTTAAACGTTTACAGTCTAATGTACCCATTTGGGAATAGATTTTTTTAATTCATGAAAATTATATTTCGTATCTGTGATTACTTTTATAGCTTTTGTTATGAACATAAGGCATGGAAGTATTTTTTAAAGTGAGTCGTATGACTTGTGCAAACATTGGTCGTTAATTACACCTTTAAAAAATTGTATTCAACGGTGTTTGGCGAGTTCTTGTGGAACATATTAATGATAATTGAAAATTAAAACTTTGAGCATGTCCACAGTATTTATTATCGTACTACGCGTTTCAGCGAATCACCTTCGCTATCATCAAGTACAATCAGGTACAATTCAGGTACAGGTAAAATTCAGGTATTTAAGTATTTCAGTACGATAATAAATTCTGTGGACATACACAAAGTTTTAATTTTCAATTATCACTTACAAAATTGGTTATTTTCATCGCTTCTGTAGTGAGTATCTATGCGGTTTATTCGATATTTTTCCATAAACTAGCTCTCCAGTAACAAATACTCATTCATTCAAAAGATCAGTATATACTACGTTGCTAAACTTAGTTTTTTGGTCAAGTGTACATTTATTTTTCAAGTAATAAAAAAATGTGTGGTGTGTTCCCATTCGGGAGCTTGAAAACGCATTTAAAAATGTTTGTTCGGGTTTTCTTTCATAATATCTATTAATTAGTTGTAAAATGAATAGGGTATGCAAAAAATAATAAAAATTAGTTGGTGAGTTAGTTCTGTCTTTGAATGGCTAAATGCGAATCCACATTGGAAACAATTCCAACCTAGCATAAACCAAGTAATATCGCCTTAAATTTCTGATTTTAATGGAAATGATAAATCAGTAATAAAACTTCATTTCAATATACTTTTCAGTGATTAAGATCTTTTAAATATTTACATATAATATTTATCCAACAAATTATTCATAATAAATATAACCAGTAGTAATTTCTTTTCAACAATTGATGTGTTCTGTTTATGTTCTCTAATGGTTTTATTGTTGAAATTTCATCAAAGTAACACCTTAAGAGGCCGCATCACTCTTGTGGGATGGGTAGAATTGGGAATGGGCCCTTTTATACACGTTTTTTTACCACATTCTATTCAACTCGCCTTCTTGCTTGTTTGTGTTTTTGTCCTTGCGGGCAAAATATTGCTATTCAAATTTCGACCACATCCTAATTAGCTAGAGAACTGAAATTTTTAGGATATCTCAGAACTGGAAGACAATGCAATGTTCTTATACGTTTACCATTATCGGAACAGCATCTCGAGTAATATTAAGAAATAAAAATTAAATATGAAGTTCCAAAAATTGCCGCCAAGACCCAATGGAGGTGCTGCGATCAATTTAAGTGAAAAAAAACTATATAAAAACATTTGTACTATACTCAGTGGTTTTATCATACGCTGGTAAAAAATTACTAGCGGTTTTCATAAAATTATAAAAGAGAAGAAATACTCATATGCATCAAGTTACTTGATAGAATATCCGATGCGAATTTCATGTTCACTATTTTACTTTGCGAATTCTGACCCGCCCTGTGCCACAACTGTTGATTCGTGATTTTCCACTGCCCAACCATTTCACCGAAAACTTTTGCGCAAATATTTACGCGGAAAGTGAGCCAGATGAGTTGTATTTTAACCCTTCAAGGCGAGCTCATTAACTTTTATTTACTTCCTTCTCTTCTAGAACCACTCTCAACCCACTGCGTTTTCCACGAAAGCAGAATAGACCTTGAAGAATTTTCACCTAATTTTGCAGCTTTCAGTTGCTTCATTTAACGTTGGAATTATAAAATGCTAATGATAATTAGTGCAATTCCTGCCAATGAAATGAGAAGGACAGTCTTCCTAAGCCCAAATTTTATAGCCATGGCTTGAGGCACAAACTGAGACGCATCACCCAGAATAGAAAGGTCGTTTCCTTAGAACAGTGTAGATCAGTGGTTCCCAACCTTTTCTTGTTTGAGGCACCCTTGGAAAGCCTTTCAAAAGTTCCCGGCACCCTTATAAGGAAATAGATATTTAAAATCTCCGCAGCTTTTTTATTATTATTTATTTATTTGTTTCATTTCGAGAGTTTGCATGCAACAACACCTTATACCTAGTCCTAGATGATATGAGAATACTGTTTACACTGATTCTGCCTTAATAAAAAGAATAGTATTACGATTCCCCGAAATTTTGGCGGCACCCTCAAAAGATCTCACGGCACCCCTTAGTGCCGCGGCACACCGGTTGGGAACCACTGGTGTAGATGGTATAAATGAAGCTGTATTTCATACAAAATTGTACCTGGCGGACTCCTTTGATAACTGACATCCATTCAAGCCGGATGCAGGGTTACTTAAGGAAAATATTCGTTCTCGATATTTTTGGGGTACGTACTAAAAGATATTCTAAACCTTGTGCAGCACTGCACAAGAATATTACATACTAGCGAAGCTTTGGTGAATAAAACGGAAATAAACGCATTGAATTCAGGAAAAACTTTTCCTTGCTTAAGTAACTGAATGGTCACCCTACGGTCAACATACTTTGCGGAAAACGGTATTTTATCTGTCAGTGTGCCAATATAAATAAATACTTTTACATATTAAGAGGATGCATTACTCCCTTTCATCTAATGGTAGATACTTTCCTTTTTTCGTTTAGAATTACTAATCCAAAACTTACGTCTTCTTATTGAAATTTTCGTGGTAAATGGACCTTTGTCAAAAGTTGCGCAAGTTTAAAATTTATTTTTTTTCTGAGAAACTATCACAGTAAAGTTTGTTGGATGTTCCACCGGTTGTTAATTTGGGTATTATTATTATTATAGTATTCTACCGATTAAGGTAGGTTTCCATAGATTGGTAAAGAAGTAATCTGGGAGCCTCCCTTTCCTTCAATCACTGCCTTCTTCAATTCACTATAAGGCTTACTCTCTTTCAATCCATCTAAAAATCCTATTATCCTCCTACCCCTCCCTCGTTTACCTAACATTCCAATCTCTAGTACCGTTTTCAACATCCCCTTCCCGCTAAGTACTCGCTCCATCTAAACCCATCTCCTCCGTATCTCACCTAAAAGTTCTCTCCCCTCACCCACCAGCACTTCGTCGTTTCTCCTCCTCTCTATCCATTTCACCCTCTCCATTCTACTCCATACCCACATCTCGAATGCCTCCAATCTTCTCTCGTCTTCTTTCCTCAGTGTCCACGTTTCCGAACCGTAGAGAGCTACACTCTAGATCAAACTCTTCAAAAACCTTTTCTTTAAACTCTTACATAACGATCCTCTCAGAAGCTCCTTCCTGTTCATGAAAGCCTCCTTTGCTAGTGCAATTCGCTTCCTGATGTCCTTGCTACTGTGTCCGTTTTCCTCTAACGTACTGCCTAAATAGTTGAATTGCTCAACCTGCTCAAGTTTTTCCCCACCTACTTTTATCTTGAGTCTCACATTCCTTGCTCGTGATGCTTTACAAAACCGCATTACCTTAGTCTTCTTGTGATCAATCCTCATCCCATACTCCTCGCACCGCTCGTATAACGCATCCACTAGAGCCTGCAGTCCCCTCGCTGACTGGCTAATCAGCGCCTGATCATACGTGAACCTTACCGATTTAAATATCATTCCTCCCACTTTCACTCCAGCTTCCAACTCGTCCCACGCTTCTCTTACCATCTCCTATGGTCCTTAATAAACCTTTACGTGGGACATTATACCCAAATCAACAACCGTACGTTGATGTACATGAGGTACCACATATAACACAAGAACGTTGACAAGGGACCACATACCCAAATGGAGGGTCTGAGGATAGATGCCCATGGGCTAGAGTGGTCTTCTCAGCGGAAGCATCACAGGTAGCCGCCACAAGAAAAAACATTCGTAGGGGGTGAAGAAGTCCTTAAAGATCCCCTTCTTCCCTGGCTACGTGCCTGGCCATTTCATACATAAGAATATTTTATACATATTTTCACTTGGTAGATCCTTATTAACCCGCCAACAAGATGCAAACAACCTCCGGTGTCGGTCGTTAAACCTGTAGAACTCCAATCAATGAGCGTGACCCGTTTATCACGCAAGATTCATTCTTGAAGTGAAAAATCTCTCTCGCTTTTCTCGGAATGACTTGAATCAAGCAAAAAATACACGCCTCGTGTTATCCATTGAATTTCATCTTATAGCGTCGAAAGAAAGAGTGGCACCGAAGCCCGGAAGCCGGAAGAGATGGTCGCAAGATTTTATTTCGATCTTTCGATATCTTTTTATTATAATATTAATATCTTTATAATATTATTATCGTTATATTATTATTATTTTGTTATACATGTGTATTCTTTCAATGTGCCACTATCAGTGGCGTAGCCAGATAGGGGTCCGGGGGGGTCTGGACCCCCGAAAAATATAAAAACACAATTACTTTCCTTCATAAAAGTAAATAGTAACGAAATACTGAAAATTCATTAATTAAAAAAATATTTCTTTAACAAATGTATTTTTTCGATTATTAAAAGTATTAAAATTAGTTTGAAAACCATTACTTTGTACCCTGTTTTTCAAACATTTTCCCCAATGGATAAGAACTCAATTCACCCAGAACGAAATTCCTGGCTACGCCACTGGCCACTATGTAGGACAAATAGAGCCTTCTGAAAAGCCTTTTGGCTTAGAAGGTCCAAGTAGTATATGCTTATAAAGGAAATTATTATTTTTTAAAGTTATCATTATATTACTATTAAAAAATCCCATTTCTAATTGTAAACAGTGGATTGCAAAGAATGGGATATATTTTTAAGACGTGTAGATTCGTGTAGAAAATGACGCTCACTGAACTTTCTGGGTGGAATCCTCTATGTTTAAGTGATGGAAGACCATGAAAAACATTGTCCATTGACCAAATCCACTGCACTGAAAGAGTCTCAGAATACTTTGAATCAGGCTCTTCTGTTATCCAAATCCGGACCTTTGTCTGACTTTCCAAAACTGCCGACCGGAAGAATCGGGATCCATGTGCGGAAAAAATCAAGATATCCACCATTCAGAACTGGTTCGTAGTATCGCTTTTACCACGCATACCAGCACGAACCTGTTCGGCTCTTATACAGACAGGCAACAAAAGCTACTTACTGGCACGTCAATCAACTTCCAGCTTCGTAATTCAATCAAATTGAACAGTTCGCTTAACCTGGAATAAAAATAACCCCTCGTCTTATTTGGGGCACGCAGCAAGCACTTCAGATTCTTGAGCGCCACGGCTTGGTTTTGATCATTGAATACCGAGCGTCGCAGCACGAGCGAGGAAGATTAACAAGATCGCGTATTCATCAACATGATCATCGTATACAGAAAGGCACCAAATGTTTGCGAAATGCGATAAATATAGGTCGATCAAACAACATTTCTTCTATAATTTTAATATTGTTTATATTTGATATTTACATATTTCCCTTTTATTTGTAATATATTGATACTAAACTTGTAGGGAGGGACTTATTTGCATCACTTAGGTAGCGATGGTAATTAACCCGTTAACGCCTAGCGGTACCAAATGGTCCCAACTGGTAGTGCAGTGCTAAATGTAACTTTTTTGCCATTTTTCTTAATTTATTAGGGTTTTTGAGAGGTTTAAATTGATAAGAATATTTTAAATAACATTTTCCCGAAAAGTTTGCTATTTTAAAGTTGTAATTAACGTTTTTAGAGCCGTTTGAAAATTGAGAATTATCAACTAGCCCATAAAAACGGAAGTTTTGGAGCAAGCATTTCGATTTTCTTTACTTACGTCTTATGTACTGTTAATACTAAGGTTTTTTCATGCAATTATGATTGCTATAACATGTATATCTCATATGAAGTATGGTTATTTGATGTGAGCCTAATATTTGGGATGTTATGATGCAAAACATTTTAGTGGTAGCATATGGTACCACTAGGCGTAACTGTTAGAGGTAAAAGAATAAATTTTGTCCCTAATGACTCAGAATTTCATTAATATTTAGATACATGATTGCCAAAAAATCGCAGAAACTTTTTAATTACCGGGTTAATATTTATCCAAATAAGATTTGATTCTGTGCCAACAGTGGCTTTCTCAATTTTCACTTTCGCTCTGTCTGTAGCTCCGCGGCATTCGCGTGGAAATGCTTGACACAATAATAATTATATCAATGTCTGGATTTGGATCAACAGAAGATGGGTTTGGGGGATAAACCCCCCCTCAGAGCTCAGAGAAATTTTAAAGTTAAATCTATTTTACTTAATTGGTATAGTAATACCAATAGAATAGTGTAACGATTAATAAAATATCCCACAGAAGGCCGTAAAACTCACCATTTTGAACCATTTATCTTTAAAAAATTTTGGGGGAGAGCCGCCGTACCTCCCGCTTACCCTGGCGGGTATTTCATACCCCCCAGACTCCCCAGTATTAGTTGCGCTTAAAACACTCCCTAGCCTTAATTCCTAGCTGCACCCCTGTCGCAGATAACTTAATTTTCCACTGATATGTGCTGGAATACGAGCTCAGCTATTAATGATGAACGCAACCTCCCCACTGCCACCTCCAAGGACACTTACAAAAGTCACTGTCGAGGTTATTCTCCGTCATTAAGCATTAGCCTTGACGTATGCGGGATTGTTCCCAATGAACATCGTAAACTTAACACTTTCATCTGTTCCTCGCCAAATTAATCACATCCTTCTGAAACGTAAAAGGTAAGGCCTATTAGAGAAGATTCCCAGTCATTAAAAAAGCACCTTTTTTAAGTTTAGGTAAATTAAATTGGAAATTGTAAACATTGTCATTCTCCCTTTTGCTGTATTTCAACCTTTCGAAATGGATAAGTTCCAGTGCACTTCAATAAAACCGTTTTAGAATACTAAGGTATCTCAACCTTTCTTCTCCGAAAATTCTTATAATAATGCCCAAATTTAAACAAACTGATGAAGTCATCATTGAAACTTTAAAAATTCGACTTATTCATGTTGGATTAGAAAGTTTACCGCCAACTGAGAGATTCTAGTTTGAATCTCGGGCAAGTTAAATAATTATTTTACTCAAAAATTCACCTTCGAAGATGGAACATAAATTTAGTATCGGCATATAAATGTAACAATAATTTTTATATTTAAGTATGTGGATGACCTACTCCACCCAGAAAGCAAAACTTAAATACAAAAGGATCTCGGTTTATTTGGAGTGACTACTGATCTGTACATAAAAAATGTCATAAGATACGCGAAATAAAAATAGTAAATATATTCAACTTATTTGGGCGTTACTTGGTGGAACGATGAAATGTGATGGTATTTGACTGAAAGCTTCGCCAAAATCAGTTGATTATATTCGCAATGCTAGTACGGCAAAACAGGCGTTTCTCTTCAAGAAGCTTTCAGTCAAACTTCGTCTCGCAAGCCTTAATATATTCTTTAACAACCAGTCCTTCTTTAGTTCCCCCCTCCTCCTTCCCTCACACTATTGTTGGATAAATAAGGCTGGACGTTGTACGCTATTGCTCTGCTAGTCTTGATAATGACGGTGTAAACGTCGAAACAAGTTGACAGCTAATAATAAAAGTGTGTGGAATCGTACTGGGTTTTGTTTCACCATGAACATAAAAATAGTAATTGATTCATAATAAGGAGATAGTTAACGTAATGAATCAGTTACAATTCAGATCATCTGAAAGATTATCGCATTACTAACTAGAATGAGTAAAATCCACGGTACGTTCCTAAGAGAAATTGAAAACAAAGAGGAGTATAAATCAATTTCTTCTCATGAGAACCGGGAAAAATATGATGCAAACTCAACCTGCGGTTACAAACGCTCTGCTAATTAGCTGGAAAATAACTGATGTTATGTATTCCCATCTCCAGTTATTTTACAACTATCCATCCGCAATGGAACTTCTATTCTCTATCATGAGATTAATATTCAGAACAAACGCATGAGAATTAAATTATTTACATTTATTAATCACCTATAAACAAAGATGAATATTTTCTTAATTATATCTTTTCTCCTACGGAAACAGGTGGGTACGCGCTTTCTTAGAAATGTTTTACTCGCACATATTTATGTTGTTTCCTTGAATAGACGGTTTCCGCATCAGGCAAACCTGTCCAAAAACATCCATATTGACAGTTTATGCATGATTAACAGTAGGGAATGCTAATACGAATCGAAGGTAAATGGATCGGTGATGAACTGGCAGGCGTAGACGAGAAACTGTTCACAAAATTCACGTAGAACATAAAATATTTGTCTACATCAAAATTTTTCAATAGCTACCCTCCAAGAAATTTTAAAATTGTATAAAAACTTAATTATTGAAAATTTAAACGTATTACACACCATCACCAATGGTACTAAGAGAGCTCATTAGTCCACATCGACGGTCCGTATTTATTCTTGATTTGGCGAATTGCTCACCCAAGATTAACGAGATAATTTTCATATTTTATAGGTATATCGAGTTGACGTTCCTCAGAATTTTTTTGTATCTATATAATAAAGAACAACTAAGAGAACTCATAGAATCTTTAAATTTGAGAAAACCGGCAAATTCATGGAACTTGGAGTCACAAACATGCAACCGTGCAAATAAAAATACTGGGTAATTATAGAAAATCAAAATTTCAACCTAGTAAGTGATTCACAGACTCAAAAAATTGGAGATAGTTAGTATTTACAAATATAATATGCTACTAGGTACAAACGCACAGCCAATTTTACCTTGTTCGAGTAAAGTTCGGTATTGACTCTATCATTTAAAAACTGATGTGTAATAATAATTATTATTATAGTATTCTATCGATTAAGGTAGGTTTCCATGGAGTACTAAAGATGTAATCTAGGAGCCTCCCTTTCCTTCCAGCACTGCCTTCTTTAATTCACTGTAAGGCCTACTCCCTTTCAATCTATCGAAAAATCCTATTCTCTTCCTTCCCCTCCCTCGTTTACCTAACATTCTATCCTCTAACACCGTTTTCGACATCCCCTCCCCGCTAAGTACTACCGCCATCCATACGTTCTGTCTCCTCCGTATCTCATCTAGAAGCTGCCTCTCCTCACCCACCATGTCCAGCACTTCGTCGTTCCGCCTCCTCTCCGTCCATAATAGCAGTAAATCCGCTGACTAAGAGAAGGTTAATGTGCCGATGATGAAGTTGCAGGCATAGAGTAGAAAGCGTTCACAAAATGTACGTAAAAAGTAAAATGTTATTTATCTAAGTCAAAATTAAACCAATATGTTGTTGTGGGGAGACGAGGAAACATATTAAATGCATGTAATTGCGGTCACGGCTGATTTTTTAATGGGCAACGTTGTGATAATATTTTTCGGTGTATGACCGTGTGGTTATAGGAGCAGTAAGATACATTTATGTTCTTACTTAGTTTCCTTACTCGTGAGTATCGGTTGCTCAATTTAGAATTTTTAAACTGAGGCGTTGATGTGTGCCTTTATTGATCTTCGGTCAACAGCTGAGGCTCGACAATGGGCGAGTTGGTGTTCATGGAATGTCTGAGAAAATACGCAGTACTCTAAAGGCTATTTTACACGATACATTAACGTACCAGTTAATGCCTGTTTGCGTGAATGATTTTTGTGGACCGGAACAGAGCAGGTACTAATGCATGAATCAAATTAGAACAGGTTCTATTTTCTGTGCATGCATTCGCACAAGTTGGGTGGTTACACGGTGCATTTTGGCGTTTATTCTCGCGTTCATACATTTAGACATTAACCCGTACGTGTTAATGTACCATGTAAACAGGCCTAAAGTTTTTTTATAAATAGACGGGGGTACGTTAGCGCGTTGTTACTATCG
The DNA here is from genome assembly GCF_921293095.1 of Ischnura elegans. Taxonomy (NCBI): domain Eukaryota; kingdom Metazoa; phylum Arthropoda; class Insecta; order Odonata; family Coenagrionidae; genus Ischnura; species Ischnura elegans. The sequence continues at coordinate 40,629,387 of NC_060257.1, forward strand.
TGTAAGGGCAGACCATTGCTTACAGTGTTGTGCGTGGAGATAAGATCACATACCATGCTGTTCCGTGTCATCATGTCGTCGTATCTGAGAAAGGTCTTAAGTACTCAGAATTGTAATAAAATTGGTCCGGACTGGAGGTGAGGTCCCCGGGTTATGCCCAGAATATTCTAATCAATTTGATTGCTTGTCATCTTTTTTTGCGGAATCAGTGGACACAAAATGAAGAAATTCTTAATCGAATCCTCATGCAGGCGGATGATTATACCCATATGGACTCGAGTATTAATGCATCTTAGCTCATTTTGCGTTATTTACGCGAAAAAATATCTAAAATCTATCGGCTCTGCAGTCTAATTCCCTAATCTTAGCCATGTGACCGTTTCTATCGTAATAATTATTCTCTTTCAATATATATTGATAAGCGGGCACAAAGTATTCTACTTGAACTTTCAGAAAAATATTTTGTCTATATTTTTCCACTATTATAAAGAGGTGGCCTGTATGGTTAGCCCACACAGTAAGCAAAGCGACTCAAGAAGTCCGAGTTCTTATCCCAGCCAAGTCGAATGAATTTATCAACGTTGATTTTTCCCACCGGTCTGAGTTCACAATCGCAGGAACAATCGTTAAGGCGTGAAGAAGAAGGTGCGAGAATCGCCACCGATCCCTCAGATTCTAATTATGCCTTCCACTGCAGTGTTGCTGCCTCGGGGCAGGCGCTGGTCGCACGCGTATTCAGATGGGAACACCGTGGGGAAACGTCGCATGGGATCGGCTCAGTAGCAGTGGCGAAGAAAAATAGTTATCTCATGCCCAAGCGACCATTTTCACCCGCAGTAGGCGAGCCTCCATGGAACAGTGGCGCTGCGATCGGTGGGAATGCTTCGGTAGCCACAGCGTCATTACACGCTTTTTCTTAACTTGCTTCTTTTGTCAGTTTCATCGACGGAATCGAGGAGACTGCAGAAAGACGTATTCACAGAATGTATTCACAATGTATTCTATCCATTAGAAGACTATATTCTGTTGCCACTTCGGTCGTATTTTAATCTGTTTCCAGGGGTGGATCCAGGATTTCTTCCTGGGGGGGGGGGGGCACAAGCAAGGCCTTATCCGTGATTTTGTTCTGGGTTGGGGGGGGCACAAGAATATCTCGTAATACAAAACGAACGTAATTATAATGGGATCGTATTAAAAATCTTGCATATTTTTGAGGGTCTGGGGGGGGGGGGGGGCGTGCCCCCGTCCCCCCCCCCCCTGGATCCGCCAATGTCTATTTCCAATAATGTCCGCGGGGCGGTTATGAGTGCAAATTGAAGCACTTTTTCCAAAATTTTGCAGTATAATGCTTGTAATTGCGAGAAATAGCATGAAAAATTTATGAATTCGATGCATCACATCATCACGTGTATAGTTTTCTGTTAACACCCATTATTTTACCTTATTCCCTAGCTTAGATGAAAAACTAATTTTTTAACTTTTTAATGTGTTTTATGCTGCTTTTGGAAAAAGTTGTTTTTTATCTTTTTGAATTTATTGCTTACGTGCAAAACTTTTTCCCTTCGTTATATCCCCATAGAAGAGAGAATTAAGATTAAAATTAAAATTGAGTATTTATATATAACTGCCATTAAATGCAAATATATGCATATAAAATTGCCTATTGTCGGAAAGTTTCCTTCGTTTGATAGGGTATTAATAATCCTTATTTAAGCCCAGCGCTATCTGCTATCAGGGTACTCTGCTACCTGCTAGCCGCCTGCGTCGTAGCGGCGCTCATAGCCTCGCACCAAGGTGGCCTCACACGGCGGAATCCGGAACCAGAATGACCTCACTTTTCCCAGCTTTTCCCAGCATTCATATTTAAGCGTCGCGTTTTCGCGCGCTTGAAATTTTTCACTTTTCATTTACTCGCGAAAAATAGATATCGTCATTTAAAAACCTAAAAGCGTGAAATGCGTACTCCAGGAGTAATAATCTTTCGATTTAGGCAATTAAAATGAAATAGGAAACCACCCTATTCCCTATCCCCGATGATTCATTCTTGTTCTCTACCCCCGAATGCATTCACAAATTTAGCTCTATCTCACCTCTCTAATAATTAATATCAACACTTCCCATTTCTATCAATGCTCCAATTCCCTTTAGTTTTATGTACTTGTATTCTTTAATTTCAAGGATAAGGGTAGTATTGAATGCATTTGATTGTCGGCATATTTTATGTATCTGATTCTCGTTACACTATATGAATTTTGTTTCTTGTTATATATTATATATTTTCCACTGCTTTTGGTCTGCTATAATTTGGCAATATTTCTGTACGTGGGCTTTTGAAATAAATAAATAAAACAGGATAGTTCTTTTCCACAAGTTGTACTTTGGCACTACGAGTTTCAACCGCTAGATAATCATTCCTAAGTGCCTGATGATGACCTAGCGGTTGAAGTAAGCAGTACCCAAGTGCAACTTGTGGAAATAGTGCTATCTTGTTTTCTTCAACCTGTATGTGTGTACATATATGTGTGGTACTATATGAAAAGTAATGCGGCTTAGGGCAGGAGTCTCCAAACAATAGCCCGCCAGCCACATCCGGCCCTACACATAATTTCATCTGGCACGCCAAACAAATCCCTGCGTGTTCTCTTACAATTCTTACAATGTGCTCATCTAATCTAGAACCTCATTTTAATGAAATTTTGCTGTCATAACGACGGTATCAATCGTCACATTAATGTTATTGCATAAAGCTGAAGGCAGGAATCTATTCAGTTTAGCCTTATTTTTTTCCAATAAAATATTTTTTTAATTTTTCCACGTTTATACTCTATTTTTTTAAGAAATTACACTATTGGCACCGATTTGTTTTTTTTACGGTTATTCCTTCGGCTCGTATAAATGCACGAAATATATAATGTCTATCTTACACTAAACATTTTGGAGACCCCTGGGTTAGAGGGACCATATTTGTTTAAAATTAACGAATGGATAAAATCGTTTCAGGCTTAGTTTTATGGAATAATGCTATATCCATGATTAAAACACAAATGGTAATTTCCACACTATTTTATTTAACACTTAACGACCGACCATGGTTCCGACACTTTGTGTCATTTTCAAGGGAAAAATAATCCTTGAAAATGGCACAAAGTATCGAAACCATGTTCGGTCGCTGAGTGTTAAATAAAATAGCGTGGAAATTACCATTTGTGTTTTAATCATGGATATAACAAATGGACATATTATTGAACAAAGCTTACCGCGACAAAGAGGCGCGAGTTGGGTAGCGTGGGAACCATCGTGAAGATCTTTTCGGGAGTGCGTGAATGGAGTGGGGGGAGGGCGGGAGAGAAATGGGAGGGGGTAGAAAGTATGCCACGTGGGTGCTGGGGGAGGGGGAGTCGGCGGTGGGAGTATGGAGGGGGGGTGGAGCTGGAGAAAGTGAACTGGTGCTGGGTGAGGGGTGAAAGAGTTGGGAACCCACGCGTTCCGCACAACCGCACTCTCTGGTGACCGCAGCGACAAACAAATTGCCCTCCCTCGACAACCACCTCACTCCCCCCAGTGGCGCCGACTCCATGGGGCCTGTGAGGGGGTCCGAGCCCCCCCAAAAATTCTCTACAGATGCGAGGAAGAAATGTGTCAGGCTTGTCGATTTTCCCCGGAGTGTTGATGCATGTGTCTTTATGACCAATATCACTTTTGTATATGTTTAGTTTATTTTCTGTTTTTAAGCTCAGAGTAAGGATTGGGGTAGAGGGCGCTTTCAGGCTGCGCAGTAGCAGATTCTGTGGTCAACATGGTTACCACGTGATCGTGGGAAGAAGTGCGGGAAGTGTGGGATGTAAGTGCGGGATCTTGACTACATGCGCAGTAGCCAAAGCGCACTCTCCCCCATCCTTACTCTGAGTTTTTAAGTTCATTCGTTGTTTGTTTTGTTTATTTGTGAACATGTTTGTTTTTATTTTGATTTCTTTTATTTTTTTGTTTGATACTATGCTATGGTGATAAAAGATAAATAATCTATTGTTAAGGAGAGAGCCATCTTGAAGTGGATGTGATATAGGATTGAGAATAAAACAGAGTGTCAAGTGATATTTACATTGAATTATAATCGCTGTGATACGTTAGTGTCCAGATATCGAGATTCGAGTGATCAAGGTTCTAATGTTGATCACATGACTCTTCTAAAATGCTTAAAAAACTTCAAATTCACTACTTATAAAATTTACCGGGGCAAGGTCCCCGGTTTGGGCCCCCCCCAATATTTTTTTGTAAGTCGGCACCCCTGCACTCCCCTCCCTCCCAGTCTTCAACTCAGTAGCGGATATAGAAAAAACTCGAGGTGGCGGGGGGCGCAAAAGATATCTTGAGCTACCTTTAATTTTATCCTAATAAAAAATAATCAAGTCACATGCAGAGTTTAAGACAATTTTAATAAAATTTATTACACACATATACAAGACAATGCCATCTTATGATTTTAAAAAGTTATAATTGTGGTTCTGCAATGCTTGGCAATACGGGTGGCCTCGCAAGGTGGGGGAGGGCATGTATCCCCTCCGCCCCCATCTGTATCTACCACTGCTTCAACCTCGTCGTCGATTTTTACAGATGAGGCTATATCTCGCCCCAGACTAACCTTCAGCCGTATTGATAGCCTCCAAGGAACAGCGGCGCTGATATCGGTGGGAATGCAAATTAACTTAGCATTCCCACCGATGTCAGCGCAGCTTGAGCGTTATAACACGCTTCTTCTAAACTTGCTTTTTCTGTTTTATCTTTGGAATCTTATGATTTATTTTTTACCCATTCTCATTGTCGTATAGGCTTGACATTTTGCTCAATTGTTTCCTTCTGCTGAGAATAAACAATATATAATATTCAATAAACAGACTTATGACATTTTTTCCCAGTGTGCTCCAATTAATTAACTAAGTTTCTATAAAAATAGTTTTAAATTTGATCAATAAATGGTACTCGTAATAATTTTGTTTGGTGTAAACTTCATAAACTCTATCACATGATTCACCACTAAAAAGTAGAAAATGAAAAAATAAAAAAGATGTTAAAAAAACAGGCTTTTCCGACAGATTTTTAACAAATGGATTTTGATTTGTTGTTCAATTCATCAAATTTTCAAATTCATCAAATTTCAAAGATCTTCCCTGGCTAATAAGTCTTTGAAACAAAAGGTTTACAAGAGATTATGGAAGTCGTACGGCGTCTACGACTGGACCTAGCCAGGATTCGAGGGCATCTCATGGGGAGGTACCGTTAGGAGCGGAGAGAAACCCACAAAGAGAGAGACACCACGCAGCTCGAGTATGTTTACATTCACCAATGGTGAGCTTGGCTGGCTCCTCATTACCCGTTCTTGACGTGTTTGCCGATCACTTTCCTCCCAGTGGCCCTACTCCCACCGGCAAAAAAACCTTAAAGCTACCAACACCTGCATGAATAGTGCTTGCTTCACAGGAGCTCAAAAACATCAGATAGTATATTTTATGTAAAATTAATTTTCCAACAAATTCTAAATTCTTACCATTTCGAATCCCTTTATACAGACCTTTATGCTACCTACAAATAACTATTTACCAAGCAGAATGCCTAGCCTCCAAATAATATCTGTATTTAGGCTTACTATAAACATTATAACCCCAAAATATTACCTTTCTTTCCACAGAAATAGCTGAAGATCGTTAGCGGAGCCCTAAGGTAAGGGGTGAATTGAATAATTAGCTCGTGTAATAATTCCTTCGGGAGACGATAAAGTTTTTTAAACCTCTTCTCATCCAAATGGAATGCCGAAGTACGCTCCCGCATCAACCGTGGCGGCCTTTCTGCTTCAATAACTTCATTTTGTTCACTCAGCATTACTATACAAATCATTGCAGCCGCCATGTTTTCGCTGGTTCGTATACGAACTCGTCCAGTCCCGACCGCACGAGCTCCTTGTTCGTATGAATCGCCCTCCCCGACGACTGGAGCATAGCAAATTCAGCTGCCACACGGAATGTGACTACGTCATTCGTATGAAACTCCCCTCCCGTATACGAACCGAAGTTCATAGTACATAGGGCCCCAGGAGCCATCGACGGCGACGGAGATTTGAATGCGCGGGAGACTTCGATGCCAAACACGTTGAGATTTGGAGTGTCGCATTCAAAGCCGCTGATGGAACCCTGTTAACAGCAGCTCAACTTGGTGGACAAAACTATCTCCCTTGATATTTTCATTAAATTATTCTACCGATTCAGTTTGGTTTCCATGTAGTACTTAGGAAGCATTCTGAGAGCCTCCCCTTCCTTCAAGCAGTGACGCAGCGAAGGGGGGGGATTTGGGGGATTAAACTCCCCCCCAGAGCTCTGAGAAATTTTTAAGTTTAATCAATTTTACTTAATTGCATTGATTTTACTAATAGAATAGTGTAAGGATTAATAAAAATATCCCTCAGAAAGCCGTAAAACTCACCATTTTGAACCATTTATCTTAAAATTTCGCAATTTATTAATCTCGCACCTACCGCTTATCCTGGTGGGTATTCCGTACCCCCACACACCCCGGTATTAGTTGCACCTAAGCCCCCCCAGCCCTAATTCCTAGCTATTATGAATGCTATAGTGGCATTTCGGAGACCTCGATGAATACTTATGACCTTTATACACATTTATGAATACAACCATTTATTTGCGTTCGAAAATTCTTCCATAAATTAAGAAATTCATATTAAACCTCAATACGCAAAACTCAGTGGTTTCTCTGCAATAATTCCGTAAAATTATAAATAAAACGAAAAACTCATTAAATTTCTCTCCCGCAGAAATGAAGAAAAACCGAAAAAATTACCCTGATCACATGCACGCGTTGGCAAATGAGTGAAAAAAAATATTCAGCATAAACCTCAACACAAAATACTCAGCAGTTTCAAAGAAGATGCACGCAATAATTCAGTAAAATTTAAATAAAACTAAAAACGCATCAAATTTCTCTTCTGCAGAAACGAAGAAAATCCGATAGCATTACGCTGATCGCATACACGTGTTGGCAAATAAGAGAAAATTTTCACGCATTCTCGGCGTAAAAACCTCTCTCGCCGACGGGAAAATCTTGAAAGGAAGTCTCTCTCCTATGGTTGGGAGCGGAAGAAAATGAAAGGATTGCCCGAAGCGAATCGGAAACCGGAAATAGGCCACTATTACGGAGTAAGGCCGACGGCTACGCCGACTGAACCGCTCCTCCGTAAGGCTGACATAATTAATGCGATCTCCACAAATCATAGGCCGGAAAACTGGGCGTGTGCACCTAAGCTATGAAATCATCCGAGAGAAAATCGAACTCGGAAGGAGATGAGGATCGGAAGGAGAACTTTTTGGGAGCTTTTGACTCGCGTGCGGTCTTCCCCGAGGCAAAAAGACTCCAATTTATGAGCCTGTCTGTAAAAAAATTCATCCCTAACAATGCTGATCAATCACTCATTTTCTTGATAAGATCCAGTTCCATGGCATCCAAGACCATTTTTGTTCACAGCTCCCAAAATAATAACACTTTATTTATTAACACTTACTCTGCTGGCCTTAATACCTACTGTGCATCTGTCTCCGATTACTGGCCATTTTCAATACATTGGGTGATTTCGAAACAACCAACCTTTAATGCGAGTAATAGGTGTTTGGTAACATTTGAATTAATTTTTCTTTTGTTTTTTGATTTGTAGTGCCAATTTTCTTAAAAAATGTTAGTTCGACTTTGTTTCTAAATTGTAAACTACAAGTTTTCAAAATACGGATTGCTTAATATTACGCCCATAGCACGCAAAGAGTTAATAATTACTTGGGTTACGGTAGATAATTGCAAATAACTTCAATTTGTAATTTTCCATGGATTTGTTTTTACTAACGAACCTAGTGTTTCGCTCCGGGTCGAAACGAAACATTTCCATTTCGTTTCACTTGCCTTCCTTGGGCAAAAGTGTCTATCTTAGCCACTTGATACATGCATATTTGTGGAAAATTTTACTTCTCAAAGCAGGTTGCAAATAGAATCTATGTTAGTTCAACAGATTCAGGCTTTAATTGGTGGAAGTTAGATATATTTGAATAAATAAAAGATCGTAGCACCTTTCCACATTTTTTTACAGTTATGACTAGTCCTCCTTACGTGGGTTGTATCTTTTCCCACTGTCTCTACTCTATACGCCTGTTCCTATCCCCTTCTTCAAAGATGTCAAATCCTCCCCAACCCCCATTATCAAGGGTATAAAGGTGATTTTAAAATATTTGGCAGTGTCTTGTACCAGATGATGGCTCAGGAAGCCGACACGCGTTGTACGCAGTAAAAATGTTTGTGGAAAAGTGCTACGATTTTTTATTCATTTAAATAGAAACTGTGTGTTCCTCACAAATTTGATTTGAGACAAAGCCGTCATAGACCAGAGTCATCTAGACGAAGCGAATGAAAGATATTTTCTACTTCGGCACGCAGCGATGCGCAACCAAAGGAGTTTCACTGTCAACGAACACATTCACCATCGCATTACTCCGCTCAAAGGACTTATTTGTCATACTAGACATGTGGGTAACCACAGCGCAATAATCCTATCCTCTATTTTGTCATATAGGTTGGGAGAGTTCGGGGAATTTTTGGTGGCTTTGAAGTTACACATTTGACAGGAGAGAGTGGGAAAGAATGTATGAGAAATGCACGTGTTAAGAAATTTAACGGACGAAAGTACGAGGTTCGGAAAACGAAGGTTGAGGTCGCAATGTAATGCTTTCGAAGTTGTATGATTCATTTCCATAGCTGATAAATGATGATAAATGATTTCGGTAAATGATGAAATAAGTTAGTCCAGTCTTAACCCGTAGAGTGCCGGGGAGAGCTATCGCGCTCCTCCTATCTCTCGCGAAAAGTGCCAGGAGCGCGATAGCTCTCCTCCGGCAATGTCACACTTAGATGCTGATTGTTCACTAACATTCAATAGTCAATATTCATTTATTTTCACATTAAGTATTTTCTTTAAATTATAAAAAATTAACTCATATTACCTAAAATATTCGTCAAATAATACGTTAAAATGGAGAAACCACATATAATAACGATTTCCTAAAGTTTTTTAATATATACCTTTAGTTGTATTTGTGACCTAATTGTTTTCCTATCCTACTGCAAAATCAGCCAAAATGCATCGGTACTTTTGGCATAGTGCGTAGAAAATCTGTTTTCACACAAAGGGTTAAAGCTGAATATCAGCTGCAACCGCCAACTTCTTGTGGCTCAAAAATCAGCTACACGTGAGTTCTTACCCTGAAATTATGCAGAAATAAAATGACAACTCCTCCATCCCCTCCCACTTCAACTTTTCCTTCCCTCCATGCAGGGGCGCAGCTAGAAATCAAGGCTAAGGGGGGTATATTAGCTACCTTCTCCCTCCCCCCTCCCCCCCCCCGCTGGGTACGCCGATGTGTACAGCAATGAATTTATGTGGAATCAGGGGCGGATCCTGGATTTTATTCTGAGGGGGGCACAAGGGTCTGACAGGTCTTCTCATATTTCACATTAAAAACAAATACAACAATTATTCCAGAAAATATTCCCTCTGTTTCCATAAAAAAATTATTAATATCAAATTGAATGCTTGAGGCTCAGAAGTACACAAAATAAAAAGAACGTAATGATAAACGTATGAAAAATCTTGTCTATTTTTTTAAGCGTGCACCCGGAATCCCCTAAATCCTCCTATATGTGGAATTATGAAGTTTTTTGCATTTCATTATGTCAAGTCGATTCCAAGGAGTTGTTGTAATTTATGTTCTACTTATTATTTAATTTAATTTATTATGAAGTGGTGCGGTCACGTTCACGATAGAAGAACTTAATCAATCTACAACGTGAAAACATCCCAGGTTGGGCAGAAACACACGACACAAAAAGATAAATAACACTCACTGAACTAAATTTTCAGTGGTATACATCCACCTTCCGCAGAGCTATGTAGGCCGGAGGTATAGTAGGCCGGAGACTTCTCATTGGTCCATTTTCACTGGGGAGGACGAAGCAATGAGAAGTTGCAACAGGGAAGACGTTTAACAACTCAGGGGCGCAGCTAGAAATCAAGCCTTAGGGGGATTTCAGGCGCAACTAATACTGGGGTGTCTGGGGGTGTGGTATACCCGCCAGGGTAAGAGGGAGGTGAGGGGGCCCTCCGCCAGAAAAAAATTAAGATAAATGGTTCAAAATGTTGTTTTTACTGCCTTCTGTAAGATATTTTGTTAATACTCACACTATTCTATAAGCAATATTAATCCAAATAAGTAAAATAGATTTAACTTAAAAATTTCTATGAGCTCTGGGGGGGTTTTATCCCCCAAACCCATCCCCCCCCCCCCTTCGCTGCGTCACTGCCTCCAAGAAATATTACAAATACCAGGTATGGCAAGTGAAACGAAACAAAATTATTTCTTTCCACCCGGAGGGAAACTGAAATACGAGGCCTAGTGAAGTTGATGGCAGGTGAATCAACTCGGTGGAAGTTATGATAAAATGTAATAAAATCACTTTGTACTTTCTACATAATTTTGGTGTTTAGCGACCGGTTTCGACGTGTTCTACGTCATTTTCAAGCTAGACTCTATAGAGCTGGCCGAGAAGCTACTAGCCCTTCCAACCCCTCCACGCAATAGCAAATTGGTGTCCTTTAACGTGAAGAATTTGTATACATCTGTCCCGGCATTAGAAGCAGTCACCGTAGCCACTCACCGCTTAAGGCAGTCTATCTTGAATATGACGTAGAACACGTCGAAACCGGTCGATAAATACTAAAATTGTGTGGAAAGAACAAAGTGATTTTATTTTATCATTTTAACAAGGTCTAGGTTTATTTTCGTTCCCGTACGAAATTAAAATCACCAAGGAGTTTAGTTTCGACCTGGGACGAAACTTTACTCCCGGGCACGAAACTGAAATAATCGAAACTCCGCTGCTCATAGTTAAGTTTCGATCCAAGAAGTTGAGTGGAAGGGGATATAAAGGAATAGTGTCGATCCATTACGTTTGACATACGTGTAGAGAGGTTAAAACATCGAGCTTAAAAATCAAATGGCCAGTTTGAGTTCACCGTTCTCCTGTTTGTGGTAAAAATATGAGTGCCCCATGCATCTAATGGCGGTAGACCGAACCTCTACTTCATTCAATCATACTTTGTACTCGGTGAGTGGGTCGAAACTAAACTGTTCGAAGGTGAAACACGTAGTCTCTCCGGTGCAAAACATTATCTGCGTTTCGTTTCGTCCCAGAGTTTTATTTTAGTTTCCTCCCGAAAAAATTTGACTCCGATTTTGTTTCGACCCTGAGTTTAGCTCCCCGGGTTTACATCTATTTCATTTCGTTTCTACATTTCGCTCCTGGAAACGAAAATATCGAAATTTTACTGGTTTTGACTCTCGTTTAGTTTTGATTGCCATCTCTGAAAAGCAACCTTATAAGCTAACTCCTCAACAGATGACCTCAGCAACCAGAAGAAAGCCCTCATGTGGTGCATAAAGGGGACGACTCAGAATATGAAATATCCTTCGAAAATATCACGTAAGGACAATCTTCTCTCCTCACTAAAAATATGTTTAAATTCCATGACGAGCACATGCAAAAGTTTAACCGAAGAAGTAGAGGCGTTGTTTCTTTCTATCATTTTTTGTTAATTTCTAACATTCATTACATTTCCACCACTATGTAATCTTTAAGCGAGGGTATGTAACTAGAATTGCACATTCTAATATCTATTAAATTGCTGTATTTTGCATTAAAACTTTCTTACGTATGCTTTTTGTTGTAGTGAAATTGATTGCCACCCCTGCTTACAATCCCGCTTACACTTTATTCGCTTACATTCTCTGCTGCTATCGACGTCCATGCCCGCGCTGCCACACGAACGGATTCAATTCCTCTTCGGTTCCTTTCGCGAGAAACTCGGCGAAGCATGAGTCAATACGGAGAGACGAACGGGAGAAAGCGAACGTACACTAGAGATATAAAATGGAGAAAGGCGACGAAGATATATGGTCCATCCTCAAAAGGTCGAAGAAATTTTGATTTTGAATGTCACGACCACGATACTTACACCGAAGTCGTGGCAACAGAATGGTTTTACGTAGGTGTGCAAGGTTAAAATTGAGACTGACGCCCTTCTTTCTGAAAAGATATATACTCTTGCATGAATACCCCATGCAATCCGCATCTTGCGCGAAAATTTACGAGGCGGAAAAGAGTTCAAAGTGCCGATTAAGGAGGATCAAATATGGCTAAGGATACCAATAAAAATAATAAATTCGGCTGTTTTGGTACAAAATCTACTTTCACTTATGACATGTACGCTAAGAGCGATTTTGCCATTTATAAAGACAACTTAAGGTCCAAATCATCCTTACACTAACAAATTTTGAGCACTACTTTCGCTATGCATCACGGAAAAAATTCAGGTGCCTCCATTAAACAAAATAAGTTGCATGAAAGGTTATTCCACCTACCTACCACCTATTATAATCACATATTTATAAGCTCTAAATGAAGTTTTCGCTAAAGATAATATTACAAATGATTTAAACTTCAAGTGCAACGCATAGCAACGCCGAAAATTAAAAATTTCCGTTCAATTAGTACCTTAGGAATGTGATACCATCTTCGATTTTGGACAAAGAACTTTTTAGATTCAGCCTAAGATTAGAGAAAATGACTTTTCCATTTCCGATCACTAAAATCTCCAATGAAACCACTGGCAGTATGAGTCATGAATCCGCGGGCCTCACTCAGGGTTAATAAGTATATAATTTGCCGTCGAATCAGGAATTCGCTCGTAATTGAACATACATTCCTTTATTCTATATACTGTTGTTTTGTTATAATAAATGCAGGGTTGTAAACCGGCCATAATAGCTGTTTTGTCGATTGATTCCAATAAATTGTATCGCATACAGATGGATTACCATAAGGATCATAATAAAAATTAAATACAAGTACTAAAACAGCTAAATTTATCAATTTACTAAAATAATTAGTAAATTTGGGGTTTAAATGCTGAAAAATACAATTAGTCATTGCCGAGATATTTTGAGCGCTAAAGTCCATTAAATTTGAAGTTACAGGCCAATGCGCAAGGCGTGAATTAATTTCGAGAAACTTTGCGGAACCTTCATCCCATGCGGCGAGACAAAATTGAGGCCAAGCTTTTTTAAAGGGAAGAAGAAATCTGTAGTTGATCACGATTGGGTAATCCCTCCGTCCGGAAGTCACCGTAAGTGGCCCAAGACCCGAGTCTGCCCTTAAGAATACTCTTTTTTTCGGACGACTCAGAAGAGGAAATTTCGACTAGTTCCCAAAAGCAACGTTGTTAGTGAATGTCTTCCGAGCCGAGACTACGTGAGGCCCTGAACAGGAAGAGAATGAACTTGGCCATGAATTGGTCTCTGGCATTGAAAAGGCCACCTGGCCATCGCCTGCTGACCAAAACTATTTTTCGTAGTTCCCTCCGAAAGTGATGAGCCATAGGGAATGCATGGACCCGACTCGCGTCAGAAAACCCCGGCCCTAAACACGCTAATAGACAGGCAATTGTCTTGCCCACATCATTTCGGGAGCATCACGCTTCGTCAACTATGGGATAGAACGATTCTTTTATGGAGCTTGGCCACAGACGTAATTTTTTCAAGGTATCAACTATATCCATTGTCATGATGTTTTATAATAGAAGAATGGAATTCATTCCGGGCAATTAATGTGACAACATTATTATCCTGATAATTTAGGATATTACGGAAGTTGCCTTGAAAATAAAACCGAAATTATCAGAATGGGTTGCACAGTGGTTGTTTTTTGCGTTGTTACGTCAAACAACTAATAGAATATCAGTTTTCTTGTCAGTAAAAATGATTGTACCACATTACAAAAATATTTTTAGGAGTGGAAATCAAAAAGAGTTGCTCGAGTGTTATGAATCCCATATCAGACGCCTGACGAGAAAATTAATGTTTTATTTTCATATCATTATATTTATGCTTAAGATATATTTGTATTATTTCCAGTATCTTACCGATAAAGTCGTGAATTAAGAAGGAATGTCATTATCATGGAAATTCAAAACCGCAAGTATCAAACTGTAATCCATCGACCTATGGCCACGAAAAATAAGCTTGCAGTGCTATAATCTCCGGAAATTGCATTAAACAAAAAAGTAGAATTTTTATGGATGCTTCGTTTAATTTTTAATGTGATTCTTGAAAAAAAATGTTTATATCCTTTTTTATTAAAATTAACGAAATAAATAGATAGCATTAAAAAGGATAAAACGTTATAAACTCTTATCTATAAAAAATTAAAAATACAATATGCGATAATTGCATACATGCGATAGTTGCGTATATGCAATTTATAGGAACAAAATGTCCAAAAAAGCGGAGGCAAATAAGGATAAAAAATTAGTATCACTTAAGGCAAATACAATAAATAAAATCATAACTGCTAATGCGAGCCCAGTGACACACATAATAATAATATTCGAGACGAAAAGGAACAATAAAAAATTGAAGTTAAAGATTAAAAAAATAAAATAGCGTAACTCCACATTTTCGCTGGGTTACACAACATCCTCAGAAGAGTATAATAAGATGAATGCTGGGAATTATCTTCATTAAAACTTATTTAGCCAAAGAATACCGAGATGTAGGGTAGAAAATTTATGGCAAAGCATCTCTAGGCATTGAGATCCTAGATTGCTCCGTAGAAAAGGGTGTTTACGGTTGAATTCACGCCTACGATCACGCCAAGGACACTTTCGGATGTGAGTAAATACGTTAACTCATTTTCCCGTCGGCTGGGAAAACTGTCAAACGTTGTGTAACTCCGGGTACCTACCTTCGTCGACGGCCGTGCCTAGTGTGACCAGTAGTTAGTGCGCTTAATGATTTATATGGCCTTGTTCAGCAGGCAGATCCTCAATGCACTTTCTTTTGTGTCGGGCCGCGGCCTTGCTTCTTTCTAAGGGAAATGAAACCGTGAACGGTTGAGTAATGTTTCACACGCCTCATGCTAAGTTTCAGAAATAGCACGGTATGTATTCAATAGAGTAATCAGATGTTTCATCGCGGGCAATCGTCCAATAGAGATTGCGCAAAAACGCGGACTGAATTTATTTGATCGAAAAGAAACGGTCTTTCTTACTTGTTAGCAGTGTCGAATACATATGGGGGGCACAGGGGGCGCCCCCCCCCCCCCCCCTAGTGGGGCTGCCCGCATTGCCGAACATTGCAGATCCACAATTGTAACTTTATTATATCATAATATAGCATTGTCTTGCACATGCGTACACATCTTAAACTTTGCATGTCATCATCTTGTGGTGTTCTGCCCGTCGGCAGGTCCCCCGCGCCAATGCTGTCTCTATTCCCTCCTGTCACCGGCCATCTCCTTGAAGTCTTTATATCTTCCAATTTTTACGTTGTCGATAAACTTAAGCCTTCTCCTTTTAACTTTGCATGTAACTTGATTATTTTTTATTACGATAAAAGTATAGGTCGATCAAAATATCTTTTGCACCCCCTTTGAGTTTTTTCTGTATCCGTTCCTGCTTGTTAGGTTATATAAATGGCTAAATTTCATTGATTGAGAAAATAAGTGGGTTTTACTGAAGGAGCAGATTTAATATTTATATGTTACATTTATTAGTAATTATTTAACTATATTTAAAGCGACCTGGTATAACCATGTATTCTATTTCTAATTGCGATTACAAGTAATGTCAGTATATGTCAAGAAACATACAGAAATTTATAAATTGTCAGAAATATTTCGTCAAATGCAGTTGCCCAATAAACGCTGCGAAAACGTGGAATGTAATTATTTGTTCGACAAATAGTCGTCCTTGCTCATTACATAAGGTTTATGGTCTTGGATTTCATTCACTGAGAAAAGTAGCGAGTACATTTGAAAAATCTTCTCGGGATACCGCGCGGGTAAGATTATATGAGAAAATATATATATGATTATATATATATGAGTAGCCGTGAGAATGGGTAGCGAGTCGGTACCCGAAACGTCGGCGCTCTCATATAATCTTACCCGCGCGGTATTCCGAGAAGATTTTTCAAATGTTGTTCGCCGGGAAAGTGTTAAATCATATATAGCAAGTACATATTTCATGAGCCGCTTATATTTACATAGGTATCTGAAATAGCCTTTTCCACCAAAATATATACAGTGCTATCTCCATTATCCGACTCATAGGCAGCAGGGACATACCCGGATTATTGGAGTGTGGGTTTTCTTTAAGAGACTCATACGCTTAGAACGGTAGGATATTATGTCTGTAAAAAAGTTAAGACACCAGAGTTTGGGGAGCTCTCTCGTATAAACGAAGCGATCAATATCAAAGCAACGAAAAACTCACAAAAGAGATATATTCAGACACAAAAGAGAGTTTAATTTTTTCGTTGGATTATTTACTTTTAAAAATCTTCGTCTCCACTTTATTACCCGTACTTGATTTTATTCTCAAACAATTAACCGTTTTTTGCGCGTAAAATCAAGTTGCCCAACTTTAAACGCTTGCTATTCCCTTAATTTTCGTTCCAACAACTTGAAATTTTGATATCAGAAATCCAGATCTAGTTTTATCAATTTGCAAGAATTAAATTGTGTAAACCGGCATTCATATGACTACGGTGGGTGAAAATGTTTTAATCAGAACTTCTGCGTCCATGGAATGCTACTGAACTATGACGTAATCTCACAGGAACTACTACAGACCATTCAAGCGAGTACTCGCGTTATTATCGCCTCGGGCTCTACATTCCAGTTCCAACCTTACGTAACTTTGACCGCAAAAAGGAAAAATAGGCGTTAATTAACCGCCTTGGAAGGTATTTGCCCTCTCAAGATACCGTTGCATCGTCATTAGGTTGTTTTCTTTCCACGCTTTAATATGCAGCGTCGAGTGCCGCGTCGAAGCTGAGACGCTCAAAACTAGCAGTGGACTTGATTGATGATCTAGGAAAGGGAAAACTGTTGGCGGAGAGCAAGCAAGACGTGTAGCATTCAGGGAAGGATGTATGTTCACTAGGCGTATCCCAAACCGCGGACGTTCGAGACCTTACGACCCGCTAAAAGTGAAATTTCGTGTTGGAGGTGTGATGCATAGGGGCGACAGCATCTGAGGATGAGTTCACTTCAAGAAATACCTACTACACTACGATATATGAGGACGCTAGAAGTCAAGACGTACAAGAGAAACTAAACAATTTTTTAAATATGTGCAGAAAATGGTTGGTTGGGTACACAATATTACTGTGGCAAAAGGGTTCAAGTGAAACTCTAATTTATAGAAGAATAGGGTGGTTTCCTATTATTTTTTATTGCCTAAATCGAAAGATTATTAATCCTGGAGTACGTATTTCACGCTTTTAGATTTTTAAATGACGATATCTATTTTTCGCGATCAAATGAAAAGTGAAAATTTTCAAGCGCACGAAAACGCAACGGATAAGTATGAATGATGGGAAAACTCCGTGTGACGTCGTTCTGGTTCCCGCTGCCGCAAGTGAGGTGACCTTGGGGCGAGGCTCTGAGCGCTGATACGACGCAGGATGCTAGCAGGTAGCAGAGTACCCTGCTAGCTGGTAGCGCTTGGCTTAAATAAGGATTATTTATACCTTATCAAACGAAGAAAACTTTCCAACCTTAGCCAGTTTTAATAGGTGATTATTAAGACATGTTTCCCTGAGCTCTGTGCCTCATGCATGCATTGGTAATCTCAGACGATGTAAAACTCCTATCTACTCATATAGTAACTAGGTCCCTGTGACGTCACGTAGAGTGGCCAGTCTGGCCTTTTTCAAATGAGGATAAAATTGCAGAAAAGTTTCTCGGGTTTTCCACCGGTTGATGTCGTCCATGTCTCCCGACGTTTCGATCCGCGACTTGCTGATCATCCTCAGGGGATCTTCCGAATGCCGTTCTTCAAAATTTTTACTTTCGTCGATTTAAGTGAGGATTTCACCTTGGCAATCAATGCGAATAAACCACGTCAATAAACCACGATTATGTGAAATCAATAGGAGACTAGTTTCATTCCTTGGGCCCCACGAATTTTGAGGGTATTTTTTCTGGGGTGTCCGATATCTTCACCCTCACCGGTATTCGAACCCCGAGCCCTCCGGAAGCCAAGCGTTCAACTCACTAAGCAGTTTCGCTCCCCTCATCATAATAACCTCTAACGACAGATAAACCCATCGAGAAAGTGCCCATGAATTGAAATGCAGCATATTAGCATATGCATGACATTTTTTTCGCTCAAAGCAAAACGAAAGTGCCTTAAGTCGTAGCACTCCCAGATCTTGGTTGTTTCAGGCGTATCAATTCCGGAACCTTTCATCGCGAAAGTAAGATTTGAATTGCAAGCACAGTCATACTCACGCTGAATCAGCCATAATTCGTCGCTGGTTAATGTCATCAGTGAAAGGAAAACAATATATCTACATCTACATACTACCCAGCAAGCCGTCTAAAAGGAGTGTGGCAGGGGTTGTTAAGACACCAGCCATTTACACATAAAAAAAGAAGAGCTCTGAAGAAATTACGACTAGCATTCATTTAAGTCCTTTATGGTTCGGGAGAAAAACGAATTCCCATATCTATCCGTTGGGCAAACATATCTCTTAATTTATCGCTTCTGTCGGACCTGGAAATCTATTATTATGTTCTCCGTATCGCTCTTAAAGATATCCATTGTTCTAACAATCTAAGCCTAACACGCAGCCTCCGAGACTCCAGCGGCTCCCATCCTAATTCGCTTAACATCTGGGTAACGCTGTCTGTACGCCCGTAGCAGTTTTTGACGAGCCTTCCTGTGTATTTTATTCAGTTCGCGGATTAAGTCTTTCTGCACCGGATCCCATACGCTCGCTGCATATTCCAGGTGCGGTCGGATGAGTGCGAAATAGCACCTTTCTTTTACTTTCTCATCCGAAAATCTTCCCACAATACGCTTGACGAATCCTAATTTCTTCACGGCTATGACGCAAATATGAACTGACATTTGGAGATCTTGAGGGAGAGTATTTTCAGACACGGTGCCCTGATGAAGACAATTGTCCAGGGGCAAGTAGATTATCAATAACAGACACCTAATTTATTCCACAAAATATTTTAAATAAAAAAATCCTGCACTTGATAATGGTGTAACAGCCGAAACTGGTCATAAAATAGAAAAATTTTGTAAATGTTTTGTGGAGGTTATTGATAATAGGGAGCCCTTCCACCACGTATAGGCTTCAATTTTCGATTTAATTGAGATCAACTAGATATTTAGTAGTATACTTTATTTTCCAATCGATATCAGCACAGAACAGAGAATCGCTCGTACCCATTAGCCAACGAGTTTTTATATATTTTTCCTATCAATTTTTGTACCTAACTCTGCTTAGAAAACTAATCACTAGCATCCGCTGGCTTATCATAGCCTCATATTACATCCAGCGGGGAATATTCCGTCCATGCTCGTATAATTTTGAAGGCCGAGAAGCCGGAGAAAGTTTCATCCCCTGGTCGACAACACAGATGTGCAAAATAGGAGAAAATAACACGTCATCCGGCGCTAACTCATAGCCCTTATATGTGGTTGCGACAGATATCTCTTGTCATGAGCTTCACTGGTATTTATAGAACCATTGAAATCGCTCCCTGACGCTCAATCTCGCCAATTAATTAAATCGATCAGCAGAAAGTGAGGAAATTTTAAATGCATATGAAGTATGCATACATAGCGACCGCCATAAAGTGAAATGTGGTGATGAAATACGTAACTCGGCAGACTTTCAGCCTTGCACGATAAATGCTCATAAGATGTGATGAAAATAATAGACAAAACTATTGCTCGAATCGAATATAAATTATCAATTTGTCTGTAGGATATCGACACAAAACGTAGATTTAATTCCAGCTTCCATGGATGAAATGACTCCAGCAATGGAAAATAATGGAATTAGTAATGAAATAACGAACAAAAATGGTAATGTGTTTGGTATCTAATTACCTTCAGAATAACAATATTAGGACTTTTATTCTATGAACTAATTGTTCACTTGTAGACTAAATCTTTCAGGTACCTAGGGAATCTTTTTAGTTTACATCTGGTCTCTCATTACTTCCTGATTCTACGGGTTATTAAGGCAAAAAAATATTTAAATTCAATCCAGTATGTCGTGACTGTAGTTCGAAGAGACCAGAAGCTTCTCTATTGATGGCAACGAATATTCTCACTTTTCGTAATGATGCTTCAAGCATAACTTCGAGTTTTCTCACGATTCTATTCGAGATAAGGGTGTGGCGAAGAATGGAGAAGGTGAGGTGGACGGAGAGGAGGAGGAACTACGAAGTCCTGGACATGGTGGGTGAGGAGAGTCAACTTTTAGATGAGATACGAAGGAGACAGAAGGTTAATTGGAGCGATTACTTAGCAGGAAGGGGATATTGAAAACGGTGTTAGAGGGTAGAATGTTAGGTAAACGAGGGAGAGGAAGGAAAAGAATGTTTATTTTAGATAGAATGAAAGGGAGAAGGCCTTAATGTGTATTTAAGAGGGAAGTGCTTGATGGAAGGGAAGTCTACCAGAATTCTTCTTAAGTACTCCATGGAATGGATTCTACCTTTATCGGTAGAATGGTTTAATAATAATAACACCTTTATTTTTCACTTAATATTATCCATTCAATATTACCGTATGAGGCTTGTTTCACGTAAAACTGCATGAAAATTCTTGTCTCTCAAAGTTATTCGAGGAAGAAAAGCTAAATAATTGTTTGACTTTCATGAATGTTTATTGAATGAAATGAATAAATACACAACTTTTACTGTTCTTTTTAACAAAATTGAAACATTTTATTGCTGCCAATTATGCTATTTTCATATACCGCCATTCGAAAAATGCTATGAGAACAAGCAAACGAAACACTTACAGAGAAAGAAGTCAACCTGAAAGTTACTAATTTCGGCACGCTTTTTTTTCGTTTAAGGGCACAAATTGATTGACAATAGGGTTGTTTCCTATTTTTTTTAATTGCCTAAATCAAAATATTATTACTCCTGGAATATATATTTCACGCTTTTAGATTTTTAAATGACGATATCTATTTTTCGCCGTTAAATGAAAATTGAAAAATTTCAAGCGCGCGAAAACGTGACGTCTAAGTATGATTACTGGGAAAATCCCATGTGACGTCATTCTGATTTTGGGAGCCGCCGTGTGAGGCCACCTTAGTGCAAGGCTATGAGCGCCACTACGATGCAGGCTGCTAGCAGGTAGTAGAGTCACTGCTAGCAGGTAGCGCTTGGCTTAAATAAGGATTATTAATACCCTATCAAACGAAGGAAACTTTCCGACCATAAGCAATTTTAATAGGAGACTATTAAGAGATTTTTCCCTGAGCTCTGTGCCTCATGCATGCATTGGTAATCTCAGAAGATGTAAAACTCCTGACTACACGTATAGCATCTAGGTCCCTGTGACGTCACGTGGAGTGGCATTGCATATGGGCGCCTATCTGGCATTTTTCAAAGAGGTTAAAATTGACCATTAACATTCATCTAAACAGGGATTTCTAGAACCAAATAATTTTTATATTATGAATACACTAATGGTGGATAACGAATCGCAATCAATGCCTTTCGTTTTCTTTGATGAAGTAAACTACACTATTGGGACAAAAAACAGGAATAAATGAAAGGCTGCAGTTTACAAATTTAAGGTTTAAAATAACATAAGTGAAATGGATGAATGTACAACTTTAACTGGTCTATTGGACAAAATTAAAATAGTTTATCCATGCCACAACCCCATTTTCATACACCAGCCCAAAAAGCCTTAGCAAACAAGCAACACTGAGAGAAAAAGTAAAAGGTAGATGGGAGATAAGCTGAAAGGCTTAATCAGTCGGTTTTCTACGGAGACTGTTATTAAGGAAGTGGGCGTAGCCGAAATTCATGACAGGCATCCATACGCATTAAAATATTTATATTTAACGACGCCCAAAGGTTCGCCATCCGCATACCAATGACATGTCTTCACATCCTTAATTCCTTTGATGATCGTGTTTTGTAATGGAGCAACCGCTCTTGCGATCCTTACCGGTTTTTTTCGTGAGGTTACCCCCGTAGCTGACTGGGAATATCGACTCATTTACCTCCCCGTCGATATTTCTCATCGAGGAAATCTCGCCAGGAATTTCTCTTCTTGCTGTTGCCTCCCTCGCGATAACTGGTTTAATTTTATCTCTTGCTTGTCGGGTGTTCCCCGATTGGTTGATGCCGGAAATGAATTGAAGACTCGACTAGATGATGTCGCGGCTCTCAAAGGACGTGTTTGATGGCGAAAGGTGATATATCAATGGCCCGAGTCCTGTAAACCCTCGTCATTTAAGGCAATATTTTTTTCAGGAAGCCGAGTAATAGATTGCAGTATTCAAGAAGAGTTTCAACATTAAATAATAATAAGAGATTTACGAATTCTACAAAATAACGGGTGAAATAACTATTTATTGCGCCAAATATGTTCTTCCTTAGAGCTATGATTACTATGTAAACTTGAGATGAAAGTGATAAAATTATAAATTTTGTTTTTAAATAAGGACTTGTTACATATTTAATTTTTGTTTTTTTTGTTCTACTTGTTGTTACTTTCAAAATATTTGATTTTTTTGTGAAATGGTGTTATCTGTGAAAATAAATAAATATATTGGAAAAATTATGATCGATTTGGTAATCTACTTTTGTAAAAAATGTATTTGCTACATTATATGCCTATATTCCACCTTTGTAAAAACTCATGCTTGAGTAACCTATTAAAATTTTCATGTACCATAATGTGGAATAAATATATATATTATATATATTATTATATATGAACCATGACGCTAAGATTATGAAAAACTTAACTTATGTATGAAAAACCAAACTCTGTGAGCCCAAAAAATCTAAGATATGCTATAATACTTCAATACCGTGCAATTACTGTTAATCATTTCAGGGAAAAACATCCAAATATAAGACAAAACATGATGAAAACAATTATCTATCAAAAATACCAAAACTATCAATGCATTGGCTAATCTCACTAATATTAAAAGAAAACCATCAGTTTGATTTAGAAGAAACTGAAATTTCGAATTACGGAAATAATTAACCAAATTTAAAAAACAAAGAAACGTTGTACACAAAAAACCAGGGTCGATATATAAGGAAAACTAGTTTGAAATTAGGTAGGAATTATTATAATTACCATTCAGAAAACATTATATTCATTATACTATTACTATCAATTAAAAAAATTAACTTCTCATACATGCATAAACGTAACAATGAAACCAACATGGAAACCTAACAACCGAATTATAAATAGAATTTCTGGAATGTCAACCATCTTGGTGAAAGGTAAGTGAAACCGTCGTGTTTTTATCGTTATTATACTCAATTTGGGAATATTTTTCTAAAGTAATTAAATATTAATAATTCATTAATTAAATCACGGCCTATGCTGATGTGGTCCTTTCAATTTTCAAATTCATTTCCCTTATTTTGTGATTGGTTTCCAGTCTACATTTTTTTAGCTTCCTAACTAAACAGAATAGTTTCTCCTATAACGAAATTCAGTACCCCTTCGCACCAGAAAATTATCATCACCTGCCTACTCTATCATAGATTGGACTTAAAAGTGTAATAGAAGGCGAAACGAGGCATGCTTAAAATACGAAATTCTTCTCACTTCTTTTGGCATGCTTTTGCGCCATTATTAGAGGCACAGGACCATCACACGTTCCTCAAGCTCTTTGTGAGCACTCTCTCTATATGTGACATATACATTCAAGTTCAAATCGTCGTAATTTACCTCCTTGAGCCACGCCCTTTATGGCTTAAGTGGAACAGCTCTAGGTACAGTTCTTATCCATTAACTTTCCATTTTCCCTACCGATAGCTTTTCGTAAATTCGTTTTGTTCATTCATGCATTCACAACGCGATTTTATGGATATTAAATGGGGGCCATCGAATCCAAGAGGTACAATGAACAATTTTTATAATTTTGGAGATAAGTGCCGATAATGTTGGAGGGGTAAACAATATTGCTATGGCAAAGGATACAATTGAATCACTGGATCTATGTACAGGTCGTTTCAGGAGAAATCTGCAATTCTCCAGGAGATGATAGGGGAGACAGTTTTAAGCTTTTTGTCTTACTGAGATGAGGTCACAACTCCGTAGTTAATAACCAATGGTAACACAAACATTTTGCTTGATGTGATTTTACACTTTACCGGCGAACAGAATATTTAAACTCCTTCGGGTTTTCGCGCGGCTAAGATATTGAAGAGCGCCGACGTTTCGAGTTCATTCTCGAGAAATTCATTACTTTACAATGCTATTCCTCGCAATTACAAGCATTTACGGCAAAATAATGGAAAAAAGTTGATCGCATTGCACTCATCACCGCGCCGCAGACATTTTTGAAAACCGATTAAAATGCGACCGAAGTGGCAACAGAAATGAGCCTTCTATGGTATTGAATAGGGTAGTTTCCTTCATCAAAGAAAACGAAATGCATTGATTGCGATTCGTTACCCACCATTAGTGTATTCATAATATACAAATTATTTGGTTTTAGAAATACCGGTTTAGACAAATGGCAGCGGTCAATTTTTATCCTCATTTGAAAAAGACCAGATTGGCGCCCATGCGATGCCACTCCACGTTACGTCACAAGGACCTAGTTTCTATACGAGTAGATAGGAGTTATACATCGTCTGAGATTACCAATGCATCCATGAGGCACAGAGCTCAGGGAAACAAGTCTCAATAATCACCTATTAAAACTGGCTAAGATCGGAAAGCTTTCTTCGTTTGATAAGGTATTAATAATCCTTATTTAAGCCAAGCGCTACCAGCTAGCAGGGTACTCTGCTACCTGCTAGCATCCTGCGTCGTATCAGCGCTCAAAGCCTCGCCCCAAGGTCACCTCACTTGCGGCAGCGGGAACCAGAACGACGTCAGACGGAGTTATCTCGGCATTCATACTTACCCGTCGCGTTTTCGCGCGCTTGAAAATTTTCACTTTTCATTTAATCGCGAAAAATATATATCGTCATTTAAAAATCTAAAAGCGTGAAATACGTACTCCAGGAGTAATAATCTTTCGATTTAGGCAATAAAAAAATAATAGGAAACCACCCTATTGGGCTTCCTCTATGCATTCCTCTTGAAATCAACGTTCGCGTGACCTATTACACAAAAAAGACACGAAATTCGCGTGTGTGGTAATTTGATCGCTCGTCGTAAGTTGAGTCCGCGCAGCATAAATTCAGTTTTACTCAATGAGTTTTGGATTTGACAAAATTTTTGTATCCTTTTCATCCCTTTTCTCTATTCATTTGCCGCGCAGTTAATGTAAGAAGAAACAGCAAGGATTCTTGGGAGTCTCCTATGAAGAAGATAAATATTATACCTTATGATACTTGATAGTGATACTTGAAAATCGCATATGCGATAAATGCGACATAGGCGCGACGACTGGACTTTCTCGATATTTAAACCGCAAATTTGCATTTTCGATGGAAAAATTCGTAAATTTGGTGCCGAGCCCGCCCCTCGCTACGCCACTGCGCCTTACTGCTTCATAGACAGTAACATGTATTTTCCTCGGCAGATACTAAAGAGGTTGAGAGAGAACCCTGGTAACTTCTGCGATAGTGAGCAAATATTTCTTGCCATCTGCCAAGAAAAAACTGAGTTTGGTAATGCTGCACTCCACACAATCTGGACGCCAGATTGCATCGCGGATTCAGAGAGGTTTTTCAGCCAGTGTAATCTAGTTGCGACTGACCGACGCAACCAGTTGAAGGAAGAAAGTGTTGAAACTTGTTCAATGTTGATGTTCAACTAGATTATGTAAATGATATTCAGGCTATTAATATCATTTTTAATTATTTACTTTATATCTTATTCCTTAATTTATTACTTCTGTATCCCATAATTATTTGAACTATTCTGTATTTTTTTCAAATAAATTTGCTTAATCACACTTTTTCCTCAACTAGTAGTGATATATTACGAAAATAAAGAAAAAAATAGATGCTACAAAATGCTGTAAACTGTAAAAAAATGTATTGAAAGTACTATTTTCGCGTATCTCTACTTATTGTTATAATGGAATTGGGCCTCCTCTACGCACTCCCCTGAGTGGAACTACTCCTCTCGGAGATTCCTTTCTTCGGCAACTTTCTCCCTCTTCCCTCGTCTACCCGTGTTCGAGTTTTCTCGCACAATGATCGATTCTCTTTCGCCATCGACTCCCCTTTCCCTTCCTCATTTCGATTTCGTTTCCTCCGACCGCCACCACCGCCTTAGGGGCGCTGGCATTCCGCACCGCCACCGCCTCACCTCGGGCATCCGAGCAGATTAAGCGGGGCGAGTTATTACGACAGCATCTCACTTTCTTCCCTCATCCGTCGTCGAGTTGGGCGCTACGTTCGTCTTTTATTTTTTTTCGTTCACGCTGTCTGACATCAAACTACTCCTCCCTTCTCCCGTCTCTCTGTCGGGGTGGGGTATCGCGTAACCAAAAAGGAAAATAACGAAAAGGAAAGCCTTTCTTTCCAGCCCAAACAAAGCGGCACCAGATGGGTGCCTTGAGGAACTCGTGTAAAAGTTGCGTGTTCTTCACGCTCCCGTTAACCGTGAATCGTCGTTTTAGTGCTTGAACTTCGGAGACCGAAGTAGTTTCCCCTCACTACGGAACAAAGCCAGCAGGAGGTCTTCTACTCTGCTGAACACGATAACACCTAAATCTACATATTAATCCGCATACCACCTACAGAGGTTTTTGGCAGGGGGTGAACCATCAACAAACATGCACAAGAGGATTAATATTTACCTCCATGAGCATGTACGCTATACGTGACATGTGACAAATACGCTATGGAATACTCATACAATATAATATCTCCATGTATATATTATCCTGCAAGCCACCAACAGAGGTATTTGGCAGGGGGTGAAAATGTCACCAACATGAACCATAGGATTAAAACTTACTTCTATGAACATGCACCACGCAATATGCATGCTGCGTATGACACATAAGCTATGGAATACTCGAACACGATAATATATACATGTATCGATACATCCACTTCAAAAACGCTCAACAATCGCCCACCGAAACCAATCCGCTCATCTAGTAGCCCAACAACACGAATCCGCTCAGCTGGCTGTGTCCGGAGTATAAACGCTCATCTCCAAGGATAGGAATACCCAGCGAGGGGCAGGAAGGGGGAACTGCCCCCCCCCCCCCTTAGAAGCACAAACTGTAAATGTATTTAAGGAAAATAATATTTTTTCAAGCAAATATTTTTTATAAACAAATAAAGAGTTGTTACAGTTTCCTTAAAATGTTGATTTCATTCACCTTCTCCATGCTTAAATCTTACCTACAACTTGAATAACCATGGCTTGCCCCCCCCCCCCTAGTTTTGATCCTGGGCACGCCCTTGACTGAGGACATACACAAAGGTTTCCATTTTCATTAATCACTAAAATTTCGCGACACAACTTTTCTCAACCCTGCATATATTCCTCGTGTTTATGTTTCTTGTCGAATGAGGAAGAGGCAAACGAGAAGGTGCGAAGGAAAGACAACCGTATTCCGTAACGAGAGTTACCTCGTTGCATAACGACCCCACTGGCGTGGAATCCGGAATAATTCAGGAAGAAAGAAAGTCTCCAAACGCCCGCAGCCCTTTCGTCGCTTCCATTAATATTGGTTGCAGCAGAAGAAGAAAAAACACCACCACCCTTCGGCATGTGATAAATAGTCCGCTTTTCAATCCCGAGCAGCACAAAACCACTTTCCAAGGAATTGGGACACGGGCGTAAATATAGCACGCGAGCATATCCACCCACTTCCGCGTGCGCAGCATCTCTTATGAATGGATAAATAAATGGGCGGGAAATAATATGCATACTCCTGCAGGGGCGCAGCGAAGAATTAAGCCCAGGGGTTTTTTTGGGGGTATTGCATACCCGTTAGGGTAAGCAGGAGTTGCGGGGTCACTCCTCGAGAAATATTTCAAGAATAATGGTTCAAAATGGCGAGTTTTACGGCTTTCTGAGGGATTTTTTATTAATCCTTACGCTACGCTAGTAATAATAATCCAATTAAGTAAAATGGATTAAACTTAATAATTTCTCTGAGTTCTGGGGGGGTTTTATCCCCCAAACCCCCCCCTCGCTGCGCCACTGTACTCCTGTAATATCAAATTAAGCCACCACAAAAACGGGGCACTACTTCGACATAATATTTATTGCTTTCCAGTCGAATACGGTAGTTTCCTAAATCAAAGAAAACGAAAGGCATTGATTGCGATTCCTTACCCACCATTAGTGTATTCTTAATATACAAATTATTTGATTTTAAAAATCCTAGTTTAAACCAATATCAATGGATAATTTTAACCTTTTTTGAAAAAGGTCGGATTGGCGGCCATGCGATGTCACTCCACCTGAAGTCACAGGGACCTCTACGGGTAGTACCCCCACAGATGCTACAAGAGTTTTCATGAGTTTTACATCGTATATCTTTTACATCATTTTTGTCTTACCTAAACAAAAAGCCGTATTTTTCAAGCTGGCTTAATTTTACTTCTAATTAAATACAATAGTTGAAAGTATTTTTTCGAGTATAATTATCTAATTTAATAAAGCAGTTGAAAGTCTTTATTCGACTATAATTAACCTTTAAAGCAGCATTTAAGAGATCTGATAAATACGAGGACCTCTTAGGATTCAGACCAGCGATTATCTACAATTTGTAGAGTATTCTTCTTTACCAATCCACTACAACGATTATTTACGTAGAGGAGAGTAATATTTTAGGACAGGGTCTTACGCGCATTTCATGCTAACTAGACAATCATACTAACTCTACCGGTTTCGGTTAAGGGCCATAATTAAGTGTAAAACTCAATTGCAATGAGAAAAATAGGAACAAGAGGAATTACAGTAGAGGAGTGCTTCTTACAGAGAGAAGTGGAAGCTGACTGCGGTAAAATGACCACAGTCGTAATCAATCTGCAATGTGTAATAAAATTCCATTGAATACACCTTGTAAAATGCTGGAGCTGCATGCTTAATAAAGACGTAGTAAGCGCCAAAACCGGTCAGGTTAATGAAATGGTCAGGAAAATAATTCAAGTCATAACTTCGCCTCCATAATACCCTGCGAGCCACCTCTTGGGTGTTAGGCAGGGGGTAGCCAATGACCAGCGAGCAAGAGGATTCCCACATATACTTCACACGGTACCTATAGAAATATTGAGCGTAACGAAAAATAAGTCCAAATTCATGCAATTTAAAAACTAGCCAATGGTTAATAATTCCTACAGTAGATTCATTAAGCAAGGATAGAACAATGGAAAATAAAAAAAATCCAATGAGTCGCACTAGAAAGTGACGCCGTTAATTTTTTTAAATCGAGAGACAGTTCCTATGCTTAAATGAATAAAAGTGATATATTAAACATAATGTAGGTTTTTATCAACATACATAATTAAATTAGTGCCAAAAACTTGACGCAGAAAATTCAGCTATATAAGTGACTTCATGACTTTAATGTCAGGGAGAAATTTCACAGCGTTTACGACAAATATTGACTTGGCAGTCATGGGCGTACCTAGCGAGGGGCAGGTGGGGGCAGTTGCCCCCCTCTGGAAGCAAAAATCACAAAATTCTTTAAGCAAAAATCAGTACTGAATTGAAACGAAAGTATTCAACAAATTTCCTTGAAAGCAACAAAAAATGATAAGTGTTAGCATAAGGTATGTAACTAAAATAAAACTATTTTTTAATGAAATAATCTCATAAACTAATAAACCACTATCTTGTATGATGTTAGGCACGATGCGGTGGAAGTTCGTAATATTATTGAAATGACACATTGCAATATTTCCACTTATAGATTTATTTTACACTACGCACTTCGTCGTTACAACGACACACACTTGAAAATGTCGTTGTAACGACGAAACGCGTAGTGTAAAATAAATCTATAAGTGGAAATATTGCTATGTGTCATTTCAATAATAATGAACCACTATTGTAATGTTCTTAAAATGTTGGTTTCAATCTCCTCTTCCATGCTAAAATGTCACAACTTGGCTTCCCCCCTCCTTGACAATGGCTTGCCCTCCCCTAACTATGTTCCTGAGTACGCTCTTGTTGGCAGTAGATGTACCGTGGGTACTTTCTCTATTACAGTGCCTTTTCTGGGATTGTGATTATTGCGGACCTCTTGGCTGGAAATACCCCAATTTCGACACATCAATTCCGTAGGGACAAGGGGAGTGGCAAGGGCGAGGAAGGCACCACCAAATGTCCTTGCCTGAGGGCTACTGCGTAACCACGACCGGGTCACCAACAGGTTCCTACGCACGCGGGTGACGTCACGCAACTGTTTCCCGTCAGCGCTTCCGTAACACCATATGCTTCTGGTCGATTGGGTGACCGAACAAATTAGCTCGTTAAGAGTGTCAAATGTAACGTCTCCTCCGTAAATTAAAGGTGTGGTGACACGGCCCGTGTCTGAGCCCAAAGGCAACGGGATATCTGGCTACTGAGCTACGCTAAATTATGAATAGCAGATACGGGAAATGTGGCATTTATTGCATCTTAAAGCTTTTCCGTGGACTGGCACCGCTTGATTCTCTGCCGATTTCATTAGTTGTCTCCGCATATTACACAACAAGAATTGGAATAAGTATTATGTAACAGATTCAAATTCTAATCAAATATTTTATACTGTCAAACACTGGCGCAGCGAGGGGGGAGGGGGGTTTGGGGGATAAACCTCCCTCCCCCAGAGCTAGGGAAATTTTTAAGTTTGATCCATTTTACTTAATGGATTATTATTACTTATAGATTAGTGTTAGGATTAATCAAATATCTCTCATAAAGCGGTAAAACTAGTCATTTTGAACCATTATTCTTAAAAATTTCTGGAGGAGGGCAACGGACACTTCCACTTACGCTGGCGGGTATGCAATATCCCCACACCCAAAGTATTAGTTGCGCCTAAAACCGCCCCTAGCCTTAATTCTTGGCTGCGCCCCCGCCGTAAAAGAGTACTCAAAACAGTTTTTCTTAAGTCCTCATAGCATTGGTGGAGATTTGAATGAGAGTAAAGAAAACAAACCCAAATAAATTAGTACGCGAATGATTAAATCTGCATAATACCCAGCGAGTCACCTCTAGGGTATTTGGCAGGGGGTGATAAATCAACGACATGCAACCGTCACATGCACACCAAAATCATCATCAAAATTACTCATTGCATAGAAAATCTTGCAAATTCATGAAAAGGCAAAACTTAACAACGGTTAGTAATTCCTATAGCAAATCTATGGAAGATTAGAATAGTGGAAAAAATATAAACATGCTATGATTCGAGCTTGCAAATTATAGCATTAATTCTATTAATCGAGACAACGTTGCTATCCTTAACAGTACCAGGGATGAATGACATTTTAAATCCCTCTGTTTTGCAATTCATTTCCTTATTCTCTTCCTTTTTATTCTATTAATACACCAACTTTGAATTATCAACACTTTGACATTTGCCACAGCTTGACCGGTTTCAACGCATCAACAGACATGTTCAAGCACCTTATTTGCAAATCTTTGCAATCCGCTATTTTGAACCTCTTGAAAATGACGATAAATGCGATGAAACCGGTCGAGCACTGGCAAATATAAAATTGTGGAAAATGCAAAGCTGGGGAAGATTCAAGATTACATTCACCTCGAGAAGAATTTCC
Organism: Ischnura elegans; assembly: GCF_921293095.1. Classification (NCBI taxonomy): domain Eukaryota; kingdom Metazoa; phylum Arthropoda; class Insecta; order Odonata; family Coenagrionidae; genus Ischnura; species Ischnura elegans. The sequence continues at coordinate 40,661,277 of NC_060257.1, forward strand.
GCAAAGTTCACTTGCCAACGAATACATTTATAACACTTGGTTCTTTGCTTTTTCGCGTTTTTGGACAACATTTTCGCCGGCAATCCTACCATCATAATCAGGGCGAAAGTTTTGTCCACAAGACGACGTCGAATAGAACTCTAGAATAATGCAGAGATCAAACCATGGGAACTGCATAGAGGAGGCCCAATTCCATTCCGAAGAAGACAGATTTCTGTTGCCTCTTTGGTTGCATTTTAATCGGTTTTCAAAAATATCCACAGCACGGTTATGAGTGCAATACGATCCAATTTTTTCCAATATTTTTCAGTGAGTACTGTGTTTGTAATTGCAAGGAATAGCATTGAAGAGTTAATTTGATGAATAGCATCATCATGAATGTAAATTCCGGTGATACTCTTAATCATTCATTATTTCCTCGTGAAACTCGGATCACTTTGTCCGTCAGCGACGCAAGTGGCGACTTCAGTAAACTCATCTAAATGCGGGGTAGTCGACAACACACTATGAGACTTGAGGATCCTCTTTTGTAATATTTGTGGATAAAACCATCACCGCGGAAACCTTTGTTCAGGCATTATAGCACTTCGCTTTGAAACTTTACAAAATTAAAAAGTCATCAAATATAAATTACGGAAAGCAACAAGTCAATTAATTTTGCATCTCCAGGTATCCATGATAACAGAACACAAATAGTAATTTCTACACTTTGATTCAAAACTCAACAATAGACCATGGTTTTACGCATTGTGTTTTTTTCACAGTAGAAATAGTACCTTAATTAGAATGCATAGTAAAGATGTTTTTATATAAACTGTATTTTTTTAAACAACCGCCGAATTTTTCGATTAATCGATCTTTCGGTTCACATTTCGATTTTCGGTTGAAAAGTCGAAATTTTCATTTCGATTAAAAATCAATTGATCGAACAATCGATTTTGACCCGTATTTTTCCATCACTAGTCCTGATGCGTCCCAAGTAACCGGAATGAACTCTATTAAGGTAGTTAGATCGACATTGGCTCAAGTCAAGTGATGTACTCGAGCTGCTTATTATTTACGCAAAAGAGTCGCCAAAAAAATTTAAACAAAAGAAAACATAATTAGGACTGAAGCGAGAGTGCACTTTTGCACCTCAACACAATTCAAACGTCAAAACTGATTTTATAAAAGGTATTTAAGTAGTCAACTTGACTAGTTCCAACACTCTTTCAACCTTTGCTCACTGAACTGTTGACGGCACTTTTATCTAAATGTTCAAAATCTAGGTCGTAAATCCAAAATAAATATATTTATTTATAAACAAAAGATATGTAAGACGTATGTAAAAGCCGGGAAACTAAATATATTTACGTAATTTTAGAGAAGTCGGTGTAGTGGTTTTTGTTTTGCGATGTTGGTGCCAGAGATCCCGGCAGCCATCTTGCCAGTTTCAGGCAGTTTTTCGCAAATATCTCTCTTATTTCGTGAAATGTTCTCGGGATCGCCACCGGGTCAGTAACTGCATAACTGCCTAGGTTAATAACTGCATCCCCATAAGTACATAGCGGCAGTTATGCAGTTTCTGACCTGAAATGTTCTCGGGATCGCCTCCATGTCAGGAACTGCATATCTGCCGTTATGCAGTTATGGGCAGGCAGTTATGAAGTTCCTGACACGGTTGCAATCCTTAGAACATTTCACGAAGTCTATTCAAAGGGTAAGCACTAAATCTTTCATCTCTTTTATTTCATCATGAAATTATACTTTCCCATACATATTTAGATTTGTCACAAATCTTCTAATGAATGCCGTCTCAACTAATTCTTGTTACAAACATCTTCGCTAGCTCTTAAAAAACCGCATTTATCCATTAAAGCCCATATTAAATTATCCTAATTTATCGTATAATTCCTTTAAAACGGCACATAGGAATATCTTTTTCTTTGGATGAATGAAAGTGCCTATTTCAAAGAATATGTGGCCAAAATTTCATCAAATTCTAGTCACTTTTACCAAGGCGCCCTAACTACTTTAAGAGGATAATCTTATGATGGAATTTCCATGATAATGACATTTTCCCTCGCTTCTCAGTAGAGAGACCTGCTTAATGGGTGGGGCTATGATGGCAGACACGATATAGCAGGAGAGGTTGGGGAGACAACGAAGTGTTGTTTGAGAAGGAAGTGTTTGGATACGTCGGAGGTCGAGAGGGGAAAAAAGCGCATTGCCATGATATTGACAGTCATTCGGACGCGGGGCGACCTTGATTCGCACAGATGGGCGTTGTGTTTGGTAAACACAGCAGGTGACGTCAACTCCTAGACAGAGTAGACAGGACCTAGGCAGAATAAACATCATTGGCGATGCAGGACACTAAAAGGCCTCTTTCAACAACCCGGAAAGGAATAACGTTTTCAATAGGTATGTGCAGGAGCCAGAGTGTGGTTTCATAATTTCCTTATCTTTTCACTGAAGCTCCTTAACTTATATAGTTTCGGCATTGGGAGAATTTCACTGACAATGTTATAAATATACGTGATCTTTATTCATATAAATCGATTCATTGATTGACCCTTAGACCCGTATCATTAAAGTCCCCTCAAAGTTGAGCTTGAGGATGGCCTCGTTTGAAGCCGGCCTAGCTCGACGAAGAGATCCCTCAACTCTTCACCACTCATTATCTCTGAGTTTTCATTGTTGTTGGATTATATGCCGTGAGAAGTTGAATGTTTGGCATAGTCTAGCCTCAATCCTATTTATTACATAGTGTGCATCTATACATAGACTTGTTAGCATGATGCTTTGCAATGCAATTCAGTATTGAGTGGTAGTTTCAACAACCCCAAAATAAATTTTGTTGCCAATAGAAGTCATAGTGTGGTTTCATAATTTCCTTATCTCTTCACTGAAGCTCCTTAATTTAAATAGTTTCGGCACTGGAAGAATTTCACAGACAATTTTAAAGAGATACGTGATTTTTAGTCATATTAATCGATTCATTGATAGACCCTTTGTCTTTACAACTCATTATCTCTGAGTTTTCGTTGTCGTTGGATTGTATGGCGTGATATGTTTAATGTCTGGCATAGTCTTGCCTCAATCCTATTTAGTACATAGTGCGCATCTATAAATAAACTTCTTAGGATGATTTTTTGTATACCAATTCAGTATTGAGCGGTAGTTTCAACAACCCTAAAAGAAAATCTATTGCCAATTGAAGCCAGAGTGTGGTATCATAATTTCCTTATCTCTTCACTGAAGCTCCTTAACTTATATAGTTTCGGAATTGGAAGAATTTCTCAGACAAATTTATAGACATACGTGATATTCAGTCATATCAATGAATTCAATGATCGACCCTTTGTCTCAACAACTCATTACCTATTAGTTTTCATTGTTCTTCATTTCTGTTAGTTTGTATGCTGCGATAAGCTGAATGCTTGGCATGATCTTGCATCAGCCCTACGTAGTACACATGCATAGACTTGTTTTTGTAATGTTTTTCAAATCAATTCAGTGTCAGGTGGCAGTTTCAATAACCCCGTAAGGAATTCCGCTGGAAACAAAAGCCAGAGTGTGGCTTCATAGTCTCCGTATCTCTTCATTCAAGATCCTTATCTATATTAGTTTCGGCACATGAACCATTTCATTGACGAAACTACGGTATGCGTGATCAAGTAAGCCCATATTAGTCAATTCAATGATTGAATCTTTGTCATTCAACTCTTTATCTTTGAGCTTACATTGTTCTACATTCATGTTGAATTGTACACAGTGATAAGTTGTATGTTTGGCATAATCTAGCGACAGGCCTTTGTACCAGGGCATGAACTTCTTAGTATGATATTTTGCAAATCAGTTTAGCAATAAGCTGTAGTTTCGACAACCTCGAAAGGAATTCCATTGTCTATAGGCAGAGAAGCGAGTGTGTGTAATTCCAGGCAGAGATCGTATGAATGGTAGGTAGAATGTTACGTCAGCCGTTTTTACCTGAACATCAACTTGCTAGAATGGTGATATAGGTATTAAGCTACCTCATACCAATAAATTCAACGATTGAATATTTATAATCATAAATCTTTATCGTCAAGCTCAGATTTTTCTCCATTTCTATATAGTTGTACGAGGGGAAAAGTTGAATTTTTGGCAGATTTTTTGTCAGTCCTAACTACTTGTACGTGGACTTATTACTACGATGTTTTGCAAAGTAATTTAGTACCTACAGTAGTACATGCTGCTTGAATTCACCTATAACTGAATAGAAGCAAATAATTAAGGGACCGTTTTATCCGTCAATAAACTACTAAAACAAACAACGAAACTTCTCAAAAGACGTTTAAAATGTATTTACCCCAGAGAGTGAGATTGAAGAGTATGGAATATAAAAAAAATGCTCCTGTAAACCTGAATTGCTCTTAAACTATGATCTTAAACGTACTTAAATTTGAAGAATCGCCGGAACTTTTTAACATAACGTCTAAAATACACATTATTCAAGATTGGTTATTACTACTCTCTCTCTCTCGTTTTCACCTCCGTTAAAGTTGCTGCCGTCATGATGAAATTTAACCCGCCGCAATCCGTTCGTTACATGGGATCCAAGGAAAATAAAAGAATATTCTCGATTTCGGTGAGAGCATCAAATTCTAAATAGCATTAGATGCTGTCCGACTATATTTCTCATCACAAGTTAAGTTTTTACATTAACGGAGGCCACATATATCCGATATTGGCTACAAGCATATTTAATTCTACTTTATAAAAATCTATGGTGGTGATAAACAAAAAAATAATATTACTTACCGATAACCTATACATGCAATTACCACATTGGAGAAAACTTGCAAGTGAGTGAAGTGATGACATGGAAAGACGAAACACTGCTCGTGAAAAAAAACTCACCTGAAAAGGCAAAAGAAAGAAAAATCAGCAAGTGATGAATGAGTGCATAACATTAATAACTCTCATAAGACCCTTGAAGACAGCATTAAGGAAATTTTTAATTATTTTAAAACTCCAATGCTCCAATTTAATTTATTTTTTAATAGCACCCGAAATAAATTGCGTATTCAGAGCCCCAAAGAGTCAAATTCAATAAAAAATATAATTAAAACGATCTGTTTTCCAAATTGGATTCATACATTATATTTATTCGCTGAATGCCAACCGAAAAATAGACATCTGGTCCTCACCTACGATATGATCACCTTTGATGACCAACACCATAAGATTACTAAAACTCACTACAAATCAAAGTATGGAGTGCTTTTCTTAAAAAAAATTATGTGTTCCAAAGGTGGTAATCTGTAAATCCATCACGTAGGCATTTAAAACATACAATGTAATATGTAGTATCTAATACATTAATAGTGTCTGTTTCCCGCCAAAAATGCCATTTCCATCAAATGCCAACACTACACCGCGTGTCATTTCAAATTACGCTTGCCTTATGCGTAAAGGGGAGCCGGTAATGTAATATTTTCTCTCCTAAATGATATTAAGCCTGCCAAAGCTCCGTGACGGCAACTTTCTTTCGGAAGCAATTAACTCTAGACGATCGCGTATCAAATATCTGCGATACGAATCTATTTCGAAAAAATGCAGGAACTCCATAAGAAGAAATTAAGTGGAAGTATTAATCTCGAAACAAATGTGTACCGATTCACTTCACATTGCTCCTTCATTTTCATTTGATGAAAATATCATCATTAGATATAGTTCTTGATGTAAACTGAGTTCAAAGCACTGGCTCTTGCGATTTTCTTCCATACGAATTTGCTGCTGATTTCAGTGGTAGACCGAAGATAATCTGTGCTCGGTAATTCTAAATATCCAACCATCGCATGTTACCGTGTAAAAACTTCGTTGAAAGGCCGCTGAGACTTTTAATCCCGGTCAAAGATTTATATTTAACTAACGCAGGGAGGAAAACGGTCATCGTAACGGGATATCTCTCGATCGCCGAAGGAATTGCGTCTTAGAATACATCAATCATTCTTTCTCATTTTTTACTCCTAATGCTGCTTATCTCAAAAGGCTTGATAACCAATATATTTACACGCACGAGTAAGGAGTTGAAAGAATTTAAAGTTTGCTTATTTCACGTTATGTTTTATTTTTTCCGAACCTGATTTCGTTACAGAGAAACAGTATCAAGGTAATTAGCACAGGAAATTTACGCAACAATTTCCGGTAGAGACTTCAACTAATGTAGAATCTTTCCAAGTAAATTGGCCAAGCATTTTATTATAGTTATTAATATCGACTCTTAGAGAAATTAACCACATTTAAGTACGCCAAATGTGCTGAATTTACTGTAGAGCAGGTGGATCATAAAACATTTCGAAGGTAATCTTTGACTATATTTTGATCTATCATGTGAAATGCTCTAATCTACCATCAACTATATTTGTAATGCTGCATTTATTAAATCAGGTTCAGTTTTCTTTGTTGGAAAACGCATTATTTATATTTGAATTCAATTTGTACTTTGTAAGGGGTTTATATTATCACTTCAAACCACCAATTACATATTTTGTGAAAATTCTAATATTGGCGTCCCAAGTTGATTTGATCTTGCGCTAAGCAGGTATAAAATGGCTATCGAGCTTTAGCTTGGATGCTACCTGGGCGCTAAACGAGGCTCCTGTCATGATCCAGGGCCGCATTCCAGGACGTAACTCAAGTCTTGATCCTAGCTAGATCAAACTAGATCCTAGCTAGATCAAACTCGACTCGTATCACGTTGGTGTTATCGGACCCTGCACAGACTAGTTTCCACAGTTGATGAATTGAGTCACCAAATTCCAGGATGCCCGCTGCCTTCGTCTCACGTTTTAAAAAGGAAATTTCTCACGTAAAAATATCTCCACGCGTAGTATTGTACTTAAGTAATACTATTGTTAGAGGAGCGGGAGACCATGATTGACACTCCATTAAACTCCCAAACTGTCTTTATCTCTGACCCACTATTCGATGAATGCTGTCACGAGAATGAACTGGCCTTAGAGCGGAATTCTCAACCAATGGAGAGATTAGGGGAAATGAAAGAATGGTTGCACGTTGAATGAGATTATCATTGTACTGTTGCACTTTTAAAATTGAAATTATTTTTCTCAACATCTTTCCAAATATTCTTAATATTAGAATGATTAGCAAATATAACTTAATGTTAATTGTCCAGGCAAGTTAGATAGATAACTGAGTGGATATAAAATTTTGCAATAGCCACGTAGGCATGAAACATAATAAAGATACACCGTTGTATTTTCCACAGAAGTTTTAATAACCGACCCAGATTTCGACATTACACTATGTCATCTTCAAAGGCCGTCATAGTGTAATGTCGAAACCTGGGTCGGTTATTAAAACTTCTGTGGAAAATACAACAGTGTATGATTATTATGTTTCCTGTCACCAAGTTCCACTAAATATCGCCGTCCAGCCTTAAGTTGATGTAGGCAAGAGTTACCTAATGATTATGTTTTAATAATAGGGTAGTTTCCTTCATCAAAGAAAACGAAAGGCATTGACAGCGTTTCGTTTCACACCATTAGTGTATTCATATTATGAAAATTATTTGGTTTTAGAAAACCCAGTTAAGACGAATATTAATGGTCAATTTTAACCTCATTTGAAGAAGGCCAGATTGGCGCCCATGCGATGCCACTCCACGTGACGTCACACGGACCTAGTTTCTATACGAGTAGATAGGAGTTTTACATCGTCTGAGATTAACAATGCTTGCATGAGGCACAGAGCTCAGGGAAACATGTCTCAATGATCACCTATAAAAACTGCCTATGGTCGGAAAGTTTCCTTCGTTTGATAAAGGTATTAATAATCCTTATTTAAGCCAAGAGCTACCTGCTAGCAGGGTACTCTGCTACCTGCTAGCAGCCTGCATCGCAGCAGCGCACATACACTCGCCAAGGTCACCTCACTTGGCGACAGTGGGAACCAGAATGACGTCACATGGGATTTTCCCAGCATTCGTAGTTAGCCGTCGCGTTTTCGCGCGCTTGAAAATTTTCGCTTTTAATTTAATCGCGAAAATTAGATATCGCCATTTAAAAACCCTTAAGCGTGAAATGCGTCCTCCAGGAGTAATAACCTTTCGATTTAGGCAATAAAAAAATAATAGGAAACCACCCAATTAAGAAACGAAGTGATCAATACCTCGGTATCTTCTATATTATTTCTAATGATACCTTTTTCTTAACTTATACGCAACCAAACTCTACAAGTGAGATACCAAAATGCACAGACTTTATCGGAGAACATGCGACGGCATATCTTACTCCCTAAATATTGCTATTGTTTCCTAAAATTGGTTTTTAAAAAATTAAAAAAAAACAAAAACCGGTAAATATTCCTGACGTTAACGGCGCACAAACTGATACATTTGTTCATTTGCAACAATATCTCGCATTCTTTAAATAACTTTTATCAAAATGCGGCTGATTCCACATTCAAGTCTCCAGTTGATACGTAAATTCCTATAAGTCATCATATGCGTTTAACAGAGGATAGTGTAATTACTTCCAATGTTGTGTTTAATGAGGTCCTCTGACCTCAATTTCTACATGAAAATTCCAATTAAATTTGTATATAAGACCCTGCCTTTTTTTCTACATTTTAAAATTAGTAACGCGCCTATCCCTCTGTGGACCTGCATTGAAAATAGCGGGGGAAGCCCGCTGGGAGCGGGCGCAGCACGCTCGTATTACTTAAATTCAGTATATCAATTGTGCCTTTTCATTGAATACCTTGTGAATGTGCAAGTATTAGCGTCAATCTGCGAATGTGGACTGCAGGGATAAAATTGTTCGCGAGCCTTGGCTCACGTGCTACCTGATCGCCTACGCGGGCAACCATGATTCAGTCTTCCTCACAAAAAAAAAGACGGCGCCTTACAAGCCGGGCGAACACTGCTACCGCCGGTACTCGCGAAGATGGATTTATACACCATTTAGCTTCCGAGCTGTCGTTAATAATGACCGATATATTCTGTCACGAGGGTGGACTGCTCTTAGAGCGGAATGCTGAAACCAAGGAGGAGATTAGGAGAAAGTTAGAAATGATTGAATGGGCGGGGCAGAGAAAGGTATGATCGATTGGTTATTGTGTTCTGGGTGGCAGGGAAGCGGGCTTTTATATACAGCCCCCACCCTCTTCCGTATGGGCCAAGGGTGTTCGTCAGTTCCTTTGTTATTTCCCCCAAGGCAAAAGAATGAAGAGGAAGGTGGTATAGGAGGTGCCTCAGTCTTGTGGAACGAAATTCTTTAGCGTCGCTTTTTTCCGGTGAAAAGTCTGCTCCGACCGTCTCAATGCATTGTACATGGCATGCAAACGTTCAACACGCCCCGTGTTTTTTTTTCAACTTACTTTCTTTAAACCTACTAGGCTAGTTTGATTGAAAAAAAAGATAAATCTCTCCGCTCATTTCGCAACGCCGGGAATAACTACCGTGTTGGGAAAAAGTTCGCTAAAATTTTACAGCCAATCCAACTATTTTAATTCAGTGTGCAGTACATGCAAACAATCGACATGTTAAAGTTTATTGTCGACTCACTTTCTTTCACCTTGCTAGCCAACTAAAATGGAAATAGATAATTCTCTCTTCGCATTCCGTAACGCAGGTAATGGCCATTTTCCTCAAGAAAGGTTTTCAGCCTCTCTTCATGCATCAATCAAAAAATCTTACATGATGATGATTGCTTAGGAAATTACGGAGGGAGTTGTTTTCGCTTCTAAGATTATTCTTTGGAAACTAAGTGAGTCAATAAATTGCATAAACACATACTTTGGTTTATAAAAATAACCACTTCATCGATGGCATTCATTGAATCTAAAAATTTAAATAGAAAATTTATTATTATATTTGATACATTAAAAAGTGAGAGTTCTTGAGACCGAAGTTTCTAAATACAATATTTTATCGGTATAGCTGCATGAATAATTAGTAGTGTAGGTCGAAATTCATTAATCAGTTACAAAATATTCATATTTCAGATAGAGTTAAGGTAATATCTGCGTTGGCTTGGAATAATAGACTAACGGTTCTGAGGTTCTGTAGGATCTTAAATTTACCCATGATCCTTAATTTGCAGTACAATTTTTTTTAAATTTGAGTCTTGCAAGTTACCGTAAGGTAAATCCTTATTGGTAAGGATGTTATCCTTGAGGTACATCTTATTTTCATCAGTAAATTATATAATTTATTTGTGCAACATTTAATTCAACTGGAAGAGATTGTAAACGATAAAATATACATTCTTCCCAAAAACTACAACACGCACCCAGTTTAAGTGGTTCATTAATATCACAAAAAACTGGTAATCCGATACATGAATTCGTACTAGGTAATATATGAATGCTTGAATGTGATAATTCAACGTGTAATCGAACTAAATTAGGCTAATGCGTGAACAGAAAATGGTACATGCATCTAATTCGCTTAATTCATTCGTTCATGCTCCGTTCCGGTTCATCAAAATCGTTCATGCATTCACAAATTAACTCTTACGTATAGGTAATTGTAGCGGCCGTGACCTCGTGGATATCTTTTTATCGTAGGAGTTGAAAGAATTAAAACTTTGCTTTTTCTACGTGATGTTTTATTTTTCCGACCATGTATTCTTTACAGGGTACATTTTCAAGGTTAAGATCACAGAAAATTGAGGAGTAATATCCCGTAGAAAAAGGATAAATATTAGAAGCATTTGAGACAATTTGTTTTAATTTTTATGCATAATACATACCTTAGAGGAAGAACCGTAGGCTCATAAATGATTAATAGAGTGATTTTTTTAATTCATAAGACTGCGCGTTAGAATAGCATTGAATATCCATAAAATTCACTGTGTGAGTATTCTTTTCTACACCTAAATCCTGGGATATGAAACAATATAAATGTGTGCAAAGTTTTACGCAAATCTGCACCTAATCAATGAAATGTTCCGGCCTATTTATGGTCATTATCCGGAAAAGTATCGATTGACAAATACCCTGGGGATTCTAGTTCGAGTACAGCGAATGTTAGTTTCTCTAAGAAAATTTCGAACGCTAATGCAAACAAGGTTAACTAATATAAGATAAATACAATGTTGGCCTTTCCTCTATTTCACCTGAAGCATGTGCCATAGTTGAGAATGTTTTCATTTTTTCATACTTTTCAGATCGCGTGAGTAATGCTTTCGTGTTGCGATAGTTACTTTTTTCCGTGTAACATCCTCCGAGATGCTTTGACCAAAATTACATAAATCACCAGTCACCTGTAATCATCGCCATTATTGCGAGGAAGTTACAGGGATCGAAAAAAGGGAAGAAATTGGTTTTCCGCGAGGAAGGAATTGTTTGGGTGAAACCGAACTTTCGCGGACGCTAGCGAGCTTATGCCGTTCAAACATCGTAATCTTTCTTCTGTTTAGAAAGGCATCGCGGATGATGACATAAAAACGAGCAACGATCTTACTTTCCTTCGCGGTGAAATGGAACGAATTGCGATATGAGAGACGCTTCGCTATGATTATCCTGGAGAACTTTGAGAAGAAGCTCTTATTAACATCACTGGTCAACTAAAATCCCTGTCCTTCAGCCCTTAAGATAGGAGTCTACTCCGTTGCCGAAACGTCGGCAGCAATGTCAAAAATGACTCGGTGGGAAACCCAAAGTTGCCTTCAAAGACGCCGTATGCCGGGAAAATAGGAGAATATACTTCTATCTATGGAAGCGAGGCTTGGACGTAGACAGCAGCAGAGAAGTGAAGAGTGGAAGCATTCGAAATGTGGTGCTAACGAAGAATGATGAAGATAGAATGGATTGACCGTGTGAGTAACCAGGAAGTGCTAAGGAGAGTAGGAGAAAAGAGAAGCCTCTTAAAAAAAAGCAGAAGACGGGACAACTTAGTTGGCCGCATTATGAGACAGGATGGTCTGATGAAAACAATCGTAGAAGGACAGATGGAAGGGAAGAAGGGCAAAGGACGGCCCCGAATGAGTTATATAGGACAGGTTATAAAAGATGTAAAAGAGAAGAAATGCGTCGCTATGAAAAGGTTAGCGGATAGGAGGGAGGATTGGAGAGCTGCGTCAAACCAATCTTAGGATTGTTGACTAATAATGGTGATACTTCGATCCTAAAGGTTCGTTTACACTGTGTAACATGCTATATAAAGCAAGCTACATATAGCATGCTTCAAGAAAAAGTTACAAATCCGTGTAACATGCTACATGCAACTTTGTGTTATAAAACAAAAATTCGTGTAATACAACAAGTTTTTGGTTTCCAACACGAAGCGGGATTGCAACCTGAGTGGGACTCGAACCTTGAACGTCCCGATTGCCAACCGGGTGCTCTACCAGTTGTGCTACCACGACGCTTAGATTTAGGAGGGGGTTTATGCACAGAACACTCCCTTTGCTTTGGCCCACAAGAGTAACCAATAGACGGCACTGGGGCAGCTCACCATTCAACCCAACAGAAGAAATGGACAAAGACACAAGGATGAAAGGAAAGATACACTCTCACACGATATATGAAAGAGACGGAAACTTGCGCTTCGGGGCACGCTGAGCCAAAGTATATATACTATAGTATAGCTATCACCATCAACGGAGAAAATTTAAAGTGTTTTCCATGTGAAAATTTAGTTAATTAATTGGAGCACAATAGAACGAAATTTCGAATACCTGATTATTGAATATTGTGTTATCATCAGAAGCAAGCAAGTGTGCAAAATTTCAAGCCGATCCGACAATGGAAATTGGGTTAAAAATCAGTTTTAACAAAACCCTTTTTTAAAAACAGTATCAAATGAATTCAAAAGTAAACACAAAAAAAGTCATTACTCGGAGGGTAAAGCAAGGATGCCCATTACGTTTTGATGTTAATACTGCGTTCCAATCCTTAGTCTTCTACAGTCCTTTGCCCTTTAAGTATTGAATATTTTTCCCTTTCGTTTAATTCGTCAATCTCAAATCTTTAATTAAGAAGACCCGACTCGGTGGAGAAGGGGCCTTCAAAATCTCACCGCGGCACAGTCTTCCTTTCCGCCTTTTCAAATTCTCGAGAGGCCTGAGTAGGCTGGCTGACCCACTGCCTCCATTGCATCCACAATCAGGGATTTCTCTCTCGTCCTTTCCGTAAACTCTCAATCCCGGCTGTATGAGAACCTTAATGGGGAAAATTTTTGGATTTTGAACTTCTTCGAGAGAGATAAGTTTATGACGTGCTTTTTCTTAACTTTATACGTCTCTTGGACGAACTTCTTCGAGTAGCAGTAAGCGAATGTCAGTACTTTTCTTAACTTGCTTCGTTTGTTTGTATATTTCATTGATGGAATCTTGTTCATGATTTTACACCCACTCCCCATCATCAGATTGTTGTTGTTGTTGCGATTGTTGGAATTTTGAAATTTAAATTGTTGAATTTTTTTACACTCCCTTGATTCTGATGACAATATATCATTCAAGAGTTATATATTTGATATTTATCCCATTGTTCTCTGATTAATTAACTAAAAGTTCCGTACATAAATAATATTTTAAAATTTATAAATATATGGCGTTGTTTACATTTTTGGCAGAGATTGCTTTAACAGCTCTGATTCGATTCCATGATTCAAAACGATAATCAGCAAATAAAAATAAAATATATTTCAAAAACACGTTTTAAAATGTATATAAAGTGCACTTAGAAGTAAACAAAATAGCCGTTATTCACTCGGAAAGTAAAGTGTGGGTGCAGATAAGTTTTAGATATTCATATTGCTTGCTAATCCAATAGGGTAGTTTCCTTCATCAAAGAAAACGAAAGGCACTGATTGCAATTCGTTACCCACCATTACTGTATTCATAATATACAATTCATTTGGTTTTAGAAATACCGGTTTAGACGAATGGCAATGGTCCATTTTTATACTCATTTGAAAAGGGCCAGATTGGCGCCCATGCGATGCCACTCCACGTGACGTCACAGGGGCCCAGATTCTATACGAGTAGTTTGGAGTTTTACATCGTCTGTGATTACCAATGCATGCATGAGGCACAGAGCTCAGGGAAACATCTCTTAATATTCACCTATTAAAAATGCACATGGTTGGAAAGTTCCCTTCGTTTGATAGGGTATTAATAATCCTCATTTAAGTAAGCGCTACCTGCTAGCAGCCTGCATCGTAGCGGCGCTCATAGCCTCGCACCGAGGTGGCCTCGCACAGCACACCAATTGTCAGAATGACGTCAAACGGGCTTATCCCATCATTCATAATTAGGCGTCACGCTTTCGCGCGCTATAAAATTTTCACTTTTCATTCAATAGCGAAAAATAGATATTGTCATTTAAAAATCTATAAGCGTAAAATATTTACTCCAGGAGTAATAATCTTTCGATAAAGGCAATAAACAATTATAAGAAACCACCCAATTATTCGTTGATGAGATTCCTTTAACTAATTTCTTACAACCCTAATCAGTACCCACGCTTTATTCTTCGAGGGAATAAAAACTTATTTTTTGACTTTTTAGTGCATTATAAACTCTTTTTGGAAAAATTGTGTTTTTTGAATCTTTTTTATTTTTTTAATATGATTTCCCTGTAGAATCTTTGTGCATTACAAATGCTCATTCTGGAATGTATGAAAACCTTTGTGCAAGATTCTGGATTGGCTGTTGTCATCCGTGTCGTTTCATTAGCATAAAACTGAGGCTATTATCTTGATATTTTACTGTATACAAAAACAGCCCTTTTTACATTTACGCGAGACCTGGTACAGAAAATTCTATCTCAGTGTTGTTTTGATGTGAAATGATGTAATTATTTTTCATATCTCAGGTACAGGAAAATTTTCGTTAAGGTACCATCTATGCTCCATAAAAATTTTTAGATGACGACTTGGGCTTTAATGAAGTAATAATATATATAAAAAACAGAACACGATTGTTTTCAGTGGGAATGATGACTTGGTAACTTTATAATGAAACAAAATAGCTAAACATATCTACATAAAACCGCAAAATATTTTGAAATAACACTTTCAATAAAGTCACAAGCATGGGCTATTCATTTTAATTCGATTATTACCACAAGTGCATACATTAATACATACAAATTGTGCCAACAATTAATGCGTGATACTTTTTACAAACACCTTTCTTTCCTCATAGGACCGATGAGTTGCTGAAGTTCCCTCGTCGCAACTTGCGTTCAGATGTTACCGGGTAGAAATTAAACGCAGTGATAATTCAGGAACCAAATTCAACTTGGAACCTTCCACGATAATGGCTCATATTTAAATAAATTTTTATGTGAAAAAGTACAATGCATCTTTACTTCTTATCATTTCATAATGTATCCCATTGCTTTACGTGCAAAGCAAAGGGAAGAAGTTAAATAAGTTATAATACGTCGGTCTTTTTGGCAAAAAAAACTGATATTAGGTTCTTTATATCATGAAAATCATGATCATATTTTAATGTAGGCACATCCCCATCCAACTTCATGAGTAATCGTGGTTGCTGTGGTTTAAATCAAATTATGTTATGCTGACCTAATTTACATTTAAAGTCATCAGATGGCCCACAGTTGAATAGGTAGCAACTTCCAGGGTTCTGTATGAAAGATCACAGAAAATTAGTCAGAATTATAACTCACCCAACAAAGAACGCATGGAACTTAAACAAACCTTTTCCTCGAAAACGAAAACATCACAAGAGGTGTTTTTCACAAGAGGTGATGTTTTCGTTTTCGAGGGTATGATGGGTGTATTTCTTTACCTCCAAGTATTTACATTAGTAAAGTAAAAAATGTACTACGACAGGTCATATCGGCAGCGGTTACCTCATACTGTGACGCCCGTCTCCCGAGCACCCGGATTATCTCTGAGACCCCGAGAAAGGGTTCGAAAAAGGGTCGCCCTTCCGTCCAGTATAGCAGACCATTTCTTGGCCCCAGAAAACTACCACTAACCCAAGAGGTTGTTTCACAGCACAGTTTAATTCATCCCTGGAGCTCAAGTCCATAAAAAAATGTACATCATTCGACCTGCTGAAACCTCTTTGAAGCATCTTAGAAAATGTTAAGCTTTCTCCCAAAAAAAATATCAACTTAAAAATCAACTTTCCACATTAAGTAAGGTCACTCATTATACGATAGCTCTCATTGATACGGATATAATCTTTCATTATAGATGCTGGAAAGCGGAATACTGAGTCATCGTGAACGTTTTTTACAACCTGGTGCGTAACAGAGTAGCAACTGAAGCGTGGAAGGGTAATTCAGATCCGAACTCCGTCGGTCATAACATTAAGGTGCATTCAAAAAGGTTATGGACGGCACATCACTACCGGAAATGAAGCTGACTTGTAATTTACAGATTTAATCCACTCCTGGAATCAATATTACTGAGAAACCAGGACTAACACTCACAGTTTTCACCCTTTCCACTTCAATTTATTCTCATAATATCGTGCTCCTATCCTCTACATATTTTTTTCTGTGGCTCTTTTTAAATGGAATGGTAGGTATTTAGATGATATTTTGTAGTTTGTAAGTGACGTACAACAGTGAAAAAAGTTGTTATTATTTCATATTATTCATTCGCCAGCCTCGATGTCGGTGGGGCAAATTCCTCGTCTGCCAAAGCCGAGGTCGCGGGTTCGAATCCCGCCTCGGTAGTCGGTCCCTATCCAGGGCATGGATGTTTGCGTCGATGCGTCGTGCTTTGTTAATTCCTCCGTCGTAAAGATCTCTATGTGCTGCTAACGGGGAAGTTGGAATTAAATAAAAAAATAAATAAATAAACGAACCCTCTTCCTGTAAGAACATCGACAACACAGCTATCGCTTCCCGTATAAAATCATTGTATTCCTTCCAATGCAGTGGTGTAACTAGGAATATGCTTTGGAGGGGTGGGGGAGATGAGTTGACCTGTGTGGGGGGGAGATAAGATGGCCTGGTGCGGGAAACTTTTTGAAAAATGACGTGCCTGACTTTACATTTCACATAGTTTTGGCACTAAAAATTTAAATTTAAGCCGATGCAGTTCTTATATCTCAAAACTAGGCAATATATTTAAATAACTTTTTTATTTCGCTGATGAAATGGGGGGCGGATCTATCCCCTCACCCACCCCCATAGTTACGCCACTGTTCTAATGCATCATGTTTCATTAAAAAAATGTGTTCCTTATGTGCATTATGGATGTTTTAACACTGTTCAACTTTCAAATTAGCTATCTATATTTTTTGCCCTAAATAGTGCTTAAATCATGAAAATCTTATAATTTTTCCTCTTCCATTCTTGACCTTGTTTAATACATTTTATGATATTTATATACAACGCCGAAATTTTAGATCATGAGATTATGTTGAAAAAAAGACTTTTCAAAGAAATGGTTTACATATCAAAAACAAGAAACAGTTGTAATAAAAAAACAGACATTGATAACCTCAGTAAAATTTATTTTTATTTAATCAATCAAAATTAATGGTAACTAGGTGTGGCAATACCTTAGTAACACAACATCAATAAATATGTACAAAGTTAAGAGGTATGTCAAAATTTGTTGTGTATACTATTCTGTTCTTATGTATATATGTGTATACTTTAAATTATATTACTGTATAAAAAACGCGATCGTAACATTTTTATGTAAAAATATTGTATATCGTTGTCATCTTTGTATTTTATATTGTTCATGTTTTCTATTTAATAGCCCTGAGGATGATTTTAAATAAATAGAAACGTTGGCTATAACTTGTTTTACATTGACCTAAACTCCAAGAAATATCATAAAATGAAAATCTGATAATAAGCTACACTCGTCATTGCGCGTTTTAGTATCGGCATTCATGACGAAATAAACTCATCATTTCAGCGCAAGCGGTTAATTAAATACGTTCATTACAGTTAGCACGCTAGATTAACCCATTATAACCAAGTGTTACTTCTAAGCAATATCAAAAATGCATTAATTTTCAGCTCTAATTAGGAAATATCTAAACTACGCATTTTGTTATGGAGTAAATCTTAATGATGAAATGTACGTACAACTTCCACGATAATTATGATTGAGGGCAAAATTCTCAAGTTTTCAAAGACAAAAATCTTTAAATTTAATCTCCACCAGAAGCATCTCTAGGTTAGAAAGGGTTAATTTCCGATTTCTGTAAACAATCTCTATCAAATACAAACGCATATGAGGAAGCCTTAACGTGTGTGTTGGATACCGATGGAATCTTGGACAGTTAAAATTACTCAGACACGGTGGCATTATTTATCGGAGAAACTCGTCCTTCACAAAGTTCAGGGAGTTCATTTAAGAGAAGTAGTACCCACATTTTTACGAGGTTAAATTTTCAGCATACGGGCTAATCAACAAGACGGAAATAAAGTAAAATCTCTGTCACCAGTTATTCGATCTTCTCAGTGATTACCAACAGCGAGGAAAATCGCTAGGTGCTATGCGCCATTTGTCTAGATGTCAGGATGCTAGAGGAGTAATAGGATATGTCCATATATAAATCTATATCCGTCTTGTGTGTCGCTCGCAGGATGCTAGAAGGCAATAGAGTAAATCTATAATCTCCATCAAAATCAGCATAAATCTCTTGTTTTCCGGTTAACTCCGACCTGAGGACGTTTCGAAGTGATGAAGCAATTCAAAAAATACCTTTCCAAGCCTCGATAGAGGTTTATTTGGTATATAATCGAATGTAATACTATAAGCTATATAAGGAGCATGTTTCTTTGAGCCAAAGAGGCCTGGACGTTGACAGCAGCAGAAAAATCAAGATTAGAAGCATTCGAAATATGGTGGTACCGAAGAATGATGAAGATAAAATGGATTGACCGTTTAAGTAACGAGGAAGTGCTAAGAAGAGTGGGAGAAAAGAGAAGCCTCCTAAAAACCTTAAGCAGAAGACGGGACAACTTAGTTGGCCGCATTATGAGACAGGTTGGCCTGATGAAAACAATCGAAGAAAGAAAAGTGGAAGGGAATAAGGGCAAGGTACTGTCCCGGATGAGTTACATAGGAGAGGTTATAAAGGATGTAAAAGAGAAGAAATATGTATTTATGACAAGGTTAGTGGATAGGAGAGAGAAATGGAGAGCTGCGTCAAACCAATCTTAGAATTGATCTCTGCATTTCTCCAGGGTTTTCTTCCGCGTTGATTTTTGGTTGACAACAGTTTCGCTGGCTATCCTGCCAGCGTCTTCAGGTCGAAGGTGTCGGCTGTTGGTTTCTGCCTCGCTTATAACCAACAGCCGACACCTTCGACCTGAAGACGCTGGCAGGATAGCCAGTGAAACTGTTGTCAACCAACAATCTGACGCGGAAGAAAACCCTGGAGAAATGCAGAGATCAAACCATCGCCGCGGAAACCTACGCTCTAACAATCTTAGAATTGTTGACAAATGATTGTGATTGGGCATTTCAATGAAAATGTCAACTATTTCTCTCAAATTAAAATTTAGGCTGGACATATTTTATCCTGATAAATCAACAGCTAAATGATTGAATTTTATACATTCAGCATTTAAAATATTATTCAGAGCTTTATTAAAAGTTTTCAAATTATAATTCGATTCACAGAGTTTTGGCGATGTTTGAAATTATGTCTCCTTGATAAGTAGAGTATTGCGTGGTGATTTGCGCTTAAAGCCGATATAATGATTAATAAAGGATAAGTTTTTCTATTATAGCTGCCCTATCCAGTAACTACGTCTCCCCTTACCATTCTTAGGATTGTTGACTTATAATGACCACGATAACTCTCCGAAAAAAGTTGACTTCGATCATCCTCTGCATTAAGTTCATCATCAATTTACCATTACGCCCACAGCTCTGGCATCTCGACTTCATTTCCAGAATACTCTCCCTATTCCTTCCGCACCATTAGCGATGACTCGAGAGAAATACTTTTCACAACTATATTTTTCTAATTTGATATCCCTCACTAACCTTTCCTATTTCACCCACTCACATGAGTTTTCGATGCTAAATTTCCTCACGAGATCAAAATGCTTCAGTAGCTCAGGAAGTTTTTTTAAGTTATTCCTTATTGTTTCATCGCGGAAGTTAATTAACCCCAGTAGATGATTCCAGATAGAGGAAGCCCTTCCCTTTATGACTGGGTGGGTCGAGTTTTATAGATCCTTCCACTAACTTCTTTCAGCTCCCCGCAGAGCGTAGGCCGGTCTTACCTTTTATGAGCGTTTTGCTCCCAATTCCTCCTCCCAGCATGATTTCCGGGTAACTTAGATTTCGATCTCGTATTTCTTGTTTTTAGAACCCGAAGTCTATGCTTGGTCCTGCTTTTGTGTTTGCGCATGAGTGAATTTGTAATTTAGAAATAGCTGGCGCCAGTGATCTAGGAACTTTCATCCGTATAGTGCATTCAGAAGTGACTTCAACATGAAGTGGTAATGACGTCGCACAGAGGTCACAAATCGACAAAATGTGTTTCCATTGTTCCAACTGTGCATGGATTTCTTAAAGGAATTACTACCCTTGGTAAGTTTTGCCTTCGCATGAATGTGGAAGTATGTTTTGCTATTTAACGTAATACAGATATGATCAATCACCACTACGCAGCAGAGGACCGCCACTTGTGCAACAAACGGCGATAAAAATATTACGCATGATAACAAAATATACGTCCACAATCATACGAAGGCAAAACTTGTCCACGGATAGTAATTCCTGGAGCAAATTAATGCGCAGTTGGAACGATGGAAAAATAAAAACATGTAAATAAAAATATACATTAAATCGAAACTTGAAGCACGTGCGTGGTGGAAGGGCTCCATATTAATAAAGAAAGACACTTTGTTTCTTCCACGAGTTTATAAAAATTTGTATTTTATGACTGGTTTTGGCTATTACACCATTATAAAATATCAGTATTTAATAATGGTGTAATAGCCGAAAACGGTCATAAAATATAAATTTTTATAAACTTGTGGAAGAAACAAAGTGTCTTTCATCATTAAGAAATATACATAAACAAAATACAAATATAAATACGTAAAATATAAATTATCAATCCCCGGCGGTTCCGAGAGAATCTTATTATTATGTATATCGTCATCGTAAATCAACAATCCTAAAACTGCTTCGATGCACATCTCCCTTCCTTTCTCCGCTAGCCTTTCCATAGCGACGTATTTCTTTTCTTTTACATCCTTAGTAACCAGTCCTTAGTAACTCACCAGGACGTCCATTTCCCTTCTTCCCCTCCACTTATCCTTCTATGCTTCCTTTCATCAGGCCATCATGCCTCTTATTATGGCCAACTAAGTTGTCTATTATGTACAACTTTACTAAATCAAATGATCAACCGATTTATATCCATTGAAATTTCATATATGTATCTACATCTACAGATAAGTGGATCTGGCAATGAAAATATCTCCTCTTTTGCATTATTTTTATAATGATACCGGCCAATTCTACTGCATAAAAATACATTTAAATCTAAAAAATACCCTGCGAGCCACCCTAGGGTGTTTGGCAGGGGGTGATCAATCACCAGCATGCAGCATGCAACTGGACTCCCACATGCACACCACACAGTCCAAAAACGTCACGCATACTAACAAATATGCGGTATATCGTTAAAAAATAATTTCTTTAAACATAATAACTTGTTCTTAAACGCTTGAAATCTGTAAACGAAAGATATAGCTACACAATAGAGGAGCTGGGAAGAACGACACATTCCTATTTAGATCCAGCTAGAGTATACGCTATCAATCCTTGTTTAACTTGGGGTACACATATGCTTGGATTATTCCAGCTGTTTAGGCTATGAATGATAAATTGCGTTCACCTTTACAACATCAGAAGGGCAACTGAATTACGCCATAGGTAATTTGATCTCGCCGACACGCCTTTTAAAATAATTTCTCGCCATAAATATGCACTTGGACGCCTAAACTGCGATATCGCACGACTACAGAGAGCCGCAAACTATGCATGTACGGGAGACAGTACGCGCAAAATGTTTCACTCCACGCCTATAAAACGCAGCGGTGAATGAACCAAAAGCCCCACCTATACCCCGCACGATCTATGCCCGTAAAGCTGTCCACCTTCGCGAAATGCCACCGGCGAGTACCATTCGAGAGAGAACTCGGGAGGGAAAAAAAGGTATACACCAGAAGGATAGAATGCATGAGGGGCTTATGAATAAAGGAACGTGCTATGGGGAAAACGGTGAAATCAGATTTTATAACCTTTATACCCCCAAGGCGGTTGACCCGGAATTCTCACAAGCGACTCGCTTGCGGGGTAAAGAAAAAAGTTGACTGTCTAGTCGGCGTACGAGAAAATGCGTGATTACGAGGAATTCCGCGATTACGTGATCCATTCTGGTATTCTAGTACGCCGGTCACGAACGTATTCCTAATACCGTTTGTGTTCCCATAGCCGTGTCCCGGGCAGACTATGCGGCAATGTATGTATGAGTAAGGCCTGGGGAAAGGCGGAGCGTTGTCATGGAAACGGGAATGTTATTTGCTCGTTAGATGGATGACGTGGTGTTATGGGGATGAAAGTTTCGTCTTGAAAAGTGAAACTTCAAGAACAAAATCGAACATTAAGTATCGATATATTGGCCCATGCAAGAGGTGTGTTCAGAATAAAACGGGATTTTTTTAATAAATAAATAGAAGCATTAAAAAATACTTTTAAAAATGAATGAATAAATACGAGTTTAGAGAGTTCGATTTCAATTTTTTCATTATGTTGGTGTACACTGTACCTTCCCCGGAAGTATAGTAAATTTTTCAGCAGTAACGTAGCTGACGATTAGGACTTTCAATTTGATTACTTAACCTTGGCCATGTCGCCCTTATAATTTTCAGTACATTCTAAGGTAATTATGAACCTCAGAAGTCATATCGAGAAATTGCTCGTTTTAGCGATGACCTTAGGTGAAAAATTTGCTAAAAAATAAGATCTTCCCCAGTTTTACAGCCTGTTCAGAAAATAACGGGAATTTTTAAATGTCGTTGATTTGGAGAGTTCGACAGTCAATTTTTTTATGTTGATATAAATTCTCCGGAAGTATGATAAAATTTCATGCGGTATTCATTGTTTACTTCATCTGGACAGCCGCTAAGGCTAGTTTTTTTAGCTCGGCGATTTTCATTTGTCAAATAAAAGGATAAAAGAATTTGTAAGTCCTTGCAGTATGAAAAATGAAATAAAGTGTAAAAAAAGTGTTTGAAATGGCAAAAAATGATATAGTGATTCTAATATAAGTAAATCAAGAATTTACGAACGGTGTAAGCGTTTCCGTGAAGACACTGAAGATGACGAGCGTAGCATAGCAACAACCGATGAAGACGTGGGAAAAGTGAAAATGGCTATAAACTGGTCGTGAAATTGTTACAAAACGGGGCCTATTTTGAAGGATACAACAGCATAGTAACTTTAGTAATGTTGCTCTTACCCAATAGGAAGAAATTGTATATTCCGCAACGTGCAGGTCGGCAGCAGTGACCCAGAAATAATTCTAGAGACCCAGAAATAATTCTAAAGACGCCAACATCACCTTTCATCATTTCTTAATGAAACTGACCTTTTCACTTCCTCATAATCTGCGCACATTTAAAATTTTACCAGCTAAGTATATTTCTTATTTATACGGAAACGATTATCCTATTTGATATACCTCTGCGATCCAAAGGCAGCTCCCGGGGAGCACTACAGAAATCGTTGTTATTCAAGCGAGCCCGTTTACGTCCAGCACGTTAATTAACGGCAATTGGCTCTGTTTTATTATACAGAACAGATTGCATTGGACGTCGGATAGGCTTCATTAAGAATAATGAAGATAAACATTATTTGTAAATTACCAAAGAATTATTTTTTTAATCTGTGAAAATTTACAAAGGTTGTTTTTCTTTATCCAGCATGAATTTTCACGAAATGAAATCCGAATGTATCGATTTCATTAAATTTCTGGTTAGGCATTCCATATCACCGCCGGATGATACGATTTTTACGTTACGATAGTAATACAAGTGAATCGATTTTATATGAAAAAAATCGAGGTGAAAATGCAGATGCCATAAGGATTTGATAGGTATGGGTAAAACCTAAACATGAATGCAATCGGTTTATAACTAATTTAGAAATATTATATCGTATAATCGGTTCGTAATTATAAAGGTTGAGATGAGTTTGAAAATGAAATAATCTTAAACTCGAAAACTTGTATAGTTACATTACTGGTTCATTTGTCTATCATTTGTCTTCGGTTTTATTATCCCGGCGTTGCTCGGGAAGGATAGTATACGAAGAGGTGGGAAACTTGGAACTTGGAATTCATGGTCACATAGTAGTATTTTAGGTGAAGGAGCAAAGTAGGTATGACGATGGTATAAAAATGTAAATGCAAACAATCGAATAAACTATTTCCGTGTACCACGTATGGGATCAGCTAACACCCTCCATAACATTCATCATTACCGGTGTCGGTACATGCGTAGACCAAAAACGTCGTGTGAACGCATACCCCAGCAAAAAGTCTTTCACCAAGAGGATCATTAGTAAAGCACAGAATCCTTAAATCAATACCCTTAGAGCGTGTCCAGAAGTGTGCCTAATGGGCAGGATGTCCAACGATAGAAGTACGACGAGACTTAACAAACGGCAATAAGGAAACAGCGCTAAGGACGCGTCGGACACAGCCAAAAGTAGCACTAAGGACTTTGGGAGCATGAAATTCACCAATGAACTAACTTTGGTTGCTATCTGTTGAGCCATTTGGAAATGCATAGCGGACAGACAAACAGACATCCTCTTTTATATATGTATATTAGCTGACCAGGCAAACGTTTTTTTGCCATATCAATTATTTTTAGTGAATGTTTTGGTAGTCAATTAAAAAATAAATAACTGATTGTAAGCGTGTGGGGATGAGGTACACGGCTAAAAAAGGAAAGGCGCGGTGTGAACGATGACGACCTATAAAAATAACTTAACTCCAAACAATCATCTCTGCATTCTCTTCGGGTTTTCACCGCGTCCGTTGGGTTTTGGCGACAACAGTTTCGCTGACATTGCAGTCAGCGAAACCGTTGTCACCAAAACCCAACGGACGCGGTGAAAACCCGAAGAGAATGCAGAGATCATCTAATCAACGCCCTGCAGCTCGATTCTGTAAATGTGATATCTGTGCTTCGCGTGCTTCGAACCACAGTGGAGTTCTCACGCCTCTCACCGTGAAAGACGTTCAAGCGATTCTGCAAGCCTGTGTCGTGAGATGTTTGACGGATTGCGAACGATCACTTCAGTTTCTTATGTTGGTAGCTGTGCGGATGCGAGGAACGAATCAGAATCTCCGACACAAACGTACTTCTGCGGCCAACTGCATTCACTCCCAAAGTAAATAATATTTCTTTACTCAATTTTGAGTGACGTCTTTTCTTTTAAAAGTACCTATTAATGATAAGTTACGGTTGCTTAATTAGTTTATAGCTATAAACTGTATATTACCTCTTTTATATGTTGTCAAGTGCTGCGTATCGAAGTCAGTTATCACGTAGCGGGCTCGTAATTGCACAATTAGCTCTAATTTCCTCATAGTATGGAGCTGATGCTTACGCGGAATGATAACAAGTGTTATTTTATTATTTAATAATGGTTCATTCTCGTATGCGTTTGAGCTGTTCTCATCATTTCAGTACATAATTTTAAATGCGCTGTGGTGCGTATACATATATGTCTGATTGTGCAAGCACATTTATTTCCATTACCCCACAAACAGCACATTTACGGCCTTTACAATGGGGAATTAACAATTAACAATGAAGGACATTCACACACGCCCATGCCCTGGGTAGCGGTAACTTACCCAGGCGGGACTCGAACCCGCGACCTTCGGTTTGGCAGTCGAGGACTTTACCCCGCCGCCACCGAGGCCGACGAACGACATGCCACTATTCACGATTTATACTGATGAAAATGTTTCTGGCGCGAATACGAGTAGATTATTAACAGTTTCTGCTAGAGGACGAGATGTTTACATGTCTTAGTATTTCTATAATGTCAACAGAAAAACGAATCATGTTGGTCGTGTTACTGAACGGCAGCAATAATGCATGGAAGAGATGGAATAGATGATCATTGTTTATCTTAACGTACTAAAGTATGCCCCGGCAAGCCATCTAATCGTCTACGAATTAATCGTGGTGTGAACTCAGTGATCCATCGCCAATCTCGCGTCTCGAAGGGATTGTTGATATCGCGTATCTGCCGCCGAAGTATGTCCATCTATTGCCTCCGTCGACATTGATGCTCATGCAAAACTAGCGGAGGTATGTAAAGAGCCTCCATTCTCGTTAATAAAAACAAATCGAAGTCTTGAACTTACGAAACAAATATTAAATAAATCTGTTAACATTCAGTACCGCACAATACTTTTACCATTGGTTCTACTCCAAATTATTATGAACATTAAGTTGTGAGTATTTTACTTGTACATTCTAGAAGATGCACAAATATAATATAATTGTCAAACCCTCAGCGCAAGGTTTAACTTCCCACCAACTTCAATCGCAATGAAGGCCAATCAATTTAAATAGGACGCGAATGTAAATTTAACTTTACGCATTTCTTTTATTTGTTTTTAATACATATTACTTATGGGAAGTGACAATATGAAATAGCCACCATCGTAATTAATGAATAATGTGCTATTAATTATCAATCACAGCGTAAATTCATAATAAAAAATTAGAGCGCATTGCCGCGACGAAGCTACCACGGGCCCTCTTGGGCGTGAATACTTTCACGGACGCGGCTGTGAGAGTGACGTCACTAAAAAGTTTCAGAATCGCTCCAGCGTCAAAGCCGTGAATACATTGACGAAATCCGCTTGTGACGGCCATATCACATTTACAGAATCGAGCTGCTGAAAATCTTCAAACCTACACCAAGCAATCATTTTTTTAGGCCCTAAACTTTAGTAAGCGCGAGAAAGCTAATTGAATTTATTTACGACTATAACAAAGGATTATATACTGAGTTTTCTTGTATATTTTACTATTACTTATACCACCACTTTTTTACATAACGCGACCCAGGTTTCGATGAGTTATCATTATCTTCAGAAGTAAATTATGATGTCATATCACCATAATTTATATCATAATTTACGCTTGAAAATTATGTTAACTCATCGAAACCCGGGTCGCGTTATGTAAAAGAGTAGTGGTATAAGTAATAGTAAAATATACAAGAAAACTTATAATGGAAATAATGAGTTAGTGAATTTTGATTATATTGTGATGAAACTTAGAAAAAGAGATGTCGAACAACATAAACAATATCTACTGTCGTCAAGGGGACAGTAAAGCAAATACGCTAAAATTTCAGCATTTTTATGAATTTTTTAAAAAATTCATCGTAATTCACATGGTAATCGAAAACAAATGCAAGAATAGGAATGTATATTTATTTTTTCTTTCCAATGGTTTATGTTTCAACTAAATGTGATCATTATCACTAATTTAATTATGCAAAATAAAAAATGTCTACAGGCATTAATGACGAACTTTACATGTATTTCTCATGGAAATGATTCATGGCCCATTCCTCATGGGCCCTGCGGAAGAATGACAAAGATTTCACATCCTATTTTCAGACCTACTGAATATACACCCAAAATTGCATAGGAATCAAGTCGTTTCGGAGGATTTTGGCAACAATAACTGTGACACGAGAATTTGATATATTAGATAGATTTCTTGAGAAAATCCGTTGACGTGTGTCACTGAACACCAGCGAATATAAAATGATAAATTAGTGATATATACAACAATGCCAACGTAAGAGGAAGTTGCAAATATTTTTTCTTAGGTCAATAGGACGAAAATCCTATCCTTTCTCTAATAAATGATGTGAGAGTATTCACTGCGATAATAATCAGCAGAAAGCTAGGCGTTACAAAAAGAATGTATACTACTTTCACCGTGCTTGAAACATAGGTAACAATGAGGTTTAGGATGTGACGAAACTTTTAATTAGAGGTGTTACTTCAGAAGTTACACGAAAATGAAGGGGGCGTCTCGCGAATGAACACAATGGCAAACAAAAGAAAAGCGCCCCATTATTATTAAGCGAATGTATTCGATCATTATATTCCGTCTCGCTTAACTGACAGAGAGTGGAAAGGGATCGTCTTAGTAGTCTCCCCACGACCGCAACCTTGATTTCCAATCCAAGACAGACCATTTCCTTTCGTAACTTCATGGAACAGGAATCAAAAAACGGGGAAGAAAATATATTGAATTGATCCAACTATTTTCCTAGATTGATTTGCACCAATATACAGATGATGTCTTCAGCATGAGAGCATTGTTGGGTACAGGGCTGAACAAAATATATTTGGCCCACAAAATTTTTATTGTATAATGTGTATTTGTATTGTCATAGGTATTTGAAATACAAAATACCTTTGACGTGGGTATTTGAAAAACGAACTACGAAATAGTATTTTCAATAAATGTTAAAATACAAAATATATTTTTGTAGAAACTAAGGGATCTTAAAAAAGCGTAACCTCCCTAGGCACGTTCCGAATAGTTGCAAATATAAAGAAAACAATTCTAACGAGAACGAAGTGATCTCTGACGCATAATGTTTACAGAAGTGTTATCAGAGCTACTTCAAAAGTATTTTACAAATGTATTTTTTACAAATGTATTTTAGGATGGGAAAATACCAGACATCTGTATTAGAAAAAATACAAAAAACAAGATATATTCAGGTCGTGCATTTGTAATAATAAATACAAATTAAAAATGTATATAAAATACATATTTTAAAACACTTGTATTCGAAATAACGCCCCGCAATGGTTGGGTAAAACAAACGAATAGAAATATGATCCAATTATTTAACTTTTCAAGTTTTCATGTTTAAGAGCTCATCATTTTCTGACATGCTGACATTTGACTTATGAAACCAAAGAAAAAAATATTGCGATGCTAGAAATACATTCAATAAAATTTGCAAAATACACGAAGAAGAAACTTTTAAATTAAAATATTTACATGCATTTCAATCAGGTTCATACAATTGGTCCTTTATTCAATTTAATTTGTTTATTTATAAAGTTCTTTATTAAATTTAACTTCTATTCTATTTATTAATTTCAAATCTTTGATTATTTTTTTCCCTCGAGACATCTTTAAAAGATTAGGTGTTCCCGGCAGTGGCATTGACAAGGGTTTGGTTCGGTGGGATCCAAAACCAGGGGGTTCTGGGGAAAATTTTTGAAGAACATGGTACTAAGTACACTATAAGACAATATAAATATAAATTCACAAAATTAGGGTAGTAACTGTGACCTTATAAATGCAGCAAAGTGATTAGAACGTATATGAACGACCACATTGCGAACGAACTAACGGATTATACGAAATTGTGAAATATTTGTAAACATTGGGTAATATTATAACTAAATTACACTATCCCCTGAGCAAAATGGATTAAGCAGTTATATCCTTGGTCCACTGATCCAATTTCCTGCAATCATATAAATAGATGAGCGAAACTAATAGCATTTCTGCCAGAATGACATGATTTAAATTTAAAAATACAATCACGCTAACTTCATTTTCATTTGAAAAATTGCTTGCATCAAAATGGGAATGACTCACAGCAACAAGGATGAGTGGGCAATATTATAAAAACAAGGTCACAGATGGCGCTAGGAAAGGCTAAATGCTGGAAAGATGCATAATTGTGGACGTAGCAATAAGTTTAAGGGCCTCATCTTCTCCGGCCTTTTTTCATGGAAAATAACGTTTTTACTACTCCACTCGGTTTCAGCAATAAGTGATGCGCACCCTTGGATACGGCTTACCACATAATGAAAAACCTTGGCCTGGTAAACGTATGTACTTCACCCCCATCGTCATGGTAATTTATCTAATAGAAGTACAGAGCGCGTTCTTGTGAAAGTGCCAGGAAATTGAGCCATAAGAATGTACAGTGTCTTCCCCAATGAACCTGCAAGAATGAGGAATTTATCACACAATGACTCATAAGTTCTGTGAACAGGGGCGTAGCCAGGAATTTCGTTCAGGGGGGGGGGGTCCAAAACCAGGGGGGAAAAAACGGGGTACTAAGTATTGGGTTTTTAACTAATTTAAACACGTTAATGTTAAATAAAATGCTTCAAAAGCCGTAACGAGTTACACTTATCCGTTTTACATTGACCCGGAATTTGCTGCAACGGTTTAGCGAAATGGAAAGGACTGCATGGACCAAACACAGCCTCTCAACCGGCCAGCCTTGGCACTCACTCACACACAATGACAAGTAATAACCAAAACACACAGGCTAAAAGAACTACCGGGAGAAAAAGAGCGGGTCAAGATGTATAATAGGATATTGATATGCGAAAAGCGTTATTTCGGCCTCCACGAGGCCCTTTACAACGCGGAAAAGAAATCTTCACGACAACACGAGGCTGAAGTGTAACCAGTAATTTAAACTCTTTTCATAATCGAAAAACTTCATTCGTTAAAGAGATATTTTGTGAATTTATGATTTTTCAATACTTTGTTTTCTTTTATGAGGAAAAGTTATTGATTTTTTATATTTCAGGGGGGGAGTCCGGGCCCCCTGGATCTCCCCCATGGCTACGCCACTGTCTGTGAAGGAAATGAGGGACCACTTCTACAAACGCAGAAAAAAGTGCGCCTAATTGAAAACATGAAATAATTTTATGACGTAGTACCCAAAAATACAAATGGTATAAAAATGGAGAGCTGTGCCGAACCAATCTTAGGATTGTTGACTTACGATGATGATGATATTTTAAGTAAAATTTGTGGCATAGCCCTGAAGAAGTTAGGATACGTCGAGCGTATTGTGGGAAGATATTAGGATGAGAAAGTAAAACAAAGATGCTATTTCGCACTCGCTCCGCCATACATTGAATATGCAGGTAACATAAGGGATCCGGTACAGAATGACTTAATATATGAACTGAATAATATAATAATGATAATAATTTATTTACACCTACATTTTGGTTTTACAGCTGAATAACATGATTACAAAGAGAAGGAGCTTTAGGTGGTCTCCATGGTCATAGGACCAGAATTGAGCCACCATCAAATAACAAAAATGAATGCCAATAAAAGAAAATAATAATGCAGTAAATGATACATGAGTATTTTAAAGACACAACATCAAAGAAAATGTGCAATTATTTCTTGAGAGAAAAGCCAGTCTTTGGCAAGTCTTAATATTTTATTTGGTGATTT
Source organism: Ischnura elegans (assembly GCF_921293095.1). Taxonomy (NCBI): domain Eukaryota; kingdom Metazoa; phylum Arthropoda; class Insecta; order Odonata; family Coenagrionidae; genus Ischnura; species Ischnura elegans. The sequence goes on from NC_060257.1 coordinate 40,692,555, forward strand.
AATTTTTTTCATTTTTGCGGGCAGTAAATGAACTAAATTTGCCCCATGTAAAGAAAACAACGTTTATATAATGTTAACTTTGGTCAGTTTGTTAGTACACATGACTCACTCCTTAAATTATATTTATATTTATCACATCCACTCGGCATATTGCCACTTCTGGCATGAAACAATTCCAGGGCTTTGAATATACAAAGGAAAGCAGCGCCATTAGTCAAAAATTGATACGGGCATGCAGAAAGCGTTACACATATGCCAAGCGATTTAGGCCGGGAGCCGCGGGAGACTCGGAGGCTTCGAGCTAGGTTTAGATTGCTTGAGTAATTCAGAAGAGATATCTATAGAGCGATACGGAGAACATCATATTAGAACCCAATTATCTTACCAGGTCCGACAGAAACGATAAACTAATAGAGATATTTTGCTGAACGGAATTCGTTTTTCCGCCGAACTATACAAGATTTTAATTAATATTAGTCGTGAATTCAGTATTTGCATTTTATATGTAAACAGCTGGTGTCCTACCATCCTCGCCACATTTCTCATTAGACGCCTTACGGGGTAGCATGTATATTTTGATTACTTGGAGTGGCGCCGGGGTATTGTCCTCGTCTACCAAAATAAAGATCGCTAGTTCGAATCCCGCATGGGTGGATTTACCACCATCTAGAGCAGGGGTCTCCAAAGTACGGCCCGCGGAGGGCTTTCATCCGGCCCGCGCACTCGTTTCACGTAGCGCGGGATTCTCGCAAATTTAACTCTGTGAGACGCCGCTAGGAGCATTGCAGCGCTGTACTGTACGTCAAAGTCGCCTTAAACTGTTCGTAAATAAGAAATACGCCACCGGATACTTCAGTAGACGTTGGTATCGAATACTTCAGTCATCGGCAAATTTGCTATCCGGCCCGCGGGGCGATTCGGAACTTGGAATGTGGCCCTCGTGGCCTAGTAAATTGGAGACCGCTGGCATAGAGCATGGATGTCTGTGATTGTCACACAAGTAAATTGAAAGAAAGGGCTTAATGAAAAGTCCTAAATTGGCTCGTAATCAAGACAACTTTATTAATATTATTCGTGTAGTTTTAAGAACAAGTCGGTGATCGGATTAAAGGAAAGCACCTTACGAGAAATTTTATACCCAAGTATTCACGGCCCCTTCAGCCTCTACGGAGGTACACCGGATGCATTTCGACATTCACGTTCCGAACGGTCGCATGAGAAGTTGCGCACGCGAAGGATGTCGGACAGAATGGAAGGAGAGAGATTTTTTGGAAGATCCGTGATCTGGAAAAACCCAGAGGCGGTCGAAGGCGTGGTCACTCTTGCTGGTTGCCCGGGCCGAGGAAAACGCCCAGTGTACAAGGGGGAGAGACAGCTATGGCTGCGGGCGAAAGGCTTCAAGAACTCACGACCAGCACCACTCCTTACGAATGCAGCCCTTGAATATGCTTCTTATGGTCACTTTATTCGCGGCGAGGTTTGTTTTGATTGTTGACTGCCAGAACTGACATATGGAAGTGAATCCTGGCCTGCTGACAAAGCCCACGAAAATAAAAAAGATGTGGCAAAGATGAGAATGCTAAGATGGATGATGTAAAAAACAAGAAGTGATACGATTAAGATAAGCAATCAGGGAGATTTAGTGGAAGTAAATACTATTAATCCTCTGGTGCACGTTGTCGATAGTTTACTACAGAAGTGTTTGGCGTGGGGTAACCCCTGCCAAAAACCTCTGTAGGTATCTTGCAGGGTAATTTGTGGATGTAACTCCCCAGGAACGATTGACTTGGAGGCGACTAGTTAGCGGGAATAGCTGCAAATAAAGAAAAAGATGGTTTGTTTTGACTCACGAACCTCCATCCTATAATGAGCTGCATTTATTACATCACTGGCTAAGAATGAAGATTTGTTGCTCCAGGTCAAACCTCAAAAGAAATATTTTAAAAAGCGTGCTCTACTCATGGGACCATGATTGGAATGGCAAAATCACGTGACGTGTCCGTTTGGCTGTCTACGGTGGTACCGTTTGTTCTCAGGTTGTATACCTCAAATGAATACTTTATTTTCATAAAATTGGGTACTTCTAAAGAAGAAATATCAGTGAAATCAATTTGTAAGTATTTCTTCAGCCAACTGCAAACCATTTCCTATAACAATACGAGATTGGTATCTGTGAATGTATCTTGGGCTTTCCACCGGGTTAGGCACTACATATCTGACGACGACGTTTCGATAAAATACTTTTTCATCGTCCTCAGACACGACCACCGAGAGAGAAATGATAGAAATAGATAATAATAAAATAATAATACAATGATAGAGAGAAAAGATGTTTTCTCTCTCGGTGGTCGTGTCTCAGGGCCAGTTGGTCAACAATTAAATAAGGTGCATATCCCTGTAGAAAGCCCGAGATATATCACAGCCATCATTCTCCAGTAAAGAATCAAATCCTACACGGGAGTGGTGGTTTCAATGTTGGCCCCGGCTTTTTGTTAATACACAGACAACAAACAGTACATTTTGAAATACTGTGGATCTTATTTCCACTAAAAACCAAGAAATACGAATTAAGTGAAAACATTTTAGGTCTTTGCAAACAGTAAAGTTTGGGAGCTATTCATCCCTTTCCACAGACACTTTTTTTAGAAAACCCAAGTTCGAAATGGAAATTAAATCCAGTAATTAAACCGGTTTTTTATTGGGAGTATGACCTTGTTTACCACCCCGAAGAACCTTTAAAAAATTACATTTTCCCAAAACAATCTTGTACAGACATTCTATTCGTGAAAAATATTTTGAACTAATCCTGTTTACGATTTGTCCTCTGCCGTTCAGAGTGACAAGATTCAACTGATATTTATTTTGTTATGCATTATGTAATTTGTGTATTATTCAGAAATTTTAACAGCGATCTTCGCTTCGAATTTTTTTTTCTTCTTTGCAGGAAATAAACTGTTTTAGATTAGGCTACACGAAAAAACTTACCTTATTGTTGATACAATACTCAATATACACAAAAAATTAATTTAACGCAACGTTCAAATGGCATATTATCACCAAACTTTCTCTGTATTTGTTTAAGTAATTACATGAGATAAATGTATTTTAATGCAATGTTCGAATGGCATATTTGTAAAAAAAATTGTTTCTGTATTAGTTTATAAATTGTCTTGTTGAGTTGCCCATATCAATTTTTCTTTTCTTGTTTTGTTTGTATTACTTTAAAAAATGGTCCGCTAAATACAGGAATATTTGTACAATACGAGCAATTATTCTCTTGTAAATTTAAATTACGCTCACATGAGGCAGATTAGCCTGCGATGTTTCAAATTTTTGTGAAAATATTCCGTATTGAGATTACGAAAAAAATTTTCTCCCTCTCTCAAAAACAAAATGTCGTATTTTTCTAGATCCGTCTTCGATGGTTATAAAGCTGGCTCAGAGAGGTGGACGCGAGCGAAGATCGGGCGAATTTGTAATTCAGCTGAGAGAGCAAAGGACATCGGCGCGAGGTGAGGCATATCGAATGACTTGGAGGCGAGTGAACGTCAGGGAACTCCGGGTTTTATAAATAGCAAGCGAGCATGAGGAGAGCCAAGCGATGAAGGAAAGATATCGGACGCAAGGAGATAAGGCAAGGAGACGTAGGAGGCTACAGTACGAGTATCAAACACTGTATACGACCTCAACAGTGAGGATAAGCCTAAAGAAATCATATGTCAAATGCAGGGCGCGCAAAACTTTATTCATAACACAGGGTGCTTCAGGTAGAATCTGCAGAACTTCAGGAAGTGGTAGGGGAGACAATTTTAAATATATTTTGTCCATTGACGTCATGGCAAAATTGGTAGTGCCGGAACGCACTTTCCTTAACTTTTTTTAGAATTGAAATATTACTCTGTGTGTGTTGTTTATAACAAGTTATTATTTACATTTTTTGTTTTGGTTACGAATGAATACATAATAAATTTTGTGGCAAAAAAATTGATAAAACTGTTATTTGACTATTACGTCCTTTGTTAAACAGTATCGGTACGACGTTCCAGTGCCATGACACCACTGGTTTTGTCCATAGCCATGGAGTGGCAAATCCTTAGTTACTGAGCTAAGGCAACGCTAGCATGTTTTTAAATGCACTTCGCAGTTACCAGGAAAATGTATTTCTTGGGTACCCAGCCTTTCCGACATTTCATTTAATGTTCTGGATTATTAAAGAAATTAAATAATTAAGGTAGGATGAAAATGTGTGTATAATAAAATATAATTGTTTGAAACAATTAATTTCAAAATAGGTGAGATTGCGTTATCGTATTGCTGATACTTGCTCGAAGCTTTCGATTAATAAAGCTCAAAGATTAACTGTAGTTATAGGATGTAGTAGCGTATGTGTCAAATGTACAAATTTTGTGTGCATGTGGGAATCCTCCTTCCAGGGTATTACGTGGATGTAGTTGAAACGTGAGGAATACAATTATATGAATCGTGATACATAGCGCAAACGAAAAAGCGATGTTTATCGGCATGAAAACCTTTTTCTTTCCAGCAGACGATCACTTTCAAACCGATTCAAATGGACCGCGGATGGGAATTCCTAGAACTTCCTCATCTTCCTAAGAATCGAGTCACCGGTAAAAGTGAACACTTGATCAACTATTGAAGGTGTTCCGAGCTGGCAGTGGGCCGCCGAAACCAGTTTACCCAGCAAGGCAAACACGCGACCCTCGGGCCAAGACCGAAAAGAAAACGAGAATCAGATGCAAACCTAGGAATTAGGTACAGCTCCAAAGCGGACTTCATTGTTGGCACAGCCCCTTACTCTTCCCAGTAAAGCATCCATGCCAACAACTTTTCCAACAGGACTCGTTCCCACGACCTTATTTATTTACTTGTGAACGGGATACGGGTGTTTTACTAAGAAAGCGTAGCTTGCGTATTAAATATTTGATGCTTAAAAAAGAGGAGGAAAGGATAATAAATGAAATTGGAGAAAGCTTTCTCAACGCAGACAATTGGGCATAATGAAGTAACATCTTGCGTTTATTAAAGGCGATGTATTTCTCGAGGGAAAACCGTGCTCTTATACCTATCTGCACGTCGAAGGAAGTCTTATTTTATCGTTTTTTGAAACTTGAAAATTTAATGTGGTTTTAAGACTCCCTCCATATCACTCTGAAGTATATCACAATAGTGGCCGTAACAGAGGTATCTAACAACCATCAATGGCTACCAAATCGTCGAAATACATCCACTTTATCTACATATACATAATATCTCACGAGAAACCTCTAGGGTGTTTGGCAGGGGGCGATCAATCACTAACATGAAGCATGCAATTGGACTCACACATGCACACCACACTGTCCAAAAAACGTTACGCATACTAGAAAATTATACTACCACATGCTGTTAGAAAAAATAATATAATTTATAAACATTCATTAAGTTATACATAAGTTCTAAGGTTGCAATACAAGTCATCCAATTTATTTGTGAGTTCTAACGCTGCCGTTATAATCTCTTATTGATCGTGGAAAAAAAAGGCATTCTGAATCTGTCTTTTCTACAGTCTATCTCTCTTATTTTATTTATATGATTGGATCTTCCGTATTATATTGGCGTTCGTAAGATATGGCTAACCTCGTCAGAAAAGACACTGCTCTTGAATTTATGTAAAAGGTTTAGTCTATTTTTCAATCTACGGACTGACAGAGATTCCCATACGAGTTTATCCAAGAGGTCGACTACACGAACAAGACTATCGTAACGACCCTTCACGTACCTGGCAGCTCTTCATTGTACGCGTTCTAACTCTGTTATTAAGCCTTTTTCATGAGGGTCCCAAACACTGGCAGCGTATTCTAAATGGGGTATAACGAGGGAGAAGTAGCTAATTTCTCTCACTTAATCGTCGCACTTTCCTGATATTCTTTTAACGAAACCCATTTTACGATTATCTTGGCCTTTTATTTCCCGAATATGTTTATTCCACGATTCGTTTGGATGTATCCAATACGAAGAGAAATGGCTTCATGGATAGAGCGAAGGGTAATGGAAACTACATCTACATCTACGTGGTACCGGGCAAGCCACCACCAGGGTGGGTGGCATGGGGTGATTGGCATCAGACATGCAGCACTCATCCTAGCCTTAATCAGAAACGCGCTCGCTTGCTGGACACAGACCAAACATGGACGTACCCAGCGAGGGCAGGGGGGGCAGCTACCCCCCCACACTCAGAAGTAAAAATCTCAAAAATCTTTAAGCAAAACCTGTACTGAATTGAAACGAAAGTACTCAAGTCAGCTCCGTCAAATCTCTCTGCCCTCAAATCTCTTACAACTTCTTCTCAAGTATAGTAAAATGTAGTCTCTCTCACATGCGTAATATGCCCACTAACACCATTCTAACTTCTCTCTTCATTTACAATCTTCCTTTTCTACGCCTTATGAGTGGTCTTAACATTATCTACCATATCATCAGCTCCATATTAAACTATTTTGAACTACTTTTTTTTCCTCGATTTCCGAGTACCCTACCGCCCTACGCGCACCCATGAGGTACCCAACGAGGGGCAGCTGCCCCCCCTAGAAGCAAAAATTGCAAAAGTCTTTAAGCAAAATCAGTACTGAATTGAAACGAAAGTATTCAATAAATTTTCTTCAAACCCACGAAAAATGATATGCATATAGTTAGTATAAGATATGTAACTAAAATAATACAATTTTTTCAAGGAAATAATCTCATTAAATAATAAAGCGTTGTTATAATTTTCTTAAAATGTTGGTTTCATTCACCTTTTCCATGGTAAAATGTCACAACTTGGCTTCCACCCCCACTAGACCATTACTTGCCCCCCCCCCCTAGTTATGATCCTGGGTAAGCCCTTTAGACCAAGTATTCAAGACAACGATGCGCGTAATATGTGAAAGTACACAATCGAAATGACAAAAATTTTTAACTTTTCCACAGTTTTCAATAAAACGCACGAAGCTTTTATTACTAACTAAACTATCGAGGGTATTATGGTCCTTGCTTGTGCATAGAATCAGGGGCGCAGCTAGTAATTAAGGCTGGGGGGGTTTAGGTGCAACTAATACCGGGGTGTGGGGGGGTATGGAATACACACCAGGATAGGTGCGACATTAATAAATTGCGGAATTTTAAGATAAACGGTTCAAAATGGTGAGTTTTAGGGCTTTCTCAGGAATATTTTATTAATCCTTACACTATTCTATTAGTAATATCAATCCAATTAAGTAAAATGTATTAAACCTAAAGTTTTCTCTAAGCTCTGGGGGGGGGGAATTTAACCCCCAACCCCCCCTCGCTGCGCCACTGCATAGAATAATCGACATTTTAAATCTACCGGTTCATCACATCAAATCCCTCTTAAGGGAGCAGAGATTTGTCACCACGGAATACAACATTTTAAACTAGAGCAAGCAGTCTTCGGAGTGATGGTGCATCGTTATAGCTTGCGGGGAGAAAGGTTGTTTGCTCCAGTCGTCTGATGGGGAATGTTGTATGATGGGAGTGGCGGGTTGGATGCGGTGATGCAACTCCAGCGGGCCGAGAGTGAAAGAAGGGGAAGAGATGGAACACTTTCTCGCTCCGCAAAGGGAGACAAGCGGGCCAAACAACGGATAGGGCTGCCCTCGGACGCTGAAACAACCTGCCCACCTCAGAGAACTTCTACATCTACATACTACCCCGCAATCCGCGTCAAAAGGCGTAAGGCTAGGGATGTGCGAGTACTCGAAAATTCGAGTCGAGTCGAGTAGTTGGTGCTCTACTCTACTGATTCGAGTATCGTTACGAATGTCGAGTCGAGTAGTTTCGGTTATAGAGCTGTCGAGGCTAGTAAGTTCAGAAGTGAAGAATCTGAGCTTTTCCCGGTGAATAGCGTGGATGAAAGCTTCTCGGGTTTCCAACCGGTTCAGGGTCTGCATGGTGTAGGCCGACGTATCGTTGGGAAAGTCTCCCAACGAAACGTCGGCCTACACCATGCAGACCCTGAACCGGTTGGAAACCCGAGAAGCTTTCATCCACAGTAAGTTCAGAAATCTGCCGACAGGGAGCGCTATCATGAAACATTATTACCATTGTGCAAAGGCTTTTACTCAGGTATGTTTCTAGCAGTTTGGATACATGTATACTAATTACATTGACCACATGTTAGGTACTTAAGGTTAATTCATTTCAGTAGTGCTTATGGAACTTTTCAACACACGTTAATTTTCATTAATCTACTAACTCTGACACAATTACCATCAGCATTCCTCATAATCTCTTCCTTTTTACATCAAGCTAAGCATTCAGAAGAGAAATTAAAAAAGGGATTTGAAAATGAGAATATGTTGTGGCAGGTATATTATCACATGGCCAGATCCAGAAATGACCAAACTCGACTCGATATTCGCGAGTAGTTTTCAACTCGACTCGATATTCGACTCGAGATCAAAAATTACTACTCGCATATCCCTAGTTAAGACTTCGATTCTGGCTTGAAGGGGTTCGGGTTACCGTGGTGGTCACGCATGAACTAAAACGCTTAATAACAGAGTTAGAACGCTTGCAAAAAAGAGCTGCCAGGTACGTGAAAAGTCGTTACGATAGTCCTGTTGGTGTTACTGACCTCTTAGATAAACTCGGATTGGAATCTCTGTCAGACCGTAGATTGAAAAATATACTAAACCTTTAAGATAAATTCAAGAGCAGTGTCTTTTCTAACGTAGTTAGCCATATCTTACGAACGCTTAAATACTGCGGAAGATCAGATCATATAAATAAAATAAGAGAGAGAGACTATAGAACAGACAGATTCAGAATGTCCCATTTTCCGCGATCAATTAGAGATTATAACATCAGCGTTAGAACTCACAAATAGATTAGATGACTTGTAGTGTAGCCAACTAGCTTATGTATAACTTTAAGCATCTTTCTGAATTTTATCATTATTTCTAACACCATGTGGTAGTATAATTGTTAGTATGCGAGACGGTTTTTGGACCATGTAGTGAGAATGTGGGAATCCTCTTGAATGCTGCATGCTGGTGATTGATCACCCCCTGCCAAACATCCTGGAGGTGGCTAGCAGGATATTATGTAGATGTAGATGAAGTAGGCTTTATGACGTTTCGACCAAAAATGAGGCTAGCAACCACGCAAGAATGATTCGAAAAGGAGAGAAGTAGGCGACCCTCTCGGAGAAATCTCGTAACGTCAACAATTTATCTGCGATAGGGTTAAAAATATCAATTTTTCTTCGATAATGATTTGAGAAGTAGGCTTCGCGAAGATGTATTTTTCTCGTTTAAATTTTCATCGGGTGAGTTTTTACCTTGTGAGTTGGTCCATGGACCAACTCACAAGGTAAAAACCTCGAGAAAAATATCTACGTCATTTTAATTTATGGTCGTTAACAATGATTTACGTTGTTTCCCGAACTATATGTTGTTGATCCCGGAAGTGAGAGTTGAACTTACTTTATTACCTTATTCTTATCTCATTATCATCAAACTTCACTGAAGCATTTATAGGGGCCGTATTCATCAGAGAGCCTCAATGGTCGCGTCATACTTTCTTCCCTAAACAACTTTTTTGATAGACTGATGGCACGCCGTGATGATAGTATCAAACATCTAATCGACACTTTCTTCGATAGCTGCTGAACGCTAGCTCTAGTAGTAAAGGCGATATCTTTTTACGATCAAATCGAACCCGTATTTCCGCATTGAAAATTTTGGGGGAATATTACCAGCCAAGCAGACGGAAAAATACCGTCTATCCACGCCTACTTTCTCTTTTAATTTATCTATAACTCGTCCTAGAGGAACCACGAAGTTTAGATCGCGGCGAACTGCGTTTTCTTCTGTTCATCAAGATTCTTCGAATCCTCAGGAATATTATACCCGTGGACACTTTGTCACGGACAAAAAAGTAAGCCAGTCGTGACTTCGGGTGGTTCCACCTTCTCGCTTTTATCCTTGGGATACTGTCTAGCCACCGGTTCTTCTACTTTCTATGAGGCTATAAATGCCTTTGTAATGTACGAAATACTCATAAACTAAATCACTCCTGCAGCTAGTGATCCGACACTTGAGTCCCTTAATTTCCTCTGGATGATTTATGGGATACAAAGTAAATAAATATCATTAGCATTTCATCCATTCTAGCTGAAGGAAAAAAAACCGGATGAATTTCCGCCTAGACATGTATTGGTATGTATTTCGTTACATATATTTTGGTGACTCTATAAAAATTTACCTGAGCATGATTTTTACTGATAACTATATTGATATCGAGTGTTGAAATAAGGTTGCATTACTATGAAATGTGAAGAGATTGGATATTTTACATCCACACCCAAATGAGTAATGAGAAATAAAAATGTCTGTGTTTTTAATTCCAAATCATAGCAACAAAATTAATTAAGAATTTGATGCCACGTCAAGGTGGAAGTAAGGTTGTGGTCCAAAGAATGAATAGTAATAAAATAACTTTTATGATGAGATATTAAGTGAAACACTTTTCACTTTCCACATAAAAGTTTATTAAACTGACCGTTGGTCTGGGGTGAGGTAGGAGAGTTTAAAATTCCCAACCCTCCCTCCTTCCACCCCCACCTTTTCATTTGTTTGCGAGTGTGTAATTTTGTATTTATATTGGTATGGTCAATTTCTTGGTTTAGTCGTGATAATGCTGCAGTGCAGCGAAACTTGTCGACTGTAGTTTAATAAATTTTGTACGTGGAAAGTGAAAACTGTTTCATTTCATATCTCATGATGGATCTACACAAAGTATCTGCCTCATCCATTCAATTGAACTTTTATAATATTTCTCCTAAGTAAAAGGCGGAATTGCAGGGGGAAAGAAATTTATTTCATTAGTGATACTGAAATATCGATATTTTTGTTTAAGTATACCGGGACTAGCCACGGTGATAACTTTAGCTGAGTCCACAAATTTCCACAGGGGAGAATGACGCCTCGGTAGCTTAACTGGATAAAGCACTCTGTTGCTGCTTCTTAATTACAACATGGGATCCGATCATTAATATCAACATCTACATATTACCCTGTGAGTCACTTCTAAGAGTCTTTGGCAGGGGGTGATTTTACACCTACATGCAGAATGCAATACGCTACGTACGCCTTCGTATTCATCGAAAAAAGGCCTTAGCACATGCACATGCCCACAAGCGTCGTAAGCTCTTACCGATCATGCATTGATCCAAGCTAGTTGTCTCCAGCCATGCAAAATATACAAAATTATGAAGTGGATAACTATTCATGCAGCTTTATATAAAAGATAGTAGTACTTTTTCACAATATTTTAATGCGTACGACCCGTTTCGGCTCACAGAGCCATCATCTGGTACAAGACTCTGTCTTACATTTAAACATCACCTTTATACCTTTGAGAAAGGGTTGGGGGAGGATTTGACAAGTTTGAAGAAGGGGTGGGAAACAGGCGTAGGGTTATCTCTTTAGTTGTATCTTTTCTCACTGTCTCCTTTCTGTACGCCTGATTAATAATATTCAATATATTTTATCTGTGATAAGCACCTAACACATTAAGCAATAAAATACTACTTTTATGGTTGCTTTACATTTGTGTATTTCGAAGTCTTTCGATTTTCCGTTAGATAACTAGGGAAGAATAATAAGATAACTGCATCATAATTTACGCCTGAAGATGCTGATTACTCATCGAAACCCGGGTCACGTTAAGTAAAAAATTAATCGTAGCGGGCGTAACTTGGTGGAAATTCATAATCGCAGGAATAGAAGGATCAACAAATGTGGAAATAGCAAAGTTGTTGATCCTTCTATTCCTGTTAAGTAAAAAAGTAGTAGCACTATAAGTACCACAGATTTAATAATGATTCAGTGAATTTTGTATTTAGATTTCTCAATATTACCTCAATTTTGTAACACCTCTCATACCTAGGAATGACTTCTATCTAGGCCAAGGACCTTGTAACAATCTGTAAATGCATATCATAGGCACTGTTATTAATCGTAGTCCAAAAACTGGGACTATTTGACAGAAACCATTTTTAATGGAGAGAAAAGCATCCCATTATGAGTTTTTTTTAGTAGATGTCAGCAGGGGAAATACAAATTGGGTCTTTGTTCCATGAAGTGTGACTCAAAAGGACCCCAAAAAAATGTAAAATTTCTCTAGAAAGCGATACTAATGAAGGAGATCGGTTCAAATGGCTCCGAAGACATTTTTTCTGGCTCCTAAACCAGAGGGAACAACTTAATGGCACCAAAATCGATTGTTTCTGACTTAACTTTGTGAAAATCCATTGTACACAATAAAAAGTTATGGTACTTTTTCACACAAATAAATAAAATAAATAAATGAATTGTAAATAAATAATAATTTTGTCTTAAACAAATTGTAAGAAAAAGTACCATAACTTTTTATTGTGTTTAATGGCTCCAGATCGAAACAAAATAAATAAAATTGACACCATTAACATTTGGAATAGCCTCACAAAATATTGTGTCTAGTTACATTCAATTCGCAGCTATTTTGTTGTTTCTACGAGAACGCGAAGTTTAACCGGAGGATGAGAATTGAAAGAGGTCAAACAAACTATGTGGAGCCAAAATACCTTAGTGCGAAGAAATCATTCTACAATTTAAGCAATAAATTTTAAATTAAATAGTCACACACCTTTGGCTTATTCTGGGAAGAGTCCTACCATCGTTTAATCAAATCAAGCATGGTATTGATTCACGGACTAAGCGGATAACCTAAAATTTTTAGAATATGCATTTCGAAGTATACGGATATCCTAATATAACAACAATTTCGCAGCACGTCTTATCTGATCTAATTCTAGGAATGACTTTAACTAGGCCACAGAACTTGCGCTTTCTGCAACTATAATTGTATTTTAAAATACAGAATTTATGTAATCATAATATTAGAGTCAGCGAGTTCTGTGGTAGGATTTATTAAACACAACCTCTGGAAAAAAATTAACCTTTTGCAAGCCACCACATGAGGTGACTACCAAACGTTACTTCAAATATCAACATCTACATTTACATTAATACCTTACGAGACACCTCTAGGGTGTTTGGCAGGGGGTGACCAATCACCAACATGCAGCATGCAAGAGGACCACCACATGCACACCGCGCGGTCATAGAAATATTGCTCATACTAGCAAAATACACATGCATATTCATAAAAAAGCTTGCCAATGGTTAGTAATCCCCATATCAAATACATGCTAGGTTAGAACTATGGAAAAAATGAGTCATCCTAGCGAGTGACGCCATTAATCCTATTAATTGAGACAACGTTACTATCCTTAATAGTAAGAGGGAAGAATGACATTTCGAATGTCTCTATTTTGCAGTCTATATAATATTCGTCGGTCGCTTTGGGAAAGGTAAAGGTTTTTAGGACATTCCCCACTCCTTGCCATGCCTTTCCCAAAGCGCACCACCCAATGACGCACACCATTCCTAAACTTCCCCTTCCACCTGACACCCATCCTTTATGAATAAATACGGCTCCATTTTCGCTAGATCGCTGGAGGATAATTCTATGAGGAAGAAAAATCCATCGATCAAATCGCTAGATTATATTTATATATTTTACTACAGCGCACTAGAGGATTTATGCAATAATTTGGCCACTCAACAGAGATGAAGACGGAAATTTCTCAACTGGGTCAGAAATTGAGAACAGCCGGTCTCACGCCGTTCACTATATTAAATAATATTCAAACAATGTAACAGGAATGCAGGTCATGCACAAGTATGGTAAAAGGAAAATACACGGAGGTTCCATTACGGGTGAGAACAGGAAAATGTGATGAAACAAGAAATATATATGCTCCCGGGGAGAATTATTCAGGCGTGCCAACATTTATGGAGGTACAAATGAAGTTCCACTATAAAGTGAGCCCACACGAACAAGCGCGTTCACTTGTTTAAAAAAAATGCTTTTAGTTTACGACGCATTGTCATTCCTTTCCATTGGCGCTCGTGATATACACATTTCGCTCACTGTTAGTCTCCTGTTTTTATCCCACTCACTTTTACGGGAGCGAATATCCCAACGCAGACACGTTAAAGGCACCGTGATCACTTGGACCGAAATTTCACGCAACGATTACCATCTTCTATATTATTTCTACTGTATAGATACCTTTTTCTCAACATATACGAAACGAAACTCTACAAATGAGGTACCAAAATGCACAGAATTTATCAGTAAACATGCGACGGCATATCTTACTTCCTAAATATTGCTATTGTTTCCTGAAATTGGTTTTTAAATAATTAAAAAAACTGTAAATATTCCTGACGTTAACGGCGCACAAACTGATATATTTGTTCATTTGCAGCAATATCTCGCATTCTTTAAATAACTGTTATCAAAATGCGGCTGATTCCAATTTCAAGTCTCCTGTTGATACGTAAGTAAGAGTCATCATGTGTGTTTAACAGAGGATAGTGTAATTACTTCCAATATTGTGTTTAAAGAGGTCCTCTGACCTCAATTTGTACATGAACATTCCAATTAAATTTGTACATAAGACCCTGCCTTTTTTTCTACATTTTAAAATTAGAAACTCGCCTACCTCTCAGTGGACCTGCATTGAAAAGAGCGGGGGAAGCCCGCTGGGAGCGGGCGCAGCACGTTGGTGGTGTGGCGGCTAGAGTGATGGCTTCCCACCCGGTGGGCCCGGGTTCAAATCCCGGCAGCGGCAGAGAATTTTCAGAGACTGCCCGATCCCTGCTTGAATGTTGTGTGGAGGATATTTCAAGCGCAACACTCCGTCCGTCGGATGGGACGTTAGGCCGTGGTCCCCTTGGCGTCTTTCGTTAAGAGCAGGCTAATGCCGACGCCGGGTTTCTCTCCACCCTTCCTCACCTACCCTCCCCTCATGGCGCAAATGACCTCAGCTGTCGGTAGCCTCCTCTAAAAACCATACCATACCACAAATCTAGATTTGGAGCAATGAGTGAGTGAGTAGTAAGCTTCATGATCTACATCTACATAAGACGCTGCGAACCACCTCTCGGGTTTTTGGCAGGGGGTGATCAATCACCAGCATGTAGCATGCAGAAGGACCTCAACAAGCACAACACACGGTCATAAAAATATAATGCACACTAATAAAACATACTTCCACAGTCATGCAAAGGTAAAAATTGCCCGCGGTTAGTAATTCCTATAGAAAATTCGTTCAGCAAGGCAAGAAAAATGGAAAATAAAAAAAGTCGTCCTAGCGAGTAACGTTATCGATTTTATTAACGAAATACGGTTGCTTATCCTTAATAGTACGAGGAAAGAATCACATGATGTAGAGTAATCGATTTTAATTTTTCCTGGAGTATACTTCTGACGAATATTTCTCGGGTTCTCAGCCAAGTTAATGCTTTTATGTAAGCCGACGTTTCGAGAGACGACTTGTCTCCCATCCTCAAGGCTGTGTTACTTTATGGAAGTCCAATTTCACACTCCAACGTCGTCTTATATAGAAGCATTAAACGGGCTGAGAACCCGAGAAATATTCGTCACATGATGTAAAGGTTTAGGCTAATCAGATAGGCGAGCCAAGACTATAAGGAAGCATGGAGTGGGTAATATGTGCGATGAGAGGGAACACTTTGGAAGTGCGAGGTAAAATATGAACCAAAATTCCCCTAAACGACTCGTGGACCCGACAAACTGTCGTAGAATGTTTGTTAGCGTTTCTGGCCTCTTTGATAAATTGCCATTTTCTACGATGAATAAGAGAATATAACGGCAGTGTTAGAACTTACTGATAGGTTAGTTGGCTTGTAGTGTCGCCTACTAACTTATGTATTCCTTAAAGCATGTTTATGAATTTTTCTAGTATTTTTAACAGCACGTTTTGCATGTTCTAGCTTCATAGTCAGATGGCCTTCATGAGTATTTGGTAATTTTTGCCTGTACATGAATTTGGAAGTCAGTGGCGCAGCGAGGGGGGGGGGGGTTTTGGGGGTTAAATCCCCCCCCCCCCAGAGCCCGAAGAAATTTTTAAGTTTAATCCATTTTACTTAATGGATTAGTATTACTTATAGAATAGTGTTAAGATTAATCAAATATCTCTCATAAAGCGGTAAAACTAGTCATTTTGAACCATTAATCTTAAAATTTTCTGGAGAAGGGCTCCCGCAACTCCTGCTTACCCTGGTGGGTATGCAATACTTCTGCATCCCAAAGAACTAGTTGCGCCTAAAACTCCCCCTTGCCTTAATTCTTGGCTTCGCCCCTGGTGGAAGTATAATTTGTTAGTATACGAAACGTTTTTGTGCCCGTGTGGTGTGCATGTGGGAATCCTCTTGCATACTGGTTATTGATCACCCTCTGCCAAACACCCTGGAGCTGGCTCACTATGTATTATGTAAATGTATACGTATTATAAATTCAGTACGCAAGGTTAGAACGATGAAAAAAAACATGCCACGAGTCGTCCTATCGAATAACGCTTTTGATTTTATTAAAGAGACGCCGTTGCTATCCCCGGTAGTACGAGGAAAGAATGATATTATATAGGTGTAGAAGTTCTGGATAATGAGATAGGTGGGCAAAGACAATAAGGAGGCATGGAGTGGGTAATATGTTTGATTAGAAGGAGCACTTTGGAAGTGCGAGGTAAAATATGAGCTAACTTTCCCCTTCGACGACAGGTCGTGGAATGTTTTCTCGATCGATGCTGAAAGTCCGACCTTAAATGGACGCAAGAAACATTCCCGTGCCAACGAGAGATGGAGCTTTCGTCAGCGAAAGTATTACGGTCACCCACACCGGAAAGGAAGCAGGACCAGTCCTCCCATAATATGGTTCGGATTCCACAAACAATTTTTAGATCCGCTTCCTTCCGGAAACGTAGAAAGCTTATGCGATCAGTCACCCATCCATCTTCCGACCCTAATGACTTTCCCCTTTTAGAACTCGCGAACATCTCTTTTTTTTTCAAATCCAACGTTACGGTTCACGGAAGAAATCCGCGTCAATCTAGTCTAACGATGTTACCATTAGGAACTTGTCATCCCGAGCTCATATGAGATAACGCTCAACAGCACTCTTCGTTATCCAAAGCTTGCGTGGTTATTTAGAGAGGGAAATTCATATGACGAAGTTGCATCTTGGTTCCGGTTAAGTTTAAGCAAAGGATATCCGATATTTATCACTCCGGAAAAGAGTACTTTCACTTTCTTCTACAAACATGCAATCTTGCGTGTTAAGGATTAGCCTGAGGGAGAGTATTTACCCATTAAATTGTTGCTACCTAAAATGTGAAAAAATGATCAATGAATTTTTATAAAAATTGAACACGCGGATAAAACAGTTTTATTGATTCTCACAGTATCTTTTTTGATTGATACAGGGTTATGTTTTAAGGCAACGATTCGTTTTCTAATTGAATATAGACGATGCATTCAGAGCCGGTGGTGAAATTTTACCATCTACATATTACCCAGAAAGCTAATTACAGAGGTGTTTGGCAGGGGATGCACAATCACCAACATGCAAAAGAATATTAAAATTTACTTCCTAAAACTTGCTCTACGCAGCATATGATGCACGAGCAATGGGATTTATCCATATCTTACTAATGAAAACAATCTGCCTATGAAACTAGAATATTCAAAACACGCTGTTTAAAATACTTCGAAAATACGGACGTTTTCCGGGTGAAGTTCCTCGTGAAACGTTCATTCATGACGTAAACACTAAACATTTTCACGAAAAACCGCACACAGTATTTCTAAGTACATATGAAGTAGCATCTAAGTCACGTTGACTAATAACTGCGCGCCTATATCAGGGTACCGGGTCCCGGAAAATCATGCTATTTTTCCCAGAGTTTCGTGGACGCCCTCGGGAATGCTTCGGACAAACCCAGGGTCATGTAACAAAGATTAGCACCAGTTTTAACGAAGCTTTAAGAGGACTCATCACTCCCTTTAGTACGCATGTTTTTTTTTCTTTTTTTGACGAATTACTCATTAAATTCGAGGATTCAGGCGAGATGGAGCGGAATTTTTCCATATTGAAATAAATACTTACCGTTTTCAACGATATAATCGTGGAAATTTGCAAGTATATATTTCAATACTTATTACACAAATAAATTTCTCAATAAATCAATACTTCATCAATACTCAATAATTCAATACTCTATCATCTCAGACTCAACTTTGTGGAGGTTCATTTTAATAATAAATTGAAAAAAAGACTTTATTATTCCACCAATTTATTTAATGGTATGGCAAGTTTCGACGCAGTGGGGTTTTCATCAGGTATCTGGTATTGACGCCGCTGCGTCGAAACTAGTCATTACTTTGAATGCATTGGTAGAATAAAACAATGTTTTATTCTATTTTATTATCAATTCAATTTTTATTACTCAAATGTTAATACTTACTAATTTAATGAACATTATTTCAAGATTTATTACTTAATACCATACTAATTTCAATACTTACTACTCAATAATTTTTTTTTATTTTTAAAAGTCAAGACAACAATAGTAGTTAGTACGACGGTGCTCCTAGAAATGAAACCGGGTACATCTCCTGCAGTCTTCCGACGACTTTCCCAGCAAAGGAAAAGAATCGTTGAGCATTAAAATCACATTCAACGCAGCAGAACACCCATAAACAGTTAATACTATTGCATTTAATCTATGCGAAAATCTCAAACACGCTAATACACCAATCTATTATAAGTAAAACTTCGTAATTCCGCATAAATTTATTAAATTACGAACTAGATTTTTACCTAGCACTTCATCATATGAAAAATTTTAATATAAGGCTGAGAATATATACTGACACAAAAATTGATTTCTCAAAAAAATCTCAAAAGCTAAACGGTCTGAGGAATTTTTGTGAAAAAAATTTTTGTGGCCACATATTCTCTATCTTCTATTCAGATGTACCAGATGATGACGATCCACATCGAAACCAAGGTCCTTCAATAATTAAAAAGAACAAACTTTCTATTTATCCACTAATTTATTTTCGTGGTACAACTAGTTTCGACGAAGCGGCGTCAATCTCAGGTACAAAGGTTCCTCTGTACCTGAGGATGACGCCCCTGCGTTGAAACTAGTTGTATCACCAAAATAAATTGGTGGATAAATACAAAGTTTGTTCTTTTTAATTGTTGAAATGAACTTCCACAAAGTTTAGCCTGAGACTATAGAGAATACTTAGGCCCTTCCTTAATAAATTTATGTGGAATCACAAATTTAACTTTTCAGTATTTTATGTCGATTCCATGAAGTCACGCCTAGGGACAACAGATCCTACTAAAGAAAAATGTTGAACAGGGTCCACTTTATAAACCCTGAAAACTTCACGGTCACAGCATAAGTTTGAAAAGGGTAATGCGTCACCAAATAAGACCAATTTAGTGGGAGGGTTGCGTACCATTCAGGGAAATAATCGTCGTGGACATACCTGTAGTTTTCCCGAAGATCCGATCTCCTTCCCCAGCACCGGTCCCACTCCATCCAAGCTCCAGCCACCCCACGGGCTTCTGGATACGTTACCATCCTGGCCCTCACCGGAAGAAGACGGTCCATCCCGCTCCATGGCCTTCAGCTTCTCGTAAGCGTCCACGCCGGCCTTGATGCGGTATAGCGTCCCGTAAAGCATAGCGTTCTTCAGTGCGGTCGGGACACCACCGCCATCCTCGGAATCCGAACCTCGACGGACGAACTGGGGCGGGAAATGGAATCCAGCCCAGTGATGACCGTGGGAGCATCCGGCAGGACCCTCTGGGATCGACGGGGAGCCGCGAGGGACTCGGTCCCTGTCCGGAGGGTCCGCTGGGGGCGGAACTTTGGGCGAACTCGGTACAGGAGTTTCCGCCGAGGTTTGCGCGCGCTCCTGCGGCGTTTTACCGACGGTCGCACCACCCTCTGCACCTCCAACGTCTTCCGGTAGCACCGTACCTCGGAGCGGAGGTATGCTCGCCCCGCTACTGACCGTGGAAGGTGCTGAAGATAGCGGGGAAGGTGAGGAGGAAGCTTTCAAAGCGTCCCTCAAAGGATTGGGGGCTACTCCACCAGGATCAGGGGTTGGGGACCCTGGTTCGGGGGCACTACCCCTGTTTGTACCATGTCCCCACAGTAATATAGCCGCGTCCGCCTTCTTAAGCAATCTTTTCCCGCTGCTGCTACTAGATGACGATGCTGGCGAAGACGACGCGGTTGAGGCAGGGGAATAAGAGGCAGGAGAGTCACCGGCACATCCCCTACCGATGACATCCGTGGCAGCCAGGGCCCTGTAAGGTGCACCCACCCTTCCTTCGGGTATGGGAGCGAGGGGTAGTCGGGCGTATCCCTCGTCGCTGTCGCCCTCGTGAGCCCTATCCTCTGGTGGTCCCTGCCTGAGGTTCTGGCGGTGGACGGAGCAGGCTTGCCGGCGGGCCGCGCGGGAAGCTGCTGCCCTCCTGGGCCCCGATGCCCGGAAGTGTCGCGGATCCCCTCGCCGTGATGGCAGCTCGTCGCTACAAGGGTTGCTCTCGTATCCGCTGCTGCCGGATTTGCCGGGTGACTCCGGGGCCGCATTGTGGAAGACGGTCGGATAGTGGAAGCGTTGACTCGCGTAGTCCTCGTCGACGAAGATTGGGTTGACTCTGAAAGTGAAAAAGTACGTAAGCAAGAGGACGAGGACCATGACTGGTTACTGACAGGTAGGAAAACAGCACTTTTCTTATGCAATTACATTATTTTCCGAAATTGCTAATACTTAACATCCATGATAATTTTTTTAATAATAAGACATGGATTATACTAATGAGGAAAAAGTTTAAGCCATGCAAACTCTTCATAGGATACATGAATAAACGTACGTTCTGCTGCCGTGAAATAGTTGAAAGAAATGAAATCCCATCGGCGATACTATTCACTGGACGTAAAAGGGGGGGAACAGAAAGGAGAAGGATGTTGGGAAGTACATAATTAAGAATGACAGTGGGATAAAATACAACAAATTTAAACTAAAAACACAGGCGTGCAAGCTCACTCACTAACCGAGCAAATTTTCCAGAGGAGCAAATTTCATAGTAGTCACATTCCACATCACTATACTATAAAACCCACTTTCAACCACTGACTGATTCATTCAAATACTTGGAGTGAATGAGATGAGAAACGACAAAAAGTTATGGAATCGACCCCCTCTAAAATCGTCCGGCAATGTGGAAAATTTAGTGTTTCGACTATTTTTCCCAGGGTTTCAGACGATTTTACTGGGAGTCGGTTCTATAATTTTTGTCACATCTCGTATCATTCACACGAAATATTTGGATAATTCAATCAGTGGTATAATTGGGGCTTGTGAGATAATTATTCACGAAATAGAGAAATTGCACGATATAGCCAAAACTAAAAGTGCTCTGATCGGTCTCAAAATTAGTTTCTCGGCATATCACGCGGTCTAAATTCGAGAAATGGCATTTTTGAAAAATTTACTTTTGACCCCCAAGTACCCCTAAAGAGTAGAGGCATATAGGCAGCTGGAAAAACTGTTATAGATAGAAAATAAAAGTGTTTCGATAAGTTTTCAATAACTTTTTGTCGTATCTCGTCTCATTCCCCAAAATATTTGCATGAATCATTCAGTGGTTAAATTGGGTTTTTATAGTGATATGAGCTTGCAAATTTGTACTTTTCACAGGGATGGCAACTGAAACGAAACGGAAATGTTTTGTTTCGACCCAGAGAGAAATGAAAATACGAGGTCTAGGTTTAGTTTCATTCCCGCACGAAATTAAAATCACCAAGGAGTATATTTTCGACCCGGGACGAGACTTTACTCCCATGAACGAAACTAAATTAATCGAAACTCCGCCACTCATGGTTAAGTTTCGATCCCAGAAGTTGAGTGGAGGGGGATATGAAGGAATAGTGTCGATCCATTACGTTTGACATACGTGTAGAGAGGTTAAAACATCGAGCTTAAAAATCAAATGGCCAGTTTGAGTTCACCGTTCTCCTGTTAGTGGTAAAAATCTGAGTGCCCCATGCATTTAATGGCGGTAGGCCGAACCTCTACTTCATTCAACCATATTTTGTACTCGGTGTTTACGTCGAAACTTAACAGTTCGAAGGTGAAGTGCGTGGTCTCTCCAGTGCGAAACATAATCTGAGTTTCGTTTCGTCCCAGAGTTTTAGTTTAGTTTCGACCCGAAGTAGTTTTGACTCTGATTTCGTTACTACCATAAGTGTAGTTCCTCGGCTTTAAACCCATTTCGTTTCTACATTCCTGGAAACGGAACTATTGAAATTTTACTGGTTTTTGCTTTCGTTCAATGTCTCTTGCCATCCCTAGTTTTTAGTTAAATTCTGTCGTATTTCACCACACTCATCGGCTACAGATCCATACCTGCTGACGGAGTATATCCCTAGAGCGGGCCCCACTCGTGTCGCCTCGGCTACCGATAGCGTGGTCCCCGCCAGTCTCCAGGGTGCGGCGACCACATTGACGGGTGCGGCCCTCCCGGCCTTGTGACGCATCCGCCGCGCCTGACGCCGCGCCTCCTCGTGGTCGGGCACCATCACGCACCCAACCACGCCCGCCGCGCCGCCCGCAGGGTGCCACCACTTGGGCATGCCCGGGTGAGGTGGCCGGGAGCAGCACCAAGGGACAACCGGTTGATGATGTAGACGCTGTCAGTGCACCCTGCCGGAGGGCATGATGTCAGAAGCAGATCGGCGAACAGGCCATCTGCAACGAGGGAGAAAACATGCTGATAAGTACATCGAGTTAAACAGATGACTGCACTGAGCGTCTTCACCAAAATTTGACGCACCGAATCAACTCATCAAAATATATTTAACATTTTTATTACACATTATTATAAAGAACAGAATATGAATTTTAATATCTAAATTGTTTTTCCTGCTATTTTACATTAAAAAATGTTCATAAACCTGCACCTCCCGCTACTTCAAAGTAAAATATAATGGTAAACTACATTCAGTTCATAAGAGTTTCTCAGGTATTCCACCGGTTGAAATACCGAATATTCGGAAGATCCCCTGAGGATGCTCGAAACGTCGGGAGACATGGAAAACATCAACCGGTGGAAAACCTGAGAAACTTTTCTGCACCTGATACGCCGGGAAAACCTAAGACCATGCATAAATGCAGTTCAATCTACATAGTACCTATGCTCCACTGTACTGTCTCCATTTATAGTGTATACATACTTTGTAAACTTTGCGACAAATATTCATATTACTATTTTTTAATTTTTATTCTATAATAGTTCCAGAAAAGTCTAACTTTCTCTGGTAGAAAACTGTTTTCGGGTAAAATATTCTGTGTTAATATTAGTTTAGGGACATTTGTTTCAAAATTAAGTGATACTTCCGAAAATAATGTCAAAAAAGCTAACAAGTTTCGGTGGGATGACTTAAAGGTAATTTAGAGCAAAATACTCAAATAATAGTATAATGAATTGTTATTGAGTCAAAAACATGGGGATGTCGAAAACGGCGAAAATATTCGAGATGAGAAGAAGTAGAATATCGATTGCTAAGTTCTAACAATAAGTATCTCAAAAAATAGCAACTTTTCAGGAGAGCTAAAGAAACGATTTATATTTTTAATTTTACATTGAGATTAAAAACCAAAAATTCATAAAACTGAAAAAGAAGCATAAATTTGCAAAAAAAAGAGTAGTTTTTTGCTTGAATTTTATTTTTTTAATGTCATTAACCTATATTTAAGATACCTGTCTCAAACCGGCCAAATTTTGAGATATGTGTTGTTAGAACTTAGCCATCGATATGTAAAAATATCCACAATAGAGGCCATCTTCACCAGAATGCAATCTCCATATCCTTTTGCCATTCACCTCGCCGCAAAAACGCCAACTCATCCAGTCATCGAACAAAAACGGAGCAGCCACACTACACGAACTATAATCCGATGGATGATGTCCCTCCGCACAGCAGCCAACCTTCCGGCGTGCTCCCAAGTAACCGACTGCACGTCTCACCGGGAATTCGCTCGAAGCTAAAACACGCCGGCGTACTTGAATGGGTTACGAAAGGGGTCTCCTCCGGTTTTTCGCGTGTCCATCTTGCCCTTACCCTATCGCCAGCCGGGACGTGAAGGGGAAATCACGTGAAGACAGGAAGGTGGGGTCATGCCGATCCGTGACTTAAATTGGAGCACGCCCGTGCCCTTTCAACTCTCTCACTCGTCCTTGGCACTGCGCGATGGAGACGTCAGTCAAGTGCACGATCGTACAGCGGATACAGTTGGGTCATGCCCCGTTCACACAATCTCGTTCGTAACTGAGACAGGGCCGTAGCCAGGATTTTTAGTGATGGTGTCAGACAGTTTACCAGGTTGGACAACAAGCATTGCCTCTTTCAGATTACGATTGTTCCAGCAATCGTTGGAACTATTGTGCATTCACATAACGATGTTAAAATCAGTTCTGCTCTCTAGCGCTGATATCTAAAGTGAACGAGAGATTGACGGTTAGCAAAGCTGTTGAGGTATGAAAGGTATATTACTGTGTTCAACGTGTATTTAACGAATAATTTTCCTCGCTTGGACGAATTCATGAAAAAATAGAGCGATGGGAGATTCACGAACTTTTCGTCCTTCTCTTGTCGCCTCCTCTTCCGGTTTCGCAGCGCCTAACCTTTGTAAAGTGGCAATGTTCGGAACTACGGTAACCATTGTCAGGACATGCATTCACACCGCTAGTTCGGCCAACTATCGTTAGGATGATCGCTTGGACAATCGTAATGTGAACGAGGCGTATACAAGTAAGTGTAAGTTACTGATGTGGGGAATATAATGAGTGCAATTTTAAAATGCATTCAGTTCAAGTTGTCCACTCGGGCAGAAATTCTCTAAGGTTGAGCAAATATTCTCTCAGGTCGAGCGAATATTCTCCGTTGTCGAGCGAATATTCTCCGTTGTCGAGCGAATATTCTCTCTGGTCGAGCGAAAATTCTCCGAGGTCGAGCGAAAACTCTCTCAGGTAGAGCAAACATTCTCTTAATTCAGGCGGCGCCTGACCTGACTCTCCCCCTCGCTACCGCCCTGAACCGAGGTCCGTACCGTGGTAGTCCTTGGCCATCGTCTGAAGGTGCGCTGGTTACCGAGATATCAGTACATAGTTTGTAACGCAGTCACTTTACCGTAGAGAGCACTGCTGGCGCGGCTGAAAGCGGAAATAGGAAGTATGTGGAGGAGAGCGATATCATTTTTCTCCCAGTTTATAATTAAGGTATAATACAGAGAAACTGACAGCTTTGATAGCCACGATGTTGATTAAAGATTAAAATTACATTTCGGTTCGTTTTCCAGCAGAGGGAAGTTTATATGAAATCTTACAAATTTCATAAACGTTGGCAATTGTCGCATTAGTAGCCATTGAGCATTAAAGTTTCCGACAGGCGTTGAAATTCCAGAGAGAGAGAAGACAAATGATTCCGTATGAGTATTCGACGAACGATTTTGGGGCAATGGATTTTTCAGCGGATGTCTAAGGCTAGTGAAGCACTTCATTCAAGAGACAACAGCTATTTTTTCGCGAAGAGTAGTTAGATCGGATGGGACGTTAAGCCGTGGTCCCCTTGGCGCCTTTCGTTACGAGCAGGCTAATGCCGACACCGGGTTTCTCTCCCCCCTTCCTTCCATACCTTTCCCTACGGCGCAGGTGGCCTTTTATTTCCTTTTTCTGACCACTATATTTTACATTAAATTTAACCCTAGGAGTGTAGGTCTTTAAATTGAGATTTTGCCGAAGTTTCCGTTAATTTATAAACAATAATCAGGGCTTAAAATGAAAATGAGCACATGATTATGATGCACAGACTTATGCAAGGGTTACATCAATGTTTCTTATTATAGTTTAATAATATAAAAAAGAAACACTCAGTCGTAAATTAACAAAAAAGAATATACTATCAGACGTCAGCCTTCTATGGGGTGGCATTAGGCCTCCTCTATGCAGCCCCCTTGAGTTCTGCAGTCGATACGAGGCCTAAGAATAACATATGAAACAAGAGAGAAAGCTGAATTTTCAACGAATGCACACACGACGACAACCCATTTGCTGTGAAACTTTTTAGATCCAAACCACAGCTTTCATATAGATGATTCCGACACCTTGCTGTCGCCAGGTGATGAGACCAAGTTTCGATGAATCGATCAATACCGAGATCCTCGCCCATTTCGAGGTGAAATTCGAGGCGTGCCCGTTCCGAGCACACCGTTCGTGTGCGTCCATCGACCTTGATTCGACTCCGTGACACGATAGCATAACAGCCGATTGCCCCGAGATAGACTCCACCGGCGGGCACGAATAGTGTTATTACACACTGACGGGGACCCGCCGCCGATGGCTCTCGTCTCGGCCGATGTTGAGCAACGGCGCCTGGCAAGCGAAGATCGTCTCCGATTGGTATTCCGCCCGCTCGCCACGGTGCGTGACTGGGCAAGGAGGAGAACCCTTTAGAGGTCGCCCAACACCGCTGGATTCCCCACTATATCCCCACCCTTCATCCCAGATACACATCAGTCTTCTTTCTTTAAAATTATTATTATAGTATTCTACCGATTAAGGTAGGTTTCCATAGAGTGGTAAAGAAGTAATCTGGCAGCCTCTCTTTCTTTCCAGCACTGCCTTCTTCAATTTACTATAAGGCTTACTCTCTTTCAATCTATTTTAAAATCCTATTCTCTTCCTTCCCCTCCCTCGTTTACCTAACATACTACCCTCTAACACCGTTTTCAATATCCCCTTCCCGCTAAGTACTCGCTCCATCCAAACCTTCTGTCTCCTCCATATCTCATCAAAAATTTGCCTCTCCTCACCCACCATGTACAGCACTTCGTCGTTACTCCTCCTCTCTGCCCACTTCACCTTCTCCATCCATCTCCATACCCGAATCTCGAATGCCTCCAATCTTCTCTCGCCCTCCTTCCTCAGTGTCCACGTTTCCGCACCGTAGAGAGCTACTCTCAAGATCAAAATCTTCACTAACCTTTTCTTGAAACTCTTACATAACGATCATCTCAGAAGCTCCTTCCTGTTTATGAACGCATCCTTTTCTAGTGCAATTCGCTTACTCATGTCCTTACTACTGTATCCGTTTTCCTACAATGTGCTGCCTAAATAGTTGAATTGCTCTACCTGCTCAAGCTTCTCCCCACCTACTCTTATCGGCATAAAAAATAAAGACACGATTTTTTCCAAAAACAATGTACTTTCTGTACCTAACTCTGTTTAAAAAAAGAAATCACTTGTACCCCTCGGCTTCTCACCGATTTATATAAAAGTGAGGCCAATTAGGCTACCAAAAACTTCCTCGTCCGACGTGCGAAATAATAAAGCATAAAACGATGGAGGACGCCGAAAGTCAACTCGTAAGGAAATCAGGACCCTCTTAGCGTGACAACGCACCGGGTCCGGGACCCAGTAATTCAACTGATACGCCCGCGCTCCTGGGTAGGGGAGTGGAAGGGAAGTGAAAAAAAGGCAAGCCCGCCGACACCTGTAGGGTATGGATAGGAGTGGAAGGGCGGGATAGGGAATACCCTAGCCGCTATGGAAGCAACAAGGACCCACTACCAGCGAAACTATAATTTAATGTACCAACGATTTTGGAAGATTTTTCTATAAATAAGAAAAATACAATGATCAAATCGTGGGATAGTCAACTTGTAAGGAATGAGGGCTCAGGGGAGCCCTTCGAGGATGCAACACACCGGGGCCGGGACACAGCTATTTTTCTGATACGCCCGATCACCCGGGGAGGGGTTTGGATGGGAAGGAACAAGGAAAGAGGCGCCGCCGCGATAGGAGCCCGTCGACGCCTCTGGGGTAGGGAAAGGGTTGGAAGGGATGGGACGGGGAAAAACACCCTACCGCTATAGAAACTAGCGAAACCCGGCATCAGCCATTTCGGATGCCAACGATTTCGGAGAATTTTCCTATAAATAAGGAAAACCCATCGATCAGATCGTTGGATAACTTGTAAGAAATGTGAGGGTTCTAGGTGAACCCTCTCAAGGATACAACACACCGGGGCCGGGACCCAAGCCCGTGGCTTGATCCGCCCGATCACCCGGGGAGGGGCTGGAGAGAAAGGAAAAAGGATAGAGGAGCCGCCGCGATGGGAGCCCGCCGACGCCTCCGGGGAAAGGATAGGAGCGGAATGGAGGGGACGGGGAAAAACACCTTAACGCTACTACGCAATTAATTTTCTACCAATCCCAGTGGATTTTCCTATGAGGAAGAAAAATCCATCGATCGAATCGGTAAATAAAATGTAACTCTGTATAACTTGTAAATAAGATTGAAGATTTTAAGGACTACAATCGACTTTTCCAAGTTTCGAACCTGTAATCCCGTGGTCGCCACGCGTTAACCGTTGCGCCAGATGACACCTGCTGTTATGGGGAAGAATGAAGCTATCACCACCTTGAAGCTGAGCGAGTAATACAATTGTTAGTTATCTAAAAAGATGGCTTATACCGACCGAAGGATAGTGTAGCAATGCATTTTCATCTGGTTCCGACCTGAATTGAAATTTCCAGTCGATTTGTTAAAGAGAAGTTGGTAAAAAATCAATTTCAAGATTCGATAGATGAAGCAGACAAACAAAGGAAGGAAGTTAAGAAAAGGCGTATTAAAATAAAGGAATTTACTTCAACATAGGTTTCCTCCAACACTCCTACGAGGTATAATCTAATAAATATGTATAATATACGAACGTATGTGCTTACCCAACTTGTGAGCTCTATTTCTGCAGATATAAGCAAGCATTCGAATGTTGGAGGCTAAGTTCCCAAGACAGGTGAGATTCGCAAAGAGGTTCCAATGCTTTATCTAAAGGACTCTTTATAATATAAAAATAATATTTTCCATCTTCCCATTGCGTATTCTATTTATTCGCTGAAAGAAGCCAAAATTAAATTTATCCTAATCTTGAAAGTTCGATGTCATTTGGTCGGGTTATATACCATTTCTGTATCCTTAAAAGAGTTACCGTTACAAGAAAAAGTCTACGTATAATTCTTCAAAATAACGTTTGGGGTTTAATTCTCTGACATCTAGAAACTTAAGATCCTAAATATCGTCTAAGCATCGTTCTTAATCGATGAATTGGTAAAAACACAGTCATCCCTCTGTAGCCAGCGACTATTATTTATTCATTCATTCAGCCAATGGATTGAACAAAAGAAAGCAAAATTAAAAACTAACTCAGGAGATTGGCTTTGAAAATTCCAAATTCCTTTTTAATGTAAAATTCCGAGGACAAAGAATAATTTGCATTGGCCGCGATTCGAACCTGAGTCTCCCGAGTTCGCACCAAGTGTTCTAACACTAAAACCACCAAGGCATCTCCTTTCTCTGTGGAGTATTGGGTTATCATCCCGATCAAGAAAAATGATTATTCCCCCATAGAATTTTCGCATATAACTTGATCGTGAGCATAAGGTACGTAGCTGGCCTATCCGCGATAATTTCCTACAATAACCTGATGATGGATTATATTTTACTCCAAAGCATTGCTGAGGAATAATAATGTATTATTCGCAACCTATTTTTGATATAATCATCAAAATCATCACGAAGATCGATACGACGAACAAGGAGCGTAATATCTCTCCTGAACAGCATTGTTTTGTCTGAAAAAAACGATCTTTTTGGATAAACGGTCTTTCGTGAAAATAATATTCAAATGAGGTACGTGAACTTCACGAATCTTTCCACATTTTCCAATGAAAGTGGCGTCGAAATCAATCACCCTTGGCGAAGGACACGATTCCTCATTGACGTGGAATCGTCTTCCGAATTTTTTTTCCTCAAAACAGAACAAGGTGAGTTTAAATCAGTGACCTTTTAGCCTGGTGAAGACAATCTTGAGGTTGACGGAAAATCCCTTTGGCAGATTACGCACTACTTTTCATGCATGCGGCTACATTTTATGTCTTACTCCTCGAAAACCTAGCGACAATCTTTCGTAGATCATAATCTTTCGGCATGAAAAACACCAAGTGATCCATTGCCTTTTCTTCTATAAGTCGTATAGTTCTATTCCATTTTCCCAATTATGAATTTTTCATAATTTACAACAATGCGCCTATGTTCAATATTACGCTGCAAGAAACAACTTTAAAATGAATAAATTTAACACAAATTTCTATTTAACTCCATGAAAGTAACATAAAAAAATAATTTCAAAGAAAGTCCCTCTAAACTTAATTTCCTTAGGTATAGGCTAGGGATGAACGCTAAAATATTTTATGTTCTAACTTGGTTTCTGATTATTATTTGCATTTCATAGTAATAAGTAAGTTTTTAAATCGAAAAGAAACCTATTTTGAGCATCAAAATAATCACAGAAATTTGAGAAATTTGAAAATGTTCTCAGAAACAAGAATTGCTCTAAGTGCAATAACCGCCATGACATGTGGTTGATTCACATGTAAGCGGAAATACATGGATGGTGTGGACATTAATGTCGTCCATAGAATGAATAACCAAATAAAACACGTAGACAAATAATCGAATAAACAAGAGTTTATGCGTCACGCATACGTTCCTTAGGTATGACTCAAGTTTGTCTCACGTAACTGCTTTCGGTCGCCAAGCAGAACAAGGTGAGGTTACCATCAAAGGCCTTTAGGTTTTACGGTTAAATTTTGAGGGTGACGGAAACAATATTGAGTTGTCGGCACAATAAATCGACGCCCTTCGAAGTCCATAGAGGTTGACCCAAGACTCGCATCCAGGGAAAACAATTGGTCACACGATTTTTTACGACATTGGACGACGAAAAAGGGTAGATTTTGTTTTGGATGAAAAAGGATTGGGACGTGGTGCGATTAATAAGTACCTCGTCTCTTTTGAAAGGACCAATCCCGTGCAACGGTCTCTAAATAAAGAACGCGAAAACAAATTGCGTAATACAAGCGATACAAGCATTGCCATACGTCATTTTTGTACGCGTTTTATTTGGTTTTTCTGTCTAAAGACAATATCTTCATTGGTATCATTCATATATATTCCCACGAAAAAGCGTGTAATCTACATTTCAAGGCGGTTTTTGTTCTTATAGCACTTCTTGTGCGTGTAAAAATACATCAGACAAATTTGGGACTCAGAAAAGGCTAATTATGCTAAGAATTAGCGAAAGCTATGATTATTAATATTATTCTCTCATTTAAAAGTAGATAAAATAAAATATATTCCACGGTAGGAAAGAAAATATTATTTCGAAAAATTGTTATCTTTTCAATTTGAGACGTACCTCTGAAAATGGTGAAGCATTCTTTTATCGTATTGTAATACAAGCGTAATAAAATATCATTAAAGAATGGTAAGATTTTGAACATGATTCGAATGAAAACAGAAAACGAGTACAGTTTATATTTTTTTATTTTTAGAATTTGCCGTCTCAAACAGTTTTTTTTACAAAGGTAATAAGCTTCAATGTGTGCGCCCTTAGTCGCTGGACACTCAACTTCTGTCCAAATATTAGTTAATATTACTTCGTTAATGATTGTTATCTCTTCATTAATGCTGTTCATCAAGTGGTTTAGGTCGCGAATATTTTGTCTATACCCCCATCAAGTGCTCCTACAGGCAATTAAATTGCGATTAAAAGTAAGTTATACGCATGTTCAACAATGGTAAAGTCAAAAATTATTTTTTAAACTGAAACTGTAGGAGTATTTAAGCGGTGATAACCACCTATTAAATTAATTTGTCTTAATCGGATTAAAGAAATCATAATGTTGAACTTGTAGCTCCTTAAAAACTAAAACAGATATTAAATTGAATTTATAGGAAATAATCGCAATAATAGTCATTTTAGACACTGTTTTCCCCCATTATAACCTCTTCGACTATATCATTCTTGAGACCAAAAGAAGCATATTTAACAGCAAAATTGAAGTAAGAAACAACACATGATATAACTTAACAGATAAACAATTCATGGTATTTTCCTCGGCGAAATAATGGCTACATTTTCGTATTCCAACAAAATTCTGAAAATATTGCTGAAAGGGATAAAACTCTCATGCATTGTGGAGATCATTGACTTGCAGGATAGAGGAGTATCTCGAATCTTGAAGAGGAGTTTCCTATCGTGAATACAAAGAGAGAGTCCAGACATTTTTGTACGAAATAGGTTTTGAGAGCGGCATCGCAAACTGGAGATATAACTGCATAACTGCAATAATAGTGTTTTAGAATCATGGCAATTCTTCTACATTAAAACCTTTCTGATCATATCTTTCTCAAGCCAAAAGAAGGAAATTCAACAGAAAAATTGAAGTACAAAATAACATAAAACGTGAATTAAAATAAAAAGACATTTTCTTCAACGATGCAGTAAACATATCCCTATGTACCAACTAAACACTGGAAAATTTTCAGAATGAGATAGAATTATTTTGCTTCGTGGACTTGAAGGATAGAGAACCATCACGAATATTAAATAGGTGTGTCCTATCGTGAATACGAAGAGGTAGTCCTGACTTTTTGGATGAAACAGGTTTTGAGAGCAGTATCGTATATACTGGAGTTAAAACTGCAATAATAGTGGTCTTAAACCCATGGTATTTTTTTTGCAATAAAACCTCTTCAATCATAGCTTTCTTCTGCCAAAAATAAACACATTCAACAGAAAAAATGAAGTACGAAACAAAACAAAATATGAATTAAAATAAAAAGACATTTTGTTCAACGAAGCAGCGACAATATTCTAACTAAATACTGTAATATTTGTAGAATGAGATAGAATTCTTTTGCTTCGTGGAGGTCGTTGGCTTGCAGGATAGAGAAGCATCACGCATATTAAAGATGTGTTTTCCATCGTGAATACACAAAGGCAGTCCTGGCTTTTTGGGTGAAACAGGTTTTGAGAGCGGCATGGCATAGAATGGAGGTATTTTTATGACACGAACTTTAAGGACAAGTGACAGGCAATTACCTCCCCCACTCGCCGTGGGGAGTCTGTCATCAGATGTCGTCGCTTTCCAAGCGGCGAAAGCTCTGCGGTCACGATACGACGATTGACCCCGAGGTTGGAAGTTCGTGATGAGAGAAGAAGTGATCAATCGGAAACTCTATCCTTTACGGAATCGAGCGCGAAGTTTATTTTTTCATATAATTTGAATACTCAGGAGCCACGAAAAAAAAACCTTGGTGGGATTACGTAAACGCCTAAATAAAAGACTCATGGGCGTACCCAGCGAAGGGCAGAAGGGGGCAGCTGCCCTCCCCCCCTCCCCCACCCCTAGAAACAAAAATCGCAAATGTCTTTAAGGAAAATAATATTTTTTCAAGCAAATAATTTTAGAAACTAATAAAGAGCTGTTACAGTTTCTTTAAAATCTTGATTTAATTCACCTTTTCCGTGCTTAAATATTACCTACAACTTGAACAACCATGGCTTGCCCCCTGTTTTGATCCTGGGTGCGCCGTTGAAAAAACTAATGGGTCAATTCTCTCATACTATGAAGACGAAGGGAAAAAAATGTTACTTATACGAGTATAGCGCAGATTTATGAACTTTCTTCGCCAATATTGTCGGATTAAAACGCTAAACCGCATTCTCCATACAATAATAATAATAATAATAAAATAATATTAAAAAAACAATATAATGATAAATATAAAATTATAATAATTCGTCCTTATCGGGCGAGATTGGAACAAGGCAGTCTCATCTTCCATCAAATCGCACGGGAGTAGATCATTTCTTGCATAATTCAGAAACAAGGAAGTTAGCAAATCAAATGATGGTCAACTGCAAGATTAATTTTGTCACGTGGTCTTCCGTGGCGTTCTTGATCTCCCTATCTTTCGGGTTTTTCCGCGTTGTCAGCCACTGGGCGACAAAGAACGCGGCGAATACCCGAATGAGGGAGAGATCAACGGTAGACTAATTGTTATTTACTCTGGGAGAGGTCACAAGTCAATGATAAAAGAAGTATTTCGCACCACGGAATTATTTTGAATTTTACGCCAAGAGCGTCCCCAGGATAAAACTAGAGGGGGCAAGCCGTGGTCGCTCAAGTTGTAACACAAGTAAGGTTAAGGAAACTCAAATTTCAAGAAAATTTTATCAGCGCTTTATTATTTTTTAAATTCTTAGCTCAAAAATAATAAAAAATTATATTATTTTTGTACATATTTTATACTTATTTAAATATTTTCTTGGATTGAAAGAAAATTTGATCAAAATTTTTGTTTTGAAGTACATTTACTTCTGATTCTAGGGGGGGCAGATGCCCCATCCTGCCCACCGCTGGTTACGCCCATGTTTTATGCACCTCTAAGAATATGAATGAACCAGCATTAGGACACACTTTGAACCTCTGTTGTCTTTCAAACGCCATAAAAATTATACACATCTCTCAAACTTTTTGATAGAAACCGCCGGGTCTGATTTCCCTCTATTTTATGCTATCCTGTATGGAAATACTTACGCCAGAAAATAACTATTGCTCCCTAGTTAGCGTTTTCTCCGGCTATCCTCTATTTCAAAGATCCTAGCGATGCACTGTACGCTTATGTACTAGTTTGAAGCCAACTAGCCAAACAGCCCCAAGTAGGAACAAGTAAGCAAGTTAGTTGGGTACATTTCATATTGATTTCTTTGTAATTCGTTTCACGTTGTTAAATAATAACTTCCAAAAAAAACATCTGAGGAATTTGAGCCGTCATACAAATGTTGCTTTCCTTAATTGTAGGTAGTATAATAAAAATATTCTAGTCTCAATTTAGGAGAAAAAAGTCGAGTATATCGAATACGATGAGGAGTCAAAAGGAGATGATTACGAAGGGCCACTGGCACCATCATTTTAAACGTAATTGGCAACAAGAAATTTGATTTTCAACTCACAGTTAAGACAGACATTTATTTTAACTTAATTACCCAAAATTTACGTGCGGCGATGCTCAAAACATATTCCTTAAGGTATTTTTGGCCCTTGACAGAATACCCTCGATCTGAAATTTATTTACTGTCTAGGGAAATCTTCAGAGCTTCTTGAAGTCCTTCAAGAGGACGAATGTCGCTTAAGTTACGTATGCAGGAGTTTCAAATAACACATAATGGGTCTTCATGACCTGAAGCTCCCACTTTAATTCACCTACGACAAGGCAATCACGACAATTCGATTGACCCTGAAGCTGTACTTTCATGCCAAGACAAATTACAAAGGGCACATAACATGTCCTTCGAATGTCTCCAACCGAAGATAAAGATGCTGAAAATTTAGAAATCTCATTGAAGGCTGCTGAGAACGAATTTCTTTTTCTCCATCCACGAGTTCCCGCAGGAAAAGATTTCCCGAAGAAAAATTGTTTCCCTACTTTATCCTTCGGAAATCGTATGAGCTCAAGTCACATTGGCATTGTACTGATTGCCTCATCCGTTTCGGAAGACTGATTCAAGTTTCCTTTTCGTCTCATTACGCTGAACCCTATTGTCTGCGACGATATGATACGGTGAGCTGCAAGGTATTCAAAGACAGGGAGTGATTGAGGTACCGACAGCTCTTTAGAGAAATTATTATATTTGTCGTACTTACGCAATACGTTATCGATTGAGACGGATTCGATAAATTCATGGAAAGAAATTTCTCTTTTTGAAATTAAAAGTTGATGCACTTTTAGACAATTATTTTAATGAGCGTGTACGACGCGTTTCGGCTCAATGAGAAATCATTTGGTACACGGTATAATAATATTATAATAATTATATAATTCAAAATATGCCATCACAGCACTCTTACTTGTTTCAGATTAATCATTTTTGTTAATACAAAAATTGAAGTGAGGAAATAATATTAATAGCAGTACATTGTAATATTATTAATAATATAAAATTGTTTCGGCTCACAGAGAAGTCATTTGGTACAAGGTATTATAGTCTCCGAAAATACTATATTATATATTATAATACCGAAAATATTATAATACCGAAAATTTAGTACTTACTGTGAGTGCTTTTTTATCTTTTTTTAGTGTGTTCTGTGATTCTGCCCAACCTAGGGTTTTTTTACAATATTATAATAATGATATAATTCAAAATATGCCATCACAGCAGTCTTACTTGTTTCAAATTAATCATTTTTGTTAATACAAAAATTGAAGTGAGGAAATAATATTAGAGTATTAATACCAGTACATTGTAATATTAGTGATAATATTATATCAATGCTAATAATATTAATACAAATTAAAAATAATAATATTAATGCTATGACATTATTTCCTCACTTCTGTACTTGAATTATCAAAAATCAATCATGGGAAATAAACAAGACTGCATAAATGGCTACCTTTGAATTAAATATCTATTTTAATGCGATATATGAAGTTCTATGTCCGCTGTTTCCCAATATCCATGCCTTCCAATTCTTCCATCTGTGTTGTACTATAGTAAGGCTCTGTGATCTGTCTCCGCAACGAGTCATAGGTATTAAAATAACTGAAATATGATTTGATGCTTTCCCGGCGAATTATGTGGATAAACTTTTCTCGGGATTCCCACCGGGTTAATATTTTCACAACAGCCAACGCTTCAAGCTCAGCCACGGCGCTCATCTGAATGGGCTGAATGTTGATTTATTTAATTTTTTAAATTAAATTTTTTAAATTACTCATGGAAAGTGCAACTACCTTATATTTCAATACATAGAACTTCCACTATCTCATGCCTGAATCGGTTGAAATTTCTTATGGATTTCAATGCTGATCTATACACCATCATGAAAGAAACTGATAACATCCCTGAAATAAATCTTGATAAATTACCCGCTACACTCTAAATCATAACCAAACCTTCAAGAATTTTTTTGAATGCTCACATTGACGATAGCTATTTCCAAAAGGGAGATTCATTGCAATAATCTGATATACGATATAATAAAGGCATGTTAAAATGAATATAAATGAAACTATTTTTTATGAAAACATTTAACTCTAACCTCGATATTATCCTCGATTAAACCTCAATGCGATTGTATCTCCCATTAAATTAGAGAGCATCATTTTATTCAATGGATTTTCTTTCAGGCTCCGTATCGCATTCCTAAATCTATAAAAGCAACACAATTAAGATAACATATCAACCTTTAAAAGAAATCGCCAGAAAACCCCGCTAAGAACAAAAATATTATTTAACAATCCCTCGATTTGAATGTGTGCTTT
Source organism: Ischnura elegans (assembly GCF_921293095.1). Classification (NCBI taxonomy): domain Eukaryota; kingdom Metazoa; phylum Arthropoda; class Insecta; order Odonata; family Coenagrionidae; genus Ischnura; species Ischnura elegans. Next base: position 40,729,797 of record NC_060257.1, read on the forward strand.
AAATCAGTTAGCGTTAAGTATGCTCTAAAAAAACTGCACGGTAAAATTTTTGCATATCATTTCAAAAATATTTAATCAAATAAAAAGATTAAAAGCAGGTTTTAATGAAACACCGCCTTGCAAATAGGGTGGTTTCCTATTATTTTTTATTGCCTAAATCGAAAGTTTATTACTCCTGGAGTACGTATTTCACGCTTTTAGATTTTTAAATGAAGATTTATATTTTTCGCGATTAAATTAAAGGTGAAAATTTTCAACCGCGCGAAAACGCGATGGCCAAGTATGAATGCTGGGAAAACCCCGTGTGACGTCGTTCTGGTTCCCGCTGTCGCCAAGTAAGGTGACCTTGAGGCGAGGATTCGAGCGCTGATACGACGCAGGATGCTAGCAGGTAGCAGAGTACCCTGCTATCAGGTAGCGCTTGACTTAAATAAGGATTATTAATACCCTATCAAACGAAGGAAACTTTCCGAACTTAGGTAATTTTAATGGGTGATTATTAAGACATGTTTCCTTGAGCTCTGTGCCCCATGCATGCATTGGTAATCTCAGACGATGTAATACTCCTATCTACTCGTAAAGAAACGTCCCTGTGAAGTCATGTGGAGTGGGATCGCATGGGCGCCAATATGGCCTTTTTCAAATGAGGATAAAATTGACCACTAACATTCGTCTAAACTGGGATTTCTAGAGCCAAATAATTTGTATATTATGAATACACTAATGGTGGGTAACAAATCGCAATCAATCCCTCTCGTTTTCTTTGATGAAGGAAACTACCCAATTACGATGTTTTCCTGATTTCGAGATTGCCGCAATCGAAAATCCATTTAGCTACAACTTATCCGGCTAGAATCGAGACAACTCTTGGCATCTAGATTAAATGTGAGCAACTCATGTTTAAAGTGAAAATTTAGCGACATGGGATGACTGCGTTCATATCCTCAATTAACGTTTATAATTGCCATTTCCCGGGGAAAATTGGCAATTATGTCACATCAATTATGATCACACGAGGCGTCGCACGATATGGTTTCGGCTTGTTGGTTTCTTCATGAAACCAAGGCCGACATTGTACTCTGTTGGACGCATCTATTTAAAAATTCATAGAGGATTTCCGGTCTTCGCATAGTCTACGTCAGTCTCAACTCTTCCTCAGTCAAGGAGAGAATTACCAGTACCCTTGGCATCCAAAAGTGTTCCAGCTGGATGGCTCGACAGAGGGATTCATTTAGCATACATCATCATAAACATTCGACTAGAGAATGGAGAAAAAATTGGCAGATCCGCGCCTGACTGCACCAAGAGGCTGTCTGATATTTTGGGCGAATCGTGATGGCCTATCGAAAGGATGATGCGAAGGAATTTCTTCGAGATTTCCGATTCAAATCGACACAGAGTATGTACTTTCTCTCGACAAACAGCATTTCGATGAAGGGAAAGTCTTATCTTACCAGACAGGAACCTTCATATTTTATATCTCGCGAATGAAAAATTATCATACACTCAAACTTGGTCGATAAATAAATGATTTTTGTAGATAGTTGTATACATTCATTATGCTCGAAAAGCCTCTAATATCAGACTCCTTGGAATCCACGAAATAAAAATGTTTACTGAGAGAAACGCCTCAACGCTACGTCCACATGAGGAGTCATCCACGGATAGTAACTAATTTGTTTTATCATAGTAAAACATGGTGTTTACAAAAGCAGCTATTTGAAATATAAAAATAACAATTAAAAGATATTTTCGCCATATTTTCATCGATTCCGTAGATTCTTAAATGAGGGTATATAGGGGTCAAGAGCATTTGGAGTAAATATAGGAGTAACTAGATATTTGTCGTTTCTATTGTGAAGGATTCATTATTCAAAACTCCAAGTGTTCGTCACAGCTGTAACTTCAACGTTTAGGCTACATCAAATAAATAGGAATCTGCAATAGTTGTTCAACCAACTGGGGTTTTGGGCACAATTATCACTGATTTCTACTATTATCCTTTATTTCCCTTAACTAAGGGTATCTAACGTAAATTGTAGAGTTTAATGATACTTAAGACATTAATTTTATCCTGTGACGTCCAAAACTCTTAATCTTCATCCGTATATTCTTCTTCTCAATCCTCACTTAGCCAGAATCCTTTCTTTTGCAACGAACAAATTATTACCAATAGTAGTAAAAAGTTATTTGTGGTGTGATTGACTGAAGTTATGTTACGTCTTGCTTGTAAATTGTACTTTTATCGTGTATTCGCTAAAAATAATATATTTAAATAAATATTTGAAAATAAAAATCTTTTTTCATCTTCGCCTTCAGCAGAGTTAACACACTTTTTAAACCAACAACCACTGACCCCTTCCACGACATGACGAGAGGATGAGGTAAATATTGTATGCACGAGACAAATGCTCCGAACGAGAAATCGATTTTTCGAGTAATCAATTTTAATCGAAATGAAAAGGTCGACTTTTCAACAAAAATCGAAATTGGAGCCAAAATAAGTTCAACAGATTCAGACTTCAATTGGTGGATATTAGACATATTTAAATAAATAAAAGATCGTAGCACTTTTCCACAAAAAGTTTTTACTACTTTTACTGGTACAAGACCAGTTGTACCAGGTCTTGTACAAGTTGATAGCTCAGTGAACCGAAACGCGTTGTGCGCAGTAAAACAAATTTTGTGGAAAAGTGCTACGATCTTTTATTTATTCTGAATTGAGCCAAAATATCGATTCATCAAAAGAATAGACGGTTTTTTTATTTAAGCGAGGTGAATAGTTTTTGGAGGAGGAGTGAGGGTAGAGCTCACCCAGGAATAAGTCACAGCTTAGTGAAAATCACCCATTCCTGATTGGGTACCAGTTCCTTTCCCCTCGAAGATTTTTCTCTGGAGTATCACAGGACTTCATCCGGGATACCAACGCGAAACCTCTCAATAAGCAGCCGAGCGCTCTACCCACTAGGATACAGCGTTCCACTACTTGTGTTTTGCGCTTATCCAAATGAAACTCAGGAAGCTGAACAGTGAATGGTCTCATGACATGTTTGGTTTTTTAAACAGGGTCAAACCTACGGTATCATTCGCACCTACCCCATTTTCCAATTAACCTCCAGCCGATTCAATTAATCCCTTCCAGGACACGACAACGGGGGTGACGTAAAAATTCTACGAGACGAATGCTCGTGTTAGGCAAGAGAAATAGTTTTCTGTAGGAGAGGTTAGGCTAGAGCTCACGCCGGAATAACCCATGGTTAAGTTAAAATCATACATTCCGGATATGGTGCGAGTTCCTTCACCTATATCCTTCCAATTGCTTCGAAGATTTTTCTCTGAGGTATAATAGGTTTTCGAACCCGAGACCGTCCCTCAGCAGCCAAACGCTTTATCCACTAGGATTTCAGGCTTTCTTTCTTTTCTCTAACGCTTATCCAAATGAAACTCAGGTATCTGAACAGTGAATGGTCTCTTGCCATGTTTGGTTTTTTAAACAGGGTCAAATCTGCGGTATCATTCGCACCTACCACATCTTCCAATTAACCTCCGGCCGATTCAATTAATCCCTTCCAGGACACGACAACGGGGGTGACGTAAAAATTGTACGAGACGAATGCTCGTGTTAAGCAAGAGAAAATTTTTTTGAAAGAGAGGTAAGTGTAGACGTAAACAGTAATCGGGTTACCATCCGGGTTAGATTCTCCATCTACATCCTTGCCTACGTTTCGATAAAATGACTTATTCATCATCAGGGCTTTTAATGATTGGAAAATGCGATAGGTGCGGACGCTACCGCAGGTGACACTGTTTGAAAACCAAACACGTCATGAGATCATTGACTGCTCCGTTTCGTGAGTTTCGTTTTGATAAGCGTAAAAAAAAACCAGAGGACTCAGGCATCGAGTGGGTGGAGCGCTTGGATCTAATCAACGCTCCTAATGACGATGTATAAGCACTCATCGAAACGTAGGCAAGGGCGTAAATAGCGAATCTAACCCGGTTGGAAACCCGAGAACTGTTTATGTCAGCCATTTGCCAGGAGAAATTTAAATCTTTCGTAAGGGTAGAGTCCACACCGGACTAAGCCACGGCTAAGTGAAAATTTAATATTTAATATCGGTAGTATTTTTATGTCCCTATACTTCCCATCACTTCGGGGATTTTTTGCTTGGGGTATCAGAGGCCTTCACCCGGGATACGAACCTGTGACCCCTAAATCAGCAGCCAAGTTCTATACCCAGATACCACATCACTTCTTGCGTTTTAAGCTTATTAAATTAAACTCAGGAAGCTGAACAGTGAATGGTCTCATGCCATGTTTGGTTTTTTAAACAGGGTCAAACCTGCGGTATCATTCGCACCTACCTTATTTTCCAATTAACCTCCAGCCGATTCAATTAATCCCTTCCAGGACACGACAACGAGGGTGACGTAAAAAGTGTACGAGACGAATGCTCGTGTTAAGCAAGAGAAACTGTTTTTTGAAGGAGAGATAGAGAGAGAGAGAAAAAAAAGAACCGCTGTTTTAACGCCTGGCTCCTTGCTTGGGAACTCTTCCGATGAATAAACCTCAAGAATGGGCTGAGGCAACTCCGGGGGAGAAACTCTTTGATAGAATCCAACCCGAAGGCCGCCGCAAAACTCCGCGACTGTGTGTTTCAAAATAAAAGCGGCATAATTGCCCGTCGTTTCTCCTCTGTCCAGACGCATTTCTCCCTCTGCTAGAAGGCCATCACGAGGGATATGAAGTAATACCCTTATGCACTCGCCGTACTAGCGATAATAACAATAATATGAAATGTTTTCTGGACCTCTTTTAATTAATGATCAAAAGTTCCTAGAGTATAGGTCAAATAATGCAAAAAGTGTTTGGCCAACGCTTCGGTTTATTTTAAAACCTTCCTCAGGGCTATGAATGAAAAAAATGTAAGTAGTAAGTATTGTGAAAAAACTATTCTGTAACCTTTATTTGTGTATCAATATTTTATTTTATTGTACTTTCATATTTTCAGTCATAGACCTGATGAAGGTTTTAAAATAAACCAAAAAGTTGGAAAAAACACTGTTTGCATTTTTTTACCTATACTTCCGTAACTTTTGATCATTAATATGAATTATTGTTATTGGACTTTTCCATTAAGAACATAATCGGGTTATATTATACAATAGAGCTCGCAATAGAAAAATAAATAAAAAAATTGGGAAAAATATAGGAATGAGCGGATACATTACAGAAAAATAAATGGGAAAACAAAAGAGAAGATGTAACGATAGAAGTTGCATATTCAAGGGTTTGCATATAGCGAAAAGGAGAAAGATTTTTCACGCGACAGTGGGATTAGTGATGGAAATTTTTTTTTTTCAAGAAATCGATTTTTATTCGAAATGGAAAGCTCGAATTTTTTACCAAAATCTAAATTTGAACCACAAGATCGATTAATCGAAAAATTCGGCATTTTGTACAATGATGTGTCAATTATTCATTCGAAATACTCTCAAAATACACATTTCAGCCATAGAAAAAAAATCACTTTGAACACCCGCCGGTTGCAATCGATTCTTAATCGAAATCAAAAGCTCAACTTCAATCAGAATTCGAAAATTATACCAAAATATCAATCAATAGAAAAAATCGACGGTTCTTTAAAAAATAGTTTGTGCAAGACATGTTTATAGTTAATTCGAAAAACGGTACAAAAAAATACTATTTGAGTCGTAGAAAAAAACATCTAATTTGAATCCATACCGGTTCCAATCGATTTTTCGAACAATCGATTTTTATCCGCAATAAAAACTCGACTTCTCAACGTAAATCGAAATTTGAACCAAATGAACTATCATTCAAAAAATCGACAGTTACGATTTATTCTGAAATTATTAATTTTGTATCACGGTTATGACCTATAAAACTTTAACATACGCAAAAATTTCAATATTTAGCTAAAGAAATCATAAGTAGATAATAGGATATAAGAGACTAGCTGATGGGAGAATTGTGTGAAGAGCTGTGAAGACACTAGGACTCACAAAGACAAAACTTATGAAATAGATACTTCCATAATATTTGCTTGGATGACATATCATAACTCCTATTGCCTCACTACTAGTCATCAACTGCTCGGAACATGTAATTTCATGATGATTATACGGGCATATCTTCAACCACTTCAAATCAATACTAGTTGAGAATTTGAAAGCATGAATTGGCATTGCTACTCCGTTTAGAAACGCTCTCAAACGTTTAGAAGCAACCGCGTTTGTTACCAAACGTCTACAAAATATTGTGCGGCATCATTCATCGGGATGGTTTCATTTCTCTCGCTGAAAATGAACAGAATTGCCCAAGCAGAGATTTGATATAAGAGAGTCGTTCCCTCTGACCCAAAATTGCAATTTATTAAAAGATTGGTACAAGTCAAGGGAAAAGCAGATGGCAAGAACGGAAAAGGAAAACCTCGAACAAAATATACGGAACAGGATAAGAAGGATGTGAAAGAGAAGAAATACGTAGATGTGAAAATATTAGCTGATAAGAGAATCGGGTAGAGAGCTGCGTCAAACCAACCTAAGAATTGTGATGATGAATAAAAGATTTAGGTAGATGAAAGGGAAATATGACTTACGAAGGAAAAACAATCTTCCCTCTTGAAGGATCTAAGGTTTTCCCGGCGAATAGACTGGAGGAAGAGTTCTCTGGTTTCCAGCCGGGTCCAAGGGTTTTTCTGCACCGAAGTTTCGAAGGCTAAGTCTGCCATCGTCTTCAGGGTGAATGGCCCGGCTGAAAACCCGAGAACTCTTCCTTCAATCTTCCCTTCTCATCCATAAGGTCGTTAGTGTAATATAAGAAAGCTAGCGCCCACTTAACATGAGTTAGTCACGTCATCAGAGATCCAGTTCTGTCATCCGTTCAAGGATAAACTTTCACCGAGGGAAGGAATTGATATCAAGAGTGAAACCAACATAATATTAGGATAAAATATGTGAAGTTCTATGTGAAAACCAGATGGTTTGTTGATTTAAAAAATGGAGCAATGGACCGCAATATTAGGAATAACACTGTATCTATTTGCGGGTGTAGTTTCCGACTTCACACATTAATCAGTGTCTATTTCTTTTCTCCGTATCTCATCTTCTATTACATGGTTCATTGGCCTCTCTACTATTCTTTCCCGAGTCCTACAATAAATCAGCTTTTAAATATTTTTGCCACGTTATGGTATCATATATAATATTAGGCAAACGTCTCTCGAGTGCCATAAGATACTGAAGCCGAAAGCTGGGTACATACACCGGACTCACGACTTTAATAAAAACAGAAAAGATTGAAAAACCCGCAATTGTCCGCAATATACTCTTTTTTAAATGAGAACTAGATGTACTAAACAGTTTTCTATTTTCTTTCGGTTTTAAGAAGCATGCATCGTGCACATATAGTGATGGAAAAACGACTTCGATCAAAAGCTAAAATCGAATTTTAATTTCGATTATATATCCATTGCTCGCAAAACCGATTTCACTTGCATTTTTCCATCACTACACACACATAAGAAAGGGCTACTCAGAAAATTCTAATTTGAGCCAAGGTTTTGGCTCAATTTCTAATTTCTAGTTGAACATTGACTGCGCAACTTGCCACGTAATTGACGAGGTTCTAAATCAGAATTTCTATCTATAGTAATGAGTGGAGTTTCTAAACCGCAAGGATATGACTTTGAAAAACTATCCATAACGCTATAAGGTTGTCTGTTCATATTGTTCTTTTGATACAGTCCGATGGACAAAACCCTGGCACGCAACCAAGAGGAGAAGAGAAAGGATTAAAAAGTCAGCACTTATCCGCTATAGGCCATTTTAAAATTAAAACTAGAGGTACTAAACGCTTTTCAATGTCATTTTCGTTTTTAGGAGCTTTCATCACACACAGAAGATAGGGCTACACAGCAAATTCAAACTTGAATCAAAGCTTTGGCACAAATTAGAATTTCTTGTTGAACAAGTTAGCCTTGTAACACAATTGACGAGGTCTATAATCAGTTCAGGTTCTATCCTAAGCAATGAGTAGACTTTCTCAATTACAGGGGTATGGCATTGAAAAACTATCTATTGCCCTCTAAGGTTGTCTGTTCACATTGTTCTTTCGATATAGTTCGATGGACAAAACCCTGGCACGCAACCAAGAAAAGAGAGAATGCGTGTGAAATGATCTGAGACGACCTTTCGGCACACGGCGCCCAACCTCTGGATTCTTTGAAATCATCTTGACACCTTTGTCGCGGTTCACTGGGGATCCCAGCCTCGTCCTATTGATGGCCACCCCGGTAGGGAAAACAAAGGTAACAAAACACTTTCTCGCGACCTTAAACTATTCTATACACTTTCCACCCTTCCGAACCTTCGGTCATATATGCGTAAATAGATGTATACACCCCTATAAAGACTCTACGATTCATATATCGTTGCCTAGGCTGCTTCGTAAACAAAATTCAGAGTTTATTATTATTAAAATTTAGAGGGAAGTTTATCGCAGGTGCAAGTTACCACGAAAACGGTTTTTCTTGGGTATCCAGCCTTGTCGACATTTTATTTGATACTCTGGTTTTTTAAAGACATTAAATAATTAAGGTTCGACGAAAGTGAGAGAATATAATTGTCTGAAAATACTTATATTTGAGCTTTATTTAACGAGAGCTTTGAGCGATTATTAGCAATACGATTGCACAATCTCAACTATTTTGGGATTAATTTCTTTCAGACAACTATACTCGTACATTTTCGTCCAATATGTGATAAAATACAGTAAATATCTTTTAAATCTGCTTTAATTCTTTGATAAGCAGGTAATTTCCAAAAGTAAACCTCGCTTGGAGTAAAACAATAAAATTTCAATATTTAAAGCATACTCAGTGACTCTGGTTGCGGTTAAATATCGGAAAATGATCGATCAGATCCCGATTTCTATCTATAAATCAATCGAGTGTTCTTGATGGTGTCATGGAACGATTACGTCATCAATAATTATATTTTTTAGCTCCACACAACTGAAATACCATACCCCATTTAACCCTATGTTTTCCCAACCATTTCTCATCGGTTGATCGCTTTACCACGACCCACTACGTGCGACACAGGCTGTACATTGGATTGCATGGAAAATTGCGTGGAAAGAAATATAAAAGTACGTAATGGGGTTACCTGGAGCGAAAATTTCTAAAATATTTAATTTAATGCATTTCTTATTCATAAATAAACGTCAGGTCACATAGATCCGACGCGACTACTTATGGAAATATCGAAAAATTATGTATCACATCCCGATTTCTATTTATAATTCTATCTAGTGTTGTGTTATGGTGTCATGGAACGATTATGTCATGAATATTTATCTTTTCAGTTCCACCCAACTGAAGCATTCTATACCCTATTTGACTCTATGATTTCGCAACCGCCTTGATTCGATAGGTCGATCGTTTTATCGCGACAACCGAACTTTCCCACACTTCCGATATTTACTCTACTTCAGGTGGCGACTGTTCTCATCAGTATCATCAACGCGGAGAATGCCCGGAAGAATGGAATACAATAAATATCTTCTTCCCTTCTGTGATGCTGGTCGACCTTATGCCTTTTTTATCTGATAGATGAAGATACGTTAAGCCCTGGAATAACCAAGGAGCATAAGCACTCAACTTCAAAGAGTAAACCACGCTACGAGTACCTCCATAAAATTTTGACATTTAAACAGTATCTAAACATCGTCGGTTTCTCAATTTGCGGCTACATATCGGAAAATTATCGATCAGATCCCGTTATATATCTTTAACTCAATCCAGCTTTCCTGAAGGAGTCATGAAACGATTATGTCATAAATATTTAGTATCTTTTCAGTTCCACCCAAATGAAACATTCTATACCCCATTTGACTCTATGTTTTCGCAACCGCCGCGATTCGATAGGTCGATCATTTCACCGCGACCCCCACCGTCCGACACTGCCTTTAATACGCGAGTGATCGCCTTCGATTCGCGGAGGCGACCTTTCCCTTTCTTGCAGGCACGTTTTCATTCGCGACAAGTATTCAAATGGTGGTGGGAGGTCTGAAAGCATTCCAACGTCTACTTCTTTTTCTTTCTCGGCTGCAAATTGCTCCTTGAACGGACTTTCGTGAATTATTACCATACCGATACTTCAAGCGGGTGATCTCTGGCGTGACGACATTGGGAATACTGCTCGCGCGAAAAATGTTGGCTTTCTAAAAAAGGCCACCTTGTACGAAGTTCAAAAAAGAAATTAATACTATCACAGAATAGTTATGGGTTGGTTGTGTACTGCCAACAGGGTTACCCACTGTGCTGGAATGAACTTATTAGCTAAACAAGCTATAACTCGAGCCCCCACTTCGTTTATTTATTTTATTTATCTCAACTACCCCCGAAAACAGCTCAATGAGGTCTTTACATCAGGGTTTTCAAGACCCAACTATACACAATCATACACATGGCCCTTCCCTGTTTCATGCGCCGTTATTACCGACCGGCGCTCATCACCTTGCGTAAAAATGAAAATCGTTATCAAATCAACGCATGATTGTAAACAATTGATAACATATGTACAAAGATCTATCAAAATCAAATCGAGACGGTTGCGAAATCATAGAGTCAAATGGGGTATGGAATATTTCAGTTGGATGGAGCTAAAAAGATAAATATTGATGACTAGCCCATTACAGCAGTATCAAAATACACCTCGTGCGGGCAAGCGTTTCTTAGAAAATGTTGTTTCCTTAAAAAACACTATAACAATTGCCCTAATTGCGGGGGACGTATTAAACATAAGATAAATGCTAAAAGAGCCTTATTCATTAGCATATACAAATTTGGTAGTTAGCAATGCGCGCTTAACGTTGGCCAATGTTTATAGTTGAGGTTTACTTAGATGGGCTTATAAAACCGGTACTTTTTTGTTGTATGCACCAATATCATTTAACTAGAAGGTTAAAAAAATTCAGCCATATTAACCAACGTGCAATATAACAAGAAAAGAATGGGTACAAATATTATAAAAATAGCTCGAAGGGTATGGTTTTGTAAGCGTTCAAACTCGAGTATATATACTTTTGGTATGGACAGTAAATAGGAACAACCTATCCAGGTGGGACTAGAACTCGCAACCTTAGGTATGATTGGTGAGAACTTATCCTCGCCTCAGCCAAGACCGATATTGAGGAGACTGTCTTGAGGGATCCAAAAAATTGTCCGAGTGAGCAAATTGGTCATTTTTAACGATTTCTTAACGTTTTGTAATAGGGGAGCGTGGACGACTAGTGGATATAGGGCATGGCCAATTGAGAGATCCTCGGTTCAAATCCTGATTGAAGCCCTTCGACACCCCCCTGGTAAAATCCTCGGAGTGTGGGGTGGCCCAGGAAAATCCCTACGCTTTTTAACTGTGTTTTATTTTTTTAGATAAGATTTTGTGTGATTTTGGTTTCTTTGATTATATATGTATTTATCAATGGTTTTTTCACCATGATTTATCAAATGAGGGCAACTTAGTTGCAGGGTTACTCTTTGCCTATGGACTGATATCTGAGTATGCTCCCATTGTTGTGCTGAAGTTGTGGTGGACTATCCATTACAGCCCGTGATAATGAAATTCAGTGCTCGATTCCCTGCGGTTGATACAAATTAAAAGGGTTATAAATTAGGAAATATTTCTATGAGAACCGCTAAAATGAAAATTATAGTTAAGGGTTTCATTTTTTATTAAATTTTATGTGATTTCGGGTTCATTTAATTGCATTTGTGTTTATCCGTGGATTTTCTTACAATTCTGTATCATTTTTGGGCACTTAAATCGATTTTTCATAGGAAAAGAAATTTGGGAGCTTTATGAGCCGATCACTCGAGTTCTTGTAGGTTAAAATAAAAATTTCACGTAGCAATTTGAAAAGTAAAAGAAATAATTTTAGTGAAAAATATCTTAGAAGAACGGGGGCAATATATTTTGTACAACTTAACAGTTATCTACCTACCAAATACCTCCCAGAAGAAAGCTCTTAATATTAATCATTTTTCTGAAAGGTAGTATTAGTTAACGGCTTGCTAAAGTTTTTACACGCAACTTAATCGATAATTAATTCAAATTTAGCCCGACATGCCGCTAACAAGGCTAAAAATGGGGCAATACAATATTCTTAACTTTTTAATGACTAAATGACGAGTATATTTCCGTTGTTTTATTGAAGATGTGGCAGACTGTATTAATATTAAACTGTGACACTTAAATTCACACCTCAATGCCCTACAGCTGCCATAAATTAAAAGAGTCATAAACAAGTATACTTTCTGAAAATTTGTTCGTAAACCCAATGGAGCATGATGGGGTAAGGTAATGAATATGGCTACATAATTTCTTTCTCCGGAAAGTGAGGAGAGACCGAAAGGTTAAGGACTGCCTCTCCGTCTCAATGAAAGAGACCAGTCCGCCCAGAGAGCTGCAATTATTTCGACACGGGACAATGAGCACGAAAATTGCTCCAGATTCATGTCCACGTCCGGTCAGACTGACCACCGCCCTAAGGCGCGCCGAATTCTTCATTTTTCTCGCTGGAATTCCCGACGGATGTATCAGCGAAAGGTCAAAGCCATAAGCAACACTGTCATTTCCCCTGCAGTGCAGAATTGCTTGCGTAGGATGTACAATTACCCCTATATAACTCAGGATTTACAATAAATAAAACCTTATCGTGGAATGAACACATAAAATCCATTACGCATAGGGTCTTTAAGACTCTGTATCAGTTACAACAATTTAGACACCTTATCCCCGTCCCTCTTCGCCAAAAATTAACTGCCACTCTTGTTTTCCCTCATAAAGATTATTTCTGTGTGGTATATTCTGACCTTACAGATGAACTATATCTAAAACTGCAATTCATTCAGGTCTCCTGTATAAGGTATATATTTGACATCACATATTATGAGCATATGACACCATATTTTGAAAAACTGATATTGTTAAAAAAGACAAAATAGGGGCTTACTTTATAAGGCAACATTTATGTATATGTTAATAACGACAGAACTTCTCACATATTTACACCAAAATGTACAATGTAATGCCAGAACAAATAAATGTCCAACACGCCACACGGAAGAACTTTACATACCACACTATCGGACATCTATCTACGTTGGGCCTTTCCATGTCACCTCTTGCGAAGTATGGAATCAATTGTCGGACGATGTAAAAAAAAATTTAAAAATGCAAGTCAATTAAAAAATAAATACTATGAAATATTGCTATATGTGATTTGAATATTGTTAGTTAACTGAATATTGTGCTAAATTTAACAAAATCAGATGTTTTTATGTGCATTAATACGTTTGTCTTGCTGATAGTTATAATTATACATTTGTATTTTTTGTTCGACTTTGTCATATATTAAGTCGCATTCTGTGACATCGATGTTTCATGTAAATCTTCATATTGTTTGTATTATTTTTGATTCTATTATATTTATATCATGTATGTTCCTGAGGGACACACTTGTCCCAGAATAATAAATTTCATTTTCTATTTTATTCCATTCTATATAATAAATCGAAATTGGAATCTATGACGTGGTGGAAGCGCTTCAAAATAGTTATGAAGTCTCAAAGTCTCTTCATTGCCATTGACTGAAGTATATGCTGACATTGCAGTTAACAAGCAGGAAAGGGACTCTAGGAGGAGACCCCAGTCAGATCCGTAGAAGAAATATTAATATAAAAAATGAAGAATAAATTTTGTTACGTTTCATTTTCAAAAATGGAAAGATTTCATACAGTTGTTCCAGAAGTTTACACATTTACATGTTCAGCCACATGATCTCAGAGTTAAATAAGTCGGAACATAACACCATTATTATTCTAGGGAAATACGCATTCCTGCACTTATTCCCTCTGTAAAATATATTTCTTGTCACACTTTCATACTTCTTTATATTCATATACACTTCATACATCTTTTAGCTGGCATGGCGAACGTCGTACCAACTAATTATCAATGAAAAGTTTAGTTAGACTATTTATAAATCAAGAGAGTCTGTACTGATTTTAACAATCTTTTATATTATTTCTACTGTATAGATTACTTAATTGTTCATGTTACCTTTTTCTCAACTTATACGCAACCAAACTCAACAAACGAGGTACCAAAATGCACGGAGTTTATCAGGGAACATGCGACGGCATATCTTACTTCCTGAATATTGCTATTGTTTCCTGAAATTGGTTTTTAAATAATTTAAAAAAAACAAAAAAAACAAAAACAAAAACCGGTCAATATTCCTCACATTAACGGTGCACAAACTGATACATTTGCAACAATAACTCGCATTCTTCAAATAACTTTTATCAAAATGCGGCCGATTCCAATTTCAAGTCTCCTGTTGATGCGTAAGTATGAGTCATCATGTGCGTTTAACAGAGGATAGTGTAACTACTTCCAATGTTGTGTTTAAAGAGGTCCTCTGACCTCAATTTGTACATGAACATTCCCATTAAATTTGTACATAAGACCCTGCCTTTTTTTTCTACATTTTAAAATTAGAAACGCCTCTATCCCTCTGTGGACCTGCATTGAAAATAGCGGGGGAAGCCCGCTGGGAGCGGGCGCATCACGCTCGTTTTTGACTTATTAGGCTTCTATTCTTCTAGTACTAGGCTTCTATTGCATGAACAATTAAGAACGGATATCTTCCTGAACAACACAGAAGACATCATCTATGAACATTACTTTATTTCCAGGTCGCACAGAAAACATAAATAACAGAGTGAGTATCTAGGAGCGCTGGTCTTGCGTTGAAATTTTTAATTAATTTACTTTAGTTTTCAACATAAGATATACAGTCCATGAAACTCATTAAATATTAACAACAAATATTATGCCGACCGGATAGGTATTATAATACGTTTTTCCCCATTACCATAATGCTAAGTTTAATACAGAGTAAATTTCGCTGAACGCGAACATGTTTCGATGTAGATAAAATAAACCTAGCAGAAAAACTCAAACACATAGGCGTTTGTAGTGTATGTGCCTAGCTGAATGTGGGAAACTTAGAAAATATTTCAATGATTCCTCACAAAATCTAACGTTAATATACATATCTCGGATCACCTCACTCGAAATACACATATCTGATCTCTGGTCCCTTGATATTTGCAAGTGAGTCATTTATGCATACTTAAAGACTTATAAAAGAAGACATACAGCCTCAAAATTAATTATTAAAACAGTGGAAATATATCTTTCAACTGCTGAATTCATGGAAATTGAGTACAACAATTTCACTTTCGCCCGTGAATGATACGAAGACGAAGACTAAGAAGCGTGATTCCGTTGGCCGTCAACGGAGAATTTTAACCACTTTCGAAAATAATTTCACCAAAATTAAGCGGAGTGTGCCAATTCATTCTTTGACGTCTGATGAGACGAAATACATTCGGAAATGAAAGTGCATCCTGTCCATTATACTCTCACCCTAACGAAATTTTGTTCTTCCTGTAAGGCACTGGACCGTTACCATGGATATTTAAATACACCCACCAATTAAAAAATATTTTATGAACTTTAACATAAAATTTTACGATTAATAATGTCAATTTTGCTTCTTCATACTGGTTGGAGAAAAATTGTGTCGAGAAATGTTAGTCATGGATAGCTGATACCAGTAGGAACTTATGATACATACGCTGAAAACGCACCATTTTAAAACTACAGAAACTTTTACCCAAGCGCTCCGATTGTCCGCGAATTTGCCCAGTTGCCGGATGCTCTGGAAAAAAGCAAAGGGCTATTCTCGCATAGCATTGGAAGTCATGAGTTCTCCAGAGCATCCGACAATAGGGTTAACTCGTGGGCAATCGCAGTGTTTGACTCAGAATCTCCATAGTTTAAAAATGGCTCATCTTATCTAACGGTTAACGCTAACCAAACATTATAAAGCAGACTGTTAAGGCCGTTTTAAACGGAGCACATCATTGCGCAAGCATGAAAGTGTAACAAGAAATATATTTTACAGGAGAAATAACTACAGGAATTCATTTTTCCCCAGAATAATAATGGCGTTATGTTCCGACTTGTTTAAGTCTGAGATCACGTGGCTGAACATGTAAATGTATTAAACTAACGACTTCTGGCACAACTGTATGAAACCTTTCCATTATTGAAAATGAAACGTAACAAAATTAATTCTTTCATTTTTTTAAATTAATATTTCTTCTGCGGGTCGGACTGGGGTCTCCTCCTCTGACGTATGCACGAATACGCAGTCAAAATTGCGTCGTGTAAAATTATCAATTTACTTTATTCCATCTTGAAATCTGGATCGAAAGACCTTTGTTGACCAACCGGAGAATTCTCTATTGTAATCATCGTGCTCTTAACTATCCCCACGGAGAGTCACGCATCGAAATCCTGACGAAATAATATTCTTACGCCCCCCTAAAGGTGGAAAAAAATCGTGCGTGGATTGAAAATCTGGCTAAAGAAGTTGATTCCACGACTAAACCGAAGGTCACCCAATTTCTTAAACGGGGGAAAAGAATGGAAATGATTCCTCCGGGCGATACGCTCGGCGACCGTGCAAAGGACCAGACCATCTCCCGGGACACGACATGAACGGTACCCGATACACACGCGAGCACGGCCGGAGTATAGACTCCCGCCTGGTTTCTGGGTCGCGTCCTTGCCGGAGAGACATCACCTTCTCTCCAGTCAAACGATTCGTGACATCCCCGCATAAGGGTCACTGGGGTCGCCCGTTTTATCTGCCCTCTCGGGAAAGGGATAGGGCACCGATAGAGTGATATAGACACCGATGTTCACGACCAGCCTCTCTTTCTCTCTCTTTCTCCGATTAGCCCATAAATTCGAAGTCGTACCTTTTCAGAGCCGTTTGATTTAGTTCCCGACGCTCGGGCGCCGTTTTATCACCCGTAACAGATACGAGAAGTTTACGCACTGTTATTTTAAACGCTTTTTATTAACTTGCCCCGTCCGCCGGTTACGTCGATGGAATGTTAAAATTGATATTTAACCCACTTCTCAGAGTCGGATCGGCTTTGAATTTTGCACACTTGCTTGCTACTGATGACACTACAATATTCAATTATAATATATTTAAAATTGCTTTCAATTGTGATCTAATTAATTAAATAAATTCCTATAAGGATAAATAGTTTTATTTTTTTATTTTATGGCGTTATCTAATAATTATTGGCAGATATTTCTTTAAAAGCTCTGGTTTAGTCGATTACATGATTCACCACTAAAATTTAGGAAATGAAAATAAAATAAAAACTATTTTGAAAAACACGTTTTTTCCAAAAACAATATAAAATGCATTCAAAAGCAACAAAATAAGCTTTTCATCACCTTGAGAATAAATCCTAGGTGCTGATTAGGTTTCGATATTAAAATTGCGTTCTAATCCATTCTCTCCTATGAGGCTCTTCTACATTCATTGCTAGTAAACCTAAGCAGCATCCAAGAGTTACTATCTGAGCGATGAAATGCTTATTTTTTTACTTATTAGTGCAATTTACCTTAATTTTGGAAAACCGTATTTTTTGCACTTTTTTATTCCATTTATCGTTATTTTACATAATATTAAAAAATCACATCAATTATCGATTACTTACTAAATATATACATGTAATGATACTAGTTTACATGTGAAGGACAAAAATTCACAAAATTTCTGTTTTATCATATACATTACGCATAAGGCTCGCATGGCGTCCGTAACCACTGTAAAAACACTATAAAATTAAAGCATTTAAAAAGAAAGAATATTTTAATGTCCCATTTTTAGCATTATTAGCGGCTCATGTGGCTAAAGATCAACTGATTATTATCGATGAAGTTACGCATAGCAACTTAAGCAAACCATTGGCTAATAAGTACGACCGTTTCGGAAAAGTAATGAATACTAAGAACTCGTTCTTCTGGGAGGGATTTAGTTGTGTATAACCGTTCCAAGTTGTACGAAATTTACTTCCGCCGCTCCTTTACGAGATTTTTCACTTAAATTATTTATTTTTCGTGCTTTATTATATTCAATTTTATTTTTAACCCAAAAGAACTTGAGTAACCGGCTTGCGATTCATTATCAACATAAAACTTACCATTACCATTAAACAGCGATTTAATTACCCTAACTTGATACACCATCGCAAAATAAATTCATGGAATAAAACAATTTCAATTAAAGGAATCAAAATATCACAAAATTTTATCTTGAAAACAAAACCCCTTTTGTCGGCCTCGATGGCGGTGGGGATAAGTCCTCGCCTTCCATACCGAAGGTCGGGGGTTCGAGTCCCGTCTGAATTGGTTGCTCTTCCAGGACATGGGTGTGTTTGATCGACTGCTGTGGATTGTTTAAGCTCCCGATATGAAGGCCTCATTGTACTGTTTTCGGGGGTTATTGAGATAAATGAATAAAAGATAAAAAAAAATACAATGGACGATTTCCATTTCAGCAGTTCTCATAGAAATTTCCCATAATTTTTAACTCTTTTAATTTAAAGCTACTGCAGGGTATTGAGCGGTGAATTACATGATTCCAGGCTGATATGAATGCGGTCTGCCACAGCTTCACCACAACAACGGGGTATACTCGGCCCTCCAGGGGCGCAGCTAAGAATTAAGGCTAAGGGGGGGTTTTAGGCGCAACTAATACTTACGGGTGTGGGGTATTGCATACCCATCAGGGTAAGCAGGAGTTGCCCAGAAAATTTTTATGAATAATGGTTCAAAATGGCGAGATTTACAACTTTCTGAGGGATATTTGATTAATCCTAACCTTATTCCATAAGTAATACTGATCCAAATAAGTAAAATGGATTAAACTTTTAAAATATTCTTAGCTCTGGGGGGGAGGGGGTTTATCCCCCAAACCCCCCCCCCTCGCTGCGCCACTGCGGCCCTCAGCCCGAAGAAACAGAATAACCCCGCGCCTATATGAAAATCCATGAGAGCCATTTTGCCATTCGAGTATCCGAAATACCTCAACTAATTGAGACATGATTTCTCATATAAAAGCGACCTTGTTCCATTCCTACCCAAGATTTTCGTGTCAATTACGATAAGGTGAGATATTATTTTCGTTGCACCCGATTATTAAGCAGGGCTAGTCCCTTTACGTCCAAGAAATCGACTACGCTATCTCAAAAGGCAGAAATGAGATTCCAAGATTTCTTCATTAATTCCCAACATTCCGCTAGACCGTAGGATAGGATTCTGTATCGGCGTCTATGATTGGATAGGGTGCTATTAAAAAAACAACCGACGATCTGAGTCGGCGCTCGTCAAACAAAACGTGATCGTTATATATTGATTGGAACGCGAGAGGGAATACATCTGCCACCATCACGACTCGGTGGTGGAAGATCTCATAGGAGATTGATCTATTTCGGCGCGATATTTAAAGGAAAAAATCTCGGTATTGGCCTTGGATCGGAATGTTTTAATGTCGCAAGCGATCGTCACGACATGATCCTATTAATGGTCGGTGAAGCGTGAGATCCTACAAAGCTCTCGGGGATCGGTGACAGGCATTCCATGGGTTGCGGTAAAAAGGTCGGCCGATATCATTGACGTACAACGAAGTATGGACCCCTGGGCATCTTTACGCAGATTTTGATATTTAGCAATTATATTTATCCTCAGATATCATTAAAAAAGCAAAATTTACGCCCCCTTTGAGAGAATTTTTTTACTTTTGGTGCATTTAACTCTTTTCGAGGCCTTGCTACACAATACATTAATTAACACGTACAATTAAATAAAAATTGAGCTTAGTTTTTCCACATATATTTATGTAGAAAAAAGTTCAATTTTCATTCATTATGAGTAAATTCCACAAAGTGACGCCTCAAACCATCAACTTTAAAAATTCATAAATAGCCATTATTACTTATCGCAACATCTAAAATTGTTGCTTATATTGAGCATCTAATGAGTATCGTGAAATTTATTGACTTCAACGGTAATCATAAGAATTAACATATGAGCCGAGGGTTATTTATTAATTTAGTACTAAACATAGCACCGTAATTCCATTTTGTTGATGAAGTATATGTTATTTTATGTATCATCAGCATAAACGATAAGGCAAGTTTACACAGGAACTGCGGCACATTATGCAGCAATGTTTTGTGTGAAGGAAAGTTATAATTATGTCAATTTCCTTCTATTTTTACGTCTTTTATATTTACTTCTATTATATTTACGTCTATTATGCTTGGTATCTTATTTACAGTTAGTAGTTGGCGTCCATGTAGAAATTCTGACTTGGATCTATCTCTTTCGGCGAGTGGGATTATTTCTACCAGCATCAAAAATGAATGAATAGACGGATTAGGTTAAAAAAAGAATTAAGCAGCATATTTTTAATAATTTGAAAACAAAATAGTGAGCAGTTTTTCATCAAGAGCCTCATTTTCTGAGCACGATAAGGTGCATTCAAATGGCTACGGGTGGTGCAAATCAATATATATATATATATATATATATATGAAAGAGGATGTGTGTTTGTTTGTCCGATATGCGTTTCCATACAGCTAAACGAATTGCAACCAAATTTGGTCCATAGGTGTATCTCATACTCCCAAAGCTCGTAGTGCTACTTTTGGTTGCATCCAACTCGTCATTTGCGTAGTTTTATCATTACTGTATGTTACGCCACGTCATACTACTTCTGCGATTGGATATCCTGCCAGGTATGCACAACTATTGACACGCTCTATTCAGCTTCGGTTGATAAATGTTAATTTAGTTTGAGTAATCACTCATATCACCATGATTCTCTTCAAACTTCCCCGAGCTCTCTAAAAATTCTCAGGTTGTTCTCACCCTTGAGAATTCGGCAGACTGCTCATGTGGAATGCAAAAGGTCCTCCGAATGCGCGGAAATTTCATAAAATCGCTCCCTTGCGAACCTTGGTTTTTCGGCGAGGGAGAGCTTGCGAATTAATCCGAGCTTTTATTCGATTCTCCGGTGTCTATAGATAGCATGGAAATGACGCAACACCCTTACGAAGTTAGCTCGTGAGATTTCCGTTTTGGCGATCGCAGTAGATATCGCTTTTTATGATATCGTTCTTATGGGCCAGGCAAACGATATCTGCCCTTGAAGGACAACGTTGGGACGAGGATTTTGGGAAAGTTACCGTTATGCAATAAAAATTTTCCTTTTCTTGTGTATGTAATGGGCAGTATTGATAAAAAGTATTGGGATATTGTTTGGATCAAACTTTTTATGACATTTTATATGCATTAAAATTTATTATAGACTAAAGTTATGAAAGTGAGCAATGTAGATGGTATGATGGTGAGGACAAAAGAAGGTGTAATAGACAAAGTGAGAACCTACAGCTACTTGAGAACTTTGTTAACATAAGACTGGAAAAGTATAGGAGAAATAAAAAGAAGGATAGGAATGGCGAAAAAAGCTTTTAAGAAGAAGAAGAGAAGAGTGTTGTGTAACAAGGGAATGGAATTAAAATGGAGGAAGAGATTGGTGAAGTGCTATGTGTGGGGTGTATTTGGATGTGAGACTTGGACGATGGGGAAGAGAGACAGGGACAGGATTGGGGCGTTTGAGATGTGGGTTAGGAGGAAGATGGAGGGAATACGGTGGACGGATCGAGTAAGGAATGAGCAAGTGTAGAACAGGGTAGATGAGAAAAGAACGCTGATGGATAAAATAAATATTGCCGGCCTCGGTGGCGGCGGGGTAAAGTCCTCGCTTGCCAAACCGAAGGTCGCGGGTTCGAGTCCCGCCTGGGTAGGTTACCCTTATCCAGGGCATGGATGTTTGTGATTGTTAAATGTTATCAACTCCGATGTAAAGGCCGAACAGTGCTGTTTTCGGTGGTGTGTGAAATAAATAAATAAATAAATGAAAAGAAAGGTGACTGGCTGGGACAATTGTTGAGAGGGAATGGCATTCTGAGGGTAGCCCTGGTGGGAACGGTGGAAGGGATCAGAAGAAGGAGAAGACTGAAGTTTATTGACAACTTAAAAATAAGAAACTATAGAGACTTCAAAGAAATGGCCGGAGACAGGAAAGAATGGAGACATCGTTGGGGCAAGGGACCTGCCGACGGGCAGAATACCGGCATGGTATTTGGAGGAGGCGACCGACAGCTTCGGTCATTTGCGCCATGAGGGAAGGGTAGGTAAGGATGGGTGGATAGAAACCCGGCGTCGGCATTAGCCTACTCTTAACGAAAGACGCCAAGGGGACGACGGCATAACGTCCCATCCGACGGACGGACGGATTCCACAAACTCGCGAGAATTTTAAAAACATAGCTGCCGTTATTTTCTGAGGACACCTCATATGATCGAACAATGATAAAGATATAATTACAAAGGCATTATTGATCATTTTCATGAATTTGACGTTTCTATGGGATTCCTCTTAAAGTCTAAACTGTTAACATTAAGGCCGACGGAACTTAGTTCGTGCAGAGAGGAGATCAGAGGTCGCCGCGGCCAGACACTGCTGGGCGAGCCTCGTCAGCGAGAGAGCGCGAACCCGCCGGTCGACCTTCGCGAAGCAGACGCCGTGAATTTGAAGCAAGTTTGCAACATTCCTTCCAAGGAAGTGCACCAGCCAACAGGCCCCTCCGACGGCCTTGCCACCATCCTCGCAGGATTCTCTCATCTCCTACAACACACTGTGAATCGACCACTTTGGTATCCACTCACTGTCCACAGCTAACAATCACATTCGAGCCTATAGTGAGGAACAGATATGAGATATACCGGGTATTTCTAAATGAATATCGGGGTTTTCACGATTTATAATATTTATTACACTAAACCTAAAACAATCAATGATATATCAATCAAAAGCGCCACTCAAACAGTTTCGTTTGTTGACAACAATGTGCATGTGCACTCAATTTGAGTTGCACTCAAGATTTTTAGGCATACTTACAGAAACCAATGGCGTCCCTCCTCAAAACAGTATCCAACTGGACACACACACCGCCTTTGAGCCACTTACCTGCAAAGTTAAAAGAGCATGTTAGAAGACGAAATGGAAAGAGTACAGGACAAGTGAATACAGGGTCACAAAAAACATATAATCATACACCAAAGGTTAAACTCAACATCAAAAATATCTTAAATCTGAAATCTACCTCAGCCGATTTTCACCAAAAAACGTTCCGCCTAAGATTATGAAGGTAATTAGGAAAGCAGCTTCTATGGCCTTCTTTAGTAATCATGTTAAACATTTAGGTGATACATCAACGTGTAGGATTTCGTGAATAAAAGTGCATAAAACTTTTTTTACAATATTCTCGTCAATTAGACAAAGAGTTTGAGTCGTCATTAAAGATGTGTCCCTTTTAAATTATTTCTCGGAAATTTTCCCTCGCATTCGTGAAAAATCGTGTAAATTAATGCATGAATTTGTGAGATAAAAAGCATAGAACTTTTTTACAATTTTCTCGTCAACTAGACAAAAAGTCTGGGTCATCATTATGGGTAAGCCTAATATATTTTATTCTGAGAAATTTTCTCCAGCATTCGTGTAAAATTGTGTTAATTATCGCTGGAATTCGTGAAGTAAATAGCATACAATTTTTTCATCCCAGCACTACGAAAAATCATGGAAGAAAGGCAGAAAATTAACGCGAGCCAATCAGAGAGAATAAGACAACTTTAGGCGCGAAACAGACGGCTATATAATTATGACACCATTTTCGGATTTTCATGCGGATAAGATTCTCATAAATATTCTCTCCTACTCTTCTTAGGACTTCCTCATCACTAACTCGGTCGATCCATTTGATACTCGTCATTCTTTTACTAGCACCACATTTCGAAGTCATAAAGTCAAAGGTAATTAAAGTCAGGAGAGATGAAAGAAAATCATTTACGGCAGTCATTGTATTTCTCGAAGCTGGAAGACGAACTTAAAGCTTAGCACCATGGTTATAACCAATAATTACGACTAAGCTAAATGTGATCGGAATTGTTTATGCTAATCTGTAGCCTTAATCAAATATATTACAAACTGATCAACAATCGTTGCTCTCGACAATCAAATCAAATATCCTCCTGGAATACATAGATGCAAATGGCGCAAAGCAGTTATTCGTGTTTTTGACCCTGTTCCACCAATTTTAAAAATCTGAAAAAAATTAGGAATATAGTTTGATGTAGGGGTAACAACATATATTTTTTTCGGCGTGTCTATTATTTCCTAATTTTTTTTAAATTTAATTTTGAATATGTCAAACTTATGTAAAAGTTTCGGTCTAAAAATTTTGAAAAAAATCAGGGTGGTAGAACGTAATTGTATTTACATTTTAAATCAAGATAACGATTTTACAAAAATAAAAACTGGAGATACAGTCAAAAAACTAAAAATCGTGTTTCAATTTTTTTTGGGTTATTATCCATTGTTAAGGTCTGAAACTTTGGGAAACACATAATATTTTATGCATTTCAAGTGTATATTTTTTATTTTTCAAAACATCGGGGGGCACTTTTCACCATCTTAACCGGCTAGACCCTTTAGGTTCTTAGAAATTATTTCTTTACTTCCACTTAACAAAAAATCTGAGTGGTACTTAAGGGTCAACCTAATCTAAATTCTTTCTCCCTTTCATTCCTGTCAGTCGGCTTGTGGTTTTGCGCGCACCAGCAGCGAAAGACAATGACCATGCCCAATCTTCTTCCCTCCGTCCACATCCCCTTTCCTAAGCGGCGAAAGAACAAGTGTTGTGATGGCCACCGCTATGCATTCAATGGGATAGGACACGCCACGAGGTCGCCCTCTTCACGGGTAGGGTAGGGAGATGGAGATTTGAATGCGTGGGTAGGCTCTCAGCAAAGAAGGAAAGACTGCCTTCGTCTTACAGTTCGACGAAATATCCCAGGAAAGAGCTTGGCTCGACTTCGTTAAAACGTTGCGTACGGGTGTAATGATGGAAAAATTTCAGTCGAAATCTAATTTTCGAGCAATCTATTTATAGTCGAAATGAAAAGCTTGACTTTTCAACAAAAATCGAAATTTGGATCAAAAGATCGATAAGTCTAAAATATCGACGGTTCTTTTTCAAACGGTTTGCACAAAACATGATTATTAGTAGATAAATTTACAAATGTACTCATATTTAGCTTTTGGGATCACCGCTGGCAGCCGTTAGACCTCCTAGAAATTATTAAGTAAGATCAATTGAATGGGATTTTTCTTGATGATGGAGGGCGTGCCTTTTCGATTATACCGGCCTTTGATAAAAGTCTTTCACTCGAAACGGATGACTTTATCATAGGCCGGTGGTGACGCTGCTGAGATAAAACGAAAGGGACAAGATCGAAGCTGAAAAATCGAATTCGGATCGAAACTCGAATATCATGGCTATATCTCGTTTTTCTCGATATTTTACTATAAAAATTCGATTTTCGATTTTAATCGAAATCGATTTTTCCATCAATAGACGAATGGCGAGAATTCTCATCATCCGTACGCAACCGGTGAGGTTATTTCAGTTATATTACGAAACAGCGAGAGACTTCTAAAATAATATCCGATGAAGACTATAACCACGATTACTATGACATTCGTGACTCTTACAATTAACTTACTCTCATAATAAAAACTATGATTGAAATTAATTTTATTGTAATATGGCAGTCATTTCTAGTTCTTTTCTGACACGTCATGAAATTCAAATTTCTTCGACCGCCAACACATAGTGGTCTTCATCGTAACTGTCTGGCTTTATTCATCCATTTAAGGATGACGATGATTATCGTCATTTAAGTGTGTCAACTAAAATAATTTTAAAGCATACTATAGGTACTTGGCAGTACGTTTTCAGTTATTGTTCGTCACTCATTACGAATGGACGTATCGTAATGTTAGATTAGGTAAAGTTATATTTTAAAAATTAGCTTTTCAACCCTATTTAAACCTATGGCAGTTCTCCCATATTGGCAAATACATTGTCAATCCCAACACCTCTATCCAGGTACATCGTTTCTCTAGATACAACGCTCCCTTTAACCATATGTGCCTCAAAAAGTCAAGATGGTAGCCTAAGTAATGAACGAGCAATGCACCAAGATAGGAGAAATAATATGACCAAAGAATGCAAGAAAAGTTACGAAAAACTAATAATTAATTAATAAAATAAAACTTATAAAAATAATGATAATAATAATAAACTAATAAAAAATTTATAATTGATAGATAGGTGATTCTCTAGCAAAGCAATGGTGTACTTCAAAATACAGTATACATTATTTAGACAGACAAGGAGCAGCAAAGTACGCACAATGAAAGAATAAATATCATGCAGATTAGCTATCCATGCATGAAAGCTTATAGCAAAACTTTTCGTCAAGAGTTAGGACCTATTTCTTCTGGAGAAAGTTGCGAATTTGAAGATGAAAAATTCCCTCGGCAGTAGGGAGAGTTCCGTTATATGGTTCTCGTGAAAATAACTCGCTAAAAATCCATTAACACAGAAATTCACGCTCATATGGTAATCCTGATATCCATATGACACTGCTTTCGCTAAGTCACTAAAAAAATATATTTAAGAACCACGGAAACCATCACTTCACAGGAGTTGATAGAATGTTTGCCCGTGGTTTTGATCGTCATATGTTTGGCTAAGTTCTAACAACACGTATCTCAAAAATAGCAACTTTTCAGGAGAACAAAAGAAACTATATATATTTTTTAAATTGTAAACTGGAATTAAAAACCAAAAATTCATAAAACTGAAAAAGAAGCATACATTTGCAAACAAATAGTTGATTTTTGCTTGAATTTTATTTTTTGAATGGCATTACACTTTGTTTAAGGGGTATGGTATTGGAGGAGGTGTCCGACAGCAGAGGTCATTTGCGCCATGAGGGAAGGGTAGGTAAGGAAGGGTGGAGTGAAACCCGGCGTGGGCTTTAGCCTGCTCTTAACGAAAGGCGCCAAGGGGACCACGGCTTAAGGTCCCATCCGACGGACGGACTGTTGTCCTTGGAATGTCCTCGACATAACATTCAAGCAGGGATCGGGCAGTCTCTGAAAATCTCTGCCACCGCCGGGATTTGAACCCGAGCCCGTTGGGTGGGAAGCCAACACTCCAGCCACCACACCAACCCGATCACCACTTTGTTTAAGATAGCCGTCTCGAATCGGCCAAATTTTGATATACGTGTTGTTAGAACTCAGCCATCGATATACGTTTTGATCCGCTAGCGCAGAAATTTTGGGCACTAATATTTTGAGGCTAAAGAAATGTCGATATCTATACTTACATAGTATCCCAAAAGCCGCCTAAATTGGCATATAGCCTGAGGATATCAGTCGTCAACAAAAGAAGAGGTGATGAGCGTTGGTAATATGTGACGACTGAGTCCAACCTAGCATTCACTAACCCGTTTCCGCCCACCGTAGTCACATGGCTGCGTCCTAATATGCAATTGAATACAGCTTTCCGTGAGAAACAGTTTAAGAGGTACCTCCAGGGTGTTTGGCAGGGGGTGATCAAGCACAAGCATGCAGCATGCAATAGAATCGTCACATGCACACCACACGGTCCAAAAACGTTACGCAAACTAACAAATTGTACTACCACATGCTGTTAGAAATTATAATAAAATTCAGAAACATGCATTAAGTTTTACATAAGTTAGTAGGCTACACTACAAGCCATCTAATCTATTTGTGAGTTCTAACGCTGTCGTTATAATCTCTTATTGATCGTGGAAAAAAAGATATTCTGAATTTGTCTGTTCTACCGTCCATCTGTCTTATTTTATTTATATGATCTGATCTTCCGTAGTACGCTGGCATTCGTAAGATATGGCCAACTCCGTTAGAAAAGACACTGACTGCTCTTGAATTTATTTAAAATATTTAGTCTATTTTTCATCCTACGGTCAGAAAAAGATTTCCATCCGATTTTATTGCAAGTATCTTAAAATTAAACATGTATATGCATTTTTGGATTATTTTTACACTCCTTCATTCAAAACTATGTTAGTCCTGATGATTTGTCTTTCCTAACAAGGTTACTCGATAGATCATGTGAACAAAAATCACCCACAGCTAATGGACAAAAATAGTCACTACGAAATTTTTTCACGAGAAATGTCCCTTTCTAACCAAAAATTTATCTTGCATTGTTTCCTCCATTGATTGGACACATTGTCCTTCCGTCCTTGACGGACCTTCCGAAGTGGTGAGAATTGCATTTGAAACGCCATTGTGACACAATGGATAAAAACACTCACAAATTTGGAGAAATTTCCACTCGTCTAATTTACCTTTCTCTTAACCTCATTCCGTGTCCCGAATTTCTGCTTGTTCCAGAACTAATTCACGTTAGTCATGACCTAATATCGTGTACCAAATTTTTTTCACTTTAGCCAGATAGTGGCGAAATATTTTTCGAGCCAAATTTAGTTTCATTCATGGGCGTGCCCAGCGAGGGGCAGGGGGGGCAGTGCCCCCCCCCCCCCTAAAAGCAAAAATCGCAAAAGTCATTAAGCAAAATCATTACTGAATTGAAACGAAAGTACTTAACGAATTTTCCTCAAACCAACGAAAAATGGTATGCATTAGTATAAGTAACTAAAATAAAACTATTTTTTCAAGGAAATAATTTCATAAACTAATACAGCGCTGTTATAATTTTCTTGAAATGTTGGTTTCATTCACCTTTTCCATGCTAAAATGTCAAAACTTGACTTACCCCCCCTAGATCATGGCTTGCCCCCCCTAGACCGAAGCTTGCCCCCCCTAGACCATGGCTTGCCCCCCCTAGTTATGATCCTGGGTACGCCCTTGGTTTCATTATTTATTATTCCTTGAAATTAGCAATATTCTGCCACTATTTCAACATTACGATGATAAAATATTTTATTTTTCGAATTTCGACCCTTCCCCCCTGAATTACATTTGAGCGAGGGTCAGGGGTTCACCTAAAGGTCTCAAATTTTTCACGCCTTATTTGTGGTCGGTCCCACAACTTCTTTTTTCAATGGGCCAGATGGATTTGAAAAAAATCGATTTTTCCGATCCGCTCTGTTATACGCCCGTGCCATCTCAAGAGGGGAAGGACTGAGGAAGGAAAAAAGGATAGGAGGCATCGCCGCGATGAGAGCCCGACGACACCTCCAAGGAAGGGATAGGTGTGGAAGGGAAAGATAGGGAATACCCGAACCGCTGTGGGAACGACCTACTAACTACTACCGAAACGACACTACTAACGAAACCATGATTTAATGTTTCTACAGAGAGGAAAAAAATTCCCATGAAGAAGGAAATTTCTACGATTTTCCGTAGATTTTTCAATTCATCACAATGCTTTCTCTCAACATGATCTCCAATGGACATCCTTCTTTCTCTCCGTCCTATCCATTACTTAATACACCAAGGGTGGAGTGCGTCATGAAAAAATATTTGCCTTACCCGGGAATCGAACCCAGATCTCCCGATTGCCGGTCAGGCGTATTAGCCAGTTACACCACCCGCCCATTTTCCTAGAACTAACTTCGAGATTCGATTGCCGGAGAAGTCAAATAATTTTTCAGAGTGAACTTCAATCGTGGTGTATTTCACTTTGCACCCAACTTCGTACAAAGTCACTTGGTACATGCAGTGCTATTCATAGCTGCTTCCGACCAAATGCTAATTGGTTCCTCAGTGGAAACAAAGCTGTCTGAATGGCATCATCATCACTGGTCAACAATCCTAGGATTGGTTTGACGCAGCTCTCCACTCAGTTCTCCTATCAGCTAATCTTTTCACACCTACGTATTTCTTCTCTTTCACATCTCTCTTTACTTGTTCCATATATTTTGTTCGGGGTCTTCCTTTTCCATTCTTGCCTTCCACTTGTCCTTCAACGATTGTCTTCATCAGACCATCATGTCTCAAGATGTGGCCTATAAGGTTGTTCCGTCTTCTTATTAAGGTTTTCATGAGGCTTCTCTTCTCTCCTACCCTTCTTAGGACTTCCTCGTTACTAACTCGGTCGATCCATTTGATTTTCATCATTCTTCTGTAGCACCACATTTCAAAGGCCTCTATCCTTGCTTTCTCCGCTGCGGTCATTGTCCATGCCTCACTTCCGTATAGGAGCATACTCCAAATGTAGGTTCTTATAAATTGTTTCTTTACTTCCATATTTAAGTTTACCGCTGTAAGCAGGTCTCTCTTTTGGTGGAATGCTCTCTTCGCCTGCGCTATTCTGCTGGTAATTTCTTTCTTACTTCTCCCTTCACTAATTATCTTGCTTCCCAAATAGGCGAATTCATCCACCTCTATAAGTTTTTGCTTCCCTATTTTAATGTTAGTCTGAATGGCACACTCGAAGGAATTGTTACCAAGTCGTTTCGGTGATCCAAGAATGCCATTACCCGTCTTCAGGTCAAGCCGAGGTCACTCACGAGGCAATTACGCTTAATTCACTTTATCTCTCTCGGAACAACCGATCTTCATGCTTCCCAAACATTCGTATGCACCGGAGTGTTGCGGACGAACAGCTGACCTCAACAGCCTCTTAATTTCACTCTCTCGTAAATGCAAGTGAACTTGCCAAATTAACGATTCGCAACCCGACGATCCGGAAGTTGGCAAACATCCCGAAAGGTAATCAAAGCCTTGTAAGCCTTTTGGCACCGAAATCGGGATTTGGTTTTTTAATTAACAGTTGAATGTCTTCCTCTCGAAAGTTTTTTTAGGAACGCTGTGGCGGATCGTCTCCCTCATTTGTTTGCAGCGGTCGTCGTCAGATTCGATCGGCAGAGCCAAAATTCGTAAGAACGGAAATGGAAAAGGTTCTTCGTGATGGAAAATAAGGAAGTGTTTTCTTGATTAAATAAAATTCAAGTAGCGTAGTAAAATTAATACGCCATTTATAGAGAAGAATCGTGTATAAACTGTACCTACTCAATTAATAGCGCCATTTATTGCAGTAAAAGATGAAAATTCATCGCGAAGAGTAAAAGAGATGAACGAGTCAATTAGAAATGGAGATGAGAGGTCTGAATAAATAACAGAAAAATAAAAGCCACTTAGCAATATCTAGCATAAAGTTATTGATATTAGTATAATAAGATATTGCAATATCTCCACTAATATTTGTTTTAGCACGGCAACCCAAAAGACAATGACAGCCTTAAACACCTCCGGATACCGAAACCGGGGTTTGATTTTTATTAAACTTAATTAAATATATTTATTAATTAACTGAATATATTTTTTCTTAAATTCTTCATAAAATTGTAGGCTCTGTTTCCACAAAGTAAGGAAGCTTCAAATCTCCTGAGCAGCACCGTGCGAAACTTACATTAACGTGTACGACATTATGAATAATAAATGTCGTTCTGTATCATTCTTCAGAAGAATGCACTACATTCAACCATGTTCGTTCAATATAAAGCTGATGACGATTAAGTGTCTTGGTATACAGGTCTTGGAGAATTTGAATTGCAAATATTTGCTACAGTTTCAGTACATTTATACACCCTTATCAGGGCTATGAATGAATATGAGTACTTAATTTTGATACATAAAAGATATAAAAAGTTATAAAAATGTTTTAACATAAATAAATAAAAATAATTCAGTTTTAAATTAATTAAAAAAAAGATGCTAAATTGTTGACATACTTTTTTAGTTGAATTGTTTTTGCCTGTAGGTGTTAACTAAGCTAGTAGAGTTCATAGTTACCTATAAATTTTGATGAATTAAATAATACTTATGCTTAAATTGTCGAAGCTTGTTCTTTAATCATAGCCTTCATTCATTTATAGTCCTGATATAAATATGCCGAAATATTGGCAAAAATTTGCATTTAATTTCTTCAAGACACATACTGCAAGACATTGAATCAATATTAATGAAAGAGGCCAATATAGAGAAATAAAAACTAAATTTGTAAAGCCAATGCCTTAAAGAGGCAATATACGACCGATTGAACTGGAATGATGTGTCTTCTTCAGGGTAATTCTGTCCGCTCACGTCCTTATCAATCGGCTTCATGCCGACCTAGACTTTTGTCAACGTGTTTTTGCACAGGAGAACATCCATTAAAAGAAACTACCCTTCGGAAGAGACTTTAACCCCTTCCACTTCGATTAATTTTCTGAATATCGTGCTTCTATCTTCTATATTATTTCTACTGTATAGTTACCTTTTTCTCAATACGCAACCAAACTCTACAAATGAGGTACCAAAATGCACAAAATTTATCACAGAACATGCGAGGGCATATCTTACTTCCTATATATTGCTTTTGTTTCCTAAAATTGGTTTTTAAATAGTTAAAAAAAAACAAAAAAACAAAAGAAAAACAAAAACCGGTGAATATTCCTGACGTTAACGGCGCACAAACTGACACATTTGTTCATTTGCAACAATATCTCGCATTCTTTAAATAACTTTTATCAAAATGCGGCTGATTCCACATTCAAGTCTCCTGTTGATACGTAAGTATGAGTCATCATGTGCGTTTAACAGAGGATAGTGTAATTACTTCCAATGTTGTGTTTAAAGAGGTCCTCTGACCTCAATTTGCGAACATGAACATTCCAATTAAATTTGTACATAAGACCCTGCCTTTTTTTCTACATTTTAATATTATAAACGCGCCTATCCCTCTGTGGACCCGCATTGAAAAGAGCGGGGGAAGCCGCTGGGAGCGGGCACAGCACGCTCGTTCTCTATTTATTTTTTCTGTGGTTCTCTTTTAAATGATAGGTAATGAAATGATGTTTTGCAATCAATGTAGCACCGTGAAATAAAATGTGATAATTAAATATGGAGAACACAGCTTCCGCTACTCGAATAAAATCATTTTAATCCTTCCAATTCATCATATTTCATGAAATATTAATTATTCATGTATACTATGAATGTTTTAACATTGTTAACCTTTGAAATTAAGGCGCGACCGGAGTTGGAGCCCCTTATTCGCCAATTACTATTGAAAAACCAAGAACCTTTTCTTACAGATCGTGAACATTCATGCGGATTATTTTGAGTTTGATTTTTACATACCCATCAGTCTTCTTTGGCCTCTTAGTTAATTTCATTTGCGTTTCACACTTAGGACATTCATAATTTGACGTAATCAAACCTTCATTCACACACCAATTTAACACACTTTTGTCCGTAAACAGGCAATACAGCGAAATATCCGCTAGAATATTTAACCTCTCTTGAAAAATCATCCAAATTCTTTTTGTAATCCACTTCCGTCAAAGTCATGTTCGAACGTTTTATGAATTGGTAACTTCGATAATAAATCCGATTTGTTGATAAATATGTAGTTACGGTAGTAACCATAACGCGCGGGGAAAATAGTTCTAGAAACCGCCGCCAAGGCGAATAAGGGGCTCCAACTCCGGTTCAACCGAAATTAATTACATTCTGCCTCTAAATAGTGCTAAAATTATGAAAATCCGATGACGAGATACACTCGTCATTGAGCGGTTTGGCATCGAATGTTCATGACGAGCTAGGCTCGTCATTACAGCGTATGGGGTTAAGGCCAATCTCCAGAGCTAGTTGGACTTCCTGGGAGTCTACGTGCTCAGCAATCTGTGGTAAACGCCAAGTTCCGACAGGCTCCAAAAAAACCACTTAAACACGGCCGTCGAGAACGCTACGGAAGCAATTCTTCAAAAATTTTATCAAAACGTCAACTGCCCCGTACTCGAAGTGTGCTCGGTACGCCTGAGAACCAAACCTCTCTCCTACTAAGGTTAGAAATCTCTGACGAAGGAAGAGTATTAGCTTACAAAATCAGCCAAGCTTGAAGACAGAAAGGTGTGAAAACTTTTTTATCTTTACCTTCATATCTCTTGCATACAAAAACCTTCTATATGTAACACAATGAAGCATTTCCCTGCATGATATTCGATCAACCATGGATAAGAGCGCATTTATAATGCAATTCAACAACACGTTGATACAACAGAATGGAGTATAAAATCTGCTGAAAATCACGTTGCGAATCTTCGTTGTTTGTTTTGTATTTTTTTTATTTTGGTTTATGTATATTTTTTTGTGTGATGTAACCTATCAACCAAGCTGGTACTTTGCATTTTATATTTTTGTCTTAATGTACTTCCTGACTTTATGTTACCACCCGACTTCATGGTCGACTTGTAACAATTTATGTAATAATAATAATAATAATAATAAATAACCGCAGCCATATAACTACACCATACCGCACAGATTATGTGGGACTCTCGACGCAAAACTACCCACTATTTCCTTTTCATACTGTTACAAATGTGCTGCTTAATCCATGATAAAATTGGGTCGGTTGTCGAGTTTTGGAATTAAAAAGTATGGAAATTACCATTTGTGTTCTTCCATCATGGATGTATCGAAATTCCACCACACCAAGCCATAGACGATTTTATACGTGCTGCTTAATGTTTTACTAACCAAATCCGTCAATTAATTTGTTTTTGAAGCTGGTAGAAATAATCCCACTTTGCTGAAACAGACGGATGATGATTGGATTTCAATATGGACGCCCACTGTCTGTAAATAAGGTGAAAGTGTAACATAAATAAAGCTAGGACAATTGAAAGATAATTTTAACTATCACTATCCAAAACTATTTTTTTCCTAAATATTTACTTTTTTATGCTAATAGAATGTCGATCCCATTAGATTTTGAGGCGTTACCACCCAGTTTAACTATTTGACCAGCGGTCATTCTGAGAAACATGCTTGATAAATTCACCTTCAAAATATTATGACAGGATAATTTAAGACGACCATGGGATGGAAACGCCTAAATATCTTAAAAATCTCAAGTAGACATTTTTCTGGTCGGAAATGTGTTAATGAGTAATATACAGTGGAACTTGGTTATAACGTCATCAAAGGGATCAGAAGATTTTTAACGTTATATCCGAGTGACGTTATAAAAAAGCAGCATTAAATCTGAGTGAAAGGACAAAGTAATAAGCTCTTATAAAAATTTTTTTTAAAAACCAGCCTTTATATTTAGATTACAGGGGATGAGCAACGTTTATATATGACACAAAGCAAAAAAACTCAGTGACCCCGAAAAACCAAAAGTGACGTATTAAAAAAGTCACTATATTTATTAAATTTTCAGTGAATGGTAAGCCCCCTATGTTTCAAAATGCCACCCCTATGCTTTTAAATGCCTACTATGTGGATATGCCTAAAGTGGATAACTTTTACTGTGGTCGCAAAACACGAAAATCGACCATTTGGAACTTCTTAGATCAAAAACATGTTTTGGGGGGCTATAGGTTGACTGGGGGGTGGTTAAAGGGGGGTTGGAGAGAAAAAGTTATATTTTCATGTACTGTCATCGGAAATGAAGAAGTGTGCAAAATTTCAGCGTTTTTGCTTCACAGGAAGTGAGTCAAATTTGAGTTACAAGATTTGTACCAGACAAACAGACAAACAGACGGGTTGGTGAGTTGATATAAAGGCTGGAAAAACGCAAATGTTCTGCTATATACAACACTGTTTACTGTGATGTGACTGATGATGTACGGTAACTAACGAAACAAACCATACAATACAGTGGGCCTGTGTCAGTGACCTTGTAGAATGGGAAGGGATAAGACCCAGGTATACGGGATAGCCCCCGCTCCCTCCAGACACCAATTAAACAAAAGAGTTGCATTCCGTCACCAGCTCAGCGTCCAGCTTGTGACCTGTTTTTGCTTTTGATGTTTCTACACATGGTTTCTATGAACTTTGGGACATAATACAATCACACTACCAATTTTGCAACTTAAGAATCGCAAACTTTTTGACGCTATACCCGAGCGTCGCAACATTTGTTGACGATATAAACGGGTTTTCGTACAACATGAAATGTTCAATTTTGGCTGGTCTGTATAAAATGTGACGTTAAACCCGAGTTGACGATACAGCCGAAGCCGTTATAACCAAGTTCAACTGTATTATGAAAAAATAAACCTTGTCCTCATGAACATTTTCTAATTACACATGACCAGTCTCGACATTATTGGTCAATTTCAGGTATATTTCAGGAAATGTATTCTATTTTAAGTTCCTCTTTAGCCAATTACAATTTCTAAATGTTGAATGCTCAGGTGTGCACGACACCGCTGAGAACCAAACTTTTTTCCCGTCAAGGAAAGGTATTTATGAGGCTAAAAAGATCAGGTATTAGCTTACGAGATCAGCCAAGCTTGAAGCCAGAAAGGCGTGAAAATTGTTTATATCTTTCACCGGCATCTCTCGCCTCCAGTAACCCCCATGCATAACGTAATGAAGCATTCATCTACGTCTGCTTAAATGGCTTTTCATCGAGCTGAGTTGAAACAAATGGTTCCATAAAACTGTAGGCTCTGTTGCCACAAAATAAGGAAGCATCGGATCTGCTTAAAAGCACGGCGCGGAACTTGTATGAATGTGTATTACCCTTCGAAAAAACTAACTATGTCCCGTCGGAATACACTTCCTAAGAATTCACGACCTGATTCAACAATCTACGTTCATTATAAAGCTAGTGAAAAAATTAGATTTTTACCTATTGAGTAAATCTACAATTTTAAAGTCGTTAGTACTTGAAGAAAGCTCGGAACAGCTAAGCATCGAACTTTTTCTCGTCGAGGACTAGGATCTCTGAGGTTGAAAAAATTGACATTAACTGAAGTATTTGTCCAAACTCGAAGACAGAAAGGTGTCGAAAATGTATACATTTTCCTACCAATCTCTCGTCTGCAATAACTCATGGCAAAAAATCGTCTACCAATTGATATTTCATGAAGCCTGGATGAGACCACTCCCAGAAACCTGACAGCTACTATTTTGTGAATCATTCCCTCAGAACCTAAGCCGATCTATTCAAGGAACAGCCACCAAAAAATAATTCCTTATTGGTTCCTACCTCACCGCTATTCTGCTATGAAGTCAGTATATATATTTAATAGAAAAAAGCACGAAACTCTATGAGGCAATAATTTATATAGTTGGATCAGGATAGTAAAATAACACCGCAGAACTTATTTCTGCCTCTTGATACGGTATGACGGATTTCATGGGATAAAATATAAAAATATAAAAATCTCTGATGTTAGCGCCGTGAGAAATATAACTGATAATGCTTAACATAATAAGGTACATATCGAAAGGTAACATTTCGACGATTATATCCAAAGGCGGATTTAGGGGGGTGGCACGTGCGCCCCCAGACGCTTAAAAAAGACATGAGTTTTAACACGATTATCATTACGTTCGTTTTTTGTGCATTACGAAGCCTCAATCATTTAATTTCATATTAATAACTTTCATGTCTAAATAAAGAGAATATTTCGTACAGTAATTTTTGCATGTTGTTTTTAATCTTAAATATGAGAAGACAATTTGCCTGTCAGACCCTTTGTCCCCCCCAGAAAAAAAATCTGGATCCGCTCTTGATTATATCCAATCTCTTTTATTATTTATATCTTAATTTTTTCATTACATTTACCTTAAATATAAAAAACAGGCGTGTAGAAAAACATTTTCCGATTATATTTACTAAATATTTACCACTGCTTCAAGGAAAGACAAAACAAAAATTATGCACATATTTACGAAAATTATATTCACGGCATATCTCAGAAGGTTACCTATCAACAAGGGGTTCAGCATCTTGCAAATTTGTGCGACATACGTGGATCATTTGCAATTCTTCCACCTCAAGTCACGGTTTCTTCGTTTGCCCGGATATTTAAGAATACATTCCTCTTAAGAGAAAGGGAAAATGGACTATTCTTGCATTACCGAGAATTCTTTTCTTCTTTTCAGGTCACGAATAATGCATTGCAACCATCCGTACCATTCACGGCGTCGCGTGCAGATCACGCGAAAGATATCACTTCTTTAAAATAACTATCATTCGCCATTTCTACCGTTCTGCATTTCAAATTCGTACGTTGACGCTTACAGGATGCTCAAAATTTTGCATACATAAGACTCTTTAAAAAAAAAATGCCCAGAATGCATGGCCCACTTCGACGGTACAATGCATTTTTCGATAATTTATTCAATCGATCAAATCCATTCAAAGATAGACATTCCTACATTGTATTCTCTCCGGGTCATTCTTAAACCTTTTGTCTTTTCAAGGAATTTACGTACCTTGAAAGATCGAGGTGATTGCTCGTAGAAGAGAATTTTGAACAAAGCTCTATACCCACGTATTCTTTCGTCTGTGTTTACTTTTCAAAAAGATTCAAAAATATTTTTGCATAGATAAAAAAATCAGATGAAGCGTTCAGATGATCATCTTTGATAGAACGCTATAAAATACGCAGTGAATGTATTAAATTTCATTTAGGTCTATCCAAAAATCTATCATCTCTAAAAGGCAATTAGTCAGCCTATGATTTAGTAGATGACCTTAATAGTTCAAGTTCACTCCTGCATTAATTCCCACGGCGTCGAGTTTAGAATCAAGATTATCCCCCGTCCAAGCTAAAATCTCCAAGGTGAACCTTTTCAAAGCGAATTTTTTTTATCTACTGAATAACAAAATTTAGGAGCGGTCACGTAAAATATACGTTAAGATTTTGTCAGATTATTGCCCTGTTTCCGTTTTTTAAGTCCCCCGAGCACATTAACGTAAATTATAGGAAAATTAATTATTCCCTAGCTAGTGCCGTTTAGAAAAAGAGAATACATCATTTTCTAAGGAAAATAACATCTATACTTCCAGGAAACGGGCAAATAATTTCATTCAAAACAATTGACGCTACTCCTAATTAATTGAGAACATTTTAAGCGAATGTGTAAATTTTAAGGAAAGTACTTTTTGCTGATAAATATATAGGAATATAAAAATGTATTCATAAACTTTCAGTTTTTTTCAGTTCATAAAATCTCAGTTTTTATTAAAGCTCAGTCAGTAAGCAGGAGGTTCCCTTGCCCTTCTTTCCACTTGTACATCTGCTAATATTTTCTTCAGGCCACAATGCAGAATGACAGAAATGACTAGCATCTTCACATTGCGATGGTATGGAGACTTCATTTTAAAAACGAAAATGGTCGTAATTTTATGCATAATTTGTATAATTTTAATGCAATTTATGTAATTTGACTAGGATAAGACAACAACGTCGAGGAAAATTATTTGTGCCATAAGATGCTTAACCCTAGATTATTAAACCTGGCTCAGAGTCACGTGGTCACCAAACCTTGGTCATTTTGACGACGCTATTTTTTACCTTCCAATGAGATTATTTTTGTGCTTTAAACGTTTTATTTCCTATATTACTTATTTGTATTATTTTATTATTTATTCTTATCCACTATTTATCTGAGATTTTTAATTGATTATGTACACTTTTAAGTTTAGGTCATTTGAAATTTTTAATTTTTAAAAATATAAATTTTGCGATGAAAAGGTGCTGTAGAAAACTTTTTAAAATACCATAAAATACGGAATTTTTTATAACAAAATGCATTTTCCAAAACTTTGGAATTTTAATTTGGCGAGTCGTAAAAATTATGATGGTTTGGTGATCCAGGTTTTATATCCATTGGATGAAAATAATCTCCTAAATTAGTGCCGTAAGCAATACTACAGATAACTTTTAACATAATACGGTCAATACATTTCGGTGATTATGTATCATCTCTTTCATTATTTATATCTTAAAATTTTACCCAGAAATCAACGGAGGCAAAATCCTGGAGTAGGTAAAATGAACAAACAAAAACTCATATTTTATGAAAAATGAGAAGAATCGACTACGTGATGTTAACAAGCAGTAAAAATTGAGAGAAAAAGATATATATTGTCACTTATAACCAGTGGCGCAGCGAGGGGGGGTATTGGGGGATAAACCCCCTCACCCCCCAGAGCTCAGAGAAATTTTTAAGTTTGATCCATTTTACTTATTTGGGTCAGTATTACTTATAGAATAGTGTTAGAATTAATCAAATATCCCTCAGAGAGCCGTAAAACTCGCCATTTTGAACCATTATTCTTAAAAAATTCTGGAGGAGGGCCCCCGTTACTCCTGCTTACCCTGGTGTGTATGCAATACCCCCACACCCGTAAGTATTATTTGCGGCTTAAACCCCCGCTAGCCTTAATCATTAGCTGCCCCCTACTTTAACTGACCTCTGCTCTCATGGCTACGACACGTAGTTTCTTTCGCGAATCCTAGGGTAGGTTGGGCCTCCTAAGTTAGCACGTATCTTATGCACGGCGTCTTAATCCGGAAATAATTTTATCATGCATGGACTGGATTTTTCTGAGCACAACAATGGGCGACCTCAGAAAAGAACGAGGCCATATGTTGGGGTTGCGTCACGTTGGATGGGATCTTATTCGCCGCAGTCCGTTGATAAGAACGTCCCACAGAGGTGGCGAGCGTTCATGAGAATCTGTTCAAACTCGACTCACACGCACCGTCTGCATTTGATCGACTTGGCAAGAGGTACGTCCCAATTTCATTCGCTAGAGCAAAAGTGACCTTCCATCCAAATAGAAAGCCTTGATAGGGTTGTTCACCAATTTTTTTTACTGTAAGACACGGTCTCAGGTGACGATGTTTCTTAAATAAGGACGAATCCTCTGGAAGAGCAAAACATTTATGTGACGAAAACCATTGGTGTAATTTTGAACCCAGGATTTTACATTGTATTGACAAGGGGAGAAAAATGGAGTTTTTAGAACAGTTTGAGATTGTGAATTGCCCCACTAAACTTTGTAATGACCATATGTTCCCCTCCCAATCACCATTACTTAACGTCACAGTACATCCCCCTACGACTCTCAACCTTGATTCCCTCATGTCTTTTAAACCTTTTGAGAACCCCTCCTTCCTTTATCTTTTTTCCTTGTCGTTTATCCCATGCAAGCCAGCCCAAGGCCCCCCACTTCTTTCTTCAAAAAACAGCTTTACCCGTCATCAATGTTCCTTCCCACCCCTCCTTTTTTGCTTCCCCTCCCCCCGCCCCTCCATCCACGATTACCTATTTAAGAGCATGCCACCCATCTAATTGCATCTGATGATAACACTAGTTGTTGAAACCCGGGTCGTGCTATTTAAAATAAAGTGTGGAATAAAACAAAGTCGTTTTATTTTATTCTATAATTTTTTTACTGTCTTAAATGAAAGTACACACCGAGGGGATACCGGCGGCAGTTTCAGTACTTTTCTATTTAAAAATTTAATCCTAAAAAGATTAAGCGAAAAGTATGAAACACGAGGACCGGCTCAGGTGCTCCGTAAGCGCACGATGGTTACCGAAGGCATGCTGACGTCACGCACAGCGAACTTCTCGCGGAACCCGTCAACCCCGTCAACAAACCTGTGATCCAGCATCAGCGGAGAAACAATGAGGGTGAAAATGGATGAAATTAGGAAGAAGGCGTATAAAATACAGCTCCGTACCGCTTTGCAAATCGACCACAATAAGAAATCCGGGAAAACGTTGGAAAATGGTTTACTGAAGCAAGGGGGGAAGACCAAAAAGTCAACGGCAAGACATCGTATCATTGCTGGGAAGATCATTTTAATATTAGTGTTAAATGTATGCTGAATTCCATTGTTGCGTATAAGAATTTGAACATCAGATAACATGATTTATTGTATGATTTGGGGTCTTCCCAAATAAGTCGATCGGACGAAAACAATTTAAATTTAAGTTATTTCGTTTGGGGTAAACATCTCTAGTGAGACCTCCTAGATCTTTACCGCACAGAAAAGACCTACACCGCTTTGGAGCCGCGTGTTAATGTGACATAAACGGTGAGTCGAAATGTGAGTACGTGATTTGAAGAAACGCTGTGGAAACCTCAGATCAAACTCGAAATGTGAATGTAAAGATAGGAATAACCCCGCCACGGAGCCCGAATTAAAACACTCCGACGGCCCAACGTGTGCGCGGACCTGAGTTTCCTCAGTGCTTTCCATCCGTTAACTTTAATTCCTATGGTATTTTGCGCTTGAGTTTAGACGCTTAGCGCCTGGAGTTTGACTCCTGTCTTGCTAGACCGATCGCCCCTGCGTCCGTCCTCGTCGGCTCTTGATGGCTTAAGGCCGTTTTACACGGTACACGAAATTGCGCAATCTGACGTACGTGCGGAGGCGCAATCAACATTGCGTCGTGTAAAGCGGTGAATTGCTAGAACCCATGCGAGACGTCAAAATAGCTCCTGTTCTAATTTCGTTCATGCATTCGCGCAATTCCTCGCCATTGTAGAAATTAATGCAGCTCTAACCTGCGCAATTTCGAGCCCCGTGTAAAACGGCCTTTAGGGATAAAGGATGCAGGTTACCTCATGTGCCAACCTTCCAAGTTTTTACCGATCGGACCACATGAGTTAAGTTGGGCTATCGGGTTTCTCCCACGAATATTAATAAAGAGGATAAACAATTGAAAAGGTATGGTACTTTTTCACACAGTTTATTTAAAACGATCGGTTTCGTCGCAGATGCGGCATCTTCAGGTACAGAAATCGTTATTTTTGTTGTTATTTTGTTGTTTATTTGGTTGCTATTATGCGTTTGTAGCGGAGGGTACCTGAAGATGTCGCCTCTGCGACGAAACCGGTCGTCTTAAATAAATTGTGTGAAAAAGTTTAATTAACAAACTTTGTGAAAATCCATTGAAAACAATTAAAAGTACCTTTTTAATTGGGTAAACAATTAGAAGTACCTTTTTCATTGTTTACAATGGATTTTCACAAATTTAACCCTTTAACCATCGAGTTTAACAAAATCCTCAAGTCAAGAGGATCCTCAAGTCGGACTCTACATGTGTTGTCACCCACCGCGCATTTAAATGGGTTTACAAAAGTCGCCACTCGCGTCGCTGACGGACAAATTGATCCGAGATTCACGGAGAAATAAGGTATAATTATGGGTATGAACCGATGTTTATATTCATGTTGATATGATCTATCAAATCCATAACTTTTCATTGATTTTCCTCGCAATCACAAAATTATGCTGCAAAATATTAGAAAAAGTGGA
The DNA here is from genome assembly GCF_921293095.1 of Ischnura elegans. NCBI lineage: Eukaryota > Metazoa > Arthropoda > Insecta > Odonata > Coenagrionidae > Ischnura > Ischnura elegans. Next base: position 40,772,837 of record NC_060257.1, read on the forward strand.
TCGCATTGCACTCATCACCGCGCCGCGGACTTTTTTGAAAGCCTATTAAAATGCGACCGAAGTGGCAACAGAAATCAGCCATGTATGACATTTTGGCCTCGTCTATGCAATCCCCTTGGTTTCCACATCATATTGGAAACGATATTTCATTCATACGTTCAGCCTCTCGGACACCTCAGCGAATGTAGGTGGAGATATCAACGGGGGAGTAGAAAGGCAGCGTCGTGCTACGGATCAGATGGGAGAATGTTATGAGAGGCTTTCCGGCCCATTAAAACCACCCCAAAGACACAATCCAAAGCCGCTGTCAACCTGATTCCGCCACAATCACCACGCTTTGTCGATAGCTTTATTGATCGTAACCACCCTCGACTATTTCGGAAAATATGAATCAAAAATTCGGTAGTCACTCGACAAATGTTATCTTGGTTTGTTAGCATATTTTACAGGGTGTACAAAGAATGAGAGGGACATTTATGCGTATTAAAATCAATAAAAATATTTTACCAGAAAAAAATGGAATTGAAATAGAATTTAATGGAATGGAGAAATATATTGACCTTGATAATTACATAATTGTGGAAACTATTGTCAGGAATAAAGTATTAGAATGTGATGTACCAATTAAAACACTACAGTCAGGAATAACATGTGTAGTGTGCAAAGTGAATTTTCATTTTCGTCTAATTGTTCATATAATCCATTAGTTTTCATGGAAATCCTTCGAGGGAAATAAATAAGGTTGTCACCTCCTGCGTGGATTTCAAATTATAAAAAAATATCGGAAGATTCTTATGTCCGTCTATAAATCATGGCTATAATTCGTCATCAAATATCAGTTCGTAGACTATAATATTGGATTGCATGTTCTATGTTGGAATTACATTGTTTATTGACGATTTATTACCTTCCAACAAACGATCGGAAAGAAATTATTCATTTTAAGTCGTGTAGTAGCAGCTAAGTATTCAAATAGTCACAGAATCGTCACTTAGTTCGTCTTCATTGGTTAATTGTTGCAGCTTGCTTCATCGCATCAATTGTCTCCACTTCTGAGGGCATTGAAATTCTAGGATTCTTGAATTTTTAATAAAAGTAAACGTATTGTTAGCTTTAGTATTAATCTAAAAACGTCGGCTTTGAGGATGTTAGTTGAGGCGAGGTGTTTGACCAAATATTTTTGGAAAATTACGAATTACATCTTACTATTAATTCATTTACTGAAAATTTATTTCCATTTATCGCATAGCTAAAATGGGTATTCATTTAAAGTCGTGCAGTCGCAGCAAAGTTTTTAAATATGCACAGAATCGTCACTTAGTTCGTCTTCATAGGATAATTATTGCAGCTTTCATCGTATCCATTGTGTTCGCTTCCGAGGGAGTTAATCCATCTCATGGATCGTAACAGGTGAACTATGCTAATTGTTCCTGAATGCTGACAAATGGGAGATCTAAAGAAACTCATGTCATCTCCCCTCATCTAATAGCACACGCAATAATACACACGCCTGGAAAATATAACACTCCTCTCACCAGGCACCTTTTAAAAGTAAACTTTCTCCCAGTTCGTCAATGCAATGATTATGTGATGTTTGCACACGAAAGTCCCGCATCCGTTACTCTCAAGGAGGAATATGTGCTAATTGTCACTTTCCCCAAGACTAATTAAGCTTCAAAACCCCTTTTAGTCTCATCTCCCAATATTTAAGGATTATGGTAATATTACCCAAGATCCTAAGAGCAATAAAACTTCCGATTGAATGGAAATAACAGGAAGCGTTCGACGACTTCCGACTAGGAATGGGTTCGGTGTCTTTTGACATGTTCATGCATGTGCGATTTCTCCTTGTGATGAGGCTCATTTAAGAGGAACAATGGAGATTGCTCAATCACTGACAGGATTATTTGTGTTCGCCGCATGACACAGGCTCGGATATTACGGTCTTCCGGTGGGTATCGTGGGACGTAAGGTAATAATGGTGAAACGTATGGCAAGATCGCTGCTACGGAAACCCATCATCTCCTAATCACTTCCGATGATATATCGTCCGATGGAGCAATTTGAGGTAAAGATGAAGCCATAAATCCCTGGCGGCTATGATATCTCTGGTCACTGATGCGAGGAAGCTTGTGGGAGTATTGGTATCCGAATGGCCCGAGGGTATAACCGTTTATAATTGGTTGACATAGGGCAGTAAATATTCTCTTCAACCGTGGAAGTGCAAAGCAAAGGGAACAGATGTAATGGATCACTTAAAGCACCTTTAGCATGCCAAAACGCTCAAATGCATTAATACGGTTTATGCAATATTCAACCCAATTTACTCTTTTTCCATCAAAATTTGCGCCTTTTTAGTCATTACGCACTTAATGTTCATATTTAGCGACTAAATTATACGAGGTGTGTCAATAATGGATTTAATTTGTTTCAACAAAACCTATCTCTCAAATTCATGGATAAGTACTAAGTAATTCGTAATTTTCCAAAAATGTCAGGTCAAACAAAACGCCTTAACTATCATCCTCATATTATCTATATAACTATCATCACTTTATTCAATAAATACATTAGCTAACAAAACTTTTATTAGCATTAAAAAGTCCAAACACTTTGAATTTGATTATTTATTGGAATTAATTTTAAATTCTTACAATTTGATATTTAAGAAAAACATTGTTTTAGCTGAAAAAATTACAAAGGCAAAATTCGATATGAATGCAACGCTAAATATTTTCTATAAATGGTTCTAAAGTGTTGAACTTGCAATTAAGATGTTTCTGATTATTCAGTTGAGATAATTCTGTTCATTATTTTAACTACAGAATGAGTTCTCTTTGGTACACTAAATTTTCACATTTCATCCAACGGCTAGCAAGAAAATGTCTTTGTAAATTTTGGATAGATTTATAAAAACCCTTACCCTCCACTTTCTTCGTGATCATTACATTTAATCGAAATGGTATGGTATTTGAAGGAGGCGACCGACAGCTTAGGTCATTTGCGCCATGAGGGAATGGTATGGAAGGAAAGGTGGAGAGAAACCTGGCGTCGGCATTAGCCTGCTCCTAACGAAAGGCGCCAAGGGACCACGGCTTAACGTTCCATCCGACGGACAGAGTGTTGTCCTTGAAATGTCCTCTACATAACATTTAAGCAGGGATCGGGCAGTCCCTGAAAATTCTCTGCCACCGCCGGGACTTGAACCCGAGCCCACGGGGTGAGAAGCCAAAATTCGACATGAATGCAACGCTAAATATTTTCTATAAATGGTTCTAAACTGTTGAACTTGCAATTAAGATGTTTCTGATAATTCAGTTGAGATAATTTTCATTATTTTAACTGCGGAATGAAGTCTGTTTAGCTACTAACACTACACTAACCACCACACCAACCCGATCCCCGCACATTTTATTGAAATAAACTATATAGTTAACAGAAATAAACTAATGTTGGTGGTTGCTTTCGGGAAATGCTGCGTGGGTAACATTATCTGCTCGACGTTTCACTCATTCTACAGGGAGCATTTTCAAGAGAATGGGAGGGAAACCGTTCTCGTCCCGACCTTATATAGGTTTCGTCAACCCATTGTTGACCCGATTTGTTTTTTCGCGGAAGGCGATAGCCGTTGACCATTAGATTGGGCCAGGAACCCTCTCCATATGCGGCTGAGGTTATATCCAGTAAACTAAATATGAACACATGCTTAAGTCGTGGGCCGTTTTCCAATTCGCTTTTATTCACCCTCCGTGCACTTACGGATGTGACGACAGCAAGGGAGGATCAAATCGGCGAGGGCGCAAGGGAACGAAGGGTAAGTGATGCCTCGTTCACATTACGATTGTCGGAGCGATCATCCCAACGATAGTTGACCGAACTAGCAGTGTGAATGCATGTCCTGACAATAGTTCACGCAGTTCCGAACGTTGCCACTTTACGATGGTTAGGCGCTGCGAAACCGGAAGAGGAGGCGACAAGAGAAAGACGAAAAGTCCGTGAAGCTCCCTTCGCTCTATTTATTTTTCATGGATTTTTCCCAAGCAAGGAAGAATATGGGCGGGCGAAAAATTATTCGCTAAATACACGTTGAAAACGGTAATATCTTGTCCCTGCATACCTCAACAGCTTTGCTAACCGTCAATTTCCCGTTCACTTTAGATGTCAGCACCAGAGGGCAGCACAGGTTTTAACCATCGTCGTGTTACGATAGTTCCGACAATTGCTGGAACAATCGTAATGTGAATGAGGCATGAACAAGGGATCGCGGATGCTCCCTCGTTAACGTGCCCTCGTAGGAAGTGGACGTGAAAATGGCGGCAATGGATAACTCAGAAATCTTGAACTGGAGTTATAAGGAATTTAGTGTTTATTATGTGCAGAGAGAGCGTCCAATCGGTGCCAGAAAAGTCAAAATACTAAGCAGTCTAAATTACAAACGTAAACAAACAGAGAAGCGGGGTGCAATTGATTCCCTATATCAACTATCAGATGTCCTAACACTACCCTGCGCTTCACATTTCGTTACTGTCAATAGTTCGCATTATTTCCGTTCACACTTTATGGCGCCAGTAGAGCATTAGTAAGGGAGCAGGGTGCAAGTGAGAAAGGGAACGAGGGAATGAGTGCATACTACGTGGATTGGAATACGGCCGTGTTCAGCAAATCAGACCCATCACGTGGTCTTTAACTTTGCCATTTGAATCTCTGTCCCATGCGAAGAAGTCGAAAATCGCTTTACAATTCAATTCAATTAATTTATTATCGTGGACCGTTTGGTCCGTGAGATAATTTACAAGTGCACAACAATTCAGCAAAAACCATTTGACAAAGGTTCAAAGAAAAAAAAATACCACAGCAAGACTCGGTAAATGCAAAAAATAGAGAGAAAAAAACAAAAACAAAATATAAATCTATGCAAGCATACCTATACATACAATTGCATCCCGAATGCGGATACCCTGGTATCTAGCCACTCAACATTTTCAGACAATTAAATACATTTGAAACAGTATCACTATTTATTCTGAGAAAAATATTCAGGTGTAACAGAAAAACGTAGGACCAATAGAAAATTATATCATGAATACAGAATATAGGGTGTTTGTAAATGAATGTCGAGGTTTTAACGCTTAATAATATTTATTACATTAGAGAGTCGTTCACTCGTAGCCCAAAGAAAGCAGTCCGGAAGGCTAGTCGTCACATGTGCATTTCCGCTAAATAACAAAACCTTTTCAGTCGCTCTTTCATTTGACATATAATTTATAACTGTAAGTATACGGTAATAAATATTAAAAGCGTTAAAACCCCGATATTCATTTATAAACACCCGGTATATTCTCCCCTCAGTTCTCAATCATAGCTTTAACATATGTTTACTCTAAGCTTGACACCTGATTTGGTGTTTGTGATTCGAGAGTGAGCTTTTCGATATTCTTTTGTTTGAGTGGGCCAGCAGGGGGTGTGAGGGGGAAAGGGCGTCACGAGTGGGAGTCAACAGTTCGCCTCCGTGTTGCGCAAGCGTGGAAAATCACGGGCCGCGAACAAAGTGTGAGAGGTTGCCTTATGTGGGTGGATAGGATGTAAGATAAAGACACCACGGAGGACGAGGAGGTGGGGTAACTCCAGTGAATACAACAAGGAGAGCCGTTTCCATGACAGACAGGCGAAAGACAACGGGGGAATTTATTTTGCATTTTCAAGTGAGAATGACCACATTGGGAGCGCAATTGGATATTCAAATGAACCGTTGATCAAGTAGAGTATTAAAACCATCAGCACCTTCATTAGTCGACATTACTAAGATTGGTTAGGCGCCAGATGATACCTTCAGAACAGACGAAGAATGAAATCACCAATACTTGCCCAGAAGCTAAGCGATCACTTCAAATGTTAATTGTCAAATATTGTGACTCACAAGGCCTCTAAAAACGTTGGAATAGTATAACTGTATTGTCTTTCGGTCCCGATCTGTAATGGAAATTGCAAGCCGATATTTCAATGGGAAAAGGGTTAACAATCAATTAAATATTTCTAATGTTTTTTATACTTTGTTTTATTTTATTTTGAGTATGTTTATATGTTTGTTGTATTTTTTTACTACATTTTTATTTTCTTCTTTTTAGTGATTGATTATGTGATCAATTAAATCTGTGCTGCTAGAGAAATTTCTGCCGAAAATTTTATAACTATCGCCATCTATTTATAAAAATATCTGAAACTATTTTTCCATGTGGACATTTAGTTAATAATTGGAGCACAATGGGAAAAAAATTTAAATTTACGATTATTCAATAATTTATTGTCATCAGAAGCAAACAGTTATGCAAACTTTCAAGCCGATCCGATAAGAGGATAAGGGTTAAAACTCAATTGCAAGATTCCATCAATGAAACAGACAAACAAGCAAGCAAGTTAAGAAAAAGCATGTGAAAAAAGCAATAAGTCTAAAAATGTAGGCCGATTTGAAACAATAGTAAGTCATTAACACCTGAATGACAGCTCATTTGATGATGGAAGTGACCGACTATGCAAAATTAGGCCATTTTTTACGAAGGAATGCATAGGACGTGGCATGTTGGCCCGGGTGGCCAACTTGATCAAAACTTAAATAACACACATTTAACCTGGGAGAAGAATTTTATTGAAACACGCGGAAATACAATTAATCGCTACAACTTGTCAAAAACTGCTCCGCCAGTCATAATGGTGTTGTGGAGAAAGGAGAAGTGAGCTACCAACCTTCTGATAGAATCCTAGCACGATTCAGCGTCTATTGGATTAATTAGCTCGACTGGGCCATCCTGCCCCTATGGCCAACGTGCCCCGGTCTCCCCTACTGGCTACTGAGAAGTAACGGAAAAGTTTATAGAAACTACAAGAGTTGAAGGAAGTTAAAGAAACGGCCTTTCCCCGTTGACTTCTAGACCCGCTCAAACCTCTTCTCCCTCGAAGATTGGGAAACGAGGATCCACTGTGTTTCAAACTAGGGCGATTTCCTAGTTGTGTCGCAGAGACTAGGAAGTCGCCTCGACGAATTTCATGGGCCAGAGAGGTCGCCCTGGAACAGGAACTCAAAACACGACCTCATCCGATTAATTTCTCTTTCGAAACTAGCCCTTCGAAGGTCGTTTGGCTGTCCCAACAAAATAAATGAGGAAATAATCGCATAAGCTACCTACAAACTGAGTAATTACGATGAAAAAAAAACTCCTGCCTCATCATGAATTAATTTGTGACTCAAAAACGTTTGTGGAACCACGCCGGGTGATGTTTATTGATAGCTCACAAGTTTCGGAAATCGGTATGCATGTAATCAATGTGAATCTTGATTAAGCATATCAACAACTGATGATAAAAAGTCGCTCATCGAAAATTCGGCGTCGAAATTTCGGAAAAAAACATTACCCTGGGAGAATCTCGAACGTTTTAAAATAGTAAGGGAAATCCTTGATCATTTATTAATTCTAAATTGATATATTTATATTTCTTTGAATATTGATCATTCATTATCTTCAAATATTAAATAAAAAATTAATTTTAAACTGTTGACGTATTTGGTTGGTCAAGAGTTGGTTCCATAAGATGTGGTAAGAGCATTGTTAACGGATATCAATCTAAGGAATAAGAGCGGTCCGAAAAATAAAATAATTTTCCGCAACAAGATAAATCTGATATCTTATAGAAATGATACCAGGACGTCTTAGAGTCCTATACCGCTATGAGGGTTTATGATAATTACGTCCATCATCTTATGGCTTAGAGTCGTACAAGTACCATTCCAATTCCAAAATGAAGTCGCATATTATAAATTCAATAGAGCATGAACGTTAATGATTGTGTTATATAACTTAAGTTCTCTATTTAGGTGCTTGAAAATATGCGGCTATATCCTTAATTTATTTCTTCGAGAAGAATGATACATATTTTATGCTATTGGAAGAGTAGGAATGGTGGAAATTTGAACCTAGAAGGAAAAAACTGTCTCGAAAATTTACGACCTCTGACTTTCACTGGGAAAAACATACCTCAAACGCCAAACATGATTAAAAGATTAGGCGACTAGACGGATTACGAAGAATGCAGAGATTCCGCAGTCCATTGATAGGCAAGCTTGTTCGACTTACTCAATGCACTTCAGATTCATAGCCAGTACAAGGTTAAAATACTCTATATGCTACAACGTAGTGTAGCAAATGTCCTGGCAACACTTTAATCCATCTATTTACAACGATTATCCTGGTATCTATGTCAACAGTTTACATTCCATTCCCATTCATTCAATAGATAATTAATATCTAACGCCCAGATGCTCACTGACCCACGACTTTTATGTTAACACGTGGGTCATGTTCAATTGTGAAACACGAAGCGGTAATAACAGGCTATCGAGTAACGCAACGTCAATTGAATAGGCAACTGTCCACGACCTGGTTTTAAATTCTCCCCTCCGCCTATCGCTGTAATTATTTTCCTCAGAAATTACTGTTTCGGCCTCGCTATATTTGAGAATTTTAAATGGAACACAACGAATGCGTATAGTTCGTGTAGCCAGAATTCCGAATTCCCGTGAAGTTACCCACTGAATGAGAATAAATCAAACAAAACTCCCCTTTAATTACATGAAGATCCTTGTCCACGTCTTTCTACCGATTAATTCATTCTTGTTCACCATTCGTAGAAGTCAATTCGATCTGTTTAGAACGATAATAGTCAGGTATAAAAATTTTATGTTGTAACATTCAATTATCCTTAGGGTGAAATATTTTGTAAACTATAAATTGTATTCATTCGAGCGTAAAAATATCGCACTGTAATGTGAACCGAAGGCAAGGTAATTATTTCTTTCTTTCGTCATAATTTTATGCAGTTTTCATATACCTACAGATATTTAGGATGGGAAAAAGAATATGGGTTGAAGTTAATAGAAGAAAACAATAAAAATAGAAACATAAAAACAAGAAAAATAGAAAATATCAGACATTAGAGAGCTGAGACACTTTGAAAGAAAATGAAGGAAACGGTATAATTATTAGAGCGATAAAATATTTCATGATTGATTACCTAGTCTCATTGAGATGATAAATTGCCAACGTACAATTTAAATCGCAATCTAGCATAGTTATGAAAGTTAAATTTTCAAATGAATTTTAATTTTTTCCCGTCACACCTACCATTCTACATTATATTTCGTAAACCAATTCCTTGATACTTGAGATACTAATTACTTATCAACTAAATAATTGCGGTATAGCATCACATGCATTAAATGTGAGACTTATGGGAGAAATTCTACCTTCATTAATATTTTGATAATCTTCTCTCCTTAATTACATTTCTATGTGATTATACTTTTGATTTCAAAGTACTGCTACAAGGATTAGCTAACATTTTTTAACATATGGCTCACACTCTGTTAAATACGATTCATAACCATGAAGCTGCAATGTAACCTTTTCAATGGTAGCTACAGGGAGTGTACTAATGGGTCGGAAATTATAGTTCGGTGAATGCCAGCAAGCAGTAATAGGTTGGAAAGTCTGCTCGACCGCAACGTAAACGATTGAGTACGGCGGACGAATCAAATAAGAATCACTGAACGACAGAAAACCGCAAACATCACTAGACGCGCCCATAATAAGTGACTTGCCGGACTGACCAGAAATCAGCTGAAAATAAAAAAAACGAAAACATAAAGAAGACTAATATATTAGCATACTGCAAAAGAGAGGAGGCAAGGATAAACAACAAACGAGCAAAACGAAAGTTTGAAGAGGTGCTAGAGTTTCCTTATCCAGGAAGCCGAATTATCAAAGATGGTCGAAGCCAGAAACAAATAGTAAGTAGAATAGCACAAGCGAAGAAGGCTTTCTACAAAAAGAAGAGTCATATTACAGCTGAGAATAAAAGCATAGAAGTAAGGAAACGATTCATCAGATGCTACATATGGAATATGTTTCTCTATGGAAACGAGGCTTGGACGTTGACAGCAGCAGAGAAGTCAAGATTCGAAGCATTCGGAATGTGGTGCTACCGAAGAATGATGAAGATAAAATGGATTGACCGTTTACGTGACGAGAAAGTGCTAAGAAGAGTGGGAGAAAAGAGAAGTCTTCTGAAAACCTGAAGCAGAAGGCGAGGCGACTAGATTGGCCACATTATGAGGCATGATGGCCTGATGAAAACAATCGTAAAAGGACAGGTGGAAGGGAAGAAAGGCAAGAGACGGCCACGAATGAGTTATATTTATTTTCATCGCCCCAAAAACAGCTCATTTGAGGCCTTTAACATCGGGAGAAATAATATGAAACAACGACTATCACACAAAACCATTCTCTGGGTTGGGGCAACCTACCCAGGCGGGACTCGAACCCGCGACCTTCGGTTGGCAGGCGAGGACTTAACGCCGCCGCCACCGAGGCCGGCGAACAAGTAATGGACAAATTATAAAGGATGTAAAAGAGAATTAATTCGTCGCCATGAAAAGGCTAGCGGATAAGAGAGAGGAAGGGAGAGTTGCGTTTAACTAATATTAGGATTTTCGACTAATGATTACGATGACGGGATTCTTTCGGCTGCCACGTTTACTCCATTCTCTCCTCCGCTACGTAAAGAAAACGAGAATGAGGAGCGCGATCAGAGCACGGGTAGGGTAACGGTATTGAAAATGAACGCGCTCGTAATATATAAAAAAATATACACGCGCTCGTAGGAACGGCTCGAAAGAAAGTAAAAACTTCGAAATGAAACTGGGTCGACGGGAAGAGGGGTGTCTGACTCAGGCCGCAATCGGGCGGGGATCTCAAAAATGAGACGCTATCTTTCCACCTGTGCCGCTGACTTCGCTAACCGCAAACTCACCTTTCCCAGCCGAGTCCAGCCTGCATATCGATGGCTAAGTTCTAACAACACGTATCTCAAAAATAGCAACTACTCAGGAGAGCAAAAAAACGATTAATTTGTTTTACTTGTACACTGAAATTTAAATCCAAAAGTTCATAAAACTGGAAAAGAAGCATTCATTAGTAAACAAAGAGTTTTTTGTTCGTATTTTATTTTTTCGTGTTATTACAATTTGTTTAAGATACCTGTCTCAAACTGGCCAAATTTGAGATACGTGTTGTTAGAAATTAGCCGTCGCTATGGACTTATGAGGCTACCACCACAATACCAAATTCTAATGTTACCTTCTTAGTCTAGGTAAAACCAAAAAATCACTGAAAATTATATGTAGTAAAAATCTATCCGTATATATTAACCGTCTCATAGACGCAATACAAATTCTGCCATGCTAGGACGCAATTCATCTGTCAGATTAAGTACTACAATTTTTTTGTAGGATTAGGAGATAGTAACATAAAAAAGTAAACTTTCCCTTCATAATTGTGTATATTTTTATTTTTATACAAAATTTCCATATATCATTTCACTTTTATATTACAGAACTGGAACATACAACATTTTTTATAAATTTGTAACTTCTTGAAAATATTATCCGGCTGCTTCTTTGACACTAAATAAGGTAATACCACTTACGAAGATCAAATTTTTCTCACTCGGACAAAACATTCTCAGACTTCTGCTGTCTGTAACATCATCTCACAGATTAATTGTGTCTATCAGAGGGTTAAGTTTGTAGCGTGTCGGTCTGTCTACGTTGAAGGTAAACATCACCCGGCAGGAAGGGGTACCGTTTGATATTTATTTTTAGATTTAATCTATTGATTTGAGATTCATGTTAAAATTGATGTTTATGTGTAATGAAGAGGGATGGCAGGTTGCCAAGGAGTTGTTGTGGGATGAGAGGAAGTTTGTTGTGCAAGAAGCCATTAAGAAAAGATATGGAAGGAAAGAAACGAGGGAAGAAATTGTGTTTGAAAAGAAATAAAAAAGGTTTTGGAAGGAAATAGTGTCTGATGTTACATAGGTAATCTGTGGCTGGAGTCGAAGTGGTCGGTGGCACTGAATACAAGCAAAAAATTCTCGCTCGTAGGTTCACTTCGAGATACGAGTAAATTTATGCTCGCATGACACGGTGAATGCGATCGAAAATACATTGTGTGTTCTGCGTTCGACGTAGAATTTCTGCACGCACATCTTAGACTCGGTTCCAACGCCGAATCTCAACATTTTGTAAGTTGCGGTCTAAAAACGTGCAAAAACGGACCAAAAATAGCCTGTCCACACAACGGAAGACAAACAATGGCAAGCCAAAATTAATTCCTGTCTCTCCACTGCAATGTAAAACTAGCAAAGGAGAGCCAGGTACTGGCATGCCACAATTAATTCCATGTCCATCAAAACCCCTGTGACCGTTTCTCGCAATTGGCTCATGATTCTCACCATTGGGCCATGATTGGGGCAAGACAAGCAACAAAGTAACAACCGGTAGCACAGCATGGTCAACGTAGGTGAAAAACACACAGGTGGGCACTGCTAGTAATATCTTTAACCGAGTAAGATCCATGCGTACAAAAATCTCAGCTATTCCTTCAAGAAGTACTTTGAAATTTAAAAAAAATTATAGCCCAATAGAAATTTAAAGAAAGAAAATACGATTACCTAAGTATTTCTGAAGTTAGAAGTATTTCATCGTCAATTTCTACCATAAGTCTCGTATATGAATTAATTTGATAACGGCTATAACTTGTAGATCAGTCATTCCTTTCAAATTAAATTCAGAAAAATAACATTGTAAGAATCAATTGCCTCTTTTTGCGCATAAGAAAAGTATAAATGAATGAATATATATCAGAAATAAATGCAAGAGGTCTTACTGGAATTCAATTCATGCACGAGAAATGTTTTCTTCGTAAGAAGTTCATCGGTGGTGTTTTCATTTATTCGTTGCGATTAATTCGTCTAGAGGAGAAGGGTGTGATAATAGGTGTGATGCAGTAAATACATTTTAGCAAATGTAATACAAACGGCAGATGTGAATATGGATTTAAGAAAGATTAGCACAGTGGATAATAGTTGATTCGTCACCGGTGTTCGATGAGCAGATGGTCAAACAGCCCTCCAGCTAAGCGTTCCTCCTTCCCCTCTAAACTCCATTCCGAGAGACCTCAACGAAGTTCTTTCATTCAGAATAGGTCAGCCCGTCTCAAGATCTTCAACGAAAGCATCGAATTTACGTAATCTATGGAAACCACCGATGATTTTGATTGTCACACGGTACTTTCACGGGCGCTGCCTCAGGATGAGTCCTCAGCTTTTGCAACCCAATTACATCCATGGAATTCCAGCGTTGGACCCGATTGCAAAACACGAAAAAATAAAAGAATACAATCACGGATCGCACATTCTTATTTGCGTTTATTGATTACTATGCATTTCAATAGCGATATTCACGCCAGAAGGAAGAATTTTTGTGAATAATGTGGAGCTGCAAGTTTTTTTATCTTAGTCTTCTAAAAGGAGTATTGATAACTAACGTGCTCCGATAATATTTGCTTGAAGCGATAGTTATTCTTTTTTGGATATACAGCGATCTAATTGCAATACAGCATTACACTGATCTAAGTTTAGTTTCAATGGCCAATACACTGACGATTTCCTGGAAATGCAATACATTAGTGGCATGGCTATAAATAGTTTCAAAGTGGCAATCCAAAAAAATTATTCATAATCACGTTCACAGCTTCATTTTTTGTTTAAATTTTCAACCATTTATCATTCATGAAGCATAGCTATCTTAGTCTTCCATCATTTCATTACACACATTAAAAAAGAGTTTATGCCTCATTGCGGAAGTGATTGTATAGGACTGGATATTCAGGACACGTCATACTTTAGAAGGATATTGAAAGGCATTCATACACTTCTGGATTTTTTGGAGAAAGATATTCCGCACGCATCTTCGAAGGGGAGAATCTTGGCTTGTCGCGTAGTTAATCAGGCTGGTAATGAGGCTTATTCGGCAAGAAGGACCTTGGCCAACGCGGAAATCAGAATGTGAATGATTGCCCAAATTAAGTAAACAGGACAGCGAGTGTTGAACATGACTGGAAATATTCCAAGATTGCCCACGATTTTTCCATCTTCAAACATTGCTCAAGACCGCTACATGTAAATACACGCTGTTCTAGCAATGTCATTCGTTTTAAGGGCGTTCCGCTGTTGATTCGCACGTGCGAAAAATCAGAAATCATAATTTTATTCGCAACTAGCTCCACTTCCCGCTGGTTCACGTAAAAAGATGCACGGATTTGTAATCAAATACACAATTTCTCAACCGACGACTTAAATTTTTTGCAAGAATAAAGATAATATTTCAGAAAATAATGTTTAAATTATTAAAAAATTAAATCAAAAATCCTTTCAATTCATAATGACAGGAAAAACAATTTTTTTCCTGTGCTGGTCATCAAAATCACTCTGGGTCGAAACTAAATCGGAGTCAAAACTACTTCGGGTCGAAATTTCCCTAAAACTATGGGACGAAACGAAACGTAGATAATGTTTCGCACCGGAGGGACCACGTGCTTCACCTTCGAACGGTTTAGTTTCGACCCACACACCGAGTACGAAGTATGGTTGAATGAATTCGAGGTTCGGCCTACCGCCATTAGATGCATGGGGCACTCATATTTTCATCACTAACAGGAGAATGGTGAACACAAACTGCCCATTCGATTTTTAAGCTCGATATTTTAACCTCTCTACGCGTATGTCAAACGTATTGGGTCGAAACTATTCCCTCTTATCCCCTCCACTCAACTCCTGGGATCGAAACTTAACTGTGAGCAGCGGAGTTTCGATAAATTTAGTTTCATTTCCGGGAGCAAAGTTTCGTCCTGGGTCGAAACTAAACTCCTTGGCGATTTTTATTTCGTGCGGGAACGAAACTTAACCTAGGACTCGTCATTCCATTTCTCACCGGGTCGAAAAGAACATTTTCGTTTCGTTTCCCTTGCCATCCCTGGTAGCAACCTCTACTTCTAACTTACCGTAAATCAAGTAATCCATATTCTCGAAAGAAAAGACAAACAGGCATTTTGTCATGGTCACCTTATCTTTACTGCTCATCAGACTTTCTTTGAATTCACCACGAGTCCCCAACTCCTCATGGCCATCTTTCCGAGTGCCTTTAAACACTCATTTGTGATGCATCGAGTATGGTGGCATTGGAAAACGATTCTGCATATCTGCTAGAGGTAACGGAAGCTCGGTGTGTTTCCAGAAGCGTAGCGGCGTAATTTATGTATTCCAAATCTTTATAAACATAAGTCAACTATCCTAAGATTGGTTTGACGCAGCTTGAACCCGATTATAAAAAAAATCAAATAATAAATAACAAAAAAATACAAACCCGGATCACACATTTTCAGCCAAATTTTTGTTTTTTAACTCAGCAATCTCCAGAATTTGTGAAAATTTTACTAAATTGATTTATTTGATCAAATTCAATTCAAAACGTTAAATTTGAGTCAATTTTTCCACAATTTCAGCTCTAAGCCTCCATTCCTCTCTTCTATCCGCTAGTCATTTCATAGTCATCCTTTATGGCCTTTCCTATGTCACTCATTCGGGTCCGTCCCTTGCCCTTCTTCACTTTCCACGATTGCTTTCATCTGGCTATCATGCCTCATAATGTGGCCCATTAAGCTATCCCATCTCCTCCTTAAGGTTTTTAAAAGACATCCATTTCCTCCAAGTATGTCCAATGAGATGTTGAAACATATTAAAATAGGTCGGCGCGTGCATCTAAAACTTTTGGGTGATGATTTTCTTTTCGAGTCTTGGTCAATTTTTCATTTATTTATATTTTTCACCCAAAATTTCGCCTTTTATTTCAGGAATCTTCATGATAAAATAAAATATGTTTTAAAATGATACAATAAAATATTATAATTGATTCATTTTACCAAATCCATATCAATAAGTCGATTTTATGTCAATTTTCCACAATTTCAACTCTAAGATAAACAATTTCTCTAAGTGACTGAAAAAAAAATCGTCTTAACCTGAGTGTTGGAGTGTGTCGTAAGGTCTGGATTTACGTTCGTCGTCTGCTGCGGCCCAACGCGCATGCGCGGCCAAAAATTTCCGCCAAGTCACGTTAAGTAGCTTTGTAGTAGTGGTAGCTCATCTGGCTAAAGCACTCGGCCCGAAATCGGGGGCTCCGGGTTCGAATCCCGGTCGAGGCGAATGATTTTTTTTCTCTGTGGATTTCTGGTACAATGCATGGTGGGTATAATTGATAGGCTGAATACCCAAAAATAACCATTATCATGGTAATTGCAAAATGCATCAAAAAAATGTTTGCGTTGCCATGGATCGGTAACTAAGGAGTTTCGATCTCATGTTTATGGACAAAAATGCTTAAGATTGTCTCCCCTACCACCTGAGCGGGTATCGTTTGCAATTGCACGATATCACCCATTTTGTTTCAGACAACTATGATCACACATTTTCGTCTCCTAGATATTTCTCCAGAATTATCGCAGATTCCTCTTAAAACACACTGCATTCAAGGGGATCGGGTTGGTGTGGTGGCTAGAGTGTTGGCTTCCCACCCCGTGGGCTCGAGTTCAAATCCCGACCGCGGCGGAGAATTTTCAGAGACTTCCCGATCCCTGCTTGAATGTTGTGTGGAGACCATTTCAAGCGCAACACCCCGTCCGTCAGATGGGTCGTGAAGCTTTGATCCCCTTGGCGCCTTTCGTTATGAGCAGGCTAGTGCCGACGCCGGGTTTCTCTCCACCCTTCCTTTCCTACCATTCCCTAAAGGGGCAAATGACCAAGGCTGTCGATCGCCTCCTTCAAATACCATACAATTTAACACAACATACGGGAACCTAACAAAAAAACAATCAAATATTTAAGAGGGCATTGAGCATGATTAATTTTCGAACCGGAAAATCATAATGATTAGCAGCGATACTTTACACCAAAGTAGTGAGCCCGCTTAAGTGATGAGCGCAAGAGAAAATTTGGGAACCTGGAGTTTCACTAAGTTTCATATTTAGGTCGGACGGCGTTACGCAACGGTATTTTACAATAATAACAGGGATAATAAGAACGAGTGTGGGAGAGAGGATGACTGTGTATAATAGACGGGAACACGACAAAACCTATTTGGCTCACTTCCCCTTTCTATCCACTGTTACATCTTACGTGAGGGAAAAAAACGGGCCATGTAAGGTCATTCCTGCTCGCGCCGAAACACAATGGAAAGACCGCTGCGCAACTTGATAGTGAAAATTGCTTCCCACTCCCCCACAAAGAAATGGAGAGACAACGGCGGCGCGTCCCAAACACTTTTGTTGGCCCGCTTCGTGGAAACAAATTAATGGCTAAAATTGATTACAGGTTAGGCACGGAGGAAGTTTCCACTGCACCGCCAGAAAAGATAACATTCGTCCAACAACTCAGCCAGGAAGCACTTATAACGAAACAGAATATACTAAAAGTAAATTAGAACAGATGAAATGACACGCATTTCGCGTGGTACGCGCGCATTGGAGCGTAGATCGAAGTATAGGCTAAACTTACTTGGGAAATTCGAAGAAGATATTTTCTCAGACGACGTGAATCATATCCTTCGTTTACCATCGTACAATAGTAGACGTGATCATGAGAATAAAATAAAATAAATAGACTGCAAAACTGAGAGATTTAAAATGTCATTCTTCCCTCGTACTGTTAAGGATAGCAACGTTGTCTCAATTGATAGGATTAATGGCGTCGCTCGCTAGGATCACTCAATGCATGTTTTTTCATAGTTCTAACCTTGCATGTATATGCACTAGGAATTACTAATCATTGGCAAGTTTTTTTTATGAATAAGCATGTATATTTTTCTAGTGTGCGTAATATTTCTATGATCGTGCGGTGTGCATGTGGCGGTCCTCTTGCATGCTACATGTTGTTGATTGGTCATCCCCTGCCAAACACTCTAGAGGTGGCTTGCAGGGTATTATGTAGATGTAGATTTTTAAAAAAGCAGTGTAAAATGCATTACTTTTTAATACCCATTAGATATGAGTCTAGGTGAGAAAGTCTGATAGAAGAGTAACGATTGGTATCTAATATTAATATCTTAACCTAATCTGCACCCAAGCAATATATATCCCGAATGATGAAAAGTACATTTTTTTACTTTTTAGTGCATTTTATACTGTTTTTAGAGAAAGTGTGTTTTTACCCTTTTTTTCTTTCTACTTTTAAACGGCGATTCGTGTAGTCCATTAGATCAGAGCTGTCAAAGATATTACTATTTAATATCTATTTTGAGAAAATATATAAATCAAATAAATGATTTTTTTAATTATTCCCATAGTGTGAGCTGAATGCTATATTACTGAACCATTGGATGAATTCCAATGCATTAGTTGCAAAAAATCGAATCCAGGAAAACCGTCAACTCTATCTTTATGACCAAAACTATATATGATCATATTGAATCAAACACTTGCAATTTTCTAAGATTAAATACATATTGCTGGTATTTATTTCAATATGGAAAAATTCCACTCCATCACGATTGGATTTTCGGATTTATTAATATAGATGATCACGCTCACTGATCCAAACCTTACATCATATATGCATCGCATTGAACGAGGCACAGAATAAAACTGATGCATTTTGAGGCCAAACTGATCCATATATCAGGTAACACGCGATCGTGTACTGTTTGGTGGCCATTTTAAGCTTCTAAATATAAAAGGCTTCTCTATTCCCCAAGCGAATAAAAATACCTTCGTGATGCTCATAAGCATATCCCTAAAATAATTTTCAGCTATTATTGATAGCAATATGCGCCGTTCTCCTTCGAAGAAACGTTTTATAAACTAAATATAGCCACATCTCACTCTCCCGAAACGTGAGAACTATTGAAGGCTCACGTTTCATATCCTCATTCTGCAGCTGCAACTAGTGATATCAGTTTTGGAAAATAATCTTAAATGGCGATATTATCTTCAAGACGTTTACGATCGTGAAATATTGATCGTACTGCACGCAGAAATGAATGTGACCCATTTAAAAAATACCTTTTATAGAGCTCAGCTCTTTCTGCATAGAATAATTCAACACATCTCACCCACATTATATCCTTCAACCAATAACGGTTTCTCATCTCACGAAGCGGAATGCTTATTGTT
The DNA here is from genome assembly GCF_921293095.1 of Ischnura elegans. Classification (NCBI taxonomy): domain Eukaryota; kingdom Metazoa; phylum Arthropoda; class Insecta; order Odonata; family Coenagrionidae; genus Ischnura; species Ischnura elegans. The sequence goes on from NC_060257.1 coordinate 40,791,949, forward strand.
TTGACAAGGCATTAACTTGTATGGTATTATTACTCCTTGTTTTCGTGAACACAAGCGGAGATTCCAGACTTGTCAAGTCTTTTTAGGCTTCCATAAAGATTTCAGACTGAAAGTACACTGGGGTCTTGATAGAACTTGATATCTTGGTTTCAGCCAGAGTTCTTTGGAAGAAATCGCACACCGCGTAAAATCCCATTTATATAAAATCTATTTCGCACGTTTAAGCATTGCTGCTCATAAATATCATTTTAAATATTATACACGAAAAAATGTGTAATTATGTCGTGCAAGTTAAGATTTGTCGCCATGATTTGATACAGAAAATATTTCTTGGTATTTTACAACCATGATAAGTACTTTTAATATGTCATTTCTTATAACAAAATCACTCACCCGAACGTTGGTTTGGACAGGTCAGGTTAGAGCTCAACCCAGACTAAGCCGCGAGTGAAAGCCGTGAAATACTCTAGAAGCGAGGTCACCGAGGGAAATTAACTGGATCCCCTGGTCTGAATGTGTGAAATTCACTCAGCAGTGGCTGGGGTATACATTGGGGTGATCTCTAACATCACAAATCCAAACTAACCTACACGTTAGATTAGTGAGTGAGTGATCGATTGTGATTTTACCAGATTTTGTGTAGTTTTCCCTGACGGGCCAAATCTTTCACTGATTTCAAAATTTTCCTTGAAAGTGATATACCTGAAGCAGGTGATCTCTACAACCATAATAACATAATAAAGATTCAGGAATCAATAAACAAAAGATGAAATATTCGCCACTAGCTCACGGCGTTCACTCAATAATGACCATAAATACATTACTTCGATTAAAATAAACACAATTCTTAGCAGGGTAGAAAAGAAAAAGTGTAATATGTTAGTTACCTTAAATGCCTTAAATCTACAAACCGCTGTCACAGTAAATGTTGAATTGTTGCAATGAATGGCAACCAAAAGGCAAAATACATAAATATGAATGCATAAAATATATTACTTACGACGTTATGATAGCTTAATACCAGCAAAAAAACAAGAGACATCAAAAAATACTATATTATGTAATGATTTCTTAACGTGGTTTTCCTCAGGTAATTGCTTCGTGTCCTCGGAGTTCTACTTCCTAATTCGGCCAATAAATGGCCCCTAACTAGTCTAGATTTTCGAAATTTAGTTCGGCCGCGTAGTAGGTAAGTAGAGGGGACGTAGGCTTGACTCTACGGAAGGTCCTCACCAAGAATATTACAATAGGGTGGTTTCCTATTATTCTTTTATTGCCTAAATCGAACGATTATTACTCCTGGAGTACAAATTTCACGCTTTTAGATTTTTAAATGACGATATCTATTTTTCGCGATCAAACGAAAAGTGAAAATTTTCAAGCGCGCGAAAACGCGACGGCTAAGTATGAATGCTGGAAAAACTCCGTATGACGTCGTTCTGGTTCCCGCCGCCGCAACTGAGGTGACCTTGGGGCGAGGCTTTGAGCGCTGATACGACGCAGGATGCTAGCAGGTAGCAGGGTATCCTGCTAGCAGGTAGCACTTGGCTTAAAAAAGGATTATTTATACCTTATCAAACGAAGAAAACTTTCCGAACTCAGCCAGTTTTAATAGGTGATTATTAAGACATGTTTCCCTGAGCTCCGTGCCTCATGCATGCATTGGTATTCTCAGACGACGTAAAACTCCTATCTACTCGTATAGAAACTAGGTCCCTGTGACGTCACGTGGAGTGGCATCCCATGGGCGCCAATCTGACCATTTTCAAATGAGTGTAAAATTGACCGTTGGAATTCGTCTAAACTGGGATTTCTAAAACCAAATAATTTGTATAGGTATTATGAATACACTAATGGTGGGTAACGAATCGCAATCAATGCCTTTCGTTTTATTTGATGAAGGAAACTACCCTACAGAGGATCCTCAAGTCGGCCTCTAATTGTGTCGTCACCCACCGCGCATTTGAATGGGTTTACAAAAGCCGCCACTCGCGTCGCTGACGGACAAAGTGATCCGAGTATCACTGGGAAATATGGAAGAAAAGGGTGGTTTTCTATTTTTTTATTGCCTAAATAGAAAGATTATTACTCCTGGAGTATATAGTTCATGGTTTCAGATTTTTAAATGAAATTCTGGTTCCGGCTGCCGTTGCGTGAGGCCACCTTGGTGCGAGGCTATAATGCGCCGCCACGACCTTAGAGTATATAGTTCAAATATATATAATATATTAGGGCTTTGATAATTCTATGGCCACGATGCAGGCTGATAGCAGGTAGCAGAGTACCCTGCTAGCAAGTAGCGCATGGCTTAAATAAGGATTATTAATACCCTATCAAACGATGGAAACTTTCCGACCTTAGAGAATTTTAATAAGTGATTATTAAGAGATGTTTCCCTGAGCTCTGTGTCTCATGCATGCATTGCTAATACCAGACTATGTAAAACTCCTGACTGCTCGTATAGAATCTGGGCTCCTTCGACATCACGTGGAGTGGCATCGCATGGCCGCCAATCTGGCCTCTTTCAAATGAAGTTGAAATTGATCATTAACATTCGAATAAAATGTGATTTCTTAAACGAAATAATTTGTATATTATGAATACACTAATGATAACGAATGGTAACGAATCGCAATCAATGCCTTTCGTTTTCTTTGATGAAGGAATCTAACGCATTAGGGGTGTCAACCGAAATTTATACACTTGATGATATGATCTATCAAATCCATTACTTTTCAATTCTATCCCTCGCGATGACAAACATAAAAATTCCAAAATATTGGAATAATTTGGATCGCATTGATCTCATCACCGCATCGCGGACACTTTTGAAAGCCGATTAAAAAGCGACCGAAGTGGCAACAGAAATCAGCCTGTTTATGGAATTGGGCCTCCCCTACGCAATCCCATTGGTCCTCACAATATGGTTATATTCCTTGGCAAAATGAGTGAGGAACAAGCACTTGGATGACGTTGGGAGAAGGTATAATATACGATGAGTCAAAGTTTTCAGCTCGCGGGTGGATGGGGTCGGGTCACGCACGTCCTTGGCAAGAACGCGTAAACCTCGCATGGAGTGGACGAAGGGAGAGGATCAAGTATGGACTGGAATGCAAGCGACAAGCGGGGAGAGGGCGAAGAAAGCGATGGGTCAGCAGTGCCGAGGCTCACGGAGGGGAAAATGCTTACGAGGCTGTGAAGGGCGAATTAGGATAGGGCAAAGAACTCCTCGCATTCGTCAGCTCAGAGGAAATTCATACCAAGTGGACTGCATAGAGGAGGCCCAATTACATCCCATAGATGGCTCATTTCTGCTGCCACTCTGGTCGCATTTTAATCGGTTTTCAAAATAGGCTAGTTTCCTTCATCAAAGAAAACGAAAGGCATTGATTGGGATTTGTTACCCACCATTAGTGTATTCATAATATACAAATTATTTGGTTTTAGAAATCCTAGTTCAGGCAATTGTTAATGGTCAATTTTATCCTCATTTGAAAAGGCCAGATTGGCGCCCATGCGATACCTCTCCACGTGACGTCACCGGAACCTAGTTTCTATTCGAGTAGATAGGAGTTTTACATCTTCTGAGAATACCAATGCATGCATGAGGCACAGAGCTCAGGGAAACATGTCTTAACAATCACCTATTAAAACTGCCCATGGTCGGAAAGTTTCCTTCGTTTGATAGGGTATTAATAATCCTTATTTAAGCCAAGTGCTACCTGCTAGCAGAGTACTTTGCTACCTGCTAGCAGCCTGCATCGTAGCGGCGCTCACAGCCTCTCGCAAATGGCGGCCTCACAACGCGACAGCTGGAACCAGAATGACGTCACACGGTCTTTCCTAGCATTCATACTTAACCGTCACGTTTTCTCGCGCTTGAAAATTTTCACTTCTCACCTAATCGCGAAAAATAGATCTCGTCATTCCAAAAATCTAAAAACGTGAAATATGTACTCCAGAAGTAACAATCTTTCGATTTAGGCAATAAAAAACAATAGGAAACCACCCTATTGTCCTCGGCGCAGTCATAAGTCCAATGCCATCCTTTTTTTCCAATATTTTGCATTATTATGTTTGTAATTGCAAGGAATAACGTTGAAAATTTATGCCAAAAGCGGTTGGTTACCACAGTTTTAGTGGCCGACTACAGCATAATCTCTTCTCCTACCCGAGGTTTCCTCCGACTCAAAGCTTCCGGTCTTCACGCATACCCCCCATCCTCACGTAATACTTCCTGCCGCTCACGCCGTAATCGGTCCTTTGACGGAGACCGACTGGATAACGCTCCGCTTTATACGGGCCTCAGACGGTCCGCGATCCGGATAAACGAGATATCGATGGAGCGGAAGTAATCGAACCGGATCGATGAAATGGAACGGGAAGTTTGCGAGGGAGCTGACATCACCGGAATGAACTAGACAGTGCCTCGCCCAAATGAGATTCATCGGGGAGTTTCTTTTTAAGATTTATTTTCTAATCGTCTCTCGAGCGAAAGGAAGTGTCTCCGTATCAGAGCTCGTAGAGTCATTTTATCCCCGATCGATCGACGTGATTTCGTAATATTAATGAAAAGGAAGGATTTGCACTCAGTCAATGTACAGGAAATACGGCAAGTTTATTATAGGAAGCCCGATTTCAAAATCCCCTTCTTTTTATCATAATTATAGTATTCTGCCATTTAAAGTAGGTTTCCATGGAGTACGTAGGTACATAGAGTACTTAGTACATGGAGATGGCATATGTTTGGTCATTACTTGACAGGGAAGACAAAAGAAACGATGAAAACAAAATTATCATGTTTTTATGTCTCTCATATTGATGCTATATCGAAAATATTTTTTATGAAAGATAAAAATTAATTTTAACTCAATTAAAGTATTCTACCGATTAAGGTAGTATGTAGGTTTCCATGGAGTTCTTTAGAAGAATTCTGGGAGCATCCCCTTCCATCATGCACTTCCCTCTTTAATTCACAATAAGACCTACTCCCTTTCATTCTAACTAAAAAAACATTCTTTTCCTTCCTCTCCCTCGTTTACCTAACATTCTACCCTCTAACACCGTTTTCAGCATCCTCTCCCCGCTAAGTACTCCTCCCATCCATACCTTCTGTCTCCTCTGTATCTCATCCAAAAGCTGCCTCTCCTCGCCCACCATGTCCAGCACTTCGTCGTTCCTTTTCCTCTCCGTCCATTTCACCCTCTCCATTCTTCTCCATACCCACATCTCGAATGCCTCCAATCTTCTCTCGTCCCCCTTCCTTAGTTTCCGCTCATAGAGAGCTACACTGCAGATCAAACTCTTCACTAACCTTTTCTTTAAACTTTTGCATAACGACCCTCCTTCATATTCATGAACGCCAACTTTTGATAGATTAAAAAAACGTTGTTATATTCCACACGGTAGTTATTGAAAACTACACCGGTTTCCACCTTCTCTGGTCACTATCAAGAGGTAACAGAACGTTCAGTTACCTCTGAATTTGTTATGAAACCCGTTACCTTTTGACCTGAAACGGTCGAAACCAGTAGAGGTTCCGATAAATACAGTGTAGAATATAGCAACGTTTATTTTTCAATCTATTATGTCACTATTCCACGAATTGAACACGCGAGCATGGAAGTGATTCTCCAATTTTTGCCGGACGAAAATCTTAATTGCCCATCACTTTTTCGCACCATCCTTTCGACCGTGATAATGAGAAAAGTTTTAAGATTAAGAGTCAACAACATAGGAAACTCTTCAAGAAAAATATTCAAAATATTTGTAATACGTATGACATAAAAATTAAGACGTACAAGAAGTTGTAAAATAAATCCAGTGACATAAAACTCACAGAAACCCTTTGTATTTTTACCGTGTATTTTCCTTCAAATTGCTTAATGTAATATTCATTGTTGGTAAAAGTACTGAGAAATAATAACTGGGCTCAATTACAGTAACTTCGTAAATAACGTAATCAATTATGAGTACAAATTACTGATTTTTAAAATCAATAAGTAAAATTACAGTTAGAATTAAAATTACTTCTTGTAATACCGTCCTCTCTAGAGACCACCTGAAAACTGTCGAATATTGCACTAATATGTGGAATAAGTGAACCATTGAAATTGCTAATAGCAATTTCGCATGCGATAAATACAATTATAACTGGTATAACAACACAAGGGGTGCCATATTTTGTACTCATCATTAGTTAGGCTACAATAAGAGTTGTTGAACCTAAACCAGGAAATTATGGTACTCAGGGATTCGGAGTTTTCGATAGACCTAGGTGAATCAGCGAAACCAGTAAGGTAAACGTCGATTACGAGCAAGTTAAAATTAAAACGAAAGTTATGATTCCTCTTTCATTGTAAGGAGTAATTTACAAATAAAAATCACATTTCTTAAAAAGTAATCGTTACAATTAAAAAATTACAACAAAAGTAATCGTTATGTTATATTATAACTTTTATATTGATCACATGTTATCTTTTGCTACCTTTTACTTTTTTTAACGTGTTAAATAATGCTTTTAATGTTTTTACGCTATACTCTTTATATTGATCACATGTTATCTTTCGCTACCTTTTACTTAACGTGTTAAATAATGCTTATCAATGTTTGTATGTATGTTATTCTATAACTTTTTATATTGATCTCATGTTACCTTTTGCTACCCTTTACTTTATTAACGTGTTAAATAATGCTTATTAATGTTTATATATTTCTTATATATACTAAATTATGTAACACTATGTCTATATGATTATTAATGTAACACTTTTTCCGTACATTGGGTTAACACCCGTAAGAATAAACAACAACTATAATTATTTAGTCACAAGTATTGCGATTACTTTTACACGATTACTTACCAACATTTGCTGTAATTTGTGCATGATGCTTTGCGGCGGATGAAGAAAAAATATTTCCCACGATCAAAAAAACGCTGGTTCCGAAGTGCGATGCCGAAATAACGCGAAGTTAAGTACGTCTTTCGTAATTGGTCCCCCAAAACGTTTACATTACAAAATGTGTTGCAAAAACGAGCCGCCTTGCTCTTCGTGGGATTAAAGCTCATATCTACCTCAATTTCTCTCACTATAATCTTCTCAAGACTGGTTTAAAATGTCAGTGATTTTATTAGGGTAAAATTTCCAATCTCGGGTTTCGATTTTTGGATAATCATATCAGAAAAAACTTACCGGCGATAAAACAACACAAGTGTGAACTGTAATTATATAAACTAAACAAATGATGTAATCACCATAAAGTCATTGGTTATGTCATAAATAATCAGACGCTATCAAACTATTGCCGAAAATTTGATGATTAGATATTCCTTTTAACTTAATCGAGAATACATCCATTTCCCCCTAGACATTTATCAGATGTTTTTCGGTTGTGGAGAGAGAGTATTACAATACTATAAGGTAAATGAGATTTGTAAATAAAATACTTATAATTTTTAATAGTGATTGAATGTTGTAATTATATTTTTTTAATTTGAGAGCATAAATTTGAATAAAAAAATGAATTTTAATTAGAAATTGAATATATTTAAATAAATACCCACAGTTTTCCAAGATTAAAATTTATTACGAATTGGGTTTCAATGTTGCTGCATAATCCTCAAGGTTTTCATCTTTTTTTATAATCGATTAAAAATTCAAGTATTCATTTCAATATGGAAAATTCCACTCCATCACACGCTTTAATCTTCGGATTTTATCAGAAATCGGAGCTACTAATTCATTTTTAAAATCCTCGGATGCAATATTTCATTATATGGAGCGCAAACCGTGTTCAATTTCATCAGAAAAAAATTATATGGATTTACTTACCATAAAGTCTGCAGCTTGTATAGAGAATTTGATAATGTAACAAATTGCCCTTAGCAACGAAAAAAAAGAGCTCAGCAATATTGATAGCAGTTTAGTCGCTGTTTCTCGAGTTCAACACCCTTTCATATGCTGGTATACCTACTACGAGGTGGATTTTTTTTCTTTTTGTGAAACCAGACATCCAGGAGAAACGTGATGGGTGGAAAAACTCGAGGATTAGCCTGGATTAAGAAATTTATGAGCCCTTGAACCAAAAGAACTCATTAAAGTGAGGACATCAAAGATCATCAAAACCGTAAGCGAGATTGTAGCATGGTTCTCGAATGAGAAATCCAACACGGAATTCGTCCACACATGCAGTTATGGTTACCAAATGGATGTTATATGGTAGCTCAAATAAGTGAACATCAACCAAGCAGCTGCTGGCACACTAATTATGTGGTGAAAATAATTCTTAGGACAGGTGATGTTTCACTTATTAGCTAGATCAATCTAACGGACGCCACGCAACCGATTTCGAATTTTTTTAGTCTCCAAGGACGCTAGAGCGTGTGCAATACCGTGGACCAAGATCAAGCTCCGGCGAGAAACTAAGAAATAATTTCGCAGAGGCAAGTTAGACGAATTTTTGGCTACGGTATAGTTTTATCGAATCTCCAATTTTCGTCGAATCTTCGCCAAAATTAGTATACATAACTTATTTCACATACTAAACAATCCTAGGGGTGGGCGAAAGCGGTTCGAGTACAAATAAAAATTTAATAATTCATTACTTATCTTGGTCTCGTATGGGTAACTTATACATTGCAGGAGCCATCATAGATGAGAAATGACGATCGAAAACAAACTGTTGCTAAGGTTTGGGTATAGACGGGGCATGATGTGTCTTTTAAAGGATGCAAACTTTCCTCTACATTTTGTAAAATCCTAGTAAATGAACGGCTTATTTCTAGTGTACGGTCGTAGGACCGGAGGGGTGGGTTGGGTAGCGCACGGCGGAAGCCGCGCCGTAGTCGATAAAACTATACCGTCACCGAATTTTTTAGTAAAAAATATAGTTATAGTGCGCTATTTGATACAGTTAATCGTTTTAATGAAGTATCCATTTTATCTTTTGCACATAAATAATACATTAGAAGTATACAAAAGAACAGGAATCAAACCACTCACACGCATGATAAAATTAATCTCAATTAAAGCTGAGATTGCGTAATCGTGTTGTTGATGCCCGCTCAAAGTTCTCGTTTTATTCTAATCGAAGATAAATTGTTTCAGTCAATTGCAGTCGCCCATTTTCGTCCAGCCTTAATTTTTTTATGTCTTTAAAAATCCGGAATATTAAATAAAATGCCGAAGAAACCGTTTTCATGCTAACTGCAAGGTGTATCCAAAACATTTTTGGCTCAGTGAGTGCAAATACAAAATAAAGGAATAAAAACAAAGGGGAAAAAACAAAATGTAAAGCTATATAAACATATAATTGCATTTCGAACGGGAATACCCGGGAACCCTTTGTTGGTTCATGATGACAGAACAAAAATGGTAAATTCCACACTTTTTAATTTCAAAACTCAACAACGGACCCAGGTTTCAACACATTGCGTCCCCTTCACGGAGTTTATTTTACCTTGAAAATTTACTTTTTATTTACTTATTTTTAACCTGAAAATTTACCTTGAAAATGACACAATGTGTTGAAAACTGTGTAGGTTGTTGAGTTTTGGCATTAAAAAGTGTGGAAATTACCATTTGTGTTTTTCCATCATGGATATATCGAACTTCCATTAAATCAAACCAGATACGATTTTTATACCTTTTTTAGTTGTTATTAATTGGTTTATTGTGCAGAAAAATGTTGTGTATAATGTGGTGACTGCTATTACAGTAGATTCCGGTTAATTGGGACATATCGGGACTTGTGCACTTTGCCCCAACTAAGCGGCTGCCCCAATTAGGCGAACTATCCTGTATATGGGCATAAACAAACGTTGAAATGATAGAATGAAGACTAAAGAGTGTTTATAATGCAACATAAGTATATTAAACTATTAATTTGATTAATAAATCAGCGAGTTTAGTTAAATTATTGTCATTTTGAAGAATTATAATAATTAAGTTAAAAATATTTTTCACAGCCTCGGGCGACGCTGACTGAATGTCTTTTACTAAGTCCTATTAAAGAAAAGTCCTATCCTCTTGCGGATAGTATAACAACAAGAGCTTTCAAAAGAGGGCAAGAATAGGAACATTTGTGAAAAATAAGAGTAAATCCAAGGAGGAAAATATAAAAAAGTAGTATTCTGAAAACAAAAAAAAATACTTTCGTCGTGAGTATAGAGTCTTATGTCGCCGACTCATGCCCCAATAAAGCGGAATGCCGCCCCAATTAAGCGGAGAATACTCTGGGATAATCCTCTATTGGGTTCTGCTCTTCAAGATCTGCCCCAATTAAGCGGCTGCCCCAAGTAACCGGTGGACCCATTGAACGGAATCTACTGTATAAAGATGAATAAATAATGAGATCAGGGTAGGCAGATTAGACCTGCTTACTTCATAATCAACTGTTAAACCTTTATAGCCCAATGTTGCTTCTAAGCAACATAAAAAATGTATACATTTTCTGCAATATTTAGGAAATATCTAAACTACGCATTATTTTGTGATGTAAACTGCAATGGCGAGATATTTAGCTGCCACGATGATGGTGTTTGAGAGCAAAATTTTCAAGTTTTCACAGTGAAAAATGTTGAAATTTGATTTCTCCCAGAAGCAGCTCTGGGTTAAGAGGGTTAAGCACTCAAAACAAACACCCGCTCTCGAAGCAAATTAATGCCTACGTGCACAGTCACAACGGGTGAAACTGAGGAAGTCGGCTTCTGGAGTCTTTTCCGGAGGGTTTTTTTTCTGAGATACTTGTAACGACACCAGCCGTCTGCTCTAATCTAACGCTGACGGCTGGGACTTCGTAGAAAGCGCTATCACTTTGAACGCTGCAAGGGCGCTCGGAAGTTCATGGTGATAGCGCTTTCAGGACTGACCTTACTCCCAGCCGTTCATTGACTCAATATTAATTCCCGGCTCTGTACTCTCGTTAACCTTCTGGAATACCACTCGCACATGTTTAACACTTCGATATGAATTCTTCGTTAAAACTTTCGCGGGTGCTCGTCATTATGATTAAAAACTTTTGGGCTATGTCGCCGCGTCAATGCTTTGGGTAGCCCCAGCGTTTCCCGACAGAGGCTTGTCGCTTTTTCAAGGGATTATGAAGAGATCGGAATTAAGGATCTTTTATATAAGTATCTGCGTCAGTTAGTGGGGGGAGGGGAGCCGGAGGTCGGGGGAGTGGGTAGCTGCTTGTTTTTTCTTATTACGGGTTGCTAAGTACGGCTAATAAAATTAGCTAAAAATAAAACTAGCCGTACTTGGCAACCCGTAATAAGAAAAAACAAGCAGCAACCCACTCCCCCGACCTCCGGATCCCCTCCCCCCACCACCTGACGCAGATACTTTTATAAAAGATCCTTAATTCCCATCTCTTCATAACCCCTTGAAAAAGCGACCAGCGTCGGTCGTGAAACGTTGGGGCCACCCAAGAATTGACGCGGCGACATAGCCAAAAGCTTTTAATCATAATGACTTCGATGTGATTTAATACAAACATTTCAGTAGAAATATCGCGGCGACGAGCCCATAAAAGATCGTTTTTTTAAGCCCAGCTGCCTTTGAGAGACAAAAAATCAACAGCGGTACAATCTCAAACGATTACTCATGAAAAGGAACGCCGGAGTTGAACATAACAAAAGCAACATTCCGATCGTCGGGAATATTCAAGACTCCCAACAGTTAAGGTTGAATGGAAGCGAGCGATGACTTTCAAAATTGTCTACGTGATATTTTGAGTGAAAGTATATCCCAGCTCAGCAGTGGAATAACGCAACGGTTTGACAGTATAGAGAATGCGGAACAAATTTAGCTGAGACTGCATTTTATTTATGTGCAGATAATCGTCAACTCGTGCTTGAAAATTATTATCATAGTTCATCGATAGTGTCGTGGCATTCAACCTCTTTTGAGCAAATAATACAAGAGTATGTCAAAAAACTCCCTATACTCCTTAACAATGATACAAAAACTATTAAACTGATGAAATTATGATAATATTTGGGGGGGTCGTGAGCCCTATGACCATGGGCGTAGCCAGAATGATGTGTTGGGGGGGCACGACCCAGGAGGTCAGGGGGGTCAAGCCCCCTTAGAGGAAATTATTAACATTTTTTTTCCATAAATCACTTTTTATACTATTTTGGAACTTAAAATTACACAATTGATGGGTCGTCGAGAAGTTGTTTTGCTAAAACATATTGGTGGAGTTGATTAAATTTGTTTTATAGGTTAACATTTATCTGCTAAAATTAATTGTTTTGGGTAGGGTACGTGTCCCCTATGCCCCCTTTGTCTACTCCACTGCCTGTGACCCGCCCCCCCTAAATCAGCCTCTGGGTAAGTATACCCATTAAAAATACCCAAAAAATGTGTTTTTATCAGGGATAGCAAGTGAAACGAAACGAATATGTTTCGTTTCTACCCGGAGCGAAACCAAAATAAGAGGCCTAGGTTTAGTGTCCTTCCCGCACGAAATTAAAATCACCAAGAAGTTTAGTTTCGAGCTTGAACGAGACCTTACTCTCAGGAACGAGACAAAATCAATCGAAACTCGGCTGCTAATTGTTTAATTTCGATCCCAGAATTTGAGTGGAGGGGGATAAGAGGGAATAGTTTCGACCCATTACGTGTGACATAAGTGTAAGGAGGTTAAAACATTAAGTCCAGCGTCACTACCATTCAAATTGGATTCGACATTTATATATTCCAGTTTTTTAATATTAGTTTTTCCCCGCAAAAAAAGGTAACCAAAGAGAATCTAACCGTCGATGTACATAATATATACGTACGATACCAATCCCGTCATAAATTATAAATAAAAAGAAGTCATTTCTTATAGCAAACCTAATTGTAAGAGGACTTATGTTTCGGCTTTCATTTGAACCTGCGCAACCTACAATTAACTTCTATTAATAATCAAGCAAATAATCCTGACTCAGGTTTCTTCAAAGACAATAGTTAAAATAATATCTTTTTAACTGGGGAGGTAAATATTTTCACAAAATTTAAGAGATCAAGAGTCAAATCCTATATTTATATAATCCTATTTTTAGTACTAAATTGTCCATGCATAGAAAGTTAACAATGGTGAATCTGACCGTCGATGTGCACAATACATACATACGTTACTTATTCTCAGCAATAAGAAATAAAACGAATCAATTTCTTATAAAAATTCTCATTATATTAGGATTTATGTTTAGGTATTCATTTGAACGGATTACTTCTAAAAATAATTGTTTTACGAAAATGTTAGATTTTCCACGCAATTAAAGCGAACTATGTCAATGCATATAAAAAATACGTACAATACTTATTCTCATCAATAAGAAATACAACGGAGCAATTTCCAATAGAATCCCTTATTGCATTATGATTTATATTTTTGCTTACATATGAACCTGCGTGTACCAATAGATTCGTTATAATGGTAATAGTTAGAAGAAAATACTCGTTACTAAGTTTTCTTCGAATAAATAAATCAAATGATATTTTTGTGTAGATATTTTTGGCGCAAGCGGCTTAGATACCTACTTGCATACTCCTATTTTTTAATTAGATTTTCCGTAACAAAGCTAACCATGGTGAATCTGACCGTCGACATATATTTTATATTTGTACGATACCTATTCTCATCAATAGGGAAATTTAAAAAATCAATTTCTCAAAGAAATTCTCATTGTATTAGGATTTATGTGTTCGGCTTTCATTTGAACCTGCGCGAACCAACAGATCACTTCTAATAATAATCGTCGGTATTCGAACCGGCGACCTCATTCGCGGCAGGATCTCCCCCTCGTCCTCCCTCCCTTACCCTACTTTTAGACCGGAGTTTCTCTTTTGCAGCTCAGCAGCAGCAGCAGCAAATGTTCACCGGTCATAAATCTCAATGAGTTAAACTCAAGAGACGAAGCCGAGAGCTATAAAGGAACGCATGACGAAACGGCTTCTTTCTCTAATAAGCCATCTTATTTATCCACGACCACCGGCCACCTGCATTCCAAAACGATCTCAAAAGTAAGTGTATGGATTGATGGCAGTAAATAAACTCTTCAATAATAATTCGATGAGCGCGGAGGCTATTGGAAAGAAAATTGATTGTTTTCAGAGCGAGAAACTCGATTGGATAGCTTTACGATCGTTATACACAACAGTAATGCCAACATCGAAAACGGAATTTGCTTTAGCGTAAACCCCGCACCTTCTAACCCTTATTACGTTCCGTTTCGAATTTTGATCGTATAAACACATATACAGTCATAATAATTCAATAAGCACGGAGGCTCTTGGAAAGAAAATTGATTGTTTTAAGAACGATAAACTCGATTGGATGGTTTTACGCTCGTTATGGACAACAGTAATGCCAGCATCAAAAACGTAACCTGCTTCATTGATTGTTTTAATATCGAGAAACTCAAATGGATAGCTTTACGGTAGTTTTATGCAACAGTAATCCCAGCATAAAAACGGAACTTGCTTCAGAGTACACCTTACACTTTCTAAGCCTTCTCACTTTCTGTTTCAATTTTTGATCGTATAAACGCATATGGAGTCAAAATAATTCAATAAGCGCGGAGGCTCTTGGGAAGAAAATTGATTTGTTTTAAGAATGAGAAACTCGATTGGATAGCTTTACGGTAGTTTTATACAACACTAATAACTGCATCGAAACGGAACTTGCTTCAGCGTACGTTCCACATCTTCTAAGCCTTCTTACTATCCGTTTCGATGTGTGATCGTGTCGGCGCGTATGCCGATATAATAATTCAATAAGTGCGGAGGTACTTGGAAAGAAAATTGATTTGTTTTAAGAGCGATAATCTCTAATGGATGGCTTTGCGGTGGTTTTATACAACACTAATGCCAGCATCAAAAACGGAACATTCTCCAGCGTGCGTTCCTCACCTTCTAATCCGTTTCCACTTTCCGTTTCGATTTCTGATTGTGTAGGCTCGTATGCAGGTATAATAACTCATTAAGCACGGAGACTCTTGAGAAGAAAATTGATTTGTTGTAAGATAGAAAAACTCGATTGTATGCAAGGGCGTACTCAGGATCAAAACTAGGGGGGGGGGATAAGCTGTGGTCAAGTTGTAACATTATACCAAAGAAAAGGTTAATGAAACCAAAGTTTTTAGAAAATTATGACAGAAATTTATTAGTTTTTATGATTACTTGCTTTAAAAAATAATGATTTTTATTTTAGTTTTCTATCTTATACTAATTTCGGTGTTGTTCAAAAGAAAATGTGTTCAATACTTTCGTTTTTAATTCAATTGATTTTCGCTCCGATTGTACGTCTTTACGGCCGTTTTGCACAACACCAATTCCAGCATCAAAAAGGAACTTGCTTCAGCGTGCGTTCCACATCTTCTAAGCCTCCTTTTTTTTTAGTTTCGATTTTTGATCGTGTAAGCGCGTATAAGAGTCAGCGTTTTCCATTTTGCGACCCAGGTTTTTGCTGCGTTCATCCGCCGGCGATCTTAAACAATGATTCTCGTGTTATATTATTAGATGGCAGCTTTCTGCAAAATCCATATTCTCTTGAAATTCATATTTCACCGTCAATGCGCCTCCGATATCATTGTTTCTCCAAAAAAAAGCTGTCAACAAATTGTGTAGCACGAATAATTTTCAATAAAATTTCGATCAATCTTCTATATTATTTCTACTGTATAGATACCTTTTCCTCGGCTTATACGCAACCAAACTCTACAAATGAGGAACAAAAATGACAGAATTTATCAGAGAACATGCGGCGGCATATCTTACTTCCTAAATATTGCTATTGTTTCCTAAATTTGGTTTTTAAATAATTAAAAATAAACCAAAAACCGGTAAATATTCCTGACGTTAACGGCGCACAAACTGATACATTTGCTCATTTGCAACAATATCTCGCATTCTTTAAATAACTTTTATCAAAACGCGGCTGATTCCACATTCAAGTCTCCTGTTGATACGTAAGTAAGAGTCATCGTGAGCGTTTAACAGAGGATAGTGTAATTTCTTCCAATGTTGTGTTTAAAGAGGTCCTCTGATCTCAATTCCATGAACATTCATCTACATGTACATGAACATTCCAATTATATTTGTACATAAGACCCTGCCTTTTTTTCTACATTTTAAAATTAGCGCCTATCCCTCTGTGGACCTGCATTGAAAAGAGCGGGGGAAGCCCGCTGGGAGCGGGCGCATCACGCTCGTATGGGTCAAATTATCTTGGCTCTCGAGCCTCTCGAGTCAAATTTTTTGACTCGAGAGGCTCGACTTTTTGTACCCTCATGTCCTCTTATTATGTCCTCAAGTTATACTTAAATTGCATCTCAAGAAAAATATATTTACGTAGGTACGCCCTTGGCGTTGTTAATTTTTTTGATTCTCTCCCAACAAGTGAATACAATATAAAAATCGAGGAAAAACAAGGTAGTATACTTGGGATCATAGATCATTAAAATCTATTTCAACAAATTTACCTTAATAAACATTTAAAAAATAATTAGCTATTTTACGGGAATTTTTTTTCTGCATCCAAACAACGCAATTGTGTTGTCTAAGCCTGCTTTAGGGCCTCTATCACCCATACTCATTTGGAACCTATCCATTTTCTACATTATAACAAAATAACAATTGCTCCTTGCATGAGGAAGAGTGCTATAGTTGACTTTACATCTATAGTTTGACCCTATATTTAAATGTGAGAAAAATATCAAGGAATTTCGGTAAAATTTTGTGTATGACCTCGCAATTAAAGAAGAGTAATTATTTAAGGGAGAAATCTCACATCTGTATACTTCACGCGTTAAAGTCACCATAACAAAGTTTTCAGTAGCTTGTATGATGTGAGGCACGATACGGTGGAAGTTCTTAATATTAGTAAAATTAGACATTGAAATATTTCCACTGAGTTTTATTATGACACAACGCGTTTCGTCGTAACAAGCAATATTATAAGTAACACTTTAGTGTTGTTTGTAACGACGAAACGCGTAGTGTCATAATAAAACTCAGTGAAAATATTGCAATGCCTATTTTTACTAATTTTCAGTAGCTGTAACAAAATAGGTTCGGCTTGCACTGATGTGGAGGTTAGAGTGCTGGCCTCCCATCTCGTCGGCCTGGGTTCAAACCGCGGGAGCGGCAGAAAATTTTCAGTTTTCCCGATCCCTGCTTGAGCGGATAGCACTTAAAAGTGCAGGACTCCGTCCGTCTAATGGGACGTTATGCCGCGGTCATCTTGGAGACTTTATTTACGAGTAGATTAATACCAACGCCGGAGTTATTTCCACCCATCCTTTATTATTACCCAATCTTTCGATCATTAACTGCAACTACCTACTGGGCCTTCTGCTTATGTTATGAACTATAGGGGAAAAAAGTATCCGGGGATTGTCCGTACCGCCACTGTCGGTCCGCGAGAAAATTTTTCCTTTCGGATGACGTTTTATCCTTAGGCCAAATTCGGGCTAAGTAAACACATCTTAAATTCATTATCACTAATTAATAATCCTAAGATTGGTTTGACGCAACTCTCCGTTCAATTCTCTAATCAGCTAATCTTATCAACGAACGTCTTTATTCTCCTTCACATCCTTCTTTACCTTTTCCTTACATATTGTTTCGGGTCTTCCTTTTCGCTCTTGCCATCTACCTGTCCCTCGACGATTGCCTTCATCCCGCTATCATATGGTTAATTAAAATTTGGAAATGATAAGTTGTTCGTGGAAACTTCCTAGCAAGTTTTCACTTATAATATGATAGAATTCCACCAGATGAAGCCTGAACAAATTCTCTATATTGACTAATACAAACGTATCACATCGCAAAATAAGATGTAATTCTTTTGCAGCGAAGTTTCAGCTTATTTCAATGTGAACTTCGGATCGGTCTGCCCGTTTGCGACGCGATCGGTGGCTAAAGTAAACTCATTTAAATGCGCGATGGGTGATAGGGGAGAGTTGCCTAAATCGCGCTGCTTCCCAAATCGCACCACCATCCTAGAAACCAACGTATTTAATATGTATGCAACCTAATGGCTGCATTTGGAACTTGCTGCATCCCCAAGTATACCACAGTTCAGTTGTGGCCACCAGTATATTGACAAGTCTGGTGCGTAGTTATTAAGAAAAGAAGTGCCTCTTTTGCTATTTCTTTCGTATTTTCACACGAATGCTGAAAACAAATGAGTTGTATTTACATATTTTTAGCTACATATCATATTTTTGAAGCCTATTTTTTTATTTGGTGCTATTAACATAGTGGTATGATCACGTGTATAGGCCGTGAAATTGATTTCATATAAAATAGCGGTCGCTCCCAAATCGCGCCACGTCTATCTATACATGTGCGTGGTAAGAAGTCTTAAAAAAAGCTGCCGTGAAAAGCAAAAACACTTCCAAAAAATGTCATGTCTCAATTAGTTCAATTTTTTTAAACAAAGTTTCCAGGGTAATATTCATTACTAACAGAAGAGGACAGGAGCGTAAACGTAAGAATTTTATTGGGCACATATCAGAAGTACGCATCCGTAACAAAACTCGGAGAGATATACAGTAAAATAATGATAAACAGATGAGCTGGAGATTAAATAAATAAGTCGACAGTAAATATCTGTTGATTTGGAGGATAGCCATAGAAGAAAGCGATGAATTATCTTAGAAATCAAAGAAAATCTTATCGAACATACATTCTGTTACAATACCCACATGAATAGCTGACGGGAGAACCAAAAACGTTGATGGAGGAACGAAAAGCAAATGAATAATACCGTGAAAACCGTGAAAAAGATAAAAGCAGGTACCGTGAAAAAAGCCAAAATATAAAAATTTTGGGTGAAAAAATGGTAGTCTAAATCTGCGTCTATACAGCCCTGATATTGACGCAGCCATGACCTTTGATAACGAATGACTTGAGCAATCAGTTCAAGACTTCGCGTAATTAAGAATTCCAGTGAAAAATGGCGCTAAAAGCTTCCGCAAAATCGACTTTCAACGCGAATTCCTAACTGGAAACTTCGAATTGATGAAGGACGGCAAGTGAACGGGTTTCGAAAGCGCTGAGGAAAATGATAAGGAAAATGGAGCGATGATACCCCGAGCGAAAATTGGGGGCACCAATATTTCACAATAATTAAGGGGAACTCAGTCATCCTGAAACTTGGAGTTCTAAGAATCTGCTTAAGGAAAACTGAACCGGTGTCCAACACTGTAATTACTACATTACCATACGATTTATATCAAAATCAAAGGTGATTTACCGCCTACTCGTTACAAAACCAAATATTCGATTGGATGAAATTATGCACGGAGAGACACCAAAATGTTACCGCACGGTTTGAATTAAGTCACGCTAGAGGAAAACGGATTTTTACTACAGTAATGTTATCAGGACGAGTACTACGTTAGCAAAGGAGGCGATCATGAACAGGAAGGAGCTTATGAGAGGATCGTTATGTAAGAGTTTAAAGAAAAGGTTAGTGAAGAGTCTGATCTGGAGTGTAGCGCTTTATGGAGCGGAAACATGGACACTTTTAGAATAGAAAATAGAAAATGAAATTTATCATTCGGGGACAAGTGTGTCCCATAGATGTATACATGATTATTAATATGATAGAGTCAAATATATTACAAACGATACGAAGATTTACATTAAACATCGATGCATCGATGTCACAGAATGCGACTTAATATATGGCAAAATATAACAAAAAATACATAGAATATACCATACAGCAATAATCTATATGAGGGAAAACGAGTGTCCACTAATTTTTGGCGAAGAGGGACGGGGATAAGGTGTCTAAATTGTTTTAACTGATATAGAGTGCGAAACTTTGGAAGGAGGACGAGAAAAAACTGAAGGCGTTCGAGATGTGGAGAACAATGGAGAAGGTGAAGTGGACGGAAAGGGAATATCCATAACTAGGGTGGCGCTTTTAGGGAGGTTAGGGGATCAAGCCGATTCTCAACATATCTCATGTGGGATTAGGAGGGGTCCTGGGAAGTATCACGTAATTTTTTTCCGCAAGAAACAGTGTAAAATGTGATTCTAGACTAAGATGTTAGTAGTATTAAATACTAGTCTAAATAGTAATAATTAAACAAATTGGTTTTTTTTTCTAATAAACCCAACGCAATAAATCATAAATCAACGTATTGAAACTGAAAATACGCACATTGAAAAATCTCAAGCGACATTAGAAAGAAGGGGTCGACCCAAATCTCACGATATCTCGCTAAGGCTTCAAAAATTGCCAAAATCACCTCACGTAATTAATATAGGAGAAAAGACGAAGTGCTGGACATGGTGGGTGAGAAGAGGCAGCATCTAGATGAGATGACAAAATCCGGAGGAGACAAAAGGTATTGATGGAACGAGTACTGAGCGGAGATAGGATATTGAAAACAGGACTCCCGTCTTAGAGAATAGGGTTCACTAGAAAATTAATATTGTAGTATTAGGCACACTATTTGTACTGAATAGCGTAGTAACAATCAATGTACCTTAGTTTCTTTAACTCTGCAGAGCCTGACCAGGCATAGAAAAATACAGTCCACTAGAAAATTTACACCAATTGTTGTTTCGTGCAACGTATTTTTATTGAATCGCACTGTCACAATCAATCTACTAAATATTAGTTGATCAAGACTAACAAGTGAAGAGCGAACACTTGTGTTATAAGTTCGGGCTTTTCTCTCCGGCTGTGGCGCTATGCGCACGACTTGGACTGCTCGTGGCATCATATGCTCAGCAGTCCATAAAGTCCATAAAGAAATTTACACGGGGCACGGAATTGCGCTGGTTAGAACTGCATTAATTTCTAAAATGGCGTGGAATTGCGCGAATGCGTGAATGAAATTAGAACAGGGGCTGTTTTTCCATCTCACGTCCACGCATTTTCGCATGTGTTCCAGCAATTCACCGCTTTACACGACGCAATTTTGACTGCGTCTTCGTACGCACGTCAGATTGTGCAAGTACGTGCCCCGTATAAAACGGCCTTAACACCTTTTCTGGTAGTTTTCACAAATATCCACAGGAAACGAACTTGGTTCAAGTAATCTGAGTATTTTTATTACACCTTTCACATACGGTTCACGATAGACTCGAGGGACTTGGGGGGCCCCCTACGCCTGGTGTTCAATTATAATAAATGTTTCATTTCTATCAAATATAAGCCAGGAAGTATTCCATTGATTTATTCGTGCACGCAACGTTCTGAGTATATTACAAAATTTCAGGGAACGATGGGCGTGATATATTTCTGAAATAGGAAATCATTATGATCACCTACAACACTTGATATCGAAGTAATAAGTTCCCTTAAATGATAGTCGGAGTGCATGATGGGTAATTTAAGTGCACCGGGGACTAGCCACGGTGATACCTATACTGAGTCGCCCGCAATGCACAAATTGTGCGAAAAATCCACAGAGAAAAAACAAACATTCGCCTTGACCGGGATTCAAGCCCGGATCCCCCTATTTCCGGTCGAGTGCTTTAACCAGTTAAGCTATCACTAATTGTAAGTAGCTAGTCTCTACTACTAAGTACCTTAACTGGCTGAAGCACTCGACCGGAAATTGGGGGAACAGGGTTCGAATCAAGACGAATGACTTTTTTCTGTGGATTTTTCGCAATCTCCTTAAGTTCTTCAAACTGAGCATAGGCAGAAAAGGCATAGAATATACAGCTCATTAGAAAATTAATAATGTCGTGTTGTGCACAATGTTTGTATGGAATCGCGGTACTAATTAGCTTAACTGGCTAAAGCACTCGACCGGAAATCGGGGGAGCCGGGTTCGAATCCCGGTCAAGACGAATTATTTTTTCTCTATGGATTTTTCGCAATCTCCTTAAGTTCTTCTAACTGTGCATAGGCTGATCAGGCATAGAATATACAGTTCATTAGAAAATTAATATTGTCGTACTATACACAATATTTGCATGGAATCGAGGTACTAAGTAGCTTAACTGGCTGAAGCACTCGACCAGAAATCGGGCGAACCGGGTTCGAATCCCGGTCAAGACAAATGATTTTTTTTCTCTATACATTTTTCGCAATCTCCTTAAGTTCTTCAAACTGTGTAAAGGCTGACTAGGCATAGAATATACAGTTCACTAGAAATTTAATATTGTCGTTTTGTGCACAATGTTTGTATGGAATCGCGGTACTAATTAGCTTAACTGGCTAAAGCACTCGACCGGAAATCGGGGGAGCCGGGTTCGAATCCCGGTCAAGACGAATTATTTTTTCTCTATGGATTTTTCGCAATCTCCTTAAGTTCTTCTAACTGTGCATAGGCTGATCAGGCATAGAATATACAGTTCATTAGAAAATTAATATTGTCGTACTATACACAATATTTGCATGGAATCGAGGTACTAAGTAGCTTAACTGGCTGAAGCACTCGACCAGAAATCGGGCGAACCGGGTTCGAATCCCGGTCAAGACAAATGATTTTTTTTCTCTATACATTTTTCGCAATCTCCTTAAGTTCTTCAAACTGTGTAAAGGCTGACTAGGCATAGAATATACAGTTCACTAGAAATTTAATATTGTCGTTTTGTGCACAATGTTTGTATGGAATCGCAGTCACTATCAAGCTCTTTTTTCAAGTTTTTCCAACGGCGTGAAGTCGACCAAAGTCTTCCCAGAGTCTGATCTCCCGAGACTTCAAGGCATGACAGCTACGGGATGGTTTGAGGAAGGAGAAATGGAGCATTAATCTCCGTGAACGCGACCTGTCAGTCCACCGGAGCCGAATTGCATATGAAATTCCGCCCGGTCTCCCCGCAGCAGGTTTTTTTTTAAACGAACATCTGGAGGTCCGGAAGAGAAAGTTAGACGCATGGCGGTTGATGGGTCTCGAATTCGGGCAAACTCGTTGTCAACATGGCTCCACATTTTCCTACACCACGCGAACATGGGAACTTATAAAAGGGATTGTGAGGAAACACTAACCTACGACAGGGCGGTAGCGGCAGTCGGTGGCGTAGCCAGGAATAGGATGGTTTCATATTATTTTTTTATTTAATTTTACAGATGACTGGGTTTTATGTGCTGCTTATCATCAACCTACCCAGACGGCACAGAATCCTCCGTATCTAATTCATATGCACATAGTATCCATTGAATATCGCCCCATCGCTTTTCGTCAATGGATACTATCTGCATACGAATTAGATACGGAGGATTCTGTGCCGTCTGGGTAGTGTCTCAATAGATTCTCTTTTATTTTTTCTTTCTCTTGATGGCTTCACGGATGAGTCAGGGTCTGAAATTTACCACATTTGTGATGACTCTAGAGTTATAGAAGCCAATACGGTGGTTTACTTTTATTTTTTTATTGCTTTAATCGAAAGATTATTACTCCAGGAGTACGTATTTCACGCTTTTAGATTTTTAAATGACGATATCTATTTATAGCGATTAAATGAAAAGTGAAAAATTTCAAGCGCGCGAAAACGCGACGGCTAAGTATGAATGATGGGAAAAGCCCGTGTGACGTCATTCTGGTTCCCGCTGCCGCAGTGTGAGGTGACCTTGGGGCGAGGCTATGAGCGCCACTACGATGCTGGCTGCTAGAAGGTAGCAAAGTACCCAGCTAGCAGGTAGCGCTTCGCTTAAATAGGGATTATTAATACCTTATCAAACGAAGGAAAGTTTCCGACCTTAGGAAATTTTTATAGGTGATTATTAATAAATGTTTCCCTGAGCTCTGTGCCTCATGCATGCATTGGTAATCTCAGACGATGTAAAACTCCTATCTACTCGCATAGCATCTAGGTCCCTGAGACGTCACGTGGAGTGGCATCGCATGGCCGCCAATCTGGCCTTTTTTAAATGTGGTTAAAATTGACCATTCACATTCGTCTAAACTGGGATTTCTAAAACCAAATAATTCGTATATTATAAATACACTAATGTTGGGTGTCGAATCGCAAACGATGCCTTTTGCTTTCTTTGATGAAGGAAACTACCCTAATTCGTTCGCGGGGGGGTCCAAAACCAGGGGGGGAAATTTTTTGAAAAATAGAGTACTATGCAGTGGGTTTTGAACTAATTTTAACACTTTTCATAATCGAAAAAACTTAATTTGCTAAAGAAATATTTTGTAAATTCATGATTTTTTCAATGTTTTGTTTTCTTTTATGAAACATAATAAAAGGCACACTGTTGCATGTTCCACAGAAGTTTTACTTAACCGACCCAGGTTACGACATTACATAATGGGTGTTATCCTCTATATTATTTCCAATATCAATTCAATCCAGTCAATCTTCTATATTATTTCAACTGTATAGATACCTTTTTCTCAACTTTTACGCAACCAAACTCTACAAATGAGTATCAAAATGCACAGAATTTATCAGAGAACATGCGATGGCGTATCTTACTTCCTAAATTTTGCTATTGTTCCCTAAAATTGGTTTTTAAATAATAAAAAAACAAAACAAAAAAAAACAAAAACCGGTAAATATTCCTGACGAAAAAAGCGCACAAACTGATACATTTGTTCATTTTCAACAATATCTCGCATTCTTTAAAATACTTTTATCAAAATGCGGCTGTTTCCACATTCAAGTCTCCTATTGATACGTAAGTATGAGTCATCATGTGCGTTTAACAGAGGATAGTGTAATTACTTCCAATTTTGTGTTTAAAGAGGTCCTCTGACCTCAATTTGTACATGAACATTCCAATTTAATTTGTACATAAGACCCTGCCTTTTTTTTCTACATTTTAAAATTAGAAACGCGCCTATCCCTCTGTGGACCTGCATTGAAAAGAGCGGGGGAAGCACGCTGGGAGCGGGCGCAGCACGCTCGTACACTATCTTTTCAAAGGTGAATGTACACAAATTTGCGAGCTTATTTCTACCAGGGAGGGGGTTTAAGGAGGGGAGGAGGTGGTGATGGTGGGAGGGGGAAAAGCCACCTTAACCCCCCCTCCCTGGTGTAAATAAGCTCGCAAATTTGGGTATATTCACCTTTGAAAACGACATAGTGTAATGTCGGAACCTGGGTCGGTTAAGTAAAACTTCTGTGGGACATACAACAGTGTATCTTTTATGATGTTTCCTGTCACCAAGTTCCACCAATTATAGCCATCCAGCCTTAAGTTGTTCTTTTATGAAGGAAAATAATTGTGTTGTTATATTTCGGGGGGGGGGGGGTTCGAACCCCCCGGACCCTCCCCTTGGTTACGCGACTGACGGCAGTGGCGGGGCAAGGAACGGTATCGGAAATGTTCCCCGAAATTTCAGGAAAAAATAACAAGATGGTGATTTTAAAGGTGTCCCTCCACCCAAAGTTTGCATTTCACCTGCTAAACAAAAAAATTAATGTGAGTAAGAAGACAAGACTAACATAAAAATTGGGGAAGCAAAAATAATAATAATAATTGATTTATCCTACATTTTGTTTTTACATCTGAAAACAAATAAAGCAAAGAGAGGGAGCTTTTCGTGGTCTCCAAGGTCATAGGACCAGAATTGAGCCACCATCTAATGGCAAAAATGTATACCAATAAAAGAAAATAGTAATGCAGTAAATAATACAGGAGTGTTTTAAAAGATGACGTCAAAGTAAATGTTCAATATTTCTTGTGAAAAAAGCCAGTCTTTGGCAAGTCTTAGCATTTTATTTGGTGATTTAATTTTTTTTATTTTAGCAGGCAGTAAATGAAATAACTTTGGTCCCATGTAAATAAAACAGGGTTTATAAAATGTTAAACTTGCTACTACAAATGACTCACTACTTAAATTATATTTATATTTATCACATCCACTTGGCATATTGCCACTTCTGGCAAAAAACAATTTAAGCACTTTGAATACGAGGGGGTGAATTCTGGTAAAAATGGTGGACGTGTGTGAATTCTATTTTTTTGGAAACGGGATGCCAGCCTGCCTCCCGAAGAGTACGCCAGGGCGGTAAGTAAGGTAAAAATTTATCAGAACTTATGTTTTGAGTATGCCTCCCTTCGGAAGTGAGGCACGGACAATGACAGCAGCGAAGAAAGCAAGGATGGAGGCCTTCGAAATGTGGTGCTACAGAAGAATGATAAGGATCGATTGGATCTACCGAGTTAGTTATGAGGCAGTCCTAAGAAGAGTAGGAGAGAAGCCTCATGAAAACCTTAATAAGAAGACGAAACAACCTTATAGGCATGATGAAGAGAATCGTCGAGGGACAAGTGGATGGCAAGAACAGAAAGGGAAGAACAAAATATATGGAACAGGTAAAGAAGGATGTGAAAGAGAAAAAATACGTTGGTGTGAAAAGATTAGTAGATGCGAGGATTGAGTGGAGAGCTGCGTCAAACCAGTCTTAAGATGGCCAGTGATGATGAAGTTGAGTGTGAACTGAGGCGTGTCAAACTATCTTAGGAATCCTGACCGAAGATAGTTTGACGCTGATAGTGTGATGCAAAATATTTTGGACCAATCGGAAAGAGAGCTTGCTCTGAAAGGGGAACGGAACATGGGAGTACCCTGCGAGGGGCATGGTGGGGGGGGGGTAACCTGCACCAATCCCCCTTGAAGCGAAGATAAATTTAGTTCAAAACAAAAGTCATGATCAAATTTTCCTTTGGAAGAAAAATGATATTAGTATAAGACATGGAACTAAAAAAATTATTTTTTCAAGCAAATAATTATAAAAACTAATAAAGTTCTGTAATAATTTCCTTAAAATTTTGGTTTCATTAACCTTTTCTGTGCAAAAAAAGTTACAACTTGAACGATCACAGCTAGTTTTGCCCCCCCCCCCCCCCCCCCCCCTAGTTTTGATTCTGGGTACGCCCATGGAACGGAAATCAGAAAACAAGACACTCATGAACTTATAAAACAATAACTATGTATATCTGCTACTTAGAGCCATAACCCAACCAAAACTGTTAATGTACCGTGCTCTTAAAATTTAATGTCTGAAAAATACCAAAAAAACGAGCCGTTTAGCTCCTTTTGCTTTCAAATCGTGACTCCGTATGCCAATGTTGGCAAGAGGCTGAGTTTCTCAAAACCGCACACTAGTGCTAGTAGATAATATGCGGAAATGAGAGAAAAAATGTAACCAAATCTTATTTTTCAGACGACTTAGAATTTGTTTTTCTTTTATAAATCTCCTGTAATTATTACGTCAAAACAAAGAATGCTTTCACCATTAACCGCACGGAGAAAGTAAAAATTTTCCTTTTCGTGACAATAACTGATCGAAGAAAGGACTAAAGAAAAGAATTCGACCTTTTCCTTTACTTTCCGGTGAAAGGGATTGCTGTCCTTTGTTGCCCTATTCTATTGCGTCTAGCCCAGCATCCAACTTATAATCCGTTATACGTTGAACAAAAGGTCGATGCACTCGGTATTATATTCAACTGCGCCACTCACAGAACATTTATAAGCTGAATAAGTACACTGAGAAGGGAAACCGTAGGTTAGAAGAATCAATAGGAATGAAAACCTATTTACACCCTGTTGTTAGAGTCTTAGAAAATTATTTTGAATCTTTGCTTCCTACAAATTAGATTTTTTAACAAAATTTAATGTGTCGGAAGCAAATTTTATTATTTTTCCAAAAATAAAATGGAATTTATTTACAAGGTTTTACATCGATTTTTCATGAGAAGTGGAAATACGGGGTTATTATTATACAACCGTCCTTACTTCACCCTACGAAGATCACGTATTACTTTACCAAGGACTAATCTTACGCTGTATAAACGTTGTTTCTTGTTTATAGGCCCAAAAGTGTACAACTTATTACCTGATTCATGTCTGAAAGCAGAAAACAATAACGTAATTATGAAAAATATTCAGTCTTGGTTGTTTAGAATGCAAAGTGTGGAGGGTTTTCTTCTATGATATAATACCATGTAATGCATATGATATAATACCATGTAACGTACTAGCTTCAATTCAAATGTTGTGCTTAAAATGTTTATATGTCAGTCTATGTAAATCATGTAAATGATGGTAGCCAAATGATCCATCTATGTAAATGATGGTAGCCAAAAAACAGGTTGTCCTTAATGGCTACCTAAAGTTACTCCATTTTATGTAATTAATTCTATTCTGTACTTTTTATATATTTTTTTGAGTAATAAACAAACAATTTTTTATTATTATTATATTATTATAATTATACAAGGTAAAGGCCTCAAACACTCACAATCGATGGAGCAGTCAAAACTGTATCGCTAACAGGCTTCAAACTATGATTTGTTCATGTAGAAAGCCAGACCTTCAATCAGAGGAACAACCGAATGAAAATGATCACTTTAATGGTCTTATAGTTTCGATAATTGTTGATGAGTTTTGAGATGAAGTTTTTTTCCATTGAAATTTCAGTAAATCCTGTAGAAATGAAAATTTTAGGAAAATGAACCAGTCGTAATTAAAATATTTATGGGTCTCGAGGGGATCATATTGAATATTTGTATACTTGTTTTCAAGTCAAAAATAAACTTTTTAAAATACTTTTTATAATTATGAAGTTTCGATTATGTCTCTTTGATTACATACATTTTTTTTAAATTACGGAATACTTTTTGGATCATCCTGTACAACTTAAAAATTTAAACTAAACATTTCATTGACTGTAACCATGGTGATGGAGAAAGTTAGGGGAATGATGACGGTTTGGCGAAGGAAACATGAGGAAAAGAATGGGCACTTAAATATTAGGCCCACCGAGAGGAAGCCGGAAATATGGATGGGATTCAAAAAATTGACAAGACCGGAAAGAGACGGTTGCGGTCAATAATTTGAAGAAGTCGACGCCCCAGACATCTTTCTTCCTCAGGAAGCACGTAAATAAGACGTCTTTCTTCCCAATGGATGAAAACGAATAACTCGTCATGAATCACCGTACGCCCACTTAGAATAGGCGAACACACTTCCATTGAACTTCCATGATATCATTTCGCTCGAATCAGGGGAGGATTCGGAATTTTTTTCTGGGAAGGGACACAAGGATCTGACAGGCAAACGGTCTTCTCATATTTGGAATCAAAAACAACATGCAACAGGCTCTTCACGAAGTATTCTTTTTATTCTGATGTAAAGTTATTAATATGACAATATTAATATGTTAAATATATAAAAACGACAGTTTTATATTTCCTTAAGACAGCTAACATTTTTTATTATTAACTCGGGATCAATAGCGGATGAATCAGTAGGGATTAATTTCATCTTTAGCATGGCATGAACCACCAGTATTCGAAACCAGTATACCGGTATTTTCTTTCAATTCATTGATGGAGTTAACACCATATACATGACACAAAACCACGAAAAGTAAATCTTTAGAGCTTGCTAACACTGACTAGAGAAAAATAAAAATTTGTAAAGAAACAAAAATATACCTTGATAATGGCTGGAGAGTCGGAAGCTGGATTGGTAAAGTTTAAAATCTGTTTAACGTTACTAAGTTAATTATTTTAGCTCGTTAACATGGAGTTTCATTATGTTTCGCCCACACCCATCAAGTCCATAAAAATTATTATTCACATCTACAACACACAATGCACTAGTGAAGGGATTGGAAACAAATAAATTCAAGAAATATTATGGCAGGTTTTCTTAAGGACAAGTGAACCAGAGGCATCTCATCCCTAAGAAATTCCTCCAAGTAGAGCATTTTTTTAAGTTCATAAATGCTGAAGTAGCGATGAACGGAGTAATGAATACATAAAAGTTTAGAAATCACTTCCAGTGTACGTTCCTTGATGGCTAAAGTCGTTTAACAACAATTATTTCCGCCACAAATAAGCAAAAGTAAAAAGGTCGGTTCCACGGTTCGTTAATCGTAACAATCATCGATATTTATGGTCATCGAAGAGAAAATGGTAACTGTAGCGATCGCTAAAATTGGCGACTCTATTTTCGGCCGTAAATCTAGTCGCTTGCTGGGGAAAAGATTTTTTAAGCCGTCCTAGGTGGCGGCGGGGGTCATGCCAAACGAGAGGTCGCGGGTTCAAGTCCCGCCTGGGTAGGTTTCCGCTATCTAGGGCATGCTTGTTCGTGCACGTGAGTTTGTTAAAAATTGTTGAAAAGCCTCGAAGACCGACACGAGCTATTTTCGGTGGTATAAAAACAAATATTAAAAAATAAAACTAATTTAACCTTAACTAAGTTAACGTCAATCAATATTACTATGCTACAACTAAAACTGGCACGTTGTTGAGATAAAATTATACAAGCATGGCGAAATACGATACTGACAGTGGCGCAGGCTCAATCGCATCTCCGAACATCCATAAAAAGTTACAATGGTGCATATCTGTAGCGGAATATTTTTTCTCCACCTTTGATACTTTGTGCTTAATATACACACAGTCGTTCTTTATGAAAATTATAAATTTAATAGAACATAAAGGTTCTGAAGCGTGGTAAGTAAAGCATTTCTAAATTCATTCAAATATTCCTCTCCCTAATAAGTACGAACAATGCGGAATAATTTTTTTGTGAAATTCAAATAACTGCCCGATCATTCAAGCTAAAGCCTTTATTTCAGCTTGAAGGGAAGTCAGTAGCTTTGATGACAAACTGAGTTCGTGTATCACAATAGGAATATATATTGCATGTACCAGTGAAAGGAAATCTTCCAATTTCAATGTGAAACGACTTAAATGGCAAAAAACCAATTGAATACGTTAAATCTGGTCTATTTTTTAAAGCTGAGCTTTTAAAAGAACCTGCACCAAATTTTCCCCTCAAAATATTTCGTGACCAAGTATGGCTCACGATTCCATTCAAGCTTGTATTACACGGCTTAATTCTTCCACAATTGTAAACTTTAATAAGGGAGGTACGCAAGACAAATTCCACTTAAGATGACAACACGAACATTAAAGGTGAAGTCTTTATTTACAGCCCCATGAGATGCCAGTCGCTTCGAGAAAAACCTGAGTTTGTGACACACGACAGGTACATATATCGCACTTACCAGTGACACGATATGTTCCAATTTCAATTTTAAAATGACATAAATACCAAATAACGTAAATTAAAAAATATAAGCTGGCCTATTTTTTAAAGCTAGGCTTTGAAAATAATCCACCACAGATTTTTGCCACCTAAGATATTTCCTGGTTAAAGGATGGTTCGCGATTTCTTTCAAACTTGTGTTCCACGGCTAAATGCTTCCACACTTATGTCCTCTAACGCCTCGTTCAGTTTACGATTGTCCAAGCCAGCCCCCTCCAACTCCCGGCCGCTAGGTGGCCCTAAAGCTTCCGTGCGAGGGAATCGCCGATAGATGGTGCTAGTGGGTGTTTGCGCGTCCAGCATTACGAAATTGCATTGAACCAAATACAATACTTGATCGCTGGAACAACGAATTTAAAATGCCTTCAACTGAATTGAACACTAAGAAGCAATTTAATAGCCTTTTAATTTCATTGACAGCCAGTTAGAAAGTCCATGTACAAAAAACATTGCCTTTAGAAGAAATTGAAAATGAGATGTTGTCGTCTGCTAGCAGTCGTATTTTATTAGCTCTACTTCGTAAAAAAGAAGTTATTTGCGTCCTGATCATCATATATTTATCGCTAACGGCATACTGCCTGACATATAATTATCAAGGTATCGGTCCCCCCAAAAAAAATTGGCGATACAGACAATCGAGTCGGCGTTTCCTCCTCCAAGGAACTCCAGCGCAATTATGCTGAATGGGGAAATAAGTTTTGGCTGCAGAAATCTCCTTTAAACTCTCATTAGGTCACCTTAAACAGGCAATCCTAAACTGGTAGCTACGAGGATACGGTTATCTCCGATTCAGAAATTACAAGATCCGCGATGAGAAAAACTGGCCCAAAATTAATTACTGAAAGCTTCACATAACGACTCATATTAAGATTAGATTAAGACTTAATGGTTATTCTGAAATGGAAAATGTACGTTTGAGAACCCTAATTAAGACTTTGGGCACAACAAAAACACCTTGCTAAATTCTTAACCCAAGAAAGTCACAGAAATACACATCACAAGATCAACCGAAACAGCAACCAATGTAAAGGAAAAGGGGACGTCTGGGAACGGTAGTTGAAGGAAGTGATTGTTGTTAAATTTAAAATGCATTTATTCATGAAAGCACAAGCACTATCATTAACACTGTACAGGCGAGCTTAAAGGATAAGGGCAAAGGTTGGAAGTGTGAAAAATGTAAATAAATCTCGAAGTTCATGAAGATTTGAGGGTTTTCCACGGTTGTGGCAGTATCACTTCCACCAAAAGATCTGGAGATGAATGACCGCCTAGAAATAGAAATTTTTCAAAATTAGGCAAAATTTAAAAAAATATATTAAAAAAATGAGTTGCAATCCTAGGTCGTATCAGTTATAAATGTGGAATGACAGTACTTTTACCACGAAAAATCTCCACAGTTAGCTAATAATGGCGTTACACGAGGTTATGTCTCACCAAAAATGTGAGGCTTTGAGGCACGAGAAAAATATCATAATGAAAGGGTGGGGCCAAATTTTCGATTGCAAATATCAAGAGATAAGTTCCTCCTTTCAATTCTTAATATTACCAACATTTACTCTATTCTCATGACTTCCTTTTTTATTACAGATAGTAACCCCTGCCCCTTTTCAGCAAAAAATATCCTGACCACATTACTGTTGTTGCACTTTGTTTACAACTACAACAATTTCTACACTGCAATGGCAGCAAATCCACAGAAGTAAAAAAAATATGAAATTAATTATATTTCAACATCCGTAGGCGGATCACCGTTAGTCCGTGTATATTATTGTACGCTAAACAACATCAATACTTGCATAAAATGAGCATGGATACAAGCATAACTATCGCTAGGGCGCCATAAATCTTATCCCACCAGATAACAGAAGCTACCATTATAATTTCACTGTCATTAAGTCCTAAAACTAGAGTAGGATGCACATTAACACTTTCACCATGATCATAAAAACATAAATTCACTGCACAACTGTATCTAATAGGAATGAAATAATACAAGTTTTCAATTCGTGGTGGAGCGATATGTTTCCTCCTCTTTCTGTACTGACACAAAATTCTTCACTAAATATCTAAAGCCATCAATTAATTGCAAAGCGAGCTACGAAACCACCGAGGTTATACAATTGTAATTAAGTACAATAACACAATTAGTAAAAACTGATGGAACTATGCCTCCACGGCAACATGGCATGATATTATTTCGGTATTATGTGAAAAACATGAACCATTGATTTCCCGCGAAGATAAAAATAAAAATTTCCGTAAATAAATATCGGATGCTTTGCCATATCCTCTTTAAAAACAAGAGAAAGGGCATGCATGGAAGAGTAAACAAAGCCGCCATTGCAGATACTGCAGTATTTCCGCTATCTATTTGCACCGCTAATTTATTCTTAGCGAATAACACATATTTTCAACTAAAAAACGAGGTCACTGAGATCTAAAACCACGAAAAAATTACCAAATTAACGTTAATAGAGCCATAAAACTAACATCGGTATCCCACCGCATTTTGAGTACTTACCACTGCTTTGAAAAAACTTTTATTTTCAGCTCAGCATTCCTTCCTGGTTTTCCTGTATCTTGTAGAATTATTAGACACATATCAAAAGCGCGACGCACGAACCATCTTCAAATTTAATAGCTTTTTAGCAATATAACACATCTTCCAAGTGATGAGCTTCGCTGGTTCACCATTGAAATGAATGTAACAGCAACGCGATACTGGGCGCGCGACAGGCTCGCAGCGCCACTCTGTAACGAACTAAAAAAATTGAATAACGTGGGAGGATTTTGGGACCAGCCAACCAACGACATAGCAGCCGAGTTGGAGGGGGCTGGTCCAAGCGATCGTCCTAACGATAGTTAGCCGAACTAGCAATGTGAATGCATGTCCTGACAATAGTTCACGTAGTTCCGAACGTTGCCACTTTACGATGGTTAGGCGCTGGGAGACCGGAAAAGGAAGCGACAAGAGGAAGACGAAAATTTCGATAAGTTTATAACTCTATTTTTTTCACGGGTTTGTCCAAGCGAGGAAGGATATGGGCAGAAGAAAAATTATTCGTTAAACACATGTTGAACAAAGTAATATCTTGACCCTGCATATCTCAACAGCTTTGCTAAACGTCAATTTCCCGTTCACTTTAGATGCCAGCACTAGAGGGCAGCACAGGTTTTAACAATCGTCGTGTGAATGCACGATAGTTCCAACGATTTCTGGAACAATCGCAATCTGAACGAGGCATAACATGGGAGGTGTGTTCGACTAAGTTCATTTAAGGAGCCGATATAAATGTCAGCAACCCAAGGTGCCCACACCGGTCGTTTGCATTCGGAACAGGGGCGTGAAAAAAATACAGCCATCGTTCCATGCCGATGCAGCTCATTCTGTTTCCACTGTCACGGTCAATTGCCTCCTCTTATTACATTTTCTCTCCCACAAAGCTCACTTGTCACAATGGCATAACTCCGAGCACGCTCCGATGATTCATTGAGCACGGGCGCGACCGGACGTTGAATAATGAGTGATTCAAATGGTGACGAAGAACAGTAGACAAGGCAACGACTCCGTTGGCACCCAATCATAATCGGACACATTGCAAGAAAGAGGAAAGGAAAGCTTTCGAGTGCTGTAGAACCTCGATTATCCGACTCTCCGATTAATCCGGATCAAAGATCTGGGCTAATATTCCACGAAAAGGTATCGTATAAGATTACACTTTTCTCAACTTTTGGTAACCAAGCAATTACGCGTAAGTGCAGCGGTAAAAAGTCACACAAAATTAAGACAAAGAAAGATAGACGATTTCTTAGTAAACAAAAACTAAATGCATTTTTCCATTGCACTTTATGGTGTAGTAGTTGTGCTTATATTTGATATCATGATAAATATGTATGGTAATTTTTTCTATTACTGTACAGTACTAATTTTCTTTTATTTTATACTCCCATTGCTTCCTCTTTATCTGGATTTTCGTTTATCCGGATCATGTACGGTCTGGGTTAGTCCGGATAAACAAGGTTCTACAGCAAAATAATTGTAGAGAAATATTCAAATTTAATTGGAAAAAAGCTACATCACTTTCAAATGAAGCGTCTTTAGGGCCTGATCATAGACCATCTTTGGTTCAAATCCCGGAGGAAACGAAGGGACGAACTATTTATTCTATGGTTTATATCGAACTAGGAAATATGGTGCGACTCTAGGTTGTACCAGGAAGCAACAAATAGCTTATTATTTCTATATCATCAGAAATAAATATAACACGGAACACATATACTATGTAGGACACAGAATAGGCATCCGGCGTAATGGGGTTTGCGTATTACATTATCGAATCAGCCACTAATCAACAACTCGGAGTCCTAAATAAAATACGTTGTTGATAGAAACCATTAAAAAAACTACGCAAAATCTTCCATGGTGTAAAACAGCGATAACAGCATGTAATGAGCGAGGCCTTCGGCATGGCTGTTAAGGAGTTCCGTGTTTTTTCTCTTTTTCCTTCGGAAAATCTCTCCTGGACTTTGACCGCTAACACTGCGGGATGAAACGAGTAAACAGCGGTGACGTTCCCACACGCTTTTGAAAAAAATGTAAATACACAAGCAAAAATCTCTGAATTGCCCTCAAAGAAAAGATCTTTTCAAAAAAAGTTGAAGGAGAAGAATGCGCACCCGTGGAAATTCCTGGCGAGCCTCTCCATTATAATCACGCGGGCAACGGCCGATTGACCGCCGCTTTTCCGAATGAGCAAATATTTGACTAGAAGCTCTAAGGTAGAACCTCAGAGTAAATACATACGAATGCGCTCAAGGTAGCTGGCCTTTAAACAAATTCTCGGGACAAATTAGAAACCCCAACTTCAGTACTGCTGAGGGAACTGGAAAAATTTATAAAATGATACACTAATATACGATTTTAGCCCCTATATAGCTAGAAACTAATTCACTGATTGGGTGATTGATACAAATTAGTAGCCAAAACTGTGATATATAGGGGTATTTGAAATATTGGACGTAATAGTAAAAAAATTCATCGGGAGGAAAAATCTGAAATCTTAAAAAATTCGATTAGTTTTCGAGATATATCGACTTGAATTAACATGGGAGCCTTATGGGACTAAAACTTTTTTGGTTTTAATCGGTATTTGTAAATGTCTTTGGAACATGGTATTCCCTGGACATAAATTAGATTTTTGTTTGATTTTTTGGTGTGGTTGCTAGTGCGATAAATTGATATTTAGTATTTTTTATGATTTTATGAAAGTAACCAATGCTTTTCTTATGGGACTAACTTATGATTTTTTTTGACCAACTTGCAATCATCGCAGGTCAAATTACTTGATATGCAAGATACAAGATTTATTGATTGATTTTTTGGCTATCTTGGAATTTTCATGCGTCGAAACAATTCCGAGGAATAAACGATTTCAATTTTCCATTGTAGAGGTGGTCGAATTTTCAATCTCGGATTTCGACCTTGACATATGTGCCATGTGAAAATTACACTAATATATTTCATCATATTCCCGTTTTCGAATTTTAACGTAAAATATTTGCTATATTTACGTGAGGAAAATTGCAATATCAGTAATAGATATGAGAAATGTATATTACTATGATTATAAAGCTTAGGTGAAGAGGGTTTCCATAAAAAGAAGAAACTTCTTACAGCTGAGAGTACAAGTTTAGAAGTAAGGAAGCAATTCATCAGGTGCTACATACGGAGTATGTTTCTCTATGGAAGCGAGGCTTGGACGCTGACAGCAGCAGAGAAGTCAAGAGTGGAGGCATTCTAAAAGTGGTGCTACCGATGAATGATGAAGATAAAATGGATTGACCGCGTAATTAACGAGGAAATGCTTAGAAGAGTGGGCAAAAAGAGAAGTCTTCTAAAATCCTTAAGGAGAAGACGGGATAACTTAGTTGGCCACATTATGAGACATGATGGCCAGATGAAAATAATTGTAGAAAGACAGGTGGAAGGGAAGAAGGGCAAGGGACGGCCCCGAATGTGTTGCATAGGACAGATTATAAAGGATGTAAAAGAAAAGAAATACGTCGATATGAAAAGGTTAGCAGATGGGAGAGAGAAATGGAGAGCTGCGTCAAACGAATCTTGGGATTGTTGACTTATTATGATGATGACACTAATTAATGAGAAGAAGGTTTAATGATTTTAATTATAATTCTCCTTCATCTTGAGAGTTAAAATTCAATGGAAATAAAATTTCTAATCGTTATAAACTATGCGAAAACTAACGCCATCGTGGTAGCCAGCCAATCAGACCTAGCAGCACGATAAAATGAAGCCAAATACTGTCAACGGATGATGGCTGACTGGTTGTAGGGGAATATTATGCATGCATTAAGAATGAAAAAACAATTTCCACCTCTATCCACAATATTATCCACCAATACGAAATAAATACCCGTGCCATAGGAGTTATAAAGTATGCCTATTTCTAAAGATTAACAATAGGCGTGCGACGCTAGGTGTTAAGTCGCCAGCCGCCTACTTGCACAAGAAATTTGGAAAATTAATGTTGCGGTAAGCGCATAAAAAATAATTGCGAGACGAATAAAATCACAGTAGCTTGGACGCAGCTGTGAGGAACGGGTTTCTCCCCCAGTCGAGGGTTTTCCTGGAGCCAAAGAACGACCTTGCTGGAATGCTAAATAGGTGCGGGCCGGTGAGCCATGCATATCTTCGAGCCATCCACTGAAGACGGGGGAGATATGATCATCGGGGCAATGATTTCAACGAAAAAGGATTTGAAGAAGGTCGACATTTGAGTTTACTGCACTTGGCAACTGAGGTAAAAATATTGCTGCTGCAACCAGTAGCGGATACAGAACACACTCGATGGGGGACGAAAAAGATATATTGAGTTACCTTTACTTTTATCCTAAAAAAAATTATCAAGTTACATGCAGAGTTTAAGAAAATTTTAGTTGAATCTATTACACACGTATTCAAAACAATGCCATCTTGAGATATAAAAAAGTTATAATTGTGGCAGGGGCGGATCCAGGATTTCTATCTGGGGGGGCACAAGGATACCTCGTAATAGAAAACGAACGCAATGATAATGGGACCTTATTAAATATCTTGAATATTTTTATGGGTCTGGGGGGGGCACGTGCCCCCTAGCGCCCCTAGATCCGCCTATGAATTGTGGTTTGCAATGTTTAGCAATACGGGCGGGCCCGCAAAGGGGGGGGCACGCACCCTCGACGCCCCCCATCTGTATCCGCCACTGGCTGCAACTCGCTATGTCAACTGTTTTTTAATACATTTGAATGAAACACATTAGCCAAGATGGCATCAGAATAAAGAAACAGTAAATGGAAGAGGTGAATGGATTCTATAACGTGGAAATCACGACTAGCGATGGAAGAAGTAAGAGAGAAATTATTCGGAGAATAGCCAGCCCATGCGAAGCGAGTATGAAACTGTTTCAGGCATGACTTGGTGGAAATGTGATATATCCATGATAAAATATAAACAGCAATTGGTAAGTTCCACACTTTGAATATAAAACTCCAATACCGACATTGGTTTCATTTCAGCGCGTCGAAATCATGATCGGTAGTGGATTTTTATATCAAAGTGTGGAAATTACCATCTGTAGTTCATATTTTATCATGGACATGCAAAGTGGCTTAATAAATATAAACTACAAATGGTAATAAATTTATAATCAATAACATACAATTTGTTACTTCCACATAACATTCATAAAAAATTTTATTTTATGACCGGTTTCGGATGTTACACCATTATTAAATGCGGGAAATCTTAATTAAATAAAGTACAGAAAATAAATGGACAAAGGGTGAGGAAATAGAAGATAAACAGAGGAAGAGGATAATATAGGGAATTGTAGAGCACCATAAGTTAGAGAATAACATAGTGGATAAGTCATTTAAAACTATATGGCAATTAGACGTCGTGCATAATGGAGGGAGAAATTCAGAGGAAAGAAAAACGAAGCTTTTTGAATTGGACAGACTGGAGGGAAAATTAAGATACTAAAATTCACACCAATGAGTTTCACATCGGTATTTCAAACTGACTCTGAATTCAAACTGGTGTAAATGAAACCATAAAATAAGATCGTGATGCGTACTTAGAACTGGTGGCAGAGTAAAAAATATTTTGTCATAAAAACGCAAAAATTTCCACCATATCGCATTCAATACGAGCTTTAAGAATTTGAAATAAAATGCTCTATGACTTTCTTGAAAATAATTTTTTTCGATTTCAACTACAAGTCAAGAATTGCCCAGCTCAAAACTCGCCGAAATTGTGAATACACTGCATTTTACGAGATAATCCCGGCAGATAATCCCGGCAGGTTAGAATTTAAAGACACAAAAAAGCCCTCACGTGAGAAAATATTTAACTAATTTACAACTAGTGATGCCTTACGTATCTCGGACAGATTTAGCTTTAATAAATCACGCA
This sequence comes from Ischnura elegans, assembly GCF_921293095.1. Taxonomy (NCBI): domain Eukaryota; kingdom Metazoa; phylum Arthropoda; class Insecta; order Odonata; family Coenagrionidae; genus Ischnura; species Ischnura elegans. The sequence continues at coordinate 40,831,416 of NC_060257.1, forward strand.
TATTTTGAATAATTTTTGGAATTAAGATTATTTGCTAAGCGTTGAAATAGGAAGCAATCACTACATATGTGACCGGATGGATTCAATTCAGTTTAACTATTACTATGAGTAACTGTGCCGATGAGGAGTAAAGTAATTCAAGTAAAATTATTTCGGAAGAATGGGTATGATTGAAGCAATAAGTTTCGCGTCAGGTGTGGATGTAATTAATCATAGGGAGTTAACGAGGACAACGTCAAGAAGGCGAACATAGAGGTCGTCGTATTGTTCCACGAATCCATTAAGCGGCTCACTAGGGAATTTTCTTCTTCTCAGCTCCAATCATACAGTATACGCGGTTACTCAATTACTTGCAGATACACAGAGGAGTGGGAGAGTGGTATCCTAGTGGGATTTGGCAACTGATTCAAGAGTCCCTGGGTTCGCACTCCGGGTCAATCCTTCGGACATCCACAAACAAAAAAATGCTCTAGAGGTGGCCCAGAGAAAGAAACTCTACCCTCTAACTTGAATGCACGAAATTCTACCGCCTGTGGATGAGTCCGGGTTGAGCTCTACTCTCACCTATCCAAACCAACGCAATTGGGCTGAAATCTAAAATAAAACTAGCCAAAAACCTCAACAAGCGTTGTTGGCGAAGCGGCCCACTGGGTGTCGGGCAACTAATAGACACCCCCCTCTTCCTTGAATGTATGGAAATCACAAAAGCGGTAGACGAATTCGGGTGAGCTCTACCTTGACCTTACGTATCCCACGTAATAGTGGGCTGAAATCGAAAAAAACTGGCCGTACCATCAAAAACTAAGCTCTTTATAGGGAGCATAGTGGCTCAGAGGGTTCGGCCCGGGGGGTCCGGCCCACCAAACCCCCGAAAAAAAACAATTACTTTGCTCCATAAAAGAAAACAAAATAATGAACAATCATGAATTTACAAAATATTTCTTCGACAGATGAAGTTTTTTTGATTATTAAAAGTGTTAAGATTAGTTTAAAACCCCCAACTTAGTGCCTTTTTTTCAAATATTTTCCCCCTGATTTTGGACCCGCCCCCCCTCACGAACGAAATTTCTGGCTACCCCACTGCCTCATATCATCTTCACTTCTGTTTTCATTCCCTCCTTGGTATTCCAACACACAGTGCAATACAACTCCGCCGTGGATAACAAAGCAATTTTCGGCACATGGGAGCGTAGAATTATAACAGCAAAATTACGTAAATTTCTCCGCACTCAACAAACAAAATTACGATCAAGCTCATTTGATTATATACTACAATTTCGCATCGATTACCAGATTCGCAAGAAGTGTCAAAGAGAACAAAAATGTTGCACTGATCACAATTTTCTCAGAATGTAAAGAAAATGCAGAAGGAAACCAAATTATAGGGGACGATACACTTATCATGTAATCACTTACCTGCAAGCCTGCATTTCCTTTACCACAGAATATTTCCCGACAGTACGAAAAAAGCTATCATATATAATGCTTGTGGCAGAATATAATGTAAACTTGCCACCAAAGTAGAAAACCGTTTAATTGTTAGAAGTGAGCGTGTCCAGTTATCAAAAATCTCGCCTTGCCACGATCAAAATAAATCTCTCCAATTTGCGAAAAATAACTGCTACGGAACACACTGATCTAGGGCCAAAAATATAGTTTCTACCGAAAAATTTGGCTGAAAGGAATTGCTGATAATTAACAATGGTTTTGTTATTTGGCGAAGCTCGCTACGACAGGGGTGTCTACGGTAGACTTCTGAAGGCACTGTGATATCGGAATCCGTACATTAAACACACACCTTAACATAAAACTTTTCCAGGTAAATCCATATCTCGTGTTAGATATCCACCAAAAATCCTGGTGAATTAACACCGGTACACATCCCCTATAGACGTACTCGAACGATGATGTTGCATGTGACTTCAGGAACACTCACTTTTAAATTCAGCTCCAGGGCGATGAGACGAAACCAATCCAAGAATGTATGACGAGCACTAGTTGAAGTTTAGGCCAAAACAAAGGAGTATCGACAAGACACTGTGCAGGGAATTACTGCCCACTCCAGGAAGGATCAAATGCCGAGATGGTTTGCGAGATACAAGTCAAATTGGACCACAATTGGAGCGTTTGAATGGAGGGATTCCGCGAGCTTTTTGTTGAGAGTCTGACACACACGCCTTTGAGGGACACGGATCACAACGGGCGATAGTCCGCCGCTGACGGCGTCTTGAGGAATACTGGCTGCTCTCACGGCGAGGCCTGCCGATTCTCGGTTGTACGGTTCTGCCGGCAGAGAGCGAAAGTGTTTGGAGGAGGGGGTGGGCTCGATGGAGAAGGGGGGTAAAAGTTGGAGGGGAGATACCTTCCCCTCCTGCGGGGGTGGGAATGAATACGGAGATGGAATTCTTTTGTTGCCCCCACCACACATCAGCGACTTCCCCGGTTGGGAGCTGTGCATTGCCCGGGCCCCGGAGGTGGATGTGACTGCACACCTGATGGTCCAATCATTCACCTACATCCAGTGGCGCAGCGAGGGGGGATAAACCCCCCCCTCAGAGCTCAGAGAAATGTTTAAGTTAAATCCATTTTGCTTAATTGGATTGATATTACTAATAGAATAGTGTAAGGATTAATAAAATATTCCTCAGAAAGCCGTAAAACTCACCATTTTGAACCACTTATTTTAAAAGTCAGCAAATTATAAATCTCGCACATACCGCTTATCCTGGTGTGTATTCCATACCCACAAACACCCCGGTATTAGTTGAACCTAAACCCCCCCAGCCTTAATTCCTAGCTGCGCCCCTGCCTATATCTGCATACAAACCCGCAAACTGACTCAAAAGGCGTGTGGCATGGGGTGTTAGAACAACTGCGGTTTGCAAATAAAAAGAAAAATGCTAAAATATAAATTAATCATCATCACTGGCCTACAATCCTAGCATGAGTGTACCCAGGACAAGGGGGGCAACCCCGCCCCCCTTGAAACGAAAATAAATTTAGGTCAAAACAAAAGTTATGAACAAATTTTCATTTTGAAGAAAAATGATGATAGTATAAGACATGGAACTAAAATAAAAATCATTATTTTTTCGAGCAAATAATTACAAAAACTAATACATTGCTGCCATAATTTCCTTAAATTTTGGTTTCGTTAATCTTTTCTGTGCAAAAAAGTTACAACTTGAACGACCACAGCTAGTTTTGCCCCCCACCCCCCACTTTTGATTCTGGGTACGCCCATGAATCCTAGCTTAGATTGCTTGAGTAATTAATAGTCATTGAAGCTTAACACATCCGAGTTCATTGAAACTATTATTGAAGTATTCCAACATTTAAGGTAGGTTTGCCTGAAGTAATTAAGAAGTAGTCTCCCATTATTCCTGGACTTCCCTCTTCAATTCAAAATAATGCCTTCTCCATTTCTTTCGATCTAAAAAATCGTATTCTTTCTCTCGTTTACCCAACATTCTCCCCTCTAATGGTACTCGCATAGTGAGGAGGTAGAGATGGAGATTGAGGTGGAGGTAGAGGTAGAATCGCATAGTAAAGAGGTTTGCACACGCAGCTTTCCCATAGCCTCGACCACGAGCCTGTCTTTCACCGTGTGGCATCAAGTATAATGGTTATTTGGTTAGTTGCAACATTTTTACAATGTTAAGCGATAGTAGTGGTGATGGTGACGACATGTCATCAGCATGTTAAGTGGTGACTCATTGGTCGTCAAGTAATCGCGAATTCAGGGCTCATCCCATAAATCAAGCACGACAAGATCTGGGAGAATATCACCATCTGTATTTGCAACTTAAGTATTACCCAGACAAATTTCGGGAAAACATTAGGATGTCACATGAAACGGGCCTTGAGCGCACCAATCACGGAGAAGCCTCCCGATATACCTCGCGACACACCGGTCGAAAGACTCGTTTGTTTTTTAAAGCGGTCCCGCGCGACCTACGGGTGAACCGTGAGGTACACCTCTACCTCGACGTGCTCACTATGCGCGCGCCCATAACATACAATGCATTTGTGTTACCATGGGCGTACTCAGCGAGGGGCAGGGGGGCAGCTACTACTAGAAGCAAAAATCGCAAGTCTTTAAGCAAAACAGTACTAAATTGAAATTAAATTATTCAACAATTTTTCTTTAAACCCACGAAAAATGATATACATCAGTATAAGATATGTAACTAAAATAAAACTATTTCTTCAAATGTCACAACTTAGCTTGCCTCTCCCCCTAGGCCATGGCTTGCCCCTCCCCCCCTAGTTATAATCCTGGGTACGCCCTTGTGTGTTACCTCGAGGTACCGCGACCTCTACCTCTATCTCTACTTCCATCTCTTACCCACTATGCGAGTACCCTTAGTGACCCTTAGCCACCAAAGTGAAGTCAAATGGTGCTGTTTTCGGGGCAATGAACATGTTTTTTTTACAGAAAACCTCTAAATCGATCACTTTTAACCTAGTTTTCATCTGCTGGGGTGTTGATGAATCGCTCTAATTGTGCCCGTAGCCAGAAATTTTAATCGGGGGAGGGGATGAAACCAACTCCTATACGGGTTGCCCTTACTGGTAATTATTTTGTGAATTTCCACGCCGTTTTTCAAAAACATTTTAAGAAACATACTCATCACATTCACTGGCGCTTCGAAAAATCTTACAGGCTGAAAGTGAAAAAACATAAGTTATTAAAAATGAAATACTTTTTCAGAAATCACCCGAATCTTTGAAAATAGCGACTTACTAAGGCCCATGGATATAAATTACCTTGATTTAGGGCATTTAATCAAGAGAAGGGTAAATACATGGGCGGATTGAGCATCAAATTCGCGGGGGGGGGGGGGGGGGCGCATGACAACCAATAGGTTGAAAGTGAACGATTTTGAGGATTTCTGAAAAAAAAACACAGAAAGTGAAAAATATTTTTCTACCATGGATTCACATCACCAGCATCGTCTTCACCTACCACGATTAGGTTTGCGCACTACCAAATTGTATGGCCATAAACGTAGCTGAGCTATGGAGGCTTTAACCCATTAGTTCATGAAGTTAATTTAATAAAAGGATTCTCCTTTCTCCTCATACATAATTTAAATGCTGTTACATTTGAGGGTAAGCTTGCATCATTAGTCACCTCCAGAGGTGCCATTGGGTGATCATATTTATTTATCGCCAAGGCCAATAAATCTTTTCATGGATAGTAGCTTACAACAGTGGCGCAGCGAGGGGGGGTTTTTGGGAGATAAACCCCCCAGAGCTCAGAGACATTATTAGTTTAACCCATTTTACTTAATTTGATTGATTTTACTAATAGAGTAGAGTAAGGATGAACTAAATATCCCTCAGAAATCCGTAGAACTAACCATTTTGAACCATTTATCGTTAAAATTCCGCAATTCATTAATCTCGCGCCTACCGCTTATCCTGGTGGGTATACCATACCCCAAACACCCCGGTGTTAGTTGTACCCCCCCCCCCCCCCCAACAGCCTTAATCCTTAGCTGCGGCACTGACTTACAATATGCTTGTATTCCAGCGTTAAAAAAAATAACTTTAATTTTATAGTTAAATATAATAATCTAAAGATAGTGTACTAGAAGTGCACAGCGTTCGATATATCGGACGGTCAATTTTTGGTGTTCATAACAGATACAAAATAGAACAGAAAATATTGAAAAAGTATAAAAAATATCAATATTTAAAACATAAATGATATTGAAATCATCAACATATTGGGAAAAATGCTCCAGTAAAAAAATATTTCCAAACCCCGTGTAGGTGACTGAAAATTCTTTCAATACCATGTCTCACAAAAATGCTTCTTTACACGATAAATTCAAGGGTGCAACTAAAATATTAGCGCAGCGGTGAAGACCAACTTCCATTTCAACGTATATTTTGATACCTGGGTTTGAGGAATATGGGACACCTTCGGGAGAGAGGGCGTTTTTACAGTAGGGAATGCTCTTTTACTCTTCAACAAATACAACTCAAACTTCTCTCACATTTGGGACTTGTAGCCATACATTAGCATATACACTCCCTTTACTCCTTAGCATGGATACAAAAACTATTAAACTGATAAAAATTATAATAAAATTTGGGAGGGGGTCACGAGCCCTGTGACCAGTGGCGTAGATAGGACCAGGAGCGTAGCTAGGAATTGAGGCTGGGAGGGGTTTTAGGCGCAACTAGTACTGGGGTGTTTGGGGTATGGCCATAGGCGGATCCAGGGGGGGGGCACGGGGGCACGTGCCCCCCCTAGACCCTTCAAAATATGCTAGATTTTTAATACGGTCCCATTATCATTTCGTTCGTTTTGTATGACGAAGTATCCTTGTGCCCCCCCCCTGAACAAAATCCTGGATACGGCCTTGCTTGTGCCCCTCCCAGAAAGAAATCCTGGATCCGCCCCTGGGTATGGCATACCCGCCAGGGTAATCGGGAGGTGCAGGGGCCCTCCCCAGAAAAATTTTAGGATAAATAGTGAGTTTTACGGCTTTCTGAGGGATATATTATAAATCCTTACACTATTCTATAAATAATATTAATGCAATTAAGTAAAATGGATTTAACTTAAAAATTCTCTGAGGTTTGGGGGGGGTTTATCCTCCAAACACCCCCCCTCGCTACCCCACTAGACAGTACGATGTGCAGGGGGGCACGACCAAGGAGGTCAGGGGGTAAAGCCCCCCCTAGAGGAAAGTTTGAACATTTTTTCTCCATAAATCACTTTTTATACTATTTTGGAACCTAAAATTACACAATTTCGCTCCCGGGAACGAAACTATTGAAATTTTACTGGATTTGACGTTCGTCTCGCTTCACTTGCCATTCCCGGTTTTTACCCGGCCCACATATGACGGCGAACTTGAAGTCTCTTTCTAAGAAAATAGTCATTTCACCTCCGATTCCGCGAAATGCTCTTCCTCACAGCGATGCCAAAAGTGACCCTTGAATGCGGCCTTGCATCAAGGTCGATAAAGCTGCCAAAAGATTCATCTACTGCGCTGATGAAAGGAAACCGACGTTAAACGGGCCCTAATGGCTTCCAACTTCCCTGTCCACAGTCCAAACAGTTAAGGGGACTTAAGGACTTCAAATGGCCTTCTGGTCTCGATCGACATTCGATTTTGCTTCCCTGATACAAAATGACAGAAGCGCTCATACATATCTTTGACATTTGGCCCTTCCAGCCCTTGTACAATGTCCTCGCGGCTAATCTGACACGTGTAATCAGAATGGTCAAGCCGTGAGCGCTGAATTAAAGCAGGCATGCCACGCTTCCGGCTCAGATCAGCGACTCAAGCGCCACTGTTACTTGCTCACAAAGACGAAAGGTTGGCACAGTTTCTCTTACTGGTGCGGGTAGGCACATCAGCTATTGGTAGCGGTTCAGGTGACGCAGTTATTACGGCTACGTCTCCATATACTTTTTTCTCACGAATTCCGTCCGATTTTTCGCAAAATTTTTCGACTTTAGGGTTAGGTAACTGAGGCAGGCAAGATGTAAGGCAATGAAATCCTAATTCAATGAAAAAGGGAGATTTTCACTCTATTCAATAATGTAAGTGTATTAGCGATGAAAACACTTCGTGGCTTCCACAATGTATTTAAAAACTTAATACCGGTTTCGGGCGTCCAGCCATTATCACGTATACATAAATACCAATTGGCCTTATTGTTTTCATTGCTAATATGAAGCCCTTCCACCACGTTGAAGCTTCTATAGAAACTTCAACGCTGTATTCGAGCTTATGACAGTCGAATCTATAGATCATTCTCAAATACAATGCGATTTTTTTAAAACAGGAGTTGTATTTATACTGCTTTGGAAATTGTGCAAGAAAGGGGCGAATTTCTTTGATGAACAAACAAACCACGAATATTAAAAAAGACGATCCTCAAAGTGACCGCTAAATATGTTGTCAACCGCCGCGAATTTAAATGGGTTTACAAAAGTCGCCACTCGCGTCGCTGACGGACAAATTGATCCGAGTTTCACGGCGAAATATGGAATAATTAGGGGCGTTAACCGAATTTATATACATGATGATGTTATATATCAAATTCATAACTATTCAATGCTATTCCTCGCAATTACAAACATTATAATGCAAAATGTTGGAAAAAAAAAGTGGATCGCATTGCACTCATCACCGCGCCGCGGGCATTTTTGAAAACCGATTAAAATGCGACCGAAGTGGTAACTGAAATCAGCCTCCTATGGGATGTAATCGGGCCTCCTCTACGCAGTCCCTTTGGAGCAAACATTCATGGGTCACTCCTCGCCATCCAAGGAGGTTGTAAATATCTGGAGGCGCTGTATTCGAGTTTCACAAAAAAGATAAAATACAACTAGGAGAGCAAGACTGAGGCATCTTCTTAACACTTAGAGTGCCGGCCTCCAATTTTAAAGCCCTGCTAAAAAATCCAGCCATTTTTACTAAATTCGCAAATTTTTTTAAAACAGCAGCACCAAAATATCGATTTGCATTTCAATAAAAATGCACTTTGCTCTTTTTTATGAATGAGTTGAATAACATTTATTGCTAACTTTTAAATATATATTTTCATAATGAAAACCTACTGTTTTTTTTAATAAAAAAGTTGCAACAAATGATGTACCGCCATGAAATGCAAAATATTTTTATTACGCTCAATTTGAACTATTTAAACCATGGAAATCATACAAAAGCATTGTTCCAAGCAAATCATTCCAAATCCTGGATGACGAAAGGGTCACTGCACCCTCAACGAACGGTTCTTTCCTCCAAAGAATTTTCACACAAAGTAGGCTGAGATAAGGGTGCCGGTAGCTACAGAGGACTTTTCGTCCTCAAGACATTAAAAGTAGAGATGGGTCGAATAGCAGATTTCTCGAATTCGAATATCGAATTCGAATATTAAATCATAGCTCGAATATTCGAATACCTCGAATTTCGAATACCTCGAATACTAAATGATGAATGCTGGAATGTTTGACTCGGTTGCCTATGCAGCAGGCAACACAAGATTTAGGGGAGTAATTTTGATTTCCTTAAAATGATTCGAACAGGAATTTAGCTGATTAATGAATAATTTAATTTTATGGAAACAATTGGGCATATAATTAATTCAACTAACATCGCTTTACCCCCACTCCTGCTGCCAAGTGCTAGCTGACAATCTGAGGCATTTTGCAAAATACAAGCTCTTTTCCACCGGATTTTCTTCAATTATTTTCAGTCCATCTTTGGGAGTTCTCACGAGATAAGAAGATGAATTGGAATTGCTATCAGGGAGAAACCAAATATTCTGAGAAAATATCCTTTTGTCTGTGACTGTAACAATAAAGATTTATAGCACCACTCATAAATTGTAACTTGATATATGTTTTCGGAAAAAAATACCGCATCAACTTCCGAGAAGCTCTGCTGCTTATATCGAGTTTCGCCAGAATGCTAAGTCTCCGTCGTGTTTTGACATTTATTTCTTTGCGTAAAATGCTTAAATAAACTCAGAAATACGTCGTGTTTGGTCTTATTCTTTTTGAAATTACGCGCACATTACTAATATTTCAATTCAATAAAGGTGTAACATCAATTGACGAAAGTCATTCTTAGACACCCTTTGTGCTAATAGATGACTCATGCAGCGGTTGACCTCCACAGAAATGGGGAACTTCGAAGCTGGTAGGAAAAAAAAAGGTCAGTGGGGGAGGAAAGGGAGGGCCCGAAACACGTTTCTATTGTTCTCGCGTATTTTTTCGAAGCTAAGGTCTTCGTAATATGATCCCTGCGCGAGCTGTGACCTTTTTTTTATTTTGAAGAAGAGGAAAGCCTCAGAGGGGGGGCTAGTGCTGAATGGAGAGGGATACCGGACCTTGGGAAATGCGCTAATGTAAGTATCCCACGGTACTCACACAGCAGTTGACCTCCAGAAATGGGGAACTTCGAAGCAGGTAGCCAGAAAAAGGTCAGTGGGTGAGAAAAGGGGGGAGGGCGTGAAACACGTTTTTATTGTTCTCGTAACTCGATATTTTTTTCGAAGCAGGGGTCTTCGTAATGCGATCCCTGCGCGAGCTGGGACCTTTTGTTTGATTTCGGAGAAGAGGAAAGCGTCAGAGTGGTTGAGGCGAGTGCTGAATGGAGGGGGATAGAGGATCGTGGGAAATGCCCTAAGGTTGCTATCCCACGGCACTGAGTTTCTCCTGGTGGGGGGAATCGGGGATTTTCGGATTTTTTCACCCGACTATTTTCGGTTCCCCTCGTCGAACACTTTTCACCGCTAAAATCCACGAATTTGATGCAATTCGTCAGCTTGCGTAAAACGGCGCTGCGAGCACTAAATGACTACAGTTCTCTACATTTTTCCGAATCACTACCAACGACGTGCGTGCGACAGTGTATGACGCGAAATTCAAAGTATTCGAGGTATTCGAGGCGGTACTTTTCGCATAACTATTCGAAATCTCGAATATCGAATACTTTCTAGTATTCGAGGTATTCGAGTATTCGCGGATACTATTCGCACATCTCTAATTAAAAGAACTCTTTTTCCATCGAGCAGTTGATTTTTGAAACAACAGAATCACTAAGCAGTAAACTGGAGAAGTACCATGGGTGAAATATTACAGCTTCACACAAACAATGTCAATAAAAAAGATAGACGTAATATTACATCCATGGCAATCCTCACAAGGTTCAGCAGGATGTAATATTACGCCCATGGCACGCAAAGTGTTAATCCTTTCGCCCCAGAGCTGCGTGGAAGGAAATTCTTCCAAGTTACCCATCCCTTGAAAAATTTTTTGCACTACCCTGTACAAAGCTCTCTTGCATCGACGGAAGGCAGAGCTTCGCATCCGTCCTTAGGCCAGGACCCAACTCAACGAGACACCGATACCTTACCTAGGCCACTGTCTGAGACCCTACAAGGATTAAAAGACTCCATCACAGCAGGATTCCACGGTCAACTGAATTTAATAGCCGTGTTTTAAATAAACTAATATTTGTTGTTCCCATCGATTTTTTACCATATAAAATGTATTCCCTGTGTTTTTCTGAGCGTGAAGAAATTTTAAACGAAGTTCTAACCTTCATATTGACGGATTTAGTATATTTCTATACCATATTGCCTGATTTGTAATAGAAGTGAACTCCGATGATATTAATTCTAGAACTCCGTTTGAAATTTCAATGTGATAGGCAAAAAAAGAATTCATTTCTAAATTTATATATTATCTATAGGATAAGTAACAAATATTTTTTTGGAAAAAGCACTGCAAATAGCAGTGGGTTTCTACTCAGAGGAGATTGGAGAGGGTCTCTCTGATAGGCCTCAACTCACGCTAAGCTGGGTCTCATGGGACAACCACGTACTTCAGTCTACTGTTTTTGCGGTGGTCACTTTCCTCCACCACATATATGCAGCTTTCGTTCATTTTGCATCAGAAAATTAACACCACACACGAGTAGCTTTTGTTCTTTTGAGATGAAAATCCTCGCCTCATATGTGCACCATTTAATGCAAAGAGGTTAATAGCAACTCCACCAAAGGAATTTTGCTTTGCTTTGAGGGAGCAGGAGTTAGCTGTGACACATCATACATGCAGCCATTGTTAGGGGCCTAGAAGCGGGGCTCAACGATGCGGAAAAGGTAGTCGAAACTAACTCCTCAGTCAACTACCCACATGGTTATGCAATATAAGAGTTGAATTTCAACAAATAAAGAAGCGTATAAGAATTCAATAGCCATGCAACATCCTATGGACCTTGTGATAGGTTTTACGCAGTTTTGAGATCAGAAAACTGCGTACAATGTGTGTGCAGCATCAAGTCATCCGTCACCGAGACTTGATCCGTGGTACCTCTTGAGTCATTGCATACTTCACCCACTACATCATCAGAACGATTGTGCCTTAAGGCAATCTCAATGCCCAATATGTCAGCTGCATCCACAGATGTCCCGAAGAGAGTTAACTCCTTTCAAGATTTGTCGTGGGCAAAGCATACTTCAGAGAATATTTTCGCGGTATAAGGGAGATTTAGCTTTTAAAATTCACAGTTTTTTGAGAGTATTACGAGGGCAAAATTTTTGAAGACATGTAGTTCTTGAACTGGCCACTTTCAGATACATACCAATTGGCTTTGTGTTAATTTTTGCACCACTGTACTTGATCCACTATCAAATGTACCTGAGAATGTGTCAATCTTATATCAGTATGATTGCAGGTGAGAATTTTGTCAGAAATAACTGACATAAGTTAAGGGAAAATATTTTATCAATAATTGTTACACATGTACAGACCTTATCAACAATACTGATAACAAACAAAGTAATTCAGCCATGCAGAGCACAAAATGCTAAGCATACCTGAATTCAGCCACTCAAAAAGAAACCTAGTTTTGTAAGTAGAAAAAAATTTACAAAAATTTCCATTGTAAAAGAGAAATAACAAAGTTAAACTATCCGCACTAGGAAATGCCTTTGGCAGGGTTTTTAAATATAATGGACGTGGTTAGTATGCCATAAACGAGTCATGGCATTAAAATAAAAGCATTCTCCCATCATGGTTCGATGACAATCAGTAGTAAACGAGTTGAGAAAGATGATTTAACAGAAACGATGAGAATGAGATGTGGAGAAAAGCACACCAATTTTGACTTCTTTCAATTGCACCACAGGAAAATTTTATCACTGGCCTTCACAGCCCCAGTTCAATTCTTTCCTCGCATTCACACTGTGCAGCTCGATGAAAGTCCTCAGTGCCTTGGGCACTTCCAAACTACTCTGATTTTTAAGCACTCTCCCGTTGACAGCTTTGGCAGCCATACACTTCAAGCTGAGATTCGTATGTGACCGGAGGATCGATTTAGCTTCACCTGAAAGTAAAAAATGAAACAATATACATATTTCCTTTCACAATTAAAGCTTTCACAGCTAATACTGATAAAAATTGATACATAGGAAGCCGTGCAATGCACCAGGAGACTTGGCCAATAGGGGGGTTTAATATTTTTTTTTGCCTAAATCGAAAGATTATTACTCCTGGAGTACATATTTCATGCTATCAGATTTTTAAATGACAACATCTATTTTTTGTGATTAAATGAAAAGTGAAAATTTCAAGCGAGCAAAAATGCTACGGCTGATTATGAATGCTGGGAAAAGCCAGTGTGACGTCATTCTGGTTCCAGCTTCTGCCATATGAGGCCACCATGGTGCGAGGCTATGAGCGCCAATACGATGCAGGCTGCTAGCACGTAGCGGAGTACCCAGCTAGCAGGTAGCACTTGGCTTAAACAAGGATAATAATATCCTATCAAACGAAGGAAACTTTCCAACCTTAGGCAATTTTAATAGGCGATTATTCCCTGAGCTCTGTGCCTCATGCATGCATTAGTAATCTCAGATGATGTAAAACTCCTGCCTACTCGCATAGCATCTAGGTCCCAGTGACGTCACGTGGAGTGGCATGGCATAGCCGCCAATCTGGTATTTTTCAAATGAGGTTAAAATTGACCATTAACATTCGTCTAAACTGGGATTTATACAACATTTTCAATCCGATTTTATTTTTTTAAGAACATCGCGGAAAATATTGAGCGAGAGTGAAAATGATGCACGGATAATCTGCAACACATATGCCACAGCCGGATAATCTGGAGGCAGCTGTACCCAGGATTATTGCATTTTTGAATGGGTTATTTCTTAGATTTCAGAGCAGTTTCAAGGACCAAATTCACTAAACAGATTATAGAACAATAATACATTATAAAATTTTATAAGGAGTGAAATTCTCACTTCTAATAGTATTTTTTCTAGCGAAATTGAAATTTTCTATTAACTTTTATCCAGTTTTTAAGAGCCAGAATAGCACTAAAATCAGTTTCCGGGCATGCAATGTCTTAAAATTTTCCATAATTTTATCTTTTCCAACAGTGGAATACTGCAAATGCAAGAATTATGTCTATTACTTCTGATTATGATATTTACAAGAATGAAAATCAAACTATAGCAAAAATGTAACCCTAATCAAAAATACCATTACTTAGGACTGATTTGATAGTAAAAAAAAATTAGAAAATTTGCCTATTTAATATGCTTAGAAATGTTTACTTTCGAAATTTCAATTTAGAAATATCTTTACTAGGAAAGATATTTATAGAAAATTACATAATTAAAAAACTGCATTAAAAATGTTGATAGGGAACCTCTAGTCCCTATTGCCCCCTTCTTCCATCTCTCCCCTTTAAATAAATAATCGCCAACAACACCACATTAACATTTTCCCACAAATAGGTGACCAGCAGTTGGTCAAGAAATATAGGACCAAACCACCTGCTGCTTCTCACGTCATGCATAAATATGTCGATTTTCATCAAGACATTTCATTTTTTCATGACTGAAATACATACATAAGCAAGCAAACTGACCAAGTTCAAACAGGCAAAACAAAATTCAAACTTCATAACATTATTTTAAAAATATACTGCCATCCATGCAATCGTCACAGAATTCTTGAGGAAGCTCTACACATGGCACTAACATTTCCAGGGTGACCTTGAAAATTTCTACAATAAATGTATTAAGGGATAATCTTGCAAAACTATTACAATCTTTGTAACAGGTTTATTGATGTATTTGCATAGCAAAAACATTAGTCAAGCTGTGAACAAGTAAAAATCATTAATAACAAACATGACAGTATGTGCTTGTCATGGATGTAATTGAATATTTGAGGCATTAATTTTCCACACCCAAGAACAATCTAAAATTCAAATGCAATTTATAGTTACGTTTGAATTTAAGTTTTTTGCCAGTGACATGCAGAAGAATTAGCCTAGTGTCAATCTATATTCTACTCGTGAAAGAAAAACAAATTACACATCATATTAACTTACTGGTTGATGCCATTTCCAACGGAGTTTTGCCTTCATTGTTGACTGTATCTATGTGCGCTCCTGCATCAATCAAGGCCAATATTATGGCATCAAGGGTTGCGTAATCACTGTAAAAAAGGAAGGCCATTACAAATTTGAGAGAGTTATAACAGGAAAAATTAAAAACAATTTTTGACAACACATTAGACACTTCTTCACATAGATTTTCCAAGAGTTCATTAAATTTTTCAATGTATTTCCAAAAAAATAGCTGCCCAATTCTAGCACTTAATTCTATGATATTCCCCTCTAATAGCCATTATATAATATACATAAATATTTTTCATAATTTGCTACCGCTATTTATTTCACAAAAGCCTGCTATTAATCATTATTTCCATGATTTTCATTGAAATTTCATGTTATTTTTCAGTGTGGAATTTTTTTCTGCAATCTGATGTTTTCCCATTTTTTCACACAGAAGCCTACTTTCAAATATGCTATTTCTATGTTGCATGTTGGTGTTAGTGATTTGCGGACATCTCCCAATCGACAACAACACTACAAAGTTTGACTGAATTCTGAGACCCAGTTTTCGGACATTCCCCTTGTTAGTTTAAAGCCTGAATCACACAATCATTTTATCTGTCATTTCTGAGTAATCACTTTCGCAACTTTATCACTCGCAATTGATCATCGCCGGCAATTGTTTTTTGCAATCACTCTATGATGAGGATTCGCGTCACTTTTTTCACCACTCGTCTGGTCTCGTCTGGTCTCGTCACTCTTTTTCCCTCGCTGAAACCGACACTATAACCCCATATCAGCCAATCACAACGCATGCCCACGTGGAGCCAGTAGTGGATACAGAAAAAACCCAAGGGAGGAGCACAAAAGATACCTTGAGTTACCTTTGCTTTTATTGAAATAAAAAATAATCACGTCACATGCAAAGTTTAAGAAAGTTTTAATTAAAGTGATTATGTAAAAATATAAGACAACGCCATATTATGATACAAAAAAGTTAAAATTGTGGTTCTGCAATGTTTGGCAATACGAGCGGCACCAAAAGGGGGGGCATGCCCCCCATCTGTATCCGTCACTGTATGGAGCGATTGCAGCGCAACGTTTGAAAATCGTGGGAACAACATAGATAAACGAACACGCTACAGTAGATTCCGGTTAATTGGGACATATCGGGACTAGTGCACTCTGTCCCAATTAAGCGGCTGCCCCAATTAGGCGAACTAAACTGTATATGGGCAAAAACAAACGTTGAAATGTTAGGAAGAAGACTATAGAATTTTTATAACGCAACATAAGTTTATTAAACTATCAATGTGATTAATAAATCAGCAAGTTTAGTTAATTTATTATGATTTTTAAGAATAATAACAATTTAGTTAAAAATATTTTTCACAGCTTCGGGCGAAGGTGAGTGAATGTCTTTTACTAAGTCCTATTAAAGAAAAGTCCTATCCTCTTGCGGACAGTAAAACAAAAAGAGCTTTCAAAATAGGGCAAGAATAGGAGCATTTGTGAAAAATAAGAGTAAATCAAAGGAGGAAAATATAAAAAATAGTATTCTGAAAACAAAAATTTTAATTTAGTCGCGAGTATAGAGTCTATGTCGCCGACTCATGGCCCAATAAACCGGCATGCTGTCCCAATTAAGCGGAGAATACTCTGGGATATTCCTCTGTTAGGTTCTGTTCTTCAAGATCTGCCCCAATTAAGCGGCTGCCGCAAGTAACCGGTGGACCCATTAAACGGAATCTACTGTATATATTTTCATGATGCAAGTCCTATGACAACGAGCTGTGATATTGGAAATTATGCGAAGGGCAACAGTGGGAGGGACCGTTCAGAAAAATGATCACTCGAGCAATCACTATTCCAGTCACGAAAAGCGATCGCTCTAGTCATCGCTTTCCGCAAAGAAAAAAATGATCATGTGATTCCGGCTTAAGATCGTAATTTTACTCTGTTTTCTGCGGACAAAAAATTAGGTGAAACTTGCCAGCACCCTTCTCCCCCCTTGATGAGATATCGTGAGATTCGGCTGATTCCCATACCCCCACTAAACGCCTCACGTAATTATTGAATGCCCCCTAGGAAAATAACCCAGGAGAATGCTAAGTAGACTAAAATTCTACATTTCCATCAACATAAAACTCATCTGCAGATGTAAATTTTGGGTAGATCAAATTTATTTACAGTAAAGTGCCTAACTCAAACATTATGATTAACATTTTATCCAATGGTATTAAATAATAAAAAATTATAAATAAGAATAACATTAAAATAGGGAAGCAAACACCAGTAGAGGTGGATGAATTCTGTTATTTTGGGAAGCAGGATAACTACCGACAGGAGAATCAAGGAAGAAATTATCAGCAGAATAGTCCAAGCAACTTGTCGCGACCAAAGAAAATGATCATGTGATTCAGACTTAAATATACCGGGATTAGCCGCGGTGATATCTTCACGGAGTCACCCGCAATGTACAAATTGTGCGAAAAATCCATAGAGAAAAAATCATTCACCTTGACCGGGATTCGAACCAGGATCCCCGGCCAAGTGCTTTAGCCAGTTAAGCTACCGAGGCGTCATTCCTCTCCGTGGAAATTTGAGGACAATACCGGACAAGGTGGTATGGACTGCTGCACATATAATGCGACAAGCAGTCCAAATCGTGCGCACAGCGCCACAGCCGGAGACCAAAGCCCAAACTTTGGACACAAGAGGTGTTCACTCTTGGTAATTTTTGTATACTGGGATTAGCCACGGTGATAACTTTACAGAGTCACCCGCAATGCACAAATTGTGTGAAAAATCCACAGAGAATCCCAGTCAAGGAGAACAATTTTTTCTCTGTAGGTTTTTCGCACCCCTTGTTAGTGCCATACTGTGGGGAGGATACAGAAGGTGTATCTAATACATTAGTGCTTGGAATAAGTATTGAGATACATCTAATAATACATGCATGTAAACAAATTCCACACATATGCATGAATTTGTTCCATAAATACTTTTGGTTTGAAATTTTTAATACAAATCTTTCGAGCATTAAAAATTAGTTCTATCTATAAACTGCTTACATAGGTAGTACTGCTTAGACTACTTCAACATTTATCTCCATGCAACGATAAGATCACAACTCCAAAATGCTTATTACTGACATAATTTCAATAATCTTCTACACTAAACTCTACATTGGTAGTACATTTATTTATATTAATTTAACTAAATCTCCACGAACAAATAGGAAAACAATTATAAAATTTAACACCTTGACTGCCACCATACAAGTATACTTGGCCAGCCGTCATTATTTTTCTTAACATGCTAAGTATAATTGGTTCATGACATGTAGAAATATCATTGCAAATAAATCTGAAACAAATTTTACTTGTTTTAAAGCATTATGGCCATGATGACCACTTTGGTCATGATCCATAGATATAAAATATGCACCAGCCAATCCATGCAAACCTACTTTAACCATTAGAAAATATTGATTATAAACTATGTTAGGTAAGGGAGTCAAAGAATTAATACTACATATGCAATGGCCAACCTTTGGGTATGCAAATGAATGCAATATCAACACACCACAACACCTCACATTAAATATATGCAACTACATAACAATGAGATTCTACTCTTGATGGATATATTTTTGAATTAACATTAATCAAACCTTGCAGACGACAAGTACCGAGCAACAATGTGAAGGGGTGTGTTTCTTTCGCGATCCATCGCATTAATATCGGCACCACACCTTATGAGCAGCATTGCAACTTCCGAAGATGGAAACCTATAAGAAATAGCAAATTTAATACTCATTTGCCCTCGTGAGACTCAAAATACAAAAATCTCTGCAGTCCTTTAAATTCATATCACACCTGCATATGTCATTTGTATGAAAATCGTCAACCAAAACGTCAGGATCCACAGCCATATGCAACAATGTTTTTCCATCCCCCATCTTTAACTGTAATTTGTTCAGCTGGAACACCAAACGATAAACCCGGAACTCTATATCATCGTGGGACTGAACAGGACTAACAGCATTGCCTCCATTATATTCTCGTATGAGCTTGGTAATTATTAACAGGATGTACAGGACCGTGACTAAATTACTCTCCAAATCATCCTGCAAAAAATTGACCTGATTAGCTGGATATCTAATAATAATAAATCTTTATTTGCCCGGAAATCTAATACATTTGTATGCATAGATATAAGGCACGTCATAATTAAATACATATATTCACACATTATATACAATTTAATATTTTAACATTAAGAGTCAATGAGATATTCATCGATTGAATAGAATAGCTTATTTTTTAAGTACCTTTTTAGATCAGATTTAAAACATTGATGCTTTTCATTTCTTTTAACCCTTTTTACTGCCAGCCCATTTCAGGTGGGATGTACGAAGACTGCCAAGGCTATTTTCCAGAATTAGCAACATTTCAGATTTAAACATTTTTCAGCTACTTAATTTTATTAAATAAGTCTAGATTTTTTTCCCAATTCTTAAGATATGTTTACATCTTATAACCATAGATAGATTATGGGGGTTTACATAAATTACAGCTGTTGAAAAGGCCACAATCACAAAAAAAGAGAAATAATTCGGGCCGATAGTTTTCGCTCAACCAGCAAGGGCCGATATATTGACCCGGTGGAAGTAAAAGGGTTAATCATTTGTAATGGCAAATTATTATACAGCTTAATGCCCATTTCTTTGGACCCCATTATGGCAGCTCTTGTTTGTACATAATTCTGATGAATATCGTTTTTTGTCCTAGTGTGATGATGGTGGAATGCACTATTCACTTCATAATTGACAATATTGTTCTTTACAAACATTATGGTTAAAAATAGATATATACATGAAATCGGAAGGAGATTCAGGTCCTTGAATTTTGGCTTACTGGGGGATCTATTAGGCTTTTGAGCAATGATTCTTACAGCTTTTTTCTGAATTCTGAATATTTTTAAAGATAAGAGGGTAGATCCCCAAAAGATGATACTGTATGAAATGCATAGATCCTGCCCCGCATAATAATATTTTCTATTAATTCAATTTAATTGCCATGCAAACAAGTCCATTAAACCTAGAATCGAACCATGGACTTTCAACTTTCTGGGTCACTGCCCATTCCACTACATAATCCAGGTTTCTTGATTATGATGGCAACTGTACAGAGACTAATTGTATTATATATAAAGCTCTCACGGTCCATCCAAGATGGCAACTCAAGGGAAAAAGGACTTTCAGTTTGCCACAATCTGTCAAATGTCTCAAACCTTGATAATGTTACTCAGTAATGAACCCATGGTCGGTCTCAATGAAATACCATGTGGTTGTTGACCCTTCTATTCCTACAATTATTTTCCTTCATAAGAGAGAAAAAATATTGAAAAATCATTAATTTACTAAATATTTCTTCCACAAATGAAGTTTTTTCTATCATGAAAAGTGTTAAAATTAGTTTAAAACCCTCTACATACTTAGTGCCCTGTTTTTCAAAAATTTTCCACCCAGGTTTTGGACCCCCCCCCCCCCCCCCCCCCACCCTCCCCCCCCCCCCTCCCCGAACGAAATTCCTGGCTACGCATAAGTACATTCAACTGATCCAGAAAATACTGGGATTCAGATCCCACAGAACCAATCAATATGAACATGTAGAATGGAGGCAAAATAATGAGAAGAAGCATAAGATGAACTCCTTCACTTTAATTAACATGGCTACATATTTATCCATAAAATTGATCATCACAGCAATACTTGATCAATGAAAAACAAGAAGAAAGAGAGAACGAGAAACCGAAAAATTATGGAGGCAAAAATTTGAACAAACCAAAATAAGTTCAGGATCACTTTTCGGCCCAGGACACAGGAGATTGGCCTTATTCTTCTTCAACTCCTCAATAGCAGATCTGAGCACTTCCTCGACGTACGGAAGAGATGGTGGTAATTCCAGATGGATCATCTGAGAAAAAACCTGCAAAGGACAAAAAAAATTAATACAACCATGCCTAAATAAAGCAAACATCTACAAAACTTGAAAAATTATCCCCTACGGAGACGTTGAATCACCATAAAATTGAATTATTTTACATTCATCACCCTGGAAACAGCACTTTCTGCCTGCTTACATCAGGGGCTACAACAAAAAACAATAAATGACTGCAAACTTCCAAGTCTTGTTAGGAGTGACCTACCTCGGCGAGACTTGAATCCTTAACCTTCAGTTTTTGCAGGTGAAGACACTACCCTACCACCATCAAGGCCAGCAATTTTTTCAATAAACAGCTATTCTGGATCTGAGGGAATGACCCAGGGGCGGATCCAGGATTTTTTTCTGGGAGGGGCACAAGCAAGGCCGTATCCAGGATTTTGTTCTGGGTGGGGCACAAGGATACCTCGTAATACAAAACGAACGCAATGATAATGGGACCGTATTAAAATCATGCATATTTTTGAGGGTCTGGGGGGGGCACGTGCCCCCGTGCCCCCCCCCTGGATCCGCCTATGGAATGACCCCATTACAGCACACGTCATACGTGCCGAAACGGTGTCGTTCAGTAAAAGTAGAAGAATTTTTATGACAGTCATCAATGTTTTAAAGTTTTAAATACTGAAAAAATTCCGTATTTCTCCGAATATAGTCCCCCCCCCCTCTAATTTTGAGGCTTGAGTTTCCGGAAAAAATGGAAAAAGTGCATTTGAATATAGTCCCCCCCCTTTACTTTTATCATGGGAATTTTTGGAAAAAAAGGGGGGACTATACTCATGCAAATACGGTAGTCAGTACAACCCCAAACTGACAATTCCATTGCACCTCAAGTAAGGAATGAGTGACATTAAAAAAATAAGTAGCACCAGTTGGTGTACCAATTAGGTACATATTCTAGCTCTATGGTATTGGCACATAAATTCTTTCTATTAATGCCCCATAGGTGTGAAGCTAATTTTTCCTTAAGTGCTTAATTTAACTCTACCACTAATTTTTACTATACACCAGCCTTCACTGAGGAGAAATGAAATTGGAGAAACATGATTTACAGAGGTACAAGTTGAGACAAGGATGGGATCGAGTCAAGATGCTTACCTGAGCAAATCGCAGTAGATCTTTGACAATAGGCACATCGTTCATCTGTCGCAAGTGGAGAGCGTGCATCCAAAGGTCTATGCACCGATCAAAACGAGCAGTGTCCGCAAACACAGCACCACGAAACACGACATGTGTGGTAACCTGGAATGTGAAATATCAAAAGATTGAGAAAAACATTTAACAAACCTAGCCTTTTTGAGAAAATTACATTAAAATGGAGTAAGGAATGAAAATGCCATTATTTTTACTTCTTATAGAAAAATTAATGCCTTAAAATGTCAATTTTCTACTGATGGCTCAGTATTGTGAATCACCTTGGATACTGTAGTTTTGTTATTGTCATGGGCTCTTATAATGTTTTAGACATAAATTGCTGGAGCAAAATTGTAGAAATAGATAAATAACATACATTGAAATAACCTATGTATATGCTAAATGACTATATTTTAACACTTATGAAGATTAAATTAAGAAAGAAGAACTTTGTACTTTCACATTAATATTTATTCACGACCATGGTTTCAACGTTAGACGTCATCCTCAGGTGAACTCTACAGAGGTCCATCACATCCTTTTATACCAGGCAAGGAGGGGTAGGGAGGAAGGTAATTAGGTTGAACGGATTGGTTAACAGAGAAGAGGGAGGGGGGAAAAAACCTTGGTCATGTGGTATGGAAGAAGTTAGGGGGAGGAGGCTCCCATGTGGTATGGAAGAAGTTAGGGGGAGGAGGCTCCCTTATCCCCTAACTTCTTCCATACCACATGACCAAGGTTTTTTCCCCCCTCCCTCTTCTCTGTTAACCAATCCGTTCAACCTAATTACCTTCCTCCCTACCCCTCCTTGCCTGGTATAAATGGATGTGATGGACCTCTGTAGAGTTCACCTGAGGATGACGTCTAACGTTGAAACCATGGTCGTGAATAAATATTAATGTGAAAGTACAAAGTTCTTCTTTCTTAATTTAATTATGAATCGCTTTCACCAAGTTACGCCTCAAACAATTAACTTATGAAGATGAAAGGGTATACCACATGACCTAAAATTAATTAATAATAATGGACATACTTTTGATGATAATAGGATTTTTGTCCTTAAAAAAAAGTTGCTAATACAAAGCTAATTATGTATTTTTAAGTCACCAAGTTACAGCCATGCTTCGTATAAAAATAACACCATTTTTCAAAGTGAAATGTACCAGAACTGGTGCATTGGCCCTTAAAGTATTAATAAGACTAAAAATACTATAATTTTTGTCATTTTTTCTATAATCCTCACACCATTCCAGTTGCAACTGAAAATTTTTGAAAGAAAAAAATACAGAAAAGAGTGAAAAAGATATTTTTAAGTAAAATAGTGCACTGTGAGAAACATCCTTAAGTTTAACCCTTTCACACCGGACATCAGGTGGAGCCGACAGACATTTTCATATGCAGAACACCTGACGTCAGGTATAGCTGTCGTGGATTTTTCAACACAGGCAACAGCACATTGGCTCCGCCCGACACAAGGGAAGGGAAGTGACCGCTGAGGTAGCAATTGTTGGATGCATTCAGGCCCGGCCTCAGACCCAGCTTAGGGAGTCTTTAGGGCCGTTCGTCGGCAATTAAGCCCGACCCTTCCACTCATTTATGATCATCCTCACCACCGGAATTCGTTGCAAAGTGGTTATATTGTCAATAGTTTTTTACCGTATATTTCTGAATATAGTCCCCCCTTTTTTTCCAAAAATGCCCGTGGTAAAAGTAAAGGGAGGGACTATATTCAAACGCATTTTTTTTTTAACTTTTCCCGAAACTGAACCCTCAAAATTAGGGGGGGGACTATATTCGGAGAAATACGGTACATGATATATTTTGTTGCATATTACAATTTTTTTATGCTGACTTCAGGAAGTGCTCTGATCCATGACAATGCCCATCATCTCTGCACTGATGCAGCCCAACTACTCCTAGAGCAATTTAAATGGGATATTTTTGATCAACCGCAGTGCAATCCCTACCTAGTGCCGGGGGACTTCCATCATTATGCTGCAATGAAGATGTGGCTAGATGGCAAGCGTTTTCAAATGGGCAATGAGCTTCAGGACAATGGCAGCATTCATTGGAATAAATAAAAAATTATTTACAAATGAAATAATTTTTAATCAATCATTTTGTCTTCTGATCATTACCCATCTGAGGTTGAAAAACAAAACGGCCCTCGCATATCGATGGCTAAGTTCTAACAACAGGTACCTCAAAAATAGCAACTTTTCAGGAGAGCAAATAAACGATTTATTTTTTTAATTGTATACAATTTTAATTGAAATTAAAAACCAAAAATACATAAAACTGAAAAAGAAGCATTCATTTGCAAACAATGAGTTGTTTTTTGCTAGAATTTTATTTTTCATTAACAGTATTAGCAGTATAAACTCAGACCTGCCAAATTTTGAGGTATGTGTTGTTAGAACTTAGCCATCGATATACTGTTCAGTGCGTTTGTAATGTATGCTGATTCATGATCTATTCCCAAGAGTCATTTTATACCACATACATAAGTATATTTCCGGCTTGTTGATTTGTAGAACTTTTTTTAACTACCAATGCACTTTTTAGGTTCCTCAACATTAGGACCAAGCCCATCATGTAGATGGGAAGCCATAACTCTGAAGACTACAAATCCATTTTTTTAGCTATACTACCTGAATGTTTCCTGACATTCTGTTATTTTTGGCGATAACTATTACGCCTAAAAATCAATAACTTTAAATTAATAGATATACATATTTAACACACACATGCTTAAAAGGACCAAGACTTATCAAAATAATGGATGGTCCTTCTAGATAGCTAACCAACCAATGGTACTTTTCTGCGAAGATCACTTGAATTCAACCTTTACCCTAAAGATTATATAAAGACATTTTTATATTCCTAGAATGCAACACTTTCCAGGCTTTTCTGAAAATTAGTCACTTTTAACTATAAAACAACAATCTTAGAACCTAACCCTAAGCATAATCTGACTCATAGGAAGATCTCTTTGACACAGAAAAATAGTTCAAGGTAATTCTACACGCTAGGTCTGGTCTCATAAAGCTGCTTTATAAAATTTCAAGCCGACTAAAGAATCTACTGTCAATACATTGGAAGGGGAGGGCTCAGAAATGGATATACCTGTATCTCCACTGTATGCAGCAGCCATATTAAAGCAAGGGCAGCTTTTAATTTTCATTTGGTATGTATTGGAAGATAATTTTAAACTTAGGATGCTTCTCAAGGTCCACTGTTTCACTCAAAAATTTCTTTCTCACTTGTTCTGGATTTTTTTCTTTTGAAATTTTTCAGCTATTACTACCAGGGTATGGAGATTGTAAAATGACATTAGACCTTGAATTAAACTCTAAGCCCTATAATGAATTATTGCTTTAGTCCAATAAAGAATTAAAAAGGTTGTATAAGCAATTTTTATGCACAAAAAGATGGTTAAAGATGAATACCATTAACACATAATGCATCTTACATAGCATAGCCCAAATGCACGTCAGCATAGCCCAAAATCTATATATTACTTGGAAAAATTTAGGACCAACTTATAAACCAGAATATATGGTATTTATTTAAGGCATTTTTTCCAAAGGGAACCCCCCATAATTATTCATTAATTCTTATTTGAGCAGCAATCAAACAAAGTAAGAGAGCAATATTTGTTTAAATACCTCTGGGTTAGCTTGTCCGAGTATTCTTTCTCGTATACACAAACTCTCCATGTGCAAGGCATTGTGATCAAAGCGTATAGCATCAAGCTCTTCCATATTTTGACATTCAATTCGATTTTCATACGCAGGAATTGGTACACATTGTGGTTTGGGAATAGGAGATTCCCCAGTGGATGGGAACCTCAGCTCCATTGTGCACCGTAAATAATGGAAAGCAAGTTCTGGGCAGTAGTTATCCTTGTCATTGGCATAAGAAGCACCAAGTAGCTCCATGGCATCAATCCTCTCCTCTCTGGAAACCTGATGAACAAAAGATACAATGTACTACAGTGCAACCTCGATAAAACGACACCCCACGGTGCACCAATAAACACTCGTTATAGCGAATTGTCGCTTTACCGGAGGTGGAGCAAATAAAAGCCAATATGTATACCTGTTGCGAACAGTTATACAGGAACAGAGTGGTGCGATGACAGATAAATTTCTAGCTGATAAACGTAAGCATAAATCCAGACGAAAGGTGATGTTTATTTGCATCACTAAATTTCCTTACGCAAACAACGACTAATTGTTTGGTGTTTTCTTGGCCATGGTGTCTGCCATCAAATGCTTTCTATTCATGTAACTCATGGACGTGCGGGTATGCTGACGACTGCTTTCTGCCGCCCGAGGAACAAAAGAAGATCAAGCATTCGCGAATGCTAATGCCACAATATTTTCACCAAAATTAACTACTTATTTATCAAACGACAGTTTACCACATACATTTGAGACTGAGCACTCCATTAACTTCATTTCTAACAGATTGCTAGCAATTACAGAGATTAAAGAGTCTTGATGTAAGTTTTTCCGGCGGTGAAACCCTCGCTAAGGCGAGAGCCAACACCAAAAGAGCCTCGTAAAAACGAATTTTTTAACACGCTTATTATAGGGTCAATTGACGGTGCATCGGCTATCTCTCGTAATAGCGGGGGTCTTGCTATAGCCCATACTCGCTTTAACGAGGTTCCACTGTATTTCACTCAAACAATTTGGAATTAAATTCTCACCTCATTAATCTAAAAATATTTAACAGTGACTGAGAAAATCCTTATTCACAATAACTTAAGCAGCCCATAGATGTTCAATATTATTGTGCAATGTGGGTCGCACAATATTCTGACAGCACCTCCACGACAGTCAATATTATTGCACAATATTTTGTGTAGTGTACAATGTAGTGTATTTTAGTAATTTTCTTCAGGGCATGTTGACACATATTGCAATTATGCTTAAGGCTTCCTGTTGACAAGATGGGTTCAAGGGCTGTATTTGAGAAGTATCATACAAATTCATAAGTGCAATTGATGAATCATAGCAAATACTAGTTTTCTTGAATATTACACTATTACTTATAGCATTGTTTTTTCGCATAACTCGACCCAAGTTTGGATGAATTATCATCATCTTCAGGCTTAAATTATGACCTATTTATCTTATTATTGTTACCTAGTTACCTAACGGAGGAACAAATGAATTTTAAAATGGACGTCAGGATAGGGGCAAAGGATGGGTAAAGATATTCATTTATCAGAGCACTGTCCTTACTTTCAATATTTTTTAAATTTCCATCTGCTCTCTAGAGTCCAATTCATGGTGGTCGTTGCATAATTTTTGAACATCATAAGATTACTCCTATGGCAGCTGCATATTAAGTGTTTAGCAAAATTACTTTTTATCATCTTTGTTATTTTTGTAAGCACTTAAAAATGTTCTTTCTTCCTGACTTCGAAGCTTCTTCCTATCTGCCCCACATAGACACCATTGCAATCACTGCATTTCAATGAATACACTCCACATCTATCCAATTGGTCTATCTGGTCCTTGCATTTAGCAATCAGTCTGTTCTGAGTGGCATTAGGTTTAAAAGCCATGCAGAATTTGTTTCTAGGTAAATGATGGGCGATTTTCATAGAAAGTGCATCGAGATAATAATAATAAGATAAATAGATCATACTTTAAGCCTGAAGATGATGATAATTCATCAAAACCCGGGTCACATTATGTAAAAAAAGCAGTGGTATAAGTAAAAGAGTAATATCCAAGAAAACTTATAATGGAATACCACAAAGTTAATAATGAGTTAGTGAATTTTATAGCACATACACTCCGCTTCAGGCCTGTTTAAATGGAAAATTAACCCATTCGAGTTAATGTCTAAATGTATGATGCCCAGAATAAATATGAAAATATACCGTGTAGCCGGCCAACTTGTGCGAGTGCATGAACGGAAAATATAACCTGTTTTAATTAGGTTCATGCATTGTTCATCTTCCGTTCCATTCCACAAAAATCATGCACGTAAACAGACATTAATTGTGTGTGTTAATGTACCATGTAAACAGGCCAACTTGGGGTAGTAAAGTTGCGGATTAGCCTTACTTTTGGTTTCAATGAAATTTCTCTCATAAGATATTCAAAAAGTGTTATTGACTAGGCTTATCTTCTTTATATGTATCATGATCTAATCTTTGTTAAAGCTTATCACATCAGTGTTAGAGGATTTACAAACCAAAGGGTAAAATCTTCAGGAAAATCATCGGTCTGTTATAATGTCTAATCATGGCATCCAATGCAGATCTAAATTTAATAAGGTTTCCTGTGGTGTACCCCATGGATCAATCCTTGGCCCTGTTCTTTTCGTTAATTATATTACAGACCTCTCTAACAGGCTAAGTAAAGTTCAAGTGGCTACACCAATGCTTAATGCAGAAAATACTCGGAAAACAAACAACTAACAAAATTCTACAATTGCTCCACCTGTGATCCAGTAGGTGGAGCACCAGTAGCACAGGGAGCGAGTGTGGACCACGAATCTGTAGCATCTGATGCAGGAGCATTCCGCAGCACTGGGAGCCTGGACTGAACTATACCCAAAAATGGACTTAATATTACCTAGAGCAAGATGTGAAATATTCCACTATTTACACCCTTTTAAGTAAAACTGCTGTTATTCCACCATCATTACCACTACACATAGAATGCACAAATGTTTAGTATAGGTTAGTTACCTCTTTCCTGGTAAGAAGGTATTCCACAACTGAGGCACGTGTACGTTCTGCAGCAACCATCAATGGTGTCATGCCGATACCATTCTTGGCACCAAGTTGGGCCCCTCCATCCTCGACCAAGGCTCGGACAACATGATCCTCCCCACATTCTGCGGCAAAATGCAGGGCTGTAGCCCCGCAATGGGCACGCTCATCTGGGTCAACACCAACCGACAACAGATATTTAACAACCTTCAGATGACCCTGAAACCAAGATGGATATGTATTCAAAAGAGAAACAACAGAAAAGATGTCCGGGAGAGTAAAGCATTATCCAAGGAGGCATTCATGAATAGGAAGGTGCAGCTGAGGGGATCGTATGGTAATAATTTGAAGAAAAGACTAGGGAAGAGTTTGGAGTGTAGGGGAACAGGGCACAGAATGAAAATGAGGATATTTAAGGAAGGAGGAAAAGGAGAGGCTAGAAACCTTCAAAACATGAGTGTGGAGAAGATAAAGAAGGAGAATTAGATGGATAAGAAGAGGAATGATGAAGTAGTGGGTGAGGAGAGAGTAAAAAATAACCAGAGAAACACGGTAGACTATTGTTACTACAAGCAACCTTATTACGAAGTTCTTGCCATTAAAAAGAAAAACGTTGGTCCCGACAAAACGGCCTATCCAATCTATAGTAAAAAAAACTTTATTATGAAATTACGAGCCTCAGTCCCAGTCCCGTCTGTTACAAAAAGAACTTTATTACGAAGTTCCACAAATAAGCAACGGCATTTAGGTGTATACACACAACGCCACGTCATAACCATTGCGCTACATTTAAGTTCTCTTTGTGCACTGTGTGCAAGAGCGGCAATTATGGTTCTTTTTTCAGTAGGAGATACTTCAGAATGCACGCAACATCTTATAATAAGCTTCATTTCAGTGGAATCACGATGACCCACTCATTACCATTCGTTAATAGGACGTACAGTTAGTCCTCTTCCTATGCACATTCGATTAACAAACTTTCAGAGGCATGTATATACGAAAAATTCAATCATATCCAAAATTTCAAATTTGGCGCCTTTCGAGATGGCCAATGTGTCGCGGTGTGGAGTAAAGGAACTCTCATTTAGGGCATAATCTGAAAAAAGTATCACTTAATGTGATCTGAAGTCAGGAACTGTTGAGCATTTTGCCCGTTCTCCCTTCTCGCGAACAGCAATTTTTTTTCGGCTCCAGCTACATCACACGTCCAACTAGATCAGTTCGTCACAATAGTGAGTTCACTCACAATTGTAATGCAGTGATGCATTCTGCAGGATAACCGCACTTCTTGATGCCTTTAATACCTTAACCCTTTTAGTGTAGCGGGCCGATATATCGGCTTTTGCAGCTCGGGCGAAAAGTGCGGCTGGCCGATATATCGGCTCTTACGTAGTCCATTATTTAATTTGCTATAACTTATTACATTGATATATTTTGTTTCAGTAAACGTAAAAATATTTTGTCAATATTAACCAGTTTAACCTTGAGCAAAAATAAAAAAATGCTTATGTATATGTAATAAAATAGCTTTGTAATGTTTTTTTTCCTTGTTGCTACATTTTATGAAAATACCCTCCGCATTTCTCGCCAATACCACAGGAAGAAGGATAGCACTAAGAGGGTTAATGAACCAAAGATTCCTAAAAGAAACGTTTTTACAAATTTCATTTTTACGAACCTCCTGTTTTTCGGTCCTGTAAACTTTGTAATAACAAGAGTCTACTGCACAAACTACTTCAAATACTAGAACAAATCCATCAAATAAAGCCTATTGGCCCTGTAGATCTCCCTTCTCCCTTGTAAATTTTTTTTAAATATTAAGCCTGAATCACACCATCATTTTTTCCGTTATTATCGAGTGATCACTACAGGGATCACTTGACTGATCACTCGGAAATCATCGTCGTGCAGAATTGTTTTTTGCGATCACTCCAATAATGAGGATTACCATCACTTTTTTCATCAATCGTCTTGTCGCTTCTTCCGTCACTGAAACACCATCAGCCAATCAGAATGCATGCCCGCATGGAGCGATTGCAGCGCAGCATTTGACAATCGTGGGGATGACATAGGTAACGACATAGAACTGTGATATCGGAAATGATGCGAGAGGCGACAGCGGTAGGGACCGTGTGACTCAGAAAAATGATCACTCAAGCGATCACTTTTCCAGTCCCGAAAAGCAACCGCTCAAATGTTTAATAAGAGGGACGAAAAACAAATGATCGTGTGATTCAGACTTTACATGGAAGAATGATTAATTTTTAAAGATTGAATCAAGCTCTGGAATACCACCTAAGTTTTCAACTCACCTTGTATGCAGAGATCATTAAGCAGGTATTGTTATACCTGTTGGCAAGGTGGATATCAGCAGACTTCTCAACAAGATATTGAACAATTTCAAGACGTCCATCAAAGCATGCTGCTCTCAGAGGCGTGGATTCTGTTGTTGTTGGATGATTGACGTTTGCTCCGGCTTCAACAAGTGCTTTCACAACACTCAGGTGTCCCGAACCTATCCGAATAAAATTATTTACAATTAAAAATTTGAGTAAAAAAAAGAGGGTCTCGTGAGCCATTAAATAGGGTAGTTTCCTTCATCAAAGAAAACGAAAGGCATTGATTGCGAATCGTTACACACCATTAGTGTATTCATAATATACAAATTATTTGGTTTTAGAAATACCAGTTTAGACGAATGGCAAGGGTCAATTTTATCCTCATTTGAAAAAGGCCAGTTCGGCGCCCATGCGATGCCACTCCATGTGACGTCACAGGGACCTAGTTTCTATACGAGTAGATAGGAGTTTTACATTGTCTGAGGTTACCAATGAATGCATGACGCACAGAGCTCAGGGAAACATGTCTTAATAATCACCTACTAAAACTGGCTAAGGTCGGAAAGTTTCCTTATTGCAAAAAATAGATATCGTCATTTAAAAATCTAAAAGTGTGAAATACGTATTCCAGGAGTAATAATCTTTCGATTTAGGCAATAAAAAAATAATAGGAAACCACCCTATCGGGAAATTCAAACACTAGGGCGCCCTCTTCAGTGCTTCAATTAATTTTCCAAAATTTTTTCCTTTAGTCAGCCTCTACAGAGCACCACCTGCATGAAATTGTGAGTCATGATGATCTGATGATCAGATATCAAGGATATATCATTGAGTAAGAGAACGAGAAAAAAATCACCACTGTACTTTTACATGAAATTTGATTTTTCCAGAATTTTTGACACTTCCCGTGACATTCCTTGACTTTCCAGAAATAAATAAATTTCAAGAACCTCCCCAACTTTCCAGGTTTTCCATTAAGAACGGCAAAATTGCATTTAAGAAAACATTTGCCATTTCAAATTGAAACTTACGGCCAAGGAGGCAACACATAGGACTCCCCAGTCCATCCTGTAGAAGATTGATTTAGTCTGTCACTTAGCTCGCTTTTTAATAGGGTGGTTTCCTATTATTTTTTAATTGCCTACATCAAAAGATTATTAATCCTAGAGTACGTATTTCACGCTTTTAGATTTTTAAATGACGATATCTATTTTTTGTGATTAAATGAAAATTGAAAATTTTCAAGTGTGAAAACGCGACGGCTAAGTATGAATGCTGGGAAAAGCCCGTGTGACGTCTGGCTGCTGCTGTGTGAGGCCACCTGGGTACGAGGCTATGAACGTTGCTACAATGCAGGCTGCTTGCTGCCGAGCATGGCGGTAGCGTAGAGTACCCTGCTATCAGGTAGTGCTTGCCTCAAATAAGGATTATTAATACCCTATCAAACGAAGGAAACATTCCAACATTTAGCAATTTAATAGGTGATTATAAAGAGATGTTGCCCTGAGCTCTGTGCCTCATGCATGCATTGATAATCTCAGAAGATGTAAAACTCCCCACTACCCATATGCATCTAGGTTCCTGTGACGTCACGTGGAGTGGCATCGCATGGGCACCAATCTGGCCTGTTTCAAATGAGGTTAAAATTAACCAATAAGATTGGTCTAAAAGGGGGTTTTTTAAAACCAAATACTTTGTTTATTATGAATACAATAATGGTGGGTAACAAATCGCAATCAATGCCTTTCGATTTCTTTGATGAAGGAAACTATCCTATTTCGTTCGGGGGGGTCCAAAACCAGGAGGGAAATTTTTTTGAAAAACGGGGTACTAATTAGAGGGTTTTGAATTGATTTTAACACTTTTCATAATAAAAAAAACTTCATTTACTAAAAAATATGTAGTAAATTCATGATTTTTCAATATTTTGTTTTCTTTTATGAAGGAAAATAATAGTGTGGTTATATTTCGGGGGGGCTCCAGACCCCCCAAACCCTCCCCTTGGCTATGCCACTGGCGGCATGGGTGCGGCAAGGGACGGTATTGGAAATGTTCCCAGTAATTTCAGGAATAATTGACAAGATGGTGATTTTAAAAGTGTCCCTCCACTGAAAGTTTGCAAACTACCCTATTGGTTTTCAAAAAGGCTAGCCATGCAGTTATGAAAACAAATCGACCCTTTCATTCATAATGACTGCAATAGAGAACCGTATTTACTCATGTAAGCCACTCCCTCGAGTATCCAACGCACCCCTATTTTTGAGCCGGCTCGTGAGGCAAAAAAAAACTTCCTAGCGCTTTTTTAATGCGGTCTAATATAGGAACTCATGATTCGTTGCTAAGTCAATAAATTTACTTTACCGTGATTAATAAGGTTAAATAAAGTTAGAAATATAATTCCTATGAAGGTTTCCTACTTCAATGCTTAACTCTGGAGAAATAAACCAAAAGAATTTGAGGGAAATTGGTACGCGGCTTACATTAAAATTTGGAGGATTCGTGTAAGCCCCTTTTTGGTACGGTATGGTATTTGGAGGAGGCGACCGACAGCTGAGGTCATTTGCACCATGAGGGAAGGGTGTGGAAGGAAGGATGGAGAGAAACCCAGCGTCGGCATTAGCCTGCTCTTAACGAAAGGTGCCAAGGGGACCACGGCTTAACGTCCCATCCGACGGACGGAGTGTTGCGCTTGAAATGTCCTCCACACAACATTCAAGCAGGGATCGGGCAATCTCTGAATAAGCCCCTTTTTTTCACCAATATTTCCAGATAAAAGGTGCACGGCTTCTACGGGTAAATACGGTAATTATCATCAGGATAAGCACTGAAAAGTTGTGAATTTGATAGATCATACCATCATAAATATAAATATCAGTTAGAAAACCTTATTTTACCTTATTTCCCCATGAAATTCAGATCGCTCTTTATCAGCTAGGAAATAGATGATTTATAAAAACCCATTTAAATGTGCAGCGGGAGACAAAACATATACAGTCTGACTGGAGAATCGTCTATTTTAATAATTGTGCTAAATCAATACTTGTCCACACACAGAAAATAAGTTAGCCTTCAGCCCA
The DNA here is from genome assembly GCF_921293095.1 of Ischnura elegans. Lineage (NCBI taxonomy): Eukaryota > Metazoa > Arthropoda > Insecta > Odonata > Coenagrionidae > Ischnura > Ischnura elegans. The sequence continues at coordinate 40,865,613 of NC_060257.1, forward strand.
CGTAAACCAGAGCAAAATTTCTTCTGAACACCCTGTAGCTGCTGACTGGTCAGCCAACACATAATGATATTTTACCTGGTAGGTTTAGGAACAGTGAATAGGGTGGTTTCCTATTAGTTTTTTATTGCCTAAATCGAAAGATTATTACTCCTGGAGTTACTCCTGCGATTAAACGAAAAGTGAAAATTTTCAAGCGCGCGAAAACGCGATGGCTAAGTAGAAATGATGGGAAAAGTCCGTGTGACCTATTTCTGGTTCCCGCTGCCGCCCTGTGAGGTGACCTTGAGACGAGGCTTGAGCGCTGATACGACGCAGGCTGCTAGCAGGTAGCGCTTGGCTTAAATATGGATTATTACGACCTTATCAAACGAAGAAAACTTTCCAACCTTAGACAATTTAAACAAGTGATCATTAAGAGATGTTTCCCTGAGCTCTGTGTCTCGTGCATCCATTGGTAATCTCAGACGATGTAAAACTCCTATCCTTTCGTGTAGAAACTAGGTCCCTGTGACGTCACGTGGAGCAGAATCGCATGGGCGCCAATCTGGCCTTTTTCAAATGAGGTTAAAATTGACCATTGCCATTCGTTTAAACTGGGATTTCTAAAACCAAATAATTTATATATATTATGAATAAACTAATGGTGGGTAACGAATCGCAATCAATGCCTTTCGTTTTATTTGATGAAGGAAACTACCCTAATGGGGATCAACAACATTATTAGCTGAATGCATTTAAGGAATACACCTCAAATAACGTGGACATAAGGAAGTGGGTGCTGTATCTAGCAATTAGACACTATCCAAAACAGCCAATATGTATTTCTACAACAACCAAAATTTTCAGCTGGCTTGGTGCTACTATGCTTCAGGTCCCCTTCTCTGCGTGTTGCACAGTGAAATTAAAGTCTTCCACCTTTGCAGGGTTACCTCTCGCTGGCCAAAACCACAAGTCAAAGGACTTTTTTACCCTGCATCCTCATAAGCAGTAATGGATACTGGAAAAACTCAACAGGGGGGCACAAAAGATATTTTGAGCTACCTATACTTTTATCGTAATGAAATATAATAATATACATTCAAGAATAAGAAATTTTCATTTAAACTGATTGTACAAGTGTACAAAAATGCCATTTCATGATATAAAAAGTTGCAAATGTGATTCTGCAATGTTTGCCTACTCGGGTGGCCCTGCAAAAGGGGGGGGGGCCTGCAAAAACACCCCTTTTGCCCCCCTGCCCCTATGTATCCACCCCTGCTCAGAAGAGATTGGAATTCGGAAAGGATTAAAGGTAAGAGGAACCATGGTGAAGAGCACAAAATAAATACTTTCACATATCTGACTATACCATGACATTCAATTAATTGATCAAGTCCTGCATAATATCCTATTCTTCATTCATCCAATTCCTTTACTGATCTGTACATGTTCCTCACCATTTTTCACTGAAATATTCTTTGGGCACTTTCATCGGACCTTTACCCTGTGTCATCCTAATACTAAACTACTAGCTGTACTCAGTCCTTAATATACTGAAAAAATACTGTCCTTCTCCACATTTCAAAATCATAGCATTGCTGTCCTTTTAAATATACACTTGAATTTATTCATTCCCACAATTTATTAGAGTTACAGCAAAAAATGTTTAAGCAATTTGATTTCTTTTGAGCGAAGAAAATCATCGAAGGTTAAGTGGTCAGGATGAAAGGTTAAGGACGGCTCTGAATAAGGTACTTGGAGCAGCTTATTAAGGATGAATACGAGCCCTACTACCTCTCCGTAAGCTAAGCTCCGTAAGCTAAGGCATCAGAAATAATAGAATAGGAAGTTGCCTTATGACTGCAGTTGACCTCGTAAACAATGGCACAGACAATGGATGAAATCGGCTTGCGATGGAAAAAATCTCGCAGAACAGCAAAAAATGCACTATAGATCTACACTGAAGCATAGAAAATAACATGGACAAAAACTACTCACCAGCAGCACACCAAAGAGCACAAGCCCCTTCAACGACGAACCCATCGAATTTCACCGTTCCCTCCTTCTCTACATCGGGGTTAAAGAAAGTAAGCAACGTCTGAACAACTTCATAATGACCTCTTCGTGATGCTATGATTAAAGGAGTGCACTTCTGGCCATCATCTTCAAATAACTATGAATGGGAAGAAAAGTAACATTAGGATATCACCCACAGCGATAATAAAGAAATGAACTATATCAATTCATACCTCATCCACGCATTCCTTTACGTAGTTCCTTCCGGAGCCATCAGACTGAAATTTTCTTAGTTCGATAAGAACACAATGCAAAGTCAATGCCAATCCATCTTTGGCAGCAAAGAAGGCTTTTCTTTTCAGGTACTGTTCGGTCTCCTGCTGGTTGACATCTGAAGTTTCCACAGAGTACATAACCCGTTATTAATATATTTTACAAAACGCTGCTAAGAGTCCGCACAAAATCTTTACAAAATCGGCAAAACAACATTGCCTTTCATGACATTATTACACCAAAAACATCTTTCACAGACAATTGACTATCGCCATGACTGCGCTCTTTTCGCTTCATTTCTACAAGAAACACGCGGCAAATATCAAATTTATCAAATATAAAATTCGCTCTAACCTCCTGTAAATGTCAGCTTCAACCCAATAATGTTTTCTTCACGGATTTTGTTAAGTTTTACTGTTTTGGATCGGCGTATTAGTTTCCTGTCAAATTAAATGGACTAGTTGAAATCAAGGATAAGGCAATAGATGTAATAATATGCACTTATGTAAATGAAAATATTAAACTTTTTCACATTCATATTTCCTATATCAGCTTCGATTTGTCTCGAAATTTTAACCATTCTTATGGCATTTAGATATAAATTGAGTAATAAGACAGGTACTATTTGATTATGACACCGATGAATTAATATTCTTAGTGATGTCCATTGAGATTTTACTTTAACATTCATTTGTATTCCTCTCACTGAATAGTGCAAAAATATGTCCATTCAAGATTCCTAGTCTTCATTGGAATGAAAATAATTCAATCTTTTACAGTTCAGTAAATATACACATACCTAATTAATCTAAGCATCATATAAGTTCAACTTGTCCTAAGATTTCCAAATAAAATATAAACTTCATCGCAGATCCATAATGAAGAATTGGAAATCAGAGAAGATTTCAGGAGATGATCTGAGCTACTGATTTTCACATGCTGCAAAAAGGATGTTGATGTCACTAGGGTTTCCCTATAGTGAAGTATAAGGATCCTGAATTAACAACTCCATAGATACCACAAAATACATTTTATATATGTAAGTATATGTATATATATACATATTGTGTGTGGTATGTTGTACAGTATTATTGCGATTGATAGGTCGCTCTGAATAGCACCACACACTCATTACCCCACTATTTAGCAAAGATAAGATAGGATTAGCAGAAAGGATAAACACTAAAAAGTTATCAATATTGAGCATGATAACCTAATGCCAGGAAGAGAATCGGTTTCCATATAATTTCCCTGTATTTGACTTAGGCCTGTATTTGGAGTTCAGAGGGTGAATCATAATGATATCATATCTTTATGAATGCTACCATCCCAAAAAATCCAGCTCATGATAGGACATTATGTATAAACTATTAAATAAAAGCATAGAAGAAGTTGAAAAATGCCCCATCAGAAGATGCTCACTAGACACAGCAAGGACATATTTGAAAAACAAATCATTCAATGAGTAGAAGTGGAAGCTCAGTGAAAGCATGATGAAAAGTCTGCATATAGCTTATGCTATCCTTAAATTACACACTAAACACTGAGGCCAATAGCAACACATCTAACTTTTACAGAATACTGTTTCATCAAGATGATTGAATGAGCTGAGCTTTGCCAATACCCTTCATTCAGGAGGAGACATTATCATAAAATATTACCATATAACTCATGAAATTATGATTTTATCCTGTTAAAATAAAATTTTCTGAAAGGGAAGATGTCCCCACTCTATCCCCCTGAGTTTGACCTGGTCTTCATCATTGATGTTCCCAAAAAGGTTTTCTGAAGCACCTAATTCTGCCAAGGAAAAACATGTCTGAGTACCCAAGTAACATTGACCGTTGGGCCTCGGTTGGGGAACCGTAGTCACGGTTGGCTCATTGTGGGTGGATATGCCTACCAAATTCCGCTGTTGGCCCAACGCAGATATTGTTCGTCGGCCCAACGAAACGGTTTATGCTGTTGGCCCAACGGAAATCCCCAACGATGGCCCTACGAAATAGATTATCATTGGGCCACCGTTGGGACATCATACCATTTCCTCAATTTCCGCCATGAGAGCTGCAAACAAAATTCCGACAAGATCTTCAACGGAGAGATGGGTGAAATTCCATTGTAATCGATTTATCGTATCAAATGGTTATCGGATCGGTAGCATCTATTCATTAAAAAATAGGGATGGCATAATCGCTTGCTTAGACAGTCAGTGCTATCGACTATGTGCAGGCAGAATAATTATTTTAAGTTAATTTTTTAAGAATATATTATAAGATAATTTTTGGAAATTATGTATAACTCTTTTTTAAGTAATGTTCTGCTAATTTTCTGGTGTTTTCAGCATGGTATTTGACATAAATGGTTCCAAGAAGCGGAGGCTTCTTTAATGCGACTTGTTAGTATATATATCCCGGAGGGCACATGAAAAATTGTAGACTTATAAGATCTGTCTGTTTCGAGTCTAAACTTAACCGATGGAAGTTCGATATGGGCCGTGAATAAGCACGATGTATACCTCGATTGCATACGTTGCAGGATACGGTTCACATGTTTCCCTAGCAACCTAACAACCAAGACTTGTTTGGTTGTAAGGGCTTTGTCTTTGTGATAGCTGTTAAATAAAATAAGTCGAGTGCTTCTAACAAAAATAAGGCATTGACCTCATTTGGTAAGTCTTACAAAACTGGCATTCCTAAAATCATGTTACCTTAAACAGATAGTTTTGTGGAATTTTAAACTTTTCATCATTAATTTAGATAGATCGATATGTATATTTTTTCAGATTGTGGCATATCTAGTATAAGTGGAAGTTTTAATGAAAACAGTGTTTCAATGGACAAAGTGAGTGATTTAGACCTCTCTGAAGAGAATGAGATTGAATTTGTATGAGTAAACCTAAATAACAACTGCACAATTATTATTTTATGGAAAATACATCAACTATTATACTCAATCAGTGTTTCTGTGATTCCTATTAATATCCCTAAATCTTGCACTTATTAATCCAATTAAGTAAAATGGACTAAACTTAACAATTTCGTTACCGAAGACCAGAAAATAGGAATTGTGAAGGCAATTGAATCAAATAACTCAGGGGTGTGCATCTTGCAGTGTGACATGTTTGAAATTAAGGAGGATTTCTTTGAATTACCTCTTAGAAGTGGTACCATTGGTATATTTGTAGTAAAAAAATTAGTACCTGGATGCAAATTGCAGTCCACCCAGATTTTATCTAAGTGTGTTTTGTTACCCTACAAAGAAGATGGACAGTTTTTGTGTGTGCCATATTGTAATATGGAAAGGTGCTGTTGAGATTTTCCTAATTTTGTCCTAATAAAAATTGTCCTAATTTGTGAAAATAAAAGTTGGGGACCTTCTGAACTGATATTGATTTTTTGTTTTCCACTTTTAACCACTGTAACCTTACTTTGTCCTATAGCATTGATTGTTAATGTATTTAATTTCATTTTTATTTATAGGGAGTTAAAGGTAAAGATTCTATCTACCGATATCATATCAAGTGAGAAGGTAAATTAATTTAACTCTCATTCTATAAAAATGAGAAATGCCAGTAAAATATAGCTTTTGTTGGGAAACGGATGGCAGAATTTAAAAGGGCCAACGGTGTATCGTTGGAGAGGGGTTGGCCTCTGGTTGGGAATACGAAGGCCCGACTGTAATGCTCTGTTGGCCCATCGTTGGGGAATCGTTGGTTGGGATACGGTTGGCGAGGTGGCCAAATCATACCATGGGCCAACCGCTGTGTCCCACCATCTGCCAACAGAGGGCCAACCAAAAATGTTACTTGGGTATACCTAATATATGAAGTCACCAGATTTAATAATACATTTGTTTATCATTCTCTCAACTTTCTCCTGAATATCAAACCTAAATATAATATGCATGGTCTTGGACAAACAGGTTTCTGACCCATGAGTGGAGAAGGGTGTACAATTAAGGGGACTGGATACCACGCCAGAAAAGTGCCGTTGCAGCAAGCTACCATTTAGGTCTCTAGGGGGCCATTTTTGCATGTAACGAGGAACTGTTTCCACTAAAAAACATGGGATATATGTAGCCTTGGTTTGTATGTCTTCACAGTTGCACACGTAAAAACCTATTAGGAGAAAAAAATTGTAAACTTCCCAAAAAAATCGCCTTTTTCTCGTGAGAATTACTCCGCTCCAAATTGAGACTCAGAGATGATCAAACATTTGAGTCAAGGCTGCGTCTTTCATAATTTCAAATACATATACCGGTAGAGCGTGCATGCAACCAGATTCGCGTTATGTTCTTGAGCGTGATGGATGTTTTGGCCTTTCTACGGCTCAACGTCTATCACAGCGCTGGCGGGGACCTGGCGCTGTCGTCTTCCAGAGAAGGATCCCCCCACCTCCACTTCCCCTCTCTTTGGCGGTCTCTCTCCTTCCCCTCTCCCCCCCACTACCAATCCCTTGCCTTCCTTCCCCTCACACTGCTCCACTACGTCGGGCGTCATATTCGGAGAAAAAAAATATTTTGTTTCGGGAGGCTGGAGAGTTCAAGCGTGCTACGAGAGCAAGATACACCTGTGTTTTTCGACGGGTCAGTGTCGAGATTGATTGTTGTCAGCAGATTATGGAAAAACCAACTCCTTACCTGAAGTGGAGATATCGTAAGTGTTATCAGCCTATGAAGAGGTAATATCACCCTCCAAAACCTAAGGAAGAAGGTAATTTCACAATGAAATTCAATTCATTTTGCGTTTAAAAAATGACTCTCTTGTATTAATAGTGTACCAATTATTTAAGCTTCAAGAAAAATAACGAGAATAAAAATTCCCTCCTTTGCCTGAAGCCTTATTACACATTTATTTTGTAGCAGTTGAAATCGGAAGCGTTCATTCCGAAGAATCATCGCCATTGGGTTCCGGAACAGGTGTAGTGGAAAGGTAAATATTGCTGCAAAATAATTACATTAAATCTTATACCTACGATTTAGTTGATAATAGTTCAGAAATATTCAATGGAGCGCTAATTGCTAATTATAATTAACGTGTAAATTACATCACCGTCAGCAAATTCGTTTTCTCAAAATTCGTTTTTTCCCCTTAGGCCATCATCACCTCAGCCTGGATGCAGCAATTGGCATGGTGGAGAAATGGACCCTAAGGAACAGGATGAATATCGACGAGCTGAGCAATCAGACGTAGACGATTTCCTTCTCAGAGTTGAGGATCATTTGGAAAAAACGGATAGGTAATTGCAATAAGACTTTGGTGGATTTGTTGATTCGGTTAGGTTGAATTACTCGGAACATAATTTTGAATACGCAAACTCACAGAATTGAAAAACGCATTTTAATGTAGTTCACCGTCTCCTATTTTGTACGCCCCTAGTTTAATATATAATGTCACCAACAATCCTGTAGAGTCATACAACTCTTACGTAGCTAATGTGCATAAAATATTTGTTCATTAGAAGCTATATGCATTCATTTTCTTTCAATACTTTAGTTGGAAGTTAATATTAAAACTTGAATATTTAATATATTTTTATCATGAAATCATTCACGATCAAACAACATCGCTCTCAAGTAATGAAATCCTCTTTATTACAGGTGATGGTGATAGTAGCATAATGCAAAGGCTGTCTAGGGAAATGCCATATGGGCAGCAGTTACCAGTGCAAAAAGTAGAATGCGTCAACCACCTACTTAGAAATTACAGCAGTAGACTGCAAGATATTGCACGACGGCCAAGTAATTCAAAAGGGGCAGTGCCCGTTGGGTACAGGAGAACAATAAACAATAACTTGCAAAGATTGAGGGTAGCTGTGAGTGGGGCAATCTCCTTCAGAGCGAAAATGGCCGGGTCGGAAAGGGTCAAACTCCTACAGAAGGACATAGAGCAAGGATCGAATCGTGTTTTTGGTGACCATAATAAATGTGACAAATATTATTGCAAAGGGCCCAAAGAAGGAGAGGAAAACTTGGTCCCTCATTTCATTAGTTGCGGCATATGGGAGGATATCACCTATGCCAACAGTCTATTATCTCGTCACTCCGCTAGTTTGATATATAACGTGACAAACAATCTTGCGGAGTCCTACAACTCTTATGTAGCTAAGTACGTAGGAGGGAAAAGGTTAAATTTATGTTTAAGGGGGGCCTATGAAACTAGGTGTGCCATTGCATCGGTAGCCTTCAATGTGAAAGATGATGTACATGGCATAATTCATCAAGAGCTGACGAGCAAGAGCCCAAGAGAATGCCCAAAAAAATTCTGTTTCCTCCAAAAGGAATAGGGAGTACATAAGAAAGCGACGACTGGAATTCTCTGAAACTTCAAAAAAGAAACGTCTGCGAATTGAGGGACCAGACAAACATTATGGGCTTGCTCCTGATGTACAAAGTGACATCGCATTGGCCAGCCAAGATTCCATGAATAATTTCCTATCATCACTAAAAATGGATAAAACCTCAAGGGAAAAGTTGGAGAGGGAAACACGAGAGCAAATGCTCAATGCGACGTGGCAGGCGGAAATGTGGAAAAGGTTGACGGCCTCTTTCTTTGGCCGTATTTGCAATTTAAGGCCCACAACATCTAGGGAGAAAGTGGCAGACGATATTTTGTTTCCTTCCTTCAGAGGAAACAAGGCTACAGATTGGGGAAATGCTAACGAAAAATCTGCCATCAGGGAATATGAGTCTTCAATCAAATATAAAGTTTTACCCGCAGGTCTCTTTGTTGATGACAAATTACCTTATTTGGCTGCTAGTCCTGATGGGGTAATATCTGATGGTGAAGGCTTGGTTGAAATCAAGTGCCCCTATAATTGTAGGTATATTACTCCTGAGGAAGGAGTTAAAAATAAAAGAGCTACCTTCATGGAAGTGAAAGAAGGAAAATATAAGTTACGCAGGAGAAACAGATATTTTTATCAAGTACAGGGACAGCTGGAAATATGGGATAAACAATATTGCGATTTATTGTATCTCCTCATGGGATTATAATTGACAGAATTCAAAGGGAAAACAGTTTTGGGCCACAGCAATGGTGGATAAATTAAAAGAGTTTTACCTGAACTTTATGTTTCCTAAAATATGCCAGAACACACCTGGTTACAATAAATAATTGTACCGGAGTTGATGCTTTTTAATCAATACTTTCCCTCAACTTTTTACCCTTCATTTCTCTTTGCACACCGGCCTCCTGGAGACTAAATATGGTAATATTTTATCCCTGTATATCGCGGTGCGGCCAACAGCAGCCTTCTGCCCCGGCCACTGGTTTTTCCTAGATTATCGCATATATATTATGGCATGGCTGAGTAAGACGCATTTTTCTTTTCTCGACCAATTTTATAAATTAATTAATATTGTAACAAATTTAAGTGCGACTTCCATTAGTGCTTACAATATGCTATACATACATCGAAATAATTAATAGCTTTCAGCCGCGCGAACCGCATTGTTTATCGAGTCACGCGCGCATCAAAAGTTTCCGGCTTCAGCCTTAAGGCCGTTTTACACGAGGTACGCAGATTAGAGCTGCATTGATTTCTAAAATGGCGCGGAATTGCGCGAATGCATGAACGAAATTAAAACAGTGGCTATTTAGCCGTCTCGCATCCACGCATTCTCGCATGTGTTCTAGCAATTCACCGCTTTACACGACGCAATTTTGATTGCGCCTTCGCACGTACGTCAGATTGCGCAATTCCGTGTACCGTGTAAAACGGCCTTTAGAGATGGGATTCTTACAGGGTAATGAGATCGCAATACATGAAGTTACTAATTCCACCTCTGAATACCCTTCACCAATTATGAACCGAGTCGAAATTTTTCGTGCTGCGGCGCATTTCGTTCTCCGGGCATTTTCAAACGAGTAAGATAAGAAAGTGAGGATATCATGACTCCTCAGCTTCAGTGCCGATTACAGCGCTACAGACTTCAAAGTTAAGAAAAAAATAATTTTGCATGATCCCAGGGGAGTTGAGATTTAATAACTGTGTATGAATTTTTATAAATGTAATCATAAACACGTATATGCATCATGTGAAATAGACCACCTGTAAACGTTTTCGAATTTTCAGACATACTTTCACCTTTCATACTTGGAGTTGAAGCTTTCGAAATAGAGGTAATTTAGGATTCCTCCCAGCTGTACTAAAAATTATGCTGTCGTTGCCATCATAGGAAAAAATTATAATTGAAGTGCGCAATAAAACGGAGTATTGAAGTAATATAAACGTGGATTTTGTGAAGGATTGCAACAACAAACGGTAGAGAGAAAAATGAAACTGTAATTAACGAAAGTGATACACGATTTCTCGCGTTCTCTTTTCGATTAATTATATTGTGCAATATTGGTTACCGGCGTGGAATAAGTCAAGTCATACGGTCTATTTTATTTTTATATTATAAATTATAAACTGCAATCTTATTTACGATGCATTCATTGAGGTACAGGATGAATAGAAATGGGACACCGTGAAGAAAGCGAGCGGAATTCAATGCGGGAATTATACAGAGAAAAAGAGACCGACCGATGGGCTGATCAACTAAAGTAACACAAAAAAAAAAAAGTTTTTTGGGCCTCAAGAGTTTTTTTGCAGCACAAACAACTCCGTGGGGTCTGCATAGGTTATCCGAGATCCCGACCGCCAGCGGACCGAAATCTGACACCGCAGAAGGGGAGTTCAGTCCCTCTCCCCAACCATGAATTTTTCTTCGCTCTCGAGTCCCCCTTCCACCCAGTCAACTTCCCCTCCAATTCAAACGCAGCGGTCGCTTTCGGAACTAAATGCCAGCGACCGTTGCAGCAGAGTTCTCCCGAAGTATCCTATCCCCTTAATATGTTCCCATTTCTTTTTTCTTGATGAAAACGAGAAAAAATTTTCTCCATGACTGTCACAAACATCATTTTGAATTTAATAACCGTCACCTATAAAAGATGACAAAATAAGGGAAAAAAATGCTTCTGACCTCAAGCAGCTACTGCAATGTAGGTGAAACTTTTCACCATAAACCCCTGGGATGCGTAAGTTAGAGATTTTATCTTCCAGCTTGAGCAGGAGAGAAGCAAGAAATGTTTTTCTCCTCTAGTCTAGTTGAATATCTTGCAGGGAGTGAACCATTATAATCTAGGGCAACCCTTCATTCTTACCAAGGGATGGGCTGGCATTTGGGCACTTTTCGTAGGTGCATTAACAGTGTGGAGCTGGTAGGAAACAATAAATGGGCAGTATCCCCGGAGGCACCCCCTGCCGTGAGGGCTGGCTCCGGGAGAGTTAAGCCCCTTAGCGAACCTTACCATGATAGAGCTCAAGTGCAAATGCATTGTATAGAAACACACACTAGATGGTATCTAAGTTTTAATATAGGTAGTCCCCCTTTTTTCCAAAAATGCCTGTGGTATAAGGGGGGGACAATATTCAAACGCATTTTTTTTAACTTTTCCCGAAACTGAAGCCTCAAAATTAGGGGGAGGGGACAATATTCGGAGAAATACAGTATTTACAGACTATAACCAATTGAAATACTAATTCACTCTAAACTTAGGGCTTATTTGACATACTTTTGGTATGTTACAATCCAGTCGCAGGTCCAGAGAGGGCCTAAGGGGGACTATAGCCCACCCCTTGGGTATTCCATTTTCCACTAGATAGAAAGGTAATTTTGTTCAGACCCCCACCACTGCTGGGAGGTTACTACCCCCAGTCCCCCGCCACATAGGCAGATTTAGAGGGGGCACAACCCCCCCAAACACTCAAAAGATAGAAGAGACTTTTAATACAAATATTAATAACTTTTATGTTCAATACAACAGTATATTTCGCAGAGTAATTGTTGCATGTTGCGTTTAATCCCAAATATGAGAAGACCGTTTACCTGTCAGACCCTGGTGCAAAAAAAAACCCAAAACCCCCTAGTAAAAAATCCTGGATCCGCCCTTGCCCCCCACCTACTCCCCCTTGACCCTATCCTGAATCTGGCACTGGTACCTCCGAGAATGTAAACCATTGCTAACTACATGAGGCTTATGCGAGGAAGGAGAAATGTCTGATGAATGGGGGACATGGGGGCATGAATTCGTGACATTATCAACTCATCTGCGAAAAGCATCAGCTTCGATTGCAGTAAAACTTTGTGGGAGACAGGCTTCTGGGAGGTTTGGGGGGTATGGTATACCCCCAAGTGGAAGGGGGATCCGGGGACCTCCCCCAGAAATAAAAACATTCCCTGCCCCAGATTTTTAGATGAATTCATCCACTGTGCCAAGGTTTTTCTTTTTCCTTTTGCTTTAGTACTTGGCTCATTTCCATTTGAGTTTTTGTGAACATTTGGCTACATGCGCTATGTCAGTCACATCAAATATGCTGCAGCAAAGTAGCAGTGACCAACACCTTGCTCTGAGACATGGGTGTATCCAGCAGGGGAAAGAAGGCAGCTAGATGCAAAAGTACATTTAGTGCAAAACGTAAGTTTTGATCAAATTTTCTTTACATCCAAGAAAAGTGATGTTAGTATAAAAAATGTAATTAAAATAAAAATATTTTTTCGAGCAAATAATTTTTTTTACTTAAATAAAGCGCTTTAACAATTTTTTTAAAATAACGATTTCCTTAACCTTTTCTGTGTTACAATGTGAATGACAATGGCTTGTCTCCCTCTACTTTTTGATACTGGGTATGCCCTTGCTCAGAGAGACCAAAAATGTTACTCATTCTTTGGTCATTCTGACCGAAGCTGCATGAAGATGAAGTACGCACTGGTCATTATGACTGAAGCAGCAGTGAGCATGCTAAAAAAATAAATCAAGGAAATTGTGATATTTAAGTACATATTTTTCATACCATTTTATACCCCATCAGGAGAAAAAATTTCTAATTACACTAATTCATAATAACCTCATTGGATGAATTTCAAATGAAAAACAATCTATGAAAAAGCTAAGAAAAAATCATTCAACATAGTTTCGATTTGAACTGGGATCTCCCAATTGCTGATCAGGTAAGCTACTGGTTATTACAATAAGGTGTCTTCATCTAGTCTGAGTTTAGCCTTATTCAGCTTAAGTATTCTAACACCCCTTGGAAATATTGCCTTGGATTATGGCTGTTCCCAGATTGGGAAATTCCGGATTAGGAGAGCTCCCTTTTATGTAAATAGTGTGATGAATCCTGCTTGACATTGATGCATAAGCCCCAGACAGGAAAGTCACCTTATCTTTTCTTAAGACATTTTTATTCACAAAAATCTTTTACAAAACTCCCACACAGTTTCCATCAAATACTAATCCACATAATTAGAAATACACAGTACCAAAATTATTATGTTGATAAAGGAAATAATGGATAAACTATTAAAAAGGAAATAAATGCTCGAATGCCAGTGTGTTCACAGAGTATTTTGTTCAATTTAACCCCAAGCCTGAAATCACAACTGATGACAAACAAAAGTCCTAAAATGACAGACTAGACAGAAATCTAGAACGGAACAGAAGGTGAACATGTGTAATTTAGATATTTTCAAAGTAAGACGAATTATAGACGTATGCAATTAATTTAAAAATAAAATTGCTGCAATATGGGCAGTTATAAAAACTTAAAACCACTAATTCAATTAAAGAATAAAATGGCAGGTTCTCCAATATAAAATAATTGTTCTTTAAATAAAAAAGTGCTATCTACACCTACTAATGTATAATACAGTCATTGAAGGCACAATCATCCACATAATTCTAGTTTTTAACTTCTCCCGTCAACTGTTTTTGATTCCACCTCAACACTGGGAGGGTGATGAACATTTGAATCATCCACTAATGTTCTGCTCAAGGCTTCTCTGAGTGTTGGACCAATACGATTGATTGCTGGAAGTCTGTGAGACATTCGTGTTCTGGCCTTTCCAGTCACGGACAACTCGTTCAGTATACGACATGTCTCCCTAACATGAGGCGCCACATCCACAGCTAATGCTGAACAATTTAATACCCAATGGTTGTGCATAATCGGAAGAATCATCTGATACTGGGCAGCAGTGCATGAATCCTTGGTCTGTTTTGCTTCCATTTCCCTGAAAGATAACATCAATAATAAGTAGTGAGTCAAATATTTTTTGTTAAATGTTTGGATTGCTGTTTTGGAGTTGAGGGAGCTATGGTGATGGGGGAGTAAACAACAGATTGCTAGTACGAGAGCCATTTTGAATGCAAGAGTAAAAAAAAAAGCTCTAAAGATTATAAATGACTATTATTGTTTGAGAAGAAAAAAAGGTTGCGACATCACAGAGGTTGAAATTTTGGTATGTAGCTCAAATGTATGATCTTATCTTAGGTACAGTAAACTCTTGACTGTCCTTACTAATAAATGTAAAGGGATGCCTGGATAATCAAAAACATGGGTAAAGTGAACACCTAAATAAATGTAGTCATGATACTTAGACGGATTTAGGGGGGGGCACGTGCCCCCCCTGCCCCCAAGCGCTTAAAAAATGGACAAGATTTTTAATAATCAAAAACATGGGTAACATGAATATAATAAATGTGGACATGATACATACACAGATTTAGGGGGGCACATGCCCCCCCACCCTCCCAGATGCATAAAAAATGGACAAGATTTTTAACACGGTTATCATCATGTTCGTTTCATTTTGTGTGTTACAGAGCCTCAATCATTTAATTTCATTACTTCTGCATCAAAATAAAGAGAATATTTTCTACAGTAATTGCTGTATTTTGTTTTTAATCTCAAATATGAGAAGACCTGTCAGACCCTCATGCCCCCCCATCCCCCAAAAAAAAATCCTGGAACTGCCCCTGTCGTGATATCAACATTTTTCTTTGATACATGGAAAATATCTACACATAAAATCTGAAACAAAAAGCATTAACCAAAGGACACATACAAAAAATTATATTTCCATTAATTAATGGAAAAAATTATATTTCCATTAATTAATGGAAAAAATTAAATTTCCATTAATTAATGGAAAAAATAGATTGATTGAGGCGTAACTTGGTGAAAGCGATTCATAATTAAATTAAAAAGAAACTTTGTGCTTTCACATTACAGTGAGTCCTCGTTTAACGTCACTTACCGTTCCTGAAAAATGTGACGATAAACGAAATGACGTTAATCGAAGCACAATATCCCATAAGAAACAATGTAAAAAGTGAATATCGGCTCCTAGACCTCACAATTCCTACGCGAAAAAATTTTAGCGTATCATATTAGGGCCATTTCTTACGATGGGAATGCCAAACTATGGCATAAACACGAGTCCCTGTCTTCATTGACGGCAATACCAGCAGCGGCGTACATCCTTCTCCATTTTTGTATCTTCCCGCGTTTGTTTTTTTGGCTTCGCTATGGTGGTCACCTCGGCATCATCGCCTGGGCATCATCATCGCTGAAACATCGTTGCAGTTACAGGAACCAAGATTATTGAGAACACGGCGAAAAAGTGACGACAAATACTCCGAGTTCTACCCGGAAAATTTCCTAGAAATCACTTTTCAGGTTCCAGAAAACCGTTATGTCAAGTAAAATTTGCTAAAACTTTACTTGACATTTACGCACTTAACATTTGCGCACCTACCTAAGAATTCATTTTGCAGAAAATTTGCTATAAATGTAATCGAAATTGACAATAAACACACCGTTTTACACTTCGTTTAGACTGACTGTATTACCGCCCACAAAACGAACAACCTGCAACGCCCGCCGCTTCGCATTTTTTCTCGCGCGAAATTTAAAAGACCTGACCAGACCTGACGTTATCTCGAAGCAAAGGTGCGATAAACGAATGACGGTCTCAAAATTTTCGTGACGTTATCGCGAAATGACGTTAAACGGGGTGACGTAGAACGAGGACTCACTGTAATTGTGAAAGCACAAAGTTCTTCTTTTTTAATTTAATTAATTAATGGTATATTATTTTGTATCTTTCATTAGCAGCCTCTGTGGGCAAAACAAATGTCGACCATTGACTGGCAAAAAATTTTGAAGGAGCACTGAGTTTTGTATTCCCCAGTTTAGAATGAAATGATGGAGTATACTAAACAATAGGTATACAAAACTTAAAATAATAACATACGTCAACTTTATATTTTCATACAAAAACAAAACTATTGGCATTGCATGATAGCATATTGATGGCTAAGTTCTAACAACATGTATCTCAAAAATAGCAAATTTTCAGGAGAGCAAAAAAAAATTTTTTTTTTTTGTATATACAGTGGAACCCCGATTTATCGTTCCCGCATTAATCGTTCGCCGCTCCTGGTCCCAAATTAAGTTCCATAAAGACAATGTAATTTTTTCCCGCATCTATCGTTCCCCGAAGTATCGTTTTCCCACATTGATCGTTTGAAGATCGCGGTCCCGTCGAATAATTTTCCCGCATTCATCGTTTGATAAAAATGAGACGAAGTGTTTACAACGTGTTATTTATGGCTAATAACAACAGACACATAGTTTGAATCTTCCCCAGGAGAATGAAATGCGATAGGGAGAAGCAGAGTGCCGTGGGATAGTTACATTAGCGCATTTCCCAAGATCCGGTATCCCCCTCCATTCAGCACTCGCCTCTCCCCGGTTGAAGCTTTCTTCTTCTCCAAAATAAAAAAAGGTCCCAGCTCGAGCAGGGATCGTATTACGACGACCTTAGCTTCGAAAGAAAATATCAAGTTACTCGAGAACAAAAGAAACCTTTTTCACGCCTCCCCCTTTCTCGACCGCTGACTTTTTTTTAGCTGGCTCGCTTCAAAGATCCCCACTTCTGGAGGTCAACTGCTGCATGAATCACCAATTAGCCCAAAAGGTGTGTAAAAATGAATTTCGGCAATTGGTATTACACTTTTATTAGATTGAGATATTAGTGATGTGCACGTAATTCAAAAAAGAATGATACCAAACACGACGTATTTCTAACGTTATTTAACCATTTTAAGCAAGGAAATATTTGGAATAATACGATGGTGATTTCTGGCGAATATCGATATCCTCGCAGCTGATAGTGAGCTTCACGGCAGTTGATGCGGATTTTTTTCGAAAACAGGGCGTCTGGTTACAAATTACCAGTTATGCTACAAGTCTCACTTGTCTGAGGTGCTAAAGAAGCGATATCTTCTCAGGATATTTTGTTTCTCCCTACTAGCGATCTGAATTCATCTGCTCATCTAGAGCTACGCTACTTATTGTTAGAAATGAGTGGGTAAGTTGCCTTCTCTATAGGATAAAAAATTTCATTGCGCAGTCATATGGTCATGCTTCACCCTCTGCAGTAAGCTCTGCCTATGCCGTACGCGATAGCATTAGCGCCGAACTTCACCTCGTACGAGTGGTTCTGTACTTTCCAAGGTGGATTGACTTAATACTAGCGAGTGTTTTCCGTGTGGGTTCAATGGAGTCCGGTTTCATTTTCATTAGTTTTATTCTTATTCGTCTTCGGGCCATGGCCCTTCCGAAGACAAAAGTAAGAACTTTAAAAGATGGACTGAAAATAATTGATGATGAAGAAAAGAATCCAGGCTAGGAATGTGTGAATATTGCAGAACGCCTCGGTATGTCATATGACGGCAGGGGTGGGGGTAGAGCAAGATCCCTGGTGAAAACAAGAAGTTGGATGAAGCCGAGGATCAGGTGGGCGTGCCGCTGACGATTAACGCCACATTGCCTCAATCATATTAAAAATTTAATCGCTAGAAAGGAACTTTTCAAATAATTAACTATTTTTGGCCTTCTTGATCCATCTCATAACCAATCACTGCGACGGCAAAATCAGTTGTTTGAGGCATAACACGCACATTTCTCTCGTAAATACGTGTACTTGAAATGGCATTTGATGGATAAGAATTTTTACATCAGACAGAAATGCATAATAGCAGTGAAAATTCCGAGTGGAGTGCAAACATTTTTTAGCAAGGCGGCTTGTTCCTTTAGGATATTAGAAAGAGAGATAAGTCGAATCAACAATATGACCTAAGTGTTTCGATAAAGTAATAATATTCCTGTAATCAGCTAAAATCTCGTTTGAATCCATTAATGAATATCATAATTCGCAAAACTCCAGTGGATCCTGGGACATAGGCAACCCAGACAAACTTTCCCGTATTCATCGTTTTCCCGCATTCATCGTTTTTTTCATCCACCCCCCTGAAAAACGACAGATTGAGGTTCCACTGTACTAATTTTAATTGAAATTAAAAACCAAAAATACATAAAACTGAAAAAGGAGCAAATATTTGCAAACAAAGAGTTATTTTTTGCTTGAATTTCATTTTTTATTAACAGTTTTTAGCAGTATTAACTATGACCGGCCAAATTTTGAGACACATACGTGTTGTTAGAACTTAGCCATCGATATGCATTAATTTCAGTGCAGGCATTTAAGTCCATTTTATTGAAGCATATCAATATTTTAAAAGGTTCAGTAATGTTGCCTTCCGAATATTACATACTTGAAATTTTTGTCAGTGTATTTGAATGTTTCTTGTGAGGAAAAACATAACTAAAGGATAAAGAATACTAACTTACCGGCTCTTTTCTGAATTAGAAACTTCCATGGATAGATTGATAAGTCTGGATACATTCCCTATTTCAAACACCATGGTCTTTCCCAATTCAAGATCTCCAGCAGTTTTGAACTTCTTAAGGAACACATCAGAAGTGCAGAGGACATCTAAAAAGTCACCAAAGCCATTCACCTCCATCTTATGTGATTTTTCCACAGAATACTTGGCCCCACCCACAAGGGAATTCAATTTTTTACATGCATCATCTTCAACAGCATCCCCTTCAGCATTTTCCACTTTGCTACGATCAATTTCCTGTTTCACATTCTCAGGAACACGGCGACAACTTGGAGAAGATTTATGTCTACGACGGGTAGGGGTCAACCTGAAACGATTGTTGTCCTTGTTTACCCGCAGACTTTGTCTCACGGGTGAAGGTGTATTTCCCGGTTCTGCCTTCTCTGTTTGGACACCGTCGTTGAACACTGATAACAAGTTCTTCTTGGCTAATGGCGACTCAGGCAATTTTTCGGATTTAGGCAAAACGGAATAGGTCTCCTGCTCAGTGCCCCTTTCTTTCTTAATTCCAGACCTCAAGGTATATTCCATGGATGGAGACAAACAATATTTTTCACCTGGAAAGATGGGAGGAAAATTAGAATAGTACATAGAAAATGAAATTTATTATTCCGGGACAAGTGTGTCCCTTAGGAATATACATGATTATAAATACAGTGAAACCTTGGTTAGCGAACGCCTTAGATAACGAACAATTCGGATAACAACCAAAAATTTCGCTAAAAATTTGCCTCGGATGGCGAACAGATGTGTAGAGGCCATGTTTGTGTTCAGTGCTGTGCGATACCAAATGGATACAAGGTAATACAATGTCTGCCATAGAAAGTCTACAAGTAATACAATGTAATACAATACCTAAAGAGCCTGTAACTTTCATATATTAGCGAGTCAATAGGAGCTAGGAACCAATTATTCCTATTTCCTTTATTTCTTATGGGGAAAATTGTTTCGGACAGCGAACATTTCAGATAACGACCAGCTTTCTGGAATGGATTGTGGTCGTTATCCTAGGTTCTACTGCATAATAGAGTCATAGGTGGATCTAGTGGGGGGAGGGAACGGGGGCACGTGCCCCCCAGACCCTTGAAAATATGCTAGATTTTTAATACAGTCCCATTATCATTGCATTCATTTTGTATAATGAGGTATCCTTGTGCCCCCTCCAGAACAAAATCCAGTCCACGGCCTTGCTTGGAACCACCCCTGAATATAGTCAAAAATATTACAAACAATATGAAGATTTACATTAAACATTGATGTCACAGAATGCGACTTGATATATGACAAAATAGAACAAAAAATAAATATGTATACATGCGTATATATATAATTATTAGCAAGACAAACATATGAATACTCATAAATACATCTGATTTTATTAACATTAGCATAATATTCAGTTAACTTACAATATCCAATTCACGTGTAACAATATTTCATAGTATTTCTTTTTGAAAAGACTTGCATTTTTAGATTTTTTAAATCTTATGACATTTGATTTCATACTTCGCAAGAGGTGGTATGGAAAGACCTAACGTAAATACATGTTTGATAGTGTGGTATGTAAAGTTCTTCCATGTGGCGTGTTGGACATTTATTTGTTCTGACATTACATTGTACATTTTGGTGTAAATATGGAAGTTGTGTCATTATTAACTTGTGCATAAATGTAGCCTCATGAAATAAGCGCCTATACTGTATTTACCATTTAGCAAAAAATAGCAAATCAGCACAAATACCACTCATTACACTTAAGTTATGACTCCCCTATCATATAGATTAAGCCACTAATACTGTAAGATGGGGCAGTAACGTGTATACTGGGCGAATTCAGATGATCGCACCAGTAGATGCATACATTGTATTTACTACTGTAAGCACTTAGCTTCAATATAAAAAGGGCTGAGTCCGGGGAGGGCATGGCTTTGCCTTGCCATGTAATCATGACTTAGAGATAAATTAATGTACAACGTATCATGTAACTCACAACTGCAGTGGGTCAGTTGCTTTTAGTTGCAGTCGAGCCAATTACATAGTTCACAGTGCAACATTACAGTGAAGTTTCAAGCTGTCTAGAAGAAATGCCTCTCCTCCTTGGTAAGTACTTGTGAACTTAACAAAACCAAATTTCTTCAAAAGCTACATTATTTCTAATGACTAGTTAAAATTTTGTTCTACATACCTTGAATAATCTATTTCTTAACATATTTGAATATAAATACATATTTCATGCTCAAAAATATTAATGCTGAAAATTCACGCACATCGAAACTTCCCCAAATCAATGAGTCTAGTTAAGATGATATTATTGAATATTTTCTGAATTTTGATGCGAATCAGCATCTCTTTGTTCGCTGGCTTGATGTTTAATTTCAATTTTTTGTGACTGATAATATGTTTGTCGATATGAAATTGAATAATTTATAAAACAGTGTTTCAACTAGCCCAAACTAACAGTTTATCATAAACTTTCACAAACTCAAGTGTAACATAAAAGTACACCATTATAATTCCTGAGAATGATTTTTTAGTAACTTTGTGGGACCAATCAATGGTTAAAATTGGTGCAAAGGCTTCCGCAGTGCGCTGGTAATGAAGGCTGCATTTATTCTGTAGTAGGGTTCTCTTCATCTCTCTTCTGGAGTACGGTTCTCTCAGATAATGCGAGAGCACATGCTATCCTACCTTACATTGCCGGTACCACAGAAAAGATTGCTAGAGCCCTCCAGAAACACAACATCATGACCATGCTCAAATGAGTCACCAAGATGGCGAATATCCTCGTCAACATGAAAGATCACCACCCTAACGACATCTGTGGAGCATACCAGATTAAATGCAGCAGTGGTGATTCCTACATCGGCCAGACATCATGAGCACTGAAATAGGGTGGTTTCCAATCATTTTTTTATTGCCTAAATCGAAAGATTATTACTCTTGGAGTACATATTTCACGCTTTTAGATTTTTAAATGATGATATCTATTTTTCACGATTAAATGAAAAGTGAAAATTTTCAAGCGTGCGAAAACTCAACGGGTAAGTATGAATGCCGGGAAAACTCCATGTGATGTCGTTCTGGTTCCCGCTGCCGCAACTGAGGTGGCTCTGAGTGCTGATAGGACGCAGGATGCTAGCAGGTAGCAGAGTACCATGCTGGCTGGTAGCGCTTGGCCTAATTAAGGATTATTAATACCTTATCAAAGGAAGAAAACTTTCCGACCTTAGCCAGTTTTAATAGGTGATTATTAAGACATGTTTCCCTGAGCTCTGTGCCTCATGCATGCATTAGTAACCTCAGATGATGTTAAACTCCCATCTACTTGTATAGAAACTAGGTCCCTATGACGTCATGTGGAGTGGCATCATATGGGCGCCAATCTGGCCTTTTTCAAATGAGGATAAAATTGACCCTTGCCATTCGTCTAAACCGGTATTTCTAAAACCAAATAATTTGTATATTACGAATACACTAATGGTGGGTAACGAATCGCAATCAATGCCTTTCATTTTCTTAGATGAAGGAAACTACCCTATTCCGAGTCCAAGAACACAGAAGGGCCATAAGAAATAGACAATTCAGCCAGTCAGTGGTGACGGAACACCAATGGAGTGGACCGACCCCCACTATCAACTTTGACAATGCCTCTCTATTGAATAAAGAAAGGCCGCTACTATCCAAGAATCATCAGAATGGCAATTTAAATCGCCAAAACACCCAAAAATTTCAAAAATGAAGACGGCTACACTCTCGCCAGCGTATGGAAACGGGTCTTCCAAGATCTTGACCAATCAGGGCACGCCTCCACAAAATAGGCACCAAACAGTGCCTGAGGAAGCCGACTGGAACGTTGGCGAAAAATTGTCCAGTAAAATGGATAAATGTGGAAGGAAACCCGGAAGAATCGCTGCCTATAGTAAATTTCACTATACTTTTCCATTTCAAT
Source organism: Ischnura elegans (assembly GCF_921293095.1). Lineage (NCBI taxonomy): Eukaryota > Metazoa > Arthropoda > Insecta > Odonata > Coenagrionidae > Ischnura > Ischnura elegans. The sequence continues at coordinate 40,888,406 of NC_060257.1, forward strand.
GGAGATCACAAAAAATAAGAAATGAAAAGTTTAAATATTTGTCTGGTAAAGGTGAACCTCATGCTGCTAAAAATGTGCCTCGATGTCGCTGACACTAAATTTTCATGGTTGGCACCTATGTCAAATTTGAACCAGCAATGCTCAGTATTTTCTGGCATTTGATCTTGACAAGACATGAAAGATAATACTAGCTACAACAACTGCCAACTAAGTAGGTACCTAAGTAGGTAAACAACCTCTGTATCCCTCAGCATTCCAATAAACTTGGTCTACTCAACTTGGATTTTTTTAAATTTTAAGTGTGGTTCACGCATATTATCTCTAGAGTTAACCCTTTCGAGACCGCGGAGTTTTCGTCTAAGCTTGACTGCTGTACCGAGCCCCAAGAGACTCTTCTTTCTCGTGGTACGGAGCATTTTTGGAGGGCATTCTTTAAGAAGGGTCTCGCTGAACCTTTTTCGACCCCTCCACGGTGGGACTCCGCATTATCTCGGACTCCGAGAGTAGTTGTGCTCCCTCCTTTCCGGGTTTACGACCATACGTGCGGCATTGGTTCGCGGTCAACTTATGTATTGCTTATATGTATTTAGCAAATGGATAATTGTTGCTTCCACGTAAATTACAGACATAGAATATAATTCCCCATTTTTATCTGAGCATTGTCAAATTTTAAACGAAGTTCTAAGGCCATTATCAAAGCATTTAACGCAGCAACAATTTCCATGTTGATGATTATACATAAATCGAGATATAAGTTAATATTTGTCGTAGAATTTCGTTTAAAAATTCTAAACGCTGCTCAAAAGACAAACAATTCAATTCTTAGTTTATATTTCTTGATAAATGAACAAATATTTATTTCGAAAATTGACTCTATAAACAATTGTATGACCGCTGTCCCTTACCGCTGAGAGAAGTTATAAAAGACGAAGGGTCCGGGTACCTGCTCCCGGATTCGGAGGGTTAATCCTAAACCCCGAAGCGTTGGGTCCCGAGACAAAGGCGACCTAAACCCACGACCGTCCTGAAAGGGGGAGAGCTAGAAAACGTATATATACGGGTTTCGTTTTCTTGACCGGGAGAATCTCACACGTACATATACGCCCGTGGTCTCCCGGGTCAGGAAACGTCCACACGTATATATACGTGTACGGTAGGGAAAAGGTTAATAGCAGTGCTTTTATAAGAAAAAAAAACCAGCATTTTATAAAATCCATACCCAGGACATACTTGGATCACCAAAGGACAAGTAAATTTTGGAGGAATGGAGTGGAGTGTTTCGCCTTAATTGTGCCGACTGTGACATGATTAAAAATGGACAAACAGGGAGGAGTTTTTCCACAAGAGCTGCTGAGCACCAGATGTGTCATCACCAGGGGAAAGGTAACTCGCAGTTCGCTATACCATTTTTCCGAACTGACGGCGGCTGGGTGGAAAATGGAAACTAGCTAATGAGATGCGCTGCCCATTCCACCTCTCCGTTCCCCTCCATCCGGCCGACCGCCGTTGCCAGCCTTGGGAATAACAGTACTTTCAGGGGCGGCAGAACGAGCGCTTTGTGGGATATCCAAAGATTCGGCTTGGCAACACTGCTAGCTGGAGAGCGATCTGCACTGCACGGAGTTCGGAGAGAGGCTGCGGGCTCCTACGCACTTTCTCCTGTCGCTCTTCTGTGATTGGCTAGAAGAGTGGGTGGGTTTCGAGCGCGCTCAAGGTCAGCCGCTGTCAGTTCAGAAAAATGTTATAAATACCTCTTGGACATGGGGTGCAACAGTGACTTAATCCCACCATTATGCACTTTGAGAAGAAAGGATGCAGATTAGGCGCCCTGGAAGAGTTAGAAATTTTAAGCCACAGGCATTCATACCTCATTAACCATCACCTTCTCGCTTCCCCTCCTTGACTTTCTCAGTTAGTCATCCAACCCTCCACCCACCCCACCCACAGTGCTGCCTACACAAGCACCAAGCCCAACTGCTACCTCCCCCTAACCAACAGCACCTGAAAATATCCCACTTTTAATGCCATGCATATTCCTCAATTCACCTTTACTCCTCACCACGAAAATGTTACGCTACAAAATAACTATGGTAGGACATAAAAAAATCAACATGTAGAAAAATCCAAGTTTCTATTCCATCAACTACCATGATAATATCTCCAGTCCATAAGCCCTTTCGTGCCGGACGTCTGGTGGAGCCGACGGGCATTTTCATACGTAGAACACCTGACATCGGGTATAGCTGTCGTGGATTTTTCAATGCAAACAACCGGACTTCGGCTCCGGCCGACACGAGGGAAGGGAAGTGACCGCTGAGGTAGCAATTGTTGGATGCATTCAGGCCCGGCCCGAGACCCAGCTTAGCGAGTCCTTGGGCCACTTTTCGGCAATTAAGCCTGACCCTCCCACTCATTTATGATCATCCTCACCACAGGAAACCATTGCAAAGTGGTTACACAGTCAATAGTTTTTTTTAATGATATATTTTGTTGCATACTACAATTTTTTTACTCTCTCTACTTATATACTACAATTCTTTTAATGAATTCTTGGTTTTGTTCTTTGCGTAAGCAATTTTAACACAAAATTTTAGCATTAAAAATGATGGATTGCTGGACTTGTGGTCTTAGTACCTTATCGTTACTTACGGCTTCCGGGTGCAGCTGCGTGTTGCGCTTTGTCGTGCAAGCTTTCACGACCGTTGCAGGACGCATCATCAGGCGATGAATGAAATTACGGAAATTGGTGGTCAATTGATATACTCGTCCAACCTCGATTCTATCATCGACGACTAATTCGAGAGGCTATTGAAATTGAAAAACGTCCCCAAAATTTCAACAGAGAGGACGGCGTTAAACTCAGTCAGACGTGGAAAACGATTTTCCGAAAGAGAAGACGGCGAATATGTTACCAACAAGGTTATTCGCTAGATAAGAAGAGTCCGCTCGCCGCTCAAGGACAGGGGTGAGAGTTCTGCTGACGTCAGCTCCGCCCTCCTCCCCCACTACTCCGGTGGATGGGGGAGGTTGGACGAGTATATTAATTGACCACCAATTTCCGTAATTTCATTCATCGCCTGATGATGCGTCCTGCAACGGTCGCGAAAGCTTGCACGACAAAGCGCAACACGCAGCTGCACCCGGAAACAGTAAGTAATGATGCCTCTCACTGCGAAAACCTACGTTCAAAACTTAGTACCTTATGTTCACTAACTTTGACGTTATTAACACTAGAAATCTGTTTCAAATTCCACAACGCTTAAAAAATGTTCGTAATTCCTTTAGAAGAGTAAATTATTGAAAATCAAATGCAATATTTGGTTGAAAAAAAAAAAAAAAACTGGTTATGCAATAAGTTGACCGTGGATTAGTGCTATGATAGTGAGAGAAGGTCTAGACCAGTGGCCGGGTTAAGGAACAGGCTTGAGTTGGGTCCCAAACCTGAGGGACGAAATTACCAGGGTAACTCCATCCCTAAAAAGAGCTTCGCACATAGAGTTTAAAAATATTCCCATGTGACTCGTAGCACGGAAAGCGTTTTCCAACTGAAGGCGCCGGCAGGAAAGGATTAACCATTAAGAACATAAAAAACTGTTTCAATAGGAATTAGCATCAACTTACTTTCAGAGTCAGGGGCAAAAACACCTTCTTTCAGTCTTTGGATAGCGGCATCCACAATGTTGTCCAGTTTCAACCATATGTGCCGAATGTAATCCTTATGCATCCATGGGTAAGGATACGAACAAGCTTTCCTTCCTACGCAACCACACAAGTTGACTGGAGCAACCTCCTTAGCCATCAAGACAGCCGATTTTTCATCACATGCATCACTCTTCTGTGTTAATTCTTTGGGATATCGAGTGAGATTATCCAACATGATTGACGATCTTGCAACACTCCCGGCCCAAAATTGAGCTTCCTGAATAGCCCGACGAAAATCACCGGCAGTGTGCCTTAAAAGGCATTCTGACCATTGCTTGCTCACCCAGGCACCTTCCGCAAGACAAGCAACACGCAGCAAAGCCTCTGAAAAAGATGGAGAAAACATCTCATGAGGTTACATTCAGGCCAATAAGAAAAAAAATCGACAGAAAAGTCTTTGCTTACTTAATTCACCAATCTATCAAAATTATTTGTTAAATGAGACATTACAATATTTCCACAGGATGTATTTGAACACAACGTGTTTTGTTGTTACAACAGCATTACATATCAAGTGCATTAAGTGCCTTAAGAATTCTTCTCAAATATGTCCTATAGCTTAAAGAGAGGGGGTAATAGGGAAGATGGGGTTTGGGTGCCAGAAAGTGGGGATATTGAAGGTTGTGGGAGAAAGGGTTATTTCTTAGGGTCTAAACTTTTGGTTACCATTGGTTTTCAACCAAAGAATTGTTTATGCAAAAACAAATATTTCTAATTATGCAATTAACGACAATTATCATCATTCTACAAGGAACACTACCAGCCTTGGGACGAAGATTGAAATACAGTGAAAAACCTCATATCACAGACACAGTCTGCGAAAATATGTCCGCTAGTAAAAGGTGTCCTTAAGTCGGAGGTGACCCAAAGAAAACCTCATTTTTACACTTAATACTACCCTGCAAGTATTACAGCGTAGGAATTAAAGCCAGCTGAATGAAATACTTTTACTAAAAAAATTCTCTTTAATTTTTGAGATATCAGTCAGAAAACACATGGCAACGGTGCCCGTAATAGCGTAAAATTATGTCTAAAAATTGTCCGTAAATGAGAGAGTATGTGTGTCGGAGATTCTACACTTATGCCATTACAAATCCTTCTGCCAGGGAATTTAATACTGTCCTTATGTCAAAGGTGTTCGTGAACAGAGGTTTCATAGTACATATATAAGACCTAAAAACTCTGGTTGCGCCCCTTGGCACATAGGCCAAATGCTATTTAATAAGATTCAACTCAAAGTTAAGAGGTAAAGAATAAGTCCCTCTTCAAATGCAAGCTTCGTGAGTTACTTTTGAAAAACTTACCGTATATCTCCGAATATAGTCCCCCCTTTTTTTTCCAAAAACAGCCGTGGAAAAGTAACGGGGGGGGGACTATAATCGAGTGTAATCCAGTTTAGCATAGTAAAGGTGACCATCAAGTTATAAATAACGGTATAATGGCTAATGCTCTCATAGTCTTTCTATTTGAGTATATTTATGAGGATTATAATTGGAGATATTAGTAAATACTGCCACGTTTTACCGGAAATTAAGACAATTTTTACCACAAATGTTGTAAAGATAAGATTCTTCCGATTCAAATAGCATATCGAATATGCGTTTTCACGGAATCCATCGGGTAGCCGTTAATTTTTCTTGGAAAAGTATTGTTAGAATAATTCAATCGACACTGATCACTTAATGACGCAAAACAGTAAATAATTAAAATGAAAACTAAACACACACTATCATTACATCAATCGAACACTAGAATTGAATCAATAGTATATGTACCCGTCGGTCATTTAATAGTTAGACGATTTAAATAATTGCGAAAAATAAACAGATTAAGCGAACCTTTCGTGACGATTTAGCATTTCATTGCGTCGGTCGCTACTATACGTCCATGTACCCGTGCGGTTCGTGTTTACAACCACTGCCTTTACCGCCTTCACAGAACAATAATGCGCAATAGCTGATGCATTTGTTTCTGAAAAGGTGCAATAATCGACGACATTAAACCAAAAGCGCCGGCATTACTGCATTCGATCGAAATCCAGCGACTCAGCAACGAAAGTGTGATCAATTTATTGAGGAATATATTCAATTCGCCAGGGTAAGTAGGATCAATAAATTACGTCACCTAACGTTTCGCAATTTTTTCCGCGTTATTTTCTTTGTTAAAAAAATTTTACGTTCAACAGTGAGGTGATGGATCAAGTAAAAAGATGAGGATCAATCCTGCGGCAGATTAGAGGCCATCAAAGACGGAGTTTCGATGCCAATTTAAAAATAGCCGTTGCAGAATACGCCGTAAATCATAGTATTCATAGCACTTGCAAAGCGCTAATACATCGCGGAAGTCATTTCGGGGGTCTTGATGCGGCAGATTCAAAGAATTAGAGGAAAATATCGTTGAATTTGTGCGCAAATGCAGAGCAGAAGCTCTTTGTGTAACTTATGCAATGATTCGCGACGAGGCATTGAAAATTGATAAAATATTTTTTTCAGTTTTAATGTTTGTTGGAAAAAAGTTTATTTCTTAAATTTATTATTTTGATGTTTGTAAGTCCTGTAGTTTAATTATTTTGCTTAGCAGGCATTTGATGGCAATATTTTTATAATATTTATAATTTATTTAACACAATTTTATTTAGATTTCCTAAATTCTTCTGGTCACTTGGATTTGTGATGACTTGATGGGTGTGTTACACTGGATCTAAGGAAGTTTCAGGGCCAAATGCAATGCTGTTTATGGGCTTTAAGTTAAAGCTTATATGTTGACATTGTCTGTAGTCATTTGGAAATCAAAAATATTAATAATTTGTGAATGCTTAAAAAAAAATAGCCTTGGATACTTAAAAATTTTTTTCATTTCTTCATTACATCTGGTTAAGGAACTATAAATTACTGATACATGCAATGGATCACAACATGTTTTAGGTATAGTTATTTTGTTGTGATGGAAAATATGTGAACAGATTTGTTCTTAATCTTCACAGAAAATAATAGTTTTTATCGACTCTAGAATCTTAATTTGCTAACCACAGAAAAATTGCCTTCCTTTGCATTTTAAAATTTTTCCCAAAACTGAGGTCTCAAAATTGGGGGGGGGGGGACTATATTCAGAGGGGGACTATATTCTGAGATATACGGTATTCTGTGAATGAATTTCTTCACCTGTAAAATTATTTTATTTGTACTGTTTTTGTACCTCACCTGATGTGTCCTATATTTGTAACAACAAATCGACAGAAAAATAAAATTCTAAATTCAGCCGTAGATACATATTATGGCTTTGTCTCCATTGTCATCCGACTGATTTAAGAAGAAGTCACGGAATAAGTGCTACTTGGCTAGTTTTCTACAACAGGGACCTATGATGGACAGTCGCTACTAGGAAAAAGATTTTTGCATTTCTGCAACTGGGAAGGGAATGGAATGGACTCGAAACCGTAACAGGCTCGAAAATCTTAAAGGGGATCGGGTTGGTGTGGTGGCTAGAATGTTGGCTTCCCACCCAGTGGGCCCCGGTTCAAATCCTGGCAGTGGCAGAGAATTTTCAGAGACTGCCCGATCCCTGCTTGAATGTTGTGTGGAGGACATTTCAAGCACAACACTCCGTCCGTTGGAGAGGACGTTAAGCCGTGGTCCCTTGGTGCCTTTCGTTATGAGCAGGCTAATGCCGACGCCGGGTTTCTCTTTACCCTTCCTTCCATTCCCTTCCCTCATGGCGCAAATGACCTCAGCTGTCGGTCACCTCCTCCAAATACCATACCATGCCAAAATCTTAAAAGCCAAAATATAATAATTCACACACCTCATTGCTCCACAAAAATATGTTAAGTACCTACCTGCATGCATATTGTTTCGTGTACGTTCAAATGGCAGTATAAGAGGAGTTCGATTCTGCTTGGCGAGGAAGTTGATCAAATGAGGGCACGACTCTGTCAACGTTTCCTCCAGAAGCCAATTGTTGGTTGTTCCCATTCGGAGTGGTTTAGACATATGGACTTCCAGAATTACAGGCCTTTTAGTTGAGGTTGTCAGAGATGTTAAGGCACCAATGAAGCCTTCATCTTCATTTTCAAAAACAACATCCACCTATAATGAGACAAGAATGTCACTAAAGATTGGCTTACCAGCATAGCAGCCATACGTGGTAATTTGTTGTATATTTTTATAGGGAGAATAAGGGTCCTTTTTGGCAGAAAGTGCTAGGGTAGTCTTTGAGGTGAAAGTCATTGGTGGTTCTGGTTGCAAGATTATGAAGAGAACTATTTTTTGGAAAGTATTCAGGATTATTTTTAACAAAAGAGGCACAGTTAAGTTAAAAATAACCCTGAATACTTTCTAAAAAATAGTTCTCTTTATAATCACGCAAACAGAACCACCAATGACATTCACCTCAAAGACTACCCTAGCACTTTCTGCCAAAAAGGACCCTTATTCTCCCTATCAAAAATATACAACAAATTACTGTATGATATCAACTGTCTTCCACCTACACCATTCAAGAATGCTTTGAAGAAATATTTAATGGAAAACAACTACTATAGCCTGAAGGGTTTTATGTTGGGCTCCATCAGCCACAAAAATTTTAACTTTTCCTTAAAACTGTAAAAATTGTAAATGTTATATCACTTCATTTATTTGTAACTACATATTACTTTTTATTTTGACGACTTCCAATGTCACCGCTACATATGTGATCTCTAGGAACAATAAAAATTATTATTATTATTACTATCACATGAGTAAAGCCTAGTTTAACCCTGGCATCAACTTCAAACCATCAACTATTCCAGAAACTCTCAAGGAAGTTTTTAATCTCACCAACATCAACAGCATTCTCCATAAGACTATGCAGCACAATAATCATAGTTGATATAAAACAAAGTAGACTGGACCCAGATTAAGTCAAGTGCTAGTTTTCCTGAATAAAAATCTCCATACAAGTTTTTAAACTTTCTGTCGACCCAAACAGTTTGTTAACATTGTTTAGAACCTTTGAATGTATCTTCTTAAAAATATATTTTCAGATAAAAAGGGCATTCATAAATTAATTGCTATCTGCATGAAGGTATGAAATGTAACCAAAGCTTACAGCGGCTCTTTTTAAACAATACTTGTTTTATCTTCGAATGTGAATCGCATTTATGAGGAGGATTCGAAAGATTTGAGATTCGAAGTATTCCAGAAATTTGAGAGCCTTTTGTGATACAAACTTGGATTTGAGAAAATATAAGATTCATCCCATCTCTACTACAAATATAAAAGTCAATGAGATGTTTAAGAATCCTGATGCATTGTTACTTAAGTAGTGGGCATCCTCTTTTCCCCAATCACCTATGATGATATACATCTTTTAAGTTTATAACATTGTTTATGCATAACCCCTAAGAAGCAGCCATAATGACAAACTTAAGGTATGCAACTCAAATGCCAATCCTTGTACTTACATCTTCCACAAATATCAAAGACATCGCTGACGAAGGTTTTTCAGCAGCAGTCTTAGGACTTTTCTTTGGAGTCTTCTTAAGTGTAGAGGCAGGTGATTCTGCAGGGAAAAAATACAGAAGTAAAAAAGAAATAAGATAAACAACAGCTAAGAACCCTTTAAGTACATATAACCTACCATTTACATAGAAAATTCAAAATTCAACAAAAATAAAGAACAATTACCGAGTTTAACAACAAGTGCTATTTGTAAAATATGATCTAATGCTATGGGTTAACTCTTCTTGGGATTCCTACCAGGTTAATTTTTCCGTAATGGCCAACTCCGACTCTTTCAAGCTCCTACTCGGGGCTCATCCTCAGGGCTAAATGTTGTTTTACTTCCTTGTGGTTGCTCAACACAAATAAAAACAACATTCAGCCCTGAGGATGAGCCCCCAGTGGCATGGAGTATCAGTGGTGCAGCAAGGGGGAGGTTTTAGGGGATAAAACCCTCCCCTCCAGAGCTCAGAGAAATTTTTAAGTCTAATCCATTTTACTTAATTGGATTGATATTACTAATAGAATAGAGCAAGGATTAATAAAATATCCCTTAGAAAGCCGTAAAACTCACCATTTTGAAAAATCTTTCTTAAAAAAGGCAATTTATCAATCTAGCACCTACCCCTATCCTGGTGGGTATTCCATGCCCCCACACACCCCGGTATTAATAATAATAATAATAATTTTTTATTCACCGAACTGGCAATATACATTGCATGGTTTCGTCACAAAAATCACTATGATACAAATTACATAAATACAATAATACAAATTACATAGAATCATTTAAATAATCGCTAATATCATAATAGGCTTTACCTGATAAAAAATTACATAAATTAACTTTGAATAGGGAAGGGGGACACCTTTTCAATTCAGATGGAAGTTTATTAAAAATGAAGGATGGAGTGTGATGAGGTCCCTTGAGAGCTAGAGATAGATGGTGACTTTTGAGGTGAACGTCACATTTTGAGCGAGTGTGGTAGTCATGCCATTCATGATTCCTTGGAAAATGCTCAGGATGCATTTTAACAAAAGTGGCACAATTCAAGATAAAAATGGAGGGAAGTGTTAATATTTTTAGGTCCAAAAAGATCGGTTTACCAGGAGTCCTCTTAGGCACTTGAACCATAGCTTTCAATGCTTGCTTCTGTAGAGAAAATAATTTTTTTGCATGGTGTGAAATTCCCCAGAACATAATACCATAAGATATATGAGCATGAACATTAGCATGGTAGATAAGTTTGAGGGTAGAAAGAGATAGAAATGGGGCCAGCCTTCTAAGCATAAAAATACCAGTGCTAAATCAATTCATGATGGCTTCAATGTGTGGTGTCCATTTAAGGTCGTCTGAAACCAGAAGACCTAAAAATTTAACACAGTTACTTTGGGTAATGGGCTCATTCATCAGTTTAAGTTGGTGATTAATTATAGGTGTGACACTCTTAGGGTGGAAATCCAAGAAAACAGTTTTGTTAATGTTAATTGATAAATGGTTGGTATTGCACCACTCAGCCATCCTGGAAATTGAAGTATTGACAGAATTTACCAGATCAGAAATATTTCTAGAATGTGACAGACATGAAGTATCATCAGCATATAACACAACATCCTGTTGAGGAAACAGGTTTGGTAGGTCATTAACAAAAATAATAAACAGGAGGGGGCCAAGTATGGAACCTTGGGGGACCCCAGCATTAATATCTAAAGGAGAAGAGAATGAGATATCATTACTATACTGTGACCGGCACGTATATTTCACAATTTGTTTTCTACCAGTTAAATATGATCTTATCCAGTCCAAGGTTTTTCCTCTCATTCCAATGTTGGCCAGCTTAAGTAAGAGAATATAATGATTGACTCTATCAAAAGCTTTTGACAAGTCATAAAACACTCCAAGTGAGTGTAAATTTTTGTCTCGGGCATTATAGATGGAATTTAACAATCGATATGCGGCAGTAATTGTTGATCTTGCTTTTCTGAAGCCATGCTGTGAATCATGTAAGATATCTTTTGATTCAAGATAAGAAATGATACGGGAATAGAACACTTTTTCGAAAATTTTGGAAAAAGCAGTAAGGACAGAAATTGGTCTATAATTGTTGGGGTCTGAAGATGAGCCTTTTTTTGGGATAGGAGATACTATGGCTAGTTTCATGCGAGAGGGAAATTCACCACTTAGGAAAGTTGCACCTAAACCTCCCCCCCACCCTTAATTCCTAGCTACACCCCTGTGGCGTATGGCCATGCCTAATTTTGTTACTCAGCTTGCATACACCTATAGGATGTAATGAATGAATTGTTTTTGGCTTTCCATTCTGGCCAGGGCCTGGTCGTAGACCAACATTTTGTTGGAAGACTTTCTAAAAAGCTTCAGGGCTGATAGTGCTGATGACAGCATTGTTCCAGAATATATACCCTCCTCCTGCTTCTAGGTGACACCTGATTGGTTTGCTTTCCCATATACTAAAAACAACGTAACTTTTTGGGGTTCCTCTCATTTCAACTCATTGTGCATTTTCCGACTTCAAAAAGGGGCTGTCGGAATCACCTTCTACCACTTCCTAGAATTTACATAATGATCACGGTGTTGAACATCAAATCGAAAAGCTTTCCCCTTAATAGTGACCATCACTCCCATCACACGAGGTGCAATACAGTGGGACAAGGTTAGTACGTTCCTCTTTAGCACAGCAATTTCTCCTGGTCCCGGTACCATCCAAGCGAAATACAGGTATGTATATCTATTTGGTTGGTATGCTTTAACCCTTCTAATTCCAGTGCATTTCAGGTGGGATGTACGGAGACTGCCAAGGCTATTTTCCGGAATTGGCAACATTTCAGATTTTAAAAATTTTCAGCTACTTAATGTTATTTAATACGTCTAGATTTTTTTCCCCAATTCTTAAGATATACAGTGGAACTTGGTTAGTACGTTCCTCCTTAGTACGTTTTCCTCCTTAGTACGACGATTTCTCTCGGTCCCGGTACCATCGGAACAAAATAAAGGCAAAAGTATTTGGTTAGTACGTTTGAAAAAAATGCGCTTTCCTGGTTGGTACGCTCAATTGCTAGCCGTGATGCAACCCGCAATTCGTTCTCCAGTATCTTCTTAAGGGTCGTAAAGCTCCGAATTCATGATGTAATTTATTATTACTAGCCATTAACATTCTTGCATTCATTCCACATATCTTTCTTCGACCGTGATTCATTCAAATGCATTTCTCAATTCTTATGACGTGATAAATAATAAAATATGGCCATTTATCAGGAATGTCTGACTATGCAAAACTGCAGCCAATGAGAAGCCCCAATTTTCCCCACCCCGAGCTCCTCACCTTCTGTTGCCTCTGGAGTGCCCACTGCACACAAATTTCACGAGTGGACAATTGTTGCTGTTGCACGAGTTATCATGATGAAAAAATGAGTCTTATCCAATTCCCACTTTATCTAAAGCAGTACTGCACGACGTCAATGCTACGGAGTACGTGCATATTTGACTACTGCTGCGGGAGCAGACGATGCTCTGGATCTCCACGCAAAGCTTAGCTTAAAAATACTTGATCTCGACACGAAAGCAGACGACATTAAACAAATTTTTAAAGTAAATTTCAAATGTATAATATAAAATCTTCTTGTAATTACGTCGTAATCTATTAATATTTCGTGTTATTATTCGATATATCAATCGATATAACAATCGATATGGCTTTAATCCAGTAGCGAATGTGTACGGCTGTTGCCGTAATTTAAGGTTAATATAATTTTGTCCAATATTTATGATGTTTAAAAACAACCCGTTGGCATACTTAGGGTTGTTGTTATATTCTCCGAGTATGCTGAGACAAAAAAGAAATGACTTAGCTTTACTTGTCCTCTTTCTATAATACATATAGGATAAATCACGGGAGAAAGACGCCGTATTCATGTATAATTGTCTTCGGGAAATCTATGAAACATTGTGATTTTTATTCACATGGTATTGTTTTTCAATGTAGCGCCCATTTTCTTTATTTTAAAGATTAAAAGAGTTCAGGAAGGCGATCCCACAAGAACTACCGATAGTAATTGTTGTTATGACGACTTTTCCACAGATTGCAGTTACCCCGACTGCTATTTTTTACTTTCCTCGTTAGCACGTTTTCCTGGTTAGTACGTTCATTTTTTGTGGTCCCTTCAGAAACGTACTAAACAAGTTCTACTGTATTTACATCTTATAACCATAGATAGATTATGGGGGTTAACCAGTGGCGGCTGGTGGTAATTTATCTAGGGTGTGCATTAGAGCAGATATAGGATGATTTAATTATATTATGTTAATGCTAATCCATGAGCGTCATATTTCGTCGTAATAGAATACATACATAGCAAGCAAAACATATCACTGGTACACTCTACCCTTAAAATTGCATGAACAGAAATAATATTAGCATGCATGAAAATAATTATTCTCAACACACCTTTACAAGTGACGGTAGTTGAAATTCATTCTCTTTTCCTTACACCCTATGAGGAAGTAGTGTAGAAAACGGCTATACAGATGGCTCTGTAGACGGACTAGGATCCTGGGCGCAGGTAGTGTAGGTGGCGGCTACACCACTACACTACCTGCTAGTCAGTCACCAAAAACATGCGCGTGCGCATTCGCATGGTTTTGAGTCTGCTCCCATCACCCCTTTGAACAGCACATACCCCCCCGCTTACCTCGTCCCGCCAGAGCACCCACAAGCGATCGCACAGACCGAAAATGCGCCCGGCATGATGCCACGGGATCGCACACTTGTAGAGCGGTGAATTCGAAAAGGAGATATATGTAGCGTTCGGAGGCTCATGTTTCTTGCATATGCAGACAGTACTTTCATCCTTCGCGTTGCAAAGGAATAGTTTTCTTTTATAATTTATTCATCTTTGGGTGTGCACTTGCTAACATGCGTATACGCACGCGCCGCCACTGGGGTTAACATAAATTACAGCCATAGAAAAGGCCACAATCACGAAAAAAAAAGCCAAATAATTCAGGCCGATAAATCGGTCCTGTGGCAGTAAAAGGACTGGTGGTGCTTTCCTGGGTAGTACGCTCAATTATTTGCTATGAAGCAACCCGCAAGTCGTTTCCTAGTACTTCTGGTGTGAAAACCTCCACATTCATTCATCATCATCACTGGTCAACAATCCTAGGATTGGTTTGACGCAACTCTCAACTCTATTCTCCTATCAGCTAATCTTTTCACACCTACGTATTTCTTCTCTTTCACATCCTTCTTCACTTGTTCCATATATTTTGTTCGGGGTCTTCCTTTTCCGTTCTTGCCTTCCACTTGCCCTTCGACGATTGTCTTCATCAGGCCATCATGTCTCAAAATGTGGCCTATAAGGTTGTTTCGTCTTCTTGCTAAGGTTTTCATGAGGCTTCTCTTCTCTCCTGCTCTTCTTAGGACTTCCTCGTTACTAACTCGGTCGATCCATTTGATTTTCATCATTCTTCTGTTGCACCACATTTCGAAGGCCTCTATCCTTGCTTTCTCCGCGGCGGTCATTGTCCATGCCTCACTTCCGTATAGGAGCTTACTCCAAATGTAGGTTCTTATAAATTGTTTCTTTACTTCCATATTTAAGTTTCCCGCTGTACATTCAGTAACATTCATTAGTTACTTAATTATTATCAGCCATTGACCTTACATTCATCCCAAATCTCTTTTTCTACGACTGTGATGCATCTAAGTGCATTTCTCAATGTGAGGAGTACGCGCGTCATTACTTGACAAGAGTTGCGGGAGCAGACAATGCTTTGGATCTCCACATGACTTATCGCAAAAATACTTTATCTCGGTACAAGAAATTGAAAGCAGACTACATTGAACAAATTTTTTTAAAGACAATTTTAACTGTAGAACATAAAAATCTGATTAAAATAATCTTTAAATGTCTAATCAATCATCACATCAATATCGATATATGTGTTCATTGATTTGGGTTCATTCCGAGAACGAATGTGTACAGCTGTTGTTACCATTTATGTTTAAGAAAATGTTGCACAATTTTTATGATTTGTTAAAACAACCAATTTATATACTCAGGGTTATCGTCATTTTCTACGAATAATCTCTGAGAAAAAAGAAACGACCTAGCTAAACTTGTCCTCTTAAAACATGTACGACAAATCACAGGAGAATGACGACATTTTTATGTAATTCTATGGGAAATCTATGAAAACACTGTGATTTTCATTCACAAGGTATCTTTTTGGCAGTTAAGCTCTAATTTTCTTGATTTTAAATAAGAAAACAGTTCAGGAAGGCGATCCTACAAGAACTTCCGACAGTAATTTACAATTATGATGACTTTTCCACGGATTGCAACTACCCCAATTATTTACTTCCCTAGTTAGCACGTTTTCCTGAATAGCACGTTCATTTTTTGTGGCCCCTTCAAAAATGCACTAAAGAAGTTCTACTGTACACTACACAAATATAAGAACAAACTTGGCCCAACATTTGAGATTGCCTTCAGCATGGCATTAATTATATTTGGATACACAATTTTGTTTTAGAGAAATTGTATTCACTCACTCTTTGGCGTAGATTTCTTAAAGAAGGATCCAATTGATGCAGGAGAATTCTGTCCACCAGATGACATAACTTGATAAGAACGAGTAGCCTCCTTCACAGTGGCTAAAATGTATTTCCCTGATCGCTTGGATGAAGCATTTATTTCCAGTACCTGAGAGTAAATACAGATAATTATAAATTAGTCATATGAAAAAACAATAATGCATCTTTGCTATGTTTGTTGCAATATGCATTTCTATTATGAGCGCTCTACTTGTTGTCACCATGGTTAATTACACAAAATGATTTTTTTTCCTTTTCCTGAGCCCTTTATTTAATAGTTGATTTGAATCTTCCAGGCCTTGCGAATTTGAGTAGTGTACGTTATTACACTGAAATGTAATTTTTGCCAACAAAATAAGGTTATAACAATGTTTTTTATAATAAAACTGAAATTTCGCCAACAATTGCTTTTCAATTTAAAAATCCATACTCCAAGATTTAAATTTAACATATACAGGCGGTCCTCGACTTTCGTACACTCGACTTTCGTACAATTCGCACTTTCGTACATTCAAAATTGACACCTTTTACTCGACTTTCGTACGCTAAATTCGGACTTTCGGACGCTGGTCCGTAATTTTTTTAAAATTCCCGCCATGTTTATTGCGCATCCCAACATTCAATTGTTTCAAATTGCAGTATCGGCAGTATATGCGAACAATATGAACGTATATAATGAAGAAAATTGTTGGTAATTGACTCTGATTTAGGTGATTTATTTGGGAGAGAGACTGCCTGCTATAGGCTCCTTTATCAAGAGAAGAGGAAAGCCTTCATTGAAGATATTTTTCAAAAGAAGTTGACTAGACATCATCGAATAGCTTTCAATAAAACTAGTAAGACCTTCTTTTTAATTGTGTTTTTTCGTTTGAGTGCTGTTTAATTCATGTAAACCTTCAGCAACGATATTGCACGAAATATCACCCGAATTCCGTTTGTATTTTGTCTTTTTTGAATAACATGCGGAATATACGCGATCACGAATGTCACCTGCCAAATATCGAATTTTGGTGTAAAAATTAAAAGGTATCCAGAGTGCGGGTTCAACGAATACATTTTTTTATGCTACTTGATATGTCCTTTTATATATAGTGGACGTAATAAGTGGAATGTCAACTTAAACGCCAAGAGGAAGTTTCACTCGATAGCCAACGGAGTTCTTGTTTTTTAAACTTATATTTGTATTTTCGAAATAAATTAGATGATTTGAGGAGTTTTATTAATATATTATTAAAATTAAGTCAATTGAAATGAATTCCATGAAAAAAAGGTTTTAGTACGTAAATTCCGCTCTTTTGGAACGTAACCCCTAATTAGTATGGAAGTCAATGGTTCGACTTTCGTACAATTCGACTTTCGTACAAGTTTTCGGGAACGCATTGTGTACGAAAGTCGGGGACCGCCTGTACTATGTTTAATAATAAAAAGTAGTGAATAACAGACTGAGAACTTGAAAACATTGATGTATCAATGTGTAGTGAATCTAAGAATTATTTTCTTAAATTACAACAATTTTAGATCAGTTAAAAGAAAAATTCTATAACCTATACCATGTCAAAATAGTACATTTTGTGCCAAACCATAGCAAATGGTAGGCCAACGGGTTCAAATCCACCCCTAAATTTTTAGAAGATGGTGTTGAGTGTACCTACACTGTAAAATTTACTAACTCCTCAAAATGAATCCCCAAAATTTCTTCATGGCTGCAGCCATGATACGACACACAACAAAATCATTGTGAAGTATATACAATTATAGATTACCAAAAAAGTATTTGAATGAACAAAAAAATTCTCTGATTTCCCAGTTTTTAAAGAAGAGAGGCCATCCTGTTCCAAAAAAATATAAAGACATTTAAATGATGAGTATAAAGTGTTACATTATCACAGAAAACATCTAGTTACCTTGTAATTTAATTCCTTTGCAAGGGCATATACTGATGATGTTTTACCAGAACCACAAGGGCCGATTAAGATGGCCACGTTCGTAGGAAGATTTCTATTTTCCTTCTTCCCACCCTCCTCATCAGAACTGCAAAATTCAACACCACTGGAGTACTCTGAAATGTGATTAATAGGGATACAGCTAAAAATAGACAATTAAAATAAATGTAATACAGAAATGAAAACAGGGAAAAATACAAAGAATAAACTTTTCATAGATGAGTCAGTAAATATGCATTCAACTGTGTATACTAGGTACTAATGCACAACACTTGTTGGTGCTTACAAAGTTTGCCTACACGTATTCGTATAAAAGACACTAGGTGACTAAACATTCACAGTCTACTACTACAACTGTCCTAGAGAGCAGAAATTTTGGTGAGTATGGAAGGGGGAGGAAGAAGCTAGAAATTATAGATAGAATGAAAGGGAATACGGAAATTTGTTTCAGGCTTAATCTGGTGGATTTTCTAAAATACTTGTTAAGCTATCCACTAAGACTCAAAACAACTGATGTTGGCGCAGACCTAATGCCCCGTTCAGATTGCGATTGTTTCAGCAATCATCCTAACTGTAGTTGGCGGAACTAGTTGTGTGAATGCATGTCCGGACAACAGTTCACGTAGTTCCTAACATTGCCAATTTACGATGGTTAGGCACTGTGAAACAGGAAGAGGAAGCGACAAGAGAAGGATGAAAAGTTTGTGAAGCTCCCATCGTTCTTTTTTTTCATGGATTTGTCCAAGCAAGGAAGAACATGGGTGGAAGAAAAATTATTCAGTAAATACACGTAGAACACGGTAATATGTTGACCCTGCATACCTTAACAGCATTGCTAACCGTCAATTTCTCGTTCACTTTAGATTTCCGCAATGGAGGGCAGCACAGGTTTTCATCATCGTAGTGCAAATGCATGATAGTTCCAACAATCACTGGAACAATCTGAATGGGGCATTAGTATTCATATTTTTACAAATTATTTGAGGAAAAATGATGTCTGCCAATAACTTTTCCTTCACTAACAAGAAAGGGAGGATGCCTTACTGGATATAGAAAAGGGAAGTGGGTGGTAGAGACATACAGGGCAATTTGCATAATGTTCCGTGAAAACCTACCATAACCAGTAGAAAGCTTTAATAAAAGACTTGAGAAAACTGACTCTTACAAGGACAATAAGCTGAGTCTCATCCCACCAAAATATGAGGATTACAACAAAAATTAAATAATAAAACTTATTTTACCTTCTTCAGAATCACTCCAATTATTTGATCTTTTATTACTTTTCGGTGTCTTCTTTGACCAACTATCAAGCCAATTTCTGAGCTTATCCAACGTTTTCAAGTTCCTTCCCAGGGAGCACGCATCAGCAAAGGAGAACGGAGCGAATACATCAGTCCACGACTCGGACGTAAGCAAAGAGCTACAAGAAGCCTTCAACGCAGTATCGTTCACCGACAGATGAGAACTTGCCCCAGAATCTGATTGCATGTTGTCCGTCTCCTTCCCTTCAGCTGATGCTGGAGTTGAATGAATCATAGTAGTTATCCTTGCCGATCTTCTTGAATTACTCGGGGTTGCAGACACAGTTTTGGGGTCACTGGAATTATTTTTTGAGATAAACTTGTCACTCACATTATTTTTAGGTGGGGAGGAATCAAGAACAATCACCTCGTGGCCAGGGGGATCAGTAAGGGGATAGAGGCCGCCATCTGTTTTTCTCCGCTGATAAAAATCTTTGTATTTCCTGTTCACTGGATAGTTGGGATAGTCCTCTTTGAGTTTCAGCAGCATCTGCCTCCTCAATTCGGGACCCGAGCCATCATGAGGCAGAGCAAAAATGTGATCCCTTTCGTAGCCAGCGGCTGAGCTTGATGGGAGGAAGAAAGACAGGTCGACGCACATCTTAAATGCCACTCCTGGGGGGAGGAGGGATCGCATAAGCCAAACATGCACCCTTTCAAACATTTCCACGTCATCGGAGGAAATCTCCTGGGGCTTCCCGTCGACGGAGATGTTTGGAGACGTTTCAGTGAAAAAGTAATTTTCAGGAATTTCAGGACTTTTGCATGGACTATATTCTGGTGAGTCCAGGCGCGGAATTGGAGGCCCTGGAAATTCGGAAAAATGATAAGTATCGGAAAATATATAACTGTAAGGCCCTTATTAGACGAGGTAGCCAGGTGACGTCGTCAGCGACGAAACTATGGGTCAATGATTCTTAACCCTTTCATTGCGTAACATTTTCTCAGAGTTGTTTCACATTGGCGGAGAATTTTTTTTCACTGCATTCACTTTATTTTTCGAAAATATGAAAACAATTACAATAAAAAAAGGATTTTTATTTTCATTTGCCTATTTATTAAACAATTTCTTTATGGCATCACAGTGATGCCATCCGCACCCATATGATAAATGCTCCGGATATCTATGCAACCCGTTACACAAACATTCGGAACGACGGACAACATATTTTTACGTAGCAACTAAGAAGCTTGAAATAATTTCTGAAATGATGGCGGAATTGAATTATAAAATAAGACGAATATTTTTTCAGATGTCATCCACTATCCATGCATCAAGTTTTGGGTAAATAAAAGTTTTCGAATTTTAATTTTCACATTTCAAAATTTTTAAATTTACAAGTAACTTAGATTTGCATGCAAACATATGAAAATTATTTTTAGCTTTTTGACATTTTCTTTTGCGTTAAATCTGCAAAAATCAACTAATAATTGTGAAATTCTTTGAAAAGAGGGTTCAAACACAGTCCTTGAACTTCTGCACATCATACACCATCAGAGGTATACTGATTCGCCACTTCTTAGTCGTTCTTAGGACGTGAGGAGGAGAGTTATTTCTTATGTTTGTCCTTAGAGTTTCAGTGGTGTAAGTGTCTTTTTTTAGTAACTCAATAGATATTTGAACAGATTATTATAATTTACATGCATAAACTCAGTAGGGTAGTCACGGGAGGGGGGTTATGGGTTTCAGAAAGAGATGTAAGCGTTAACATTTAGAACCGACGAACAAGAAATATCTAAACATGTATGTTCCAGATAAAATGGCAATGTTCAATAATCCAAAAATAATTGTTTCTTTGCACATAGGAATTTTGCTGACTTTCTTTTCTGATTATAATAACTCTATTTGGTCGAAGTAAAATATGAAAATTAGGGATGAGTCGATTCCACTTTTTTTCGATTCCGATTCCAATTTCGATTCCTTCAAATCGATTCCCGATTCCGATTCCATCGATTCTTACTCCTTCTAACAGGTGGGATTTTGATTTATCTGTAGAATTGCTGTCATTAAAATTTAAGAATTGAATGGAATAAAATAACTAGGGATGGACGGATCCAGGATTTTTGGAGCCTGATCTTTTGAATAGGATATTTTCGAATCCAAATGCATTTTCAAATTCCTGCGATTTCACAAAGTCACTATTCAAGTTTATTGTGGGTACATACAATCAATAGAATGGTTTTTAGATTTTCATGCACATTTTAATATTTTTATAAATTAAAAATTATTTTATTGGCTTTCAAGTTGTTTTTTAAAAACATCTTTACATACACAGGGCCTAAACTGTTACGCTTGGGTTTGGAAATGAAAATAGGAAAAATCTTAGGATGAACCACTGACCAGTGGCACAGCGAGAGGACCCCCCTAAATATAAAAACACAATTACTTTCCTTCATAAAAGGGGAAAAAAAATTAGATTAAAATTAGTTTGAAACCCTCTCCTTTGTACCCTGTTGTTTTAAAATTTTCCCCCTTGGTTTTGGACCCCCCCTTAACATAATTCCTGGCTACCCCCCTGCCATCGACTATGGTGAGGTGGATTTAGCACATCCTCGCGACAATTTACGCCACATTGCATGCACACGGCATTCATTGGTTCTACTTATCTCAATGGAAATGTTTATGCACAATGAAAGACATTATTATCGATGTATCATTAAATTGAATTGCACTGCTCAATAAGCAACACAATTAACAGTATTTAAAACGGCATTATCGTCACGTGCGATGATGTGTTCAACCGCTCAGCATGAGGAAGGGGTGGGCAGCAGAAGCTCGTAAAGGAGAGGTGGAGAGGAAGCAGCAGTGGCGTAGCCAGGAATTTCAATCGGGGGGGGGGGATCCAAAACCAGGGGGGAAATTTTTGAAAAACCGGGCACAAAATAATGGGTTTTAAACTAATTTTAACACTTTCTATAATCGAAAAACTGAATTTGTTAAAGAAAAATTTTGTAAATTCATGATTTTTCAATATTTTGTTTTCTTTTGTGAAGGACAATAACTGTGTTTTTATATTTCGGGGGGTGGGGTCCGGACCCTCCCCATGGCTCCGCCACTGGGAAGGAGCGCGTAAATGAGAGGTGGAGAGGAAAGAGCACGCTCCCTCCGTATTTCAAACAACAAGGCTACGAATGAGGGAGTCGGACGAAGAAGTCAGATCTTGCTTCAATGACGTCGTTGCCTTCAAAGCGAAGCCGGGCGCGCTACGTGATACATGTAGTTGGCGTTTCCGATCCGTCTCTAATTGTTTGAGGGGTTAATGCTGCGCTTGTTTCTTTGAAAATTGTGCTGTTTGGACAATGTTGCATATCAGGAAAGTGTAATTGTAGAATTGTAGATAGAAAACTGAGTGGCAATCAATTAGAGCTGAAAAGCTATCAAGATATCTTCGGGCCCAGAAAGTCACTCTCCTAACATTTGACGTCTAGAAACGGAGAATTGAAGCAGGTAGGCCAAAAAGGTCAGTTGGTGAGACGAGTTAGGGATGAAACACGCGTCAATTTTTTTCGTGTGATTTGATATTTTCCTTATAAGACAATGATTTTTGGTCCGTGTGATTTCGGATACGAAAAAAAAAACAACAGAGGCACGGGCTGATGGACGGCCGAGGGTGGTTTTCTAAAATCTGCGACATTGTCACTTTTGACGTGGTTATTATCCTACGGCGCTGAGATTCCTCCGATGATTGTTCAATCTCTTGGGAAGAGTCACACTGTGTGCCAGTCGTATTTTGCCTTTTTTATTTTCTGGCTGAAAATCCTGGCCACAGCTGAAATTCTACTCGCAACCTCTGCGAGAGCTTTCAAACAAAACGGTTAATGAGTAGGACAAGAATCGCATGCGACGACGCATTCGAAGAGAGAATCGGAACTCTTTCCACCCTGATGGGGCGTTGTATTCACTGAAGCTATTATTTAAAATTTCGGATCCAGATCCGATGTCTTCCACGACTTCAATTCCGATGTATCCGATGAAGGGCAATATCCGCGGATATTTGGATCCGAGGTATCCGATCCGACCATCCCTAAAAATAACAATAGCCGCGGTGGCTACATTCTCGTTTGGCCTCGGTGGCTAAACAATAATGTAGCGTTCATTGCGTCCATACATACCAGAGCAGCCTGGCGGGTGCGCGGTGGCGGCCGAACGCAACCTGTCGAGTCCGCCCGGAGGCCGCGGCGGCTTATGCCAAGCAAGTATCAACTTCCTCAAGGGTTGCATTGATGAAACTGGGCTATACAAACGCGAATGTGTCTAATTTTTTTTATTATTGACGCAGACACGTGTTAGTCTAAAAAAGTTACACATAAAAAAACCCGCTCTCAGCGCGTATTTGTAAGAAACTTTTTTTCACAGGAAAACTCGCTCTATGCACGTTTTTATTATCACCAGACTTCAAACATCATTCGAAAATAAAAAAAATATATTTCGATCTATTGTACTTTAAAATTGGTGGTCCAGATGAATTCTCCGAATGTGATTCATAATCGCAATAATTTGATTTGCCGTGACCAGCGGTTAGTAAAAGAACGGAAAACGCATGCATTGCTTCCCGATCCCGAGGTTTCCAATTTTTTTTTCTCTAAGAGTTGCTCATGAACACGCGCCAATTCAGGGTTCGTCGGTTTGTCGCTCTTGCCGACATTTTCATGTTTCCGAGGCCGCTTAGGTATGTTCGTCGCAGCACCCGCGTGCCGGGCGTATCCTCCGCACGGGCAAGGCTGACACCGCGGCCGCTCAGGTATGTGGCAGCATTTATGCCTCAAAATTATAGCCTATGCTCAAAACATTTATCTTCCTGGAATCGATGGAATCGGAATCGACTTTAGGCGATCGATTCTCAATTCCGATTCCGCGCCCGAGAATCGGTGGAATCGAGAATCGACATTTGGAATCGACTCATCCCTAATGAAAATTGCTTCAAAGTTAAAAAAAAACCTTGGCGTAGAAGACCCAATGCAGTGTTTCATGTATACACTTGAGTAAATTGTGCCAGAAGTAGTTTTATTGCGAGGAGATATTCTAAGCCTAGGTCACCAATAGCTGATACATAAACGGTCCTTGGGGATTGAAAATAGGAATAAAATTAAAAATAAAGGTTTCTCCCATATTCCACGTAAGTGGCTAATGTATGTAAAATACTGAAATATCTAATAGAAAAAGGCCGTACGGTAATATTAGAAAAATAAAATCTCTATAGAGGAGTAAAAATGCACGCAATCGAAAGATGTCCGAAGGAAAGACTGTACTAAAGGCGAGAGTCGCAAAAACAGAGGAGGAAGAGCTGACCTTCTCCACGAAATGCACAAAACAGAATACTTTGATGCATTTATAATAAGAATGGCAAAAATACTTCTAAAAATAGATATAACAGGCGACACAGAGCGAATTGTAGTCTGTTCCGCGGTGTCGTAAAACGACTCTTTTATTTGAGCCCCGAAATTCGATTTTTTACCCAAGGATTTCCCCAATTCAAATTTCTCATTCAAAATGAAAAAAATATAAAAGTTTTCCTAGAACCTTCATTACTCCCCGTGAATAACGAATTGGTGGTCGTAATTATTCCCACCTAGTAACTTTAACAAACTCATACGAAATAAATGAGAAAAAGTCGAAAAAATCTATTTCTTTTTCCGTAACCAATATAACTACACCTCTATTGAAAGGATCGTTCAGGAAATGAGTTGCAAATATATTATGGAAGAATGTTATGAGTTATAATGGCATTATGTAAATATTAAGATTAAACATTAATAAAAACAGCAATAGATTATTCAACTGTGTTTAGCGTGTGTACAGTGACCGTATTTTGAAATACGAAAATATTTTTCATCGATGAGGTGGAAGGAAGATTATGACTAAATATCATTTACAAAAACTTCAATAGGACTAAAACGAGAATAATAACCTTCAAATGTGGCAACATTTAGTACAAATATTCAGAAGAGTAAAGAAAATGTCACATTTAAATTTTTTTGTAATGGCGAAAAATCTTACAAATTAAAAAGTACTCCATAAATGTAAAAAAAAGTATTAAAAATATATAAACTTTTTTTCAAAAACGGAAGGCATATCCAGGTAGCCTAATCCTGTGCGTGTGCGGGAAACCATCATGAGAGTAGAAAGAACAGAGCGGAGGAGCGAAGGGAGCGATTGAAGGACATGGGCCGGCGTGGCATCAATGTGATGCCACCCGCCCGTCGGCAGGACCTACGCTGGGCATCAATGCTATGCCATCCGCACTCAAAGGGTTAAGGATGTGATTACACAAGGGTAGCCAGCGACGTCAGGGGCGCAGCTAAGAATTAAGGCCTTGGGGGGGAGGTTTAGATGCAACTAATACCAGGGTGTGTGGGGTATGGAATACCCACCAGGATAAGCGGTAGGTGCGAGATTAATAAATTGCGGAATTTTAAGATAAACAGTCCAAAATGATGAGTTTTACGGCTTTCAGAGGAATATTTAATTAATCCTTACACTATTCTATTAGTAATATCAAACCAATTAAGTAAAATGGATTAAACTTAAATATTTCTCTGAGCTCTGGGGGGGGGGGGGGGGGGTTTAACCCCCAAAACCCCCCCCCTCGCTGCGCCACTGAGCGACGTAGCCACACTTTGGCAACTGACTGGCTACCGAGCCCCATCGCCACTCCGGTCGCCACTGGCTACCCATACTGGCAAAGCTGCATTGTAGCATATGGAGCTTATTACACTAGGTCACCAGTCTCACGTTGCCAATCAGTCAGATTGCACGACTAATATTTTTATCAATGCGGAAAAAATTCTGGCTACTCAACTGGCTACTAGATTTGGTAGCCCGTGTGTCGGCAGCTACTGTCGCTGGCAATGCTGCCTGGCTACCTTGTCTCATAAGGGCCTAAATCAAAATTCCATATAAATTATTTTACCTACCACAGTTTTGAAATGGAACTTCATCATAAGAGACAAACATAAGAACAAACACAGTTATGCACTACTAAAACATATCAACATTGCAGCAACTGTAGATTGTAGGTTTGAGATGCAATTGTAGAGAATTTAATGTCCTTAGAAGTTAATCAATTCCACCAAAATAATGAGGATCCATTGTTGAGGACTACGAATATTTAAGTACATAGCCAAGAAATTGAGTAAATATAAACTTACTTAAGCATATCAAAAATTCAGCAAGCATAGATTGTAGGCTTGAGATATGACCCAATGAAAGCTTATCCGATAAAATTCTGAGCATCTTTTCTTGATCACCAACAGGATCAGCTGGGCAAAGCGAAAAGTTTTTACTTAACACTGGATTCTTTTCTAGGCACCATGGAAACGCTGAATCAATTTGTAGAATATGGGATACACTGGGAAAATCACTGGCTTCCTCCAACTCCACTTCAATCCTGGAAAATCAATAAGTTTTCAGAAATTAAAATAAGGAACAGAAGCAAACCCTCTTTCAGATCACAGTGAATAATGATTATCTATGTTTGGCAAATTTGAAATAAAAATTTCATACCAATGTTCAGGATGTCTAACGAATTACTTTGAAGAAATTCAATGACTTTTCCCGGCTGTCATATAAAAATTGCCTGACCTATCAGCGAAACTTAACCAATTAAATATCATATTCTAAACTTATGGTAACACCCACTTTTATAATTCATCTAAATATATGTACGAAATGGATATATTTACATGCCAAATGGTGAATCACTAATTAACACATGTAGAACGGTTTATTATAAATAACTATTTAAGTTCACTATTTCATTGTCTCTTTTATTTAAATAACTTCAACACAATACAATTTTGTATAAAATTCCCTGATTTTTCCCTGACCTTTTAAGAATTAAAAATTCCCATACCTTTCCTGATTTTCCATATTTTCCTGCTCGCTAGACACCCTGACTTTCCAAAGCATAAAAGTAAGGCTCCACCAGAGCATGATACATCCTATTAAATATGGTAGTTTCCTTCGTCAAAGAAAACGAAAGGTGTTGATTGCGATTTGTTACCCACCATTACTGTATTCATAATATACATATTATTTGGTTTTTAGAAATCACAGTTTAGACGAATGTTAATGGTCAATTTTAACCTCATTTGAAAAAGGCCAGATTGGCAGCCATATGATGCCAATCCACGTGACGTCACAGAGACCCAGATGCTTTACGAGTAGTCAGGAGCTTTACATTGTCTGACATTACCAATCCATGCATGAGGCACAGAGCTCAGGGAAACATCTCTTAATAATTACCTATTAAAAATGCCTATGGTTGGAAAGTTTCCTTCGTTTGATAGGGTATTAATAATCCTTATTTAAGCCAAGCGCTACCTGCTAGCTGGGTACTCTGCTACCTGCTAGCATCCTGCGTCGTAGCGACGCTCATAGCCTTGCACCAAGGTAGTCACACACAGTGGCTGCCGCAACCAGAATGACATCTCTCGGGCTTTTCCTAGCATTCATACTTAGCCGTTGCATTTTCATGCGCTTGAAAATTTTCACTTTACATTTAATTGTGAAAAATAGATTTTGTCATTTAAAAATCTAGCAGTGTGGAATGTGTACTCGAGGAGTAATAATCTTTCAATTTAGGCAATTAAAAAAAAATCAGGAAACCACCCTATTGGGAGTCCTCTACCAAGATCCAACACCATTGCCCAAATTAAAAGTAAAAGATTAAGATGAGCAGTGAACAGGAGGGATTTTATGATGGTGACTCCCTATTGATGACGGTGGCACAAAATCATTCACTAGGCAGAGGACCACTGGGCTGCCCAGGGCTATGGTGGGAAGATCAATTGCAGAGAGATATGCAAAGGCTCAATGCAACACCGGAGCTGATGCAGGAACAAAAAAGATGGCAAGCAGGTGTTGACGTACCTAAAAATGTTTTTGGGATTTATACTCTGTCCATTTTATGCTACTGAGCACAGGAACAGGCAACTATGTGCGTACAATATTTTCAGCCTCTCTGAATACAGTGGTCAACTGAGTGCTAAGTACGGACTTTAAGGTCATAAAGCAACACAACAGGGCTAAACCCCCTCATGGTTCCCACTCTAACTAGATTATAAAACTCACAGTTTTTTCCAGGTTTTCACGGTCTAAATGTCGTCAAATTCACGGTCTGTTGATAAGCCATTTTAGGCAGAAATATTGATCACGCAACAATAACAGGCCGCACGCTAACTAAAAATTTATCAACTGCGACAGACGCCGTGAATACAAATGCAGCAATGGAAGTGCTCTCTCTCATGACGTCACCCATCTATATCAAAATTCAGGGCTAGCTAAAGGTTGTGAGTGGGAAATAGAGGGAGCAGGGTGGCAGGGAAGTGAAGAAGTGTCTGATATTTCTCCAGAGTTAATGAACACTATGGTTACCAGCTTTCTAATCACAGGCTTAAGGTATTTGAGTCGTCATGGCATACTGACCAATAATAGGGTGGTTTCCTATTATTTTTTTATTGCCTTCATCGAAAGATTATTACTCCTGGAGTACGTATTTCACGCTTTTAGATTTTTAAACGACAATATCTATTTTTCGCGATTAAATGAAAAGTGAAAATTTTCAAGCGCGCGAAAACGCGACGCTCAAGTATGAATGCCGGGAAATATCTCCGTACGTCGTATTTCTGGTTCCCCCTCCCGCCCGGTGAGGTGACCTTGAGGCGAGGCTTAGCGCTGATACGTCGCAGGCTGCCAGCGGGTAACTGAGTACCTTGCTGAATGGTAGCGCTTGGCTTAAAAAAGGTTTATTAATACCTTATCAAACGAAGAAAACTTTCCGACCTTAGCCAGTTTTAGTAGGTGATTATTAAGACATGTTTCCCTGAGCTATGTGCCTCATGCATGCATTGGTAACCTCAGATGATGTATAACTCCTATCCTCTCGTGTAGAAACTAGGTCCCTGTGACGTCACGTGGAGTGGAATCGCATGGGCGCCAATCTGGCCTTTTTCAAATGAGGATAAAATTTGACCCTTGCCATTCGTCTAAACCGGTATTTCAAAAACCAAATAATTTGTGTATTATGAATACACTAATGGTGGGTAACGAATCGCAATCAATGCCTTTCGTTTTCTTTGATGAAGGAAACTACCCTATTGTGCCTCGAATGTACAGGCATCCCCCGAGTTACGTAAGAGATGCGTTCCGGCAGACTATGCGTAAGTCGAAATTTACGTAAGTCGAACCTTTGCGTTGGCGCTTCAGAGATTGCTGTATAACAAGTTGTATCGTACAGGAATGAGCGCAACCACATACGCCACCACATCCATCGCTAGAACTGCAAATTTTCACGTTGATTGCTGACTTGGGATTTATAAGCGATTTTTCTACAGAAATTAATGAAATTTCCTTCGAGGAATGACAAAAATGTGTCACTTTGTTATTTTTAGCACGTAAAAAACTCTATAACTATTCGATATTTTTTCTACCATAGGTTGTACGAGCGAATATCTACTTCTTCGCGCTCGCATTCGAAAATTAACGTAATCATTTGAAATACGGTTATCGCTTACGTAAGTACGGATTTACGTAAGTCGAGACATACGTAACTCGGGGGATGCCTGTACGTGTGGAGATAAATGCGAGGACGGTGTTCGCAAGTGACTGACCTTTAAAACATGATCGACATATCGATTTTTCTTTTAATCTGTCAATTGTAGTTCTACAATCAAGTTTGAGAGATTTTTAAGATTCTATGACGAAATTCACAGCTTTTTCCAGGTTTTTTCATAGCAGACAAAATTCATGGCTTATTCACGGTTGAGTGGGAACCCTGCCCCTTGCAAATTTTTCCTTTTTGGTGATTACACACAATACAGCCACTGAGACCACTATCTGGATGCGAATTCCTTTTTCCCCTGAACCATAAAGGACTTTAATAAATGCCAGTCGCAATAGGGTGGTTTCCTATTATTTTTTTATTGCCTAAATCGAAAGATTATTACTCCTGGAGTACGTATTTCGCGCTTTTAGATTTTTAAATGACGATATCTATTTTTCGCGATTAAATGAAAAGTGAAAAATTTCAAGCGCGCAAAAACGCGACGCGTAAGTAGGAAAGTCCGTGCGCCGCATTTCTGGTTCCCCCTCTCTCCTTGTGAAGTGACCTTGATCGAGGCTCTGAGCGCTGATAGGACGCAGGATGCTAGCGGATAGCTGAGTACCTTCCTGTCTGGTAGCGCATGGCTTAAAAAAGGTTTATTAATACCTTATCAAGCGAAGAAAACTTTCCGACCTTAGCCACTTTTAATAGGTGATTATTAAGACATGTTTCCCTGAGCTCTGTGCCTCATGCATGCATTGGTAACCTCAGACGATGTATAACTCCTATCCTCTCGTGTAGAAACTAGGTCCCTGTGACGTCACGCGGAGCGGAATCGCATGGGCGCCAATCTGGCCTTTTTCAAATGAGGATAAAATTTGACCCTTGCCATTCGTCTAAACCGGTATTTCAAAAACCAAATAATTTGTGTATTATGAATACACTAATGGTGGGCAACGAATCGCAATCAATGCCTATCGTTTTCTTTGATGAAGGAAACTACCCTATTACGTTAGAGCATTTCCTTTTTATGTGCAAACAGCTGGTGTCCTAACACCCCCTCCCATACAACTTTTAGGCGACTTGCGGGGTAGTATGTTGGTAAAATGTATCCCAGGGCAAACTTTCCCTTGACACTCCATACATTAGTTGTTTTCATAATATCTACCACTGAATCATGTCAGAGAAAAAAATCCATAATTCAATCTGAATAGGACAGCATTTGGTGATGAATACAAAGAGAAACTTAAGAGCATGACACTGAAGAATAAAAAGCGCACTGTTGTATCATCAATGTCTTTGTGGCAAAGTGCATTTATCTTTGAGCCGTACTAGGTAATCGGAAGGGTACACCAGTCAAAGAAGATGCCTCCTCACCTCTTCTGTTCCTTCATCCTACGAAGTACAATATCAGGCACTCCACTTTGCAGAAAAAATCTCTTCCTCTGAAGTTCTTCCTTGGCTACAAAGAGTGGAGCCAACTTCACATATGATGGCCCTGAAAATATAGAACAAAAATAAAAAATGTAGATTTGAAGCCATTTAGTGATAACTGTGAAGAACAACTGATGATACGAGGTCCGTTCCATAAGTATCGGGACTGGTTCGCTGTAGC
Source organism: Ischnura elegans (assembly GCF_921293095.1). Taxonomy (NCBI): domain Eukaryota; kingdom Metazoa; phylum Arthropoda; class Insecta; order Odonata; family Coenagrionidae; genus Ischnura; species Ischnura elegans. The sequence continues at coordinate 40,919,605 of NC_060257.1, forward strand.
CTCAACAATGCAATGGATGGGGGTCCGTCTTTTAGGCTAGGTAGAGGGGTCCTCCATAACTCTGATGCACTTTAGTTAAGTCACCTTCGTGCATGTGTTGAGACATAGGTTGATTGTTGTGACATGTGATTGTTTGTGGTGTCAACACTTCCTGCCATGGAGGTCACTGTTGAGCAACGGTATGCTGCGATTTGCTGCGTTAAACTCGGGAAATACGCGTCGGAAGATCTTGAACTCGTTAAACAGGCTTATGGGGATGATGCCTTAAGTTTCACAAGAGTTTTTGAATGGCACAAAATGTTTGAGCAAGGCCGGGAGCTCATCGAAGAGGATCGCCGTGTCAGATGCCCAACGACCGCTCGAACCGATCCTCAGGTGGGTGAAGTTAAAAGCGTTTTGCACTCTGACAGGTGTTTAACCATCGCCCTTATCAGTGAAAAGACCAGCCTTTCAGTTACAATCGTCCACACCATTGTATCAAATGATCTTGCGATGATGATGCGTACGCAAAGCTGGTGCGACATCGCGTAACGTGTGTGCGATCAGCCATTGCCAAGAATTGGAAACTTCACCATGACAATGCGCCGTACCACAGTGTGATTGTTTTGCGGCAGCTGCTAGTGAAATTCGGCAAGGTAACGTTGCCTCACCTATCCCTGCAGACCTAATCAGGCTCCACCTGACTTTTTTTCTTTCCGCAAATAAAAAGGGAGCTGAAAGGATATCGGTTCGACTCCATTGAGGTGGTTCAAGCAACAACGACAAAGGCTTTGAACAGTATTCCAGAAACTGACTTCCAGGAGGCTTTTGACGAGTGGTAGACACCGCAAACTAAGTGTATCAATGCAGGAGTATTTTGAAGATTATTAAGTAATTACTATGAAAACTGCAAAGAATTTTGATTTTTGGAACCAGTCCCGATACTTATTGAACGTAACCTGTATGGCACACAGCACCAATGAGTAAAAGCTTTTCGTCATACGACAGTAGGGAAAATTCCTAGATGACTGAATTAACTGCTCTCATTTGGAGTATTGACAGGGTGAGTCATCAGGAGCAACTCGAGAGGATCATGCAGGCCCATATAAAAAAATTGAAAACGTTGACTAAATCCTCGTTGTACATTTATGAAATATGTTCTACATCAAATTCTATTCATTCTAAATAAAATCGAACAAGATCACCACACAAGGATAAAGCATTTATACAATATATGAACCAATGCATCGATTGAAAGCTGTTTAAAGCTCACCCTAAAATATGGTAGTAAAAATCTACAACTGTGCGGTATGAAAACTTAATGGAAAAGGTACTGACAAAGGACGAATTGATGTTAAGTCTATGTTTATAAAAAGTTGCTATAAAGAGAATAAGCTTCTTAATGAGGACTGTTAATTTATGTAATATACACGTTTCTAATGTGTACTTTTAATGAGTGTTTTTAAAATATACTTTACTTACGTTTTACTTCATGAAGAGAGACATTTACATACAAGATGCTATGTATTGTACATTTTTAACACATGAGTAAATAATAATTATTATTAAACTTACTTATGACAATTTCTTTTGTATCTCCATTATTTGTTTGCTCTGACACAATTATCACCTCATCTGATGACTTGGCACCCCTTATGCTAGGGTCTCTTATCCTTCGAATACTTTGTTTTAAGTAAGGCTGTTTCGAAGCACGCTTAACAATTTTAGCAGCTCTCCGTTGATTGGCACTTTTTTGTCTAGAATTGATAGGGCTGATAACTTTCTTCATAGATATTCTAGGGCTTTTTGAGGACTCCCCAGCAAATGTTCCTGTAAACAAAAATAAATAAAAATAGCATCTCTCTCGTATGTTTTCAATATAATTTGACTAAAGACTGTAATTATGAAGAAATTAAGGCATGCATACGTCAGAACCACAAGGGTAAAATGTATACAATTAACCAAATGATGCTAGCATATTCAATCATCACTTACCTCCTGAAGATTTCAAATTTTTCTTGGGTGTCATTTTCCTGGCTTGTACTGTCTTTTTCGAACTGGATTCCCCTAGCGACGAAAAAATAAATTGAACATTTAAGTGACCATAGACAAATTTAATATTTTCCATCATTACTTGGTGCAATTTATGCATCATGGACAAAGAAATAAAACAATCTGCATAAATAAAGGCAATTCTGAAAAAATAAATTAACTGCAAAAAAAGAATGCAATTCTGCATAAATAAATTTGAAACCTTGGTTTTACCAAAGCAAGGTCTGTAGTAAAAATCAAACTGACTTCCCTTGTTAAGACTGAGTAAGTAAGGTAATTTATTAGCCCTGGCTAAATTTTATATTTTTCAACTCAATTTTTGGTGTATTCTTTCCTCTAAAGGTCTGTTAACAAAGTAACCTGAACAAGCTAATGTCTACATGTATAAGCGTGTGAATGAACACAAAAATGGACTGTATAACCACCCAACTAGTGCAAATATACGGTGGCGCCAACACCATGGGGCCTGAGGGGACCAGAGCCCCCTCAAATATTCGATATGGGGGGGGGGGGGGGGGGGGAAGATGTCAGGCTTATTGATTATCCCCAGAGTGTCAAGTTGTCGAGAGTTTTCAGGGTTCTAATGTTGATCATATGACTCTTCTAAAATGCTAAAAAAAAAACTTTCAAACTCACTATGTACCTATAAAATTTGCCAGGGCACGACTCCCAGTATGGGTCCCCCAATATTTTTATCAGTCCACACCCCTACAAATGTATGAACAAAAAATATAACCTGTTCTAATTTTGTTCATGCATTTGTACATGTTCCGTTCCCGTCCACCAAAATCATTCATGCATTCAGACATTAACTCATACACGTAAATTTAATGTGTAGATAGGCCTTAAGATTTTATCACTGCCCAACCTTCCCACCAAACCCTATTAGAACCCAACGGACAGGGCCGGCCTTAGGGCCGCGCTTTGGGGGGCCCGTTCGTGAAAAAAAAAAATTAAAATATACGATAGTTTTGAAAACGCAATTTCAACTATTACTGTATTGTTAAGTTCGTGCTAGACAAAAAATAATATTATGAAAAAGGAATAATAATGCTATATAATTAACAATGTGAAAGAAAGTAAGTACTTTCCTATTATTCTAGATTGTACTCCTGATACCAGCCACAAAGAACAGATGACAATGATACTAAGGTTTCTTAACTTATCAAATGAGGCAGTGAGTGTAATTATAAATTTTATTTGTATTATACTATTTTGAACTCAACTGCGTGATGGTATCATTACGGCGTACTTACGAAGTCTGAATTTGGGAAGGGAACACATACTTAGCCAGAGAGTGGTAGGGATTCAAAATGCTCGAGTTTGTAGATGGGGTATAGAGTTTAATATTTTAAGTGAAGGGCCCCGCACTGAAGGTTCGCCCCTAGCCCCGAACCTGCTAGGGCCGGCCCTGCCAACGGATTAGAAGTTAATGCTACCACCTCATCCAAATAAGGGTACATTCTTTTCCCTGACCTGAACCTCACTATTCCTCAATATCCACCCCTTTATAAAGGATTTTGATGAGTAACATGCCTCCTTCAATATTATTCAGTGAAATTTTCAAAGCTCGCTTGAGTCATAATTGTATTCATTCAAATCTACCACTTCAATTGCATCTACCACTCATAATCAACTTCCAAAGGGGAAGAGTGAAATAAAAGAATGAAAGTGGGACTACTGGAGTAGAGAGCAAAGGTTATATACTGGAAACAAAAAGATAAACTCTACTGACTGAAATGTTTTTGGTACCGCATCACAGGTTCAAATCAGTTTCCTGTGTAGTAGGGCGGATCTAAAAAGGTGATTTTTTTCAGATCTTTCTGACCCAATGAAAAAAAGTTGTGTACTGATCAAATATAAGGCCTAAAAAATTTAAGAACTCCAGGTGAACCCCTGACCTTTGCTCATCAGCCATTTATGTGGGGGAGGGTCACAAAATGATGAATTTAATATTTCATGGTGTTTCTCTCCAGATTTTGCCAAGTTACTGACCTTATGGCTGTTGTAATATACGTAAATCACATTTATAATGCTGTAATCTATAATAACAGGGTTGTAACGAGAGAGGTTAATTAGAATTCTGTCTTTTACCTGAAAACATTTTCATTTCCCCTGATTTTTTTGCACCCTTTTATATCATTGCATACCATTTTTGTGTGGCTCAGCCAGTCATGGCAACATTCACCTATAATTCAATTTTACTACATTTTGAAATGAAGAACTGGGCAAAGCTGAGTGCGTAGCGGAGGAATTTGCTTTTAGTATCCGTTGGATGTTATAAAACAATAAACATGTATCAATAAAGATAAGAAATGCTACGTAATGCATTGAGAGTATAAAGTATACTTTCCAGCTCTAGCTGGTGGAACTTCATTTTTAAATACAAATTAATGAATCACTAAACGAATCCAAAGCTTTTTCTAGGTTCCACATATAATTACATGTATGGATATAATTCAATGAATAAGTGCCCAGTCAACTCAACAATTATAGCCACACTGTGGCCGAGTTGTGGTTCACCTGTGGCAACTATGGCTATGGCTAGCCACAGCTTGTCATATTATGGCACGACAATGGTTGCCATATGGCAAGCCATAGTTTGGCTTGCCAAACAAATGCGCAACTATGGCCACACTATGGATCGTCTCAGGAAGGCCACAGATTGGCAAACCAAACATTTGTAAATGACATAAGTATATTACGGTTGCTATTGACATAGGTTAGTTGGTAAGTTATTAAAATGGAAGTTGGTTGATTCAATTGATATAAACAAAGTGTATTATCCACACTTAAGCCACATTATAGAGGGCCACTCTTTGGCCGGGGGTCATAATGGCAACCCACTATGGCTGCGGTACGGCCACATTGTGGCCACAATTGTCGTGTAGACTGGGTGGAATTCTATAAGTCTTTCAGTAATTGATTAATCAAATTATTATTTTAATCCATGAATGGAAAACAAGTAAAGCCCTGGTTTCCTAGAAGAGCTCAATGATGGGTGATGAAATGATAATGCTTTGGTTATGTTTTCAGGATCTAGTGTACTACTAATTTCCAACAGGAGGAGGAGCTATCCTGATCTGTGATCACAGAACCAGGTCCCACAGCAGGTGCCTCAACAGCAGCTAGTGTACAACATGACTGCATGACATGGAGTTTGACATTGTTGTTTACATCTTCACTCACTGGTTTCACAAATCCTTTCTTATCATATTTTTCATTGTACGTAAACTGACTACGTGGAATTTGCTCATCACATTATTGGCAAAAATGGAATTGATATATGCCAAGCCACCATATTACATCTGTCAAACGAACTGATACCATAACACCATTCTCTTCATTACAAGTCCCTGTCTACCCCAGCCCATGGACTCAGCATATAGAATTAACATTCAAGCCTATGTACAGCGTGAAATACTTGTTGCGATTGGGTAGTAATTTAAGTGGTCTTCAAACACTCCTTAATAGTAAATTGCTGTCCTTCCACATTAAAAATTTGTTGAAATCCACGCCAACAAAAGAACCAGTGTCCCTCACAGTAGCTAGTATGAAGAAAGGAGGTTACTGAATTGAAATCACTAATGATGGGATCTTTGACCTCCACGCCATTGTCATGCTCCTCCTCCACAACCATCCTTCCCCTTCTCTGCCCACCCCTTAAACATGGACACATATATTAACTAGCTGGCCACCCGGCATTGCTCGGAAAAGATAGTGCCCAGGGAAGCGGGAAATTTGGAACTTGGAATTCCTGGTCACAAGGCAGGATTTTTAGGCACCCCTGCCACCTAATGGCAGGATTTTTTCCACTCTTGGTTTTGGACACCCACCCCCGAATGATATTCCTGGCTACGCCACTGTCTCAGTACGTGGCTTCCTACTATGGAAGCTATGTACTTGGATAGACAAGGGGTCAAAATTTAATTCAAACATATTATGTGGTTTCTGACCTATGAATTTTCACCTAGGGCCCTGAACTCTGGAATTTGAATCCCACTACCGCCACTTCTGAGCAAACATCTCAAACTTCAACCACTAATATCTTGTAAATTATTAGAGTGAGAGAGGAAATATTTTACATGTGTCATTAAATAGGCGTTAGTAACTAGAGACAAAAATTTCATTAAAATCAGCATCGGTGGGTTCCATGGCCTGGGTGAACTGACATGGAATGACCCGTTACTCATCCATCAAAAAAACAAAAAGACAGGTCGAGAGGGATATGTGAGTTATCTTCCCTAAGTGACACTTCCCAATTTATTGGCCAATCCATTGGATATTGGATTGTCCAACTGACACACACCAATTTCTAGTGCAATGTCATTTTCATATAATTGGGCACGATTTCTTGTCCAATTTGGAATTTAGAACAGGTTCTATTTTCTCGCGGCCAATCTCCAATCAGAAGTCAAGTTTTATTGAATCCTAGTGGCCAAAACAAGAAGCTCTTTGCAAAACATCCCGTTTGGCTGTAAAATATTAGTTTCTTTCCGAAAATTTGCTTGAAATTTCTTTAATTGTGGACAAAAGAAGTTGTTTCGACATTGATTTCAGCGTACATATCACGTAAATGCTTATACAACGTAAAATCATCGAAATACGATGGTGTTCTCTGGTTGGACATTAGAACACTGATGGCCATTATTGATACCTGTCATACGACACGTGATGCACAATATTTTAAGCAATATTGTGAGTTGACTTATTGGCGAATAAATTGGAAAGTGTCATACAGGCTTAAGCCTGCACCTTCCTCACCTTTAGGGAGGTGGAAATTCCTGGAACCAATGACTTGTTGTGAGGGGCGCAGCTAGTAATTAAGGCTGGGGGAGATTTAAATGCAACTAATACCGGGGTGTGAAGGGGTATGGAATATCCACCAGGATAAACGGTAGGTGCGAGATTAATAAATTGCGGAATTTTGAGATAAATTGTTCAAAATGGTAAGTTTTATGGCTTTCCGAGGGAATATTTTATAAATCCTAACACTATTCTTTAAGCGATATCTATCCAATTATGTAAAATGGATTAACATAAAAAAACTTCTATGAGCTCTGGGGGGTTTATATCCCCCAAAACCCCCCCCCCTCACTGCACCACTGCTTGTTATGGCCTTGATTAGAGTAATATTCAAAGCCAAAAGCCAGGGGAGAGATGTGGAAGAAGATGGAGGCGGAAAAAACTCACCCACTGAAGATGTTTCTGGCTTCCGGCTCCTATTGAAAATAGAGGTTTTAACACTCTTCTGAGCAATAGACGTATTTTCCTCTTTCTTCCTGGGAGTCTTCTGCCTGGTGAGAACTTTCAATGGAGAACTCTTCATTGGAGTGGATGGACCTCCTCTATTGGGAATCAATGGGTCTCCGTCATTCTGAACAGTCAACACAGCCTTGGTGTCCTCGGAAGGCAAGTTGCCACAACTCACACTTCGAGTTCTCCTCCTCGTACTCATTCTATTTCCCAATGATTCAGGAGTACCAGAGGTAAGAGTGCTTAATGACTTTCTTAAGTTTTCCCTACGTTGCGTAGTATTCAACTGAGTCTTTGAGTCACTTCCCGACAATCTCAATTTCTCTTCCTTCGATAGCTTCCGACTCTTTTCCCCTTTACTGGTCACTTTCTTTTCATTTTCCACAGGTTCAATGATTTCAATGACATCAGTGGTGTGATCAACTTCGTTCAACTTGGAGGTTGCAGGAATGTTTTGTTTCAATTTATCTTCCATGTGTCTTCTTTCAGGAGTAGAAACCTCTGGTTTCAATTTATCTACTCCATGACTACCAGCTGTGCCAACCTTCAGTTTCGTGCTTTTTTCCCCACGTCCCAATGTTTCAGAAGTACCATGGATAGGAGTGCCAACTGCTTTGCCCTTCGAGTTGTCCCTATTTTTCTGAGAATCCCACATCTTTCTCAACTCGCTCAATGACTTGTGACGTTTTCTGGCTTTCCCAGTCAACTCATTTCCACCATCAGTAGTTTCAGTGATTCTGTTGACACTGTTTGCGGTGTGATTGTCTTTGCTTAACTTGGGGGTTTCGGGAATCTTTGGCTTAACTTTTTCTCCCACATGCTTTTCTTCGGTTGCAGCAACCTCTGGTTTAGATTTTGCTACCCAACCTTTTTTCTGATTTTTACCTTTCATTCTCTTGGATTTGGCTGGCTTAGAGGCTTTGTCAAAGTAGTTTAAAATATTGTTGCACGGACTTTTTCTCATACCTTCTGAAACAATTTTAGGAGAAGGCAAAGGCCGATTACTCTTACTTCCACTTGGTATAGATGTACTTGGCTCTCCATCACAGCGTTCATTTCGTGTACACTCTTTACCTCTCGCCGGAGATTTGGGAACGGATTTCACCTGATTTGAGTCACCCAAACCATTTTGGCGAGCTGAAACGGAGCTGACCGTATCTTTTTCCACTGACTGAACCAATTTTTTTAGAAATTTTGTGTCGGCTTTGGCTGGTTCAATACTCGCGGAAATACGAGCGACTACCGGCTGCTTTTCAGGAGGTGGAGAAAGGCACTGAACTTCAGAACTTCCTGATTTCGGTGACAGAAAGAATTTGTACAGGGAGCCGTCTCCTTCTTTCTCTTTCGATGTTTTCGAAACCGGAGTCTCAGGGGAAGTAAGTGTTTTTTTCGATTTTTTTGGGCTACAGTTGGAAATTTCAGGCGTACTTTTGCTTAAATTCAACGATGGTTTGATTGAAAGCCTAATAGTTCTTTTCAATTTTCCAGATAAGCGATACACGGGAGAAACTTCAAATACTTTTTTTGGAGTGGCTCGTCTTCTTACTGGAGACCCTTCGGAAGATGAATCGCTGTCGAGGCGAAGCGGAGACATGTAACAACTGTCATCGGCCTTTTCATTTTCACTATTGACTTTCCGAGTCTGCGAAGCGGGCGAGTCACATTGTAACGTTCTCTTTTTCTTCACTATGGGGGAAGGGTCTTCTTTCCGTTTTCTTTTCCGCAAAGAATCTGTACCTACACTAACACCAGGTACTTGCACGACTAAATGAGTTTTTTTCTTAGGAGTAACAAAATCGTCTTCATTTTCACTGTCCGAAAGGTATAGTTGGCAATCGTCAGGCTTCAAATCATCGTCAACATCGACGTTAGTATTGGATTTGCTATAACCTTGGCACCCATCAGTTGTTTCGTCGTTTTTACCAGACCGTCGAAAATAATGAGTAATGTCTTTCATCACCGCGGAAGAAAGAGACATTTTGCATTACTCTTCAATGAAACCTTAGTCTTGAGGCACTTCACCACAATTTCTTCGTAGGAAACATATGCACCTCAGCTCCCTAAATAATAACATACCACTAAACACTTCGTGCTTCATTACCACATTAAATTTATAACCAACAGATGTTAGCCATCGATATACATTTCAATTAATCCAAACATTTAGTAAAATAGAAAGGCGGGAAAGAATCGGTAGACAACCCCTATCGGCGACGTCACAAACAAACCGAACCCGCGAAATATTTGGAATTCGTTCCGAGATTGTTTTCATGAAACAGCGTAATCGCGTTAAGTCACGTTATCTGTTCGTCTGTTGTGGTTGTAGTGGGTTTTAGTTTATCCTAGTTCCGTGTCGTTTTAACTGTTTAAGAGGTAAATGAACGCGAAGGAGATGGATGTTTCTAATCCGACGGTATGAGGATTTTCCTTATCTTAATACCTACATAATTTCTTCCATTATTTGAATTGCTGTATGTTACTCGGGATTAATGGAATCCCATGGCTCATATGCTTATTTCATCATTTGATTTGACAGCACAATGGTCAGATTCCAGTCCGAGATAATGACACTGTTCCAAAATCCCGAAATGCACCAGCTAATTCGTCAAATTCCCAGAGAAGAAAGAAGAAAAAGCCACCCAAGCCCAATGGCTGTGTTGTCAATGTTGGAAACCCTCCTCAATCCAGCAAGTAATATCCGTTGTATAATTTCATTCAGTTTTTGAAATTATGTATTTGTAATGACGTTGATGGGTGGTTATTGTCCCCTGCATATTTTTTAGATTAATTTGTTCCTATCGTAATGCAGCGTACTTCAGCTGAAGGGTATCGTCACCCTATTATGATGCGTTCCGTCTTATATATTTACTAATTGGATGTGAAATCGGGGTTATTTGTCGTGATTGGTGGTACATTAAATTTCTCTCGAGTTAAATACTATTGCAATTTCCATATCTCAGCCAAATTTATTTGGGCGGCCCTATTTTCGCCCTCTGCGAAATGTATGCGGATTTCATTTCAGATTCAACTTTGTTTTTTAAATGAAAAGAATGAAACTTACTCACAAACTCATTTTTCAAGAATATTTGAAATTGAAATGACGAATAGTACTTGGAGATATATCAGTCTTCCCTTGTGATCTTGATAACTATTCGACGTGGTTTGGATTTCTCGACTCGTGACCAAAAATAAAAGCTTTTGTCTTTTGATTTCCCTCCCATTTAATGCCTGTTTCTCCTAGGGTTGAAAAAAATGTGCAATGGTTTGGATTCAGACTCTATCAGGCTGTCCCATCTTAAGATTGGTATACTAAGATGAAGTAAAATAGGTCCGTTGCTGCATTGAATCGTTACTGGGAACAAGGTCTTATTACTTTTTGGTCCATTACTGTTTATTATTAATAATTGTTTTATCATTCATTACAGTTGTTTTCTTTCAATATAATGTTGTGTTAATATTCTTGGAAAACCTGTCCTCAAATACTGCAGCCATCATATTTCTCCCTTTCCTGAGCTAGATCCTTTAGTTCTCTGATTTTCTTCTCTCTTTAGTCTGGCATTTCTTCGTCAAGTCCTTCCTTTCCTTTAGTCCTTCATTCATATGGTCAAGAGGTCGTTCATTCTAATAGTCACCCACTTGGCAGAAATGTGTATTGTTCTCAACTTATATGCTAAAGGGCTATGGCTGCTGATTTTTTTTCATTAATAACATGGGAAGTAGGCAACAGATCAGAAAACATAAACAAAATAAAAAAAATTTGGCATACAGACAGTGTTACCCAGTTGTTACTCCCAGCGAATTAGGCTGGGAGCCGTTGGAGACTCGGAGGCTGCGCGCTAGGCTTAGATTGCTTGAACAATTGAGAATGGATATCTTTAAGAGCGACACAGAGAACATATTATTAGAGCCACACTATATTTCCAGGTCCGATAGAAGCAATAAATTAAGAGAGATGTTTTGCCGTACGGATAGATATAGGAATTCATTTTTCCACCGAACCGTAAAGGACTTTAATAAACGTTAGTCCCAACCTCGTTAGATCACTTCATTTTTTTAGCTGTAAACGGCTGGTGTCCTAACACTCCCTGCCACACGCCTTTTAGGCGGCTTGCGGGGTATTATGTAGATGTAGATGATATGGTTGATATAAGTCAGGGAAATTTTTTTATGAAATAAAAGTTTAGGGAAATAAGTGAATGGAAGTCAAGGAAGTTAGAATTCGGTCGGGTAAAATCTCGGGTGCGGCATGACGGTGAAAATAGTAGTGGAGCGCATGGAGTATTTTTTTGTTTTAGTGGCATGGTGGGCAATTAGTTTTGTTTTTGTTCAGAAAATGATAGAGAAGTAGGCAAAGACAAGATCATTTGAGTAAAATTTGGTTGACCTGGATGCCAAGAAGGCTTAGTTAGCAACTGAGGAGGCTGCTGTAATAAGTGTGGAACGATTATGAGATTACTGCAGTAATGGAAAACCTAGGATAGGTTTCCTTTTTTGTGATTTGTGAGATTTTTAATGATTTGAGATTTTTACAATAAACTGATTAGTTGTATCAGAAAGGAAAGACAATGGCAGGTTCCACAATTTATCAAATTCTGCGACCAGTTTCAATACATAGTATCATCATCAGGCACTTGTAATAGAATTATTTCCACATATACAGTAGTCAAGAGGAATGAAGGGGTGAAGAAGAGGTTGGGAGAATGGTTGGCAGCGTCAAGGATTGTGTGGTAGGGGTGAATGAATGTATATTTTTATTATTCCCTAGGTAAAACCTATGAGAGCAAAAAATAGAAAATACAGGAATGTTCTACTCTTAATAAATAGCATTTTGACAAAAATATGGCATTATTGAGATTATTGCTAGGCAAACAAGTTGTAAATATTTAGACAATTTAACACAGATTATAAGGAACACACACATACATATTATAGAAAGTTTTGATAACATCACAAGTTTATGATGATGACTTCAATATGTTGAGGAGACTAACTTAAGCTCTAGACTTCAAATAGGACTACAGCCTTTCTTTAAAGGGCTGAAGTGATTGTGACGTCTTTATATTAGGCGGTAGAGAGTTCCAGAATCTAGATGCTGTTACATGAAAAGATTTGAAATATATATTGGTACCGGCTTGAGGAGTTTGAAGGTCAGAAACTTGGCAGGTGGAAATTGCAGTAGCTTTCTTGTGGGGGATGAATAATTCGTATAGGTAGGAAGAAATCTGGTTTTGGAATGAGGAGAACAGAAAAGATCCCAGGATATAATTCCTTTGGCAATGAAGAGGTAACCAGTTCAGGTCAGTGTAGAATTTGGAAAAATACTCATCTGTACGCAAGTCAAAAATAAATCTGACACAGGAGTTAATTAGAATCTCAGGTTGTTCAGTTTGGTCACAAATGGAATCCCTGCAATAACGTTTTAATTGATGTTAATGGCTCAGTCATACCCCAAGTTAGCAATGTAAAGTTTCTCGGAACTCACCTAGATTCGGGCTTGAGTTGGGAGACACATGTTAATCACTTGTTGAATAAATTAAGTTCTACTTGCTACTTAATTAGGTTCATAAGAGATACTGTTTCACCTAATGTACTCATTACTTTGTACTATGGGGAATTCTATTCCAATGTACTATTCAGTATCCTTTTCTGGGGCTCTTCCCATCATGCAACAAATATTTTTAAAATACAAAAAAGAGCTGTTCGTCTAATGGCTAAAGAGCCCTACAATGCCCCATGCCGACCTATTTTTAGAAAACTAAATATTATCCCTATTCCTTGTATTTATATTCTATCTGCTGTTATCTACATCCATAGAAACCTGTCATCTTTTGCTAAAAATCGAGACTTTCACCATCATTTCACAAGAAGCCATAATGACTTGCATGTAGATTATGCCAGGACCACAAAATGTTTACATGGATTGAGAAGGATGGGAATTCTACTACACAATCATCTACCATTATCTTTTAAATCGCTGAATGACAAATCTTTTAAAAGACAAGTGAAAAATCTTCTGCTTAATAAGCTGTATTATAATGTCAATGAGTTTTTAGCTGATCCCTTGTAATGTTTACTTTGATTAATGTTAATTATTGTTTTGTTGGGGTTGGAATGCTGTCCGATTTGTAAATAGTTTCTACTATTATAATTCTTGACGTGCCTTATGTTGTGTACAAACCTTGTAACTCAATTGCTGGGCAAATAAATATATTATTATTATTATTAGCCATTGCGACACAGGGGTGGGGAGGTTAAGGGGGATTGGGTAGCAGCATCAAGTCAGGGGCCAGTAGGAATGGGAGGGGAGGTGGAGTATGTAGGTGGGGGATGAAGTGGTCAGGGCTAAGGGGGAAACTTAGGGAAGGAGGGGTTAGGGTTGAGAACACACATTGAAAATAGGGGAATTGTATGAGTACAATTGCTTGTTGACTTACATTACAAACGGGTAACTTTGGACTGGCAGAATTATATTGACGTAACAGAATAGACTGATTAGATTTTACATTTTTTAGTGTTTTTCAATAGGGTACCTTCCTTCACCAAAGAAAACAAAAGGCATAGATTGCGGTTCGTTACCCACCATTGGTGTATTCATATTATCTAGATTATTTGGTTTTAGAAATACCGGTTTAAATGAATGGCAATGGTCAATTTTATCCTCATTTGAAAAAGGCCAGATTGGTGGCCATGCGATGCCACTCCACGTGACATCACAGGGGCCTAGTTTCTATACGAGTAGATAGGAGTTTTGCATTGTCTGAGATTACCAATGCATGCATGAGGCACAGAGCTCAGGGAAACATCTCTTAATAATCACCCATTAAAATTGCCTAAGTTCGGAAAGTTTGCTTTGCTTGATAGGGTAATAATAATCCTTATTTAAGCCAAGCGCTACCTGTTAGCAGGGTACTCTGCTACCTGCTAGCAGCCTGCATTGTATCAGCACTCAAAGATTTGCCCCAAGGTCACCTCACACGGCGATAGCTGGAACCAGAAATACGTCACATGGGCTTTTCCCATCATTCCTACTCAGCCGTCGCGTTTTTGCGTGCTTGAAAATTTTCACTTTTCATTTAATTGCGAAAAATAGATATCATCATTTAAAAATCTAAGAGCGTGAAATGCGTACTCCAGGAGTAATAATATTTCGATTTAGGCTATAAAAAATTATAGGAAACAACCCTATTGTACATAAATCATTCAATTAAAATTTAAGTTAGTTGAAGCAAAGTAATTTGAACTTTTATCAAGGAAATAAATTTTTTATCATTTCTTTCAGCTTAGCCAAGGAATCGTTACTTCAGTTGGAGAGGCATGTTGATGGTATTTCAACCCAAGACGAAGGTCATGCAGGCCCATCAACGTCAGCATTTATTCCCGCTGTTAATTCTCCTGCCAAAGTGCCCACCAATGTTGTTCCCAGCAAGAAGAGAGAACGGAGAAGAGGCCAAAATAGCAAGAATGATAACGCACCAGTCCAAGGATCCCCCGTGTCCACTGTGAAATCAACTGGTGGTTCAGTGCCACAGTTAAATATGAACAGCATTACAGTCCCATCCCCTGCAAATGTTGACTCTGGACCGTCTCCCAGTGGCAGTGGTGTGGCTAATAGTGGCAGTGAACGAAGGAAAGGGCGTTACGCTAAGAAGAAGGCAGCAGCCATGAAGGAAAATGCTCAACAGGTTTGTTCATTCTTAGGCTCAGGGTTCCGTTCAGTCATTGAACTTAGGGAAATAATAACAGGGTAGTTTCCTTCATCAAAGAAAACGAAAGGCATTGATTGCGGTTCGTTGCCCACCATTAGTGTATTCATAGTATACTAATTATTTGGTTTTAGAAATCCCAGTTTAGGCTAATGTTAATGGTCAATTTTAACCTCATTTGAAAAAGGCCAGATTGGTGCCCATGCAATGCCACTCCACGTGACGTCACAGGGACCAAGATTCTATGTGAGTACATAGGAGTTTTACATCGTCTGAGATTACCAATGCATGCATGAGGCACAGAGCTCAGGGAAACATTTCTTAATAATCACCTTTGATTGCGATTCGTTACCCACATTATTTGTTAATAATCACTTATTAAAATTGCCTATGGTCGGAAAATTTCCTTTGTTTGATAGGGTATTAACAATCCTTATTTAAGCCAAGAGCTACCTGCTAGCAGCCTGCATCGTAGCTGCACACACATCCTTACCCTAAGGTCACCTCACACGGCGTCAGCAGGAACCAGAATGATGTCGTATGGGCTTTTCCCAGCATTCATGCTTAGCTGTCGCGTTTTCCCGCTCTTTAAAATTTTCACTTTTCATTCAGTCGCAAAAAATAGATATTGTCATTTAAAAATCTAAAATGGTGATATACGTACTCTAGAAGTAATAATCTTTTGATTTTGGCAGTAAAAAAAATAGGAAACCATCCTATTATAATAGAAAGTCATGGAAATAATAATAGAAGGTATCCATTAATTAAACTCTCCTTTATGATTGGTTTTTGTTTTCACTTGAAAAATTCTCGGCCACTTTTTTAACGAATGAAGAGAATGCGACTCACGCGTCACAATAAGTTCGACAAAGAGTGGATTGCATTCATCAAAACATTTTTATGGTACATGGCCCATTACTTTTGGGGTATTTGACCCAATGTGCGCTAAACTCGGGGAAAAAATGATAAAATATTGCACAGTGAAAAAAATATGCAAAAGTTAAAAAATCATAAAGTGTTGCTAAAACAAAAAAGATTGTTCATCTACCCAAGAAATTTCATGAAAAAAATTAAAATTGTTGTTGTCCATTCTACTATTTTCCCGATGTCAGTTAGTAGGCATAGATTACATGATATTCATTCAGGCATTCATGCATTTAGACATTACCTTGTATGTGTAAATGTATTGTGTAAACCTGTCATTTTGACTGGTTGGTCTTTTAAGGTAGAGAGGTGGTAAAAGTTTGTTTCTATTAAAAAAATTAAGTATATTTTAACGAAAATGTATAATTTTTAAAAAAAGTAAAATTTTTTTGGAAATATAATTAAGTAAGTAGTGGTTGCGAGATAAAATGATGGATCTGGTTCTTCTATTGTTAAGCTACTGAGGCGACGAGTCTCATGCATTATATGCTCAGCAATACGGACCATTTTGTCCAGTGCAGCCTACAAATTTCCACAGAGGGAATTGATGCCTAGGTGGCTTAGCTGGCCCAAGCACCTGGCTGGAAATCAAAGGATCTTCACTTCATAGACCATAGGCTCCTTGCCTTCTTTCTTGGATCTAAAAATATCGCAAGCAATACAAAAATATTTCAGCCCCTCTCTGAAAGTTGGTAACGTCGATTTGTTTAATGCCAACGAGAAGACAAAACAGTGACAAATTGTCTTACTTCACATTCTTTTTTACTTCTGCCATCTGCCGATTTATATTATCAAAGATGAGCATCCTCCTAGCAGCACATGCAGGATGAATTTTGCTGTATTCAGGGCATGGGAGGGGGAGAGGCGAGCGGGGAGGGGATGCAAGCGGCCTGCTGCTCTTCTTTCTGGGATGCTGCGTGGGAGTTGGAATATTTTCTTCGTAGATGCGCACTCAAATTTCGCATTTTGTGGCGTAACGGTGGCAGAAACATCTAAATGCACAATTTTTTTTTGCCCACAGGGTAGTAACTCAGCAAAATATATAGGGAATGACCATTAAATTTTTCGATTTTTGGCCCTCCCCTCCATGAGTGGCGTTTGAGCAAGGGGCAGGGGTTGACCTAGAGGTCTCAAACTTTTTAGGCCTTATTTTTGATTAGTCCCACAACTTTTTTTCATTGGGCCTGATGGATTTAAAAAAAATCGATTTTTCCGATCCGCCATTGTGTTCAGTCTTCATCTGCCTTGATAGCCATTCAAATTGTAGATTGAAATTAATCTCATGTAGTGCCAATTTGGCTTTATAGTTCATCATTGGTAGTCTTTGAGGCCTATTCTACCTACCTATGCCATCCTTGATGGAACGCAAGGGTCAAATACAGTGAACTTCTATGAATTACCATGGGAATCTAGGAAACTGCATACAGTTCAGCCGCCGAGAGTTGTCCAATGGCATTTAGAAGGGTCTATATTGGTGTAGGGGACAAGGTTGCCAGGTAAGAAAGGGAAATGCTTAAGAAACAAATGAAAAGTAATTTTAATTTGATGAATAACAATTGAAATATTCAATTTAATCCATAATACTGGAATTAATCGCTATTATACGATTTATCGTTATTCAAAGTTTTCATTTACGTCACATAAGTAAATTACAGAATTTTTAATGCATTAACTGAAGTTGCGCTGTTTGTTTTCTGGTGATTTAATAAAAAAATTGGTATGATATCATCTTGGATGATATCTGAAAAGCTACCGGAAAGTGTGTTGGTAAGCATAGATGTTTTGAAGTTCTTGTTCGATGATGTGCTCTCAGATTCCTGACTGGGTGATATAGTTCATTATGTCCAACGTGTTGAGGTACATCATGTTCCTTGCCTGCATGTAATGAGATGTCGGGGGATCGTGTTGGTGTGGTGGCTAGAGTGTTGGCTTCCCACCCGGCGGGCTCATGTTCAAATCCCGGCAGTGGCAGTGAATTTTCAGAGACTGCCCGATCCCTGCTTGAATGTTGTGTGGAGGACATTTCAAGTGCAACACTGTCCATCGGATGGGACGTTAAGCCGTGGTCCCCTAGGCACCTTTCGTTAAGAGCAGGCTAATGCCAACACCTGGTTTCTCTCCACCCTTCCTTCCATACCCTTCCCTCATGGCGCAAATGACCTCAGCTGTCGGTCGCCTCCTCCAAATACCATTTAACTATGAGATGTCATTCTATTTCTTAAAATGAGGAATGTGACCTACTTAGAAATGTTGGACATGATGAACTCTCTCACTAGGTTGGAAACTTTAAAGTACATATTTTATCTAGTTATTTCACTGGCTAAGCTCCATGTCAAGTTCTCGTAGTTCTCATTTCAATATTTTGTTTTGTTAGAATTACGTATTTTTCAAGTCGTGAATTTACTTTCAGCAGTCACCAGTTCCTCTTCCGAGTCTTATGTCTCTCAACAGTGTGGAGAGCTTTATAAGGGGAACGCCTCCGCAAGCCCCTTTCGTTGCAAAAACTCCCAGGAGAACTCCCCACTTGCCTGGAGGAGCCCAGCCTCTCAACTATTTGAGGCCAGTTGTGCCGGCTAGGCCACCAATGCCGGACAAACCGAAGCAGGAGAAGTTTTTGCCCTATTGGCCCGATGATGCCGTGGAGGCTGGATTACAGTCAGGATTGCTGATGAAGGTAAAAGATATGAGGGAGGTACAGTAATACATATGAACCTTACTTTTAGGAATCTGTACTTCATAAAGCTATGCTAGACATCGAGAAGTGCAGTTATCCTGCAGAATTCAACACTGCATTGCATTGTGCATGAACTCACTATTGTGACTAACTGATCTAGCTGAGAGTGCGAAATAACAGGAGCCGAAAAAAAAAAATGCTGTCCGCGGGAAGGAAAAACAGGCGAAATGCGGAACAGTTCTTGACTTGACATCACATCAAGTGATACTTTGTTTAGATTATGCCAAAAGTGGGAGTTCCTCTGCTCCACACCGTGTCGGATCGGCCAACTCGAAAGGCGCCAAATTTGAAATTTTGGGCACGCTTGAATTTTTCATATATTCATATCTCTGAAAGTTTGTTAATCAAATGTGCATAGGAAGAGGACTAATTGTGCGTCCTATTTACGAGCGGTAATGAGTGGGTCACCATGATTCCAGAGAAATGAAGCTTATTATATGATGTTACGTACATACTGAAGTATCTCCTACTGAAGAAATAACCATAATTGACGATCTTGTGCACAATGCATTAGGAGAACTTTAACGTAGAGCAATGGTTGTAACGTGGCGTAATGTATATACACCTAAATGCTGTTGTCTAATCGTGGAACTTCGTAATAAAGTTCTTTTTGTAGCCGGCGTGACCGGGACTGTGGTTCGTAATTCCATAATAACGTTTCTTTTACCATAGATTTGATAGGCCGGTTTGTCGGGACCAACAATTTGCTTCGTAAAAAGAAGAACTTTGTAATAAGGTTGTTTGTAATAACGAGAGTCTACTGTATGTTGTTGATATCATCATCATGTCTGGTCAAGGACCCTAAGGTTGGCTCTCCACTCAATTCTACTTTCAGCTAATCCTTTCACACTTATATACATATTTCATATGTTTCTTTACCTGCTCCATCAGGGTGTCCGGGACTATCAGGAATTGTGCGTGAATTTTAAGTCCCTGGAATTATTTGTTTGTTTTCTGGTAATTTAATAAAAAATTTGGTGTGATATCTTGAATGATATCGGCTCCAACCTGTAATTTAAAAATATTTTACTTCAAATTCATTTCAAATACTTAGAATTTTTACAGCCGCATCAAAATATGGAATGATAGACAAGACAACAGAATCAAAATGTCTTGCACTCTTGACCCAAGTGAGATTCTGAACCACGAAGAATAGATTTCCGGGTAACTTCAACATCTACTTGGAGATGATTGGCTGCTTTCAGGTTCTTTCCCGCGTCTGTTAATCTCAGGCGACAACATGTTTTGCAAACGTTGCAGTTTGCTTCTTCAGGTCCGAAGCCAAGGCTGTAGCCAGAAAATATTTTCGGGAAGGGGGGGGGGGGGAATGGTATGGAATAGTCGACAAACATAAAATTATTTTTATAAGATAAATAAAATAGCGTATACGGTTAAATATACATATTTATTATAAAGCCTTAAAGGAAAATATAAAAAAATTGTTATAAAATTGAATTTAGCCTTCTAGCTTTCTTTGCGGCGAACAAAGGAATTAAATCCTTGGTGTCGATGTCAATTCTGCGGTCCCTCAGAGGTTCATAAGTCACTCACCTCTCTACTAATTCACAGCACTATTATTTCACATGCTGCACTACAACTACACACACTGCACCTACAAATTCGCTTAGATAATTATTGACTTGAGTCGCATTGGACAACTAGATGTCCCTGCGCCGATATATAATATCGTCATGTGAGCACCAAGCGAGCATAAAATATCTATTTATTTTTTTTCATTTCGGGGGGGGGGATCAATCCCCCTTGATCCCCCCCCTGGCTACGGCCTTGTCCGAAGCGTAGGATGCAGCTGCCTGGTCTTCCTTTTCTGTCCTTCTATTCTTCTTCCGCTCCGCATTTACTTGTCTCCTCATCAGGCCATCATGTCTCAAGATATGGTCGATAAGGTTGTTCTGTCTTTTTATAAAAATTTTCACGAGACTTCTCTCCTCTCCTACTTTTCCGAAGACGTAATCATATTTTATTCGGTCAATCCATTTGATCCTCATCATTCTTCTGTAGCACCTCATTTTGGAAGCTTCTACCAGTGATTTCTGTGCTGCTATCATTGGCTATGCCAAACTTCGGCAGGGAAGCATATTCCAAATGTCAGTTTGTTTCCTTGCTCCTATATTTATACAGTAAAACCTCGATGTAGTGAACCTCTTTACATCATAAACCTCCATTCATCATACCACCCCTACGGTCCCATCAGATTCACATGTAAATTTATTGGCAAACCCCTATGTAGTGAACCTCTTTATCTCATAAAACCTCCACTTATCATACCAACGAGATGGCCTAACTACCTCTGCAAATCGTACCGAGACAACTAGAGACCATTAATGCAGCCGTGATTACGTACATGGAATGACATTTTCAGCGATAAATGTTTCACCCGTATGTTTTTTCTTATAGACCTTTATTATTTTGCAATTTTCGTTTTAATCATTAGTTGTGGCCATTTTGTTCCTTCTGAGAGCATACTTAACAGTAAATAAAAAAAAGATATCCACCTACCCTAATCATTTTAAGTGACTGTTGAATTAAGAGAGATCACATCATTTTCTTTCAAATCATGTGATAGCGATCAACTTTCTGTAATTGTTAAATAATAAACATATGTTCAATAATGCATGCACGTTTGTTTAAACACAAAAATATGATGGTTTAAGAGAGAGTAGTGCCTTTCATTTCCAAAAGATATGAAAAAATGGTGTCTATCACTTAACCCTCTCTATAGTAAACCTCCATACACCAAATTGCCCAAATTTTGGTCCCCTCCATTACGATGTAAAGAGGTTTTACTGTATAACTGTATTTACCCGAAGGTGCCGCGCACCTTTTTTTTCTAAAATGCTGGTGAAAAAAATGGGTGTGTGTGGAATACACGAATCCTCAAAATTTTAATATAAACCACGTTTCATTTTCCCTCAAATTCATATCGTTTATTTCTCCAGAGTTTAGCATTGAAACTAGGAAACCTTTGCAGGAATTAAATTTCTGACATTATTTAACCTTATTAATCATGGAAACGTAAATTTATCGATTTAGCTACAAATCACAAGTTCCTATATTTGGCCGCACCCAAAAAGCGTTAGGAAGTTTTTTTTTCCCTCACGAGCCGGCCTAAAAATGGAGGTGCGCAGAATACATGAGGGCATGGCTTACACAAGTAAATACAGTACTTACATACATGTTCTTCTCTTTCACATCCTTCTTTACCTTCTTCATGGCCATCCTTCTGCATTCTTGCCATGTACTTTTCCCTCAATGTTCGTCTTCATCAGGCCTCATGATATGGCCAATTACGTTGTTCCGGTCTCTTATTAAAGGTTTGTTTATATATGTATGTGTAAAATTAGATGTGCCTGGGAAGTTTGTGTAAATGCTTATGTAACTTTTGGGTTGATTTTTTCATAGTAGAGTGAATATTTATTGCCCTCATGCATACCTAATTATGCACCATTGTTTACAAATTACTTAATGTCAAGTATATATTTTTTGTTTCAGGGTGTCATTCGAATCAACCCAAGGAATTATCAGAAGGCATACATCAGTCAAGATGTAAGTACTAAATTTGGATTTAAAAAAAAATATATAAGTTGAAGTTGATATTTTTGTTTTGTTCATTGTGCTATCTATGGGTATTCATAATGTATTTGTCATCTTCTTGTATTCAGACTTTTTATTTTAATGTTTCCTTAATATTTATTTTTTTAAATGTAATAATTGGTTGTAAATTTGCTCCTACTCACTTCCTTTGTCAAATATTCTATAAGCTATTTTCATTTGGTTTTTTGAATGCATGTATGTTTTTTTCTATGGTATGATATTCATTTAGGAGGCTCTGTTTTTATTTTGGTTTAGACATTTTTCTATTTTTTAGGATGATGAAGAAGCTAAAGATGTACTTATTGATGGAATAATGGATCGAAACAGGGCGTTGGAAGGAGATGAAGTTGCCATTAAGTTACACGAGGAAGCACAGTGGGTGGTAGGTGAATTTTTTCATTTTATTACAATTGTGTTCAAATTTAGGATGGTTTTAGAGCTCAATGTTGTGTTGCGGCCATGAGAATTACTAAACCAATGGAATTCTATCTCTATACAATACAACAGTTGTGGTAGGTAACAACTTGTTGGGCTACGTCGCCTCATGGATGTTCTGGTGGCCTCAATGTTTTTCAATTCATGCAGGTCGCTTTTTAAAGGGAATCTGTTTGTTGTGATAAAGTGACCAGCATCATTCAGAAAATGTAAAGGCCACCCGAACATGAATGTGGTGACATAGCCCAAAAATTTTTTAAACTAACATGATGAGCACCTGCCAGATTTTTAATGAAGAATTTTAGTAATTACTGTTATGCAACTTTGCTTCTAATTCATATCTACTGTTAAGCTTGCTTACAGTATTGTCACATAGAGTAGCAATAAGTGCTAATCGGTACAACATGAAACTGTTTGACTGGCATTTATTAATACTGTATACACTTAAGTCTATACCCAAAAGATAACTGCCCAATGCCAGCAACAGTGTTATTTGCATATACATATCGTGCTAGGGAAGGTCCTAGGTTTTGGACAATGTCTTTTGAAAGTGGAGATTTTCACAAAATTTCTGTTTATAAAAGTTCATTATAGGGAGTCAGATCTACCATATTTTTTAAATTATACAATCTACATAAATTTATCTTAATATTTTGAGATGAATATTGATGGTAAATTTTTTTTCAGGTGGAAGAGGGCATTGATGGTGAGAATGTGGTTCAGAAGACTGGAATGGTAATGAATTAATGCATTATTTGATTCCATGTGTGTGCTAAATATTCTTTAAATAACAGTATATGTACTAGTATCAAAAATATTTTTGCATTATTACAGGTTGTTGCAATTCTAGAGAAGAAACACAACAGGTATACAGTAGGCTTCCTCAAGCTAGTCGCCAAGAGTGCCAAAAGTAACACTCCAAGGAGACATGGTAGAAGGGGTGGTACACCCAAGAGCAAATCGAAAACCCCCTCGTCGCAACCTGAGGACTCCCATGATTCCCAAGCCGATAATTCTGTCCTTAAAAACTTCATTGCGCAAATGTCTCCATCTGTCTTGGCGTCTCCTGGTGTAGATACTAGCTCTTTTATGGATACAACTGCTCCAGATGAGGAGACCTTGAATCCTGAAGAGTTACCTCCTGAAGAATTACTGGAGGGAGTGGAGGAGCAGATGCCAGATCCCCTGCCTGATGAGATAATCTCGCAATCAGAGCATCCAGAATTGCCAACAGGTAGCTCTTTATTTCTTTCATCAAAAATAATATTAGTATGGGATTTCAATAGGGTGGTTTCCTATTGTTTTTTTATTGCCTAGAAATTGCCTATTGAATAGAAAGATTATTACTCCCGGAGTACGTATTTCACGCTTTTAGATTTGTAAATGATGATATCTATTGTTTGCGATTAAATGAAAAGTGAAAATTTTCAATCACGCGAAAACGCGACGGCTAAGTATGGATGCTAGGAAAACTCCCGGGTGACGTCGTTCTGGTTCCCGCTGCCGCAAGTGAGGTGACCTTGGGGCGAGGCTCTGAGCGCTATTACGACGCAGGATGCTTGTAGGTAGCGGAGTACCATGCTAGCTGGTAGCGCTTGGCTTAAATAAGGATTGTTAATACCTTACCAAACGAGGAAAACTTTCCAACCTTAGCCAGTTTTAATAGGTGATTA
Organism: Ischnura elegans; assembly: GCF_921293095.1. Lineage (NCBI taxonomy): Eukaryota > Metazoa > Arthropoda > Insecta > Odonata > Coenagrionidae > Ischnura > Ischnura elegans. The sequence goes on from NC_060257.1 coordinate 40,943,973, forward strand.
TTAAGACATGTTACCCTGAGCTCTGTGCCTCATGCATGCATTGGTAACTTCAGACGATGTAAAACTCATATCTACTCGTATAGAAACTAGGTCCCTGTGACATCACATGGAGTGGCATCGCATGGGCGCAAATCTGGCCTTTTTCAAATGAGGATAAAATTGACCCTTGCCATTCGTCTAAAATGGGATTTCTAAAACCAAATAATATGTATATTATGAATACACTAATGGTGGGTAACGAATCGCAATCAATGCCTTTCGTTTTCTTTGATGAAGGAAACTACCCTATTATTGTTGTTTGAACATCTTGGCTTATTATATAAAAATCTTTCCGTAGGCACTCCCGTTGACTGTGAAATACTGAGCCCTCCTACTGAGGATGAAGCAGTGCCACCTGCAGTGGAGGTAGAGGAGCAATCGCCACCTTCTCAGGCAGCTGCTGAAAACCTGTGAGTATGCAATTCTGTATCAAGAGTGACTTATACTTTATAATTATTTATATATGCATGTGTCTTATTTATAAACAATAAATTATGTATTTTTTAAACTGTATACCATGATAAGATTATATAGGTATTTCCTATGTAATGGATGCTGTAAACTCCAAAATAGCCCTGGTTCATTAAAAAAATATTGAAACCAATTTCTAAGCACACAGCTATCTAAGCCATGGCTTCATATTTTCTTCCGAATAGATGTTTTGCATTATTTACTATACATTCATAGGAAAAAATATTGAAGAAAGGAACATATTAGCCCCTAAGCCATACCAAAAAACTTTTGATTCCAAATTCCTGCTCAGTTGACTAGTGCCATTTTGTTAAGAAATGTATGAGGGATCCATAAAGTTTAAAAATTTTCGAATAATAAGGCAGATTTTGGAAATAAACACCGATAGTGACCTTGGCATAATAATCTTGGCCGTTTCAGTAAAAACTGCTTAAACATCATGCATGCAAAGTATACTCCTTGAGTTTTCATGGATATTCATTCCTCTCTAATTAAGTAGACTCCTGATTATCCATCTGCGGTTTATACGTGTTACGGATTATCCGTGCATGATGTTCACTCTCGCTCAATTTTTTCCATGATCTTCATTTAAAAAATCGGATGCAAAATAAATGGAATTACTGCATTAATGCGAGGATACACTGGGCTTATTATTTCCGTTATAATCCCCTTTGTAAAAATGGAAGCGTTCGGATGCTAGCTGCATTCATGGGAGCACCGTGTTCCTGTTTTCCAAGCCTTGCAGTGGGAGACCGCACTCCGTGATCACGGATACACGTCCCGCAGCAGTTGCAACCGGGGCAACTTGTGCGAGATGCGACTACGTGGCGTGGTGCCTGACAGTGTAGTTTCCGACGTCGAGCAGGGGTTTTGAAGCATTCGTGCGAACCACTTTTCTGTATCCGTGATCACACAGCCAAGGATGTGTGGTTTTCGAAACCAGGTCTTATATGGAGCATAAATAATATGAGTACAACCATTTTATCTCCACTAAAAAGATCGCGAACTGGCAAAGAAAGCTCTCAATTAGTCCAGGAAGCACTCTTAACCCTTTCACTGCTGTGGACGTACCTAGTACGTCCGCACGGCAGACTGCGGTGGACGTACTTTTTCTTCCTCCCTGCCATGCGTTCAGCACTTTCGCCGAAGCACTTCGAAGGGACCCACTAATCCGCGACCCTTTCCTCGACGAATTCACCCACGCAGGACCGTCTCATCGGCCCTACCAGCGGGGGCCCTACCTCCGGAAAAGTGACCGCTCTGACTGCAATTTGAAAATCAATCAATAATCCGATCATCACAATATGATTGTCTTTATCGCACTCCTGCCAATCAAGCAATCAAGTACGTCTTTGAAAAGTGTTTCTGCGATGAAAAATAATGATTTAGTTAACTTTGATAAAATGGCCGTTTTCCGGTGGTCCGCAGCCACGTTTTGTTGCAAAGTTAACAAAATCGTTATTTTTTATCGCAGAGACACGGTTCAAAGACGTACTTGATTGCTTGATTGGCAGGAGTGCGATGAAAACAATCATATTGTGATGATCGGATTTATTGATTGATTTTCAAATTGCAGTCACAGCGGTCACTTTTCCGGAGGCAGGGCCCCCGCTGGTAGGGCCGATGAGACGGTCCTGCGAGGGTGAGTTCGTTGAGGATAGGGTCGGGGATTAGCGACCCTTCGGAGGGTGTACCACACCCATCCTGAAAGTACCTGCTCCATGGGCCCAGGAAACGCATTTTAACATTTTCGCCGCATGTGAGGAGAAGGTTTCCGGAGACTGAACAGCAGTGAAAGGGTTAAATAACAGAATAACTACATGAATAATAATATATTGTTTGTTTTACGTAGATTATGAACATTAAAAGACATTTAAGTGAAAGTTTGGGGCATTTTCCGATTATTTGTGCCGTCTCACCCCACCATTAGCCCGGATAATCGGTAATGTACTGCATTGTCTTTATTCTACTTTGTAGACCTGAAGCAAATGCTGCCGAAAATCCTGAGAAGTCTTCAGACTCAAAAGTAAAAGAGTGGAAGATGCCGGATATGGTACTTTTTTCACCGAGGGATGCTCGGATGCCCAGAATGTGGATTAGCACCCGTAACCTGCCTTCAGGGACCCCTTCAGATCTCAGTCCAAGCAACTGCCAAGACCATTTGTTTCTGGCATGCATCTGGGAATGGAATGAGCAACCTATTGCTAAAGGGTGAGTACAGTAAAACCTCTTTACATCGTAATGGAGGGGACCAAAATTTGGGCAATTTGATGCATGGAGGTTCACTATATAGAGGTTTCAGGGATAGGCACCATTTTTTCATCCTTCTGAAAATCTGATCCTTCAGAAAATAAGGCACTGCTGTCTTCTAAATCATTATATTTGTGTTTAACCCTTTGAGTGCGGATGGCATAGCATTGATGCCCAGCGTAGGTCCTGCGAACGGGCGGGTGGCATCACATTGATGCCACGCCGGCCTATGTCCTTCAATCGCTCCCTACGCTCCTCCGCTCTGTTCTATCTACTCTCATGATGGTTTCCCGCACACAAAATGGATTAGGCTACCTGCATATGCCTTCCGTTTCTGAAAAATAGTTTATATTTTTTGAGTAAATTTTTTTTACATTTATGGAGTACTTTTTTATTTGTAAGATTTTTCGCCATTACAAAAAAATTTAAATGTGATATTTTCTTTACTTTTCTGAATATTTGTACTAAGTGTTGCCACATTTGAAGGTTATTATTTTCGTTTTAGTCCTATTAAAATTTTTCAAACAATATTTCCTTTCATCTCATTGACGAAAAATATTTTCGTATTTCAAATTACGGTCACTATACCTACACACGCTAAACACAGTTGAATAATCTGTTGCTGTTTTTATTAATGTTTAAACTTAATATTTACATAATGCCGTTATAACTCCTAACTATCTTCCATAATATATTTGCCACTCATTTTCTGAACGATCCTTTCAATAGGGGTCTGATTATATTGGCTACGGAAGAAGAAATAGAGTTTTCGACTTTTTCTCATTTATTTCGTATGAGTTTGTTAAAGTTACTAGGTGGGAATAATTACGACCACCAATTCGTTATTCGCGGGAAATAATGAAGGTTCTAGGGAAGCTTTTATATTTTTTCCATTTTGAAGGAGAAATTAGAATTCGGGAAATCCTTGGGGAAAAAATGATCGAATTTCGGGTATCAAATAAAAAAGTCATTTTCCGTCACCGCGGAATAGACTACAAGTCGCTCTGTGTCGCCTGTTATCTCTATTTTTAGAAGTATTTTAGCCATTCTTATTAGAAATCCATACAACTATTCTGTTGTGTGCATGTCGTAGAAAAGGCCAGCTCTTCCTTCTCAGTTTTTGCGACTCTCGTTATTAGTACAGTCTCTCCTTCGGACATCTTTCGATTGCGTGCATTTTCACTCCTCTATAGAGATTTTTTTGTAATATTACCGTATGGCCTTTTTCCATTGGACATTTTGGTATTTCACATATATTTAGCCACTTACGTGGAATATGGGAGACATCTTCATTTTTAACTTTATTCCTATTTTCAAACCCCAAAGACCGTTTATGTATCAGCCTTTGGTCAACTAGGCTTAGAATATCTCCTCGCAATAAAACTACCTCTGGCACAATTCACTCAAGTGTATGCATGGAACACTGCATTGGGTCTTCTCCGCAAAGGTTTTTTTTTAACTTTGAAGCAATTTACATATTTTACTTCGACCAAATAGAGCTAATATTATAATCAGAAAAGAAAATCAGCAAAATTTCTATGCGCAAAGAAACAATTATTTTTGGATTATTATACGTTGCTGTTTTATCTGGAGCATTCACGTTTAGATATTTCTTGTACGTCGGTTCTAAACTTTAACGCTTACATCTCTTTCTGACTGCAAAAGAGCACCTCATCAGTCTTGTGCATTTTGTAAGTGTAATGTATTTTATTGTAGTATATTTTATAGGTGTTAACTGAGGTTTACGTTGAGGATGCAAGTATGTGGAGCTGGAGGAAATATTGTCGTCTGAAAGGCTTTGGTCCATATTGCCAATGCCTCTCAACATGCAGTTTTTCAAGGATAACCGAGCATAGGAATCTTACTCGTGGGGTATGGGAGACATTTTTGGTCCGATATACCTATTGTATGATCGTATGATGTATTGTAAGATGGCCATCCATTCCAGATTATTGGAAAAGGTAGGAAAATATCTTCGATTTTTCCCTCCTTCACAGCACTTTTTCCCGAGACCGATTTCAAGTAATTTTCCGTTGCATGCAGTTTGGCAGGAACCCTGGAGTAGATGATCCGATACCAAGAGACCCCTTGCATAAAATTCGACCCCTTTTGAAATTATTCACTCAAAGAATGAAAGAAATTTATTACACGTTTAAAGAACTCTGCTTCATTAGTCCATGTTGCTTTGGCGTCACAAACGCGGCATAACATTATATATGCTTTCTGAGCCTAATGGCCTCGTGCAAGATGCTATCATTTACACTGGGGCAAAGGATCCTGATGTTGGAGGCAGGGGACATGCAAACAAAGTCGTGCGAAAATTAATCAATAGATTTCTCCTCAGTGGGCACAGTTTATACAGTCGCGTAGCCACGATTTTGAAATGGGGGGGTTTTGCCGGAGGTTTGAGGGCCCTTCTGGAGGGTGCGGGGGCCATTTTACCCGTTTTTGGCACCTCAACGGGGGTTGTTACCCATAACCCCCCTCCCGTGGCTACTCTACTGAGTTTATACATGGAAAATTATAATCATCATAAAAATTATAATAATCTGTTCAAATATCTATTGAGTTACTCAAAAAGACACACCACTGAAACTCTAAGGACAAACAGAAGAAATAATCCTCCTCACGTCCTTAGAACGACTGAAGTGGCGAATCAGTATAACTCTGATGGTGTATGATGTGCAGATGTTCCAGGGCTGTGTTTGAACCCTTTTTTCAAAGAATTTCACAATTATTATTTACATTTTCAGCATTAACGCAAAAGAAAATGGCAAAAAGATAAAATAACTTTCATATGTTTGCATCTAAATCTAAGTTACTAGTAAATTTAAAAATTTAGATGTGAAAATTAAAATTCGAAAAATTTTATTTACCCACAATTTGATGCATGGATAGTGGATGACACCTGAAAAATTATTTATCTTATTTTATAATTCAATTCCGCCATCATTTCAGAAATTATTTCAAGCTTCTTAGTTGCTATGTAAAAATATGTTGTCCGTCGTTTCTAATGTTTGTGAAACGGGTTGCATAAATATCCGGAGCATTTATCACATGGGTGCGGATGGCATCACTGTGATGCCATTAACAAATTGTTTAATAAATTGTCAAATTAATATGAAAATCCCTTTTTTATTGAAATTTTTTTCATATTTTCGAAAAACAAAGTGAATGCTGTGAAAAAAAATTCTCCGCCAATGTGAAACAACTCTGAGAAAATTTTACGCAATGAAAGGGTTAAACAAACATGCATTCATTTGTGAACATGTATTTATTATTTATTAATAATAGAAAGCGAGCGCTATCGCATGATATTTACCATGATTCAAGAGGAAACGATGTGATCTCTCTTAATTCAACAGACACTTACAATGATTAGGATAGTTGGATACCTTTTTTCTTATTTACTGTTAGGTATGCTCTCATATGGAACAAAATGGCCACAACTAATGATTAACGTGAAAATTACAGCATATTAAAGGTTATAAGAAAAAAAATAAGGGTGAAACATTTATCGCTGAAACTGTCATTCCATGTACGTAATAGCGACTGCATTAATGGTCTCTAGTTGTCTTGGTACGATTTGCAGAGGTAGTTAGGCTGTCTCGGGGGGATTTCCTTGGTATGATAAAGGGAGGTTTTACGAGATAAAGAGGTTCACTACAAAGAGGTTTGTCTATAAATTTGCATGTAAATCTGACGGGACCGTAGGTGTGGTATGAAGTATGGAGGTTTATGATGTAAAGAGGTTCTCTACGTAGAGGTTTTACTGTGTATAGGGTGGCTGCAAACCAGGTGCATAGCTAAGGGACACACTGCCCCTTTACCAAAAAATTTTCCCCGACCATTGCTGTGAAAGAGGTAGACTTAAAATTGTATGAAATTCTGCCTAAGCTCAATAGGGGGTCGTGTCATTTATCATTCTACTCATTGTTTATTCGACTACAACAATCGTCGAATTACCGAAAATTTTTGTTTCGGTAGAGTGCATTGCCACAGGGCGATTTTCGTCTTTTTGGTTTATTTTATGTGAGAGGAACAATATAAACATTTCCTAACATGAAAAGTTTTGTAAGAAATATTTTTTACTTAAAGCATACGCATCCTCAATATTCATGTGTTCTACTAAACCTCGGAAATTGAAATCTGCCTTTCAGCCATTTTAAGAATCAAGGAATGGGTAAAATTGAATTTTAAATAGCTCTTTTATATGCGAAGATGTTCTCTCGAAGAAATACAAAGAAATGTAATAATAAAATTTTTCGCTCGTGACAAGATGAAGAAGACGACTGTTTTCATAGTTTTCCGCATGTTCTTCTTCACTCTTTCAACCATAGAAGCTAAATGTTTAGGTTTAAACAATGATCAATGATTCATTGTTGTAGTTGAATAAACGATGAGTAGAACGATACATGACACGACCCTATGGAGCTTCGGCAGAATTTCGTACCAATGCTATAAGTTCAGCACTCTACCTTTTTTGTAGTGATGGCTGCCTGCCATACATATCCTTTGGAGACAAGTGGCCCAAGGACACTCATTCTCTTACTTTACTTCCACTGATAAAATATAAGGAATGCAGTGAATAGCCGGAGAAGTAAGTGATGGGTTGAAAAGCAGAGGAGCATGGATCTCTCTACATATTTTTTTAATGCTATCAAAATGGACGAAAGAAAAATTTGATGAACAAGTGCATTCGGTATCATTATCGTGACAAACTTCCAAGCCTCTTTAACATTCATAACCAGGGCCGAATTTAGGATGCGGGTGGCCAGGGGGCCCATTTTGGTGGGAGGCCTAAATGCACAAAGAGTTACGAGCACTGCTACTGGTTGCATTCAGAGCTACATTAACCTTCTCCCGCCGGCACCTACAATTGGGAAACTTATTGCGTTACCAGTGTTGTATTTTCAACCAAATATTGAATTTGATTTTCAATAATTTAATCTTCTAAAGGAGTTACGAACATTTATTTTTATACTGATGAATTTTAAATCAGAGTTCTAGTGTAAATTACAACGAAGTTTGTGAACATAAGATACTATGACCAAAAGTCTGTTATTTTTAATGTTAAAATTTATGTTAAAAATTGCTTACACACAGAACAAAATGAAGAATTCATTTCAAAGTATTAAAAAAATTGTAGTATGCAACAAAATATATCATTGAAATAACTATTGACAATATAACCACTTCACAACGGATTCCTGCGGTGAGGATCAAAAATGAGTGGGAGGGTCGGGCTTAATTGCTGTGGAGTGGCCCCAAGGACTCGCTAAGCTGGGTCTCAACCCGAAAGCCTGAATGCGTAAGACAATTGCTACCTAAGCAGTCACTTCCCTTGCCTCGCGTCAGCCAGAGCCGACCTCCGGTCATTTGCATTGAAAAATCCAAAACAGCTATACCCGATGTCAGGTGTTCTGCGTGTGAAAATGCCTGTCAGCTCTACCCAACTTCCAGCACTAAAGGGTGTACAATGCAAACGGGCAAAGCATTTATTTATCAGCAGCATTAACAATTAATTCATGTTAATGTTGACGACTACATGTTAACCAAAAAAATAACCCAGCTTCACATCAAATCTCCTCACACATGATGGATTTTTTTGGTTTTTTTCCGATTTTGTGAGATTTACCTCTATATTGGTGGAAGGCTCATGCTTGGTGGTTGGCCCAGGGCCCGGGCCCCTTGGGCCTCCCCTTGCATCTGGCCCTGTTCACAAATTAATATTTTAATGGTAGTTAGCATTTCATCAGTATAAATTCTAAATTATCTTAATATTTATTAGTTAAATATGGTATGCCCCAAGGGTCAGTCCTGGGTCCTCATCAGTTTCTTATTGCAATTAATGAAGTACCATACAACTTTTCCATGGATAATTAATAGTAGCGGGCGTAGCTGAGTGGAAATCCTTAATCGTAGGAATAGAAGGAATAATAACTTTGCTATTTCCATTTTCCGTGGATAGCATGTTTATTCAGAAATGTAACAACCTTAGTTATGTCCAGTATTTTGCAGAACAGGCAAAAAGAGGGGCTCAACACTGTTTTACTGCCTACATTTGTATCATACAAGAAGAGATGATGTCATCTCTTCATGAATGATATGAATAAATATTGGGAAAAGAGGCAAAAAGAAGGAGTAGGAAAGGTGATAAAACATAATTCTCCGTGATGCACAAAGGTTAAGAAAAGACTTAGCTGTTTCACAAAATAAAATATATTGTGACCGGTTTCGATACAGCGTATCATCATCTGGCCAGATGATGATACGCTGTATCGAAACCGGTCGCAATATATTTTATTTTGTGAAACAGCTAAGTCTTTTCTTAACCTTTGTGCATCATGAAGGAGTTTCACTATGTTACGCCAACCACCATCGCATTTATAATTCTCCGTGTTTGTTTTCAGTACATTATTGGCTTATGTTGGGGAGGCAGATGAAGTGGAATCAGAGACTGCAGCTCTACTCCTTGAGCATAACTTAGATGTGACTCCCTTCCCAGAAGATCACCTCAAGCTCCCACCTCTGCCATTCCAAATCCCTCAAAAGGAATTGGATGAGCGTCTTGATCTAAGGTAAGGATTCTGAATACATACATGTCATTGAAATGTTTTTCATAATATATCTTCATTTTTTCCCTCGAATATTGGGAGTACAATACTCTTATATGTACTACC